>NC_090800.1:33420328-34839494 GCF_036512215.1 Solanum lycopersicum | reverse complement strand
TAGTTTTGTGCTCTCGATTTCAATTCTTTCATCCCTCCACGTGGAAAAAATGTAGTATAACAACACATAAATGAATAAAAAAAGCAATGTAACGCGTCATACTCAAAAAATGTTTTCTCCTACATATATATTTAACTGTTGTCGGGCAAAAATTTGTGAGTTTGCCAATTAAATGAAAATATATGTGGAAAATATTAGTGCGAGGAATTAATTCAGTTGGTCTTCGATGAAATTTCAAAATATATCATTATTTTGGTAAAAAATGAAATTTTCACCACCAATCTTTCAAAGCCAATATTAACTGTATTCTCAATCTTGTGGGAAAAAGTAATGCAAATATTCATCTTTTACCTTTGGCTCTGTTATATTAGTTTAACTAACCACGATACTAATGTGCCTATTGAATGATGATGCAGATAGTTATGATTAACCCACTAAAACTGAATGAATTAAATTGGTTAAAAAAAAAGAAACAACTTCACAAACCAAACAACATGACTGCTTACTTTGTTAACTGAAACATAGTGAATTTAATTGGCACCAAAAAGAATTATATCAAACAACAAACTTCACAAAGAAAACAACATGACTATGTATTGTCTTATGGACTATTAAAGAATATCGCCCCCAAATGATGAATCCTTTCACACCAATAATACAGACCCCTGCCAGTTGTATTAATGAAGAACTAAACCATACTTTCATCTAAAGGCAAATCATGTACAAATGGAACCAACTGTTCCGGACAAAGAAGAAATCACAATTTTTTTACTCTGTTCACGTTGCATGAATGTCGTGATACGTCATGTGATCCACACTAATACAAAGCATACTATTATTGTTGCAAAAAAGTACAACTTACTTTCGACTTACAAGCGACATCCCAAAGCACATTACTTACTTATAGCATTTTCAAAGATACTTTTCAGACGACCAAGATAACCATTCATGTGATTTGGTTACAGAGGAATCCAATGAAGGCTCACTTCCAAATCATATGCAGAGAAGGAAACACGTAATCATGTGCCAGAATACAAGTACATTTCGCATAATTTCAACAATACATATATTTACCTAAAAACCATACTCTGTATTGAGTAAGGGACTGCAGTCTTCGTGCATATAATACTTACACTCCATAAAAACAATCTTCTGTTGCAGGTGAATACCAGAAATCTTGGAATTAAGGGCCTCCAACACACACTTGCCAATATTGCGGGGCAATTTTGTGGTATGCAGAAAGGACAAAGAAATGTAAAAACACAAAACAACCTATATTCGTCTTCATCTACCAGTACTAACTAAACAACCAACCGACCATAAATATCTAATGGGCACTGAATCCGGACAACTAGGTGAACACTTCAGAAAAAATATTCGGGTACATAACTCCATGTTCACACTTACATCTATAGGAGATCGAGTCGATCGATCAATCAATCATACAGAACTTCCTAATATATTTAGAATCAGTGGTAAAAAGTATCATCATATCGGCTCTCTGTTACATGATTATGGTAATAAGCCACAATTTTCTCAAATATATATATATATATGATACAAATAATGAAATACAAAATAGAATCAACACGCTAATGAATGACGAAGTTCAAATAGACATTCTTCGGGGAATTTATATAATGCAAGACGAGCATAATGTTTTGATAAAATCATTTTGTATGGAAAGATATAGATATAGAGAACTACACACGGAGTTTCTCCTACGCCTGCTATCTGAAAGGATTAGCGATGTTCGTCCCTATAATATACCAACTGCTTCATAAATAGGCTGATTGATCATTGGCGATCTTATTGATGCTAACTTCAAACGACATATTATTGTTGAAAACCGCAAAAACGGCCTGTAATGGATCAGTGATTTCAACCCAAGTTTCATGTCCATTACTTACCCATTAATGCACCCATATGGGGAGGATGGGTATAGGATGGAAATACGTTTGGTTTCTTCAAGACACAAAATATATACGCGAGAAAACATAACAATGAGACCATTTTATTATACGCATACAACAATGCCTTAATGAGGGGTACACTCTTATACAATCTGGAAGGCTACTAAAACAATACATTGTCGATGGTTACATGGAAATTGACGAAGAATAATTTAGATATATCCAAATTAACCAATAACATAGGGCTGATCTTTTTGGGGACTTGATGGATGCTATTGTACGTGGAGATTCCGATTGTTCACAAGTGGGAAAATGACTATATTACCTTCGTAACACATTGGTGGACCTCGATACATTGCTAAAAATTATCATGATGCAATGGCTATACGTAGATGGTCTGGATTCCCGAATTTATTTCTTACATTCACGTGTAACCCAAAGTGGCCAAAAATAAATGCAATGTTGCGCCTCTTTGGACAAGATGCAGATTGTAGCCGGGAGGAGGTGATATGAAGAGTTTTGCAGATCTAGTTATCCCAACTAATGTACCATAATAAAAAGGATACACCCTTTAGGAAAATCATTACATGTAAGATCTGACTATCAAATAATATTCCATACATTGCTACTTAATCACACTATATACATCACAAAATATACATTGTCATATTACAACCGAGCTGAATAGATATTAGCCAGGTGCACCATACACATAACCAAAACATTAAAAATGGTATATACTACAAAAACATGACTACCGATCAAATATATAATATACATGAAAGAACAAGGCAAAAATACACAATAAAAACATAAAAGGAGCAAGAGACTCATAAGAAATAGTTTGAACACTCCCACACACTAAATAAGTCTTGCATGAATACTAATAAACGATAATGTACAGAACAATTGCTACCCAACGGAAAACATGCCTTAAATATAAAATGAAATAACCACTCGAATTCATCATATCTTTCCACATAGAAAATTTTGTTACAGGAATAATATGTGTTCCATGAAATTATTGAATATGAACTTTCCATGACTGGTAAAATTTGAATACTCTATTAAATAATAATATAACAAATAGACAATGTGAATTAGGAAATAACACACTTCCAAACTGAAATGAATAAATACAAAAAATAAAAGTACGGGGTTTACGCGACCACGTAAACAACAAACTTAATAAAAATCCTAACTAGAGCCACATACTAATAAGTTTGACGATACTAATCATTTTGTAGGTATATACAGCCTATAAAAGAGATTGCCACATGCACATATACTTCTCTTCCTTCGTGAATCACTAAAAAATCCAACACCAGAATATATTTACTGATTAATATCCGCTGAAATGCCTGCTCTTGAAGAAGATCCATATGGGTATCACGCAGTCAAGAACTTTATGATACACAGACCTTGCGGACAACTCAAACCCCGTTGTCCATGTATGATACATGGAAAATGCCAAAAGCATTTCCCAAAGAAGTACAATGACTGGAAATTTTTTGTTTCAGAGGGATTTCCTATTTATAGGCGATGAAGAACATGTATTGATGTGAAGAAAAATGGAGCCGTTTTAGACCACAAATATGTTGTGCCATACAATTGAACTTGCTTGTGCAATTCCATGCATTTATAAATATTGAACTGTGCAATTAATCAAGGTTGGTCAAGTAACTATTCAAGTATATTCACAAAAGTTCTGATAGAACAACAACAATAATGAAATTATCTGCCACAACAACATATAACAATGAAATCAAAAAGTATGCAGATTGTATATACATAATAACTACACAAGCTTGTTGGAGGATCTTCCACTTTGACATACATTACAGACAACCAACAGTTGAGCGCTTACCCTTCCATTTACAACGACAAAACACAACAATTTTGAAGAACAAATATGAGCTAAAATTGTTAAGAGCACACCAGATAATTATAAAACAAAATTTACAAAATGGTTTGAGGAAACCAAATAATAACCTGATACAAGAGACTCAAGATATTTTGATTTTCCAACGCGTTGAGTGTGGAATCGAAAAGAAAAAATGGACTCGGAAGCAAAAGGGAAAAGTTGTTGGACAAATATACTCTGCATATCCAGGAAGTGGATAGCTTTTTTATATCTGCATGCTCTTAAATTTTGTGAAAGGCCGAAGAATTAATGGAGTAGATCATAGAAAATATCGAGAGAATCGCTAAGCGTTGGGATTATTAGATGATGAAAAGGAGTGGAATGATTGCTTGGTAGAGGTTTCCCAATGGGGAATAGGTCATGAATTGCGAAATATATTTGTAACTATAGTTATTCATTGCCAAATGTCTAATTCGCTCAAGATTTGGGAGAATACCAATGAAATATTATCCGAAGATATAACATCGATTCAAAGAAGATATTAAGATTGAAAAATTTACAACTAACTCAAAAACCAATAAAATTATATTCACTGTCAGAAATTGAGAACATACTTTGGAAAAGTTACAGAAGTTTGAGATACATTAAAGGGATGCCACTTCCACATACTTCATTAGTCCGTAGTGAAAGAAATTGCTTGAGCAATGACAAACTGGACTATGACACAGGAGAACTGTCACGACCCAAATTAAGGAATCCAAATCGCAACCGGCGTCGTTAACCTCTCAGAGGTCATAGACAATTCTCTTCTTGAATTCATCACATTCATCAAATTAACTTTGCGGAAAATTTAAAACATTTTAAATGTATGAGGTATACATAGAGTACATATATTTACTAAATAGTTACATCATATACTAATCTCAAAGTAAAGAACAAGCATCTAACATAAAGAATCAATTCAAAGGGTGACTCAATATATCATAAATAGGTTTGCCATACATGGTCTTATTACAAAAGCTTCGAAAATAAAGTATCTGAAAGAAACGCTAGACTAAAACTGTAACATCCTCAAAACCAAGAGGTCCTACTAAATGGTGTGGAGAATATTGATGTCCAAACCGCTGCAATGAATCTTCAATATGCTCTCTAACCTGCACCAATAAATCTATTAAATTGTATAGGGTTAGTACACCATTTGTAATAATTATGGATGTATGCACACATACACATAAGGACAATGCATGATCAATGAAAACTCTTCCTATAACAACATGCCATTTTTGGAAACTGACATCACTAGACTTTCCTATTTCATTATTTGTGAATTGTGGTATGAATATGATTTATTTTAATGCATTCAAAGCACAAAACTCATTTTATATGTGATCACAAGAGATTAGAATCATCAACATAATTTTAGAACCACTCGGGCAAAAATTTGAAAATTTGCTATGCTTGAACCCATGAGCCCTTTCTTTGGGAGTTAGTTTTTTTTCAGTCTTTTTCTTCTTCTTGTTGTGTAGTTCAATAATTTCTTTGTCCCTATGTTTTACTTATAAGTTCAATGATTCATTGTAGTCCCATACCCACAATGAATCAAGTAATTAATCCGAAGACTAAAGAATGATTTCACTAACCTTATAATCAGTCATTCATTACATTATATATTCATTAATGCTCCATAATCCAATAACTATTTGTTATGCCACTTATTTCATCATTTTCATGTTAGGGAAGTTATGAAGCTTTCACTTGATATTATGTTTCTACTCCCCTTTATTGGCATTATATAAAAAGACATTATAAGCCAGTCTTATTTTTCTTTTCCCATTATTTGCTGAAACTTCATGGGTATTAATATTGGCGATTGACATTCTTAAGCTCTTACTTTGATATCTCACTTTGACCATACTTTCCATCATCTTTCTTTCTTGCTTTCTTAGAGACATCTTTAGAAGTAAGATCGTGTGAGCTAACATAAAATCCAGTGTCTTATTCACACTGAAAAGAGGTTATTCAGCGGTTAAAATGAATCTAGATCATGTGAGCTATCCATGAAATCTAGTGTCTTCCCCACACCGAAAAGGGGTGATTCCCGGTTAAGGCGAATCAGTATCAAATATTTACTCCACATTGAAATGGAGTTTCTCACGACTATAGTGAATTAAAAGCATTCTTTTGAGCATAAACTGACATAGATCATGTGAGCTGAACATGAAATCCGGTATTTTCCCCACACCGAAAAAAGATGATCTCACTTGACAAGGTGAGATCAAAAAATACTTAGCTCTCTTATGTGGAAACCACAGGCTAGACATAGTTCGTAGACTAGGGACTTAAGGAGACCACTTATCAACCTTGGTAGTAGCCTCGTCACATGAGACTTACAAGTGCATGCACATGCTCATAACTAGTCTATCGGTGCATTGCTCTCTTTCATTATCTTCTTATCTTTTAGAGTTGACTCAAAAATTATGGAAGCTTTCTTCTAGATTGAGATTTACATACTTTATTTATGACATGTCATCATTTTCTTTGCATTTATGAAATGTGAATTATCCTTACATAACATCTTTATTGTTAATGAGACTGGTCTCACATGTTCTAACACCTTCATTTTATTTTTAACATAGTAGCTTAGGTGTCAGTGAGGCTTATCTCACTTCATTTAACCCCTCATTCTGGTCACTTTCTTAACATAGTCATCTTTAGTTTTGTTATTACTGACGTTACTTTCTTACTTTCGTTTAGTAGGTTCAAATCATCGTTTATAGACGATGAGCACTTCATTCAATGAGTTCAATATGTTCATAGTTTAATCTTTTAGAGCATGTTGGGAGTTGTCCCAATGAATGGAAAACCATTGGATATGGGTTCATTTAATTAGTTTAGAAGTGCTTGAGTTGTCATTTTATTATTTTAGCTACTCAAGATTGACATATAATTAGTATTGACATAAACAATTTTTGAAAGGATTACATAACCATCTTGGTTGGTATAAGCCAATTTCCATGTTCATCATGCTTAAGTTTTAATACATTATACATTAGCCAATCTTTTAGTTATTTCAATACAACATTATAGCCATTTCCATTCATCATTCATAGACAATGTATTATTAGTCACTTTATTGGCATAAGATAGGCAATTCATTCAAATGTGACTTTATGGAAATCTTTTAAGCCAATCTTACTTCATGACTTTAAACATAACTTTTTTAATCATCTTGACAGCATCATATTAACATTTGATAAATATAACATCTTTATAAAGTCAAATTAACAGTATGTATGCATCAAGACGTCACAAAACAACAATTAAACATTTTTGGATATAACTCAAGAATACATCGTTCATTAATTCATGTAAGAAACCCTTAGCATCATACGAGTTCAATTCATAGTTAATTCGACGTTTAACAATCAAGAACCCTACACATTAAGATTATCCATAACCACATACAAACAAAATGATCAATACTAATCTACAAAACATACAAATCTAACACGGATAATAGGAAAAAGGAAAGTTCGATGAGAATATAGGGAAAACAATCGTAGTTTTGAGATCTCATGGAAAGTAATCTTGGAGAAATATTCCCAGGAGATACACCAATACCTTAAGTATAACTTAATCTACGAAGAACACCTTGAACAAAAACTTGGAGAAACCTTGAAATCACCAAGAACATCTATGAACTTTCTGCCTCTTTCTTTCGATCGTTTGAACATTGTGTTCTCTGAGTATTTCATCGTGAGTTTTAGGTTTAGAAACTGATATTTAATCATTAAACTAAGGCTTAATAATTTAGTTAAATAAATAAATTAAATAATTACTAAACATCCCCTACTACATTAAGTAGAACTTGGAAAGCACAATACCTAGTCAAATCTGAATTGTTTCAAAAGAATTTCATTTTTACCCTTTTTATTAAATTATTAAATGGATAATTTAATTAATTAAAGGACCTAAGTTAATTAAATAAGTATCACTAAGTCATTGGAGCCATAACTAACCCTTTTGGACTATCCTAGGTTAGGTACTAGGTTTTCATTTTCTTGTCTTAACCGAAATCTGGAAATTGTTTTGTGATTTTAGTTTTGCCCTTTTAAATTAATTAATTAATCACATAAAATTATTAATTAAGTAACCTAGGTATCTACTTAAGTATCCCTAAGTTGTTAGGACTATAACTAACCTTTTTGACATGCCTAGCTTAGGTACTATGTTGTATGTTTAACTAGTTACAAAATATAATTCTTAGGTTGTCAGGTGCACTCATTCGTTTATTTAGTTTTTCCTAGGTTATTTAGTTAGTTAGGGTAGTAGTTAAAGTTTAGAATCAGTTAGAGGGCTAGGCCCCACATTGTTGATCCCATGTGCACGCCTGCCTCCCCCCAACTACCCTAACCAATTTTTCTATGGGTGGTCCCTCCTTGGCCGATTCTCCCCCTTGTGCTTGCACATGGGTTTCGTGTACTTTCATAAATAACTATTATTTATGGTTCATTTGGTGATGGTTACTTATTATTTCAGGGATCTTCACTATGTCCTTTGGCATTGCTTAATCTACATGATCATTTTAAATGATCATGTGCTACGGTAACAAGGTTTGGCACTTGGATGTCTCCTCCCTAATTTGTGAGATAAATGAAAAAGAATTTTAGCCTAGGGTCGTTATTGAAGGTATATTTATTTTACAAGCTTGTAGATACTTAGAAAATCGGCTAACACCCTTTTAAGCCAATATTTTCTACGATGCACATAATTTTCTAATATGCCCAATATTTCTAAATATTGGGCATTGGGATTCTTATTTACCCCCAATAACTATTCTTAAAACTTATTAGGCCCTTCACTAGACGGGGTATATTTTCTGGAATGTTACATTATCCCCCCTTAGGAACATTTTTCCCCGAATGACACTACACATAATCTTAAATAAAAGTGGGTAATTTTTCGAGAACACCATAACATAGTTGAGACTTTAATCTCGTACTTATCTGAAGCTTCATGTGTGAGAGATTGAGGAACGTCCTTCTAAATTGCACTTAACTAAATGTACATCACAACTCATGCAACACAAAAATCATGCCTACTCTATACAAAAACAACAACATGAATGCAATCATGAACTCATTTTAAATCATGTAGTGCATGTACAAGACACATGATTATGAATTTAAAACATCAAAATCGACTAATGCACTAAAACATAGAGTTCCTTAAACAAAAACTAGACTTTGGAAGAGTATATCTAACCCCAAGAACTGAACAAGTGAGGGTAACAAGATCTTTTGTCGGCCTCGGCCTCCAATGTTGCTCTCTCAACAAGGTAGTTCCTCTATAATACCTTCACTTTGGATCCCTCCTTGTTTCTCAGCCGCTTCACTTGGCGATGTAATCTTTCAACTAGAACCTCTTCGTAAGAAAGGTTCTTATCAACTCCTCATCCCTCTAGAGGAAGGATGTATGCTAGATCGCATACACACTTCTTAAGCATTGAAACATAAAACACTAGATGAATAGAAGCCAAGTCATGAGGTAAGTTGAATCCATAGGCAACATATCCTACTCAATCCAAGATCTCATAAGGACCTATATACCTCGGACTGAAGTTACCTTTCTTACCAAACCTCATCACCCCTTTCATTGTTGATATCTTCGAGTAGACTTGATCACCACCTCAAATTCAAGAGTTCTCTTGCTATTGTTTGCATAGGATTTTTTACGAATGTAAGCAATAACCATTCTGTCCCTGATCATTCTCACCTTGTCAAAAGCCTTATGTATGATTTCTGGGCCAAGAATGGAAGACTATCCTACCTTAAACCAGCCCACTTGAGATCTACATCTCCTGTCCTATAGAGCCTCAAAAGGCTCCATCCCAATGCTGGAATGATAGCTAATATTATAAGAGAACCTAATCAGCGGAAAATGATCATGTAAACTCCCCTAGAAGTTAGTCACACATGTTGTTAACATGTCTTCAAGGTCTGGATTTGCTTGTCCATCCATCTGTTGAAGAAAAGCAGTACTAAGCTTTACCTTTGTACCCCAATCTCTTTTGGATAAATATCCAAAAATGAGAAGTAAATTTCCTCCCCTATCATGTTACTTAAGTGAATCTTGAGATACCTTTAAGTGAGAAGATTGCATTCTAAAGGGTTCCTAAAGTGAGGTTTAAGCTTTCACTGTAACAGTAAATTTAGTAACTGTACAGTTAATGCAACTCACTGTTAAGTTAGTTAAAAATTATGATTTGTTATGTGAATGTGTCCTTATGTGTTTCTAAGTTGTTAAATATTGTTTTTGTGATTGTAATATTATTTTTAAATTAAAAGAGGCATATGTTCAATAAAAGTCTGTTTTCATGATTTTTATGCATAAAACCATACTTAGTACATATGGTTGTACTAACTCCATGCTTTTATCGATCTTTATAGTTCTTGGTAGGTAAGGATCATTGAGAACTGAAGACTTGGACTTCGAGGATCGTTCAGAGAAGTTGAAGTATGTCCTCACTTGACTAGAGGGCATATATATCTTTTATATTTTCATTGAAAATATTGTAATACAGAAAGTAATTCTATATTCCTATGTTTAAGTATGTGCCGTGTCCCAAGTATTCTTGTGTCTTAATATGATGATATTGAGACTTAGTATATCCTATTACTTTTATATGAAAGAGATTTTGAATACTATATTATGTTTTGCAAAAAGTTTTAATTCCACACTACTTTTCACTATATTTATGCGATTAATGATATGCAAAGGCTTGTATAAGACCTCCGAGAGTTCGAGTACGCTGGTTACAATCTGAGATTATACCCTAACTTCTAGGTTGTAGTCTTTGAATGTGACAAGCATGGTATCAGAACATAGCATTGTGGAAGTAGATTTACAATCAAGAAGTATCATCAAGTCAAGTCTAGTAGAGTCTTGACCGTCCGTATGAGTCGCGACACATCTATGGGCGAGAGGCTATAGGATGATAGTGTTTTCTTTCATTTCTACTCCTATGTCTTGCGGTAGTGTTATGTCATGAGTATCCTTTTTTATGCGTTCCCTTGTGTTTTCAGTTAGATGGCCATTTGAAGGATTGAAGAGGGGAGGGTAAATGAGGAATTTCCTTCGCAATTTGAGAAAGTTGAGCAAGTGCTTCAAGGTTCTCAAAGTTCTGAAGTGCCTCCTCAAGGTGATCATGCTCCTAATATGAAAGGAGGTAATGAGGTGCTGGAGTTGACTAATCAGAAGATTAGAGTGGCTTTGCTTACTCTAACCCAGGCCATGACTACTCCAATAAACTTGAACATGAGGCCTAGGGTTTTGGATATAACTATGGCATCTATGTTGAGAGACTTAGTGAGGGAAGGAATGCTATATGGCTATGCTACATGATGATATGAACTTAGATAGACACAAGGTGTATGCACATTTAATTGAAGAGTCTAACCTTAGGAGGTTGTCGAGAAACTTGAAAAGGAGTGTTGATAGTGATCAAGTGCAACCTACGTTCAAAAACGGGGTTCAAACTCAAGATGGACCTAGTGTTGATAAGATGAAGTTTGAGAAAAGAGGTGGTTCTAGTAATGGCGAACCTACATGTGCCACTTGTTGAAAGAAGCATCTAGGTGAGTGTGTTTTTGGTACAGGGATTTTTCTTTCGATCTGGAAAAGATGAGCACAAGGTGAGAGATTGACCAAGCATTGCTTTTACGAATGAGGGTAAGCAAGTTGCTCCTAGTGTTCCAAAGGATAATGTTTCAACAAAGAGACGTTTCTATGCACTCCATTCTAGGGTGGATAATCCAGATGAGAAGGAGAGTGATGACGATGTTGGTAAGTTCTCTTAAATTTTGTTATGATATGAGTTCCTTCTCAGTGGGAGAGTATGGTTGTAGATGGGATAGAAGTCCTTCAAATTGTTGCTTGTGCATGATGTTTAGGAGTTTGTTGAAATTGAATTTCATTAACTTCTTGCATTGTGTTTTATGAAGCCTTGATTATTTTGTAAGATGGGTTTATATGGTTTTAAATTTGCATATTAGAATGTTTATACCATGAATTGTTTAAAATTATGATTTTTAAAAATTGCATAAAATCACTATAGCATATAGGAACAGATCACGGTAATATTTTTTTTAATAAAAGGACTAATTGATTGTTTGGTCTAAAATTGTTTTAATATGGTTATAAATGATG
Source organism: Solanum lycopersicum (assembly GCF_036512215.1). Taxonomy (NCBI): domain Eukaryota; kingdom Viridiplantae; phylum Streptophyta; class Magnoliopsida; order Solanales; family Solanaceae; genus Solanum; species Solanum lycopersicum. Next base: position 34,827,509 of record NC_090800.1, on the reverse strand, counting down.
TATATAGGTATAGTATTGAAAATAAAATGAGTTTTTACTATTTGAAATGAAGCATGTGAGTTTTGTAGCATTATGAGTTATAGAATTGTTTTCTAGTTCCTTGTTGTGTTGTGAACCTCTTGGATATGTTAAATTTGTTTTATTGTCGATTATGTGTTTTATGGAATTTTTACTTGCTGGTATATGAGTCTCTAATCTTGGAAGTGTTCGGAGAGTAGCAAGTGTCATTCGAGGACGAATGTTGTCCAAGTGGGAGAGATTGTAAGACCCCGATGATGACCAAGGTTAACTAGAGCCTAATATGTTTGTATTGATTATATAAGGTCCAAACTATTTCTAATATATGGTATAAAGTCTGTAGGTAAGGTATTAGGTGTGTTGAAAGTCAAACGTCAAGGGACGACCAAGACGTTCGACGACTAAGTTACCTAAGTGCCTCATATAATATTCTATGTATTTATGTGTTTTTAAGGTACTTAAATGAGTTATTATAGAATTTATGAGAAGTTTTTAAAGTTTCGTGAAGTTTGAAGGTCAAATGACCAACAACGTCCAAGGCGTTCGAAAGATATTCTTGAATTGACCTTGTACGTCTAGGAGTGTTTTCTCGAGTTTTATATATTCGTTTTGTATGAAATTCAGGTGACTTGTGTTAAACTTATAAAAATTCGTATTTGGGTCAGAAACATCCGTGAAAATCATTCCAAAAGACCATCTAAGAGCCGTTGATGAAGGACCCAAAATTGTTGCATGTCAATCCCAGGCAAACCCAAACACGAAGTAGATGACGGCTCATAGGCCTATTGAGGCCCCGTAAAAGGGTGTCATCGATGGGGAATTAACCATGGGAAGTAAAAGGAGCTTTGTTAAGATACTGTAACCACTGACGGTGGCCACTGATGGCCCGTCGTGGGGACGATGCCCCGTCGATGGTAGGTCGTCGAGGGAAGCTCTCTGCGTGCATGTGGTGCTTCAAAGTTAGTAGTGAAAACATAAATTAACCCCACTTATAAATTAAGTCAATGGATTTTTTTAAAGGGTTTATTGGGTATTTTGAATAACAATATAAGTAGTTAACACCTTGAAGACTTAATTCGTCCAAATTAAAACCCCTAAATCCCTTAAGAAATCCCTCAGACTCTATTGAAGTCCAAATTGAAGAAAACATCTTGGTGTGGCGTTTTGAGTTGAATTGGTTGATTTGGCATTGAATTGAAATGTGGATGAGGTGATGCTGCCCCATTTCATTATTTTAATGTTATTTATACTTCAAGTACGTCATAATTTTTTTGGTCCACCTATGGTGGCTCTGCTATTTGAATTGACATTGCCTTGTCGGCGTTACATTCTAGAATATTGATGATCATAGCTTTGTCGGCACTACTTGAACATATATGACTATTTGTGTAGTTTATTTGATGATGTGTGATCATATCTACCTATATTTGAAATTATGTGTTAGACTATTGATACTATTTAGGTAATCATGTTATGTTATGGCTATGTATTAAGTGTGTAGTCTTATAGTTGATACATGGTTGATCCTTAATTAGATAGATGAGTCAAAAATTGTTAGGTTGATAATGTTAAGGTAATAAATATGATGACTAAATAAGTTTAAGGATTTTTCCTAAGAGTGTAAAGGAAGAAAGGAAATTTGTGTTAAATGGAAGTATCTTGTGTCTTGTTTAGGCGGACTTGGGTCCATTACATGATGCTTATGTAAATATATGATGTGTTGACTCAGGAATCTAATGGGTCTTAGTCATTATTAATGAATATAGGTGAGACCTTTCATGGTGATACGAAGGACATTTATGTGGAACCTTGAACAAAGTTTTAAGGTTATAAATCGTAAAGTAGTTACCCGTAATGTTATCCTTCATATAATGAGTAATGGACTTAAGGTTGATTTGCTAGAACAACATCATACATTAGGAAAGTCGGGATGAGCTTCTTGTCTCCATAGTGAGATATGCTCTAGTGGACCTTGCTTTGGTTGGTTGAATATAATAGGGTAATGAAATAGATATGGGACCCATTTATATGAACCTTAATGAGAATTGATCTATGAAAAATAACGCTAGAACTTAATGAGTATGGTAAAGGAAAGTAGTTCTAGTTAAGTATGAGACTAGATTACAATCTATGCCCTTCATATTCCTTAGCCGTGTTCCTACATGGGATGTTTCCTAGTTCTATCATTGGCAAGTAGAACAACCTCATCGGAGTAGGATAGAACTCCGGATTCCATGTCTTGCTATCATGGTCTATGTTGGTTATTTCCTATTCTAATCATAGGGAATACCTATTAGTATTAGAGGAGTTTATGGAGTTTAGGTGGTGGTATGGAACGCTATTTAGACATTGCACAATAGACATTGAAGGTGTTATGTGGAGTTCCTAGGTCTTATCAAAGACCATTATTTGAAATTCCTTTAGGTGATGTACGATTCTTAATGAACTAATACACTAATGACTTATGTTAAGGAGTATGTAAATAAATGAGTACCTAATCTAAAGTGACTCAAGAATTCTTTAGCTAAATTGTGAAGAGGGCATACGGGATGATGTCTTCATGTTTTATATTTTGATGTCTTGAGTGTGACTCTAGCTAGGGAAATTGGTTGATTTTGTGGACATGATATAAGCCTTAGGTGGTTCTAAGGACTATTTAGGCAATCTTGAAGAGGTAACTATGGACGTTATCTTCTTGATTTAGTTATGTAGGTCTTTTGATAGCCTTTGGAAGGAGAATGTCATATCACCTATGTGTTGATGTATTATGTGAGAATGATTCTATCTTAGGGAGTACATAAGATATCTTAAGTGTTTGTATAAGGTATTGTATGGGCGACAACTGACTCAAGTGAGACTTAGAGTTCAAATTTTTTAGAACAATCTTACCTTGATACTTTTTAAGTGTGCATGTGACTCATTATAAGTAATCCTAAGTGTACTTTAGGCACATATACATATGGTGTATGTGTGGTCTCACTTTTTGTGACTTAAATGAATCTCTATATAGCTTTGAGTGAGAAGATTACATTCTAAAGGGTGTCAAAAGTGAGGTTTAAGCAATTCAGTGTAATAGTGAATTTAGTCACTGTACAGTGAATGCAAAGTGAGTTAAGAATTATGATTTGTTGTTTGAATGTTTCCTTATGTTTTCTAAATTGTTAAATATTGTTCTTATGATTATAACATCAATTTTAAATGAAAAGATGTATATTTCCAATAAAAGTCTATTTTCATGATTTTTATGCACAAAGCCATGCTTAGTACATGTGGTTGTACTAAATTCATGTTTTTATTTATATATATAATTCTTTGTAGGTGAGGAGCTTTGAGAAGTGAAGACTTGGAGTTAGAAGATCATTCAAGAGAATTTGAAGTATGTCCTCTCATGAGTTGAGGGCATATATGTCTTTTATGTTTTCATTCAAAGTATTGTAATTGACTATGTATTTCAATATTCGTAGTTTGAAATATGGGCCGTGTCCAAATAATCTTGTGTCTTAAGATGATGAGATTGAGACTTAGTATTTCCTATTACTTTTATATGAAAGAGTTTTTGAAGACTATATTATGTTTTGTGAAAATTTTTAGTTTCAGACTGTTTTTCAGTATGTTTATACGGTGAATGATATGAAAGGGCTTGTATAATACCTCTGAGAGGTCTAGTACGCCAGTAACAATACGAGATTGTACCCTAACTTCTAGGGTGTGGTCTTGGTATGTGACACTAGTCATAGTCCTCAAAGAGGACGACAACGCTGGTTCTGTCTAGGGGTTATTCGTGGATGTGACAATAGTTTAGAGATGCATTCATAGAAAGGTATTACCTAAATATTCAAGAAGCTCAACCACAATGATATAGTGAAAAATTTTGTGGCACTACATTAGGAGTCAGTGTGTGGCTCTTGGGACAAATTTAAAGCATTTGAGAGAGGCATCCCAAAAATCTGCATTGATGATGAGTCGTTGAAAGAGTACATCTATTGGGGTCAAGATGATAACAGTAAAGTAGTAGTCGAAACCATTGTGGGGTGTTCCTATGGAGAGTGCACACATGTAGAGATTTCAGAGAAGTTGGAGAAGATATCTTGCAACAATAAGACTTGGAGAACTAGAAAGTCGGCCAAAGGGAGAAACACCGTATCAATACAAGCCACAACCCAACAAAGCATGAGATGAGTGAAGAGTTTGCACATATGAGAACTTAGGTAGGGTAGGTTTTGAAACATATGAGTGAAGGTGTAGAAAAGGTTAATGTGGTGAACTACTTGATTAAACCACCACCACGGTAGATGAGTACTATTATCACGAGATGCCTATGAAGTGAAAGAGTAAACGGGGAGTTGCTGACAAAATCCCTGAGGCTCCAATAAGGAGAACTGGCACCGAGTTTAAGGAAATCAAGGTCGGAAATATGGTAACTACAATCGAGAGGGTCAATATGTTCAAGAAGGAAACTACAACTGCGACAACAACTTCAACCGGGGTAACTATTGTAATATGAATGATCGAAGTGGGCCCTATATTCCACCCAAAAATTGGGAAGTTGCTCATAGGGACGGTGGAGGTAGTATGGCACGAGTTGAAGATATGATACAAAAGATAATGAGAAGATTTGACACTAGTGATGACTATTCCAACGAGATGAAAGGTGATTTAGCTAATATTTTGCAAAAGGTGAATGCATATGTTATTTTGATTATCCATCTTGAGTTATATATCGCTCCATTGTCTTGGCACTCTTCCTAGAAACACTATCAAAAATCTTAAAAGTTATGGGTATTTCATGGAGGCTACTAATCGAGGAGGTAAGGAAACCATTGATCAACCTATGTCGTCTGTGGTAGAAGATGATATTAGAAATGAAAAAGAGGTTGTATAAACTAGTAGAGAGTTGTGGACAACACAGTGATACAAGCAGAGGTGTCTCAGACAGTTGTCAATATTCCTAGACCTCCACTACCATTCCCCTATAGATTATTGAAGAAGACCGATGATGTTAAATTTCGGCGAATTTATCACTATGTTGAAAAAACTTCAATCAGTGTCCCTTTGATATATGTTTAGAAACAAATGCCCGGTTTTGCTATGTTTATGAAGAATATGGTGACAAAGAAGTGATCGTGAGTTTTTGGATGATGACCGATGCAACATTGTAGTGGTATTGCTACATGATCTCTTGTGCAGAAAAAGGAAGACCTGGCGATCGGGTTTCTATATTTTGTTAAAAAACAATGTGTTCTTGGTGCAATCATAAACCTTATGCCTCTTTTTCATTTAAAAGATGTAAGTCTTGGATAACCCAAAGCCTACTACGACGTGGTTACTGATGGCCAATCGAACAATGAAGAGGCTCATTGGTATACTCCATGATTTGTTTGTGAAAGTAGAGTCATTTATATTTCTTGCCAATTTTGTGATTGTTGACTGTGAGGTTCATTTTGAAGTTCCCATTATTCTAGGGAGGCAATTCCTTGCCATTGAGCGTGCATTAATTTATATGGTATAGGGGAACATGAAAGCTTAGGTGGGACAATGAATAAGAAACTTTCAATATATGTAGGTGCATGAAGCATAGTGGTGAGCTCTAAATGGTATCTTCTATATCCAACAGGGTTGATAGTACATCCGAGGTACAAATTGAAGAGACAATACGTGTCGAGGCACTAACAGAAGTGATTATATAATTATAGAGTGATGGTATTGACAATTATAAGTCTCTAGGCTGCAGTTGAACAAAATGAGTACCATCAAAACGAAAGAAATGTGAGTTAGGAATGAAGCATCGCAAGTCTCCACCCGTGAAACCATATATTTAGGAGGCTCCGATATTACAACTTAAGTCTCTACCATCTCATATGAGGTATGTGTTCTTGGGTAGAGATGACATTTTTTTGGTGACACTTGCAGCAGATTTGAATGGGCAATAAGTAGAGTGTTTTGTTGAGGTTTTGAAGAGGGTTAAACGAGCCATTGGTTGGACTAATGAAAATATTATTAGAAATCCCCCCAGGTATTTGTTCACACAAAATCCAGCTCATGCCTGATTAGAAACCAAATATTTAGCACTAAAGAAGGTTGAATTCACCTATGCAAGAGGTAGTGAAAAAGCATACCATCAAGTGGTTGCATGCCAGAGTCATTTATCCTATTAAAGACAGTAGTTGGATGTGCCCTGGTCAATGCTTGCATAAAAATTATGGGATGATAGCGGTTCCTTATGAGAGGAACGAGCTATTTCCAATGCACCCAGTTCCAGATAGAGAGTTTGTATGCACTAACAAAAGTTGAATGCGTGGACAGACAAGGAACATTTCCCCATTCCCTTTGTGGATCATAAGTTAGGTAGACTCGCACGAAAAGAGTGGTACTATTTTCTTGATAGATATCAAGGTTACAATCAACTCTTTGCTGCCCCTGAGGATTAAGATAAGAGAACTTTTACTTGCCCTTATGTGACATTCATATTCAAAGGATGCCGTTTGGGTGGAGGAATGCACTGGACATTCTCCAATGATGTAGGATGTTGATAATAACAACTATGGTTGAAGACACTATGAGGTGTTCATGGAAAACTTCTCTATTGTTTGACACTCCTTTAATCGGCATTTGAGAAATTTGGCTGAGGTGCTCAATAGGTGTTAGCATTGTAATCTAGTGCGTAATTGGCAAAAATGTCACTTTATGGTGAACGAAGGTATAGTGTTCGGCCATTTTATCTTTGATAATGGGAAAGAGGTTGATCTATCTAAAGTTGAAGTTATAGAGAGGCTTCATTCACCTATCTCTTTAAAAGATGTGAGAAGTTTTCTTGGACATGCGTGTTTTTACCGAGGTTTATAAACGATTTTTTGAAAATCGCACATCTTTTGTGCAAACTACTCCAGTAGGAATGTAAATTCTTTTTCGATGAATCATGTGTCAAAGCATTTTGGGATTTGAAGGAGAAGTTGGTGTCCGCACCCATTATTATTTCCCCATATTAGAACAAATAATTTGAGGTGATGTGTGATACTAGTGACATTGCTCTTGGTGTGGTAATGGGATAGAGAAGGGATAAAATCCTTCACCCCATTTAAAATGAATGTATGGCCCTGAAAGAAGCTCAAAAAAAGTACACGATAACTGAACAAGTGCTTCTTCTAGTGGTGTTTGCATTAAAAATATTCCGCTCCTATTTTCTTAGCACGAGGGTCATTGTGCATAAACACCATTACTCCACGTTGAGGTACTTAATGGAGAAGAAGGATGCGAGGACAAGGTTTATTAGATGGGTGGTATTACTGCAAGAGTTTGACCTTGAGTTAAAAGAGAGAAAGTGGACTCTAAATTAAGTTGCTGATCACTTGTCTAGGTTAGAGGATTAAGCTATGTGTGAAGTGGGAGATAAGATTAAAATTGATGATGAATTCCCAGATGAACATGTATTGACCGCTTCTCAATATTTGATTCCATGGGTTACAAATTTTGTGAATTATCTGGTTAGTGATATAGTTCCATCAAACTTGTCTTTCCATCATAGGAAGAAGATAATGTATGATGACAAAAATTTCTTTTGGAATGAGGCTTCCTTACACCGGATTTGTGCGAATGGGATTATTCGTCGTTGTGTCCTTGAAATTGAGATTTTAAGTGTCTTGGAAGCATGTCACTCCGAGCCTATGGGTGGCACCATAGTGGTATTTGGACTGCGCATATGATTTTGGAGTGTGTGTACTATTGACCAACCATTGCCAAGATGCTCACGACTTCGCCAAATCATGTGATCGATCCCAATGAGATGGAGGAATGTCAAAGAGACAAGATCTACCTTTAAATCCTATTCTTATTGATGTATGGGGGCATTGATTTTATGGTGCCATTTGTGAGTTCTCTTGCGATGAAGTATATACTTCTGGCCGTTTACTACGTGTCAAAATGGGTGCGGCTATACATATTTATAACATTGAAAGAAAGAGTGTCAACACATTCTTAATTCATAAAAAAGAATATCTTCTCTATATATGGCACACCTAGGGCCATTATTAGTGATGGTGTCTCTTTACTTTTGTAATAAGTTGTTCAAAGGGATATTGGAGAAATATTGGGTTGCGCCATAATGTGGCTACCTCTTATCATCCACAAATTAGCAGGCAAATTTATTGTCCAATCAAGAGATCAAGCAAATTGTGGCATAAATGGGCAATTCTAATAGAAGAGATTGATCAAGGAGGATCGATCATGTTCTTTGGGCCTATCTAACTATATACAAGACTCCTATTGGTATGTCTCCATAAAAAATTGTATATGGGAAGATCTGTCATTTGTCGGTCGAGTTTAATAAAGAAACATAAGATGGACTGGAATAAAGCGTCGGAACAAAGACTAAATGGGTTGAATGAGTTTTATGATTTTCAACTCAAATCCTATGAAAGTTATGATATATAGAAAGAGAATATGAAGAAGTACCACAACCAAAGGATTGAAAAGCGAGAATTTGCGATTGACGATTTGGTGCATGTATTAAACTCTAGGCTATTCTTGTTTCTAGGCAAACTCAAGTTCGAGTGGACAGGGCCATTTCTCATCTCTAAAGTGTTCTCACACGCAGAGGTTGAGCTGGAGCATAAGGAGAGTGAAATGTTCACAGTCAAAAGATAAGGGATTAAGATATACCTGGGGCATGCGAAGAGTTTCCATGAAGTTGTTGAGGCCTGTCAGCTAAATGAAGTGTGACCAATCAAGGATCCTCTGTCGTGGAGAAACGTTAAATCAAGAGCTTCTTGTTAGGTAACTTAAGGTATATCCTCTAGCGAACGATAGGTTTTATTTTCTTTGTAGTAATAGTCGTATTTTCGTATTTCATTTTGTTTTTTTATCTAAATTCATTCGTGCTTAAGTGCTATGGTTTGCTTGACATTCTTGTAGGGTCTGCGTCTAAAATGTTTCCAGAAATAGACAAAAAGAATGTCCTAATGGGTGTTACATATGCATGGGACAAAACAAAAATCTGTAAAAAAAAATGGTGTAGTGGAGAGGTCTACAAACCCTATCAAGGGGCCACTGTTCAATTTATAAACCGTCGATGCTGTCCATAGATCCCAGATATGTCTATTAAATTTTCAAAGTCTATATGCAAACGACGGTCCCAGTTGATGGACCATCGACTGAGCTATGGACCGTCGATAAGGTTTCGTAGGCCCACAATGCATGTGACCCGACCCGACTTGGTCAGTAATATTAAAGGACATAATAGTTCTTATCCATTCCCACCTTCAAAGTCATTTATAATTCCCTTCCAAAAGCATTTTCTTCATGTTTTTCCTTCCTTTATCACCATTCATTACACTCCCATCTTCCATATAACTCCTACTTCCGAATTCTTCCAATTCACCAAACTCTCTCTTCTAAAATTCTCTTGTTTCTCTATTGTTTTTCGGCCACTGATCAATGTTCGGGCGCGTATGCTACTGTCCAAAGTTCATCTCACAACCAAATAACTATGAATGTAAGTATTTCGATTTCCTTTACACTTTGAATTCTCGTTCATGGTTATTTAACATAAATGCGAATGTGGGTCTTGACCAAGGGACTAAATTCATTTATATTGCATGCTAGTACCTTGTGTATTACGTCGCTCAGAATGAATGTGGTTTTATTTATTCTTAGTGTGCATATAATATGAATTTCTTTGTAGGGTTTGAAATACCAACATATGGTTTCACAGTGTGGATGAATTAGAACACAAATTATGTGAAATAGAAACTCTAGGAATGAAAAATACGTATTTGTTGGTGTTATAATGCTTATCTACACTTGCCTGGGACAAAAAAATGTCCAAAAAGTTGTTCTTGCAAACAGTCCTGAAGTGTTTCTCTGGCCAGAAGTACCAGGCCCCATTGACGGACCGTCGATAAAGTTTATCTGTTAGACCACCCATAAATTGTTGAAGTTTGAAACGACAGAAATGGACTAACGGTCCGTCGATTTTTTCTACGTATTGTAATGCACGCCCATCATTTCCTTGATAAACCTTATTTTCACTAATTTTAAAAAAAAATTCTTAGTGTTACGCCACAGAAATAGACTACAATTCATCGATTGATCGATAGGTTGTTCTGCATGTTCGTCATTTTGATCTGAGAGTTCTAAAATGTTTGATTAATTTGTATGAAATTCTAAGTATCAGATGACCAAATTTATCGACGTACCTTAGATTGATCGATAGAACGTCGATAGTGCCCATCAACAGGAAGTTGCAAAACTGAACAATTTGTGAATTCTATTCATTTCTTTGATCTGTTTGTTTCAAGTGTGTAGTATTGTTTAAGTGAAAATAATAATTGCTGTAAAAGTACACATGGCTTCGAAGAAGGATATCTTGTACGTCAAAAAGGGCAAATCGAAGTCTATTTTCCCATTTCATCGGATGGCTAAAGACTCCGAAAATGAACTACCCTTAAAACCAGTTGCACGAGCCACTAGGGGCACCCTCCGCATGGTGGTTTTTGGCGTAGTTACTCCCGCCTAGTCTGATTAGGAGCGCACACTATCTGCCTCATAGACTAGGGCGACCTCTAGCTCTAAAGAAGTATGAGGCTGTGAATCTGCATTAGGGTTTTCCCAATATCCTGTGTCAAATATGGCCACATCCTCAGGTTCCGCCTCACACGGAGACACTTGGTTGGAGAGTCATAACCACAAAGCCTTATCTGATGAGGCTTATAGCTTAAAGATCCACTTGAACCCCGAGAATATGAGCCAAAACCTATTGCTGAGGAACTTAACCAATTGTACATCGATGGGCACCACCAATTATACAGGGAAGCCAAAATGTTGAAGGAGAAGGGAGGTTGCAGACGGTCCTCGATCTGCTTATGTTGTTCAACCTGTGTAAGTTTAACTGGATAGCTACTCTCAGAGGCTCTACAGATACACAGGCAAGAACTACAAAACAGGACCCTCTTACCTCATTACTAGTCCGGGGCTGCTGGGTTGAAATCTTGCAGGCCAGCCCATGTTGTTTCCTATATAGCCCCACTTCTAAGCCACAATGAGCCCTCATGATTGTAGCATTCGACTATAGATGGGAGAATGTCAAAAGTGGTGCATTTCACAAGTTCTCTTAGTAGGGGGAGAGGATGAGAAATTGCTGCCCCAACATCTGGCGACTTATGGTAATAGGGTTGGATGTATGTTAGACCCCCGAGGGTTTATTAAGAAGGCCTCCATCACTTTTGGGGAATGTTTTTATGGTTGTTGGTCCGTCATGGATATCGCCCAAGAATATTTACATTGTCTTACCTAAGATAGAGCAATGTTGGTAGCAGCCATTGTAGCAGGGTTGGAGATAGACTACACTTGGGTGCTTATATCAGTGATACATGAGAGGGCTTTCAAGATCTCTACTACTTACCCCTTTGATCATTTGATCTTATATGGAGGTACCCATTTTGCATTGTGACACGCTATGTTACCGGACAGAGACAATCGACATAGGTCAATCAGGGATAAGGACAATGTAGTTGCGCCAGAGAGAGGGATCACGATTGAGGTCCCTCATTTAGCGAGAATTTGGTGGAGAAGGGGGATTTAGCCCAAGGGTTTGATCCTGATACATCTAAGTTTGCTGACACCACCCCGGCTAACTCCACTCACGCTGCTAGCAAGGCCCCCTCCTTGTCCGAATCCTAACCTCCATCTGTTGCTCTAGTACCTTTAGTGCGGGTATAAAAGTTTGAGGAACAAATGGCCTCCCTACTCCACCACATGCAACCTTGGATGCAGAAGCCCATAGCTCAGGCCAAAGGCTACATTAAGAAAATGGTGGCTCAACAGACTATGCAGAAAGTTCAGACGATCCATTAACGCCTAGACGTTTTAGAGTTTTGTGTGCTAGCTCGCCTAGTTCCCACAAAACATCTCACTACTTTTAGTAGGTGGTTTCTAGTTTGTGTGTTGATGTAGATGTCATTCTAGAGATAAGGGGGACGAAGCCGGAGAGTGTGCCTATCTACATAGAATAGGAAAAAGTGGTTGACGCTTTGTTCAAGCCTTCTATTGAGTCCCAGTATGTGTACGTGGTCATGCCAAGAGGTACCGTTATAGACTCACTACTCATGCAAGAGATGATTCCCGTGCAATGAAGAAAGATAGGACAGACCTCGAGGCTGTTAGGAGGGATTCGTTAGCATATGAGGATGCCTGTCAGATTAGGTCACGAGAGATGGAATTTGAGGAGTCTAGTTCTATACCGGTAATCAGTGAGAGGATAACCAATGATGGTGAAGAGATTGACGTGGGAACTACTCAGGGTAACAAACCGGACCAACCCACTTGTTGAGAGATTGTTGAAGCTATGCTCCTCATGTTTGATTCACCTACCACTCTATCCTTATATATTTTTTATTCATTGGGATCTTTTTGTTAGGGATGGGGTAAATGGAATGTGATTGTTAAGTTGATGTTTGAGCATCCCAACTCACTATCCTTTCTTGAGGTTTTCTTGACTGAGTTGTTTTTCTCCAAGAGACTTGTTAATTTTTCTGTTAAACATGCATGTCATTATTTATACAATGTATAAAAAGATGAAAGAGGAAGCATGATGTGTTAAACTAAGTGACATCCGGTCCTAGAATATGCTTTCATTATTAAGTGAAAATGAGTTGAATGTGTTGGTTGTAAGCATAACATAGATAGGCACCTGCCGTATGACCCTCTACTTACACCTAATCTGCGAAATCTGATAATTTTGATAGTGTAATGACGTATCAAGAGACTGTGAGGAGTATGGAGTGTTAAACAGTTGGTACCTAGCTAGAACATTCTTGGTTAGTCTTGCAAAGGGAATTTGGGTTAGAAGACTAGGAAAGGATTATAGGCCCTTTTCTGATTTAGCAAACATCTAGCCTAAAATGAAGTTAACCAAATAAAATATTTATCCTTTTTGATCCAAATTGTTGAGCATATAATAGATGTATTTTATATTTATCACCAACTTACTTTCCCAAGGTCTAATGTTTTGGCCCTGGTCCCTCCTTGGAAATGTGCACCTCTATATTGGCCAAAAGCCTAAGTTGACGATGGCTAATGTTATAAATGCCCTATTCTTGTCCTTGACCCCACCTCGGGTATTGTGTGCTTCAACTTATGTAAATACATGAGTTGAGGGTGGCTAGTATGAGTGATAACCCAGAAATGGGTATGAAAAATGTTGAATGTTGAGAAGAAAAGAGAGTGAGTGCAAGATGTGACTCCGTGAAATTATCAATTGAATGAAAAAGGGAATTATTAGTAAAACAAAAGAAAAAGAAGAGTTATAAAAGAAAAATAATAGGGCGTAAAAGATAATAAAAAGTGGTTGGAAGCTTAGATGTAATGTCAAGGAGGAGAAAAATTCATACCATACCTAACCATGAACCGATGTTACAGACCATGAAAGTCCTACAGTGATCCTAGAGTCTAATGTGGCAAACCTAAGAAGTTAAAATAATGGTAATAATATGGTGACGAGTACTAACTATGTATGGACCTTTTTTCAGAGTGAGTGTTGAATAATGATCCTTGGACTCAAACATAAAATAACTATCAGAATACTAAAGATTTATTTTGAAGTGAGGTCACTAGTTGCAATATCGAAAAGTTTGTACCTCGGTGAGAGGGAAAACAGTAGTAGTGTCTATGCAAGGTGAGTTTGTGTCATGTTGTGATACACATTAGTTAGCTTGCCAAACCCGAGAGCGTGAGTACATACTAAATCAAAGAAATAGTTGGGTTTGATAGCCATGTGATTGCGAATGTTTAAAAGAGTATACTTTTACAAGTGTAGTTTTGCGTCATAGTGCATCACTTCAGGACAAACAATGAATTTAAGTTGAGGGTGTTGATGTACCATTGTTTCACGATGCTTTCAATATATTTTGCTTAAGTGTTGTGTGTGTCTAAAGCCTTTTTGTAGTAGTTTTAACATGTTTTCATTTTTTTTTGCACGAAAGGTGTCCAGAATAAAAACGTAGAATGATCTGGAAAATAGTGCAATAAATTGACCTACGAAGGCTATCGATGACCCGTTCTTCAATCGACGATCCGTAGGTGGTAACCATTGATTGCATTTAAGACTGATGGAGAATCTCGGGGTAATCCAACAAAGTGTATAACTACGGATGAGTTCGACTTGATCGATGGACCGTACAGGCAAACAGTTTGTTTGATCAGAAATAAATCCAGTACCAAAATATGGAGAAATTCAAAGGATGGAGTGACAGAGGGAATCTATGGATCATAGATGCATTGACTAACCGTACTGTTGGTCCGTCGATTGATTCAGAGAACGTGTCATCTGAATGAAAGAAAAATTATCTAAGTCAGAACTAACGGAGAAAGTCGACGGACTGTCGTTCCATCGATGGTCCGTCAGTAAGGGTCGTCGATCAATGTCAAGTTTTTGGACAAAATTTCCTCATTTCAATTCCTTTTAATTCAGGAAAGAGTTTTTATTATTTGGGCTTAAAACCTCATTTTTGGGGTTGGACATTGTTAGTATGGTTCTTGTTTAGCTTGGATATTAGTTTTTGCAAACATTAACAATAATTAAATTTTCAAATTTGGTTTGAAGATTTATCTTGCTAGGAATACGACGTTATGAAACTATGGGGAACACATATACCTAGTTAGTTTCACAATTTTATAAAAACTCACCTTTTAGTTTTGCTTACTTGTTAATTTAGAAGTATTAAAGAAACTTGTTTCAGAACCTACCTTCCCACCCCCTTAATTACTTGTTTTCGAAAAAACCTTGGCTAAATAGATATAATCCAACATTAAAGTTAAGTCCAAATCATTTTCCTCGTGGGATCGAACCCAACCTACTGTTTCGGTTCTCTGATTACGATTGCTTATACTTCGTTAGGAAGGTGTAATTTTAGCGTATCAATAATTGGCACGTTGACTAAAATATAAATAGGGGAAAAATAAATGGCTCATTTATAGAGTTGATTCATTAATTTTGCCCCTATTTTAAATTTTAGTCAACCTACCAATTGTCACCATACCTAAAATGTTTTTTTTTTTGAAATATATATATATATATATATATATATATATATATATATATATATATATATATATATATATATATCAAACATTTTAATAACCCTATCAAACATTTTAATAACCCCCCCTCCCCCGCCCACCATTTTAATAAAAGTTTCTCCAATCATGAAATCCTACTATAAATATTAAACAACAATTGTGCTAGGTCGTATCGTGTTGGTGTTCAAAAGTGAAAATGTGATAAATTTTTTGCTGAAATTAGAAACCCAATCGAAAATAAGAAAATTTGGTCGGGTACTTTTACCACTGTTGATTAAGCTTTTGCGAGCTACAATTCTAAGAAGCTTGAGTTTTAAGAACTAATCATAGCTAAAAAACCAAAATAGGATGATATTTCTGAAACATCTGACAAAAAAGCTTGTTCGGATGATGGATCTAAACATAAGTCATTAGTAAGTGTTACTGGAAAGTCGAATCCATCAAATGGAGGTGAGTAAAGAATCAAAGAAGTTATTGAGAATGAAACGAATGAAGTACTATTTAAGGGAACCTGGTGAAAATCTAAATGGATAGCGAAGTAAAAATTTCGTATTAGTTAGGATTCCAAAATTGTAATAACTATTATATTTGATTGGTGAATTTAGTGCTACAAATGCTCTTATCATTAAAAAGTAATATTATTGTCTCAAAACGAGGGAAAAGGTTCCAAATTAGCGATTTTAGCACTATTAGGGAACATGTTCTAAATTTAGAACGTTTTGGGGGCTTTAGGTCATTCTGATAATATTTTCTATATGATATTTGTTGTTATGTTGCAATAATAATTAAACTGAGGGAACAGGGTCAAATATGCCCCTAAACTATTCAAAAAGGTCTATATGTACCCTCCGTTTAAAGTTTGATTCAGTGATGCCCTCGCCGTCTAACTTTTGGTCCAAATATGCCCTTATGGGCGTTAGTTGCCATGTTGGACATATCCAACTCATTTTTCATTTTTAAAATTGCCACATGGATTGTCATGTCATTTTGACTTTACCACATAACATTTATATGAAAATGGAAAGATATTCGGAGTCAAAAACACCTAATCCGACCCATAAATCAGCTCCTTTTAGATTCACTATCCGGCCCATTATTAACTATTTTGTTTTATTATTGTTAATGCGGTAAATCCCGAAAATGAGTAATTGATTAATAAAAAACAAGAAAATATGAAAACTATATAAAATTAACGCCAAAAATTCACGAATAAATATAGTAACCTTAAATCTAACATTTTAATTTTTTAAAATTTTTTAGTGTTTGATAAATCTGGAAAATGAGTAATTGATTAAAAAAATATATGAAAAGTATGAAAAAAAATTAATGCCAAAAGTTCACAAATAAATATAGTAACATTTCAATCTACAATTTTTTTAAAATTTTTATATTTTTTGGTAAATCCCAAAAACGAGTATTTTTCAGTAAAAATGGAAAAATATGAAAACAAAATAAATAATATACGTCATAATTCATAAATAAATATACTAAACTTAAATTCAATAATTTTAACAATATTTTTTATTTTATATTTTTTCATATTTTCCTATTTTTTATTTGTGATTTTTTCCCGTAATTTTTATATTTTTTCATATTTTTTTGTTAATAAACTCATTTTTGGGATTTGTTGAAAAAATTAAAAATTAAAAAATGTTGAAATTGTTGAATTTAAGGTTACTATATTTATTTTTAAATTTTTGGCGTTAATTTTACATTTTCTTCATACTTTTTATTAATCAATTACTTATTTCAGAATTTTCCGAAAAAATAAAAAAAATTAAAAAGTTTTTCAATTGAATTTAACGTACTATAATTATTTATGAATTTTTTAAGTTAATTTTATACTTTTTCATATATTTTTATTAATCAATTACTCATTTTCGGAACTTATCAAAAAAATAAAAATTAAATATAATAATGGAAAATTGGTCGGATAATTTATTTAAAAGGCGGTTGATTTATGATTTGGATTAGGTTTTTATGAGTCTGAATATCTCTCCATTTTCATATAAATGTTATGTGGTAAGGCCAAAATGACATGACATTTCCATGTGACATTTAAAGAAATGAAAAATGAGTTGGATATGTCCTGCATGGCAACTAATGCCCATAAGGGCATGTATCGACCAAAAGTTGGATGGTGAGGGCATCAGTGAACCAAACTTTAAATTGAGGGTATATCTAGACCTTTTTGAATAGTTTAGGGGCATATTTGACTCTTTTCCCTTAAATTAATGATCTAATTTTTAATAAATGGATAATTTTTGTTAAAAAAAGAATTAGTATGGTGATAGTGAAATGAAATCTTATTTCTTCATCATTATTTATATTTATTATCTTTTTATTTTGGTAATTTTTTATTCTAAGACATTTTTGTTATAATATTCTTTATATAATTCGGGAACCTATATGGAAGATTACCTCCTTTATCTTTATTTTCTCATCTTCATTTGCAAAATAATACTTTGAAATATTTTTATAGAAGTAATAAATTTATGAAAAATTATTTCCCGACGTCAACTTTTTTTTTCTATGAAAATCTCTAATAATGAAATTACAAAAAATAACAGTTTAAAAGTTGTATTATATTGATTTTTTTTGGTGTTTTAAAGAATAAGAATGATTTATTTATGGTGAAATCAGACACACAAATCAAAAAAAGATTATTTGGTTGTATTCTTTTACCACTTTTGATGAAACCTCTAAAAGCTACAAGTCTAACAAGCGTGAATTTGCTGAACTAGTCATAACTATACTGCAAAATGAAGTTAGATTTTTACATAAACTGATAAAAGAACTTATTCGAGTGATAAATCTAAAAAAAAAATCATGAATGGAAGTAGCTAGAAATTTGAATCCATCAACAAGAGCTGAGGAAAAAACCAAAGAAATTCTAAATAAAATTGATGAAGAACTATTTAAAGAAGCGTGATTGAATATTTTATAAGGTAACGATGTAAAAATATCACATAAAATTTGAGTTTTCAATTGTTGATAATTGTCGATAATTGTTGGTTGAATTTAGTATTTTGAATGTTGTTAGCATATGTTTGTAATACTATGATCAAAAAAGGGAGGGGGGGAGGATCTTAAATAACAATTCAGAAACTTTTGGGGGTACAAGTTTTTAGTCTTAAACTTTTCAGGGGTAGTAGGTCTTTGTGATTAGTTTTTCGATATAATCTATGTTGTTACGTTACAACAACTGTTAAGTGAATGTTTTATTTTTCAATCATTGAATGAAAGTTTTGTTTTATTTTCAATTAGTATGATCTTAGTGGAATGAAATTCTCAATCTCAAATAATAAAAATAATAGTTGTGTTTTTGTTTTGGTAATTAGACGTCCTTTGCTTTTAGGATACTTTTTTTTGTCATAATCTATAAATAATTTTTGTATACCTAAATCCAAAAGATCACATTTTCCATTTTTTTGTCATTTACTTTTTTCTTGAATTAAAAAAATTTATTGAAAATATTTTTTGAAAATATAATGAGTAAGATTAAATCAGTGTATAATTTTTTTCCCATTTAATTTCAACTATAAAAGTAGGAGTATGCTATTTTTTGTCTTTTTCACCCTTTGTATCTTTGTTATCTTTATTTGCAGGGAAAATGCACAAGTACCCCTCAAACTATGTCCGAAATCCAAGAGACACAATTATACTATACTAAGGTCCTATTACCCCCCTAAACTTATTTTATAAATAATTTTCTACCCCTTTTAGGCCTACGTAGCACTAGTTTGAAAGAAAAAGTCAACTAGTGTTGGGCCCACAAGATAGTGCCACGTAAGTCAAAAAGGGGTAGAATATTATTAATAAAATAAGTTCAGGGGGTAATAGGTTCTTTGTATAGTAGAAGTGTGTCTCTGAGATATTGAGCATAGGTTGAGGGGGCACTTGTGCATTATCCCTTATTTGTACAAAAAGTAAACACAATTTATTCACAATTTGAATTTGACACTTCAACCATAATAGTTCTTGTTAGTAAATTTATTTTCACTTACATTCAATTAAATTCGTTAAAAAATATGAAAAAAATCCAAATAAGAAACCCAAAATAAAAAGAATTTGTTTTTGCCTAAATGAATCTACTTGTCGTAGGTCTAAGAAGACTGATAGGTCAAACAAGCTTTGTTATTTGGTTCCTTTACCCCTACATAACCTACTTTTGCAACTTGATTTTGTGTGTACCAATTAAATAAAGTATTATTAGGTAGCACTATATTATTTTATGATCATTCTATTTTAGTAGTCACCATTGGAGTTTTACTTTCATAGTTTCTTATCCTTTGATTTCTATTACTATCGATTTTTTCCTTTTTACTTTGATTTTCATATTATTTTATTGTAGTTATGCGTATATATATATATACTATCACATTAATTCTTATTGTTCCGTACTTCCTCTTTTTGGATTGCTTTGAATTGGTTCTTTTCTTGAATTCGAGATCTACTAAAAAGTACTTCTTAAACAAGGGTAAAGTCTTATATCTTTATTAGACATGTTGTTGTTATCTCATATTTGGGTTGGATTATGTGCATTAAACATGTTGTTATTAGGTCATAGAAGGTTTGATCGAAAAAGTTAAATGGATTGTACCAGTATGTTACAATGAACTGAAATTACTAAAACATCCACATGATAAAGTGTACAGTGATAATATAAAACTCAAAAAAGAAGATATTTAAGGTGTCTTTTTTACACTTATCCCTATAAATGATATAACAAATATATATATATAGAGAGAGAGAGATAGATTGATAGATATAAATATAGATATAGATATAGATAGATATAGATATAGATATAGATCTATGTAGATAAAGATTTTTTGTTGTACAAGTTATAGAATTTTCTTGACATATCAAAATAATTCTATGGAAGCAACAAACATATTCATATTGTTATTGGTACTCTTGAGTTATTTCACCAAAATTTCTTACTACATTACTATATTGATACAACTTGTACCAGGTATATGTGTGGTTGTATAGGAAAATAAGATACTCCATCTAAAACCTTCATTTTTACTTTTTGTTAGTTACAAAAAATGGTAAATATTTATATAAAAATTTAAATATTTTAATTATTTTATGTTATAAATATATAAATATGTATAATTTTTTTTAAGAAAATCTTTATTTTCCAACATTATATATAATAAAAAAAACTAAAGTACTATAACATTTAATAGTGACTATCAGTGCAGTAAATTAGCATACTCTTACCCTTAACAAGATGAGTAATGTCTATTCTGCGATGAGCCCAGTTTGATAAAGTCTTTTCATTTTGCATGATTTTTTGTATGATCTCATGAAAACATAAATAATTCAATGTCTTGATGATACTATTTACCATAGAAAGCTATATTACGTGGATGCAAAGAATAATTTCGAATTCATAAAATATACTAAAACGAATTTCAGACTGCATTTTGCTTCAACTGTTGCTCATAGTCCCAATCACAAGTTTATTTATTCAACATAAATTGGCACCACACACTTATGTTGTAGTGACCCTTTCCAAGAGATACTACAACTTGACAAGAAACCTAATTTAATATTTGCAACATTTAAAAGAGTAACGAAGGGCATACTTATTTTAATCTAGTTGGGGGATTATGTTTATAGCAAATAATGTAGTTTATGATGTGCAACTTGCCTATTTAAACATTTATTTAAGTTCAAAATTGATATGACAAAGAATTTTAACCTATGACAAAAAAATCTTCCCAAAATCTTTTAAGAAAATGATTGATGAGTTTTTCATGCATATATTACCCTCATACTTAAGGATGAAATAACAACAATATTACCAACTTTCATGTAAACAAATCAATCGGTTCATTCTTCACATAAACATTCAAAACATATTGTAAATTAGTATATTACAAGACTATATTTTTCACACCCCAAAAAGATAAAAAAAACATATAGCCATACTTATATTACAATTCATGGTTACATGACCAAATCAACTCTCAAAATATTATGTAAAATATACAACACATAGATCATGTACAGTTCACGAGGTTTATACAAAATATATATGTCTATATGCAAGTGTGATCTTCCTTAAATCATTCAAAATCTCCATCTTAAATGGCAAACTTTAAGCATTCTATCGAACATTCTCAATGATAGAAACAACTATCTATAAGCATATAGCTTATTAGTGTAAAAACTATAGCTCCAGAGCCCTTAGATTCAACAAGTTATCATTCTCAAGTCAAGGGCGCATAATTGAAAAATAATCAGTAAATCAAGTAAACAATATACAAAGAGTATCAACTTTCATATTTAAATATCCAAATGTAAATAACCCACATACCATCATTTTACCAGAGGTTAAATAACAAGAGTTGGCAATTATATACATCATATCATTAAACCAAATGGTATACACCCTGTTAAAGAAGGTTCAAATCCTAATAATCAAGAGAAACAATAACCATATTTAAAATGGCTTTCTAGTTCATACTTAAAATGGACAACTCACATACTTAAGACGAACTAAAAATCTGGAAACAACATGGCTAATTGTCCTTATCAAGAGGCATGTCAATAGTGAAAAAAAGTCACAACCACAAGAAGGAAAGCTCACAACAAGAATGCCATTTGATCAAACAATCGGTAAAAGCTGGCGAGTTATACAAGATTCTTTAACGTGTTAAATCTCAACAACACAATTCTAACACTCCTAAAATTCCATAAATTAGATAAGACCATGGTTCTCGTTATTCTATACATCTCGGTTCCACAAAAATGTATCATGACCTTAGAGCGATTTGTTAGAGGGATGGTTTAAAAAGGTACATAACAGAGTTTGTTGCTAAGTGTCCAAATTGTTAATAGATTAAAGCTGATCATCTTAAAACGGGTTGTTTAACCCAAATCATGGCTGTTCCTACTTTGATGTGGGAAGCTAACAATATTGGCTTTGTAGTTGGGGTTCCTAGAACCCATAGGCAAAATGATTCAATATGAGTTATTGTGGATAGGTTGACTAAATCGGCCCATTTTATTCCCCTTAAGTCTATATACACGACTAAGGATTACGCAAGGATCTACATTAATGAGATTGTGAGTCTTCATGGTGTAGAGGTTTATCTGAAAAAGGCTTATGCGGGCTGAAATGTCCTAGACCTTTGACTCCCCACAGACATTAGATGTTTCTTGGTTCTAGCCGGGTATTATAGAGGGTTTATTGATGGATTTTCATCCATTGATTCTCTTTTGACAGCATTAACACATAATAAGGTGAAGTTTTAATGGTCTTAATCTTGTGAAAAAGCTTTTCAAGAATTGACAGATAAGCTGACCTCCACTCCGGTGTTGACCTTACCCGAGGGCAATGAAGCCTTTTTATTGTATTGTTATGCTTTAGGAGTGGGCTTTGGATGTTTCCTCGTGCAGCAAGTTAAGGTGATAGCTTATGCTACTAGGCAACTAAAAGTTAATGAGAAGAATTATCCCACTCATGACCTTGAGATACCTGCTATAGTTTTTGCATTGAAAATATGGAGACATTACTTGTTCATGTGCATGTTATGTGTTTACTGTCCATTAAAGTCTTTAATAAATGTTTACACAAAAGGTATTAAATCTCCAATAGAAAAGATGGTTAGAATTGTTGAAGGATTACATCATGAATGTCCTTTACCACCTTGCATGGACAATGTGGTTGTGGATTCGTATGACTATGGGGAGCGTGTCTCATGTGGATAAAGAGGAGAAAGATCTTGTGAAAGAGGTTCATAGGTTAGATCAATTAGGTGTGCTAATAAATGATTCCCCAAATAGTAGTTTTATGGTGCATCATAACTCCGACTCTTCATTAGCGGTGGAGGTGAAATCTAACATCATTTTGAACTACGATAGATGGAGTTGAAGGAATCGGTACTTGATAAGCTCAATGAGTCATCTACCAAGAGGGGATGGTGTTCTTAGGTACCAAGGGAGATTGTGTGTACCCGATGTTGAATACTTGAGAAATTTAAATTCTAGAAGAATCCTATGGTTCTCGTTATTGTATACATCTCGATGCCACCAAAATGTATCATGACCTTAGAGATATCTATTGGTGGGATGGTTTAAAAAGGGACATAACAGAGTTTGTTCCTCACTGTCCAAATTGTCAACAGCTTAAATATGAGCATCTCGAACCGGGTAATTTAACTTAAATCATGGATGTTCCTACTTGTAAGTGGGAGTCCATCAATATGGACTTCGTAGTTTAGTTTCCTCAAAACCGGAGGCAAAATGATTCAATATGGGTTATTTTGGATAGGTTCACCAAATCTGTCCATTTTATCTCCGTTAAGGAAACATACACGGCTGAAGATTATGGACGGATCTACATTAATCATATTTTTAGTCTTCAAGGAAATCCTTCGCCCATCATTTCGGATACAGGTGACCAATTCACTTCACGTTTTTGGAAGAATTTTCAAAAAAAATGTAGGTACTCAATTGAAATTTAGAACCCCATTTCATCCTCAGACGGATAGTTATGTGAATATGCCATTCAAAACCTTGAATACATGTTAAGAGCATGTGTTATTTACTTTGAATGAAGTTGGGATGATCACGTAGCTTTGATTGACCTCTCTTTCAACAATAGCTATCATTCGAGCATCTCCTTAGAAGTTTTGAACTCTTTATGGTAGCATATGTAGTTCTGCAGTTGGATGGTTTGAGGTTTATGAGTCCTAACTAGGTTATCCAGTGATTATCTATGAGGCTATAGAGAAAGTTCAAATCATATGAGGTAGATTGATGACAACTTATAGTCAACAACATTCTTATGCCGACAATAGAAGAAGAGACCTTGAGTTTGAAATATGTGATCATATGTACTTGAAGATTTCACCTATGAAAGAGGTTATGAGTTTTTGTAAGAAGGGGAAGTTAAGTCCGTAGTATATTAGTCCCTATGAGGTTTTACGACGACTTGGTAAGGTTGCCTATGAGTTGAAACTACCTAGTGAACTTGCTTCGTTTCATCCGGAGTTTCATGTTTCCATGCTCAAGAAATGCATCGGCGAACCGGTATCCGTTCTTCCGATGGAAGGTTTAGGGGCTGATTAAAATCTCTCCTATGAAGAGGTTCTGGTTGAGATCGTAGATCGACATGTAAAGAAGTTGAGGAACAATGAGGTTGCCTCTGTAAATGTTCTATGGAGGAACCATCTTGTTGAGGGTGCAACATGGGAGGGTGAAGATGACATGAAGTCACGCTACCCTCATCTTTTTAATTCTTGATGTTAGACATTCCTCATAGTAAAGAAATTAATGAACAATCACAAAATAAATTTTTTTTTATAAATAGGTGCATGTTATTGTGAAAGTCATACCTATTTGAGTTAAGAGAAAGCTTTCATAATCTATTCTTGCACTTATATGTAATATGTATGCATGTGTTTTCTTAAAATTTCTCTATCTTGTTGTTGTCTTGATAGGAATGATAGAATGGTAAATCTTGATGTATTTTGATCTCATGTTGATGTTGAGAAGGAAATTCCTCACTATGTGTAATGAAATGTTAAACTCTCCTATGTGTGCATCATGAATTGGGTGTTTTGTGTAATGTTATGGTATGTGCTGAACGGAGTTATGAAGCAAAACTATGAGCTATGACTCATTATGATTTTAGGTTGTTATTGGTATGTCTCCTAGTATTGAATCTATGACTACCGTCCATAAAATTTTAATGTCATTCGGGGACGAATATTCCTAAAAGGGGGATAATGTAACACTCCAGAAATGCCATGACTTAGACTAGAGCTTAATCTATTAAATAATGATTAAAATGATATTTCAAGACATATATTAATATGATAAGTTCATTGACAAAATGTTAGAGACAAAATGACAAAGAAAGACCTTGACGTCTGGAAACTAGCTAAATTGAACTAGTTCACGTCCCTATGTTTGGTGAAGGTTTCGAAGTATAAAATGGAGTCTAAAACTTGTAAAAAGACTTTGGAGTAGGTATTATTTCGTAAAAAGGGTCCAAACGTCAAGTAACGACACCCCAAGGACAACCTGAAGGGTCCTTGGAAAGGACACAAACATGGGTGAGCAGGCTGTCTGGCAGCGTGCGAACAGGCAGATTGGAGGACAATGTGCGCGACGCATAGCCTTCACGAGGCACTTTGCCTCAATATATGTGGTGGAAGCTTCGTTATGCGAGGATTACATGCTTCTCACTTCCTCAACCCATATTTTCAGAAAAATAACGGAAATCGTCCCTGCGACGTGCAGCCACTTCCCAAATTTGTTAAAGTCGTATTTTTTGTAATTTAACTTCATAAAAAGACTCATTTAAGTGAAGGGTATTTTGTGTATTTTTTATTTCTAGTATATATGGAAACTAGGTCAGTTTTAGACCACTTCATTCACGTCAAAATAAGATCCAAACGCAATTACCGATATCTCTCAAGAAACACACTCTTTCCCAAACTCCATTGAAGAGCAACAAGAGCTTAAGGAAGAAGAGGAAGGATTTGAGGTTTCCAATAGAATGTCGTGGATTATTCTTCTATAAGGTATGTATTTTTCACTCTTGGTATTTCTTTTCCCAAGAGGTCCTTTCAAATATGGTTTTCAAGAATTCAAACTTCTAGGGTTTTTAGTCTATAAAACAGATTTTCTTACTAACTCTAGATTTATGATTTTCGATGAAAAATAATGGTTTTGTATGGTTTATTTCACACGAATCGTTGAGTATTTCATTAATGTTGTTTGTATTTCGTGTGCTTCCTGATCTTTCAATAGTTGATTTTTTTGAATGGGTTTTTTCTACTAATTGATGATGTGAAAACGAAAGAATTGGAACTAAGACTTGAAAGAACTCTTTAATAACCCTTTCTGTTATCCTACATGATGAATTGATCTAGTATATGAATTGAAAAGTTTGTATCGACTATTATGTTGTGTATTTCGCTATGTTATTGTTATGACTATTGAAAATTGAACGTAAGTGTATTTGGAAGCGAGAGGTATGTCTTCTAAAGTTGTGATTACTCTATGATGTTCATACTAGCATTTGAATAATGATGATATTGTTATGAAGTATTCATTATGTTGCAATTAATTTATGTTGGGGTATGAACATTCTAAATGTGAGATTATGATAGGAATAAAAAAAGCATGTTTATGATATCCTCTTGTATGCTTTACACAAGGTGATTATCTAATGTTAATCTCACATACGAAGGGTTATGATGAAGGAAATTCTCATCTAATCCTAATGATCTCATGATCATGTTTATACAAGTAGTTAATATCCTATGACCTAGATATGTTTATGATAACATACAACTTAATGGTTATTAAAGAAAGGTACCAAAGCTAAGAATCAATGAACTACATATGAGAGGTATCCTATCCTTAATTTTAAAGTATGTACACACCGACTCTCATGAGATAGAGGATTCCATGTAATGTGGAACTATGGGTCTCTAATATATCTCCTAGTTTTTTAACCATGTTCCCACAATATTCACACTAGATAAAGGATCTACCTAGAAAGCTATGTCATGTTTCGTCCTACTTTGGACGTAGACCACCTTTTTTCGGTGTAGGGCTTTATGGCATTAGATTCTATGATTGGCTCACATGGTATATGTTGGTTAAGGCAAATGTTTACTCATGTAAAATTAAATACAAGTAAATGGACGTCGACTAGGGTGACTTGAAGAGTCTACTTAGTATAGGTAGGGGCATGAGACTCTACCTAGACGTTGCACGAGTTGACTCTAAGGGAAGTGCTAGGAGATTGTTCTTATGTAATATGATAACATAAAAGGTATGATGATTATTATACATGATGTTACTCTTATATGAAGTTGGTTATGTTAAAGGACATGTTATTGGTCTATATTGCTTGATGAGGTTATAGCTACTTTTGTTACAAGTTATATAAAGCAAAGCTTTACGTATGGTCTCCTATCTTATATACTTGGTTATGTGGGGTTGTAGGGCTTCACATGATCATTGCATTTGTAGGTTGGGGATGGGATAATTGTTAAGTGTTTTGTATCTTATGTTTATATGATCTATGGAATATGAAATGTTAACAAGACTCAATTATAATATAACTTAGATTATGATCATGTTTTATGTTGATGAAATCTTTAACTTGTATGTGTTCTATGGTATTTGCATTGAAGACATTCATATACCTTAATATGCTTTCCTAATAAATGATAAGTGATCCTTTTCATGCATGTCCTTAAATATATTGTGCATATACCCATACATAGTACATGTGTCGTACTAACCCAATTACTTTATTTTACTACTGATGTAGGTTCTGGCCTATTATGATTAAGAAGGTCGACTGAAGAAGCTTAGAACTCTTTGTCCAAGTGTTGGTAGGTCCTCATATAATGGAATGTTGTCTTTTTATATTCTAGCTTATGAAGACTTTAGTAGTTTTAAGAATATTCTATTTCCATTTATATTCTTTGGATTCTTTTTTTATTAAGGCCTATATGTCATATTGGCTATTTAGTGGCTAAGTCCAGATTCATACTCTTTAGATGGTTTTATTCATGTGAGACATGTTATTAGAATATTGTCTGCTAATATGAATGTTAAGTATCAAGTCTGAGTATACTTCAAATAGTATTATATGTTTTTAATTTTTCCGCAATTTTAACTAATGACAAGTTATTACGAACTCTAAAGGCTTGTCTGAGTACTCTAAGAGGACGATGACGCCGATCACATCTGGGATATACTCTACAGATGTCACAAGATTTGAATAAGAGTACAACGATAAACATCCTTAGGATAAATGTCTCACTAAACCACGTTACATAGTATCTTGTTCATTATTGTGAAACGCGCCATAATTATGGATGAGAGGCTAGGTGATGACTAGGAAACTTGTCTTTTCTTGATCATCTTATGTCGCACCTTTAGAGTCTTGACACTATGTGTCTTTTATCATCTTATAACTTTCTTGTGGTTTTAGGAAATGAACACAAGAAGGACAGCGGCGAGGAGAGTAGGAGATGACATTGCAAATGCGGAAGCTACTCCTCAAAGCAATCACAATGATCCACAAGTGGAAGTTGCTGCAAACGAACAAGTTCCTGTCAATCCTCTTTTAATTACAGATGGTAGGGTGAGGTCATCCCTACTTCAAATGGCCCAAGCCATCACCACCCAAGCTCTACCCATTACTGCACAAGCTAACATGAAGGATGTTCCTCGAGAGAACCAGCATGCTACCACAATGGTTAGCCGTTTGAGGGATTTTACAAAGATGAATCCTTCTATGTTTTTCGGATATAAGGTTGATGACGACCCCCAAGACTTCCTTGATGAGGTCTATAATATCTTGTTTGCAATGGGGGTCGGTATTATTGAGAAGGCTGAGCTTGTTGCCTATCAACTCAAGTACCTGGCTCAGACATGGTACAATTAGTGGAAGGATAGTAAGGCATTGAGAGGTGATCCCGTGACTTGGGATATCTTCAAAAAGGCATTTATTGATACATAATTCCCAATGGAGTAAAGGGAATGCTAACATAGAGGAGTTTATCAACCTTCATAAATGAGGTGTGAGTGTTAAGGAATACTTCTTGAAATTCATTAAGCTGTCCAAATATTCTTCTTCTTTGGTTTTGAATGATAGGGATTTGATTAGCCTCTTTGTAATGGGCGTGTCCGAAGAGATTGAAGAAGAATTTCGTGCATCCATGCTTCATGACAATATATATCTTTCAAGGTTAATGGTTCATTCTCAATAGCTAGAGGATAGTGGTCTAAGGAAGAAGAATAGGGAAGCTAAGAAGGCAAGGTCCTAAGAGTAGGCTTGATGTTCACGACAATTGTAAGTTCAAGAAGAGGTTTTTAAATCACGTTATTTATAGCTTCTCCAAGAATCACAATTTTAGAGTTTCTAATCTTAATCCTCAAAAGTGGAGAAATGTTGATCCACGAAGATAAAGACCAACTTGTGGTAAGTTTCGTAAGAAACATGTGGATGAATGCCTTGTTGGGACAAATAGTTTCTATGGTTGTGGCAAAGGTGGCCATTTCGCAAAAGACTATACTAATGTGAAAATCATAGGTAAGGAGAATGGCCAGACTCAGCTAAGCGGTCCTAGTTCTGAAGATCCAAAAAGGAACCATTTCTATTCACTCAAGGCTAGGGGTGAACAAGAGATCTCTCACGACGTTGTGACGGGAATGTTACAGTTTTCATTGTTAATGTTTATACATTAATTGATCCAAGTTCTACCTTTTTTTTGTTACACTTTGGGTAGATAGGATGTTTGGTCTATATCCCTATATTTTGATTGAACCCTTTTCATTTTTTACCCCAATGGGTGACTATGTCATTGCAAAAAGAGTCAATAGAAAATGTCTTGTAATGCTTCCCAATAGAGTTACTCTTGTTGATTTTGTAGAACTTGACATGCCTAATTTTGATATCATTTTTGGAATTGATTGGCTTGATGCATGTTTTGCTGCCATAGATTGTAAAACAAGGGTAGTAAAGATTCAATTCCCAAATGAACCCATTCTAGAGAGGAAGGGGGGAAATTCTATGCTAAAGGGTCAAATTATTTCATGCTTGAAGATTTGTAAGATGATATCCTAGGATTTTCTATACCATGTGGTGAGGGTTAAGGACCTAGAATGTGAAACATCTTCAACTGAGTAAGTCCGCGTAACGAGGAAATATCCAAAAGTTTTTTCTAATGACCTTCCAACCGTTCCTCCCGAACGGGAAATTGACTTTAGCATTGATTTATTACCGAATACGAATCCGATTTCAATTCCTCCATATAGGATGACGCTGCTCTGTCTTAATTGAATAATTTAAACTCCAACTCATGTTTCATTCAGCCTGGTATTTCTCCATGGGATGCTCATGTCATGTTTGGTAAGAGGAACGATGGGTCTGTTAGAATGTGCCTAGAATATCGCCAACTCAAATTATGTCACCATAAAAAAAAGTATCTTCTCCTTCGGATTTATGATATATTTGATCAACTCAATGATGCTAGCTTCTTTTCCAAGATTGACATAAGGTCGGGATATAACCAACTTAGGGTGAGAGGTTAAAATGTTCCCAAAGCATCTCTCTGAACTAGATATGGTCACTATGAATTTCTAGTTATGACTTTTAGGTTAACAAATGCCTCGGCGGCGTTTATGGTCCTAATAAATGGAATTTTTCTAAGATTACCTTGACTCATTCGGGATTGTGTTCATTGATGATATTTTGATATACTCCAACAATGAAAATGAGAATGAGATTCACTCGAGGTTGGCGTTGCAAGTCCTCAAAGAACACTAGTTCTATGAAAAAGTTAGTAAGTGTGAATTTTGGTTTAGGTCAGTTCTTTTTCTTGGTCATAGTATCTCTGGTGATAGTGGGGAGGTTGATCCGAAAAAGACAGATGTGGTCATAAATTGGCCAAGACGTTTGACTCTCGTAGACATAAAAAGTTTTTTGGGTCTATCCGGGTATAATAGAAGGTTTGTTTATGGATTTTCGTCCATTTTGTCTCCTTTGAAATCTTATACCCAAAAGAAAGTGAAGTTTGAGTTGTCGGAAGTTTGTGAAAAAGGTTTTCAAGAATTGAAATGTAAGCATACCTCTGCTCCAGTGTTGACCTTATCGGAGGGTAATAAAGTCTTTGTCGTGTATTGTGATGCTTCCCGAGTGGTCTTGGGATGTGTTCTCGTGCAGCATGGTAACGTGATATGTTATTCTTTTAGAAAACTAAAAGTTCATGAGAAGAGTTATGCTGCTCTTGACCTTGAGTTAGCTGCTTTAGTTTTTGCCTTAAAAATATGGACACATTACTGATATGGTGTGCATGTTGATGTGTTTACTAACCATAAAAATCTTCAGTATGAGTTTACACAAAAGGAGTTAAATCTTCGACAGAGAAGATGGTTAGAACTGTTGAAGGATTATGACATGAGTGGTCTTACCACCCTCACAAGGCCAATGTGGTTGCAGATTCTTTGAGTCGTATGACTATGGGTAGTGTTTCTCATGTTGAAGACGAGAATAAAGAACTTTATAAAAGATGTTCAGAGGTTGGTTCTATTAGGTGTGCAGTTTAACGATTCTCCAAATGGTGGATTCATTGTACATCATAACTCTGACTCATCATTAGTTGTGCCAATGAAACCTAAGAAGCATCTTGATCTACTATTGATAGAGTTTAAGGAATCAGTACTTGGTAAGCTCAATGAGTCATTCTCACAAGAGGGATGGTATTCTTAGGTACCAAGGAAGATTATGTTTACTCGATGTTGAGGACTTGAGTAACCTAAATTCTAGAAGAAGCCCATGGTTCTCTTTATTCTATACAACCTGATGCCACCAAAATGTATCATGACCTTAGAGAGATATTTTGGTGTGATGGTTTGAAAAGAATCATAGCATAGATTGTTTCTAAGTGTTCAAATTGGCAAAAAGTTATTGCTAAGTATCTTAAACAGAGTAATTGAACCCAAATCATGGATGTTCCTATTTGAAGGTAGGAAGCCATCAATATAGACTTCGTAGTTGGGTTATTGTAGATAGGTTGAATAAATCTTCCCATTTTAATCATGTTAAGTCTATATACACGACTTAAGATTATGCAAGGATCAAGATTAATGAGATTGTGAGTCTTTACGGAATTCCATTTTCCATCATTTCGGATAGAGGTTCCCAATACAGTTCTAGTTTTTGGAAGGCTTTTCAAAAAGGTTAAGGCACTCAAGTGCAACTTAGAACCACTTTTCATCCTCAGACGCATGGTCAAGACGAACGTGCAATTCAGAACTATGAAGACCTTTTACGACCCTGTGTTATTGACTTCAAAGGAAGTTAGGATGATCACCTACATTTGATTGAGTTTTGTTACAACAATAGCTATCATTCGAGCATCTCCATGGCAGCTTTTTGAGATCTTTATAATAGAAGATATAGATCTCCAATTGGATGGTTTGAGATTGGTGAGTCCTGACTCCTTGGTCTACAGATTATCTATGCCGCTACAGAGAAAGTTCAAATAATAATAGATAGATTGAAGACAGCCTATAGTCTGCAAAAGTCTTATGATGACAATAGAAGAAGACACATTGAGTTTGAAATACGTGATCTTTTCTACATGAAAATTTCACCAATGAAAGGGGTGATGATCTTTGGTAAGAAGGTCAAGCAAATTCCCCAGTATGTTTGTTTCTATGAGGTTTTACAACGAATTGGGAAGGTATCCTATATGTTGAAACAACCTAGTGAACTATCTTTGATTTAGCTGATGTTTAATGTTTCTATGCTCAATAAATGCATCAACGACCTAGTATCCATTATTACTATTGAAGGTTTAGGGGTGTATGAGAATCTCTCCTATGAAGAGATAACCGGTTGAGATCCTAGATAGCCAAGTCAAGAAGATCAGAAACAAGGAGGTTGCCACCGTAAAAGTTCTATGGAGGAACCATCTTGTTGAGGGTGCAACATTCGAGGCTAAAGCCGACAAGAAGTCCCGCTACCATTCATCTCTTTAATACTTGATGTTATACATTCCTCTTGGTAAAGAAATTAATGAATAATCATGAAAGTGACTTTTTTTCTAAATAGGTTCAAGTTATGGTAAAATTCATACCTATTTGATTTAAGAGAAAACTTTTATAATCTATTCTTGCACGTCTATGAAATATGTATGCATGTGTCTTCTTATGATTTCTGTTTGTTGTTATTGTCTTAAGAATAATGATAGCATGGTAACACTTGATGTATTTTGAGTTCATGTTAATGTTTAGAAGGAAATTCCTCTCTAAGTGTTATGAAATGTTATGTTCTCTTATGTGTGCATCGTCAATTTTGTGCTATGTGTAATGTTATGGTATTTGTTGAAAGAAGTTGGGAAGTACTCGTATAAGTTGTGACCTATTATGATATTATATTGTTGTTTTTTTGGGCTGCTAGTAGTAAGTCTATTACTATCCTCCAAAAGTTTTAGTGCCTTTTGGGGACGAATGTTCCTAAGGGGGGGATAATGTAACACTCCTGAAATGCCATAACTTAGACTAGAAATAAATCTATAAAATTATGTTTAAAATAATATTTACATACCTATATTAATGTGATAAGTTCTTTTGTAAAAGGTTAGAGCCAAAATGACATAGAAAGACACTGACGTCCGAAAACTAGCTAATTTAAACTAATTGACGTCTCTATATTTTGTGAAGGTTTTGAAGTGTAAAATTGAGTTCAAAACTTGTAAACAGACCTTTTATAGGTACTATATAGTACAAAGGGTCCAAAAGTCAAGTAACGACACCCCAAGGACAACCCGAAGTGCCCTTGGGGAGGACCCAAACAATGGTGAGCAAGCTACCTAGCAGCCTGCAGACAGAAAGATTGGAGGACAAGGTGCGATGCACTGCCTCACGAGGAACTCTGACTCAAGATGTGAAGGTCAGCCTCGCAACGCGAGTCTATTATGCACCTCAGAGTCTCAACCCTAAAATTCAGAAAAATCATGGGAATTTTCCCCGCAACGCGTAGCCACTTGTAAGATTCGTTAAAGTCGCATTTTTTGTAATTTAACATCATAAAAAAACCCATTAAGTGAAGGGTCATTTGGTTATTTTATAGGACGACAATATATGGAAACTAGGTCAGTTTTAGTATACATTTTACACGTTCTAATCAGATTTAAACGCAATTACCTATCTCTTTCAAGAAACGCTCTCTTTCCCAAACTCTATTGAAGAACAAGAAAAACTTAAGAAGCCGAAGGCTTCGAGGTTTCCAACCAAATTTTGTGGATAATTCGTCTATAAGATATGAGTTTTTCAATATTAGGATTCCTTTCCCTAAGAGGTACTTTCAAATGATGGTTTTCAAGAATTCAAACTTCTAGGGGTTTTACTCTACAATATGAGTTTTCTTCGTAACTCAATATTTATGACTTTCGATGAAACATAATTGTTTTCTATGGTTGATTTTACATGAATTTTTGGTATTTGATTAATTATGTTCGAATTGCGTGTGCTGCATGATCTTTATTGCCGGTTTCAAATGGGTTGTTTCTACTCCTTCATAATGTGTAAATGTTAGGATTGGAACTAAGACTTGAAAGAATTCTTTTATGACCTTTTCCCTTATCCTACATTACGAATTGATATTTTATGTGAATTAAAGAGTTAGTATTGACTATACTATTGTGTATTTCACAATGTTATTGTTATTATTTTTAAAAATTGAACGTAAGTTCTTGAATAAGATACTTGGAAGCAAGAGGTAAGTCTTCAAAAGTTGTGATCACTCTATGATGTTCATGATATCCTATGGATACTTATAATATGCTAATGAATTATGCATGATATTTCCAAGAATATATGTTGGCCTATGAACATGCTAAATGTCAGATCATGATAAGAATATGAAAATGCAAGTTATGATATCCTTTTTGTATTCTTTACACAAGGTGATAATGTTATATTTATGTCACATACGAAGTGTTACTATGAACGGAATATATCATCTAATCCTAAAGAGTTCATGATCATATTTATACTCATATTTAATCTCCTATGGCCTATGAAAATTTTATTCAGAAAAGGGACTAAGCTAAGCATCGATGAACTAAATCTGAGAGGTGTCCCTTTCCTATCTTGAAAGTAGGTTTACAATGACTCTAATGAGATACAGGTTGTCATGTAATGTTGAACTATGGGTATCTAATACATCTCCTGATTATTAAATTCTGTTTCCACCATAGCATATTAGCTTCTGGATCCACCTAAAAAGCTATGTCATGTTTGGTCCTACTTTTTCCAGTATATTACCTTCATTCAGTGTGGGGTTTCATCACACCGGATTCCATGTTTAGCTCACATTGTCTATATTGTATAAGGAGAATGTTTCCTCAGGTAAAACGAAATACATGTAAATGGACGTTGACTAGGGTCACTTGAACAGTCTACTTAGTGTTGGTTTGGGTATGAGACTCTACCTAGATATTGCATGAGTTGACTCTATGGAAAGTCCTAGGAGATTGTTCTTATGTAATATGTCAACAAAAAAGGTATAATTATTATGTTACATGTTGTTACACTTATATGATGTTATTTACGGTAATGGACATGTTATTTGTGTATATTGCTTTATGAGTTGATGACTATTTGTCTTACAAGTTATCTTAAGAAAAGCTTTACTTATGGTATCCTATCTTATCTACTTGGTTATGTGGAGTTATGGGGCTTCACATGATCATTGCACTTATTGGTTTGGTATGGGAGCACTGGTAAGTGTTTTGTATGTATTGTTTATATGATCTATGGAATGTGAAATGTTAACATGACTCTATGATAATATGTCTTCTCTAATGATCATGCTTTGTGTTGATGAAACCCTTAATTTGTACTTGTTCTATGGTATTTGCATTGAATACATTCATATGACTTAACATGCTGTCCAAAGAAATGATAAATGATCCATTTCATGCATGTCCCTAAATGTTATGTGCATATACCCATACATAGTACATGTGTCGTACGAATTCAATTACATTATTTTACTATTGATGTAGATTCTTGCCTATTAAGATTAAGAAGGTCGACTGAAGAAGCTTGGAACTATTTGACCAAGTGTTGGTAGGTCCTCAGGTACCAAGATAATCTTTCAGATATAAAAACAGGTAAAAATACTACAAGTACAAGTTTATACACAAACCTTAGTTCTTTAGACAAGAAACAATCCAACTACACTTCAGGAGTTCAAACCGTAGAATATAAAGGTCCTCAACTTGTTCACAAGTATATACAACCTTAAAAGTACAATTAAATAACTTATTTAATTCCTAGAAGCTCAATAATGTTGTTGTAAAAGAGGATTATGATCACATGTAAGATGGTTGGCGTGCTCTTCCTTACTCTTTGAATAAAAAAAGATTTCATCAATAATATAATAAAAATGGTATCTAGGAATATTTTGAAAAAACCATTCTTCAAACACGTGAAAGTTTCTGCCACATTGGTCAACCGAAATGACATCAATAAAAAGTCAAAATGCCCATAAAGGGTCCTATATGTCATTGATGGTACATCGTCAGGCCTAATATTTAATTGATAATAACCAGAGATAGATAAATTTAGAGAAAACTAATGCACCATGCAGCTAGTCAAACAAATTATCTATCTGATGGAAT
Organism: Solanum lycopersicum; assembly: GCF_036512215.1. Taxonomy (NCBI): domain Eukaryota; kingdom Viridiplantae; phylum Streptophyta; class Magnoliopsida; order Solanales; family Solanaceae; genus Solanum; species Solanum lycopersicum. The sequence goes on along the minus strand of NC_090800.1, from coordinate 34,791,228 downwards.
GTATACTTATTTTTAATGGTGACCTTATTCAATTTTTGATAGTCTATGCACATGTGCTTACTACCATCTTGGGGATGATTAATCCTTTTTCAAGAAGATCCTGGATTTGAGCCTTAAGCTCTTTCAATTCTATCAGAGGCATGCGATAAGGACGAATGGAGATGGGGTGAGTGACAAACTTTGTTATGACCCCGACCACCGTGATTGGCGCCCACATTAACCTTCATGTTAGAAAAATACTACTAGAACCCAACCCAAAAACATAACGAAAACTAAAGCATTTCGAAATACTGAAAAAATTTAAAGTAAGAATAAAAATGGAGTTCATATTCTCTTCAAAAGTTATTAAAACAACTAACAGAACTATTGTAGAAAATCACCCCTAGAACCTACAACTCATTGAACCAATCTCAAAAGTTCAACAAGTCTATGAAAATGGGGGTAAAACCCCAAAATTTGCACACTAATAATATGTAAACAATAGACTGAGTATGAAGAGAGTTGACTAAAATATAGAGAATCCATGACAACCTAAACATAATGACCCTAAATCAAAGTACGAAAACCTAGATCATCATATCATCTATTTGATGTTAACTTGATTAAAATGATGAGAATGGATTTTGAATTTTAGTTTAAATATTTTTGGGGTTGAACAATGACGATCAATTATAACGGCCGGAAACTAGTCATTTCATTGTAGATTGGTGGCCTAGAAAAGCAAACCATGACAAATAGATTGATCTACTACTCGCGGACGTGCTCCGTAGGATAAAAGTTATTATAGGGAGATTTGATTAGAAATTTAGGAGCCTTAGTCCCAAACAACGGATTGACAACACGAGCAGTCAACCGAAACACTATCCATTGATGGAAACTGTTTTGCTGATACAAATTAAGGCCAAGAGAGGGATGAAATGGTAATTTCACCATGCTCCTATATATATTTTGACAGTATTTTAGGTGTATTACAATATTTTAAGAGTATTAAAGTATATAAATCTTATTTGTACTTATTTATTTTCAAAACACCAAAGTTAGAAACCTCTTTTCTCAAAAACCCTCTCTCAAGGGAAAACTCCATTAGAAGTGGAGAACACAAGGTTTTAAGGTCTATATCTTCATGTTTTGAAGTGATTTTCGTGGGAATCCTAAAGTATAAGGTATGATGATGTCAATTTCAAAATTGTATTCAAGTTTTCAATGTTTATGAAAAAAAACAGATTTCAATAAATCTCAAAGGGTGTTGCATCAAACATTTTCCAATGTTAAATTACCAGTATATCAATGTTTAGTTGATGATTTAAGATGAAAAAACTCTATGAACTCATGACTTCTCTAACTTTGTCAATTTGACGTTATGAAGTGGGTTTGTTGATTATGAATGAATAATAAAGGATTCATGTGTAGAATTATTTCAATTGTTCATTTGATTATATCCTTGAAACGCAATGTTTAACCAAAGTTCATGTTAATGTAGAATTTGTATAAAATTGTGATGTATTAATGTCTGATCCACTATGATTGAAGTGTCTATTTTTTATGTATATGAATGTAATCTTAATGGAATTAAGGTGATCATATATTGAAGTATATGTATTTTTCATTCCAATTATAGAATGAAGATCTTATATATAATATAAATATATCGTGATTTAAAGTATATTTTCACTAACTACTCTTGAATTGGTAGGCTTAGGCACCGTATTGTTGTATAAATAAATAAAAAGGTTAATGTGTATCTTAAGGTTGTAGGGTAGTACATCTTCTTGTAGACTAATGAATGTCTCTTTACTTAATTGATCAATAATCATGTTTTGGTAGATCTATAGGTTTTATCCTTGTCTTGAATGAATGAATAAATGTCTTTATTTTGTAGACCTAATGTTGGCCGTCTCCCTATGAATAACTAATTACGTATTTTGGACTGTCTTGAAACAGTAGACTTAAAGTTTATGGACCTTCACGATAAGTCTAGAATTCTGTGTGAATGTATAACCTTGACGCGGTAGACCTAATGGTGGTTTCTCCCATATTTTTTTAGATAATGTACCTAGGAGCGACAAAAAATAAAGGCGGTGGCCTTTCCTAAGGAAAAATATCAATGAGCTGTCCTATATACCTTGAATTTGTAGACCTAATGGTGGTAGCCCTTCATGTTAATTTGTCTAGGGTCGGTAGTACTAATGTTTGTGGCACTCTAAAGCACATAATTTTTTTGTTATTGAAACTACTCTACGAAAATGTAGGACAAGCACCGAGCGTATATGTTGAGAGGAATGTTTTGTTAACATTAGGACGAATCTTCATGAACATCGTTCATATCCCACAACAATGTGCCCACATAGGTCCTAGCTAAAGAATCACCAAAGCTAGAAAAAACAGTCACCCTTAGGCAAGGAAACCACCTCATTACGATGTTGGGATAGAACATTGAATTCCATTTCTAGCATGCATGACCTATCTCCGTTAATGGCATATTCCCATCTTGTGGGATGTTCTTTCTAGTTACTTGATAGGTACTACAATTTGTAGGTAGTAGTAGTATGAGAATCTATCTACAGATGGCATGAGTACACTTTGAAGGTGCTTGAGTGAGTTACCTAATTCTTGATGACTAATGTTTGATAGTCCTCTAAATGAATTTAGATAATAAAGTGTTGACTTATTGACTCTAAAATATGATGCATATTTCTTTTACATTGAGTAAACGAGTTAGTTAGCATATTATGTTTAAATGCTAAGGTTCTTGTCTATTGTAGAATAGAGGACCACATAGGTGTGACATGAAGAGGTAGTATTTGCTACAACTTTATGTCTTATTTAAATGGGTCTTAGCTTAACTTTTGATAGATGCCTAATATGATGAAACAATCTACTTATATGTATTGTATTGCATGTTGGTACTAGTTGATGTATGTCTACATGAGGTAAAGGTGATAAGGTAAAAGTAATGGCTTAAATAAGATATTACGACTTTTTTGTTAGTTGTGACTTATATTATCATTTTATTTTAAATGTTCATGAAGTGTTACTAAAATTGCATAAAAGCATGATTTACAACAAAATGTCTCTTTTAGAATATTTTTGCATGGTCATCATACTTTGTGCTTATTTGTACTAACACCATCTTCTTCATACCTTTTCTATGAATGTAGGTTGAGGTTTTTAGGTGGACTCTGTAGTTAAAGGCATGTATTTCTTTTCTCCAACACTTGGTACGTCCTCATAGATTTGAGGAAAAACAACTACTTGGTACATCCTTATGGATTCGAGGACAAAAAACTCTTATGTTTCCTTTCTGATGTAATAGACTCTTACTAGTTTTATTATATTATAAAGAGTTTGTCCCTATGATGTTGATGTTGTGTCTAAGATAGCTATGTTGAGACTTAGTATTACATTGTTTTATATATGAGCATTCGATTGTTGAATTTCATGAGAAAAGTTTTAAATCAGCACGATTTTTATTGCATATGTGATTAATAAAGGCTAAGAGTCTTTTTAAGACCCTTTTGGGGTCAAGTACGCCTTTTTACGACTTCGGGGTGCTCTTGGGTCGTGACACTAAAGAACTGGCTCACCATTGGTTCTGGTCTAGATTAGTTATCTCCTAGACGAGGTCTATTTATAGCAGTTTGAAAATTTCGTATAATCCTCAAAGAATGAACAAATGCAGTATCAAACACATCCACAATATACTTCTAGTATCACACGACTATTTTAATAAGCATAACATAGGAAAGCAATCAGAAAAAAATAAATACACAAGTCAATTATAATCTCAAGAGCAACATAGGGTTCCCAATAAGAACGACTATAGCCATGAATTAATTATCACAATGGTCATTTGATGGAACCCACACCCAAATTGCTAATGTTTTGGAATGTAATATCAAATCAAAAATATGTGTATAGACGTGAAATCGATACAATATATGTTTCTGAACATTAAATATACAAGAAAAAATGAAAACCGATCAAATATATGTGTTGGAATGTGACACCCGATCCAATATATGTATCATCATATTACCTGATTCAATCTGCACAACAACAATCACAATAACACCTATAACGAACAATGCTTATAGTTATGCACTAAACTAATGGATTTTTGGCATGTAATTGTTCATATATATACTCATTGCATTAGATTAGATTCACATTTCACTATTAACATACATACATGAAGCGAAATATATCACACAAATAGGAAACCAAACCATAACCAACCTTGAAACCATGTTTGAATCCTTGTAGGACACTTGACTCTTCCCTTTCAAAAGTCTTTAAGTTTCTTCCTAGTCTAAAATCAATCAATTAATAAAAGGATCATTAAAAAAGAATAATTACCCGAATTATTATTTTTCATGATCAATCATAGACCAAACCATGATCCTAATATTCTATTAGAGATTTTTCAACAATTAAACTCAGGTCAAAACCCTCCCCCAATTATAATTACCCAAGTTATGGATTGAAAAATCTATTAGTGGAGAAATAATCATACCGTGAATGGTAAATGTTGTAGAAAGCTGTCAAAAACATTCCCTAGGTAATCTCATACCTCTCAATATCATGGTTTTTTGAGGAAATACAATTTTTGGGTTTTTTGCCCGATTTAAGTCGCGACTATCCAGCCACGGTGAGACCTAACCCGCCACGGTGGCCCCTTCATTGAAGTTTACACCGAGACAAAATGTTGGTATTTGTGTTCCAAATATCCATTTAACAACACACCTTCAACCCTTGATGTTCAAAAACTACCCGCTAACCCTAAGATTATTTTTTGGAGTTCTACTCGCCCAAATTCAATTTTGTTAAGCCGTACAAGATCCATCATGTCTTTGCATTGCATTAATGTGATATATTCATTATTAATTTTCCTTTTCATTTACTTATTTACCTAGACTTCACATGGCTCACATTTCGCCAAAAACTAGACTATGCTAGGAAATCCCATGTCACTACTCAAATGTAGTCTAACCCATTTTCTTTCTCGATTGACAGGAATATGTTGATATAATACTACTCTCTAAATATACTCATATCATATTTTAAAAACATAACTCTTTTTGTAGTTTGAGAATAATAGATAAAATTTTATCTTAAAATAGATGATACTTAGAACTATTCATGAAACATCATTTTGGAAAATGGTGTTTCCACTAATGTTAAATGTTAAAATAGTTTTTCTTTGGAAATACATAGATCCCATGTATCCTTTTTAATAAATTTAGTTCACTCTAAATCTTACTCAACTCAATGCTTAATACATAAGAAAACTTTAAAAGAGTTGTAAATGACTATTTGAAACTACTATAAGAAATCTCAAAATATTTAGATCGACTTTCCATCTTCCAATCATAAAATCACAAACAAATGTGAGGTCCCATAATCTTTCCTCAAATTTTCAAAACGGACTGGAGTAGTTTAAAATATTGTGTTTCAGTAAATTTAAGGTTTTAGTTTTGAAAATCACAAGTACAATGATTCAACTTAAGAAATATATTTAAGTAGACGGGTCTCCCAACCCATTCTGTCTTTTTTATATTTTTTATATTTAAAGCATATATTTCATAGTATATTTAACAAAGTAAATATGATATTTGAATTCTAAAATATAATTTGGCGTATACAAAAACACATTTTAATCTTGTGATCTTAAATCTATTAAGAGGAAAGTTAACATTAAATATATGGAAAAGAAAGAAACATTCTTTAATATTTAAAGGGAAAATACTCAAGTACCCCGCAACCTATGCCCGAAATCCCAGAGGCACACTTATACTATACTAAGGTCCTATTACCCCCCTGAACTTATTTTATATGTAATTTTATACCCCTTTTTATCCTACGTGGCACTAGTTCAGATTAAAAAGCCAACCATTGTTGGGCCCACAAGATAGTGCCACGTAAGCAAAAAAGGGGTACAAAATTATTAATAAAATAAGTTCAAGGGGGTAATAGGACCTTAGTATAGTATAAGTGTGTCTCTGAGATTTCGGGCATAGGTTGAGGGGGTACTTGGGCATTATCCTATATTTAAATTGAAACTTAACAAAGGGTAAACGATATTCAGTGATTTTACTCTTCTCCAAATGCACAAACGAGTTTGAAATATAGTTTGATCTAGATTAAGGAATAAATAAAGCTTATAAAAAATAATTTGTTGTTATTGCCATTTTATTTGAGTTTACAATAACTGAACAAATAATTTGTTGTTATTCGTTTTATTTGAGTTTACAATAATTGAATAAATTTTAATAAAGTTCCCATTTTAGAACTAGAAAATAATGTAGTTTTTAATTTTTTGAAATACATTAATTATATTCAATTTATTTTAATGGTCATTTTTATCCTCTTTTGATTATTTGGTTTAAATATTTTAGCACACATGAATAATTAATTTGAAAAAAGTGGAATATATCGTCAAACTAGCTCGAAGTTATCATTGTTTGTTGTGATTTGTGGATATTGTTAACTTAGTTTCATACAAATGACAATTATGGTTTTGCTGACACAAAAAGGTTGATCTGCAAAAAAAAATACATTTGGATGGATTCTCACGAAGTTGATGACTTTCTAGCAAAATATGAGAGGATATCAAACAAATCCAAATATGACTATAAATCAACTCTATGTTTTTGAAGCGCTTGATTCTTTTGTATCTAACATCCTCGAAAGAGAAGCTTCTGGAACTGCGTCATATAGATTAAGTTCCCTTTTGTATGGATGAACCTTAATTATTATTAAACCCTTATGTTCTAAGAAAAAAATTGTTGCTAATTCATTTGGTAGGGGAACCTTTATTAGGAAATAGAAGAACAAATAGAAAAAGAAATATTATAGTGATAAAATTTTAAACATCTCCCTTTTTTAGTAAGTGCAACCATGTGGAGTTGATTAAAATAATACTACTTGTTAGGTTTTATTATTCCTTTCGTGAAATGAATTGATTCGAATTGGGATTTCGTGATCCAAGTTGGTATAATAGCTTCTTCCCTCTTATGTTCACAGATAGTCAACACACGTTTCAATTGTGTCAGACCCGTAACTCCAGTAAATGAGCCCGCTAAGAGGTCGGTAGAAAAGAAAAGTGATTGAGGCAAGGGTAGTGCAAGAGGGAAGGGGTTGAGGAGATGAAAGTGTAGCACCGCACAGGGGTGGATCTCCATTCGATAATGTTCAATGAAAAGAGGCCTCTTCTATATATCCTAAAGAAGTAAAAGAAAATGTGAAAATTTTGGACAAGGAGGAAGTTAAACTAGAGAAGCATGTACATCTAGAATCTACAAGTATTCCCAGGGCACAATGCTAGCTCAAGATGTAATGACTTCTACGAAAGGGTTGGTCGGTTCCGGATGCCTTCCTACAAAGGGAATTGCACAACCCTCTCCCAAAGTGGATTAAACTGTATACACTAATGTCACTTTCTTTCCCATATTGGGCCTTATTATGAATGATATTTAAAATGAGAAGATAACTACGTTCCTGAAGTTGAGGCCACTTGTGTTTCATGATTCTCAAAGTGAGGACACTTAGAGGTTTATTTTGTATTCTTATGAAAGACATAAAAATTTAGCTATTTAACTACAACATGGGGTAGATCTTGTGACCTTTCCTGATTCTGGATGAGGCTAAGCAGTGGTGGAGGGCCGGTGTGGAATGCAAAGAATCATCCTTAACCTTACTCACTTGGAAGCAGTTTCAGACTCTGCTCCTCGAAAAGTATGTGCACTGGACATTAAGAATCGCAAGAAGGATGAGTTTATGCACTTTGAACAAGGTTTTATGACTGAAGATGCATATGAGTGTAAGTTTCATGCCTTGTATAGATATGCTACACCACTGGTTACTACTAAGAAGGAGAGGATTTGTTTGTTTTAAAGGTATTGAACTCCGAACAGCAAGTATTCTATGTTGACATGACCTCTACGAGAAATTGATTTAATGATGTGACTTACTTTGTGAATAAAATGGAAGGAGTTAGATGTTATGCACTAGATAAGGTTTTAAATTAGAAAGACAAGATAACATGTAACTTCCAAGGCTCCTACTTCAGATGTTGAGGTAGTCTAACATTTGTAGCTAAGAAAGCTTAGTAGGAAATACCTTCTTCTACAAGTAGTTACTCAGGAACATCATAAAAAAAATTTGCTCGTGATAGCTACGAAGCCGCACCTTAGGCTAGAGCCACACATATATTTTTATCCCAATTTATACTTGTTGAGAATTTGAGTATATATGGATATATTATCCCCATCTGGATATGACTAACCCCACGCAACATCAAACAATAGCAGTGGTATGCGCGGGAAATGGTAATAATTGTATAGGATGTCTACACCGAGGCTGAGGAGGTAACCAACGAGGTCATTGAGGTCGGGGAAAGGAAAATGAATGTAAACGAGCGACGCAGAAAGGGAAGGACGTTTTCCTTCAAGATGACAAGGCTTTATTTTGCCTTCCCAAGGAAGATCGAGGCGTAGATACTGATGTAGTCATCATAATTACTTTTCTTATGCGTGATCATATGGATAATGTGTTGTTTGATCCGAAATATATATTCTCATACAAGTTAGTTTTGTTTTACTTTGGATTTGAGGCGGTTTGTTATGTACTTGATGCCTGCATCAATGTTTTTGTCCTTGTTGGAGAGTGTATCAAAGTCAAACATGTATATCCTTCTTATCATGTTATGTTTATTGGTTACAAAACTTGCGATGATTTTGTTATCTTAGACATGATTGACTTTGACATAATCTTAGGCCTGACTTAGTTGTACCCCTATTATGCTGTGCATAATAATTGTACTAAGTTTGTGATTCTAAAGATCATAGTAGGGAAAAGTTAGAGTGAGAAGGGTTGTACAAGCCTAAACCAATTAATGTCATATGTTCCATTCTAGCAATGAAGCTAGTGTAGTAGAGGTGTTCAGCGCATTTGGCTCATATTAGAGATGTTGTTATTGAGTTTCCCTCCATAAGTTTATACCATTGGCGTCAAAATTTAAGAATGTGTTTCCTATCGATTCTCCTAATATGCCTCTGAAAAGAGATATATTACACATTGATAGAAACCTGGTACACCCTCCTTATTGTATGAAATTTATAGTATTAACAGAAATTAAGGATCAAATCCAGGAGCTTATTGATAAATCATTCATCAGTCCTAGTGATTCTTTGTGGTGTCCTTCTTGCTTGTTTGTCAAAAAATATGATTGTCGTATAAGATTGTGCATAAACTATAGACAATTGAATGGGTCATCATTCGAGATAAGTATCTATGTCTTCGAATAGATAATCTCTTTGACCGGTTGCTAGGTCAATCAGTTTTCTTTAAAATTGATATAAGGTATGGTTAGCATTAGTTAAATATTAGGCATGAGGTTCTTGATTATTTTGTGATTGTTTTTGTTGATTACATTTTGGTTTGTTCGAAGAGTAATGAAGAACATTGCACTAATCTTTGTATTATTTTAGAGTGTCCTTTTGAGACAAAAGTTATATACAAAAATTTCTAAGTGTAAGTTCATGTTGACTTTAGTTTTCTTTTTTGGGTCATATAGTTTTAATGGAAAGAGTAACGATAGATCCCTAAAGGATTTAAGTGTCAGAAATTGGGTCCGACCTAGACTTATTCTTAAAATTAGGAGTTTTATTGCACTCAGCAGCTACTATTGCCGGTTTGTAAAGAGTTTTACTTCTATCTACATGCATTTGACAAGAGTAACCCAAAGGAATGTGCCTTTTGAGTGGACTGACAAAAGTGTAGAGAGCTTCCAAACATCTAGAATCATCTGACCATTTAACCTATTTTGGCACTACCAATGGAAGCTAAATATTTCTTTGATTATTTTTATGCGTAACATTTGGGTTTGGGTATTTTGGTAATGCTTGATAATAATGTTATATATTATGTGTCACAGCAAATGAAGTTGGATGAGTAAAATTATCGCACACCTGATTTGGGGTTGAAAACAATAGTGCTTTCTCATAAGATATGGCACATTACTTCTATTGTGTAGAGTATACAATGTTTACTGTTGAATACTTGAATCTAAGACAGCGAAGGTGAATGAAGTTACTCAAATATAATAATGTTACCATAAATATCATCCAGGTAAGGCTAACGTGGTGGTGACGCATTAAGCTAGAAGGCGGTGAGTGTCACACCATGAGCCTATACCTTTGACGTGGCCGACACCCAATGAAAATTTCTATCCTTGAGTGAAACCTTACCTTGCTTACTTAACTAGTGAAAGACTTAATCAATGATAAAACAAGAATATTCTCATAAATAATGTAAATTAATGTCTTTGCCAAAATGGCAGTTTGCTCTCGAAATGAAAATCAAAAAATAAAAGAGACTTGGCCGAACTAACTGTCTATCTATCTATGAAGCCTCTATAACTAATAAGAAGAATGTTTGTACATACCCCACTACATTCTAATAAAGAAAAAAGACTGAAAACAATAAAGTATGATCAAGGAGGCACTGAAAGTTGATCCTGGTTACCTGCGTCTGTATCATAAGATGATGCATGCAAACTGGCATCAGTATGTTGAATGTACTAGTATGTAAGTTGGAATGCAAAACAACAACTTAATCTTGATGAAATTAAGAGTATATTGCCTTGGCTCTACTGAACTAAAGAATTACTCAACTCGATATGTGCATATCAAGTAATTTAAAACACATCTGATACATATAAAGCTTGTAAAACAGTAAAGAAACTCAATTTATCAAATAAAATGTAGTCGCAACCTAAAATTTACCTATATATGAAAGAAATATAGCACAGTGAACAACCATTATGAGCCTATGTGGTGATACAACATCTTCCCCAAGTTGCCAGAACATTCTTATACATTGTCACCGCATTGAACATCCTCAACCTAGCGGATCCACCAGCTAAACTTACGTGATCATCTAAAAATTATAGCCTGTTAATATCCATGATGTCTACATGGTTTACATAGAGACATGAGTTAATATGAACTATCATCCCTACATTGGTTCTCAATTCTACTCCCAAAATATACTTTAGCTCATGCTGTTAACATAACTTGTTTTCCTCTAGGTTGGGATACTTTGCTTAACCTTTTTTGCTTTAAAAAAAGACCTCTTTGAATCAATGTTCCATTTTCTTGATCAAAACACTATTGTGAAATCTTAGTTTCCTCTTAACTTAAATGTATAAGAACTTTTATAAAATTTCTTGAAAATACTTAGTTCCCTTATATCTTTTAAGAAATGAGCACAACTCTTATCTCTTTATTTGACTTGAAACATTTTATATTAATCAATTCTTTAGGGAATACATATTTCCCTTATTCTTCTTTGAATGATAGACTTCAACTCTTACTCTTTCTTTAACTCAAAGCTTGATCCTTAAAACAAAGTTAAAACGTTTAAATAAGACTCTTGGAAACTTAAAGTAACTTTACTTTATTTTACTTCATTGCTTTAGACTTAACTTTTTAACTTCATTTATTTTGATCCTAACCTTCATTAAATTTAATTGTGGATTCAACTGTCATGAATCATTTGTACGGATGATTTCATATTGTTTAGAAGTACCTTAGTGTTAGAATTAACTATGAAGTGAGGGTACATAGCTTGGGAAATAGTATAAAAATATGGAGAGAGAATGAGGTCTCTCGGTTACCTTGGCGCTCTGAGAGGTGGAGCGCCAGATCCTGAGAGACAGACTCTGGTCTTAGGCTCTCAAGCTAGCCCAATGCACAAGAGTCTCTCTAAAGTGTTGTAGTAGGCGCGAAGCCTTAGGGCCTTTCAAATAGGATGTCCAACTTTTCTTCTCTATTTTTCATACATAAACTATCTAAACGTTCATGTATATCACCCCAATAACTTAGGATCAGTAATAAGCTAATTACATAATAGATTAGACTTGAAAAACAGCTCGGAAACACGAATGCAGTTAACTAGAACATGCTACAACTCGAGCTACAATAATTCAATAATTGTTATTCAAGAACATTAATATTCATCAACCAATCTATTCAAAAATCATTGAATTAATCACGTTGGTGTGTTGGCAAACAAATCAAACACAAATAGTTTTCAATTACCTTATTGGGATCACCCCGATGAATTCTACTTCAAGATCTGGAGTTCTTGATGAATTCTTAGCCTTTTCTCCTTTATCCTTCTTCTCTTCTCTCTTTCCCCTAGCCCTATGTGTATTACAATTTAATGAAACTAACTTTAGGTTTTGTTTTACCACTAATAAACCCTTAAACCTTATTACAAACTAGCAGGGTGAAAAGACCACGTTACCGTTACTAAAACTGTGATTGATTTACACCCCAACATCCGAAAGGCATATCTCCCTCATACAATATCAAAAATGTGCAAACTCATTGGTGCTAGAAAGATAAATTCAAGGTCTTTCCCACCTTATAAGGAAGTAGCACTAACTCATCTTGATCTAGAAGTTATGGATATTTGAGAATAAAAAAAAACATACTTTTACATTTAGGAAATACTCCAAATTTCTCCTATTCTTTCCAAAAGAAATAATATTCTCAGGTTCCTTGAATAATCCAGCTTATTTTTGTTTATCAGGTGTTATAGTGAGTATGAGTAATATAGCTTGCTTTAGTGTATCAAATGATATTTATCCAAGGAAATTCTAATCTTGGAGTCTAAGTACATGATGCTAGGCATATTAATTAAAGTTAGGGTTTTACCAGTATTGAGGTTAGTCTCACATTCATTTAGAAGATCAAGTCCACATAGTTTGAATAAGCTCAAAAAAAAAGATAGTTCCTTGAAAGTCACAGGATGTGTTGACAAAATCCCATGGTTCGCTATATTCCATTCATAAGGGTGCGTCAAAGATCTACAGATATTTAAAACGCTTTTTTTAGGGTTCTAGAATGAATAAAAAGATAGCTTAGTTTGTGGCTAAGGGAAAAAACTTCCAAGAAGTAAAATATAAACACCATAGGCCTGCACGTTTGTTTCAATTAAGGCCAATTTATGAATAGAAGTGGGAATGTTTTGTTATAGATATTCTTGTATTCTTCCCTGGACCTTGGGAAAGTATACCCAGTTCATTCTAGTCAGACTAGACTAGAATTAGAAGTAGTTGGCTAAGGTGCATATGAAGGAGAAAGTAAGGCTCCACGAAGTGACCTTCTATATCATTTGAGACCGTGGTATGCAGTTCACTTCTAATTTTTGGGGAAAACTACATGTGGTGTTAGAGAATCAACTCACTTTAATTGCATTTTTCCATCCAGAGTCAGAGGGGAAGTCATAAAGGACTACTAAAGTGTTAGAGGAAATGTTAAGCGCATGTAGGATTCACTTTGGAGGACATTAGGAAATGTTCCTACCGTTGTGTGAGTTCTCCTATTAAAATATATACCACTCCAAAATTGATGTCGCTTAATTCGAGGAACTTTATATGTGAGGATGTAGATCATTCGTAGGATTGTTTGAGGCTATAATTGTGAAACCTTTGTGAGTTGATTTGGAAAAAGATGCTCAATATAACGTAGGAAAAACCAAAACTAAATAATAGCAGACCATAGTCAATGGAAGAAGTATGCAGCCGGTAAGATAACAATCATGGAAATTCAGGCTGATGAAAACCTCCTTCTTAAAGTATAATCCATAAAAGGGGTGATGAGGTTCCACAAAAAAGGCGAGCTTAGTCCTTGATACGTTGCAGCATTTAAACTTCGCGATTTTGTAGGGTCGTGTCTTATAGGTTTGTATTACCTCCTCTCTTATATAAAGTTTATCTGTGTTCGATGTATCAATGTTCAAGAAATATCATCGGGGCGGAGATTAAATATTTCATTCCATGAGACTAAACCCCGGACATAGCTACCACTCGATAACATTTGTTCGTCCTAAGTGAACCCTTAGTCCTTCTTATTGCGTAGTGGAAGACTTAACTCAAGATAAATGTACTTTAAAATTTAAGTACTAGCTGTAAGATAACTGAGAATGTATGATAATTAAACTTTCACAGGAAAAAATGGCAAATAAAGTCTAAAATTAACTTAAAAGGAATAATAAAGACTAATGAACTAACATAAGATAAATATATCAATGAAAGTCAATATGATTATTAGGTATGTTGTGACAAGACCCACGACTATCCTAAAAACTAAAACTTAAAAAACAATCGAAAACTTCATGCTTCAGAAGTAAGGAGGCTCACAAATAAAATTTGGAGCGCAGTTCAATCAACAAAATATTGGATTTTGATCCGTGTTATTGTATCTGTAGTATAATAAGATGTAGACTAACTTTAACCAGTATATTGAATGTACGAGCATGAGAGGAAATCCCAAAATATGATTTAAGCTTGAAAGGGAATGAACAAAAACCTGGTCTTTACTGAACTCAACTAAACTTAACTTATTTAAATAGAAGGAACTATAAAGATGTCAATATAATGAAAAACTTTTAAAATATGGATATCAACTCTGTGTTTTTTGAAATACAATGGTAACTTTGTGTTTACGCAAAGATACATTATAAACTCTAGAAATGTATACAAAAATACTAGAGTACTGCTATGAGAGTTTCTCTAACCGACAACAATCACGTAAGAGTTATTGTGATGATACATAATTTTGCCACATGCTATCAGGCTTGTCCTATACCTTTCCAATGGTATAGAACAAGAATATTAAGTAGATTGACTAGTCTATGCTTAAAAGCAGTACGAATCATCTAAACACTATGAAACTATTCTATCTATGATGGTTGCATGGTTTATAAAGGTAAGGATTTTTCTACACTCTCTAAAAACCAGTGCTCAATACTATTCCAAAAATATAATACTAGCTTTTATGTATTAAAACATACCTCTTTGTGCGGTTTGAGATAATTCTCAAAACTTTGATCAAAGGATCTCTTAGTAATCAAAGTTTCCTCTCTTGCTTAATTGTGAAAGCCTTTACTCTCTACTAAAAAACTAGCTCCAAGGATCTTTTGGAAATCAAACTTTCTCTCGCCTCATCTTTAAATGTGAACATTTACTCTTTTGGAACATAGTTTCGATATACTCTGTTGAAGGAATGAACTTCAGTCCTTAATTTTAATAAACTCAAAGCTCTAGTCATAAAATAAAGTGAAAAAAATTGCTAAAAGACCTTTGAAAACTCTAAGAAATTCTCTTGATTTGTTTCTTAACTTTTATTGAATTTGAATTTATTTATTCAAGGTTATGATTCATGCTTACACATGATTTCTAGTTTTTTAGAGGTCATTTAGAGTAGTTATAATGAATAGGAAGGGTTAGTACACTTTAGAAGGACATAGGCAAGCTAAACGCTAAAAACGGTCTGGGTTAGACGTCCATGGTGTTCTGCGAGCACGCCATTCCAGACCTTTCCATTTAGAGACTACATTTTGGTTAACTACTGGTGTGCCACCCAATCCTTCCTAGAGTAATGGGAGCGCATCGGCCCAACCTTCCTTGCCTAATGGAGGCGTGTGGGGCTAGCCTTCTTGGTGGAATAGGGGCGCGTTGCCACAGTCTTCCTAGTACAATAGGGGCTCACTCCCTAGCATTTTCGTAGGATAAGCTTACAAGTTTTTATTCTCATATTCTGACCTCAATTCAATAAATTTCGATTAATTTTCTCAATATATCTTGAAATTTATCTACCTAAAATATATACACAAGATTCTAAATCAATGTAACTCTAATAATCGACATTAAACTCTCAAGACCATCCCAATCTCATTCAAACTTTAAGAACGAAAGAAATTCAAGAGTACAAGTCAAGAAAATAAAATTCTCGATCTTCTTAGGATGAATACACTGAATTAAACATGTTTGGGGAATGGGTGAACCAACCGACAATGTGTGAACTTATATACCTCATACGATCAAATCCTTGATGAACTACGCAATATATTTTTTATGAAGAAAACGAATCTTGCTTTCCTTTTTCTCTTCTCTCTTGTTTTCTTTTCTTTAAATACCTAGAGCGAATTTTCAATTGTGCATGAACTAGTTCAGTTCTCAACATAATTCGTTCACTAAAAATTAATCAAATCAAGTGGGAATGAAAAAGACAAAAATAGCACTTGAAAATCTGGTTTTGATTTTCCTTATCTAGACAATTAAACTTCAAATGAGAATATCTTCCTCATACAAACTCAAAATCACACAAAACGGTTCATTGGAAAGATAATTCGAATATCATTCCTACGGTAACTTGTAGCACCTAACTCATCATGAGGTATGATGTATGGTCATTTTAAATTGACCAAAAACTCATACTTAACCTTACTTAATTTTTTTTTGAGATTTTTGTTTTCTCCAAAAGTTACACTTTATTATTATATCTCTTTCTAGTTCTTTTAATTAGAGAGATGCTAAAAAAACATTAAGTGGGACTCACTGCTTTCGTATAAGGATCTTCGGTAGAAGGAAGAAGCGATTGCAACTTTGATCCAGATTTTCAAAATTTGAGGACAAGTTAGATACAATGTGGGAATGTCAAATAAACGTATCGTTATGTTGAGGAAGTTACTTGGGAAACTAATTAGGACATGTAAGAAAACTATTCCCAGTTATTTAACAATTCAGGAACTACTCTACCATTACGTTAGAAAGTTTTTCCTACTCTATCACTCTAGGAGGATTGATTAGTAAATTTTTATTTATTGTAACAATCTGATTCCATCATTATAGAAAAGACAATGGAAAATTAATTTTGTCTAGAAAACATTTGAGCACAGACATGGAAATTCCTACCAAATTCTAGATTTGGATGAAATATGAGCAAGGTGAGGTAAAGGGAAATGTGTTAATGAATGAGATAATATATTGTGAATTTTATTAATTTATAAAATAGACATGATGTTAAGACGCCTGCACGATCTTACGGAATCAAATTTGTTCGAGTTGTACTCTCGAAAATGATCTTAGCACGAAAGGGTAGTTTTTGAACGTCAAGGGTAGAAAATATCTAGTGAAATGAAAGTTTGGAACTCAGATTCCGAGTCACTGTCTCTCTGCAAGCCTCTAGGGTGGGGCCACTATGGCTGGTCAGGGTAAGCTATGGCAGGACACTCACAATATAAATAGAGTAAAAAATTGCAAAAAATGCATTCTTGAGAGCTAAGATATGACCCACAGAGAGTTCTTAACCTGTTTTCCACAAGTCCTAGAGCTAAATGTAATTTTAGTTCTCTCCTTATAAATTTTCTATTCATAGAACTTAGATTTTAGGCTAATTATCTTTTGGGGGAAGATTTTGAGAATGGTAGGAAAAGCCCTAATTGAATATTAAGATCTTGGGTTCGGTCTAGAATTGATATCATCGATTATAATCCAGGTAATAAGGCCTTGTTATTGATACTTGTGTTAATTGTCTATTTTTAAACAATGAACAAGTTGAAAGATTTTTGAAAAGGAAGGCTCAAGTATATAAGGAAGATTAAAAAAAATTCAAGGTAAGTGATAGTTTGATTTCCTATTTGTATGATATATGTCGATTAATTGCTTCATTGTATGCATGTAGGTATGTGAATAATGAAATTAGAATAGAATCTAATGCATGATTCTGTATGAACAACTGTACACCATAAACCTAATACTTTATTACATGACTGTGAGTAATGTCATTATGGGCGTGCTTGTGATTGTGCTGATTGTATTGGGTATCACATTTGAACAAATATATTTGATCGGGTGTCATTTTTGGGAACATATATTGGATTAGATTTCATGTTCTGACATACTAACAATTTCGGTGTGGGTTTCTAAAGAGGACAACTTATGATTGATACATTCATAACTGCATTTTTCTGAGAATGAGGAATTATACATTACTCGTAGATTGATAATTGATCTAAAATATTATGTATATGTGTGTTTACTCGATGTAATTTATTGTGTGAATTTTTTTACGGGGGTGGAATCGTGATCCTACCTGTATACTATTGTTGTGTTATAATACTAAAGCTACTTGTTCTTTCTTGAGTACATCGCATCTTCGGGCTGCTACGTATAAACCTCATCTAGGGGATCAGTGATCGAGACTGTATTCAAGGGTGAGCAAATTCTTTCAAGCAATTATGGATCCTTCAATCTTTTAGTCTATTCTTTTAGACTAAGACTTTGTTTTAGTCATTTCTTATGTTTGTTGCGTAGTTGTGCCCCCTTTTCTTAGATTTTTAAACGTAAGAGTCTTGGTACGATGACTTTCAAGTTGTAGGGGTTGTTTTTCCATAATAGTTTGTTAGATGTTTTGGTAGAACTTTCAATGTTTATGGGTACTCACTATTTAATTAGGCATTTACGCCTGCTTCACTATCTTTAAATGTTTTAGTTCTTGTTAAGTTATTTAGTTTGGTTGTAGTAGTGGTTCTCCTACCCGAGGGTTAGTGTGGGTGCCAATCACGGAAATTTAGGACATGATAGTAAGATTAAACAATTAGCTGGCCTGAATGGCAAAAAGCAATAACTAACTGAGAAGAGAAGGGTGGAAGAAATACTCACCTCATCTAAAATCATTGCAAAACAACAATGATAGATGCAATCTATAAAACATTATAAAACAAGAGATAAAACTCACTATCGTATAAATACACTGATTACTCTTATTTGAGAGATTCTCTAAGCGACAAAAATAATCATGATTTACGTGATGAGATAACACTTTCCCACGATGTTAGAATAGTCCTATACCTTATCAGGGTATAGAACACCTCAACTAAGTGGATCCCCGAAGTCTGCCCTGAGGAACATATGATTCATCTAAAAAATATGATCCTCTACCCATGTTGGCATACATGGTTTATGAGTAATGTGAGTTGTCTCAACTCATTTCCATATCGGTGCTCAATACTACTTCCAATAATATCTACTGAAGGTCAATGTTTAAAAACATACTCCTCCTCTGCTTTGCAACAATTTCTCAAACTACCCTTTTAAAAGAGGTAACATCTCTGTAATATCTTTGAACTCATAAATTCTTTTTAGAAATCAAAATTTCACTTTTATCAATGTAAAAAATGATACTTTGGGATTACTTAGTTCCCTTATACTCTCATTCATATAAGAAAACTCTTTCTCAAAACATATCCTTTTTTCATCAAAACTCATCTTCAAAAACATAAATGTTTGCTTTAAACGCTTCTCAAGAATAATAACTCAATTTGTACATTTCAAGAAGAATTATGGACATGAATGTCTCTAACTCATGAATCTTAATAAGAACGTGGAAATTCTAAACTCAAGGACTCAAGTATTAATGTACTCAAAACTCAGAGCTCACAATACTACTCTTCTTAAGAATACTGAATTATTATAGTTCACACAAAATTATGTGCAAGAACTACACAACTAAAGGATCTAAATACAATATCGACACGTGAATACAACTCTTGTTATTCTCAATCTCTTTTTTTCAATATCTAAAGTGATTCTTGAGTGGAACCCACACTTAAACTCCTATGTGGGCGAACCAAGGAAATCTGAACAACAAAGATATATGACGAATTCAGTTACAAATACCAATAAAATGCGGAATCTTAAAACTTATTAAAAGTAACAAATCCAATAAACATCTGAAACCTAATACTTATCACATTTAGAATCTAAAAATAATCACATCAAGGACAGCTGTTCTCAAAATACTTGTGTTAGAGTATTAAAAACACCAAAAAAGTAAAAAGATGGTTCATGTCCGAAATTTAAGGAAATCGTGCCATGAATAAGAGAATCCGACACAACCTACATATAATAGATCACCCCGAAACCTTATGTGATAGAGACTTGATAGAGATGAGGGCGAGTCAAAGTCGATAGTACACTTGATGCACTCCACAAAAGAAAAGGAATCAAACACAAGTAGGGTGAGCAGAAGAAACGCGTACTGAGTAGGTATCCTAGGCAAACCCAAGATAGAAACTAATATACAAAGGCTATTTGTATAAAATCAACTATAACACTTAACACGTGACAAGAAATAACAACATGAACAAACTATAATTGAAGCCAGTACACAATAACTCTCAATATCCAGCATATATATGGGAAATCATGCCTTCACACCACACTGATTTGGGAAATGGGTTCTTTAAGATTCAGTATGTTAAGTTAATTCAATACCTTTTTCCTTTTAATGTTACCATGTCAGAACATGACCCTCCTATCTAATTATACCTTGTAGAAACGTAACACTTCGATCCCCGAATATTGAGTCAAAATGTGACACTCCGATCCAAGAATACTTTGTCGGAACAGTACACTACGATCCAATAATATAATTAATTTATTATTTATTTTCACCAATTTAACGACTTCTTTACTCAACGCATCACATTGATAGAGGGTTCAAGATTATAAATTTCACGGTCTCTTGATTTTAGACCAAACACAAACCACATAATCAAGTACATATCAAACTTCACAATATCAGTTAATTGAATATCAATCACTATTATTTTTCTATCTATCAAATAGAATAAATCATAACCTACCTCAACCGAAGAACTGAAGTAAATCAAGCTACTTATCCAATACTTTCCCTTACCTCAATACTTCAAAACCTTGCCAATCTATCAAGAGTGTATATATATATATATATATTAATTATCATATGTGTAGCATAGACCCAAAAAGTCGCCTAATTCTATAATTACTTTTAATTCCTCCTATTTGCATAACCTTAATGATATTATAATACAACATATATTTAATTACCTCTCTTAATATATCAAAATATAGTTTATAATCCAATAACAAACTAAAAGGAAATCAAAAGTCAATCCACATAATACAAACAATACTTAACCTGCATACCATTAACAATCATAACCCAATTTATAAATTTAGCAATTGTTCCCATCTAATAACTTCTTGTTCAAATTTAATTTTATACTCAACGTTTCAAATTATAATGTATAATAAGGTCTAAAATGTTTTATATCAAAAAGTTCAAACCATTGGTTACAAACCATTGGTAATGAACTTTTCTACCATACGTTCGTACTTTCACCCATAATCCAACAACAATACTACATATAAAATTCGCTGACAATATTTTATATGAACTCAATAGAATTGCAATACATGATAAGTTACACATATACGTTAATTTCCAATAGAATCTACCATTCTCAAATCAATAAAGTATATACATATCACTAATATACCTACTAAGGATTAAGGTCAAAAAAATCACCTAAAGCCGTTTTCGAAATTGTTTTTTCTCGAAATAGTGAGGATCTTCTCTATTTTAGTTTTCCTCCTTTTCTACAGATCATTTATCACTCTAATTATCATAAATTAATTGGTAAAAGTTATAAAAGTGACCCACTATTTATTTTAATATTATCTTCTATTACCACCTACTAACTTAATTCTAAAAACTACCCCACTAATATCAAAATTATGATTACAAATAGTCCAAAATACCCATTTAGAATCTATCGTAAATTATTTTAGTATATGAAGAGCTTTAGTACTCAAAATGATCGAAAATGTTGTTGCAGTAGATACAATTTACCCATCATTTGTCCTCGGACGATCAAAAAAAGTCAAGGGTAAGAATGAGTTCGTAAATTGATAAAAAGATGTGGATATCTTTCTTGCATATGACCCTCTCTATCCGAAGTAAAATGTTCAACCGGCAGATTCTTCAACTTAACCTTGATATATGCAATCTTATTTGAAAACAACTTGCGGACCACCCTATCTAGAATAGCTAAATTGCTCCTCCTCATTAGACAAATTATCATCAAGCAAGCCTGAATTCCAACAAATAATGTAGTTTCCACCACCATAATATTTTTTCAACATAGACACAGGGAATATCGGGTGTACTTCTGTCAACCCTGAAGGCAAGGACTATGCATAAGCCACCTACTTCCACGCGCTTAAGAACTTCAAATGGACCAATATACCACGCTCTAAAAAACTGCATTATACCATTCATTGGCTAAACCTTTAGTAAAACTAGTTCACCTTCCATAAACTCAAATGCCTAACCTTCCAATCTGCATACTCGTTTTGCCTGCTCTGAGCTACTAGAATCTTTTCCTAAATGAATTTCACTTTCTCTAATTATTCCCTCAAAAGATTGTTACCCCAAGGTCTTACTTCAAATCCATCAAACTAGACAATAGGAGACCTGCATATCCTCCCATAGAAAGCCTCAATTGGGGCCATATAAATACTCGAATGATGGAAATTTTTTACGAAAACTTTGCCAAGGGTAAGAATTGATCTCAATGACCCCTAAAATCTATCGCGTACGCACGAAACATATCCTCCAACACTTTGATTGTTCGATCAAAGTACCTGTTGGTATGTGGGTGAAATGTGGTACTAAGATCCAATCTAGTACCTAATTAAGCATGCAACTTCCTCGAAAAGGTAGAAATAAATTGTGTACCTCTATATAATTTTAAGGAAATTGGAACACCATGCAATTAAACAATCTCACGGATATAGAGTTTGA
Source organism: Solanum lycopersicum (assembly GCF_036512215.1). Taxonomy (NCBI): domain Eukaryota; kingdom Viridiplantae; phylum Streptophyta; class Magnoliopsida; order Solanales; family Solanaceae; genus Solanum; species Solanum lycopersicum. The sequence continues at coordinate 34,768,747 of NC_090800.1, read as the reverse complement.
CTACCTTCTTTACAGTGTAAGTCATCTTGACATTAATGAAGTTAGCATACTTTGTTAACTTGTCAACAATTACGATAGTAACTCAAACTTACCCAATGGTATTGGAAGACCAACAAAAAAATCAATTGCAAATCTTCCTCGTTCTATTTAGGAATGGACATTCTCTGAAGTGTACCTCCAGACCTTTGGTATTCATACTTTACCTTCTGATAAATCAGACATTGGGCAACAAAATCAATAATGTCGCTCTTCATTCTACTCCACCAATAATTATTTTCTCATATGATGATACATCTTGATTGCACCAGGATGTATAGATTACCTAGAACTGTAGTACTATGCAAGAATAGTGTGAGAAATAATCATCAACACGGGAACACATACCCTCCCCTTACTTCTCAAGACTCCTTCCTCATTGATCACAACCTATTTACACTGTCCAAGAACTACCATATCTCTAATTGGGATTAACTTTTCATCAAAAAACTTGTTTTCCTTGATCTTGTAAGGAAAATTAGATTTCGCCTCCACACATGCCAAAACTACTCCTTTCATTCCAGAACTCTAAACCTCTTTAGCCAATGGGCGTCTAGAAACATGTAAGTGGGCTAAACTAGAATTCTCCCTCCCTTTGTACATAGGGAATCTGCCGCATCATTAACATTTCCTGGGTGATATAAAATAGTATTATTATAGTCTTTCAATAACTACATCCACCTTCTCTGCATCAAATTCTATTTCTCAGCAAACACATATTATAAATTGCGATAATGTATGTAAACTTCACACTTGAATCCATATAAATAGTTAATTTTCTATTTCAATACAAATATAATTGCAGCCAACTCCAAATCATGGGATGAATAGTTATGTTCATTCACTTTAAATTTGTTTTGAAGCATAAGAAATTACATTCCTCACTTGAATTATCAGTTCACCAAAAAAGAATAAGATGCATCACAATGAACAATAACATTCTTACCTTCCACTTGTAAGGCAAGAATCGATGTAGTAGTCTCGAAGATCTTGAGTTTCAAAAAAGATTTTTTCACACTCATTTAATCACACAAATGGAACATTGTGATTAGTCAAATTGGTATGTTGGGAAGCAATGGAAGTGAATCTCTTGAAGGATCCACTATAGTAGCTAGCTAAATTGACAAAGCTCCTTAAGCTAAATCGAAAAAACTCCTTACCTCTGAAACATTACTTGGACTTACCCAATTCTTCACCACTTCAATAATAGTTGGATACAACATCAAAACATCCTTAGAAACTACATTACCTAAGAAGGACAACGAATAATGCCAAAACTCACACTTGGAGAATTTATTTTAAAGATAATTGTCCTATAATAACCCCACGACAATTCTCAAATGCTCCTCATGTTTCTTCCTACTCTTTGAGTAGATCAATATATATTAAATAAATACAATTAAAAAGAGATCCATATATGGCTTAAAAATCTAGTATATCAGTCTCATGATAGTAGTAGGGTAATTCGTGAGATCAAAACACATCAGAAAGAATTTGTAATGCCCATAACAGGTTCAGAAAATAGTATTTGGCACGTATTATGCATTCATTTTAATTGATGCTAACCGGACCTCAAATAACTTTTAGAGAAAGCATAAGCACCTTTTAACTGATCGAACAAATCAATAATGTGAGGAATGGGATACTAGTTCATAATAGTTACTTTACTGAACCTACATCCCAACATGTGTCACGAGGCTATAAAGTACTAAAAATTTTAATAATAGTGTTATAAGTTAGTTTGAGGTTTTTTGAAGAGTTTGGAAATGTATTGTCCATGACGTCCGGAAAGTTGTCGAAGTTTAACTAGTCTTGCATACTGTTTTGTAGTTGAGTTTTGGGGTCTGGTAAGAGGGTGTATTTTAGTACTGATGGTTCCTACACATAGTCTAACACGTAGAAGGTTGAATGTCCCAGAAAGAATTCCCAAGAACCAGCCAAAGGGTCCTTCAAAAGGACAAAAACATGGGCCAATGAAGTTGTCGAGGAAGACATGACCTGAGGCCCAAGGCATGTCGCACAGAGTACACTCAAAGGGTAAAATGTTTTTCCTTTTACAGGGAGCCAACAAGAACTATTCTGTCAAAAAATTTTCCAGAACAAAGAATTGGAAGTCCCTCAGCGACACGAAACCATGTCCAATATTTAGTAACATCATTTTTAGGCAAATTTGAATTGGTTAAATGGTCCTATATGTGCAGGGGTATTATGGGGGACTTATTATTGACAGTAATATAGTCTTATTATAGCCCAAAATTCACCAATTAACCAAAAACATCCACTAAAAAAAAACCTCTCTATTCCTTCTCTCCAAAACCTCCATTGATTAAGCTATGAAGCCCCACGGAAGAAGATTGATTATCCATGTTTTTATCCATCAATATTGTGGGATTTGAATTTCATAAGGTCTGGTGTTTCATCCTTCTATTCTCTTTCATTCAAGGAGTCAATTTCGAATTGTATTCAAAGATGATCATACACATGAAATATTCTATTTCAACTTCTAGGCATGGGTGCTTCAAGAAAATGATTTGAGACAATGTTTTATGATAAAATAGATGTTAATCTAATGATTTTAGATCAAATTCCTTATTAACCCATGTAAATCATGAAATCATTATTTTGGCTATATTATGGGTGATTTGATCATGTGTCTATTTTATTGAATATTTTTGTAGTTTACTTTTGGTTATTGTATCATGTGAGAAGCATATTCGAATTGTTTTTACGCTGTCCCGAATTGATGAATTTAATATGTTATTATCTTGGATCAATGTATATTGTGATTTGTAGGTTGAATTGGTGATTATGGCTATTGGTAAGAGCCTTTGTGGATTGAATTTCTTGTATTATCTATGGACTGGAATTGTTGATGTTGAATTTGTTGTATGTTCAACTAAGTTCCTCTATATTATGTAGTATATGTGTTTAATTGTATTATTTGATATGATCCACGTATGGTGGTGGTGCATATGTGATATATTTGTGTAGAATGTGTCCTCGTCGACATTACATTATGAATTATGCTATAATCATGTAATAACATTTCTATGTGATCATTGTGAGGTTCTACGTTACTTATTTGGATATTTGAAGTCAAAGTATGAATTCTTATAGTTGATGATAGATGTTTATAGTAGACAATGTTGATTCATAATTAAGAATGAATCTTTGAGATGACTATATGAGTCTTATTATGAGTTATGTTGATACTTTATACGAATGACTAGGGTGACTTGTAGTGTACTTAGTTGACCCTACATGATACTTGCTTGTATTTGTACATGTGATAAGATGAAGTATGTGTGTCTTGTTGTGGTAAAACTATGTCCCTCTACTTTATACATGAAGAATATGAATATGACTCTTCACTTAGTAGGCTAAAGCACATTTTTCATTATTGTGTATGTATCATTGAAATATGATCTTGAACATAGTTAAGAGGAGCATTAATAAGGAACCTTCAACCTATAAAGAAGGTTATAATATCCTTGAAGTTGAAAGTCATAATTGTATCCTTCTTGTTTGAATGATGGACTTAGGGGTTGGTTAGCTGAAACGGAAGGAAATCATCCTTAGAAAAGTCATGAAGCTATCCTAGTAACCATTATGTGGCAAGCCCTAGTGGACCCCCTTTTTGGTAAAGTGTATGCTGATCTTCTTATAACTTCAATATGTTACTTCTTAACATGCCCTTAAATTTAATTAATCTATGATAACAACGTCTAGCACCAAGAGAGTATGCTTGGGGAGTGGCTCGACTTAAGATGATACTAAAGAACAATTAAACTTTTTGATTTTCCTTAATCATGTGCCTAAATTGGATATGTCCTAGTTCTACCCTTGAAAAGCAGAACACCCTCCATCGGACAAGGATAGACTCTATATTTCATTCCTATATATTTTTGTCTATGTCGTTTATTTCCCATCTTCATCATGTGTGATACATTCAAGTGTTGGATAAGTTCTACAATTTTTCAGGTAGTGCAATGGGACGTCGTAACACTCATAAAATCCAAGAAATAGTCTAGAGCCCCACATGAGTGTCCAAGGTTGATAAAACTTTTTTAAGTTCATAATAATGTAAAAAGTGATTTGGGATGTTTTCAAGTCAACATCAAGGAACTTCATGACATCCTGAGACTAGTGCAAAAGGTGGTATTGGATCTAAGCCTATTTCACGGGATATTAAAAGTCCAAAATTGATTAAATTAAGTGAAAAGGTTTCCAAATCATATAAAAGTTGGTTTTTGTTTAAAACCTCCGGGTACGACTCCCGAAGGACCACCCAAAGGTTCCTTTAGGAGGACCCTTTCATTTTGACCAAAAGCTGTTAAATGGGACAGTACAGGCAGTGTCCATATACGCTTTTGATTGATGGGTATTACGTGAGACGGTGGGGCGTTGAAGCATGCTTCGTTAGGTACTTATCAACTCTTCCAAATATGGCAAAACACAGGGTCTCTGACAAAAACAACGGACATTCATGATGATTATTACCGAGGGAAGTAGACTGACTTAATGAGAATAGGTCGTAGTCTCATAGGTCAGGCCTGCAATTTCACTGGTGAGTTTTAATCAGTTCATTGAGTTATGTTATCTAGTAATGGGTTTCATTTTTTATTAGGTGGTGGCTATTTAGGTAAGTTAAATAACTATAAAACCTACCCTAATTCTAAACACAACTTAACACCCCCAAATTCCCTAAACCAATGTGCTCTTCCTTCTCTACACTTTTCTATCCCAAAGAAACTACATAGAATATCAATGTTTAAGGGTTAAACGGCAGCAAGAAGGGTTATTTTTGCCATAAATCTTCAACAATTAAAAAGGTATGGGAACTCTTCGCTTTTGGGATTTATTTCTCTTTACTGTTTTTCATAATTGGTTTTCAAATAGATGAATTCATATGGGTTTCTTTCTAATACGAATTTGATCTTCTAAATTGTATTTTCTAATGGTTTCTTTAGTCATTATGTATTATTGTTCAGTTGTACTATTTCTTGATGGTTAACCTAGTGTTGAGGATTAGGGGATGAATTGACCCTAAATCCCTAACGCTACGTTATGAACTAGTACAAAATTAATATCATTGATTAATTTTACTACACCTATTATTTGATTTAATTTACTTGGTTGACTATAAGACCATGATGATTACTTTTGAAAAATATTGGGTAATTCTTTATATCCTAAACATTTACATCGATTTTGAAGGCTTGTACTTTGTGATGAAGTTCAATTAAAGTGTGTGTTGTAATTGGATTGAGTAGGTGTGGCATGATGATGTAATTGAAATTTCTTGATTATGTAATTGTAAGATTACACTTAAGAAGTAATGATATGTGGTTGGTTATGAAGTACCTATGTTCTTTACTATGATATAATGATAATAATGTGCAAATCTCTCCTGTAACACTTGTATTTAAAGGTGTTCTAATGCAATTCGTATTGAGATAATTACTATGATTGTACAAGGAGCTATTCTTCTATTACCTAAAATAAGATATGATTATTAAAGAAAGACCGTTCCAAAGTGACTCTAGCTTAGTATCGTGTGAACTAATAGTGAGGAGTGTCCCTTAAAAAGTAGGGAAGGTAGGTTCACTATTGTACACGTGAGATTGTAAAATATAATTCCAAAGACATAAAGAGGGTACCAAGTAATATCTATTAATTCTTGGACTATGTTGCCCCCATAGGAAGACTAGCTAGTAGATCTACCTAGAATGCTATGTTCATGTCTTGGTACTACATTGGAAAGTACTCCACCTTTTTATGGTGTAGGGTTTCATGACACCGGATTCCATATTAGCTCATGTAGTCTATGTTGGTTTAGGAAAGGGTTCCCGAAAGTAAAATGATATAATAACGACAACTCTACCTAGGAGGAGGTTTGACTTAGTCTAGGTAGGATTATCGTAATCTACTTATACATTGCACTAGTTGGACTTGAGGGAAGTCTTAGGATGATTTTCTTATGCTCTTATAAAGTGTATGATATTCATATGTTAAATTTACATTTTGATGATACTATAAGATGTAAGTTTCACTTATAAACATGTTATTGGTCTCTTTTGCTAAGTACGATGATGATTAATCTTAATGATTATGATTAAATGGTGTTAGGCATTGCTTATGGTCCGTTGTTGGGTTTACATAGTTGATTAAGGTTATGAGTCTTTACTTGGTTATTTCACTTGTAGACTTGGTGGGGTTATTAGGAAGGGTCTTGTATAAATTGTTACGTATTGAACTCTTACACATGCTTTGTTGATATAAGATGATGTTTGTGTTGTGTTGGTTATGTTCTTAACATGATATTGAACATGTTGACTTTGTTATACTTGATGATGTTGGTCTTCTGTTAAATGTGCTTTTGAATTGAAGACTATATGTTTATTGCCTTATATGTGTTCTTTATTTGTGCATAAGACTTTTGAAAGTAACTTTTCATGGTTTTGAACGAATTTCCTTCTTAACATGATTTTTAAAGTATATGTGTATATGCTTCCATACTTAGTACAAGTGATGCACTAACCCCTATTTCTCCATTTTTTCCAAAAATTTTAGGTTCCGGTCGTAAAAGTGTTTGTGACCAATTTGCAATAAAGGCTTGGATTATTTCTACAAGTGTGGGTATGCCCCCAAGATTTGAGCATGGTTCCTTTTTTCCTATTCTACCTAGGTGACTTTCTATAGTCAATTGACATTCGGTTCACCCTTATTATTCAAGACATTATTTTAATCACGAAGTCACAATTATACATTGGTATAAGGGCGATGCCTAAATTGTTCTATTTCAACTTAGATAGTTTTATATGAGAAAACACTATTAGACACTGTATTGTGTATATTGTATACGTGCAATAAAAATAGAAGCCTATGTTAGATTCCTATTGGGGAGGTCTATGTAAACCTCATAATCAAGATATAGATGAAAAGTTTTAATTTTCTGCACTTTTAACCTATGAAGTGTAACGATGAATGCTAAGAGGCTACTCTTAGTCGTCTCTCAGGACGACGAGGACGATTACGTCTAGAGGGTCCTTCTTGGATGTGACAGACGCTATCTAGATATTGCACGAGTTGGCTTTGAAGATGTTAGTGTTTAGGTTCCCTAGTTCTTCTCGAAGACCATTATGTTAAAGTACTTAACTGTTTGATGTCTCTTAGATGGATTAATTAACATATTTATTTAAGTAAAATGTATTTTAATGAAAAGGTACTCATCTAGAGTATCTTTATTGATTGCTCAGGTAGGCCTGAAAAGGGAGTATGACGGTCTCTTTATTTCTTACTTAGGTGATCCTTAGAGTATTTATAGGTAGGGACTTTAACTGATGAATTGGAAATAATCTTATCTTAAGTAGTCTTAAGGATCACATAGATGTGTGTGAAGGGGTTGTATGGGCAATCTCTTTGTAACTCACTCAAGTGAGCCTTAAAATAACCTTTGGTGGGAGGATCTCATGTTTATGTGTTTTTAAGCTATGATGATTCTATATTATGGAATGTGACTCATATATGCTTATGCTGACTGGTAAGTGACTCTTAAATTTGTTATATGATCTTTTCTTTAAAAGAGCATGTTTTATAGAAATGTCCTTTTACCATGGTTTTAATTTCATGTAACCATACTTAGTGCATTCTAATGTACTAATTTCATATATTTTATCTTATCTCTAAAGGCTTAGGTGGCATTTGCGAAGTGTCTTTGACACGATTCTTGGATATTAGCATTCATTCAAGCAAAGGTGGGTATTTCCTATGTAGATTGAGACATCACTATGTTTATTTCTCTTTGTTAAAAGTATTGTAATAGACATAGATATTTTTATTTTGTTGATATACTGGCTGTGTCCCAAGCTATTCTTGTGTCTAAGATGGTGATTATGAGATTTCGTCTTTCTTATGATTTTCTATAAAAGATATGTTGAATTATCATTTGATTGTGCGAAAAGTTTTAATTCCGCTATACTTTTCATACATGTATGCAATGAATGATGTCAAAGGGCTTGTAAAAGAACTCTGAGAGTTCAAGTATGTTTTGCCACCATTTGAGAATACCATTTCTTCTAGGGTAAATTTTTTTGTCGTGACAAACTTTGTATCAGATCATAAGGTTTTAAGAGTAGTCATTAGGAATCGAAACTCTAACTAATGTCACATTTAGTAGAGTCCTATTCATCGGTGTAAGTGGCAACACATCTACGAGTGAGAAGCTATTGAACGAGAGAGTTTCACTTTCGTCATCACTCTTTTGTCGTTCCAATCTATTTGAGGTTATAAGTTTTTATTCCTAATCTCTTCTCTAGTGTTTTTAAGAGATTACTATAGGAAGAATGGCCACAATAAGGTTGGAAGTGAAAGGAGTGCATGAGGGAGTTCCCCAAGTGGATTATATACCCAGGGAGTTTAAGCTCCAAAAGTTATTCAAGTTCCTCCAAAAGGTGATCAAGTCCTTATTGGAGGTGAAGAAAATGCGGTTCCGGTTTTTACCCAAGATATGTTTAATAGGGAGATTAGAGAGCCTCTACTTGCTTTAGCCCGAGCCATGACAACTCATGTGAATAGGGGTATTGATCCTAGGGTTAATATTTTAGAGAGCACTATGACTTCTAGGTTAAGGGACTTTGTAAGGGTTAATCCTGCTATTTTTCGTGGCTCTAAGGTGGGAGAAATCCCTAATAGTTTCTAGATCGTGTGTACGAGGTGTTGAGTGTTATGGGGGTGACTTCTATGAAGAAGGTGGAGTTGGCTTCATACTAATTGAGGGAAGTTTCTCAAGAATATCACACTCAATAGAATGACTATGGGCCATTTGAGTCGGGTCCTATAGAGTGGGAAGGGTCTAAAGAGGCTTTCTTAGGAAATTACTTTCCTTTTGATAGGAAGGAGGTTAAGGTTGAGAAGTTCATTAACCTTAGGAAAGGGAACATGAGTGTGGAAGAGTATTCTTTAAAGTTCACCTTGTTGTCTACATATTCTCTGTTATTGGTCTCTGACCCTATGGATATTATGAGTACACTACACCATTTTAGGTCTACGACAACACTAAATGTGGACAAGCTTATAAAGTGTTGCCTAATATACTTTTGGGACAACTTTTAAAGTGTAACCAAAGATTTTGACTTTTAGCTACATTATTTTAGCAACATATCTAAAGTGTACTCTTTAATGGAATAACCTACACTTTATAAGTGTTGTTATAGTTGGCAACAACTATTTACAAGAATGGCCACACTTTTATAGTGTGTTATTTTTATTATTGTAAACACAACACATTAAAAATGTGGCCTTAGTGTTCTCACCAAAATTTTATATTCCCTCCAACATTTAAACATTAAAATTTCATCTCCCTCCCATTTTTATTTGGCCAAAAAAAAACATTAAAGAAAAACTAAAAGGAATAAAACATTAAAGAAATAAAAAAAGGCAACATTTCCTAAAACATCAGCTAAAGCTTCCATTTTAAGCTGAAGAAACCCATTTTCCTGAACTGAAGAAGGATCGAAGAATGGATGAAATCAGTTTGCACTATGATTTTCATCACATTTCTTTTAAACTTGAACTGAAGAACACCATTTTCAGCTGAAAAATCAAAGAGCACTGTGATTTTTCTAAACATGAACTGAAGAAGACGATTCGTTGTTCAAGATTAGAAAGATGAAGAAGACGGTTTTCTTCAAAGATTTCTGGGTAAAATGTTGTTCCATCAGATTTCATTTTGAAAATTGAAAGAAAATGCTTCACAAATCAACTTACTTCATGCCTTAAAGCTTTAGGTTGTTGGAACAGAGTTTATCAGGTAAGAGATTTTACCTTCAAAAGTATAAATTATAGCTTTAAGATTTTGATATGCTTGTGTGTCAGTCAAAAATTTTGATGTTAGGGTTTTTATGTTCTTTTGTTGTTGAAACAGATTTTGTTGTTTTTGGGTGTTTAGTTTATAGTTGTATTATGCATAAATGGGCAGATTATCTTTGACTCACTAGTTTTTGCTCTTGAATGTTTCGTGTAGAAGCTGAAGCTAAGTCACCTTTATATGAAGATTTGAGTTGTAGATTTTGTCCCTGAAGTTGGCGATACCTACGATATTTTGTCCCTAATATAGATTTTGTCAAGTGTAAGTAGCTACTCTACATGAATTTGAGAAGTTTTTAATGTCGTTTTTAATGTCACTATTTTTTAGCCTTCCTGAGTTCATAGTTGTGCTCAACTAAAGCTTGGTTTGTTGCTTTGTTAACCACATTGATTATGTCTTGTAGTTATTTGCTTGTAAATTTTTTCTTTTTTCGACTACATGCCTTGAAGTGTTAGAAGTCATTTTGCTGTTTCTCTAGTGAATTCTCAAGTGTACATCAGAAACTTTAGTTGAATATTTCTTAGTTGTTTTGGGATCACCTCGTAGTATGAATTTGCTAAACTTTGTTTGTATTTTGAGTTACACTCAATAGAAAATGAATCATATAGCTTAGAGATAGACGATATAGGATATATTTTTCATCTCTAGAAGGGGTAGAGAGGGAGAAGTAACTTGTGAGAGTGTTTTACAAGAGCTGGACATTATAGTTATGACAAATAGGAAATTTCAATGTATAAAAGGATCTATCAGAAAAAAATAATAATAATAGAATTAACTTTTGTGGCTGGACAGTACATAATTTCTTATTTTCTACAATAATAAGGAACTGTGTATGATAAGTTTGATTGGTGCACATTTTATTACGTTCTATACCTGGTAAAACTACAATGATAGCATAATATGCTTTAATTGTTAATGTATATAACTTAATTCCTTAGTAAAGAAATTGTTTCTACGTCTTTAATAGTTTTGGTTCTTTTTCTACATTCAACTTTTTTTGATAAAGTAATTAAATGATATTAGAAAGCATCAACAAGATGCGAAGTTACAAAAGCACCTTGCGCAAAGAAGCTGTTCCAAACAGAAAATTTGGAGCTAGCTTGGCAAAAACTTGTGAAACGGTCAATAGGGAACCCTGCTACTCTACAGTAGTAGAGATAGGGAACTAACAAAATCCGAAAGGTTATCCATAATGTTTATATTGGCATAAAAGCGCGAGCTAAATAAACTAACAAGACATTGGGTTTTAAGAGTTCATAAAGAGGTTGATATTCCATTAAAACATCTGTTGTTTCTCTCTTTCCATATGCTCCAAAAATGGCTGTTGTTATCATTCTACATATCTTTCTAATGGATTTGTCAACTTTCCACAATATCCAGCTAGCATAAGCATCCTTCATGTTGTAGGGCATTACCCATAGTAGACCAAGTATAGAATACCATAAGCTAATTGTTGCAGGGCAGTGCAAAAAAAGGTGATTCAAACTCTCATTGGTTTTCTTGCACATGATGTGGATTACACCTTTTTTCCTGAGGTTGTCTTGTTTTAGACATGCTTCCTTTAAGGCTGTCCAGGTGAAACAAGAAACTATGAGGGGTTGCCTAGTTTTCCAGACATGTTTCCAAGGCCAAATTAGTAAAATGCCATTCTGGGAGCTCAAATTTTTGTAACATTCTACTTTAAACTTGAGGATTATGCTTTCTTTCTTTTCTACTAACTCTTACTAGCAATAATAGAATAGAAGTAGAAGATTTGTTTTTGTAGTACAGAAAACCTATTGAGTGTTGGATATTGTTGAAAGAGAGGCTTGCTTCAGCTATATTTTAGAAAAATTAGGAGAAGTCAATGCAAATAATGTCACGACCCAAATCCGGGCCGCGACTGGCACCCACACTTACCTTCCTATGTGAGCGAACCAACCAATATAAACCTTAACATTTCAAGGTAATATCAACATAAAGTAATGCGGAAGACTTAAACTTATTAATAAAATCAATAACTATTATTATTCACAAAATCTGGAAGTCATCATCACAAGAACATCTATAATCAAATTATTAAACTAAGAGTATTCTAAGAAGCTAAAAATACATAAGAAGCTAGTCCATGCCGGAAGTTCAAGGCATCAAGACTTGAAGAAGAAGATCCATTCCAAGCTAGAAGCATTAGCTCACACTGAATTTCCGATGTAGTAAGACTGGCTTGAGTTACTGTTGAGTCGAAGATGACGGCACATTTGCTGCACTCCACAAATAAACAAGAAGAAACAATAAAAGTAGGGGTCAGTACAAAACACGGGTACTGAGTAGATATCATCGGCCAGCTTAAAATAGAAAACAGTATGTATTAAGCAATATCATAAAATCAACTAATATCCTTAGCATGCAGCATTTACAGTTACCATAACCCTTGGTTACAACACCAAGCACATCAATGAGGACTCACACCTCCTCATCATACTCATTTGGGAATTTAGTTCATTAGATTTGATATATTAACATATTTCAAGATTCATTATCTTTATTCCCCTCGTGTCGGTACGTGACACTCCGCTCCTCAATATACTATCCTGGTGTCGGAACGTGACACTCTGATCCTCATATACTATCCTGGTACCGGAACATCGCACCCGATCCATATTCTATCCTGGTGTCGGAACGTGACACTCCGATCCTCATATACTATCCTGGTACCGGAACGTGGCACCCGATCCATATTCTATCCTGGTGTCGGAACGTGACACCCGATCCATATTCTATCCTGGTGTCGGAATGTGACACCCGATCCATATTCTATCCTGGTGTCGGAACGTGACACCCGATCTATATTCTATCCTGGTACCGGAACGTGGCACCCGATCCCCTAATCTCACCACTTTCGTTCATCAAGCCTTCTTTATACCAAGCCATCATCATTAACAAAGTAGATTAGGGTTTCTTTTCAAGATTTGGGATTCAATAGCTTCATCATGCTTATTTATTCACAATTACATAATCACATCATTCATGCAAGCATACAATTAAGCATATAGAAGGTTTTACAATACTAACCATACATATCATTCGCTATTAAGAATTTACTACGAATAGTGTAAAAACCATAACCTACCTCCACCGAAGATTAGTGATCAAGCAAGCAATTTTTCCCCAAGCTTTGTTCTTCGTTTTCTCTCTTCCTCGTTCGATCCTCTCTCTCTCTTTGTTCTTTCTACTTTTCTTATTCAAACCCTCTTTCTTTTACCCTAATTAGTATATAATTAAGAATAAAAGATGGCAATAATAACCCACTAATTAACTTAAGGTTACCTCTTTTAACCCCCAAGTAATTAGACTTATTAACATTAACCCACTAACTTTATAATTAAAGCAGGAATAGTAAAAAACGTCCCTTAAAACGTATAAAGAAATCCGACCCAGACTGGGATTTCACAGTCTGTGACGGCCCGCCGCGCCAGCGACGGTCCGTCCTGCTGCTCCGTCACAGAGTTCAGAGACTCAATTTCTCTGAAGAGTCTGTGACGGTCCGTCCTGCGATTCCGTCACGAAGTTCAGAGAGTCGATTTTCAGTACCCAATTTCAGATTTTCTAAGTGTTTTGAAACGAGACCCTGCAACGGTCCGTCGCCTCAGCCTGTTTTTCCAGAAATAAAATCTGCTGCTCAAAACGACTAAACAGGTCGTTACAAATAAAATGGAGAAAAAGTTTTGTATGATGCTAAAGTCTGTCCTATTTGATAAGCTAGATGCAACGAATGAGAAAAATAGCTTGTAACTTTCTATTTTCATTACATGTAAAGTTCTATCATATAGAATAGAAGTAAATAGAACTGTAAAGATAGTGTATGGTCAAGTTTTATAAGACAGTTTATTGATGATGCTAAAGTCTATTGCTACGTCTGTCCTCTTGATGAAGTTAACAACTTCATTATCAACCTTTTCCTCACAGACTTTATGTTTCTCCTTCCTATTGACTTTAATGGTTCTGTCATGCTCCACAAAGTGGGATATTTTTTGAGCTTCAAGGGGGGGACCTATTGTGGTATCCACCAACACTTTTTCTCTGGGACTTCAGTTGATCGGATTCCTTTCCCTTTCGTCTATGTCAAACTGTAGATATTCAAGTTAGTAATGAACACGAACAAGCCTACTAAAGATCTTAAAGTATATTTATTCTTTTGTAATTTTTGAAGAATAAACATGTTGTATTTTGTATACTTCCATGTTTGAAACTTGTGACCATATCTTTTAGACTATAGTCAATTAATCTTAGTGATGAAACTAAATAAAAAAGCAGTTTTAACATATAAGAATAAACATTAGGAAACAATGTTGATCTCTTCTTTACATTCCTAATCATAGAGAACCTCCTCACTTCTTTATAATGTATTGTTTCTTTTTAACATTGACTGAAAAAATAACTCATATAAGATGAGACAGGAAATATAATCAATTTTGTTGTAAAGTTGAAAAATAACAAATTATTTAAAAGAGGATGTAATATCCAATATGATTGGGGTGGTAGGGAGAGTGCAGACGAAAGGTGGGGGTGGTGAGAGCAAGGGGTTAATATTATTGGGTGTTGAGTTTCGAGTTGATATTGGTCGCCTGGTGATTGGAGAAGGCAAATCCATGGAAGACTATTCCCCGTTGTCATGAGGGTTCTATTGTGAGTAACAATAATGACTTATGACCCATTCATTTCTTATCCATAGATATGAAATTACAAAATGTTGTAACGTAAAGCATGAGAACTAGTAATATAACTTAGGTATTACTATATAGTGACCACATAGCATATGCTTAGCTTTTCAATTATAAGAATTCTCTCATGTAACACATGATCATATGGTCCCTACCCCTCTCTACATTTTTTTTGAAAACAAAGAATCCAAAAAAAAACATTTGACGAGCAACGTGGACTACCTTGCACCTGCTGACTGATAATTTTATAAATTCATATAAATCAGCTAATAAACAATACAAGCTAACTGGAATGCTTTGGTCTATACAGTTTTAGATGACTTAAAAAAGTGCGGGTCAATATGATTTGGTTGTTTTACGTGATTCAAGAAAATATCCAGTTTTTATTTTTATCTGAACTTGTAAAGTTCACTAGTAACTACATTTGTAGCTTATGAAATTTGGTCATGTTTGTGTAAAAAGTTGTTTTCAAATAAGTAAGCATGCAATATTTTAAAATCATGTCTCTCTATTTATCTTTTCTATTCACCTTTGTTAACTTCTTGTTCTATGGATGTGGAAATACTTTGTTTCAATTGATGTGGTATTTAGTAGACTTAATCCTTGATAAAGTAGGACTGATAAGGAATCATTGCTTCACAAAAATGTTGGCTTTACCGGTGGTTTTAACCATGTTCTTTCTAAACACTAGGGGTACTACCAGGTGTAATGAAAAATCAATGTTGAAGAAACACATGATGAAATACTTTTTGAATTTAAAAAATTATTGGAATGATTGTTTACTTACATGATCTTGAGTTTCTGAAGATATAGTTTTTGGTATTGAATTAGATTCAAGCATCATTTTTGTGTTGAATTATATTCAAAATACTTTTCTGTTTTGGTGTTTTGACGTGCTTACTCGGTTACAAGGTTTAAACTTAAGAAGATAAATCCACATCCTTTAAGTTTCATAAATATAGTTAATGAATTTGTAAGAGAACTATAAAGGCAAAAAGAACATATAGGATGTATAAAATATAAACACGCTTAAAAATCCTTCATAAATAAAAGTTAAAACTTAAGAAAAAGTAGCATCAGGGAATGCAACCATATTTAACAAACCGAGTGACTATTCTGTAAAGAATCTATCAGTGTACCCCCCCCCCCCATGGATACTTATGGGGAATAAAGAAATTCTTGAGTAAATTTAGGCCGCTAATGGAGGTTTCATATTGTCATTCTTATGCTTGCATTATTTCACTGAAAGTTATTTCTTTCTACTCTTATGCTTGACCTTTTGAATATACTTGGACTATGATGCATAATGTTTTTATTGATTGGGTTGGGCGTATTGTAGTTCTTTAGTTTACATTCATTTTTGCTGAAATCTTAATAACATGATAACATTTATAAAATATATTACACTCACAGAACATTCACCACAAATAGTAAGGATAAAAAGGATCTTTCTTGATGAATCACTGATACAACTGTTCAGATATATAAAAACTTGTTGTGTCACTATTATAGTGAAATTTGGAAACTGTTTTATTACTAGGACATTAAATATAAAAATTATTGTATTACTTATACAAAAGCGACATTCATAATTCATTCATCGAATATCTTTTATAGGATCATAAAAAATCTTGCTTGAATGTTTAAACATGGTATTAGATATTTGATACTTCTCTAATTTTGTGTGCACAAGAATGAGATTTTAAAGCTTTAACTCTAAAAGCTCATAAAACTCTAAAAGCACTAAAGCTCCAAATTCAATTACAAAACTTTTACTTTTAATCATTTAAATTCTATTCTATTTATTTTATTTCTTAATTATGTATATCCTAATAATTGTACTTATTTTTTCCTCTATAGTATCATCAACATTGAAAAACATTTGTTGATGATTCAAGGTTTGTTTTGACATAGAGAAAGCCTCATGACTAGGCATAAAACATTTATCATCTCATAACATATGATTCTGATAGATTACTCGTGACTTTTAAAACTTATTTGTTAACTAGTTAATGATTATTGCTGAAAGATTAAATTTTGATTTCTTCTTCTAAGAGTTCACATATCCCATCCAAGGATTGGATGAATTTAGTAAGGTATATCAAAGAGTATATTGATGGCATTGAATCATTTCTAGATTTTACTTACTCTTATGGAGATCCTCATGGAGAGAAAATTAAGTGTCCATGTGTGAAAAATTGTAATATTCTTTGGAACCGAAGGAATGTAGTGTATGATCATCTAATATGACATGGATTCGTTGAAGGCTATGCTAGATGGATCAATCACAGGGAATGGGATATAAAGTGTTATGTTGATGATGATATGGATTACTCACGTGATGATATTGATGGGTGTTGACTGGAGGAGTTTATGATTGTCCAAATAAAGATTGGAAGAAATTCTATAGCTTACTTGAATGGCAAACCAAGAATTATATTCTTTTTGTATAGGTTTCTCTGAATTCTCATTCACATTTTACTTATATTTGTTGAAGTGTTTACATGGATGGAGCAATGAATCATTCACTTCTTTTCCAGTGTTATTAAAGAGGTGATGCACGACTTGAACATTCTTCAGTCTTACAATAAATCCAAGTCTATGGTTAAGAATTTTTGGTAGTATTAGGAGAAAATTGATGCACGTCCAAATGATTAAATGTTGTTCATAAATGATCATAAGGATGACGAATTTTGTCATTCTTGTGGAGCTTCAAGATATATTCAATCTCCTAAAGTTGATAGTGATCTTGAGCCTTAAAAAAACAACATTGAGTATCAACAAAGACTTTGATACACATTCCATTAATTCCTAGACTCAAAAGGCTTTTTATGTGCTCAAAGACGACATTTTCTTTGAGGTGGCATAAAGAGGAATGTTCTAAAGATGGAATGTTAACGCATCCCGATGATGCTCTAACATGGAAATACTTTGATAGGCTACATCAAGATTTCACACAAGATTGTCGCAATGTGAGACTTGACTTGTAAAGTGATGGATTCAATCTATTTCGAACCATGAGTATATCACATAGAACATGGCCAATTATGTTGTTGGTTTATAATCTACCTCCTTGGATGTGCATGAAATCTGAATATTCCATACTTTCTTTACTAATACCTGGACCACGATCACCTGGAAATGACATTGATATTTACATACAACCATTGATAGACGAGTTAAAATTATTATGGGATTCTGCAATTTAAACATATGATTCTTCCAGAAATGACACTTTTCAAATGCGGGCAACTCTTATGTGGACAATCAATGATTTTCCTGCATATGCTATGTTATCTTGTTGGAGTACAAATGTAATGACCCAAAGGTCATTTTCAAAAATTTATTCAAAATTTTAATTTTAACCCATCTCGGTTGTTGCGTTGAGTTAGTTTTTATAATATTCTGAAGTTGATTTGAAAATTTTGAGCTATTTGTACTTATGATAGTTTAGTAGAGTGGTGATTTTAGATAATTAATGTTATTTTTGAGCTAATGTTCTTAATTCATAATTTATTTAATATATTACTTGGCTCAAATAAATTAAAATAACAAAATAAAATAGTAGGGTTTAACATTTTAGTCCACAATTTAAACGAGGAAAAAAAAATTGTACGAGAGAGGCACAATCGACGCAACAAGAAAAACACTTCGTGCTTTAGGTAAATTTCAGATCACATTCTTATAATGTTAAGTAATATCTAAGAATAGCAGTACCATTAATATAATATTATTTATTTAAGAAAAAATCATGTCTGTGGTTGTTTAGAAAAAATGTTTGCCTAAACAAATAATAGCAGCCTATTGTATCTAATTATGATTATTATTTAATGAATTTAAGGTTCCAATAATGATCTAATCATTTGAAACTTAAGTTTTTGATAAGTTTTGGACAATGTTGGTATGTTTGTGTATATTGAATCATTACTGGGTTACTGCTAGTTGAAATCATCTTGGGTTGGAATTATTCTCATAAATATTCTATCAGAATTTAAGTTTTGGCGTATTGAGATAGGTAATTAAATATTAGGTATAGTATATTATAATAATATTATTCGAATTATGTTATTCGGATAAATAAGATTTAACCCTAAACTTGAAATTTAGAAAATATGAGATTTGATCAATTGGTTGGAATAAAGATTTAGAAATTTTATTATAAATTCGAATAAGTTTTGGGTCTAAGCTAGAGATATAACAATATGAATGTTGTTAGTTTCGAAATCATATCGTGGTTATTTATTTGAATAGGTTTTATTGGTTTGGAAGTCAACAAAAAAAGGAAGACTCAAGTTTTAGAGTTATTGTTCGACTTTTTGAGGCAAGTGGATTTCTAAACTCTTGTTAAGTGTATGAAATGTGTGTATTTCCTTGTGGTATATGTTTGGGAGTAACGGGATTAGTGATGGGTTGACTTGTCCACATTGATTAATTTTGATGATGTAAATAAGGGATAACAAAAGGAAATATGATTAATTGTTTATGTGTGATGTGTTGAAATAGGGCTGAAGGCTTGTTGATGTGACTTCATGTTTGTGTGGTTGCGAACTGTGCGATATTATGAAAATGGTCACGTCCTCATTATTTGTGTGAACTTGTCATCTGCATTATTCTGAGGCCTAGGTTGTGACAAGTTGATTTTGAATTGAGAAAGAATGGGTACTTAAGAGGATGTAGCATTTCAGTGACGTATCGCTCGCCGCAATGGATTCTATATTTTGAGGGACGTATCCCGCGCCATTGTGGTTACTGTTATCGAGGGTCATATCGTGTGCCCCGACAGATGCATGGACAGATATGTCCCCCATGGGTCCAAGACTGAGAGACAGCGGGTGTGTATCACTAGGTCAGACATGCATCATTATACTTGACATTGCATTGAACATACTTATCATTAGTGAACTTGATATCGTGTTTTGCTGATCTCTGATTGCCTTTCTGCGGTACTTGTGATTGAACAATATTGATCTTGTTATTGCGGATATATAATTTGTTGAATTATTATTGTTGAGGATATGTAATTTGTTGAAGTATTTCTTTTGAGGATGTGTAATTTGTTGAAGTTTTGTTTTTGAGGATATGTAATTTGTCTAATTGTTGTTGTTGAGGTACATGCTACGTAAATTGTGAGCTATTAGGTTGGGTTGAATGCAGGTTGTAGTTGTGGAGGTTCGGTTGGGGGTGATAGGAGTACCCGTATTTCATCCCCTTAGCTTTTGTTTATAGGTTTACTTGCAGAGTACTGTGTGGTTTTGTACTCACCCCTTGCTTCTACAAAAATTTTTTTAGGTTATGAGCCTGCATTTTTATTGTACTTGTCATTCTCTTCTTTTCCGAGGCTTCTTGGGGATTTGTGAGGTAGAGGTTTCAATTTCAGCAGACTTCACTCTCCTTAATTATGATCTTGTTCTATTCTAGAAACAAGTTCATTTAAGACTTGAGTTTTTCTTTTGAATCATTTGTAATACTTTAGAGGCTTGTACACGTGACTACAAGGTTTTGGGGGTTTTAATAAGGTACTTATATTTTATTTCCGCACTTTATTGTAATGGTTGAGTTTTAGACTGACTTGTCTTGTTGGGATAGGACGAGTGCATCACGTCAATTTTTGGATCGTGACAACAAAGGGAAAGTTTGATTGCCCTTGTTGTAACTATGGCACTAATTATCTCTATCTTTATCACAGTCGGAAAATGTGAGATCAAAGAAAAGATAATTTAATGGAAAAACTTAATTCGGGCCTCCTCCAGCTCCTTTAAAGGGAACTGATGTTCTAAATAGCTTACATGATTTTGAAAATCTATTTGGGAAGAAGAGAAAGGGTCAAATGATGGCCCATGGAAAAAAAGGTAAATTTTTTTAATTAACTTACTGGCAGCATGACTTGTTACGTCACAACCATGATGTAATGCACATAGTGAAGAACATAGTTTATAGCATAGTTGGAATTCTTTTGGATATATTCAGGAAAGACAAAGGATCATGAAAATGCACGGTATGATTTGTAAGATATGGGAATCAGGAAGAACCTTCATCCACAAGATACAGAAGATAGTAAGAGAACAAAGTTTACAAAGGCGTGCTTTACAATGACAAATGGAGAGAAATCTATCTTTTGTGGAGTTTTAAAGACAGCCAAGCTACCTGATGGTAGTTCCTCCAATATATCTAGGTGGGTGCACTTGGATGAAAGAAAGGTGTCTAATTATAAAACCCATGATGCTCATTTCACGTTACATTACTTGCTTCCAATACCAATTAAAAGCATTCTTCCTAATCATATGGATATTCCTTTGATTCGTCTAAGTTCCTTCTTCCATCGTTTAAGCCAAAAAGTAATGACATTGGAGTAACTGGATTGCTTAGAAGTAGAGATCATAGAAACAGTGAATCAGTTGGAGAGATTTTTTCCTCCTTCATTTGTTGATATCATGATTCATTTTCCTATTCATTTGGTGAATTAAGTGAGACTAGACAGCCCAGTGCAAAATCCATGGATGTATTCTACTAAAAGAGAAATGGGTACATTCAAATCATACATTCGCAATAGGTGCTTACAAGAAGGTTGCATAGCAGAGACACGAGTGGGAATAGATTGCATGAATTTATTCTCAAAATATCTGCATCGGGGTGTGCATACCAGATTTAAAATAGGAGCGCGAAACAATGATGAATGTGACCCAAGTGACGCAGAACCTGTGAGTTTGTTTTCTAACAAAGGATTTCCTTTAGAAACAAAGAAAACTAATCCAATCTTTTTAGATGACAAGTCACTAAGTCAGGCACATGCATACTTATTGGGATGTGGTGACGATGTCCAAGAATATATTACGTACCTTAATTTTAATATAGTATTCTTTTTGTCTATTTAATTTTTATCTTATTTAATTTATTATTTTAACCAATATAGTAAATGTTTTGTAGATAGCATGAGCAAGAGGTTAATAATCAGTCACAGATATCTAAATGGAGCAAAGGCAAGAATCATTGTCAAAACTTCTCTCAATGGTTTAAAACTCATGCTTTGCAAGAGGATGTGCCTGATTTGATAAAACAATTGTCTAGAAGACCGAATTCTGTTGCAAAAACATATTTTGGGTATCTCATAAACGAATATAGAGTCCATGTTAGGCAGTGTGATGCAAGGCGTAAAACAAAAAAAAGGTGTTACACTAATTACCTCAAATACAAGCTTTGCAAGCTCAAAGGATAAAAATTCGATTGCTGCAGATTTGACTTATTATGGTAGATTAGTTGATATTGTTGAATTAAACTATTACAACCATTTTAAGGTTGTTTAATTTAAGTGTGATTTGTATGAGGTTGAAAAAGATGTTTATGGCCCTACTTATGTCTATTTTAACAAGAGATCCTCTAAGGAAGAGCCTTTTGTGCTTGCATCTCAAGTACACCAATGCTTCTATGTGCAAGATCCATATGATCAAGATAAACATTATGTTATGAAGACTGTTCCAAGAGACTTGATTAACATGGGTGATGAAGTTTAATCTAATCTCCCACAAATGTATGAAAATGAGCCATCTGAAAATTTGAAGGGTCAATCTATACCAAATGATAATGGTGAAGTACTCTTAACAAGGACTTATTTACCAGAAAAAATCATTGATGTGCCTGTGGCGGAATTTATCAGTCAACAACTTGAATTCGAGTATGAAGAGAAGTTTGAAGATGAGTTCGAAGATGAGTCTGAAACTGAGTATCAAGATGAGTTTTAAGATGCGTTCGAAGACGAGTCTGAAAATGAGTATGAAGATGAGTTCGATGATCAAGTCGAGTCTGAAGAAGAGTCTGAAGATGACACACCATGAGTTTCATTATTGTTGTGATGATTATATAGTGCTCACTCACTGCTTGTGTAATATAATAGTCTTTTTGGTAAAACACATTAATATATCTAATATGTGGACTCTAATATTAGATCACTACAATGTTTATGTATTCTGTTTGCTTTTTTCATGCACCCAACTGTTGTTTTGTCATGTAATTTATGTTGCCTTCTTAATTGATTATTATTTTATTGAGGAACCTATACTCCTAGCTGATTTTTGCTTAATTTAGTTGTTTGATATTTATATACTTTCTGGTTTCATTTTATTATCAGGAAGTTAGCAATAGAGGCATTAAACTCTATAGTTTGAAGTTGCTTCTGGTTTGGTCGCTGTCCCATGTTTGTCGCTTCGAGAGAGGTACAACTCTTTACCTTTAATTAATTTAAGTAATAATAAGCTCTCCAATTTTCAAATGTGGATGCAGCCAACGGCCTCTGTTGAGGGAAGAACCCCACACCGGATTGGAAACATTGGGAATGTGACGCGAATAGCTAACAAACTTGTTCAACTAGGGAACAATAATAATGGCATACAGTCGCGTCTGCAGGTGTTTGAATTATCTTGTTTCATGTGTTATTAATTTTTTTTATTTGTTCATGTAGTTCTTCCAATTTGAATCCTTCCTATTTTACTGTGCTATTCAGCTACACAAGGCATAAGGATGTTTGCACTTTGGGTAGCTGATTTTGCATTTGATATATAGATATTTCATAAGGTCCATTTGGCAGTTGCTAATACTAATGTGTTCTGCATTTTCATCAAGTGGGGGCAATCAGGGAAAGTAATGAGAAGCTTGACACTATTGAATAGGGATAGAGGGAGTGAGAGTTTTCACAGGACATAAGTGACTTCTTCATGCATATTACATTGGTCATCGCAGAAGTTGCTCTACTCATACTACCTGGTAGTGTAACAGATGATCAATTAAATACTCCTCAATCCCTAACTAATTGGGATTGATTATATGAATCCTCAATATGAATTCTTCTTTATTAGATCCCTTTTCATTCCATTATTAAGTTATTCCTTACAAAAAGTCACTAAATCCCACATGCACATTGTTATCTAAGTCAATATGCAGACTAATGAGTCTTATGAAAAATACCAAACATAATTAAAATGCATCAACAATTAATCTTTATATCAGTTAGTGGGTATTGCATATATGAATCCTTCATATGAGAGATCCTTACTCTGTGTGTATGATTTTAGGTCTACCTCCTCTTTTAGCACCTTTACTCATTAAAGTGTTGCACCTAGATTGTTGAACGTATGGAGGTTCACATATGACATAGTGCAAATCATCTTAGAAAACTTTCTATGTTTTTACCCTCTGCATGGTATAAACCAAAAGGATTATAATTATCTTAAATACGTGGTGATGAGGTGAGGGAGCAGTGTGCACAAAAATGAGTCTGTTTGTTTCACAATGTCTTAGTTGATATGATTTATGTTTGTTTTATCTGATTATTATATATTTGAGGAACATGTATTGATTGTTGATTATCAGATTCTTAGCTGTTATGATTGATTCGATCTGTTTTATTAACGTTAACCGAGTCTCATTTTAGTTTGTTCCACTCATCTTCAAAAAAGTTGGTCTGTCTGTGGTGCTGTCACAGTAAACTAAAACTGTCATCTGTATCTTGATGACAAATTTTTCGATTAATTTTTTAATCCAGGCAACTTGTGCAGTATGTTTCGGTTAAGTAATTTTTAACCAAGTAGCTCCTCAAAATTGTATTATGCACAGTGCTCCTCTTAAATTAGGGTAATGACATAGTGAAACAGTGTGCACATGTTAGTAAGATTATCACGGCTAAGGTTACTTATGATAATCGTTGTGCCAGTGAGTACTGAATTAACTTCATGATTTTGTTACATCAATGCCTGTAATTAACATGGATGGTCATGTCGTGCTCAAACTGTTTTTCAGTTTAAACTATTGAAAAAATTGGAATGCAACTGTTGAGCTGTTAGGAGTCTTCATTCAACATTTAACCCCAATGTACTATTATGTCTGTATGTTACAGAGAGGGGCCATCTGAAGACTCAGACAAAGATTGTTGTGTTGATTATTTAGTGTATGTGTTTTTGACTTATTATGTGATCTAAAATGAGTTCTGTAATTACAATACTATTTTGTATAAGTTCTGCAATATTATAGAGTACTTTAATGTATAAATTCAGGGAATTCATGATATTTTTGATGTTCTGGAAATTATAGAAACTCTTAAAATTTTAGAAAGTCAAATGTTGCAATCTACTATAATAGGCTATCCATCTGTCAACCTTTTATCAAAATGACATTGCTACTACTTCTTTCACTTAAAAAATATTATTATTTTGTAGGTTTACTTACTATTGGGAAACAAATGGAAGAGATTTAAACAAAGCGAAAAGAAATAAACAATCAACAATGCTAAATAAAAAGGGTTTGAATCCAAACAAACCTCAAAGTACATTGAGGAATCTGGATGCTGATATGCAATACCGATCAAGTGCTGAATTGGCCAACAAAATAAAGATTAAGAGAGAACAACTTGCAAATAAACGCAATGATATAGCTCAGAAAGAGCAGGCACCAATACCACATAAAACAAAGAATTCTTAGGATTTCATTCCACAACAAGGAAAGACTAAATTGCTTGGGTACAAATCAGTCATTCAATTGTTTTCAAGGTAAGAGCTTAGAACCTCACGTATAATTGCAGGTAAAGGACAAACTAAACAGAGGTTATTTCAATTTGAAGAGTCCATTCAAGATAATGTAACTAAAATTCCAATGAATAACTCTAGGTTCCATACGTCATGAAAGAAAGATGTTACTGCTTCAGCACATGCGACTGGAACAACACTAGGTAATGGAGAGGCACGACATAATATTCTTGATCTACCGAATTGCAAACAGGTAAAAGGAATCCGGTTATACCCGCTAGTACTCTTGATCTGTTTCTAAAAGATCAAGGGATAAAAAATGATGGTGAAACAAAATGTGACAACAACACAACAAGTGATGTTTAATTTATACATACTCCTATTATTAATGAACATAACAAAGGAGTGGATGATCGTGTGGAACAAGAAAAATTCAGTAAACATAAATGTGATGTCGAAAAGGAAATTGACATTGATTGTAGTACAAAAGGTATGTTTTAAGCCTTGTATGATTTAGAAGTCATCATAAAAGAAATATCTTATTTCCTGTCTGTTACATCAATCTAGAAATGTCGAAGCCAAAAAATGTTTGACATACAATATGTAAGGATATTCATACAAGAAATTTGGAAGAAAGAAAGGAGGTGACATTTTATAAATGACAAGCGGTGGGACCAACTAATAAGATAGTGTCACAATTAAGAATCTTTATAGGTACAATTGCAAGGAATCCTAGATTAATTAGCTTGATGTACGCTAGTTTGCATGTTGTGCCAAAGGATACTAAAAAGCGCATGTGGGAATACATCAATTTAAAAACAACCACTCAATGGATTTTACACAAGCAGCTACCAGTAAGTTAAATCTGCAAATATTACATCAAACCCTATCGAAACCCTATCGAATCCTCTCTTGCAGACTGAAGCAAAATTTAGTGTCATACTTGGAAAATGCACGAAATCTGGCCTAATAAGTTACAACAGACATCCTTCGTTGCTCTAGGTGAATGAACTCATCTCTCCTTGTGTCCCTCAAAGTTTGAGGATATCTACTTCTCCATGAATAAGCTAGAAAATGATATCTATCTCGTACGTGGTGCATCTTCTAGCCAAAACTCAACATAAGACCGCCACCACATTTTGGCATCCCCTAAAAACTAGTCGATCACAAACTCAACAACAAACCGCTCCATTATGTCCATGTTATGTAGCAGATCATTACAATCAACTAGGAAATCATAAGAATCTTTATCTTCAGTACAAGTTATTGAAGACTCTATAGTCTATGAAGGAAACAAGTATGCTTACAAGGACGCATCCTTGCGGGAAGCCACAACAACTGTATGTATGTTTTATTCCTTAAACCTGAGGTGTTTGTTTAGAAAATAATGGGGTTGTTTGGCGTGATCAGATAATGCCCTCAGATAACTCGCAAAAATAAGTGACGACCTTGTTAATACAGAGGTGGTTTTTTCTTCTAAGGAATTTTTCATCTTCCTTTTCATCACCCTCTCTCACAACCTCGTTAATAGGTAGAGGAGTCACCACTCTATCCCTTGCTTGATCAAGTGCTTGTCCTGTACACCTAATACTTCTTCTTCAAGGGTCTCTCGCCACTAGTCCCCCTCATTTTGCAGACCCAATGGTTGGCTCAGGAGTACTATGTCTTGCAAGTTTTAGTGTTGTCCTAGTTATTGTTCTAGTTCTGACCATTTTCAAAATAAAGTGATAAAGGTCATATACCAATTTGAATAACCTAGATACCAATTAGATTAATATAATAGCAACAAGAAAGAAAAATGTGAGTTTTCCTAAAGTCCGATAGACTCTATAAGAAAAGTAAAGTCCTTCCCATAATGTTCCGCAAGACTCTACTAGACATGTCATTCTCTGATTAGATCGTCGATCCTAAGGATATAATACCATGTTTATCATGACTTAAAAAGAGTCATAAGTGGTTCACACACTAAAACTACAAAGTTGGCGAAACACGGAATATAAGTCTGAATATATAGCAATAATTTAACTACTAATACCAATAAAACGTGGAAGCACAAAACTTATTCTTGTACCAGTCCAACAAACATCTAAAGTCTAACACCTACTGTCCTCAAAAACTAAAAATCATCATATCAAGGACATTTTTTTCTTAAAATACAAAGTCTAAGAGTATTAAAGACACTTAAATAAGTAAAAAAATTGTTCATGTTCGAAATTCAAGGACAGCATGCCATGAATGACAAAATCTAGCACAAGCTTTATTAGCTCACCTTCAAATCTGATGTGTTGGACACTAGAAGAGCTGAGAGCGAGTCAAAGTTGATTGTACACTTAAAAAAATAAGAAACCACATATAGGGGCCTGCTCTAGGAAAACGTACTAATTAGGTATCATAGGTCAACTCAAAATTGAAAGTAATATAAAATTAATAATAGTATAAAATCAGCAATGAGACTTAGCAGGTGACAAGTAACAACAAACATGAACAATTAACTACGAAAGCCAGTACAAAATCACTGACAATATCCAGCACACTTATGGAGACTTATGCCTCAGCACCATACTTATTTGGGAAATGGGTTCTTTGAGATTATGTTAATTCAATATGTTTTTCCTTCACTGTTACTGTGTCGGTGCATGACAGTCCTATCCAATTTTATTATTTTGTAACTTGACATTCCGATCCCAGAATACCATGTTGAAACGTGACACTTCAATCCAAGAATACTGTTTCAAAACATGACACTCTGATTGAATAATAACATTAATAAAATATTTGTTATCACCATTTTAAACATGTTAACAATATTTTACAAGGTCTTCTTTATTCAAGACATCAAATCGATAGAGAGGGTTCATAATTATAAGTTTCACGGTCTTAAGATTTCAGAGAAATCATAAACCACACAATCAAGTCAACAAACCACACAATTGAGTACATAATGAACTTCACAATATTACTCAATTGCATATCAATTGTAAAACTCCTGATGTTTAAGACACAGTCTAGAGCCCCTCATGATAAAAAAATCATTAAAAAACTATTTCTAAGCCTAAATTAATGTGTTGAAACTATGTAGGAAGTGTTAGAATAAAAACTTCAACAAAGGACAAAGATCTAGAGAAATGTGAAATGTGAACTAGTGTGTCTTGGTATGTTTCAAGGGGTTTAGAAATGGAATTTAGTCAAATATGGGAAAAGAAGTTATACAAGTATTAGAGTGTTTTTACGGTCGAAACATTTGGGTAGGACTCTCCAAGGACCGCTATAGGGGTCCTTGGAGATGATACTAACACTTGACCCCAAAACGGTCAAATTGACAATTTCTAAACAATGGACCAAGAGACGAGTCATCGATGGTTCAATAGCTAATCGATGGTGGTATTAGATCAATACTTTTCCATTTCCAAATGTTTTCCAACCCCCCTCCCCTTTCTCTATGACAAACGACAGAGTGACAGAGTCGTTGCCCCATCGACGAGAGTTCACTAGTAAATTATTAAATTTTGTATTTTAGTTGGTTAATTATATAGGTTTTTTATTAAGTTCAAAGGGGTGGTCAATTAATTGAATTGATGGACTATATAAGCTACCCTAAGTAATAAATAAACTAATTTAACACATCATAATTTCCCAAACGCAATTGTTACCAACTTCTCTCTACATTCTCTCTCTATTTGAGATACCATCATTTAACATAAACTCCAAGCATGATTAAAGATAAAAGACTCAAGATTTTTTCCATCAATATCTACGATTATTATGGTATGGAAGCTATTAAATATTGTGATCTATTTCCCCTAGAGGCTATTCAAAATTTGTTCCAAATGATGTCTAAAAGAAGGGTTTTCATCAAATTTCGCGAATGATTTTTCAAATTGATTTGATGTTAATTTCCTTTGATTAATTTTTATCGATCATGATTTTATATTAAGTTAATTATTGTAGTTCTTAGTCTTAGACTAGATCTACAAAAGATTCATGATTGAACCCTTTTTGCCCAAGATTAATAATTGAAGTTCATTTGATTAGTGATGATACAATTGGCTTACTTCTTTTATAGATTATTATTATATGGTGAGATTAAGTGAACTGATGTACGAGTATTTTTGGATTGATGGTAAGATCTTGAAGAAGCTTTTGGAGGCTATTTGGAAATAATTTATGATTATGTGTTCTTTACTTAAATGATAATGGTTTATTCTTGATGATGATGTGAAATTGAATTACGATTCTATGATTCGATTAACAAGATGATGATATGATTAATGTGAAGAAATATAATGAATATGTTTAACTTTGAGATCATGTTAAGAGTATGATGCTACAAGGTTGAATATGAATCACTTGTGTGTCTTACTATGATATGCCTATGACGTGTTGACTCACAAATGAAGGGTTTTTGTGAAAGGAAATTATCACATAATACCTAATGAGCTAATGATATGATTATACATGGGATTTAGTATCGTGTAGGCTATATTATAATATGATGACTAATAAAGGCTTAAAGATATTTTAAAAAGAGACTTTAGATTAGCACCAAGCGAAATAGATATGAGAGGTGTCCCATCTTAATGTGGGAGATAGGTTCACAATGATTCTCGTGATATGGAGATTAGATTGCTATTGTGCATAAAAAAGGTTTCTAGCAGAACTCATAGTTCCTTAACTATGTAGCCTCCATAGGAATACTAGCTAGTGGATCCATCTAGAATGCTATGTTCAACTTTTGGTTCTACCTCGGCAAGTGGAACACCTTATTTTTGTGTAGGGTTTCATGACACTGAATTCCATATTTAGCTCACATGGGCAATTATCGGTTAAGGCGATTATCGCAAAAGTAAAATGAATGAATGAAAGTAATGAAGTGAACAATAACAAGGGTGACATATGGAGTTGTACTAAGTGTAAGTAGGGGTATGGGACTCTACTTATACATTGCAAAAGTTGTCCTTGATGGGAGTCCTAGGAGTTTGTTGTTATGCACTTATGAAATCAGTGTAATGCATATGTTGACTTTACATGTTGATGATCCTGTATGATGTTAGTTTCATTGATTAACATGATATCGGTCTAAATTGATATATATGATGATGACTACACATGATGTTATTTTATATGAAGCTAGGCATTACTTATGGTCTCTTTCCTAGTTTACTTGATTATGTGGGATTGTGAGGATTCACATGAGCATTACACTTGTAGGCTTGGGATACGATGGTGAGTAAGAGTATTATATGCTTTGATGTTATGAACTATAGTGTATGAATTGTTGTTATGACCTTATTATGATATTATTCATGTGGACATGACATTTATTATGATGTTGGTCTTGAGGTTGATATGAACTTTTCTTAATTGATATTATGATCCTTGACATGTATATTCTCTTGATTATGCATAAAAGTTTTTAAAAGTTACTTAGCATATTTTCCAACAAATGTCCTTCAAAGCATGATTTCCATGGTTTTATGTGCATCTGTTTCCATACTTAGTACATGTGGTTGTACAAACCCATATTCTTTCTCTTTTCACCAAATAATGTAGCTTCGAGCTATTGAACTGTAGGAGGCCACTTTGAAGGAATAATTGGACATATTTCCCAATTTATTGGTAGGTCCTCATGTTCGGGGATGTTTCCATTCTTCTACTTTAGCTATGAGATTGACTATGTTGATATAAAACTTGTTCTTTCCTTTAACATTTGAGAATATTGTTGTAAGCCTATTTGTGGCATATTGTATTTTAGTAAGGGATTTTCCCAATATTGTAATTCTCTTTAGATGGTTTAATATGGGACAAAGTATTAGACTATTTGTTATGCAAATGTTATTAATTTTCCACATGTTTGACATATAATACGTTCTGACAAAGGGAATGGGCTAGTTAAAGTCCTGTTCGAGGAAGAAGACGTCAGTTACGTCTATTGGGTGATCCTCGTTCGTCAAAAAAATTGTATGGGAGCATGAGGTTGAATTTATCAAAGGATTGATGTCTTACTAAACCACATCTATGTAGATCTTGTTCATGGGTGTGAAGTGCGTTACACTTATGAATAAGAGGCTATGTTATTCTTAGAAATTCTCACCTTTTGGTAATCTTAAAAGTCGTGCCTCATGATTGGTAACTCTATGTGTCTTCTTTATTCTAACTTTATATTGTAGCTATAGTCTATGACTACTAGAAAGGGAGTCACAAGAAGAGTTGAAGAAAATATTGGTAATGCAGGAGCTCCTCCCCAAGGCATTTAAGCTCCTCTTGAAGAGAAATTTACTAGGCCTTGAAGTGTCATTCATTCATCCGGCTATGACAAATTATTAGATAAGTTCCGCTTTTCTATGTTTGGCTCAAGTTATTATTACTAAGACCCACGTCGTAGTTATTCAATCTCAAGTCATGACGGATCAAGCAAATTGTGAAGTTGGACCCCTTGTCTAAGAAAATTCTAGTACCATGACCTCTCACTTGAGGGACTTCACAAGGATGAACCCTCCAATGTTTTTTGGGTCAAAAGTGAATGAATACTCCCATGAATTTCCTGATAAGGTCTACAAGATCTTGTATGTATGAGAGATAATTCTAATAAGAAGGCCGATTTTGCCTCATACAACCTCAATAATGTCGCTCAAATTTGTTATACTCAATGGCAGGACAATAAGTCTTTGAGAGCCAGTCCTATAAGTTAGGAAATCTTTGAAGGGTGTGCCTTGATATGTTCTTTCCAAGGGAGAAAAGAGAGGAAAAAGTAGAAGAGTTCATCAACCTTCGTCAAGGAGGTACGAGTGTACTTTAGAGCTCTTTGAAGTTAACTAAGTATTCCAAATATGCTCTTTCTTTGGTGTCTAATCATAGATATAAAAATGTGTTATTTTATGACGGGTGTATCTGATAATCTTTTTTAAAAGTGTATTTCGATGATGCTTCATGAAAAACATGAACGTTTCTCATTTTATGGTGCATTCTCAATAAATTGGGGAGACTAGGATCAAGGGAAAGAATAGAGATTTTAATAGGGCAATATATTATGAGGAAAATACACGACAAGCCTAGGTTCAAGAAGAGGCTCCCCAACTAAGTTTCTTCCAATTTCCCATGTCTAGAAAGGATAAGGTGTCTAATCCTAGGTCCAAAAAGTGAAGAAGTGCGAATTCACCTAGCAAGAAACCTACTTGTACTAAGTTTGGTAAAAAGCATATAGGGGAATGTCTAGTTGTAGGGATGAACAAGAAGATTCTCTTGATGTTGTCACCGATGTGTTACAAGTCTTTTCTGTTGTTGTCTATACTTTACTAGATTCATGTGCTAATTATCAATTGTAACTCCATCAGTAGAAAAAGAGTTTGATGTTCTACCAGATGTGTTGATTGAGCCTTTTTTGGTGAACACTCTGGTCGTTGACTCCGTTGTGGAAAAAATAGTCTTCAGGAGTTGTACTATATAATTTCCCAATAGAGTTACATTGGTTGATTTGGTAGAACATGATATGGTTGATTTTGATTTCATATTGGGAATGGATTGGTTGAATTCTTGTTTTGCTACAATTGATTGTAAACCATTGGTAGTTAAGTTCAAATTTTCTCATGAACACGTCTTAGAGTTGAAGGGGGAACTCAATCCCTACAGGTCATATTATTTCGTGACTTAAAGCTTGTAAGATGATCATCAAGGGATATATATACCATATTGTTAGGGTTAAGGACCTTGAATCCAAATCTTTTCTTTAGAGTCCATCCGCGTAGTGAATGATTTATCAGATGACTTACCCAAAATTCATCCAGAATAGCAAATATACTTTGGTATTGACTTATTACCGGATACAAATCCAATTTTAATTCCTCCTAATTTTATGGATCTGTCTGAATTGAAAGAGTTGAAGGCTCAACTTAAAGATTTACTAGACATAGGTCTCATACAACCTAGTATTTCTCCATTGGTTCTTCGCTGTTGTTTGTAAAGAAGAAGGATGGGTCCATTAGGATATGTATTGGTTGTCATCAACTCCATAAGGTGACCACAAAATACAAGTACCCTCTCCCTACTATCGACGATTTGTTTGATAAATTAAAATGGGAAATATACTTTTCAAAAAATGATTTGTTGTTAGGATATCAATAACTTAGGGTGAGAGGTACAAATATACCTGAAATGGATTTCCAAATTAGGTATGGTTATTGTGAGTTCCTAGATATGTCCTTTGGTCTATGTAATGCCCCGACAGCTTTTATGGACCTTATTAATAGATTGTTCTAAAATTACCTTGATTCCATTGTGATTATCTTCATTTGTGATATTTTGGTATATTCAAAGAGTGACGATGATCATATAGACCATTTGAGGGTTGTATTGCAACTCCTCAAGGAACATCATTTCTTTTGCAAATATATTAAGTGTGAATTTAGTTAAGATTGTCATGTTAGTGAGGCTATAGAGGTCAATCCGAAAAAAAAGTAATTAAGAATTGGCCTAGACCTTTGACTCCTACTTATATTTGAAGTTTCTTGGGATAAGCCGGGTATTATGAGGTTTGTGGATGGGTTTGCATTCATTTCTTTTCCTTTTACTACCTTAACCCAAAAAATTGATGTTTGAGTTTTTGGAAGCTTGTGAAAGAAGTTTCAAAGAGTTGAAAGATAAACTAACCTCCGCTCCCATGTTGACCTTACCAGACGGTACCTAGGGTCTTGTGTTGTAGTATGACGCTTTCGGGGTAGGTTTGGGCTGTGTCCTCGTGCAACATGGAAAGGTGATAGCTTATTCCTCTAGACAAGTCAAGGTGCATGAGTAGAACTATCCAACTCATGATCTTGAATTAGCGGCATAGTGTTTGTTTTGATAATATGGAGACATTACATATATGGTGTTAATGTGGATGTATTTATCGACCACCAGAGTCTTCCATATGTATTCACTCAAAAGGAGTTGAATCACGACAAAGAATATGGGTAGAACTGTTGAAGGTTTACGACATGAGTGTTGTTTACCAGCTTGGAAAGGCCAATTTTATTGTGGATTCTTTAAGTCGAATGCCTTCAGTAGTGTGTCTCATCTGGACGAAGGTAAGAAATACTTAGTTAAAGATGTTAATACATTTACCTAGTTGGTTGTTATGTATGAAGACATCTTGAAAGGTGGTTTTAAGGTTCATCATAATTCCGAGTCATCTTAGTGGTTGAGGTATAGTCTAAGAAAAATCTTGATCCTCTCTTGATAGAGGGGAAGGAATCGAAACTTAGTAAGTTCAGTGAGTCATTTTCCCAAGGGGGAATGGTGTGTTTAGGTACAAAGGTAAATTGTGTGTGCCGGATGTTGATGATTTTAGGGGAAAAATTTTGGATGAAGATCATGGTTCCTAATAGTTTATTAATCTAGTGCCTAAAAAATGTATTTTGATCTTCGAGAGCTCTAACGGTGGTATGGTTTTAAAAAGTGACATAGCACATTTTGTGGCTAGATGTCCCGATTGCCAAACACTTAAAGCCGGGAATCAAATGTTGAGAGGTTTAACCCAACTAATGGATGTTCCTACTTAGAACTAGGAAGAAATTAATATGGTCTTTGTTGATCAGTCACATCCAACCTAGAGGTAAACTGACTAAATATGGGTGATTGTTGATAGATTGAAATAATCCGATCAATTTACCGTCTGTCAAATGTACTTATTCCGAGGAATATGCATACATTACTGAGATTTTGAGCTTACATGGGATCCATATGTCAATAATTTTGTATAGAGGTGCCAATTCACTTCTAATTTTTTGAGGTCTTTTAAAAAAGAATTAGGTTTTCAAGTGAATCGTAGCACCACTCTTCATCCTCAAAATGGATGGCCAAGAGGAGAGTACAATTCAAACCCCTAGAAAATATGTTAAGAGCTTCTGTTATACACTTAAAATTTAATAAAGATGATCACCTACCATTGATTGAGTTATTCTATAATAATAGCGATCACATAAGTATTTAAATGGAACCTTTTGAATGACTCTATAGTTTGAGATGTAGGCCTCCAATTGGGTGGTTTGAGGTTAATGAGTCTTCAATCCTTGGTCCCTAGATAATGTATGAAGCTTTTGAAAAAATTTGGTTGATAAAAGATAGGATGAAAACAACATTTAGTCGGCAAAGGTCCAATGACGACAATTGAAGAAGAGAACTTGAGTTCGAAGTAGGTGATGGGTGTATATAACGATTTCACATTTCAAAGGGGTGATGATATTTAGTAAAAGGGGAAGCTTAGTCCATGGCATGTTGGTATTTATGAGATAATAGTACAATGGGTCAGAAAAGTTTCTTATGAGTTGAAATTACCTAATGAACTAGCTTTGGTTCTTCCGATATTTCATGTCTGTATGCTCAATAGATGTATGGGCAACCTGGAGTCCATTATCCCTATTAAAGGGTTAGGTGTGAAAGTGAACTTTTCTTATAAACAATTTCTGGTGGAAATCCTAGATCTCCAAGAAATAAAGTTGAGAAACAAAGAGGTCGACTTTTAAAAGTCCTTTCAAAAAACTACCCAGTTGAGGGAGCAACATGAGAGGGCGAGGCCGACATGAAGTCCTCTATTCTCATATTTTGTCATCAAAATTATAGCCAATGTTGAGGTTAGTAATCGTCGTAAAATAATACTTAACTTGCCCTTATTGGTGTTATGTTTGTAGTTTCATCTATGACATAATAGTGAGCATGTTTAATGTAGCTTAAAATAAGGTTTGCATGGTAACTCTTGATGTTTATATTCAGCTCATGTTGATACTCAAAAAGGAGTTCCTCATTATGTATTATGAAATATTGAGCTCTTATATGTGGTAAATTGAGTTTCTATGTGTAATGTCTTGTATATGTGTTGAATAGAGTTATGAAACATTCCTATGAGTAGTGAATCATGAATATTACATATTCTTGTTTGTAGGGTTGCTAGTATTGAGTTTTCATATTCCGTTACAAAACGATTTCGGTGTCATTCGGGAACGAACGTTCCTATCGGGGGAATAATTTAACATTGTAGAAGTTCATACCTTAGTATAGAGCCCCTAATAATGAACTAAGCCTTAAAAAATTCTTAGCCTAAATTAATTAATTGAAACTATGTAGGAATTGTTAGAATTAAAAAGTCAAGATATGACCAAGACATCCGAGAATTGGGACATGTGAACTAAAGTGCCTTGACAAGTTTCAAGAAGTTTTAAAAGTTGTAATTTCATTAAATTTGGTAAAAAGGTTTTAAACATGCGTTATTTTATATTTTGTATCAAAATATCCGGGTACGATTCATCAAGGACCACCCTAGGGGTCCTTATAGAGTACCCTAATAATTGACCATAAATATGTCAAATTGATAGTGGCTAAACAGACGACCAAATGATGAGTCATCAATGGGTAAAAGGCCCACCAATGGTTCTCGTAGGTCCATACTTATACATTTCAAAATTCTTTCCAAAACCCCCTCTCTGTCACAAACGACAAAGTGACAGTAAGGGGTCGTTGACTGGACTACGTCCCTTAGATGGGAAACCGTCATTTGGAGGACGAGTTCACCTGTACGTTTTTAAATAACTAGATTAGTTGGTTAATTAGTTATGTGACTAATAAGCGTTAAGGGAAGTTTAATTAATTTAAGTTATGCCTATATAAGCTACCCTAAGCTATAAACTAACTTAACACATCATAATTTCCCCAACCCAATTATCTCAAACTTCTCTCTACTTTATCTCTCTATTCCAAAGACCACCATTGAAGACAAACTCCAAGCATGGTTAGGTCTCCATGAGTAAATATTTCTTCAATAAATCTTCAAGGATTGTTCAGGTATGGAAGCTAGTCACTCTTGGGATCTCTTTCTCCAAGAGGCTCTTCAAAATTGGTTTCGAATGACGTCTAAAAGATGGGCTTTCATCCAATTTCGTGAATTATCATTCAAATTGATTTGATATTGATTTCCTTTTATTAATATACATATATTTTTATTGTAGGTTGGTTAATTGTTGTAGTTCTTAGTATTAGACCTAGATTTTACAAAAGATTCATCATTGATCCCCTTTTCGTAAACCTTATTATGAATTGAAGTTAATTTGATTAGTGATTATAAAATTTACTTAGTTCTTGTATAGATTTTTATTATATGGTGACATTAACTAAATTTATGTATGAGTATTGTTGTATTGAAGGTGAGATCTAGAAGGAGATTTTTGAGACTATTTGGTAAGATTTTATGATTACAAATGATGATAGTTTATACTTGATGGTGATTTTCAACTGCAGTATGATTATGTGATTAGATTATTGAGATGATGATACGATAAATGTGATGAAATGTCATGAATATGTTGAATCGTGAGATCATGTTAAGGTATGATGATACGAGATAGAATATGAATCACTTGTGAGCCTTACTATGATATGACTATGATGTGTTAATCTCACAAATGAAGGGTTGTTATGAAAGGAAATTCTCATGCAATACCTAATGATATAATGACATGATTGTACGAGGGGGTTAGTCTCATATGGCTTATATTAAGATATGATGATCAAGAAAGACATAAAAACGTTTCAAAAAGATGTTTAGCTTAGCACCAAGTGAACTAGATATGAGAGGTGTCCCTTCCAAATGTGGGAAGGTAAGTTCAAAATAATACTAATGAGATTGAAACTACAATGCAATTATGCCTAAAGAGGATTTCTAGCATATATTCTAGTTCCTTAACTATGTTCCCACAAAAGAAATACTAGCTAGTGGATCCACCTATATAGCAATGTTCATGTTTTGGTTCTACCATAGAAAATAGAGCACTTTCTTCCATTGTAGGGTTTCATGACACCAGAATCGATTTGTTTCTCGAATGGTCTATTGTTAGTAAATGTGATTATTCCCGAAAGTGAAATTAATGAATGAATTTAATTAAGTGAACACTAACTAAGATTACGTCAGGGGCTTTACTTAGTGTAGGTAGGGGTATGAGACTCTACTTATACATTGCATAAGTTTGTCTTAAGGGGAGTCTGATGAGGTTATTATTATGCATTTCTAATATGAATGAAATTCATATGTGTACTTTACATGTTGATAATCCTATATAATGTTAGTTTCATCGATGAACATGATATTGGGCTAAATTGCTACGCATGATGTTATGTTATATAAATAAAGGCTTATGGTCTCTTTCCTAGCTTATATGATAACGTGGGGTTGTAGGGCTACACTTGATCATCACACTTGTATGCTTGGGATGGGATTGTGAGTATGGGTCTTGTATTGTTTGTTTTTTTGAAATCTAGTACATGAATGTTGTTATGACCTTATGATGATTTTAGTCATGTTGATATGACATTTATGATGATGTTGGTATTGTGTTGGATGATTTTAGTCATGTTGATATGACATTTATGATGATGTTGGTATTGTGTTGGATATGAATTTGTCTTAAGTGATGTTATGATCATTGATTTGTATATGCTCTTTATTGTGCATTAAGGCTTTCAAAAGTGACTTAGCATGGTATTGAACAAATGTTCTTTTAAGCATGATTTCAAATGTTTTATATGCATATGTTTCATTACATAGTACATGTGGTATTACAAACCCATGTTCTTTCGCTTTTCCCAAAACAATGTAGGTTCTGTCCATATAAGTGTAGGAGGCCACTTTAAAGGAAAACATGAACATATTTCCCATGTTATTGGCAGGTACTCAAGTTCGAGGATGTTTCCATTCATCTATTCTAGCTATGAGATTTATTATGTCCATATGACACTTGCTCTTTCCTTTATCATTTGAGATTATTGTTTTAAGACTATATGTGGAATATTGTATTGACTTAAGGGCTATGCCGAATATTGTAATTCTCTTTAGATGGTATAAAGTGAGACAAAGAATTAGAATATTTCTTATGCATTAGATATATTTTCTAAACGAGAAGTCTTTGTAAACTTCAATAAGCGAGGAGTATATGTAAACTCCATGTATGATATGTGATAAGTCTAAGTATACTTCACTATGCAAAATTTTTAAATTTTCTACATTTTTGAGGTATGATATGTTATGACGAATGCTTAGGGCTAGACCAAGTCCTCTTCGAGGAAGAAAATATCGATTATATCTAGGGGGTGCTCCCCCATCGTGACCTCAATCACTATCAAGAATATATCTATCACATAAAATATACAATAACCTACCTCCATCGAATAACAAAAGTCAAGTAAGTTACTTCTCCAATACATTCTCTTTTCCTAATGCTTTCGAACCTTTCCAATCTATCAAATATATATGTACATAATTTTAAGTTAAACAGTCTATAAACACTCCGATTATCCTATCTTTAGCATAGACCAAAAACTCACCTAATTCTATGATTAATTTCCTAATGTTCAAACCCAACGAGTAATTATTAATTCCTCTGAATCGCATAACCTTAATGATACTATAATAGCCCTTATATTCAATTACTTTTGTCAATATATAAAAATATATACTATAATCCAATAACCAACTAAATGACATTCAACGTACAATCCCCACTATACGAACAATACTTAACCTGCATAAGAAGACCAAGTAGAACCCAATTTATAACTTTAGCAATTCTTACCATCTAATACCTTCTTATAATTTCATACTTCGATGTATCAAATAAAAATAAATAATAAGATATAACATGTTTTAATGTCTATAAGTTCAAGCCACTTGTGACAAACCAGTGGTAGTGAACTTTTCTAACAGTACGTCCGTACATTAGTCTTCTAATTCCTTAAACATTAATGGTTGCCTAACTTTTCTCTCAGCCATCATCCAATAACAATACCACATTTAAAATTCGCCGACATTATTTTATATTAACCAAATTGAATTGCAATACGGGAGAAGTTTCACATAAAAAAATAATTCCAATAGAATCTACCATTATGTAATCAATAGACTATATATATATATATATATATATATATATATATATATATATATATATATAGGAAGGATTAAGGTCAAGACAATCACCGGAAGTCATTTCTGAAGATGGCTTTTCTCAAAATCGTGTGGCTGCTCTCTATTTTAATTTGCTTTTTTTTTATACCGATTAGTTATCACCCTTATTTTCATAGAATCAATTATAAGAAGTGATAAAAGTGACATATCAATTGTTTTAATGAAATCTTCTATATCAACCAACTAAATTTATTATAAAAAGTATCCCACTAAATTCATAATCCTAATAACGAATAGTCCAAAATATCCATTCAAAATAATTGGAAAATGTTTTAGGATACGAAAAGTTATAGTACTCAAAATGACCAAAATATTCGTTACACTTTTACTCAAGACTCGGTTCAAAACTATGTCTGATTTCAAAAGAAAGATCAAATTTAACTCAAGGGACCTCTTCAACTTTCCTCTTAATATTAGTTTAAATTGAAATGTAATTACACAGATATGATTAAGATATGTAGGATCTTTTAATTTTTAATGAATATTTTAAGAATTTATATTAATAAAAGAACAATGACACGATTCAATAGAATACATACAGAAGGAGAATCTAATAATAAAAATGGGCAAGCCATCTTGACCCATCAGTGGCGCACCACACCAGCCCCAAAAGTAATTGGAGTACTTTGGGGCACACTGCTGGCGCAAGGAGCCAGACCCCTGGCACTCTGGGGGTGCATTGCATTACCTGAACCCAAAAATTTAACGAATTTGTCTTTAATTTCAGGTACTGACACATTTTGAATCTATTGGTTTCTTCTCTTTGACTAGTAAACCTAACACAAAATTATCATGATCTCACTTAAAATCAAATAAGAAACAACACTCAGTCGCAAGAACATCACCTCAAGAACTCAAAACCTACATTGATAAATAATGTGGCAAAAACATAAGAACTACTCAAGAATCATTACAAAAAGAATTTCATTAATAATTAATTGAAGAACTACATGATTCACATGAGGAAAAAAATTTAGATATGCGAAAATCCCCTATTCACATGTCTAAGCTATCTAAATCTCGTTTCTTGCATTATCTCCTCCACCGATGTCACTCCTAGATTGTCCCAAATATCCTCATTTTAATAATATATCTCCTAATATACACACATGCATGATAACATCCTTATTGCTGAACTCTAAATTTCTCAATGTCAGGGTTCGTGAATTGTAAACTATCATCCATACACAACATAGGTAGTCTAATAATTGCTTTGTAAATGTGCCTTCAAGCTTTGCTAGCAGCTTTTTATCATAGAATAATCTGGATGCACGACTTCATTTCATCCACATCGTACCAATTTTAAAACTCTCTCAAATTTGGAGATTTTAAAATTCATTGTCAAAATAGGACAATAATAGAATTAATATGTAGGCGATAATAAAATCAAACGCTGCAATTTCTCAAAAATATAATAAATTACATTGAGAATTCGACTAAATGTTTTTAAAAAAATATCGATATCTGTTCTGTCAAATCTTTTAACTTAGGCTACATGGAATAATGACTCATTTATTGTCATGATTCATTAATGTTTCCCTTGTTTAACTTTTAGTCAACCTACCAAATGTCATATATATCTATATATATATATATATATATATATATATATATATATATATATATATATATATATATAGACTCACTTCATTATGGAAATAGCCTTACCCATTCCTTTTAAAACAACTTTCTCCAATTGTGAATTCAAAAAAATTAATATCAAACAAAAATTGTGCTAGATTGTACTATGTTGGTGTTCGAAAGTGAAAAAAGTGGTAAATATGGTGTTGAAATAAGATATTCCATCGAAAAGAAGAAACTTTAGCTAGGTATTTATAACACTGTTGATGAAGCTTCTGCAAGATACAAGTTTATGAAGCTTGAGTTTGAAGAACTGGTCATAGATAATAATGCAATCAAGGAATAGATTTATAAAAAATCTAACAAGAACACTTGTTTGGGTGATGGATCTAAACGGAAGTCATCAATGGGTGTTACTGGAAACTTGAATCCATCAAAGGGAATATAGAAAAAAATGAAAGAAAAAACTGAGGATGAAACGATGAAGAACTATTTAAGGGACTTCGTGAAAATTTTACTGGGCAACGAACATAAAATTTTACATAAGTTAGAGTTTTCTAATTTTTGATAACTATGTATATTTGTTTGGTGAATTTAGTGCAATGGATGATCTTAGCATAGATAAGTAATTTTATTCTCTAAAAAAGAAGGCAAAATGATAAAAAAAATGGCACTATTGGGGTACAAGTTTTAATTTTAGATACTTTCAGGGGCTTTAGGTCTTTGTGATTGAATATTCTATATGATCTATGTTTTCATGTTACAATAATTATCAAATTTATGAAATTTTGTTTCTCCATTATTATTTATATTTATTGTCCTTTTTTTGGTGATTAGAATTTCTTTGATTCTAAGATATTTTAGTCATTATATTCTAAATAGAATTTTGGAACCCTAACACACAATATTACTTGCAAAATATTGCTCTGAAATGTTTTTATTGAAGTAATTCATTTACCGAAAAGGCTCCTTTTCTACTCACTTCTTTGTTGAAATAGCCCCCGATCACCTCTTTTATTAAAAAAAAAATCAAATCTCCAATCATGAAATTCAAAAAAACATTACATACTAAAAGTTTTATTAGATTGTATTTTTCTTGTTTTTGAGAAAATAAGAATGATAAAATTGTAGTGCAATCAGACACCCTAATCTACAAAACAATAAATTAGTTGGACAATTTATAAATGTGGATGAAGCTTTTGAAAGTTACAACTCTAAGAAGCTTGAATTTGCAGAACTAGTCATAACTATACTACAAAATCAAGTAAGATTTCTACAAAATCTGATAAAAGAACTTGTCCGAGTGATGAATCTAAAAAAAAAGCATCAATGTGTGTTACGAAAATCTGAATCCATCAAATAGAGATGAGGAAAAAAGTACAAGAAGAAATCTGAAATAAAATTGATGAAGAATTATTTAGGGAGACGACTGAATATTTTAGAAGGTAACGAGGTGAAAATATCACATAAAATTTGGATCTTAAATTGGAGATACTTGTATATACTTTTTGAATGAATTTAGTATCTTGGATTATGTTAGCATATGTATGCAATACTATGATCCACAAAAGGAAGGGGGGTGGGGGGTAGAGGGTGAGGTAGCAATTAAGAAATTTTAGGGATACAAGTATTTGATTTAAAAATATTTAGGTGTTATAGGTCTTTGTGATTAGTTTTTCTATATAATCTATGTCATTATGTTATAAAAATTGTTTAATGGATGTTTTAACTTTCAATGAATGAATGTAAGTTTTATTTTTTTAAACTTAGTACGAAGTCAAATTTTCAATCTCCAATAATAAGAATAATAATTGCGTATTTGTTTTTTTAATAATATTTTCTTTCATTTAAGATACCTTTGTATTGAAAATAACTTATTTTTATTTTTATGTGTAGGAGTAAAATCAGTGTATACTTTTTTTCTTTCCTTTGCATTTCAGCAATAAAAGTAGAAGGAGTATGCAATTTTTTTCTTTTTCTTTCACCCTTTGTTACTTTCTTACCTCTATTTATCAAAAAAGTAATAACTATTCATTCACAATTTATATTTGACAATTCAACCTTAATAGTTCTTGCTAGTAAGCTTATTTTAACTTGCATTTTAATTCATCCAAAAAAATTTATGTACAAAATGTAAATAAAAATCCCAAAACAAGAAGAAATTATTGTTTTTAAATGAATATACTTATCGTAGGTCCAAGAAGACTGATTAGCGGAACAAGAACTGTTATTTACTTCCTTTGGCCCTACATAATCTTCTATTGCAACTTGTTTTTGTGTTTCACAATTATGTAAAGGATTATTTGGTAGCAGTGTGCTATTTTATTATCCTTCTATTTCAGTAAATAACCGTTGGATTTTTTTACTTCAGTAGTTTCTGATATATCCTTTTATTTCAATTACTATATTGTTTTTCTTTTTTACTTCATTTTCCATATAATTTTATTTTGATTAAGGTTATGTAACTTTATGTCTATCATTTACTATTAGTTTGATCCTTACGGTTCCGTACTTCCTTTTTAAGATTACTTGGAATTGGTTTTTTTGTTGAATCGGAAATCTACTAAAAGATACGTCTTAAATAAGAATAATGTATATATATATCTAAAAAAATAGATATTTTAGGTGTTTTTTTACGCTTCTCACTCTCTCTCTCTCTCTCTCTCTATATATATATATATATATATATATATATATATATATTTCCTTCTTCAACTTTCCATCTTTATTTCGTTCTAGCTCCAATCTTCTTTATTTTTGTACCGAGGTAATCCTAAAAATAAAAGAACAATTTCTCTCTCTCTCTCTCTCTCTTTATATATATATACACACATATATATATATCCTTCTTCAACTTTCCATCTTTATTTACTTTTTGCTCCAATCTTCTTTATTTTCGTACCAAGATAATCCTACAAATAAAATAAACAATGTAGAAGAATTCATAAAATTTAAGCTTAAAATGGACAAATATAAGAAATAAATATGAAGTAAATAATAACAAAAATGTGTATATTTTCCTCACATGAACCAAACAACACATTATCCATCTGATCACAAACAAAAATAGTAACTGTGATCATTGCACCACATGTCTCCACCTCAGTTTCTCCTGGAAAGGGATAAAACTAAGCTCTATGATCTTGAAGGACGATCTCATTCCCTTCCCGGGGTGCTCCTCTACC
This sequence comes from Solanum lycopersicum, assembly GCF_036512215.1. Lineage (NCBI taxonomy): Eukaryota > Viridiplantae > Streptophyta > Magnoliopsida > Solanales > Solanaceae > Solanum > Solanum lycopersicum. The sequence goes on along the minus strand of NC_090800.1, from coordinate 34,723,889 downwards.
TGCATCGTCATTCTCGGCCTCAATGACCTCGTTGATTCCCTCCAAGCCAACCATATGGACGTCCTATTACATTACTAATATTGCCGGTAGGTGCCACCACTCTATTTTTTTTTTGTGCATGGTTAGTCATATCCTGATATTAAAAATTTCTCCTAAAATGTGCAGGTTATCCACAATTATTGCAACTACAATCAAAAGATTGTCTGTCTCAAGCCCAAGGTGCAACTCCCTATTTATCATGAACAAAACAACAATTTAGGGAGTTCCTGAGTAGCTACCAGTAGAAGTGGTCATGGCTTACTAAATTAGCTGAGTTTCAAGTATCGGACCACCTGAACCTCTAAAGTATAAAACCTAGAAATTACATGTGCTCTTGGCTTTCTTAGACAAAGCCTTAGCCTGCCCATCACGTCTAGCTCATTCTATTTTCTTCACAAAGTTAGTCACCTCATTAAACATATTTATATATAAGTCATGTTAACATGTAATACATGTATTTCGGGGTTGTAACCTCTAACTACAAAAATGAACTAAAAAGTAATTAAAATTGAGGAAATACTTATATTAGAAAATATAAGGAACTCTGGAAATTTTAGGCAAAAAGTGAGGTTTTGGTACACTTCGAATAGATATAACTCCCAGATCACAATAATTTAGGTGTATTTCAAGATATTTTTGGAAAGCTCTTGAATAATCTGTCCAACGCCACCAAGTTTGTGCAATTTTGAGTTTGTATGAGGCAGTTATGCCCTTTGAAAATTAGGTTATTGAATTAGGGAAATATCCAATTCTGTTATTTTAAAGGGTATTTTAGACTTTTTACAACCCTAGTAATTTAATCAGTTTTTTGGACATTAATATAGGTTAAATAAGAACATAATTCTTTTTAGAAGTTGCGAATTTTCACGCTATGGCTAAGGAGAAAGGAGAAGAGAAAGTAGAAGAAAAAGGGCAAGATTATCAAACATTGTCTAATTAACTTGTGGATTTCTTTTAGTGTGATACCTAAAAAGGTATGTGATTTTATCTAAATGTTGGGTTCGTGCACCCACGTGCCAAGAATGTTTGATTTAGCGTGATTTCATCCTAAAAAGATTGGATATTTTAACAGTGGTTCTTGAATTGCTTTTGTTCATGAACTTGAGTGGAGATTTAGGAGTTCTTTGATAATTTAAGTATTGTTTTTGAGTCGATTTGGTTAGATCCTTTTGTATATGATGTGGGTTCATGAAATGTAAGTGAATTTGAGAAACAAAATTGAATTAGAATCATTTAAGTTCAGGAAACGAGTTAAGAAATTTGTTAGACATCACCAAGGTAGGGCAAGGTGTGCAGCACCCCATCTTTGCCAGAGGGCTCGAGAAGACACACATGAAGTACGATAGAATGTGTCCCTTAAACTTGAGGCTTGTCTTGGTGCGCCTCAGACGAGCCTGAATTGGCTTTTTTCACCCAATCTTCGTTGTTCAACACATTTAAGTCTTTCATAAGTTTTTTAACACCTCGTTTGATTCAAAATACTTTAAATTACTTCTAAACATAAAAAATTTACAAGAAACGTGAATTTCAATCGTAAATCAAGAACTTAAAATTCAAGGATAATTAAGAGCCAAGTCTAAAAAGTTCTTAGAGTAATTTCAACATGTCTTTATCAAATGCTCTTCACTTTTTTTTAAACTTGAATATTAATTTGATTAGATATTAAAGATAAGAAAAGATTTCATTTCAGGTTTCTTAAGTATTTTACAAACGTTTTAACTTTGTTTTAAGAGTTAAGTTTGACTTTAGTTAAGAGTAAAGTTAAATTTTTTCTTTAAAGAAATATATGCGGACTAAGTATCCCAAAAAAGTATAAACTTGAGTTTCAAATTTAAACAAGAAAGCAAACCTGAGATTTTTGAAAGAGTCATTGAGCTAGTTTTTCAGTATCGAGGAAAATATGATTTCCAAGAGACCTTATTAAGGTAAGGTTGAGCAATTATCTAAAACAAAGGAAGAAGTAGTTTTGAAAACATATGAGCTTAATAAATTTGGGAAGTAGTATTGAGCACTGATATGAGCATGCGAGTTCGTATTAACTTAAGCCCCCATAAACCATATAGCCATCATTGAAAGAGAAATGATTATACTTTTTAGATGAATCCCAAGTGCTTTTTAGTATAGACTAGTGGATCCACATAGCGTGTTCAGGTTTTATACAGATGGCATCGTATATAAGGGTCCTTGCCAACATGGGCTAAATCATTGTACAATCACTTAGGCTCATAGTGATGGTTGTCGATTAGAGAATCTACCATAGAAGTTAATGTATGATCATATACATAATTTATTGTATTTTACATACATTTAGAGTTATGCTTTATACTTTTATATACACAGAGTTGACTTCATGTATTAAAACATGTTTTCTTTATAATGCATTTTGATTAAACTCCTTTATAATTCAATAAATTTAGTTAATCGTCATGTAAGTGTTTCTTTGAGAACCTCTAACAAGCATATTTGTTAGCATTCCTACTCGCATACTCGTACATTCAATATAGTAATGCCACTTAGCCTACATCATCTTATAATGCAGACACAGGTAACAAGGATCAGCATCCAGCGACTCATTGATCCAGCTTGAGCACTCAGAGTTTGTTGGTGAGCCTCCTTGCTTTCCATAGGACCCTTTTAGTTTGCTTTCAGTATTTCATTATTAGATGATTGGGGGTCTTGTCCCAACATAACTCTTTGTACTAGAGTCTTTATAGATTGAGAGTTTAGTAGTTTATTAGTCTTTAAATTATCATTATATAATAAAGACTTGAGTTAACATTTTGTCCATGTAAATATTTAATTCATTTAACATTCGAAGTTTTATAAATAAGTTAATTGAATAAGTGCATTTGATTATTGAATTAATGCTTAGAGTATTGAGTTGTGATATGTAAGAAAGGCCATGGGTATGTTCAAGGATAGCAATGGTCTTCGACTGAAAGTCATGCCTAGGATGTAGTCTCGAGGCATCAAAAACATTGTATAAGAGCATAGAGATCAAGATTTCTAGGGAATCTATGAAGTTGTGTTTCTAGAGTCCTATTTTACACGGTGAAATGTGCCACATCTATAATTATGAGGATTCAACATTTAATAAACTCCTCATTTCTTTAATATCCCTTTTGGTGCGTTACACTTTATCTCTTATATGTTTATTTCTGATTTGTGCTTGTTTGTGTTTTTAGATAACCATACCTCCAAAAATAGCCATCACTGGTCGTCGAGAAAGGAACAACATTGAACCATAATAGAAAGAGGTACCTAATTCACCAAACAGGCAACATTAATGAGAAAATACCAATGGATTATTACGTGAGGCTATTCGAATGTTGATTCAAGCAATGACGAACAAGGCTTGGCAGAAAAGAGGAGCTCGATAAAAGGAGACTGACACTTCATGAATTTGTGAGTTCTTGTGGATTAATCCCCCAAGTTTCACTTGTTCAAGCACTAAAGAGGACAAAAATTACTTCGTTGAGGATTTGAAAAAGAAGTTCGATGTCATGCATATATAAAATACGAAGAGATTCTTAATAGGTACATATCAATTCAAGGGTGTTGCTAGAACCTGGTTTGATCTGTTGAAAGAGTGTAGAGATTGGGATGCACCACCTGCGAGATTGTCTTGTTTTGAGGAGGAATTATTTGTGTGTTTCATTGTCGAAGATCTTAAAGAGGTCATGGTATATGAATTCCTTACACTTAAGAAGGATTCGGTTGTGTGCATTAATATTGGTTGAAATTCACCTAACTATCTTGTTATGCTTTGTTGATTGTTATGTACACGAGGAGTAGAATTATTTAGTTTGTTTCTTGGTTAGGTTGTCTATCAAGCAAAGTGGTCGGGCAGCAACGCTTATTGGATACATGGATATTTCACAGGATGATTGTTTTTGTAAAGAAGGTTGAGGAGGAGAACTTGAGACACATGGACGAGTTCCGAAATAAGAAAGTTAGAATAGTGAATGAGTCTAGGTTGCATAAGGTTAATCAAAATTATTCGACCTTTAAGATGAAAAAGAATTGTGCACCATCATATGCTAGTGCACCTTCACATAGAAACAAAGATGCCCATCATAGCCAAATTTCGCAGAACTTATAAGCCAGGCGAACACAATCTCAAGGTGTTGTGACACAAGGAGGTAATTTAGATCCTCTATGTGCTAGGTATTGTAGGCACTAGTTAGGTACGTGTGGTGTTGGGCAGATAGGTTTCTACAAGTGTGGTCAAGAAGGTAATTTCTTAAAAGATTGTCCTAAGAATAAGAAGGGTGCTAAAAATATGGGCAATTGAGTCCAATCTACATCAGGTTCTCCAACATAGAGGGTTGCATCTAGAGAATCTACTTCTGATACTAGCATTGGAGAAAATAACCTCTATTCAATCACGAGTCGCCAAGAGCAAGTGAAGTCTTCAGATTTTTTCACTAGTATAATCAAAGTATTTCCTTTAATGTTTATGCTTTGCTTGACCCAAGAGCAAGTTTATCTTTTGTAACCCCTTATGTTGGAAACATGTTTTAAGTTATTCTTGGAAAACATTGTGAACCCTTCTATATTTCTACAGTTATTGGGGAGTCTACTCTAGTTTAGCAAATTTATCGCGACTGTGTCAATTCCATAATCACAAAGACGCTATGGCCGATATATTATAGTTACATATGGTATATTTCAATGTTATTTTAGGCATAGGCTGACCTCATGCCTGCTATACATCAAAAGATTGTAGAACTCAAGGTTTCAAGTTTCACATTCCTAATGATTCAGTCGTAAAATTGAGTAGTAATTTAGTAGGGACTAAGGGTCATTTAATTTCGTACCTTACGGAAAGAGAGTTAGCGTCAAAGGATTGTATCTATCACTTAGTCCGAGTTAATGTCCCAAGTACTAAGGTACCTATCATTGAGTAGGTTCCCATAGTGAAAGAGTTTCCACACATCAACCTAGAGTCCCTGCTAAGAGAAATAGACTTCGGCATAGCAATCATTCTAGATACTGATCTTTTTTCTATTCATCCATACAGAATGGAAATAGAAGAGTTGAAATAGTCAAAAGAATAGTAAAAAGATATGTAAGATAAGAGCTTCATTTGATCAAGTGTCTCGCCTTGGGAGCTGCAATCTTATTTGTGCTAAAAAAAGATTGTTCCATTATGATGTTTATAGATTAACGTTAATTGAACAAGGATATCATAAGAATAAATATCCTCTCCAAAGAATTGATTATTTATTCGATCAACTTCACGGTACCAGTTTTTTTCTAAAAAATAGATCTCATATATGGAAAATATGAATTAAGAGTAAGGGAATGTGATATTTCAAATATAGCTTTTGGAACAAGATAAGGACATAATGAATATTTCATCCATTGGGTTAATCCGTGCACCTACAACATTCACGGATCTTATGAATAGAGTCTTCAAACCGTATTTATACATGTTTGTTATTCTCTTCATTGATGACATGCTAATCTATTCAATGAATCAAGAAGACAATGCGAGCAATCTTAGAATAGTTTCGCAGCTATTAAATGATAGAGATTTGTCAGAAAATTTTTTCTTAATGTTACTTTTTGATTAAGCCTTTGGCATTCCTAGATCACATAGTTTCTGGTGATGGTATAGAGTTGATACCCTAATGATTGAGGCAATAATTGGCATATACTCGAATCTCCAAGTTATATAAGGAGTTTTTTTGTGTTTGATTGGATACTATAAAAGATATGTAGACAATTTCTCATCTTTTTCATCTCCATTGAAGTAGTTGACTTAGAACGCAATCATGTTTCAATGGTCTGAATCTTGTGAGAAAAGTTTTTAGGAATTAAAGAAGAGCTTGAAAATTGGCCTAATTTTGACTTTACCGCGGGGTACGCGAGTTTTTGTATGGTGTTAGGATGCATCTAGAGTTGGTTTGTCTGGTTTTCGAATGAAGAATTGCAAGGTTATAGGATATGCCTTCTAACAATTGAAAGTTTAAGAGAAGAATTACCCAACCCATGAATTAGAGTTGGCTACTATAGTTTTTCTTTGAAAATGTTGTGTCACTATTTCTATTGTCTTCATGTTGATATCTTTAGTCATTAAAAGAGCCAACAATATGTGTTCACTTAGAAAGAGCTTCATATCATAAAAAATCGGTGATTAGAATTTCTCAAGGATTATGACATGAGCATTCTTTACCACCCAGGTAAGTTTAATGTGGTTGTTTATGCCTAAATAAGGTATTCTAGGGGTAGTACCATTCATCTTGAGGAAGATAAGAAATAACTAGGAAGATGTGCATAGAATGACAACTTAGGAAACCTATTCATGTATTCCACGAAAGGATAAACATTGATTACAAATCAAGCTGGCACATCATAAGTGATAGAAGTGAAAGAGAAGCTAGACCAAGATCGCATTTTACTTGAATTGAAGGAAAATGTTCGTAAGCAAAAGGTATTAGATTTTTATTACGGGGGAGATGGTGTATTGGGATATCAAGGTATATTGTGTCTACCAATGGTGGATGGACTCTACGAAAGAATCACGGCGGAAGCCCATAGCTCCAGATATTCCATTGTTTCGGGTTCCAAAAAATTGTATCGTGATATGAGAGAAGTATGCTTCTTGAATAGCACGAAGAAGGGCATTTCCGAATTGGTTGGTAATTGTTCAAATCGCAAACAAGATAAAGTACAGTATCAAAGGCCTGATGGTTTGGCTCGGAATACAGAACTTCACAATGTAAGTGGGAGATGGTTAATATGGGTTTTGTTGCAGGTTTACCCAGGTATAGAAAGTAGCATGATTCAATATGGGTGATTGTCAATAGAATGACAAAGTCAGCCCACTTATTGATGGTAAACAATACCTATTCTAATAAAGATTATGCTATATTGTATGCTCAATATATGGTGAATTCATGGAATTTCCATTTCCATTATTATAGATATAGGTGCACAATTTACTAAATAATTCTAGAAATCTTTTCAAAAAGGTTTGGGGTTCAAATCTGAACCTTACTGTCGTTCATCCTCAAACAGATGAGCGAGATGAGCACACAATTCAGAATTTAGAGGATATATTGAGGGCATGTGTGCTTGATTTCAAAGGTAATTGGGATAATCACCTACCTCCAATTGACTTTGTCTACAACAACAATTATCACTCTAGCGTCAAAATGGCTCCTTATGAATCTCTTAATGAGAGATTTTTTCAATCTCTTATTGAATGGTTTGAAGTTGATGAATCTGGGTTTATGGGACTAGATTTAGTTTATCAAACTATGGAGAAGGGTGTTATGAAGTTTGATATTTTGAAAAAAATTATTCTTCGATATATTGGACCTTTTAGATTATCTAATAGAATTGGCAATGTAGCTTATGAATTGGAGTTAGCAAATGAGTTAGCGGAGATTCATCAGATATTTACTGTCTCCATGTTGAACAAGTGCTTGGCTGAAACTTCATTTATCATTCCAACTGAAAATGTTTGTATCAAAGATAACTTGTAATGTGACTAAATTCTAGTGCAAATTATAGATCGCCAAGTTTGTAAGTTAAGAAAAACAAAAGTTGCATCATTCAAAGTCCTTTGGAGGAACCAATTTGTTGAGGAAACTACTTGGGAAGCTAAAGAGGATATGAAGAATAATTACCCACATCTCTTTGAATCCATAGAAAACGTATATCAAGGTACTCATTCTCATCTTTGTACTCTTTAAGTTAGGAGTAAGCATATTGTTGTTGTTGCATTTTCATGATTACGTGATTGAACATCATATCACTACCCTTAGTCAAATAAGAGTAACCTCATTCGAGGACCAATGTTCCCAAGGGGATAATATTGTAACATCTCCTAACTAGAAAGAACTAGAGTGGAGTTAAAACCGAGGAAATACTTATTTTGGAAAGTATAAGGAAATTTTGAAATTCTAGGTATGTTAAAAAGTGAGATTTTGGTCAACTTTAAACAGTCATAACTCTTACCACAAAATTATTTACATGTAGTTCTAAATAAGATTTGACATCTCTTAGAACGATCTTTCCAAAACCCACCGAGTTTCTGCAATTTTAGTTCGTATGAGTGAGTTATATCCTTTAAAAGTTGGGCTATTGGATTAAGGAAATGTCCAATTCCGTGATTTTAAAGGCTATTTTAGGAATTTCACTACCCTATTGACTCAATACATTTTTAGGAGTTTAATATGGGTCAAGTGAAACCTTGGCCAGTTTTTGAAATTGGGAATTTTCACGCTAGGGCTAAGGTGAAATTAGAAGAAAAAAGAAAAAGAAAAGGGAATGATTCACCAAGATCATTGAATTAACTCATGGATTTCGTTGGGGTTATCTAAAAAATGGTATTTGAGTCTATATCAATGTTTGGTTTGTTTACCCATGTTCGAAACATGTTTGATTTACCCTTATTTCATTCTAAAATGTTTGGTTTTTTGAATGTTCTTGAATGTTGTTCTTGAATTGCTTCATTGTTTAAAATGATATTTAGGAGTTCTATGATGATTTAAGTGTTGTTTTTGAGTTCATGTGGTTAGATCCTTTTATATATGATGTTGGTTCATGAAAACTAAGTGAATTAGAGAAATAATTAGAATTTGAACAATTTAATGTTAGGAAACGAGTTGAGAATTCGTCAAGCGTCACAAAAGCAGGGCAAGGCATGGCGCGCCACATCTGCGCTAGAGGACTTGATACGGCACACCTATAATGCGCAAAAATGTCACATTGGAACTTGAGGCCTTGCGCGCTGCCCTCGGATGCGCCTGATAAGCAGTTTTCACCTAGTCTTCGTAGTTTAGTTCGTTTAAGCCTTTCTAATGTTTTTAAACAATTCCTAATGATTTAAACTACTCTAAATGACTTCTAAACTTATAGATATCATCCAGAAATGTGAATTTCAACCTTGAATCCATAACTTTAATTTCAAAAATAGTTAAGAGCCAAGTCTAGAATGTTCTTAGTGTTGTTTCAAGAAGTCTATCGCAAATGCTTTTTGTAGAAATCTATGTAGGAATCTAATATCTAGATTAGAAAAATTAAGTATTGTATTGATGCATGTATGTGTTGATAATGTTAAGTTCATAGTCCTAATATATAGAGAAAAATGTAGATTCCTTAGTTAACCAGACATAGAGTCCTGCTACAATACCTATTACCTCAATAATAATAAAAATAATTTTACGTTATTAAATTCTAACAATACTATAATTCAAATAGACATCGTTCCTCATTAATTTAATTAATATAATCATAGTGCGACTCTAATTCTATAGCATTGTTATAAACTCATCGGTGAGCTTCGTTTGACCTACTTCTTTGACATGGTCCAATCATTAGATTTGACCTATTCTTTTGACGTGTTGCAATCATCAACTTCATTTTCATCAAAACTTATTGCACACACATCAGTAAGTTTCGTTGGACCTGTTCGTGTGACATGTTCTAATGATCTAGTTACTTCTTCTTTAACTCTTCCCCTCAAACTAGTGCGTAGAGGAACTGTTTCTCCTAACATTCTTTGAATATTCAGCGAAAATCACTTTGAATACCCAGCAAAAAATTGTTTTGTTAATGGTTCATTTATTTTATGGTGTTGTTTATAAATATCCAGCAAAAAACATTAAATACCTAACAAAAATTTGCTTAGTCAATACTTCTGTACGTTCATGTTCTTTTTTCCTCTTCCCCTTCCTTTTTGAGTAGATAATACCATGTTACTGTTATGTTATGACATTTTTCCTTCATCTTCTCTTATATTAAAGTATGTGATCTAACATTAGAAAATTTATTACGGGTGGGATATGGTGTCTTACCTAATCTTCTAGAAAAATGAATTGTTATTTTTTCTTGAACAAAAGTTTTTACCAAGTGTTGCCAAAACTCCTTGGAAGTTTAGCAGTCCAAAATTAAGTACATTTTTTATGGTCAAGATGCCTCAGATCCAACTCCATAACAGTATATTTTTCTCCTTTCAATCATCAATGGTGTCACTATCTTTTGCATCCTTCTCAACTGCTGCAACTTTCCTAGCTGACTGTCCAGTTGAACAATTTCTTTTACTTGATTCATTCTTTGTGATATGAATCAATTGGGGTACATACGTCCTCTTTATGAGGTAGTTTGTTGTCTTAGATTTAATTGAGCAATCAACACTGTATTTGGGAAATTATTAGGTTGACATATTTTTTATAAAATTGGTAATACCAAAATGTCTTTTTTATGTATACTTAAAGAGTGGAAGAGCTTTAAATCTCTGATACAATATAGAAATCCATGTAGAAATCTCACACATAAACCTCACATCTAGGATTAGAGAAATCAAGAATTATATTGATGCATTGATAATGTCAAGTCCATACTCCTTATATAGGGAGAGAATTATAGAGTCCTAAGTTTACTATACTCAGAATCCAAAGACAATACATGTTACTACTACAATAATAAAATAATTATAAATAATTAAATTCCAATTGTACTATAATTATAATAGTAATCCTAGTCGTAATATAATCTTTATTAATATAATTAGTCAAATCCTAGTTTGACTCTAATTCTAGAACACTGTTTTAAAGTCGTCGGTTGGCTTCTTTTGACTTGATTTTTGACATGTTCCAATCGTCAACTTCCTTGTTTATCAACACTTCATGCAGACACGTCATTAAGTTGAGCTGGACCTATTTCTTTTGACATGTTCCACGTCAACTTAATTCTTCTTCAACACTTTTCACTTTGTTTTAAGAATTAAATACCAAGTTGAGTAAAGTGTACGGATAAGAAAAAAAAGTTCATTTAATGTTTTGATATGTCTTTTTCAAACGTTTTAAGACCTAAGTTTGGGTTCAACTCAGAGTAAAGTTCTCTATTTTGTTCAAAAAAGTATATGCGGACTAATTATTCCCAAAGAAATATAAACATGAGTTTCAAATTAATACAAGAAACGACACTGAGATTTCCAAAATAGTCATTTAAGTTAGTTTTTCAGTAAAGAGGAAACTATGATTTTCACGAAAGCTTTTTAAGCTATGTTTGAGCAGTTATCTCAAACAAGAGAAACAGTTATTTCAAAAACATATGAAGTATATTTTTGAGTAATATTTAGCAACGATATGGGGATGCGAGTTCATATTAACTCAAGACCCCATACACTATGTGGCCATCATGGATGGAAAAAGGATCATTCTTTTTAGATTATTTATTAGTGCTTTTTTGCATAGACTAGTGGATCACTAAGTGAGTTAAGGTTTTATACCTTGAAAAGAGGAAAATCCTCTCCTCCTCTGTAGTTACCAATTGAGTATCATGTGAAGATAAATCATGAAACATAGCTACATATATTGCTATAGTCATAATACCGTGCTTCAAGGCCATGAACTCATCTTTCTTGTGATACCTCAAAGTCAGGGGCACATACAGATCAAGGAACAGAGCATGAAACTGCGTCAAAGTGAATGCCAACAAAGTTGATCGTTTGCATTCAACATCGGCCCTCCACCACCACAATAATAGGGGGTTGATCCGCTTTCAATGTGGGAAGGATTACATAACCGACCAATCCCTTCAGCAAGGTTATAATCTTTTGAGCTAAAAGTGTATCTAAGCGATGAATACTTGTAGTCTCTACTTTTCCATCTTTCTCTACTTAAACCTCCTGTTTTCCCAAATTTCCACATTCTCTTATACCTTTTCATGGTGTTTAAGAGGGGCCTCTTCTATTTGAACATTTACGGCAAGAACTCCAAACCTTTGGGGTGATATAGTTTCTCAGACTCTACCCCTTTCTCCTCCACTACCCTTGACTCAATCGTGGCCTCTTGATGCAGCCCCCTCAGCGGGCTGATTGACCGGGGGGTACGTTATTGACACCATTGAAACAAGAGTAGACTATCGGTTAACATAAGAGGGAAGAACATTATATACAAACTTGGATCACTAGATACGTATTAGAATCAATTCATTTCAACAAAGGAATTAAAAAAACTTACAAGTAGTATTATTTTAATCAACTCCACATAGTTGCACATACTAAAAATTATAGATATTAAAATTTCTATCATAATAATATATCTTTGCCTAATTGATCTTCCATTTCCTAATGTAGTTCCCCTCCCAAAAAAATCATCAACAACTTATTTCTTAGAACAGAAGGATTTATCTGTATATAATTAAGGATCATCCATACAAAAAGGAACTGATATAAGTGACGCAGTTCCTTAGAATCTCTTTCTAAGATGTTATATACAAATTAATCAAACACTTCAAAAAGATAGAGTTTATTTAAAGTCATATTTGGGTCTGTTTTATTTCCTCTCGTATAATGCTAGTAAGTAATCAACTCTATTAGACTCTATCCGAAGGTGTTTTTTTGATGGATCAACCTTTTTGTGTCAGAAAAGCCATAATTGTCTTTTTTATGAAGATAGGTCAAAAATATCCATAAATAACAAGAAGCAATGAGAAAATATGGATTATCTAGATGCCCACGAGTATGTAATTACCTCACTATAGGCTATGTTAAGACTCACTTAAGTCATACAAAGAGAGACCACCTATACAACCTCTTTAGGCACACCTAAATAATCCTTAATACCACTTATAATAAGACACATACACGACACAATACACATAGAATCATTCTCACTTAACACATCAACCTATAGATAATAAGACATTCTCCTTCCAAAGGCTATCAAACGACTTACTTAAGTAAATAAGAAGATAAAGTCTATGATTGTCCTCTTAGAATTAAACAAGTAATCCTTAAGACTATCTACGAATATATCATGTCTATATATTCGACCATCGTGCCTAACTACATTCAATCTTAAGACTTATAGGAATGATAAGAAGTGATCATTCTTATGCCCCGTTCACACCTTAACTTGAAAATCCTTTACTACTCTAGATAAGTACTTATTCATTTAACATACTTTCTTAAGTAATTCATTGTTTAATTAGTTCATTAAGAGACATTCATCACATAAAGGACAATTAAGTAATGGTCTTGGACAAGACCTAGAGACTCTCACTAATACATTCAAATCATATTGTACAATATCAAGATAGCGTCCCATACCACCACCTAAACTTCATAGAACTTCTATAATGATAGTAGGCATCCCACATGATGAGAATAGACAATAACCGACCTAGAACATGGTAGCAAAACATGGAATCCGGAGTTCTAACCTATTATGATGAGGCTGTTCTACTTGCCAATGGTAGAACTTAGACAGATCCCATGTTGGAATATGGTTAAGGAATATGAAGGGATTACTTTGTTACCTCTCCTCAACCTTTAACTAGAACTACTTCCTTTGTGATACTAACTCGGTTCTAGACATTGTTCACATAGAGTAATTGACATTAAATGTTCATACAAAGAGGTTACATAAAATGTTCATAACCCAATTACATTTACCCTATCAAAGAGTTCCCCTAGGGCTCCCTTACAATGGATAAAAAAAGATCATAATGACTTTCCTAAGGATTTATATGATGTCATTCAAGCCAATCAACCTTAGGTCCATCATTTATTACAAGAACGATACCATTATAGATTTTTACTTCAAGTTTCATAACCTTACCACTAGGTTCAAGGTTTCACATAAAGGACCTTCTTAACATCATTCAAGGTCTCATATCATTAACACATTCAAGATTAATAGCTTTCACATAATAAGTCAATACAGAAAATCTTGACTTTCATACATGCATCAAGTAAGAGACACAAGTCTACCAAAATTATACGCAACATACTTTAATTTATTTCATATTACATATTATCCTTTGAAGTAATTACGTATGACACTTATAATCTTTATGTCACCCTATAAATTACAATAACATCATTAATATACCTATTATAGACTCGTATAGTAAAGTAGGAAAAACCATGCATCAACTCTAAGAGTATACATATGAACAACTAGTCATAGTCAAATATGATCACCTTAAAAAACATCTATAAAAGAATTCATACATTCACTTGACGTCACATGTACGTATATATTATGATACTTCACATAATCAAATACACAAATAACCACATTAATTAAAGTAGTTACCGACAAGGCCATGATCATCACAATACATAAATTAACACACACAAGGCAACATCAATTGCAAGTAAAGCACATAACACTTCCACCATAAATGGACCATACCAATCAAAACATAATTGAAATCATATTAACTTAAATTAAAGGGAATTATCAAAGTGTACCACCACTCCATCTTCAACATCTCACTTCCTAAATCATCCAATTCAATATCATAGGTCCCTTACCCATTGCCATGAATATCAATTCAATACATAAACCATGATATTCAATAAAACTAGGTAAATTAAATATGGATTCATCAATCTAATACAACATATATATCAATTCAATACAATTATTACCTCATTCAATAGCCCATATAAACTACACTAGAATTTATAATAATTAAGACAATATCACTTAACCCATAAAGTAGACAAAAACTAGGGTTTATCAATTACATGGGTTTATAGGTTAATTGATTATAATCATCAAATTAATAACAATTTTTTAAATATACAAAGTTTAAAAATGCTTAATGGAAGAACCCATGTATAGATCATGAAATTGGACAATTCATCTTTGAAAACATTAGGAAACTTTTTTCAAAGTTGGGCTTCTTGATAAATAGAATTTCAAGGATAAAGATCAATACCTCAATGAATCTGATCCTTCAATTTGATGAAAAATCACCACTCAATTATCTAATCCAAGCTCTTTCTTGAGTTTTTGCTTCAATGTAGTTCTAAGGAATAACTAAGGCATTTTGGGTTTTGATTTTGAAGCATGAATTCTTCTATATGTTAAAGAATTGTAAACACAATTAAAATACCCAAAAGACCCCTAAGTAACCTCTTTTTTCCTTATGTTGATGTGGGGTGAATTTGCCAATTCACCCCTTGAACATTATAGTGACTGCGCAGGAGACAAACCCAATCGCCGGATGGACCATCGACTGCCCGTCCCTTGACCAACGAACCATCCTATTAGTGACTGTTGGAGACTGAGGCTGCTCATTGTCTTTCCTTCTCCCACACATAATTTTCCATCGAGGACACCTCACCTATGTGACGTTGACTAATCTACTGGCATTGATTGACATCCATAGGTGTGTTGTCCTGGACAACTTAGGTACTTTAGAAGGGTCCTTCCTCAAGGACCTTGGATGGTCCTTGGGGATGTTTTCCTGGAGATTTTAAACCCAGAAATTCTATTATATGAGTTTAATTAATCTCACATGAATTTCATCCAAACTAAACACCTAATACTCAACGAAACATGCTTATACACACAAGCTCATTTCAAAACAAACCTTTTGTACGTCATGAAAGTCCTTGGACGTTTGACCTCCAAAGTTCACGAAACGTGAAACACGACCTATATATACTATAAGACCTAATTTAAGGAGCTTATAACCTCATAATCATGTATGGGTCACATAGGTGACTTAGTCATCAAATATCTTAGTCGTCCCTTGACGTTTCACTTCCAATGGACATAAAATCTTAGACAGTGACTCAATACCACATTATTTACAAATTTAGGACCTTATACCATCATTAAAACCATTTTTAGGCTCTTGTTAATCTAATCATTTTTGGCATCTTAAATTTTCCCCCACTTGGACATCATCTTCCTCGAATGACACTTGCCACACTCCGAAAACTTTCAAGTATAGAGATTCAATTAGAAGCTTATAAACATACTTTATAACACATAATCAAGGAGAATACATCAATCTCACATAGTCAAAAGATTGACAACACAACAAGAAACTACAAGAAAATTCTTTAACTCATTATGTTATAGAACTCACATGATTTATTCCAAATAGCAAAAACTCATTCTATAATAATTAGTATGATCATTTATTTACATTAGTTCTTGACAAATTACAACATTTTTCAACCAAAGAATGAATTAGTAAAATTTCCAAAATTATTACATTGAATTGTCAAGCTACAGTAAATTAGGTATTTTTTTCCAAAAATTTGACTTTTAAACAATTCATGATAGGAACATGCTAACATGCAAGTTAACATCATATAAACACATGCTACAACATAATCATGGCTTCATAAAATGCACAATGCAAGAAGTTAAATAAATTCAATTTCAACAAAACTCCTAAACACCATGCACATGCAACAAACTTCTAGGACTTTCTATCCAATCTACTAACCATAATCCCCAACTTATAAAGACCTCATATCACTAAAAAAATAATACAAAGGACATACCCTCATCATCATCACCTTCATCCAGATTTTCTTGTCTAGTTCGAAGTGCGTACAAATGCCTCGTTGTTGGAGCATCATCCTCTGGAACATGACGAGCAACTTGACACATGTAGTCTTCACATTTTGAGAAACACCCCCTTTCTCAATTTTAACCTTAGGAGCACTAGGTCCATCTTGAGTTTGAGCCCTCTTTTTGAACCTAGGTTCCCCTTTATCACTTGAACCATTTTTTTTCATGTTTTTAGCAATCCTCCCAAGTTTAGACTTCTGTATTGATTGTGCATACACATTGATTCTAGCTAGGTTATATAATCATGTAGTATGGTCATAGGACATTCTTTCCTCACAAAGTTGGTGACCCCAGTCACAAAATGACTCATCTCATCTCTATAATTTGACACAAGGGATAGGGCATATCCAAATAACATTGAGAACTTCAAAGATTACTCCTCAACAATCATATTGCCTTCATGATATTGATAAACTCCTCTACCTTTACTTTCCTCATCTCACGGGGAAAGTACCTTCCAAGAAAAGTTTTCTTGAATTATTCCCGCTAACTAGGACCCGAGTCCACAAGACTATTGTACTTCCATTGAGTTTACCACATTTGTGAAACATCCGTCAATTGATATGAAGCCAACTACACCTTCTCCCTAGATGCGACCCCCATATAACTCAACATCTTGTAAACAACATCAAAGAACTCTTAGGGATCCTCTCCCATTATAAAACCAAGAAAGATAGGAGGATTCATCCTCACAAAGTTTGTCAACCTAGAGGTCATCGAGCTCTCAACAACATTCACCCTAGCCACCATAATCAAATTCGTTTCAGTAGTCGCGGGTAGGGCTAAAGAAAGCAATGCCTCTCTAATATATCTTCGCCTCAAGTACAGGATATCCACCGGAATATCATTGCATCCTTCCACAATAGGGACTTGACCACCTTGGGGAAGCACCTTGAGTAATTGCTCAACATTAGAAGGAATCTCCTCATGCAAATCATTCTAATCAACTCTCCTAGACGATGTTCTCCTCGTATTCATCTTCATACAAACAGAAGGAAAACCATAAGAAAAGAGTACATATATCTTTTATTCTACGGCACGACATAGGAGTAGAAAAGAAGTGAAACTCTACCGTCCTGTAGCCTCTCACCCATAGATGTGTCGTAACTCAAACCGATGGTCGAGACTATACTAGACGTGACTTGATGAGACTATTTGATTCCTAAGAGTACTTTCAAATCATATGCTCTGATACAAGGCTTTTCACGACCCGCATTTAGATCCTATAAGTTAGGGAATTCCTTAGGTCACAACTGGCTTACTCGACCTCTCGGAGATTTTATACAAGTCCTTTCATATCTTTCATCCCATTTACATAGGGAAAAGTAGTTTAGAATTAAATCTTTTCACAAAAATTTCATAGTCTTTAAAAAAATATCATATAAAATCACAGGAAAACTAAGTCTCAATCTCATCAAACCGTAGACACGAGAATACTTGGGACATGGACTATACAAGAAAAATATACAAATACTTAGTCCATTACAATATTTCAATAAGATACATAAAAGACATCTATGCGCTCGAGTCAAATGAGGACATACTTCAAATTCACTTGAATGGTGCTACGATCCTAGGCTTGATTCCAAAATGCTCCTCACTTACCAATCACTACAGAGATAGATCAAAGCATAGAATTAATGCAACCACATGTGCTAAAAGTATGGAATAATGTATAAAAATCATGAAAATAGACTTTATTAGAAATATTCATCTTTTCATTTAAATATCATAATATAATCGTAAGAAAAACATTTATCAACTTACAAACACCTAAGGAAACACTTAAATAATTTATCATATTTTTGGAAGCCCTTTACAATTAGTTTCACTTAAATGTAAGTGAAGTTCACCTAAGACAACTTCTAGTATGTAATAACCTCACTACAATCTATCTTATGACTCACTTATGTCATACAAATAGAGAACGCTCATACAACCTCTCTAAGCACACTTAAATGATCGTTAATAGTACCTATAATATGACATATAAATACTTACAAGACACCACACATATGAACATGAGATTGTTCTACTAAAGGGGATTCTACCTATCACTTGATTGAATTGTGAATCTACCTCCCATACAATCCCTTGCACACACACTTAAGAGATCTTATAGACTACCTATAATAGATACATTCTAACTTAACCCACCAACCTATTGATAATATGACATTTTTGTTCTAAAGTACATCAAAAGACATACCAAAGTAAATAAAAAAGATAACATCCACGATTGACCACTTCAAGATTACCTAAGTAATCCTTCGAATTACCTAAGTATAGATCATGTCTAAATATTCAACCATCTTCCCTAACTGAAGTCATCCTTCAGACTTATCTAGCTTAGATAAGAAGTGAGCATTCCTATGCTCCCTTCATATTTTAACTTGACAACCCTTAACTACTCTAGATAAGTACTTATTTAATTAACATATATTCTTACATAAGTAATTATTTCATTAGTTCATTAAGAGATATTCATCACATAAAGGGCATTCAAGTAATGAACTTGGACAAGACCTAGAGACTCTCATAAACGCATTCAAAGCCTACAGTGAAATGTCTAGATAGTATCCCATACCACCACCTAAACTTCATTGAACTTCTCTAGTGCTAGTAGGTATCTTACATGATGCGAACAGGAAATAATCGACATAGACCATGGTAGCAAAACATGGAATCCGGAGTTCTAACTAAATCCAATGAGTGTGTTCTACTTTCCAATGGTAGAACTTAGATACATCGCATGTAGGCACATGGTTAAGGAATATGAAAGGATTATTTTGTATTCTTGCCTCATCCTTTAACTAGAACTACTTCCCTTGTTATACTCACTTGGTGCTAGGCTTTGTTCTCATAGTGTATTTCACATTAAATGTTTATAAAAAGGGGTTGCATATCAAGTTCAAAACTTAATTACATTAACCTTACCAAAGATGTCCCCTACGCCTTCCTTACAATGGCTACAACAAGCTCATAAGGATTTTTCTAAGGATTTATATGATGTCGTTAAATTAAATCAACCTTAAGTCCATCATTCATTACAAGAAGGACACAGTTACGACTTTCTACTTCAAGTTGCATAGCCTTACTACTAGGTTAAAGCTTTCACATAACGGACCCTTATAACATCATTCAAGGTCTCATATCATTCATAATAAATACTAAGAGGTTTATAATCCTATGTCAATGCATCACATAATCACTTTCATAGATGCATCAAGTAAGGGACACAAGTCTACCAAAACAATACACAACATACTTTACGAAATATTACATATCATTCTTTGAAGTACATAGGTATGACCCTTATAATCTTTATGTAACCTATAAATTACAATAACATATTAAATATAACCATTATAGACTCTTATATTCACGTAGGAACAACCATGCATCAACTCTAACACTATACACATGAACACCTAGTTATAGTCTAACATGATAACCAAAATAGCATCAATAGAAGAACACATACTATCACTGTACTTCACATTAATGTAGATATTATCTTACTTCACATAATCAACTACCCAAATAATCACATTACTTCAAGTATTTGTCGACAAGGCTATGAGCATCAAAATATATAAAGTAACGCAGATAAGGCCATATCAATTGCAAATAGAGTACATAAAACTGCTACCATAATTTGACCATACCAATCGCAACATAACAAAAGTCCATTTAACATTATAAGGGGAATTAGGGCAGCACACCACAACTCAATCATCAAAATGTTAGTCCAATGCTAAATCATCCAATTCAATATCATAAGGTTGTTACCTATAAACACATTTAATATACCCAAAAGACCCGTGATAAAAAATCATTTTCATTATTTATACATGGGATGAATTTATTAATTCAACCCTTGAACTTAACATTGATTGCATAGTATACTTACCCAATCGATGGATGGACCATCAACGGCCTGTCCCTTGACCAACGGACCGTCCTGTTGGTCTGTGGTTCAATACTGAGGCTGGTAATTGTCTGGAACTCTCATACGCGTAAGTTTCCATCTATGAGACCTCCGGGGCATCTACTGACCCACTAGGCGTTGATTTCCATCCGTAGGTGGGCTATCTTGGACAGCTTGGGCACTCTTGAAGGGTCCTTCCTCAAGGACCCTTGGATGGTCCTTGGGGAAGTTTGCCTGAACATTTCAAACCCAAACATTATTTTTTATGAGTTTAGAAACTATCACATGAATTTAATTCAAAACAAACACGTAAAACTTGACTAAACATGCTTAGACACACCAGGTCATTTTAAGGCAAACCTTTCGAACGTTCTTGGACGTTTGACCTCCAAACTTCACAAAACTTGACAGACTGACTATATGCACTATGATAAATCATTTATGTACATTATAACCTAATTAATCAGACATAAACACATAAAACCACATTTGAGTCACATTGGTGACATAGTCGTCGAATGTGTTAGTTGTCCCTTGACGTTTAACTTCCAATGCACCAAAACTCATAGACCGTACCTCTATCCTACATGATAGGACAATTTAGGACCTTAGACCATCATGAAAACCATGTTAGGCTCTATTTCACCCAAGTAATTTTTGGGATCTTATAGTTTTGACCTAAGGTTAATACTGGAAAAAGCTCTAATTGAACATTACGATTTACTGTTTGGTCTAGGATTGATAATGTAAATTATAATCTGGGTTATTATACCTTGTTTATTTTTCCTTGCTTTAATTGGTAATTCTTAGAAAAGGAAAAATCTTATAATTTTGAAAAGGGAAGACTCAAGTTAGGAGGATTCAAACATGGTTTCAACATATGTGATTGTTTGTTTCCTGTTTGTGTGATATACGCTGCTTAATTTCTTCATTGTATACATGCATATATGTGAATAGTGAAATGTGAATCTAATCTGGTACAATGATTATATATATGAACAATTATATGACATGAATCTATTATCGATTATATGACTTTGAGCATTCCTCGTTATGCGTTTGATTGTGATTGTGGTTGTGCATATTGAATCGGGTATCACATTTCGATGCATATATTTGATTGGGTGTAACATTTCAAAACATATATTATATCAGATGTCACGTTTCAACTCGTATATTTGACAAAATATCATGTTTTGCAACATATATTAGATCGGGTGCCATGTCCTGACACATATATTTGATACGTTGTCACGTTCAAAATCATTAATAGTTTTGGTGTTGGTTCCATAAGAGGACCATTGTGATAATTACATTTATGAAAATAGTTATTCATGTTGGGAACTTTGTGGTGATCTTTAAATAATAATTGATCTATGTATTTGGTGTGTGTGTATTTACTCTATTGTGATTTGTTACCTATATTACACTTATTGGAATATTCATGTTATCCTACCTATACATTGTGGTTGTGTACTGTTATTGCACATGTTCATTGTTTTTTGATTATAGGTCATCTTCAGGGGCTATAATAGACCTCATATAGGATATAAAAATCGAGACCGGATCCAAGAGTTATCTTGTTCTTTTTGTGTCACGACACAAGCGCACACCCAAGTCGTGACAAGGTGTACTTGACCCCAAAGGGATCTTGTACAAGCCCCTTAGTATTCATTCATCACATAGTCAATAAAAATTAAGAGAAATTAAAACTTTTTCTCAATAAAGAAAACAATTGAATACTCAGTTATAAAACGACGGAATACCATGTCTCAATATAGCCTTCGTAGACACAACATAAACATTGTAGGGACATGACCATTTACAATCAAACCAAAAGTACTAAAAGTCTATTATATAAAAAATGAAACATAATATTTCTTTCTCCTCGAACCCTTGAGTATGTACCAAGTCTTCTAGAATGTAAATCCAAAGCTTCAACTACACATTCCACCTATAAACATCAACGTACAGTTTTAGTAAAAGTATGAAAAAGATGGTGTTACAATTAAGCACTAAGTATGTTGACCATGCAAAATCATGTTAAAAGGAAATTTTCTTGAAAATCATGCTTTTATGGCATTTTAATAAAACTTCATGAACATTTAAAACTAATAGTATAATTTAAGTCATAACCAATATTCAAGTCATAATATCTTATTTAAGCCATTACCTTTACCTTTTATCCTTTAAATTAACTAGACATACTTCAACTAGTACCAACATGCAATAGATTAACATATACATTTAAGTAGATTACTTCATAATTTTAGGCATCTAAAAATTTACGCTAAGACACACTTATGTTAGTCATGAAGTGACATCCCATACTACCTCTTCATGCCACACCTATGTCTTCCTCAAGGCTACAATACACAAGAACTTTTGCATTCCAACATAACATGTTAAGTAAGTCATTTAATTAATATAAAAGAAGCATGTATAATATTATATTGTCGATAATTTAGCATTCTAATTAGATTAATTTAGAGGATTATCAAACATTAGTTATGAAGACTAAGGGAAATTACTCAATCACCTTCAAGTCCTAATTGTTCCATGTGTTGATAATATCACACGCTACTACCTACATGTTCTAGTACCTATCAATTAATTAGAGTGCACATCCCAAAAGATGATAATAAGTATTTGACTAACATAGACCTTACAAGATAGACAAGGAATTTGATGTTCTATTCCCACACCGTAAAGAGGTAGTATCATTACATAAGCGAGACCGGTTCATCTAGATTTTGTGAATCAGTAGCTAGGACCTATGCATGCATATAGTTGTGGGATATGAAAGACTCTCATAAAGATTCAATCTGAGTTGGTAAAACATTCATCTAACCATATCCGCTTGGTTCCTTGCCTGCATTTCCATAGAGTAGTTTCGATAAAAATATATTGGTGTTCTTGAGAGGTCAACAAACATTAGGCCTTTAAACAAAAGACCCACACACATGAAGGGCCCCTACCTTTAAGTCTACCCATTCAAGGTATAAAACATAACTCATTGACCTTCCTAAAGAAAGATCACAACCTTTAGATATACAGCTCC
Source organism: Solanum lycopersicum (assembly GCF_036512215.1). Lineage (NCBI taxonomy): Eukaryota > Viridiplantae > Streptophyta > Magnoliopsida > Solanales > Solanaceae > Solanum > Solanum lycopersicum. The sequence goes on along the minus strand of NC_090800.1, from coordinate 34,700,509 downwards.
TAGGTGCATCATTCCACATAAGAAGAGGGCCACCACGATTAGGTCTACCACTTCAACACTATATATTCACACAGTGTTGTAGACTCTTTAAGTCTACTAGTTCAAATTACAGTCAAAAAGACCTAATTAGATAATCATAGGGAGGCCATCAATGTTTGGTCTACAAAATCAAGACATTCATTCATTTATTCAAGACAAGGCTACTAACTATAGGTCTACCAAAACATGATCATTTAGCAATTAAGTCAAGATACATTCATTAGTCTAGAAGAGGATGCACTACCTCAAGATAGACATTCACCTTGTCATTTATTTATACAAGAACAGGGTGCCTAAGCCTTCCAATTATAGACTAGTTAGTGAGATATACTTTCAGTCATAATATAATCACATTCTATAAAAGATCATCACTCTAACATTGGAATCACATATAGATATACTTCAAGCCATGATCACCTTAATTCCATTAAGTTAACATTGATATTGTAGGTATCAAATAGAAAATTCAACCTTAAGTTTATCACACATCAATATATCACAATTTTATATCAATTGTACATTAATATGAAATAAGGTAAAAATTCGTTTTCAAGTCTATAATGAAAATTTCTCAATTCACCAACACTTAACAAAAATTAGACATATATAATGATATAAATAAACAATCTAAATCAATCTACACATGAATCAATTCTTATTTATTCATAATCAACAAACCCACTTGATAAGGTCAAATTTGAGAAATTGAGAGAAGTCATGGGTTCATAGAGTTTTCCATCAAAAATCATTTACTAAAAAGTAATATAATGGTAATTTATCTTTGGAAAACGTTTGATGCAAGAACCAATGAGATTGAGTGAGATCTAAGAGTTTTCATAAACATTTGAAACATGAAAACTATTTAGAAATTGACTCTAGGGTAAAGATAACCCTCAATAAAGTATCATCATACCTTATACTGAAAGATTCCCACGAAAGTCACTTAAAAATTGGAGAGATTGACCTTGAAACCTTGAGTTCTTCACCTCTAATGGAGTTTTCCTTTAAGAGAGAGTTTTAGAGAAAAAGAATTCTAACTTTGGGGTTGTGTTAATAATAAAGATTAGATAGTTTTAAACACATTAATAGTCTTAAAATATGGTAATAAACCTAAAATAACCATCAATACTTTTTTAGGAGCATGGGGTGAAATTAACAATTACCCCTTTATTGGTCATAACTTGCACTAGCAAAACATTTCTCATCCATCCATCGTGAATTGGTTGACGGCCCATGTTGTCAATCTGTGGTTTCGGACTAAGGCTCCTTAAATGGGAGCCATGTGTCATGGATTAAGAGTATTTTCTAAGACTCTGTGCTGCCCTCGACGACTTACTCACAAATCTTTCAAGATCATGTTTGTTAAAGGAATCCATTTAGACTTGGAATGGTATAAAATTGCTTTGAATGACATAGAAAGAACAAGAAAGAGAGCTTTGAAGAAGGCTTTTGTATTGTTCTGGAATATTGCTTTACAAGTTACTTAGTGCCTTTCTTAATGAGTGGCACCTCTAATTATAATACTAATTAGGGACTAAAGTGAAATAAATATTTATTTTATAAGTCCCTAAAATATTTAGACTTTGGTACCTTCTAGATAATTCTATAATACTATGGGACCTTATCTAGTCTTCTTGAGACTTCAAAAAGGTTCTAGAGTTTCCCCACAACTCTAGAATGTTCTGCACGTATTCGGATGCAAAATCAGGCTGAAATTGTGGTAGGATGTACACTCTACCCCACTTGCTTATGTGACGACCACGACATACTGCTGCAAAAACACTTGGACATTGTCCTTAAATTGATGCAAGTCGTCATATGTATCCCATTTGGACGATTTTGGAGTTTGTTCTTTCCAATGCACCAGGAACATGGCATTTGTCTGTTGACCCCACTTCGGCTTTGCATGATAATCTATGATAGCTTCAATCTCCCGATCGTGCGAGGCGGTGACATTAAAGGGTGCCTGTTGTCATCCGTGCCGCCTAGGATCCGCCTTGTCCTCATGGTACAACTTAAGGGCACTAGCATGAAATACCAGATGGATCTTGAAGTGTGGAGGTAACTCCATCTTGTACGAGATCTGTTCCACCTTGGAAATGACCTTGAATGGACCCTCATACTTGCGCACTGAGTTTTTATGGATGCCTCTTAGTTCCTTGAACTGGCTTGGATTTAATTTATCCAAAACAATGTCGCCTTCTTCATAATGCGTGGGACGATGCCTGTAGTCGGCGAATTTTTTCATCTTCTTTGCTGCATTGTCCAAGGAGTACTTGGTAGTGTCAAGCTGATTCTCCTATCCCTTAGAAAGATTTTAGGAACCTATACTCTTTCCCTCGAAAGAAGTTGGTAACGAATGCGGAGTTTGGGGTAGTTGGCCTGTCGCCAACTCAAATGGTGTGCGCTAGGTGGACTCGCTCCTCTATAAAATGTAGGAAAAATGCACCACGTGTAGGAGTTTTTCCCAAATCCTTCTTATGAGGTCAAAACTGGTGCCTGAGATAGCACTCAAGTAGAACGTTGACGCGTACGATCTGGCCGTCGGTCTGCGGGTGTAAATTTGTAGAGAAGTGAAGAACAGTGTCAAGTATCTTGTACAACACTCTCCAATAGATTCCAGTAAAGCGGGGTCTCGATCTCTAATGATATGTCTCGCAAACCCTAATATTTCACCACTTTATTAAAAAATAGTCGATTAGCTTCCTTTTCCATGCAACCTGCTGTGGCGGGTATGAAGGTAGCATACATTGAAAACTTGTCCACCACGACCATGAATATACCAAACCGTCGGACTTTGGCAAGGATGTGATGAAGTCCATGATCACTATCTCCCATGGGCGTTCTGCTATGGGTAGTGGCTCCCGTAACCCTCCCAATTTCCATTTCCGCACCTTGTCTTGTTGACACCCAAAAAAAGTCGGCGCATAACACTTGATGTCATCCTTCATGCATGGCTAAAAATAAATAGCCTTGATTTGCCAAGTTAATGTACCGTCCAAATATCTCTACGGCATGCCTTGCCACATCTACCCTTTCGACCCATTCTTCTCCAGTAGTGACGTCTATGATGTCTTCGCCCAATTCATAAACACTTGCTTTGCTAGACGAGGCTGAATTAGATGTTAACACCTCCTTAGGTGTGGGATCGGGTAGAACCTCCTCATTACCCTTTTATGGTTTCTTCCCCTTTAGGTTCTTCTTTCCACCATCCATACAGACGTTGGTGGTTCTAGCGCCGTTTACGTATTCTTTATTAGCCATTTTTTTAGTATCATACCTCTCTTTGATTACACGTTGTCACGTACATAGAGTATTTGCTAAGACTCTGTGTGGCCCTCGATGACTAACTCACTAATCTTTCAAGATTTTGTAATTTTAAGAAAGCCTTTAAGACTTGGAACGCAAAGAGAACTCTTTGAAAGACTTAGAAACAACAGTAAAGAGAGCTTTGAAGAAGTCTTTTATATTGCTTTACAACTTGTTTGGTGCCTTTGAAAATTATGGGCACCTCTATTTATACTACTTTTTAGAGACTAAAGTACAATTAATATTTACTTTACAAGTCAGAAAAATATTTACACTTTGGTCCCTTTCTTGAGAATTCTACAATGCTTTGGGACTTTCCCAAGCCTTCTTGAATCTTCCAAAAGATTCTAGAGTTCTCCCCGCAATGCTAGAACCTTCTACGCCTATCCGGACGCTAAATCACGCTGAAATTATGGCGGGACGTCACACAAGTCTCCTGGAATAACTCTTGACCTACAGAGTAATCATTTGATTTGTAAATCAATCTACTAGTTGTGGTCTACTTTCGTAGGTCACCAAAGTTTTGCAGCTTGGAGTTTGAACTTAGGGTCTTTCTCAAGGACCCTTACGGTGATATCTTAGGGGTCATACTCATATGTTCAACCCCTAAGATTATTTTCAAAGAAGAAGAACCATTTACCATTATTTTTATCTCTAACTGAAGCTCCAAACTTGAACAACAAGACACTAGGACACATTAAATCAAATGACTAGTTTCTGGATGTTGTAGTTGTTCCTTGATGTTCGACCCCGAAAATATTTAAAATATAAACTTCAAAAGCCATTTCTCATTATTTTAATCAATTTATCAGCATCAAACATAATATATGAGGCTCTAAATCTTCCTACTCCATTTTAGGGTTATTACATTATCCCCACTTGAGAACATTCATCCTCGAATTACATTTTAAACACATTAATAGTAGTCACACAATTATTAGAAGCCTAAAATAAAGAACGCAACATCAAGATATAGCTACACAACTAGGAGGAAACATCAATTCCACATAAACAAGGTCAAAACACAACAATCAAGTAGGAACTACATCTACAAATTCATTATGCACCAAGACTTCACATTCGTCATTTTATTTGAGAAAATTCTTCTCCAAATAACATTTTTTTCATTGCAATAATTTAGAAAATTTATGAAACTTTTTCAATAATATATTTAAGCATGTTAAACATTTAACCACATGAAACAATTTGGTAAATCATACTAGATGCACATCAACATGAGGCACTCATTCACAAACACTCATTTTTTCTTGTTAAACAAGAATTAAACAAAAACATGCCAAACATAAAGAAGCCGTGGAAAACTCATTAATTTTGATGACTTCATAAACATAACACGATATATATGGAAACTCTAGGTTTTAAGCTTGACTAATAAGTAGAAGGGAAAGTGATAAGGGTAAGTAACTCTCATAACCTTGCTCTTCATCATGCTTTCCGCCACTAAAGTAAAAACACATCTAAGGATCCCATGAACACAACATACCACACTTACAAAAAAGGAACTATTACTTATGAGTGCCTTCGTCTGGATAAGATCACTTGCCTTCTTTAGCGTAAAGTGAATAGAAACTAGTCATCTTTAGAGCATTAAGATTTTTCGATTAAGAGAAGATTTTGTGGTGTTCCTTTGTCTATCCGTAATAGTAGTAAAATCTTTCATTTCGTGATCATTCTTTCCACAACCATAGCACCCACTAGTACCGGAAAGAAACTTCTCAAAATATTTCTTTCCATAATTATGGAAAGTAGGTTTAGCAACATGAGGTCTACCACCTATGTCATGGTTACCCATAGGATCACTCAAAGAATCTTGGTTTTGATATCTCTTCATGAACCTATGTTTTACGTTGTGGATCGGACCTACCCCTCTTTACATCCCTATTCATCCTCTTAAGTTTGGACTTTTAAATAGATTGAGCATATACAATAAGTCTGGATAAATTCATATCATCATTGAACATTGTTGTACGAAACTCTTGCTTATGTTTGGACTCCTCAATAGATTTAACATACACAACAAGTCTAGATAGATTCATATCATCATGGAGCATTACTGTACGATTCTCCTCCTTAACAAGGTCGGATACGCTGGAAAAAACCTACTCATCTAATCTTAAGGGTTAGACACCAAAGATAGGGTATACTCATACAATAGGGTAAACTTGAAGGAATACTCATCAACATTCATGCTACGTTTCTGAGGTTTATGAACTCTTCAACCTTCACCTCCCTCTTCTAACAAGGAGAGTGCATACCAAAAAAATCCTTTTTAAGCTCTTCCCATTTAATAAGACCACTCCTATAGACCTATTTTCCTTCCATTGAGTAAAACAAAATTGATCAACCTCTTTTAATTGATAGGAATCCAACTTCACCTTTTCTATATAGGTAACTCGTATTGCATCCTCTAATGGAATTTTCCTTGAGAAAGGGTTTTAGAGAATAGAGGTTTATAATTTTGAGGTTTTACAATGGCTTGTAGGCTCTAGAGGTGACTTTTTATTCTTCATTCAAATATGCTTCCATATTTTTATATGTTTTTGTTTTCATTAAGTTATTTCGTTGGTTTGTAGTCGTTGTGTTTGCACCGAAGGATTATGATTGGTGTCTATTGTGGTGATTGGGAACGTGAAAATGTTTATTAATCGCCCTATATCCATTCCTCTTTATAATATGCCTCCAGTAGAATTGAGAGAGCCTATGACTCAAATCCAGGATCTTCGTGATAAAGGATTCATCCGTTCTATTGTTTTCTTGTGGGATTCCCTTATCTTGTTTGTCGTAAATAAGTATGATAGAATGAGGATGTTCATAGACTATCGAGAATAGAAAAAGGTCACCATTCAAAAGTAGAATATATTTCCATAGATAGATGATCTCTTTGACAAGGTGAAGGGTACATCAGTTTTCTCTATAATTTATCTAAGGTCTAGTTATCATCAGTTATATATTAGGCTTGAGGCTGTACTAAAAATGGAATTCAGGACCCGCTATGGGCATTATGAATCTTTATTTATGTAATTTGGGTTAACCAATGTGGTTGTAGATTTCATTAGTTTTATTAATGGTTTGCTCAAACTATATCTATATTTCTTTTTGTTGTCTTTTTTGTTGAAATAGATTTTTATTCGAAGATTAAGAAAAAGAACATCAGCCATCTTCAAATAATTTTTTGTGTCCCTGGGCAACAAAGGTTATATGAAAATTTTTCCAAGTGTAAGTTCTAGTTGACTTCATTTTCCTTTCTGGGGCATGTGGTTTCATAAAAAGGGGTAATGGTAGATCCCTAAAATATCTATGCAGTTTAGAATTGGATCCGACATTGCTCTATGAATGAAGTTAGGAGTTTTGTGGGGGCTCACCAGCTATTACCACCAATTGGTGATAAATTTTACTTCTATCGTCGCATATATGAGGAGACTAACCTAAAAGGAGGTCTACCTTGGAGTGAACTCACAAATATGAAGAAAAAATTCAAAATCTCATGTTTTTTGTATGAACAACAACAATTCATGCATTACTTGCATATGCTAAATGTTTCATTTTTTTGTATAATGGTTTACATTTTGTTTTTGATGGCTTTGATGTAGTATAAAAATGTTATAGTGTATGCATCGACTGCAGTTGCAGGTGCATGAGATGAACTACCCATCACATGATTTGGAGTTGGCAGCAATAGTGGTTTTCCTCAAGTTTCAGCGGCATTACTGTTATGGTTTCAAGTGTGACGTAGTTACTCAAGGATTATGATGTTACCATTCGGGAAAAGCAAAAATGGTGATAGACGCATTAAGAAGGTAGACAGTGAGTATGCATAGTCTAGATTTCTTTGGTGTATCCAAGCTACCTCTAGCCACGGAGATTCAAACCTTAGAGTACAATTTCATGAAGTTTGGGATCTCGGAGAAAGGTGAGGTGTTAGCCAATATAGAGGTTATTCCTACCTTTATTGAGGAGATGAAGGACAAACATTTTGAGGATGACAGTTTGAGTGAGCTCACAGGGAAGGAAATTTCTACGAAGCTCAAGATGTGGCTCTCTAGAGGGTGGTTTGCTCACTTATAAGGGAAGAATTTATGTTCCACAAGTTAATGACCTAATTAAGAAGATGTTGGAAGAGTCCCATTATTTAATGTGTTCCATTAATATGGGTGTACCAAGATGTACAGAGTTTTTTTTAAAAATAATTTGTGGTTTAGAACCAAGGAAATAAACAGGAATGTGGCCAAGGACATCTGACACAAGAATCCCCTGTTTTTAAATGATTTAGGTACTACTCTTCCCTTACTTTAGCCATTTTTTCCTTACCACTTCCACTTGAGTGATGGGTAAACTGATATCGATTATTGAGACATGTTCTCGTAATTATCGAAAATTTAATGTGGAAAGAAATTTGGCCAAAAACACTGAGTAGTGACTTCGAAATTCCTAGCCTAGTCAAGATTTGGGTTAAAATATGAGTAAGGTGAGGTGTAGGGAAATCTGGAAATGAATATGAAATAATTATGAAGTTGATCACATAAGTGGATATATAAGATATTAGGGAGCTCATACAGCTTCACGAAAATGAATTCAGGCAAGTAGAACTCCCAAAACTGATCTTACCCTGAACAGATAGTTTTTATATTTCAATTATTGAAGGTGTGTTGTGAAATGAGAGTTTGGAACACAGAATACGACTTTCTATCTGCGTGCAAGCCGCTAAGGAAAGTTTATCTCCATCGTGGTGGGGTCGTTGTGGTGGGTACTATCACACCTAATATCCAAAATAGACTAGAAATTAGCTATTCAAAAATTATTAAAAAGCAACCGACGGTCACAATCTACAGACTGTAGTCTGATATAGTTCCCCTATTGTGGGTTCGTGGTTAATAATTGGAACCCTCCCAAAACACCGCTCAAAAAATCAACCAAGTCCCGAACCCCGGATAGACTAACAGTCTGTAAGGTAGATTATGGTCCATTGTCTATGTAAGTGTTTCAAAACTCTTTTTGCACAACCTCTGACATGAACTACGGACGATCACCACAGACCGTCACTCAATCTACAGTCGATAGGTCTAATCGTAAGTTAAGCTTAGTAGTTAGTAAGGAAGAAATTTTTTTTAGGTCAACTTCAAATAGTAATAACTTTTAGCACAAAACAAATTAGATATTATAGGTTCTATGATATGATAGATAAATGATTTACATTTCCAAGGCCATGGAGTTTGCAAAAAAGTGACCTTTCGAGTAAAAAGTTATGCCTATTTTAGTGAAGGTGTGTTGGGTAGACTTAAATAATGGACCCAAACGACAGACCTTTGATTGAACAACGGCACATCAGTCTAGGTCATTCATTGTTACATCAATTATTTCATGGGTCTTTTGGTCTACTATTACTTTGTTAAACACCTAAGAAACATCGTTTGACGCTAAATTAGGAGATTTTAGTAAGTTTATGCCTAAAAACATAACTAAAACATACTAAGTAAACTCATTAATCAAAACTTAGAAAATTAGAAGAAAGAAAGGAGAAAAGGTGAAGAACACTAGATTAAGAACATAACAAGGTTCCATCAGTTCCTGCCTTGAAATATAATGATTTCTCTGTCGATTTCATCACCAGATATGTGAAATTTGACTAGTGGATTCCTTTCACCCATTGGGTCTCTATTTTTCAGTCAGATTCTTGATTCCCATTTAATGATTATATCTAGGGTTTCTAAAACATCAATATAATATCATGAATTAGTTAGTTATACGTTTGCAGTCATATTACCATGTTATTGATTAGATTAACACATGACTTTCAAAACCCTAGCTATGTATTTCTTAAGTTCTTGAATTACATATGGTCGGTCAGATATTATTGTTATTCAGTTATGCATGCCTCCATTATTAATGCATCATTATCAGACTAAATATTGCATTCTTAATTTGCATGTTCAATTTTAAGCTTTCCAGTATTTAAAAAAATTCAATAATAATATGTAATCACTTAATTCATTTTAAAAATATCATAATATCATGTTGGAATAGGGTTTAGCTTACCCAAATAGTCCAAGAACTACTAGCCAAGTATGTTGTAAGTGCCTCGGTGGGCATCAATTTAGTGATCACAATATCATGCATTAATACCTCTGGCAAGGTATGTTTGTTCCTCTCGATGGGTCATATACATTGGACTCCAAATATAGCTCATGTGGTTTTTGTGTCGCTTATTAGTATCTCCTTTAGTTTAGCTAGACTCTATTGCATAGACCATATTTAAAGTTTAGTTAGTATTAAGTCTGAACATATTATAAGTTTTTTCATTCCATCCCGTTAGCTCAAGTATTCAATAGATCATTTTAAGAATATTATATTTTGATTTTGTGTTAGTTCATTTATGTATTTTTTCAGCTTTATGAGTAAGAGTTGCCACTAGAATTAATAACAGTGCATTCAGTCTTCCATATCTCACTTTTGAAGAAGTGTTTGGGTGATCCACCCTCATTAGTTCCATTAGAGAGTGTAACTATGAAAGATAGCCTGTCATATGAAAATCTACCACTTGAGATTCTTGACCATCAAGTTTGAAGGTTGAGAAACAAATAGGTCACCTTAGTCAGGGTTTTATCGAGGAGTCAGTCAGTAGAGAGAGCTCCTTTGGAAGCAGAAGCATCCATGAAAGCCAAGTATCCTCATCTCTTTCTTTCCGATTTTTCTCCTACTTTAGGTAGTAGTGCCTCTTCTGTTATCCAGTCATTCATACGTGTATTCAGCCATTGAATCATGTTCTCTAAGTTTGTACTTGCCTTTTCATCTTATTTGCATGTCATTGGAAGTCAATTCATCCAGAAACTCAGTTCTTAGTGTTTAGTAGTAGGGATTACAACTCTCTCCATCTATTTAAGCTATTATATTGTTAATTCGAGGATGAATGGGCTTAAGAGGGAGATAATGTAATGCCTTGTTTCAAAAATAGACAAGAAATAATCTTTTCATAAAAATTGTAGGTGCAATCGATGGTCACTATATACGAACAATAGTCTGATCGATGACCCATACTATGGGTCTGTGGTTCACCACTGTAGCCCTCCCATAACTTAGCTCCTAAAGTAGCCTAACACTCGACCCATGGATAGACCGACAATCCGTAAGTCAGACTACGGTTCGTGGTTTATGTCTGCGGAATAATACTCTTATTACTCAAATTCTTACATGAACTATGGACTACCACCATGGACTGTCATTCGATCTACGGCCTGTAGGTTTGACCGTAGGTGAAGGTTAAAAGTTAATTAGGGGAAAATTGTATTTGGGTAAAATTCAAATATTCATAGCTTGTACCAAGAAATAATTAGGTGTACTATGAATATCATAGATTATTGAATTATCAATCCAAGGCCAGCGAGTTTGTAAAAATCCAACCTAAGGGTAAAAATTTATGCCCATTTTAGTGAAAGCTGTCGGGCAAACTCAAATTACGGACCGTCGATTGAACAATGACCTGTCATTCTAGGTAGCTGATTGCTCTGACAAAAATTATTTCAAGGGTCTTTTGGTCTTTTACTTCTTTGTTGGACCACTAAAATACGTTGTTTTTACTGTAAATCATAATATTTTAATAAGATTAAGCCTAGAAGCATAATTAAAACTTAAACAAGTATATTCATTAATAAATGTAACACTCGGAAAGTCCATGACCTAATCTAGAACCTCACATGCTGTTGTATGGTTAATAACATTATTTTAAGAAGTATGATAATGGTTATAATTCATTTAGGAAGTTAAAGAGTAAAGACGTCAAGACACGTCCATGACATTCGAAAACTAAAGAAATTCAACTTCTAGACATCCCTATGTTGTGTGAAGGTTAGGGAGTGTCATATGAGGTCTAAGTAATGTAAAATAACTTTCAATAGGTAAAATATAGTATAGAGGGTCCAAACATTCTATAACGACTCCCCAAGGGTCCTCGAGACAATCAAGTCTCTTAACTTGAACAAGTTGCTATGGGTAATAAAGTTCTTGTTGTTCCTCTACCGATGAATGACGGAGAGATAAATGGCATATTTTCTCATTTTGGTCCAATGCATGACATCAAAAGCTAATATTGTCACTTCTAAAGTCCAATCCATGACAACCAAGTGAATTTGGATGTTGGACCCCGTGTGCCTCAACATGCTAGCACTATGGCATCTCGTTTACGAAACTTTACTAGGATTAACCCCCCTTTGTTCTACGGGTAAAAAATGGATGAAGACCCTCAATATTTCCTATATGATATCTATAAAAAAAAATTATGGGTGTGACTGCGGGTGAAAAATCAGAGTTGGCCTCCTATCAACTCAAAGATGTAGTGCAAACTTGGTAATCCCAATGGAGAGACTATAGGGCTAAGAGGTGTTCCAGTGACTTGAAAGATTTTCAAAAGTCCCTTTCTTGATAGGTTCTTTCCTAAAAAGTTGAGGGAATCTAAGGTGGAAGAATTCATCAAGGTTCGTCAAGGAGGTATGAGTGTAGTTGACTACTTATTAATGTTTACAAAATTGTCTAACTATGCTCCATCCTTGGCATCTAACCCAAGGGATGAGATGAGTCGTTTCATTAGGGGAGTGTTTAATGAATTGGTGGAGGAATGTCATTCGTTTATACATCATAACAATGTGAATATTACCCGTCTACTAGTTCATTCTTAAAAAGTTGAATAAAGTATACTAAAGATAAAGAATAATAGAAAGGCCAAGAGGGCTAAGTCTTTGAAAGTGGTTCTTCAAAGGGGAGATTGAAAATTCAAGACAAGCATAGATTCGAGAAGAGTTTCTCCAATAAAGTTCCTTCTAATTTCCCAAAGGCTTGTGATTATAGGGTGCCTAACACTAAGACCTAAAAGGGAAAGAGTGGAAACTAACCTAGTGAGAAGCCTAGTTTTACCAGGTATGGTAAAGGTCATGTGGGAGAGTGCTTAGTTGGAATGGGTAATTTCTTTAGTTATGGGAAGAGTGGTCACAAAGTTAGAGATTTCTCTAAATTGAAGGGGGAAGAGAAGGAGAGTGAACAAAGAAGTGGTTCAAATGTTGATTCTCCAAGAAAAAATCGCTTTTAGGCTCTCCATTTTAGGGGTGAGCAAGAGAGCTCTCCAGATGTGGTGATGGCTAAGTTACAAGTACTTTCTATTGATGTTTATGCTTTTCTTGATTCGGGTGCTACCTTGTCATTTTTTACTCCTTTGATAGTTAGAAAGTTTAATATTTTGCCTGATATCTTAAATAAACCCTTTAGGGTGACAACCCCGATAGGCGAGTCAGTTGTTACAAAAAGAGTGTCTAAAAATTGTCCTATAATGTTCCCCAATAGAACTACTCTTTTTGAGTTAGTAGAACCTGATATGGTTGATTTTGATGTTGTTTTGGGGATGGATTAGTTTGATGCTTGTTTTGGTTCCATTGATTGTAGGATAAGAGTTTTCAAGTTTTACTTTCTTAATGAATATCTCTTAGAGAATAAGGGGGGAAATTCTATTCCTAGAGGTCCTATTATTTCTTGTCTGAAAGGCTTGTCAAAAAATCTCTAAATGGTATTTATACCATATCGTAAGAGTCATAGATTTAGAATATGAAGTTCCTCCCATTGAGTTACTCCCCTTAGTGAGGGAATTCAGAGTTCTTTCCAATGATCTTCCCGAAATTCCTCCTGAATGGGAAATTGATTTTGGTATTGACTTGCTACTACATACGAATCACATTTAAATTCCTCCTTATCTGATGGCTCCGGCCAAATTGAAATAGTTGAAGGCTCAACTCGAGGATTTAATAGACAAAGGTTTCATTAAACCTAGTGTTTCCCCATGGGGTGCTCCAGTTTTATACGCGATGCGGAAGGATGGTTCCTTATATATCGTAGTTTCACGGTATTATTAATACTTTTTCCTTAAGTTTAGTGTGTCCAAAAGCCTTTATTGTGCTAATTTTCATATAAGTTTCTCTTTGTTTTGCAGGAAATGTTTCCGAAGATGAATGCGGAGATTTTGAGCGAAGAAATGCAGAAGAGACCACCTACGGAACTTATGACGGTCCGTCGTTCTTGTGACGATCCGTAGGTGGCAGCGTAGTGCAGCTGGTGAAGGAAGATGGGGAAGTTTGACAAGGTGTGGGGTTACGAAGCTTGTGATGGTCCGTCGTGTCTATAACGATCCGTTTTGCAGGTTCATCATGAAGTTCAAAGAAGTAATCCCAGTACCCATATTCCAAGAGTTGAAGCGTTTTGGAACGAAGAACCTCGATGAACAGTTGTGCCTATAACGTTCCGTCATACTTGCCGTCGAGGGTAATGAATAGAGTAGCACAAGAAATTTCACAAGTATGGGACGACAGATTCCATGACGGTCCATCGTGAACACGACAACCCGTCGCGAGGTCTCTCGACCCAGCCGCGTTTTGGCAGATTTCTAGCAAATAGACTCCTTGTTTAATTAGGTTTTTATTTTCTATAAATAGTTTTGAAAAACCTTGTTTTTGGGGTTAGACTCTGGATCATTGTTAGACTCCGTATTGTTAGACATAATATTAGTAGACACTATATTGTTAGACTTTTGAGAATCATTAGACTTTTTGTGAGATTATCGATTACTTTTAGATTCTTGCAAGTGATTTTTTGTGATTAATCAAGCAAACTTTCAGATTTTACTCTTTCTCATTGAAGTAAGTACATGAATTCTAATTTAATATATTTGAATATTGTTATTATGACTATGAGTAACTAAACCTCATAACTAGGTTTGTGGGAACCATAGGCAAATAATAAGATAAAACCTAACCAAAATAACTATTATAGAATGGTATCTTACATGCATTAATAATTCTTTCGCTTAGAAGTCTTTTTAACAGATGGCCAACGCTAGAACTCGCCTTAATACTACTTGCCGGACCAAGGAGGTAGATTATAGGAAAAGAATTATCAACATACATTTAGTCTATACTATCTAATAGGATAGTATTGATTGGTACGAGGTAATAACTTAGGCAAATATCGAATACGATGCTTAAAATAAGGTAAAGATAAGGGTTTGGGTAGCAATACACATAGCCGGACCAAGGTGCGGAGTGAGATTTTCTAGATGCCGGACCAAGGATTTAGAAATACATGACTTATCACTTTGCATGCAAGATACTAGGAAAGAATTGTTATAGTTAGAATTATCAAGTTATGAACCTGTGGGCAACACGTAATCCCTACTTACTTTGATTAATTTATTAAAATCCAACATTCAAAGTTGTTAAATGTCTCATTCAATTGCGTTAGTTATTTTCATTTATTTAGAAATAGAAACCCCCGTTTTATTATTTTTACTTTCCAAGGAAGTCATTGACCAAACAATAGTAATAAAAGGTTGAAGTTAAGTCTAGACTATTTTTCTCGTGGGAACGATCCAACCTCACTAGTTGGGTTATTTACTTGACACGACCGCTTTAATTCTTATTTGAAAAGTAAGTTTGAGAGTATCAATTCCCTTAGGATGTATAACGATTACCGGCAACATAACAAAGTGACCACTAAGAATAAGTATCTGTTCCATCAGATTGATAAGTTTATTTATCAACTCCAAGGGTCAAGCTACTTTTCTAAAATTGACCTGAGGTTGGGATACCACCATCTTAGGGTGAGAGATGAATGTATACCCGAAATGGCCTTTCAAAAAAGATATGATCATTATGTGTTTAGGGTGATGTCTTTTGGGTTAATTAACGATCCGACGGAAATTATTGACCTAATGAATAGGGTGTTTCAAAAATACCTATATTCCTTTGTGATTGTCCTCATAGATGACATCTTGTTGTATTCGAAGATGAGAGTGATTGTATGGATCATTTGAGAGTGGTGTTACAAGTTTAGAAGGAACACCAATTATTTTCCAAGTATAGAAAATGTGAGTTTTATGGTCGGCGGCGTTTCTTGGACATGTCATCTTTAGTGAGGGTGTAGAGGTTGATAAAAAGAAAATGGAGGTGTTTATAAATTTTCCTAGACCATTGGCTCAAACCGACATAAGAAGTTTCTTAGGTTTAGTCAGGTACTATAGGATGTTTGTACATGTTTTTGCTTCCATTGCATCACCTTTGATTCTTTTGACTCAAAAGAATGTGAAATTTTAGTGGTCGAAGGCTTGTGAAAGAAGATTCTAAATCTTGAAAGATAGGCTTACCATCGCTTTGGTGTTGTATTTACCTAAAGGTAATAAGGGTATTTTGTGGTATTTTGTGAAGCCTCCCAAGTGGGTTGGGTTGTGTCCTTATGCAACACGGGAAAGTTATAGCCTATGCCTCTAGGCAACTCAAGATTCATGGGAATAACTACCCAACTCAGGATCTTAAGTTAACGGCCAAGGTGTTTGCCTTGAATATATGGAGGCATTACTTAACTTGTGTTCATGTTGACGTATATATACCAACCATAAGTGTCTTTAATATGTGATGTATATATACCAACCATAAGAGTCTTCAATATGTGTTTACCCAAAAGAAGTTGAATCTCTTACAATGAACATAATTAGAATTGTTGAAATGTTACGACATGAGTGTCCTCTAGCACCATCCCAGGGCCAACGTAGTTGCGGATGATCTAAGTCGTATGACTATGGATAGTGTGTCTCATGTTTAAGATGGAAAGAAAGACATAGTGAAAGATGTCCACAAGTTTTCTTGTTTCGGTGTTCGATTCGAAGATTCTCCTAATGGTGGTTTTATGGTTCATCATGACTATAAATCGTCTTCGGTGGTTGAGGTTAAGTCAGAACAACATCTTGATCCATCATTGGTGATGTTGAAGGAATCGATTTTTGGTAAGCTTAATGAGCCATTCTCCTTAGGGGATGGTGTTTTAAGGTACTAAGTGAGGTTGTGTGTGCCCAAGTTGATGTTTTAAGAAATATGATTCTTGAGGAAGCTCATGGTTCATGTTATTCAATTCATCCGGGCTCTACTAAGATATATCATGACCATAAAGAAGTATTTTGGTGGGATGGCTTCAAAAGGGACACAACATAATTTGTTGCAAAGTGACTAAATTGCCAACAAGTAAAAGTCGAGCACCTAAATCCAAGTGGTTTAGTACAACAAATCAAAATTCTCATATGGAAGTGGGAATACATTAATTTGGACTTTGTAGTTGGTTCGCCTCGTACTCGAAGGAAAATGACTCTATATTGTTGGAAGTGGATAGATTGACCAAATACACTCATTTTATTCTCTTTGAGTAAACTTACTCCTTGGAAGATTATGCAAAGATCTATATATATGAGATTGTGAGTCTTCGTGGTATTCTATTATTCATCATATCGTATAGGAAAGAAAAATGCATATCTAGATTTTGGAGGTCGTTTCAAAAAGGGTTGGTTACAAGAGTAAAATTAAGCAACGCTTTTCATCCTCAAATGGATGATCAAGCGGAGCCTACTGGTAAAACTCTTGAGTATATGCTAAGATATTATGTTATAGACTTCAAAGGGAGTTGATATAATCACTTTCCTTAGGTGGAGTTCTCCTATAAAAATAGTTACCATTCGTCAATATCCATAGCTCCTTTCAAATAGTTGTATGGTTGTAGATGTAGATCTTTGGTTGGATAGTTTGAGGTTGGCTAATCTTCAATTTTTTGTCCCTAATTGTTCTATGTTGCTTTTAAGAGAGTTCATATGACAAGGTACCCATTGAAAATAACCTGTATCCGGCTAATGTCTTATGCCAATAATAGGAGAAGAAATTAAGAATTTGAAGAAGGGCATAAAGTGTATCTGGAAATTTCACCCATGAAAGGAGTGATGTGATTTGGCACGAAAGGGAATTAAATCCATGTAATGTAGGTCCATATAAAATTTTGCAAAGGGTTGGCATGGTTGCATATGAATTGAGATTACCTAGTGTGCTAGCTTCGATTCACCTGGTCAATGTCTCCATGCTTAAGAAGTGTATTGGTTACCCTGAGTCCATTCTTCCTATTAAAGGTCAAGAAATGGATGAGAACCTATCCTATTAAGAGATTCTAGTGCAAAACCTTGATAGACAAGGGAACAATTTGAGGAACGAAGAAGTGGGCTCCCTAAAGGTATTATGGAGAAACCACCTAGTTGAGGGAGCAACATGGGAAGCCAAGGCCAACATGATGTCCCGTTATCCTCATCTATTTTCTAGCTAAGGTTATTTATTCCTAATAATAATGAAAACAATCAGTTTATATTGATTCGACTTATTTTTCAAGGATAAGCATATTATGATAAAAATCTATGTTAAAATGAAATTTTATGGAAATATGCTCTTTTACTAGATTTGCACTTATTTGTTGTATTTTTGTATGTTGTTATCTTCATGAAATGACATTGATCTTTTTTATGTGTTTTAAAATTAGTTTTTGGCATAAGTTACTCTTTGTGTGTTGATAAGCTCATGTTGAAGTTGAGAAGGAAATTCATGATGTTGTTATGTTGAGCTCTTATATGTGGAAGTAGATGTTTTGAGTTGTTATATGTAAATGTAATTTTGTTATGTTGATTTGAGTTGTAAATAATGTTCTGATATGTTGTTGTTGGTTGGGCTGCTAGTATTGAGTCTATCCTTTCCTTACAGAAGATTTTAGTGTCATTCGGGGACGAACGTTCCTAAGGGAGGGATAATGTAACATTGTGATAGTACGTGATCTAATCTAGAGAATTAAATACTTGTATACTGTTGGTAACAATTTTTGAGGACCTTAAATAATGTTTATAAATAATTAGGGATGTTTTATAGTCAAGACGTCGAGAAATGTCTATGACATTCAGAAACTAGCGAAATTGAACTAGTAGACGTTCCTATGTTGTGTGAAGGTTTGGGAGTGTCATACGAGGTATAAGTGTTATACAAAGACTCTAAATAGGTAAAATGCAGTGTATAAGGTCCAAACAACCATTACGACTCCCCAATGATCGCCCGAAGGGTCCTTAAGGAGGACCCAAACATTGGCAACAAAGATGCCATAACTGTTTGAAGCAGCCAACGTGTGGAGCTAGCCATGCGTCGCAGCCAACACAGGGAAGGAAATATTTTTCCTTCTGACGCTGGGAATCCATGAGGTATATTTCCTTAATATGGAACTAAAAAAAAGATATGAAATTGCCCCCGCGACACACACCCACTTCAAAGATTCGTTTGCGTCATTTTAAAGTCAATTTGACTTCTCAAAAAGTCCAAACTAAGCGATGCGTATAATGGGTAATTTAGGGGACCAGTATGTCTTGGTTTTAGATCAGTTTTAACTCATTTTCAATTACTCAAATGACATCCCTAAATAAAAACCCAAAAGCTCTCACCTCTCTCTACTTTCTCTCTCAACTCAACCTCCATTGAAGGATCAAGGAAGCTTGGAGAAGAAGACAACGTTCTCAATTTTTCTTGTCAAATTTGTAAATTTAGCTTCATTAAGGTATGGGTTCTTCATTCTTGGGATTCCTTTCACCAAGAGGTCCTTTAAAAGTTAATTTCTAAATCACCAAATTACAAGAGTTTTCTTCTAGTAATGCATTTTCTTCTAAGCTTGAAATTGATGGTTATTTGTGATGAATTTTGATTACCTATGGCTAATTGAGCGTAGAATGTTGATTAATTTATTTTTATTATTGTAATTTCATATGCATCATTTCCCTTTACCCAAATTTCCAAACCTTCGATCTTGCTTATGAACTGATGCGAATGGAAGATGTATTTATTGTTGGACTTGTCTTATCTAACTTGGATATTGATGATACAATTTACCTAGTTCATGTGTTAATTACTATTGTATGATGTTATTAAACATATTGATGGATGAAATTGGATTTGTTAAGGGCAAGAAAAATGATGATGGATTTGAAGGATAATTGGTAATACTTTGTGATTTTAAACCTTTACTTCAATTGTGATGGCTTGTACTTGGTGATGAAGTTCACTTGAAGCATATATTTTTATTTGTTTAAGTAGGTGTTGGTATAATGATATTATTGAAATTTCCTGATTATGTCAAAATGTGAGATTATTTTAAGACGTATTCATATAAGGTTGGTTATGAATTGCCTATGTACGTTACCATGACATTATGATGATGATAATATGCTAATATCACCTATTAGGGTTGTATTGAAAGGATCTTCTCATGCATATCATATTGGGCTAATGACGACGATATACAAGGGGTTAGTGTTCTATGACTTAAACTAAGTTATTATGAATAGTAAAGGCTTAAAGACATTTCAAAAGTGACTTTAGCTTAGCACCGAATGAACTTGACAATGAGAGGTGTTGACTTCCAATAGAGGAAGATTCACCCTATAGTTCCACATGAGGTTTTGACCACCCTTCGAGAGACATTCACCCTATGGTTTCTCATGAGTTAAGGGCTCCAATGCTAATGGGCATGTAGACGGTTCAAGAAATATCTCCCAGTTCCTTAACTATGTTTTCCCCATAGGAAAACTAGCTAGTTGATACACCTATATTGTTATGTTAATGTATTAATTCTACCTTGGCAAGTAAGCAGCTTCATTCAGTGTAGGGTTCATCACACTGATTCCATGTTCAGCTCACATGGTCTATGTCAGTTAAGTATACTCTTCCTGAAGGTAAAATGAAGTAACAAAGTTAACACTTAATAGGGTGACTTGAGGGGTTTGACATAGTATGTGTATGGGTATTTGACTCTACCTAGAAATTTTACAAGTTGGCTCAAAGAGGTGTCCAAAGACGTTGTTCTTATGTATGATGCTATGAAATATATGATGTTGACTTTATATGATGATACTCTTACATGATAATGACTATATTGAAGGCATCACTTCGTTAAGAAGGGTTTTCAAATTATAAATCTCATGATCTCACGATTTCAGGAATCAATAACCACAAAATGTACATAGCCATATAATTAAGCACGTAGAAAACTTTACAATGTCACTCAATATATATCATTTACCATTAAGAGTGTATCCATCAAATTGAATAAACCATAACTTACTTCCACCAAAGAACTAAAGTCAAGCAACTACTTCTCCAATGTTTTTCCTATCCTCAATGCTTCCAATCCTTTCCAATATATCAAGTATATAAGCATAATTTGTAAGTTAACAAGCCTATAAACAGTCAAATTATTCTATGTCTAGCCTACACCCAAAAATTCACCTAATTGTATCATCAATTTGCTATAGTTTAAACCTAAGGTTAAGTCTTAATTCCTCACATTAGTATAACCTTAATGTATTTCGTATAACATACTACACCTTATATTTAATTACCAATCTCTATATGCCAAATCTTGACTCTAATAGAATAACTTTAAGAAAAGAGTCCAAAATTTACAAAAATCACACGTGAATCACACTTAACCTTCATACATGAAATATGCAAGACCTTACAACATTTTTAAACTCATAATTATACCATAAGTTACCATTATTATTATATTTCAATTTCCCACAACTAATAAAACATGAAGCAACTGCTAACGGAACCAGTGGCACACTTGCAGGATAGAAACACACGTCAGTCTTACCAAAAGCATCACATGCCTTAGCCCTTACTTTCTTTAAAAATTCTTAGGCCATCATTTGGTAATAATTCATTCCCTGATTTGTCCCCTTAATTCATTCTCTATCATATATATACATATATATATATATACATATATATATATATATAAATATATATATACATATATATATATACATATATATATATACAAATATATATATATATATATATACATATATATATATAAACACACACACACACACACACACACACATATATATATATATATATATATATATCCTCCACTCCATATTAAATTGTAACAGCAACCATACAAATTATTAGATGTTACAGAAGCACTATAGCCATTATACAATTTGATAATTAATCAAGTAAAGAGAATCGTACCCACAAAAGAATGAACAATTCCACTATAAATTTTAATGTAATTATATTTAACCGACAACTAAGTAATTTCTTAAAACTAACCCATTAGTTCTATTATTGTAGTTATGAATTGAAAAAAATACCCATTTAAAAATTATGCGAAAAGTCTTTTTTAGCCAAAAAGCTCTAGTATTCTTAATGAACAAATGGGTCTTTATATTGGATACTAATTACCACCCTACCAGGAGGACAATCATAGAATCAGTACACCTGACCCACTACTAGGGACTGGCCAATAGAAGTGAAAACACACCTAAACGAAGAAAGATGAAGTAGTTGATCACATAAACATTTGTATAACCATGGTTGAATAACTCTAGATCCTCCTACCATTGTGACCAAATAAAACATTTTCATTCATCTAACTCGACCACTTTGATTTTCTAAATATGCAAAATCACCAATTTAGTCCCTGTTATAAGTACACACCTATGCTTGGTTTATTGAACCCCTAATCCACAGAACTCAACACATTTAATACTAACAAAACACCACAACCACATCGACGATCTATCTTACTCCCAAACCATCATTAGTATCAAACTATTTTTTATTCAATACATGTTCAAACAATGACTATATATCATTCTATCTAAGCATCTCATGACGAATACAAGTCTTCAAACAAGGCTAATGGAACTAATTTAAAATTTCATATTACCTTTCAATCGAGATAAAACTATTAAATCGCACCCAAAAATCAACTTCAGACCACTTCCACATATCATGTACCTCATGCCAACACTTAGAGAAATTCTTGGTCACAATGTTATTTTGTAAAGGGTCATAACCTTTATTCACCATCACCTGTCTATGAAACACATCATAACGTTCTATGTAGTCCCATCGATAGATTAGTATTATCGCAACTTTAAATTCATAATTTACATTTCACCTTGTAAATAATTCTTAAGTCCTTTATCATAATTTGAGCAATCTAACCCCATGTAATACACTAAATTTTCTATACCTCATGTTTTGTTACCAAATCAAAAACCAATCTTTAAAAAAGCCAATAATAAATTCGTAGTATGTTTGTACCGAACTAGTTCACATCCAAATTCATATTGAAACTCATCGGAAAAGAATAAAATATCAACAAAACCTTCAACTATACCCCAAGGATTCGTACGAGAGGTATTATACCTTCACTTTTGTCAAGTTCTTCCCATGGTGCAAAATTCTTAATATCTCAACTATTCAACATATCATACTCTCGTTCCTTTTTACTGACTCTCTTACCGATCTTATTCTTTGATGTATAATCGTTGACTGTTTGACCTTAGCATCTAAGTCAAACATTGCGGGAAGCCCTTCAACAATCAAAAGTAACCAATTTTTTTACTCAAATTATGTCCAAGTCCTTCCAAATGCTCCATATTAAATGAGAGCAATCATTTCATACCTTACAAATTCATACCTTGGTAAACATACTACCACGAATATAGACTTATATTTAAAAACATAAATTGTAAACCAGTAATTTAATCCCCTCATCTATCAAGATAGCTCATACCTTGAAAACTTTTATGAAGTTATGTATCTTAACTTATCATTGATTTCCTCTTCACCGATATTATCATATCCTTCACTAAAAATCCAATTATAGTCATTAACAAACTAAAACCACAAGAGAAATTATCATCATACTCGAGCTCAATGTATATACACTCCTTTCTTAATTCATATTCTATAATTGTTACCAATATGATAAACCCGCGACACTACTACCATAGCAATAGTTAAATATATGAAATCACTCATATTTGAACTCAATTCTCAACCTACTGAAGAGACCACTTTAGACCATTCAATTGAAGAAATATTATTTCCCTAACCTCTTTTGAGGGCTACACTCATCCTTTTTATTTTTTTTATATTATGACTCTAGTTCCTTCAAATTCTTTTCGAGTGGTACCCCAACATCTCCTAAAATATTTCATATAATCGCTTTACGCACTAAATACTAGAAATTCAGACCATACATACTCAAAGTCATTGTTACCATCAAAAATTTGTTTAATCAACAATATTTTTATAATTGCATCTAAGTCTCAATGAATCACGATTTGTGTTTATTACCGTCATAGTTAGTTAGCCCTGGACATCACAACAAAATTAAACATTTTTTGAGCTTACCACACCACTAATAACTCGTTAAGTAGTTTCTAGTCATACTTCATAATCGACATATTTATTTCCACATAACACTAATACTATACAACCATGAAAATAAGTTAAATCACTAGAACACATCATACATATCGATAAGATTGCACCCAAATATCCCACACATTTCTACTCATTTAATAGGTAAAAAATTACAAAATATGTTTCATCTTTAGCCTAAGTGAATGCATTAATTCTTTCATATGATAGGCCAATAGAAAAAGTAACACACTTCATAACTTTAACCATGTAAACATTGATAACCCTCTCTAATATACCCTCAATCTATGACGTCATAGTAGAGATTCTGACCTCAATTGGCGCAACCTAATTTCACCACTCAATAAAAAACCCATACGTGTTATGAAAACTTTACCAAATGTATTTTCAAAAGTAATGATGCTAATTTTCTAGTTTTCCCATAAATTCGTGAATGTTGTCACAAATCAAGATAAACAGTAAAATTGGACCTCATATCTTCCGTTTCTCAATATTTAGGGAGCCATCTCTCCTCCTATATTTCAAAGGTTGGGGTATATAATTTTATGAAGAAACTAGAAAATGTTATCTTAAGTCATACGTAGTGTCTGTATTAATCAAACACTCAACATGAGACTATCACCACATTTTGCGTCTCTCCGAAACTAGTATGTCACATACTCGATATTAAGTCTCTCCACTATATTCATTTATGCAGCAAGTCAAAACAATCAACAATGGAAGTATGAGCATATTCATAATCAATAGACATGAAGAATGAGGGTTTCAACTTTCTGACTAAATGAAAAAATTATGTTGATCACTAGTCATTACAAGCCATGTAGTCAATCGAGAAAATATGCCTATTTCCTAGAACAAATTTTTTGTGGTGTTTCTATATTAAATTTTTTTAATGTGGACAATTTTTTTGAGGTGTTGCTATATTCAAAATTTTTTAATCTAGTACTAACCATACGTTAAATATAGTGAATAAGTTCAGATACCAATTTCTATCACCTAGATATCAATTGGATTCAAGTATTAGCACGAATGAAAGAAGGAATGAAGTTTTCCTAAAGTCCTATAGCTTCTCAAATAAAAGTAAAACTGTCCCCATACTGTTCCGTAAGAATCTACTAGACTTGTCCTTGTGATGAGATCACCAAAATTAACGCTTTGATACCAAGTTTGTCACGACTCAAAATGAGTCGTGAGTGGCACCCAAAATTAACCTCCTATGTGTTTGAACCCCCATCATATCAACAATTCAACTACGTATATCAATAAAATGCGGAAACGAAAAACATATTAAAGTAACTAATAAAATCAACCTCCTCGATTCTATTTTATGTCATTCAAAAAGCCTGAAATTCGGCACATCAATAACATCAATTCTTGAAATACAAAGTCTAAGAGTATTAGAAACACCAACACAAAAGAATAAAATAGTTTATGTCCGAAAATTAAGTAAATCATGTCAAGAACAATAGAATCGAACACGAGCTTGAATGAACATGTCACCATGGAAGTTGTTATATTTAGACTGACTAGAGATGATGGCGAGTAAAAGTCTCGGGTACACTCGCCACAATTCATAAAACAAAACAAAGAAGAACTAGTAGGGATAAGTATGGGGCCACATAAACTTAGTAGGTATCATCAACCAATCCAAAGTACAAACTAAAATACATTAGATAATAGTATAAAATAAACTATGACACTTAATAGGTGGAAATCAACAAAAATCAACCAGTGGCAAAAAACTAAAGTAAGTGCGCAATCAATCACAATATTAAGCGCACATATGGGGATTCATGTCTCCACATCATGCTCCTTCTGGAAATGAGTTCTTTGAGATTGAGTACATTAAGTTAATTAAATATATGTTTCCTTTGATTTTACAGTGTAGGAATACGACACTCCGATTCAATTATACCTCGGTAAAACTTGACATTCGGATCCAATAATACAATGTTGGAATGTGATACTTTAATCCAATTATACTGTGTCGAACGTGACACTCAGATCTATTTATATCATGACAGAACGTGACACTCTAATATTATAATACCATTAATTTAACATTATTTATCACTCCTTTTCGATTCATTGGCAATATTTCATCAAGCCTTCTTTATTCAAGCCATCATTTCGATAAACAGGGTTTTAAAATTTCAAATCTCACGGTGTTAGGATCTCAGACCAATCACAAATCACACAACCAAGTTACACAACCACATAATCAAGTACATAAGAAACCTTACAATATCCCTCAATAAATATTAATCATTATTAGGAGTCTATCTATCAAATGGAATAAACCATAACCTACCTCCACCAAAGAATTGTAGTCGAACAACTACTTCCCTAATCCTTTTCCTTTCCTTTATGCTTCCGAACCTTTCAAATCTATTAAGTATTTATACATCCTATGTCTATCCTTGACCTAAAAATTGATCAACTTTCTAAAGTTCAAACCTGAGGATAAATCTTCATTCCTCCAATTAGAATAACTTTAATGTAATTCATATAATATCGTACACCTTGTATTTAATTACCCATTTTGATAAATCAAATTTTGACTCTAATAGAATAACATTAAGAAAAGTGTCCAAAATTTCTAAAATTCACACGTGTACCACATTAGTAAACTCGTAATTTACCATTATTATATCCTAATTTCCCACTAATATTAAAACCTGAAGCTACGGGTAACGGAAGCAGTGGCACACTTGCAGCGATAGAAACACACGTCAGACTGACCAATAACATCACATTCCTTAGTCCTCACTTTCTTGAGAAATTCCTAGGCCATCATTAGGTAATAACAGTAATCATATAAATTTTTAATTGTACATATTTGATGTTATAGGAGCACTATATTCATTTAAAAAATTTATAGTTAATCATGTAAAGTGAAATGTATCCGCAAAAGAATGCACAGTTCATCTTTATTGTCGTCTCTTTCTCACCACAAACTTTTATTCTTTCTACAAAATATTTTCTGCCTAATTATTATTTAAGACAATAAAAGTGCAAAAAATGATCAACTATACATTTTAATGTTATTTTATTTAACCACCAACTAAATAATTTATTAAAACTATCCCATTAGTTCTATATTTGTAGTTTTGAATAGTCCAAAACACCTATTTAAAATTTATCGGAAGAATCTTTTCTTAACTAGAAAGCTCTAGTACCTACAACCACATAATGGGTCGTTATACAATGTATTGCGGACTTAGCTTACATTTGTCAAATCTCATCACCCCTTTCATGGGTGGTACCATAAGAAGAACATTCTCACCGGTTCAAAATGCCATGTCTCTTATCTAATGATCTGCATTCTTCTTTTGTCTACTTTGTGAAGCTAGGAATCACTACAACAAAAACAATTTTTAGTGGCGGTAAATAGACATATTAATAAAGAGTGTTAAAGTCTTTAACGGCATAAGTTAAGATTCATTAGATCAAATGACGCTAAAGCCTTTAAGGACATATACAAAGAGTATTAATTGCCTCTAAAAACACATGTTTAGCGGTAATTATTAATTAATTACCGCTAAAGCTCATTTTTTGATGTAGTAAGTCATCTTGAATACTCTTCACCTTATCTTTAGAATCCCTAACTAAATATACTCCCAAAGGTTTCACATCTCCATCCTCAAATCATCTTATGGGTAATCTAAATCCCCTCCAATAGAGTGCCTCAAATGATTGCATATCTATGATGGAGTGATAACTATTATAATAGGAGAACACAAAAAGGTAGGAACTTATCCCAATGCCCTCCAAAACCAATCACGCATTCCCTAAACATGTTTTCTAACACTTGAGTAGCTCTGTCTTACTAACATTAGGTCTGTGGATGGAAAGCTATACTAAAAGTGTGTTGTGTGCCCAGTTAATCATGTAACTTTCTTCAAAACAAGAAGGTGAATCGGGTACCACGATCTGAGATGATAGAAAGTGACACTCCATGCAACCTCACCATCTCATTCACATATACCTTAGCCAATTGTTAAGCATTATAATCTACCTTTACCGAAACTAAATGGGCTGACTTAGTCAATCTATCAACCACAACCCATATAGAAGCAAAAATTCACAAATTATTGGGAATACCAAACACAAAATCCATGGTGATTATTTCCCTGTTTAATTTCGGAATTGCATTCTTTGAAGCAAACCCACAGGACTTTGATGTTCATAATTTACTTGTTGGCAATTTTCACTTATCCACAAACTCCGCTACGTCCTTCTTCATTCCCAGCCACCAATAAATTTTCTTCAAATCGCAGTACATCTTCGTCACACCTAGATGAATAGAATATGGCGAATAATGGGACTCCATTAACAACTTTTGATTCAAATAATCAACTCGAGGAACACAATTCTTCCTTTGAAACGAAGTACACCTTCCACATCAAGAGTGCTCTCTTATGCCTTAGCAAGTGCGGTCTTCTTTCTAAATACATTCAAATTCTCATTATCAAATTGTTTGGCCTTTATTCTACAATGATGTGGCCTTCACTTCAATGCTGGATAGCACCCGACCTTTCTTTGAGATGACCAATTGCATGAATTTAGACTCTAAGGTCTGAATTTGTTTGCCAAATGTCACTTGGATACACTCAAATAAGATAAACTACCCATGCTTTCCCCTTTCAACTCAAAGCGTCTACCACACTTTTAGCCTTACAAGGATGGTATTGAATGGTCACACCATCTTCTATTTCTCGATTTAAGATCCTTTTGAGTGAACACATGTTGAAAACTACAATGATCAATAAAGGCTTCACA
Organism: Solanum lycopersicum; assembly: GCF_036512215.1. Classification (NCBI taxonomy): domain Eukaryota; kingdom Viridiplantae; phylum Streptophyta; class Magnoliopsida; order Solanales; family Solanaceae; genus Solanum; species Solanum lycopersicum. Next base: position 34,672,250 of record NC_090800.1, on the reverse strand, counting down.
CTTCAAACCATAGAGATAATGTTGTAAGATCATAAGATAAAGCAATACCGCTGCCAACTCTAAATCACGTGTTGGATAATTCCTCTCAAGCAGCTTCATAGACGTAAGGCATAAGTTATAGCATTCTTGTCCTAAATAAAGACAACACCCCAACTTTCACGGATCAGGACACTACTTTCACTTGAATCTCCAGCTATCGTGAGTATTAAGATAATGAGGGATTGGATCCCTCCCACAAGGTGGTCTCGAGAATATGTAGCCAAATTTGAATATATTAAAGTTAATAATAGCGTAAAATATTTACCAATAAAACATAGATAAAGTTTTGAGAGACACAAGTGTTGAATATCAATGGGGGGGGGACTTTTGTAACAACTACAACATCAAATAACAGGAAATTAACAAGTAGAGACGAAATTCATGGGATGATAGGATTATGGTTTAAGGTACACAACCGGGTGAATGCAATTTATAGTGAATGGCTTTAATTTAGTGATTGGGCTAGATTGTTGTAGAGATAAATTTTTGTCTTAGAAAATTTACCTGAATTAAATTTGTTTCTCTCAAACACCAATAAGAAACAATTAAGAACAACCTTTACTTTAGAAAATTTATTCTCTCAAGCTAAATGCGTGGAAAAGGATTTAGGATTCATTCTGTCAGGCTGAACCCATGAAAACCCAATACCTACGAACCATCAGCTGAGTAATCTTGGTTTTTAAAATCTCTCTCTCTCGATCAAGCAAAAATATGAAGTTAGAGTTGCATTTGAAACTACAACCCTTTAGATTAAGCCACAATTACTGAATGAATCACTTTAAAAGCATTTGTACTATCAAATAGCAATAGCTGACAACTATATAAACCCATAATCACACCCCAGGAATTGGGGTTTTAGCTAGACATTATAAAAAGGTGCAAATGATTACCGATTGTGTTTACATAAACTGGTAAGATTTATATTGTCTTTACAAAGGTCTAAGATGATGAATATTTTGCACCCACTTCCCATTTCAGAGAAATGGAAATCTTCAAACCTTCAAAGCTAAGGAAGTATGCTCTCTAAATATAGCTCTTTGCTCTCATACTTGGAAACTAAATAGTATTATATTCTTAAAAAGATAAAATTGGATCCTAAGCTAAAAATTAAACAAGTATTTATACACTCCAAAACTTGTGTTGCGTAGGACCATTTGACACTATTAGTCGGGATAAGCAATCCATTCTTTAGTACATTCCATCGCTTTCTACTTTAACGTTCTGTATCTTCAAAATCTATAAATATGGGCGATATAGTAGTATATCACATAATCGTTTAGCCATTTGGTCAATGCTCCTTTCTGTTACCCATTTGATTTTCTCCTTCAAGGCTTTGGTCTCCGGAACATTAGGCAAGACCAAGGTTTTCTTGAGACTCGCCTAATTGTTTAGGAAATCCTCAAGCCTTCTTTTCTTCGTTCTTTCAGTTATCGTGTTCGTTTTTTGCTTATTAGTGTCCATATTTTATTCCTCAATACAAATACATGAAAAACCAAGAATTTTCATCTGTTATTGATACAAAATATGTATTTTAGGATACTAAATCTATTAACATGAAGCCTTCAATGAGTTCAACACATGGAAAAATCAATACTCCCAACTTAAAATTTTTGTGCTTGTCCTCAGTAAAACTCAATACTGATACACAAGTTTCAATCATAAAATCACACAGCATGACTCAACATACTTATTCAATGATCAAAGCACTCAAATATACTAGTTGTGACTCAAAATTATCAAATAATCTAAAATCACAATACTTTCTTCTAATGCAAGTTCAAGCTCAACAAAGGTGTTCAAATGCCATCATACAAAAGTTGATTTCATACTCACATGCAATGGTTGCAACGCTTACTCTGACGAAATTAATATAATGCATGACTTCACCCATAGGTTTGCCCATATCTTCCAATCTACCTTAGTTTCATCTTACTCAAGATCAAAAATGTTTTTCAAGGCTTGTAATTGGACTGAGTGCATGGGTATGATCGTTCAGATCAGTGACTTTTATCCTCATGTATTGTGGTGTGAAAAACAATTTGTTTGCTGTTTTTTCATCATTTTCATTCGTGCTCACAAGTTACCCCATTATTCATCTTCCAAGGATGGGCGGAAACCCCATTTTCTTTGCACTTTCACAACATTATTCCACAACTTTTTCATTCCTTTTTCTTTTCTTTTAATCTTTTTCATCTCCTTTTTTTGTATGGATGAGTTCCATTTTTCTCAAAATCTTGATAAAAGGGGGACTTCTTTGCATTTCTTTATTTACCTTCTCTTTTCACCACACCTCTTGTTTAGGCTTTTGTCTAAAGTTAGCTATTCAAACTAACAACAATTTTATGAGGATTATGGGTAATTGATCAGCAGATGTCATGCTTTCATCAAGTTTTATCCAAGAAAAGGTCAAGGCTCACTGGTGTTCAAAATAGGATAAAACATATGACGTTGGCCACAAAAGAGGTATAATGTCAAATTTCACACTCTTCATATTTTCCTTAGATCAGATAATGACATTGCATCACTAAGTCAACAAGACAAAGGGGAAAATTATAGGTGTCATCATACATGGTTCAAAGTAAGCTCATCACACTAGGCATTAACATTAATGACAAAAAAGACTCCACACCTTCACTAGTGTTAAATGTTCATCACAAGAGACTCAATTCAATCATTGGATAGTAATAATGAGATGCAAAGAGTTCACATATTTGCTATGCAACTGCATTTCGCCTTATCATATCCGCACATTCATTTTTATGATTAAGAGCAATATTAAAGCAAAATCAGTAGTGATCATGGATCCGACTCAAATTTCCAAATGAACGGTCACATTCATCACAAATAATAGGTGATTTATTTTTGGAAGGGTTAAAAATCATTTAGAATAAAAAACTTAAGTCACAAGCGCAATCATCCACAATATGGAATTAAAAATGCAAGATAAATCTTAAAACCCTGTTATTTAAATAAAACCACTTTCCAAAAAGGTGGACCTCACACCACAACACATAAAATATTTATCCTCAAAAGATAACAAAAAGATCCAAAAGTCAGAAAGTAAGACAGAGAGGGAGGTAAAGAAGTGGTCATGTCTACAGTCGCTCCATATTTTTGAGCATCAATTGCCTGGTGCATCACTCTAGTCCTGGGTCTTAGTACTTGAAGTCAACTCTAAAGAAACAACAGTACTAGACCTACTAGGATCTTCCAAGGGTCTATTAGCGAAAAAGGTCTGCACAACTGCATAGAGTTCTCGGGCCCTTGAAGGATCATAGGGGCCTCGGGGAGAAGTCTCCCAGTCAAAAATAGTTTTCTTACCCTTGCCTTTCTCATTCCCAACATATATGGTCCATTTGGTTTCTTGAGCCCTGCATGCAGTTGCATCCTCATTTAGTATTATCCTCTAAGCTTTCTTTAGTGGTGACATGTTTCTCACAGAAACTTTTTTTTCTAGCCATGACTGCAAAACAATGGAAAGAAGTTACAAATACTAAAAGCATAGTAAAAAAAGAGTTGTAGATAGACTCATCGATCCAATGGATGAATCGCCGAATCACTTTTGAAAGCCTGATCTGGCTCGCTAAAAGAATTAGATCTATAGTTTTAGCAAGTAGGCGATAGGAAGGGCCTTTTTCAAATCACCGACAACATTCAGTGAGCAAGGTCTAGCCCTCAAAAAGTTACAGAACTAAAACAGTTTATGGGTGCAGACAAAGGGCGAATAAGAGAACTTTATGCGAGTCGCCAAGTGCCTTCGGCGACCTCAAGCTTTTCGACTAAGGTAACAAAACCCAAATACAAGTAAAAAATGAAACTAAATGTGAGATGGGGAACTTCGACGAATCGCCAAGTGATTTGGCGAGTTCGACCAGCTCGCAAAATGACCCAACATGCCTGCTTTTAACCCAACTTTTTGAATTCAATCCCGCAATCCCAGAAAATAAAATCAAAGCATGCACTAGTTAAAATAAAGAAAGACCCATAACACCTATCACATGGGGATACTCTGACATCTCCAAATTTTACTGAATTTGGCTAACTGATAACTTTTTCCCTTATTAAGGACATCACTAGCTCTGTAATTTGGAATATAACATCGTTTGGTACAAATACGAGCTACCTAAACTTCATCCAACCGAACTAAAAAACAAGAAAGCACAATCCCGCAAAATGTAATTCATTATAAAGCACAAATTTAGGGTAATCTATCATTAAAGGCATTACATGCAAGATTATCAAAATCAAACACACAATCAAACAATCTAATTGTATCAGAGAGGCCAATCAAACGAAAAGCAAACATAAAAATCATCTGCATAAGAGTACAATTTCATAAAACTAAACTCCTGGTTCAGAAACTATTTGTAAATGTCGATTAAAATGATATTAAAATTCTAGGAAACACGGGAATTGAACTTCGAGCACGAATCCAATGGATAAAATAAGGTGAAAGTAAGGTAAATATAGAAAATACTAAATAGATGTGAGCTTTGGAAGATTAAAGTGAGGAAAAGTGAAAGAGTGAAGTTTACACCTTTGGCCTTTAAATAAACTTTCCCTTTTTACCCTATTCGGCGAGTTTTATCAAGTTCGCTTGTGTCGCTGAATCAAAATATATCTCACCAGGTTTTACAGGACCTTCAGTAAATGTGGGGTCTAAACGGCAAATAAAATCATTTTCGTCGACGAAGTCAGTGATTCGCCAAATTTTTTTTGGACTCGCCAAGTCTTATAGGATCCAATTTCAAAATTTCTCAGATCAAACGGTGGTTCAAGTCTAGAATGCTGACTTCTTTGGTGATTCGCCTACTTTTTAAAAATCTCTAAGCTACACTTGTCAAATTCATTCCACACTTTAATCTGCAAAATCAACACATTGTTTACCAAAAAACAAAAATAAAAACAATAAAGGGTCTCAGGTTTCCTCCCAAGCAGTGCCTTAATTTACGTAGTGGAAAGACTCAAGTCCTCATTCAAACCTCATTCTTCGGGTTGTCCATTGAATTACTAGGAAACCCCTCTGGTTTTTTCTAGTAGAGGTTAGGTAGTACTTGACCTATCAGGGATTTGGTTAGCTTGATAGATCTGGAGTGAGGGTCAATCATCTGATTTAGCACTTCGACATTTTCCCTCGGCTCTTCTAACACTCAATCATACTCATTGACATTTTGGAGAATGATTAGACGTATATTTTTGACACATTGCACTATCATTGTACTTAGACTTTCTCCATTCATGAGGAGGCATGTATTTATAATTCCTTTGCACTAAACTTTAATCTGTAATATATTGTTGGTCAAATCATCCAGTTGACTAATAGTGGGGGGAACTAATGGTCCACTCCTGTTTCTTGATTTTTCTTAGTCATTAGGCAAACTTTTCTACTAATTCTACACAATAATTTCTATTCAATGAGTAGCACAAACAAAACCAAAAAATTAAGTAAGTTTAAGTATAAATAGTGAGATCATAGCTAATCAATATCCAAGTGTGAATATGTTCTCATTTGGAGTGGTTTCAATAATCAATATCCAAGTTTGAATATGTTCAAGTCAATCATAGCTAATAATATTTATGAATACAACATAGTTCAAGTTTGAGGTGACAAGTAGGAAAAACAAGATTAAAATTAGGAAATTTAATTTTTACGGGACTTTTTGTTTTATATACTTGAGATGGTCACTTTTGGACTGCTCAGGTCATTTATTCTTGTTTGGTATGGTAAGTGGGCCTTTTTAGGTTCCTCCCTATGAATTTTAATAAAGGACCTTGAGTCAAAAATTCAATTAAAAAATTTTTGGGTGACAAAAGAAGTGTCAAATAACAGGGTGTTTTTTGTTGTAACTAACAACTACAACAACAAATAACATGAAATTAACAAGTAGAGGTATGATTCTTGGGATGTGATAGGATTATTGGCTAAGATAGATAACCGTGTAATTGCAATTAATAGTGAATAGATTGAAAATCAGTTACAAAGCTAGACTTTAGAAGGAATAAACATTCTTTAAAAACATTTACCCCAAATTGAAATGGTTTCTGTAGAACACCAATAATCATCAATAAACAACAACCTTCGGTTTAGTCAAGTTACTCTCTGGAGCTGAATGTGTAGAGAAGGATTCAAGATTTACTTTCTCGAGCTAAACCCATGAAAATTTAATTCCCACAGACCATAAATTGAGTAATATTTGATTTAAGACCCCTTTCTCAATCAAGACAAAAACACAAAGGTAGAGTTGCATTTGCATCTATAATCCTTTAGGTTACTCCACAATTACTAAATGAAATCACCTAAACAACATTTGTAATATCAAATAGCAATACCAAGAGTTAAATAAACCCATAATCACATAATCACATCGCAAGAAATTGGGTTTTTGCTAGAAATCATAATAAGGTCGAAATCGTTAGCAAATTGTGTTTCATCAAGTAAGAAAGATTTATACTATCTCTACACAGGTCTAAGAGGAAGAAATATCAACACCCACTTCTAATTTCTAAGAAATTGAAATCTTCATTAATTCAAGACTAATGAAATATTGCCTCTAAACCCAGTTTTTAGCTCTCAAACTTGAAAACAAAATTATATTATGATTCTGTAAAAAATAATATTGGATCCTAAGCAAAACCATTAAACAATTATTTTAATTCACAAAAATTATGTTGCATAGGACCATTAAGCGCAGTTAGTTCGGATAGACGATCTGGAATTTGTTCCATTCCATTGCATTTTTACTTTTGCGTTCAGTATCTTAATTTTTTTTAACTTTGGGTGATACCGTAAAGCATGGCGGAATCATTGAGTAAATAGCTAACTACTCCCTTCTATCACCTATTTGATTTTCTCCTTCAAGGCTTTGCATTCTACAACTTAGGCGAGACAAAGGATATTTGGCATATAGCCTAATAGTGTAGGCGATCCTCAGGCCTTCTTTTTTTCGTTCTTTCATCTTCCTTGTTCCTTTTTGCCTATTAGTGTTCATGCTTTGTTCCTCAATCAAAAAACCTAAAAATGAAGGATTTTCATCAATTAAGTGCACAAAATATGCATTTGAGGACACTAAATCTATTAAAATAAAGCCCTAAATGTGTCCAAAACGTGTACTCATGAAACCTAAACCAAAATGAGAAGCATCACAATAAACAACAAAATCCTTACATTCATGTAATAATGCTAGAATAGGCGTGCTGGTCAAGAGAGTCTTCAGATGTTGAAAGTTATCCTCACATTTTGTAGTCCATTTGAATAGTATCTCTTTTTTTTTGTCAAATTAGTCAATTAAGGCGCAATAAAAGAAAAGTTCATCATAAATCAATTATATAGCTAGCGATTGCCATAGAACTACTAACTTTAGTAACAGAACTTTGTTGGACCTCAATGTTTTGAAAAATCTACCATTACCCCTTCTTTTAAACTACATGTTAAAAGATGCAATGGAAGTCAACCTCAATTCACACTTGGAATATCAAGCATACAACATTTGTTTCCCAAGAACACCCAAAAAATATCTAGATGATCGGCATGATCTTCTTCTCTTTTCGGATAAACCAAAATATCATTGATAAAGATGATGAAATAATAAAGAAATGACTTGAAATCCCCATTCATTAAAATGATAAAATTTGTGGGCGTATTAGTCAGCCAAAGGATATAACTAGAAACTCGTAGTGCCCATAGCAATTCTGAACACCATCTTTGGCATAATTCGTGTGTGATTTGAAATTGATGAAAGTCATACCTTGGATCCGTCTTGGAGAAAACTGATGTAACTTGCAATTGGTTAAAAGATCATCTATTTGAGGCAAATGGTACTTCTTCAGAATAGTGACCTTATTTAATTGTTGTTTACCTATACGTACTCTCACAATACCATCCTTTTTCTTGACAAATAAAACTGGGGTACCCCCATGAGGAAGCATTAGAACGAATGAATAATTTATCAAGAAGCCCTTTTAGTTAAGCCTTAATCTCCATTAATTTCATCGGAGCCATACGATATAGAGGAATAGAAATGGTGCAGGCATGAGGTTCGAAATCAATGCAAATATCGCTAACTCTATCCAGAGGCATACCATGGAAGTCATTCAGAAACATTTCACAAAATTCTAATACCACAGACATGGACTCAATGGATGGAACTTAAATCTCAACATCCCTAATATGAGTCAAATAAGCAAACAACCCTACCCTGTAAGTTTTCTAGCCCTTATGGATAATAAGATCTTAGCGTTCTTAGGTTTTCACGCCCCTACACACTCTAACATTTCCATTCCCAGAACTTCTAGAGTAAATGATTTAGTATTACAATTTGATAATAGGGGGACAAACAACTCATGCCTAAGATTATATAAAAGTCAATCATATCCAAAATACAAAATCAGCCCAAGTCATATAGCACATAAAAAAATAACCCAAACATGATATAAATGGGTGACTATGACATACACTTCAACGGGGGTAAAAACATTGATAGGATAATCAAGTATATCACAAATCATATAATATTCTGGGAAAATTGCACTTACAGATAAGAATTAGTAGACCACATATTAAATAACACATTAGCCATCTAGTCAGAGAGGAAAATAGTAGTTATGATTTTTGAGTCAGATGCCTCTGTCTCATTCTTGCCGAAAAAAGCATAACACTGAGTTCTATCATTTTGATAAGCCCTTTACCTTCATGGTGGCGCGTTACCCCTACCGATATTACCATTTCCACGAGTCTCGTGGCTTTTCTAATTACCTCCTCACCCAGTTTATGGACGCCCTCGACCATTATTATCATTCCCCGTGGGAACCACTGTTCAAGGCTGTAATGGCAAAGAATCCGATATGCGTGGGTGGGGAAAATCTCTCCTCATATGTCAAGGTTCTGCACAATTGTAACAGGTGCGAAGAAAAGATGGTTTGTTTCCCACCGAAGACACGACTCCCTGACTATCCTAGATTAAATTTTAGGTGGAGTTCTAGATTTATTACCTGTAAAAGCAGGCATGGAAGACTAAATAGGTCAGGAAATAAGTGTTGGTCTACCTGATCCTCTTAAATAGGAGCCATGAAAATTTCAAGAATTCCTATCTTTCTTATGCTTTGCCTTAGCTGACTGTCTAGTCTCACCCCCTTCACTTTCTTCACAAAGTCTATCACTTTATTAAATCTTCAACCAGTAGATCTCATATGAACAGACAATACCTGTAGTTTAGAACTTAGACCCTCACAAACAAACAAATCCTATCCTCCTAGGTAGTCACCAACACGTAGCATATATGAGTAAAACAATGAAACATGTCCTTATAAGTAGCTACAAACATCCCATTTTGGGCCAAAGCTATGAACTCGTCCTTTTTAAAATTCTTGAAGTCTAGAGCACATATATTGTTAAGAAAAAAGCATGAAAATGATTTCAAGTGAGTTGAGGTTTAGTCAATGAAGTGCATTCGACGTAAGGTCTCCACCACGACTTAGACTAACCTTGTAGATGAAATGACATCAGCCCCACACTGATGAAAAATCCCCAACTTATGAAGCCTTTCATAGAAATCAAGAATAAATTCATAAGCATCCTCAATCTAGAAACCAAGAAACATAGTAGGCTTGAGCTTTTAACAATTAGTCAACAATTTAGTCTCACTACTAGTCATAATAGAACCCAACAAAGGACGAAAGAAAGCATCATAACTTTCAAAACATAGGAATTTCAAGGGTTATTAGTGTATCATCATAAATAATAAGATTAACATTATTAATGCATAAAGGATTATAATAAATCAATTATCAAGAGAACTCACAAAATAGAAAAAACCTAAATCAATTGGGGACTTTTTAACATTGAGAAGTGGAGAATTTGGGGACTCCATCGATTAAACTATCTTACATCTACGACAATTGATTAATTACAATGGATGAATTGGTGACTTGACTTAGAACGCTAGGTTAAACTCTAATTCCTTGAGCTTTCTTGAGAGAGAACTTCTTTTGAGAGAAAGACTTGCTCTTCTTTTTGGTAGTTTCAGAAATTGACTTGAATGGAATAAATATGAGTTTTGAAACACTTATATAGGGTTTCTACATATGGGTAAAACAACATAGTATCAAGATAAATAAATTAGGAAAAGACCAAACAGTCCCTAACTTACAATTATCACAAATCGCCAGATGGAGGTCTTCACAAGCTGCCTCAGAGTCCACGAGTTGTTGGGTAGTAATTTCCCTTTGACCAGTGGCTTGAAAACACCCTTAGAATTGTTGACCACCTTAATACAAGCTTCACGGTAGTTTCCCCCTTCACAACCCGTCTGCAAGTCCGTGAGAAAGAGATGATTTAGGGGTGGGTTCTTCCTCCCCATCATAGGAACTACCACGAGGCATGAGGAATACCACAATACATCTAAGGGTTCATGGAGGGGAGCCCATGTTTGAGAAGCTCTTAAAGGATTCATGGAAGGAATCCCGTCAAGGGCTTCATAAATAGTGCCCTCACTTTGTTTTGGGCTGGTGATCTCTCATTTATAACTTTTCTTAGCCCTCTTGATTCGTAGGTGTTAAATTATCTCTCCTTTGGGAACATTCAACCTAGAATGGGGTTCTAGACATCACATGAAAGAATAAGAACTCAAATATAAAACCCAACATGCATGAAATTACATAAATTCATTCAATATTGGCTAGGTACAACGATATGCAAAAAGTGCACACATTATGTATGCAACATCATTTTTCCTAATTGTATTTGCACATTCACTTTTGTTAAACTAAGAGAATTATTCAAGTCATTTATATTGATCAGAACCGATAATTAAATTTAGGATAAGAACAACAACAGTCAAACACAATTAGAGTTCCAAAAAAATACAGATTGGCAAAACCCATTTTTAGTATTAATAAGGAGCCTTAAGCTCAAATATCCATGATATATAAACCAAAAACACAATTTAAAACCCAATTTAAATTTTTATATATATATATATATATATATATATATTCACAAGGGTTAGATAGGGAATTACCTCACCCTACTTTAAATAAAAAGGCAGTTGTCCTCAACTGCAACAAAATAATTAAAAGTTAATAAAAATGACACATTGAGAGATAAAGAAAGGTCCTTTCTACATAGTTGCTCCATCTGTCGGGGCATAAATGCCCGTTGCAACATTAGCACTCGTTTCACTAATAACTACCATCAATGTCTCTGTCAGCATTGTGTGAATGACTAATTATTCAAATGTCTCTCCTAAATCATGTAGGTCTCCATAGATTTTCACCTCTCGAGCATCTAGTTGCTCCGCATCCATCTCTGCCTTTTACTCATAATTTTCCACATCATCAATAGGACATTTATGGTGGTTGCCAGAGGCACCTCAGAAATAGCTGGAGCATCTCATCCTAAGATGAATCTAAGTGACTAGTGAATTCTGTAGACTTCAGATAGTACACATTCTTTCATAAATTGGAAAATTTGACTTTCAAAGTCGTCACCTCTAAACTAACCCCCTATCCTCTCTCAAAAATCTTATAGTGAGATCATCAATTGATTTCTAGAGGGGTGTCACTGCAGTTAATATTGCTCTATCAATCATTCAAGTAACCTTGGCCTCGAGTCACGTCTAGGTTCCATGTCTTGAGGAGCATGGCTTGAGTGATCCTAGTAGGCTGGGAAGTAGAAAACCTAAGGTTTGAGAAGTGGTACATGGTGTAGATGAAGGTTCGGAGGCTATAGTAGGCAAAGATGCCTCTATAGGTATCGATTCAACATTAACCTTCAGAGAAGCATTCATCGTAGATGCTCTCTTTATATCTGCTTCATCTCGGATTTACTCAACCTCTATGTGCCAGATGTCCATGGAGGATGTAGGTGTAATCTCAATGTGCGTCTACTAATCATGAGGAACTCCATCTCTTCAACATAATTCTATGGTCAGCATTGGGAAAGGAATGGAAGTATGTCAATGTTTGTCCTGCATGTCCATTCTTATGCAATGATTAGGCCAAAATTTCTCATCCTCCGGGGTATGAGTGATCTGAGATAGGACACCTTTAGGTTGTGTAGCGTGGACTCATTATGCAAAGGCAAACTTGAGCTACTTATCAAGACAAAGTACCTTGCTGCTATATTCAAGTTCTTCTTCTCAACAAGATCTCCATGGTTGATCAACCTCGGGGTGGTATAAAAAATAAGGTGGGATAGCCATCATTTGAGGTCATCCAAAGTCGACACAGTGGTTTCCAAACTCAGGTAATCTGCCTCCAGTCCTCTATTAAAGAGAACTTTGATATGATTATTGATGCAACCCACTTCTTTCCCCTGAACCACGATAAACTTCACCGATCTGAAGGCACTAGACTTCTTCTTCCCTTGGGGTACTAGGTAAGTGTTTTTTATGTAGAACTCTCAAACCCATGATAAATATAAGGTCCATGGGGACTAGTTAACTTCTTAAACATGTGTATTAGGAGAGTTTCCTACATATTAGGATACCTTTTCACAACACCATCGGTGATAACCTCTTTTCGGTACGGATGGTCCTCTATCCCTCGTTCTTTGTCCGGTTTAGAAGTAGGGAGAAGGACCTGAATTGGTGGAACAGGATCAAGCACTTGTTTTGGGGTTGGCACTGTATTAAAAGGGTAAAATATGGGGTATTAAAAAAACTTTGACAAAATCTAGAACATATCTCAGCTCAGCGGGATTGAAAAGGTTTGTCATTCTGAATCTCAAATATTGCAGCCCGAGAATCAATAGACTCTCTGTCAGTGTCGGAGTTGTGCTCTGGTATCTTAGTTTTAGGCTCTTTTACCTTTCCCTTCTCTTTGGAGGTGCTTGTTTTCCATTGTTAGAAGAGAAGTTGATCCTTCATTTAGCACGATGCCTCGTTCTCATTTGCGAAGCGGAATACTACTTCTATCAAAATTGTTCCTAGACATACTTTAAAATACAAATAAGAGTTAAAAACGATTGCAGCAATATACAAAAACTAGTTTTAGAAAGATTCACCGAACTTATTGGGGAGTCGCTTAATCACTTTGAAGAACAAGATCAGGCTAGATGAAAGGATTAGCCTAAAAACATTCTAGAAAAATGGAACGGAGGTGATGTTGTAAGACCTGCATAAAATTCCCGACACCACTCGATGAGCTTAGACTAGACCACCAAAAGTATAGTTCATTTTAGGGGATAGGGGTGCAGAAAAGGGGATCAAGGGAGACCTTTGGCAAGTCCCAAGTGAACTTGGTGAGATTAAGATTCTCACTGAAAGTTACCAAATGAATGACACTCAACCAAAACATAAAATTAAAGGCGATCCAGGGCAAACTGCTGAGTGGTTTGATGAGATCGACCTAGCTCGCCAAACAGTCCTACAAGCCAATTTTTTACCCCATTTCAAAAATAATATCCGCAACCCCCAAAAACAAAATCTAGCAATATACAGAATCAATTAAGCCCATACCAAATGACCCATGCCACCGGGGTACTTAGGCTTCCCCCAAATTAGCAAAAATTGGCCATTTGAGATTTTTAGCCCTTGAGAATAAGATAAACAGCTTCATCATTGAGAAAAGTATATCATTTACACAATTGGGGTTACCCCGAATTCACCCAAGTAGACCCAAAAATAATTTCCCACCACCCAAAAAAATAATTAATCAATTTTAAGGCACAAAACTTGGGAAATCAACCATTTAAACATTATGGAATAATTACAACAATAATAAAGGAAATCTAGAACACAATTTATGATTTCAAAGAGGCTCAACACACATCAGTTATATTTACACAATTTCATTTGAGTTGAACCATTATTTAAGAGTTCAGGGATCCAAAAACTAACTTTAAGAAGAAATATGAATTTGTAAAGCTAAGAGGCAAAGAAATCCATCTTTAAGCATGAGATCAATAATCAAAAAGCGACAAAAAAATTCAAGGATATTGAGTATAAAGGGTGCAGGTGTGATCATATGAGTCTAAAAGTGAAGGAATATGGAAGAATTGGAAATTTTGAGACTATGGTCTTTAAAAAGCATTCAAGTCGCGCCCTTTCAGCGATGTTGTTCGCCCTTTTCAAATCATTCTACAAAACGCCATGTGGTTTTTTACCTTGCTGATGTTTATGGGACCTCAAGTTAATATGGGGGTCCAAAAGACAGCCCTAATTGGGCTAGCGAACTTGTTCGATGAGTCGCCAACTTGTCAATGGGTTGTCCAAGATTTAGATACTCCAACTTGATATTTTACTAAATCTAATGGCAGTCCTAGTCGGGCTCGCCGACCTCTTCGACGAGTCATGGACTAGACTCTTGGCTCGCCAACTTGCATATTTCAATGCATTCCACACTTGAACCTTTACAGTCAACACCCATTAATTCCAAATGAAAACTCAAACCAATAAAAACATGGGTTGCCTCCCTTGAGGCTTAGTTAATGTCGTGGCAGAACACAAATACCCACTCAAGCTTTGTTCATGGGGTTTGTCATAGTATCACTAAGCAGCCCCTTTGTTGTTTAGGTTATGATGCAATAACTCTGACCCATTTGGGTCTCCAACGGTTTGATAGAGATGGAATGAGAGGTCACCGTCTAGTTCAGAATCAATACACGTTCCTTCATTTTGTCAAAAAAATTTCGGACCTTTCAACCTTGTTTAGAATACGTGAGAGCATATTCGCAGCCCGACCACTATTAGAATATTTTGGCATTTGAGCTCATCAGGAGGAACATACCTATCCTTCTCCCCTTCTCTTTCGTTGTAGCTGGAGTTACGATCACACCACTTCCTATCAGAGTCTCTCCATCCCTCATCTCTCTTCCAACCTTGATTCCCACCCGACCTTCGGTAGTTTGCATGATAACCTCCGCCTTGGTTTTCTAGGAAATTCACTTCCTAATTGTACAACACATCAAATTTGGCGTTTTCGGGGTTCACACCACTAAAATAGACAACATTAAGACTCCTAGTACTAGCACCCATGATGTTCTTGGCCAAAATTTCCAGTTGAGTTATCATCTTTGCAATGTTTTGGTTACTCTCTTTGTTTTGTTTCAATGTAGTCTTATGTTAACTTGTAAGTTAGATGAGAGACCTAATATTCATGGGCGTACCATGACCGGTCAGTCTTGGTCCTAACATCATGCAGTTGTGCTGCTATAACATAAGGTTTTTGCATTAAAGCTGCCAGAGAAAGTTTATTAGCCACTCCCTTGATCATCGAATCAAGGCTTATTAACAATATTAAGCATAACGTTGTCAATTAACCGATGAGTAGGGAATCTCAACGTCATCTTCTTAAATCTTAGAGAAGTCTCATGGACGGGCTAACCCTCCAAAGGCTTGAAATTTTTATGGTGTCCCTAAGAGTCATAATCTTCGAAGGGGAAAGAATCGCACTTGGAATGTAGTAATAAGTTCTTTGCATGGACTGATAGCATATCTTGGCAACTCAGCCAACCACTTACACGCTTCTCCCATTAGAGAAAATGAGAAAAAACCTCAGCCAGACAGATTCTTGTGAGATGTTTTTGAAGGAAAACTTTCAATTAACATCAACAAAATTTCAGAAATGATTATGAGGGTTTTCAAAAGCAAGCATACTAAACAAATCCTTAAGTTGGAAGAGCTGCAACATGGTTCTTTTGATGGGAATCACCATATTTCCTTCAGTTGGAGGCTGATAAAATGGCCCCAAAACTACCCATTTGTGGTAGGTCATTGATGTTCTAGTCATTGACATCATTGAGATTTGTGTCATCATCTTGGTGGAAGACTTGGCTACAATTACTACAATTAACACTCATTTCCTCTATTTTAAGAAACAACTCAGTACCAAAAATAAAGATAAGCAAATTTAATTATAACTAACGAGAACAAAATTCAACTTCACCAAAATAATTTCAAACAACCCCACTCCTTGGAAGTAATACCATTTTGATTTAATGTATCAAGCACACTTCATCCAATTTTTGTTGTTCAATGATCGTAAATTAGTATGAACCTAACTAAATTAGTTGGGGTAGATCCCACATAGAGTATACTTCTTTTGAATTTGAATATGAAATTATGATAGTGATGAACAAATAAAATGCTTAGGAATCAATGGACCCAGCTCAAAGACATCAACACTAATCCAAGCAAACAGTTGTCAGACTAGTAAACCACTTCAAAAATAAATAAGAGAATCAAATAAATAGGTAACACTCGGGGTATTGACTAAACAATTGCTAATTTCAACTCAATAGGTGCAAATGACTAACCATCCATGTTATTTTGTCACAGGTAGAAAGAATTTTCTATACGGCACTTTTCACTAAAACAAATACCGTGTTTCCATTGAGTTCCTTTGTACATCAATGCATACTATAAGAGGACCAGCCCACAAACTCATCAAATCTACTCTCTCGAGCTACAAACAAAGGGCGGACCATGGGTTTCACTTTCTCAAGATGAAACCGTCAAGACCCACTAGTTAAGGATGCCAAGTTACAACCTTAACTTTACACCTCTTTCTAAAATAAGTGTAAAACCCTAAAGTAAATTGTGATAAACATCCAATATAGGAGTTAAACCACAGTAATAAATCAGGCCGACTTCAAAATAACAACAAATATAGATAATTAATAGCACCCATTAAATCAAACACAAAAATTTGTTACCTTTTCAGACCACTGAGATTGGCGTTTCAGACAATCATCGTAAAATTATGAATTTCAATACGTGCTACAAAATCCATAGTTGGATACTTGGAAAGCAACAAATTTTCTATAATTAAACTCACAGCTATTACAGTAATCAATTGGAACTACTGCGAGAATTATTTAAAATCAACAATAGTGTTTTCTCTCTTTCCTTCGTCCCTCACATTTTTTGAATGCTTTCTCTCTCTTTCAAAAATCAATTTACATGAAGCTGAGGTTTACCTTTTGGGTCTAATTGGTGAGAAAATCATGTTTCGCTAATCATTCGGTGAATTTCCGATTGTACATTAATGTTGCGTTCTCTCTTCATACTCTATTCGTCTAAGCACTTTAATTTTAGGCGATACAGATCAGGATCATCGTTCCTTTAAGTGATGTGCTCATAAACTTTTTAGCTCATCAATCTGCATTCACCTTGATCTCACTAATAGAAACAAGGATATAAATGAGTCCAAATCTCGGACTCATGAACACCCCTAACATAACCTTTTGCTTGTCGTCATATAAAACTCAAGTTCATGAACTCAAAAGGGATGTCACAAAAATCTCTACAAAATACACAATCACGAATGAACACAAAAATACTCAACTTACCCATACAAGGATTAATTGTACACTCAAATATTCAATTTGTGACTCTTAATTATCAAATATGCTCTAGTTAACAATACTTGCTTTAAATACAAGTTCAAGATCAACAAGTGTACTCAAATGACCTCACAACAAAGATGATTCTATATTACCTCACTATTCTCTGGCCATTTAAAGTTACGAAATCACGTAAAACTGTAACACTCACAAAGATGAAGACATACATGACTTCACCCATAGGTTTACCCTTATTTTGTAACCAACATTTGTTTAAGCTTATTCAAGATCAAACAGGTCTTTCACGGCTTGTAATGGGGCTGACTATAAAGTATTTTCATTTAGGATCAATGGCTGCTTCCCTCATTAAATATGATCTGAATATTATTTTTCTTCCTTTTCTTCAATATTTTTACTCAATCTCAAACTTAACCCCATTATTCAACTTCAAATTATTCCCGGACACCAAGTTTCTTTCGCAACTTTTCAATCTTTATTTCTCATCTTTTTCATTCATATTCTTTTACTTTCTTTTTTTTTATATGGAGGGGTTCCATATTTTTCAAGACCATTGGGGAAAAGGGGGATTTTTCACACTTCTTGATTTACCTTTTTTTTTAACCACACGTCTAACATAGGATTTTGGCCTAAGTTGGCTATTCAAACAAACCAATCTTCATGAGGATTATGGGAGAATGGACAAAAAGGAATCACAATTTCTCAAGTTTCTTCCAGGAAAGGATAAATCTCAAGGTGCTCAAACAAGGTTCACACATCATAGAAGGTTGGCCACAAAAAGATGATATTGTTAAATTGTTTCACTTTCAAAAAAAATTTTCCTAACATCATTTCAAGATCTTGAATCACTTTGTCAATTGATCAAACGGAGAAAATTTAAGGGGTTTCATGCAAGATTCAGGATAAACTCATCACTTAAGGCACTAACACCAATATCAAATAAGACTCCACAGTTTTGCAAGTATGAAATGTTAATCACAAGAGACTCATTCTACAATAGGTTAATCACAATAAGATGCAACATGTTGTCTATTAAACTTCATTGACCTCATCGTAGTTGCGCTGCCACAACTCGAGAACACCCCCAACTTTTAGCAAGATGTTCTTGACCCGAAGGATTTCATACAAGCCCTTAGCATATTTATTGTCACATAAAACATAAAAAATGTGGAAAATTAAAACCTTTCTTACACTTCAAATATCTTACAAAAATGAAAAAGTATTTATGACAGTACGTCTCAAACTTTCTCATTACTTAGAATAAAACTCTTGAACAAAAAACTTAGGGGCACGAACTTACAAAAGATAAAAGGAAATATATAAGGAACATAAGGTGGGTTTTTCCTCGAAACTATGAGACCTCCCGAAGTCTTCATATCCAATCTCCATACAAACCCATCTTCCAAATATAAAACATCACCTCGTCAAAAAATACACTTTGTAGAAAGTGTAGAAAATAAGGAGTTAGCATGAAAACATACTAAGTATGGAAGCCATCATAAAAACATTTAAAAGATGATTTAAAAGGGACATTTCATTTGAAATCATGCCATATGCTATATTGAATATAATATTGGGAATAGTTGAAGAATGCAACAAACAAGGCAACTCACATACATATAATTATAACATGAGATATCATTACAATAACAACCATAGTATCCAAAATCAAGATAACACAAATGCCAATCACAACAATACATAGCCTCCTATCAAAAAGTAATACAAGACAACTACCAAGATTACTCAATATTAAATCGGCATTATATCAACAACCTCTAAGAGACACTTTCAATATATGGTAATTGTCATGCGTTTATAATGTACAATATAAACATGTATCAAATTCATAATCATTTAACAGTAAATCTATTACCTTAGTAACCCCAAGAAACTTTTTAAATGTCTGGTTGGCATCCCATAATACCAACCATACTAAGCACTCCTACGAGGTTATTTTAGTCCTAAACATCACGTTTAGACCTCAATATTCTCAATTGCCACTAACAAGGACATAGTCATGTACGTTACAATAATTATAATGGATGTTAATTACAGTAATAACTCTAAGATATGATACAAAAATTCATAAATCGACATAATGAATGGAACTATGAATTCGATTAATATTGTATCAAAAAAAACCCAATTATGTTCCCTTTCAAGTTCTCTTTTGCAATGTACATATGAAGTCCCATACCTTCATTTATACTAAGTAAAGCCATCAAGAATACATAAGTATACTCACATACAGAATAAACATCAAAGTAGGTTAAAGAACCCTCAACATTGTTCAAAAGTCATCTTACATGAAAGAATCTCCCAAGAACTCCTCAAATAACCCACTTGTGCAATGTATAGGTAAAGTCTCATACCCTTACCTAAAATAAGTCATACCCCTCAAGAAATCCATAGCTGGAGTTCATATTCATATTCATGAGTAATATTCGTATATTAGATCATATTTGTAAAACACGGAGATCGCTACTAGAAAATTGGACTTACTAAATGTAGAAGGTTTCCATCTCATAAGAAAATATACTTTCCTGGGAACCCGGAGATAATATACATATAAGGAATGCATATTGGAAGCCAGACTTGCTAAATATTAAAGACTCCATCTCATATTATTGTTCACTCCGTGCTAAGCACACTTTAAAGTAACATTAAGCCTTTATTTATGCATTAATTTATAAATAATGCTTTAAGGACTCACCTACTCATATGATGTAAAACTCAAAGATTTCAAAGATGGGAAAAAACTCTAAATCAAAGAACCAATTATGTGTGAGAATATTCTTTAATATCATATTCATATAATGTTTAGGAGAATAGACTTTTATTCAATGTATCAGCGCTAACATGTTCATATCATAACATTCGTATTTGTATCATAACATAACATCTATATTCATATCGTAGCAAAACTATAACGACGCTAATGTACCCCCTAGGCGTCACATGACTTCCTTGACCTCTCAAAAGTTTTTTACAAGCCTTTTAGCATTCACTCATTAAATAGGTAGCAAGTGTAGTGTGGAATTAAAATTTTTCATAGTAATAGTGAAGCTCTTTTATAAAACATAAGAAATAAACTTAGTCTCATCATACGACATCTCAGACACAAGTCAATATCATACGGTCAGATTCCTTTAATCAATTTGAGAAGAAACTAGTCTATTAAAAAGTCTTTATAAAAGGAAACTAGACCTAAGATCTGTGCCCTTGATAGTATGAGGACATACTAATCTTGATAGAAATCTACTTCCCAGGCTTCAACTTCTAGAAAATCCTCACTTGCTACCTACACTTGTAGACATAATACACTTATGGAATTTGAACATTTAATGCACTAAGTATGGTCAACATGCAAGAAAACAATGTAAAAAGGGCCATTTACTTTACGATATGCTTTGATTCTATTTTGATAGAAACCTTCATCATAAGAGTTTAAGAAAGATATTTCAATTCAACAATCACATAAAAAATATATTCTACATTTAACAGGTAAGACTTTTCATCACTTTAGACCGTCTACCTAAGGTTATTGTAAGACTCACTTATGTAAGACAAGAAGATAACACCCATACACCCTCTTCAAGCACACTTAAGTAATCCTCAAAGCGAACCTAGATAAGAACCTTTTTATTCCATACTTTAACTAAGTCAACATTATTCAATTTAGTATTTAAGAGACAACTAAAAAATAAGGGGACTTCACACAATAGTCTAGGAAGTCCTAGAGAATTCACTCTAGCATCTAACACGCCTACTTGTACCATGCGTAGATATTGTCGCATTCTACTACTTACATTGGATAACCTATCCAACACTAGAGTGCACATCCCAGATGATGAGAATAAGATTTAACCAACAAAGAAAAAGGTATGGAATTAGGTAACAACCAAAAGAAGACTATGCTAAGTAAGACCTAAGCGTACCTAGAATGCATTGGTTGAACCCGCTTCACACGGCTTGATGTGCATGGAACCAGACCCCTGGACCTATGCACCAGCCAAGCCAACAA
This sequence comes from Solanum lycopersicum, assembly GCF_036512215.1. Lineage (NCBI taxonomy): Eukaryota > Viridiplantae > Streptophyta > Magnoliopsida > Solanales > Solanaceae > Solanum > Solanum lycopersicum. The sequence goes on along the minus strand of NC_090800.1, from coordinate 34,650,885 downwards.
ACTTGGTTAGTTGGTTATGCTAGGAAGGTTTGGTCAAGCCATGTTAGGTCCCCGAACACTAGGACTCACCCGGGTGAGTCTAAACTGTACTAAGAGGGTTAGTCATGCGTTTTAAGGGTTCTAGGGCAAAAACGTAATTTCTTGGCTAGGGATAGTATATTAATTATCACAGTTTGATATTTAATTAATCAAAAAAGTTTTTTAATTAGTCAAAGTGGGTCAAAAATCAATGATCAAACTCGAGTTTGACCGGATCTCCATACTCGGGTTTGAGCCAAGTTAGAGGCACTAAGTTTGCAATTTAAGTGATTTAAATTAGATAAAAATAAGGAGAGGCATTATAGTAACTTAACATGTGGATTATAATCTTATTTTATCATTTAAATTGAGTTTAATAATTCAAAAACAAACCCCCTAGGAAAAAGGAGCACGACTCCCAGTAGGATTGTACTCAATGTGCACTCTTAATTCATTATCTCTTCATAAAACATTCTTCAGATTTACTTTGTAAATAGAAAACAGAAAAATAAACTTAATGTTCTACAGTGTTCTTGACTTCATCTATAAAAAACAAAAAGAAATTTTTTACTCCTAAGTGGTTTAAGAAATCACATGAAGAATTTTACTTGTGAATAAGAATCAAGGCTCATAAGAGAGGTTTGTGTGTGGGTTAGGACGTGTAGTTGTGTCTGTTTGTCAAAGTTAAAAAATTATGGGTTTTCTTCTCTATTGGTCCCTTTCCCAAGAGTTGCGTAAGTTTCAATACATATTCCAATCGAAAAACTAAGGTCGTCCCCGTTGCATGCCCTTGTCATTAGATCATCCAAAAATTTTATGTATGCATTGGTATGTTTGCTGGTAGACAATATTAGCAACGTTTGTGATTGTGTGCAATTTGATGTTTTAGGACAGTATATGATCATTTTATGTGTGTCTTATTGGATGTATTTTTTATGTACACGATAATGCTAATACCATGAAATGCATATGACAGATTAATTTGAAGAACGTGGTGAATTATGTTCTATTTAATTGTCCTCTTATTAACATATGATGATGAAACCGTTATGTTCATGAAAAGTAAGTTAAAGTTATGATCTAAAATAAAATACTAATTGCCGAATTAAAATGAGTCTAAGACTCTCGGCCATGTACATCAATACACAAAAAAATGCTATGGATATATGGACATATGTTTATTCTAAATTATTGGTTAAAGTTGATTTAAAAATCTGAACCAAATTGTCTAGACTAAAATCTAAGAAAATGAACTTAAGGACCTAATGCTAATTATAGAAGACTCGGCTTAATTAAAATAAACATAATTCTACACCTAGGAATCAAACCCGAGACCCCAAGGGTCTAACACTAGATGAAGAGGTCTTGAGTAAATTAAAAGGAAATAATGTTGCATGTAGGATGGGAATCGAACCCTCCCTCAAGGACAAACGTTTGAGAGGCATAAGTCTCATATATAATAATAAATATATGCTGCCCAAGGGATTTCAACACGGCTCCCCTTAACCGAAAACGTGAGGCATATAAGTCTTACATATAATAAAATAAAACGCAGCCACTAGTGATCGAACTCTGTTTCCTTGTCTGAAAGTACAAGATGTATAAGTCTTGCACAATATGCACTTACATGATCATGAAACACTTAGCAAAATATGATTAAAGCCTCTTGGCTAGAGCGTGTGGAAGCATACATTCACCGTATATTCGTAAGGTGAATGAACCTAGGCCACAAGTAAGAAGGGCACGGGTAAGCATTGATTAAAAATCCAAGTTTTTGCTCAAAAGAAAATCTGAAGACCACTTAAATAACGAAAGTAAGCCTTATATATGATGTAACCTTAAAGGGGTACTACCATGAGTGTAAATTACAATAAAGTCCATGTGGATGGCATATGATGTAAGTTAATGGCATGATGAAGAAATGAACATTCACGTAATGCAGTGAGTAGTTAGGTTAAACTATGATGTTAATGAAAATGTTGAAAACATGATAAGAGGCTAAGATGAATGGTGAGCCAAGTCTCAACCAAGTTTAATAAAGCCCACCCAAAAGTAATCACCTAAGAGATACTTGGACATTAACAGACAAGTCTCAATCACATTCTATATTTAAGTATAAGGACAATTCACACTTAATACATAAAGAAGAGATGAGAAATATTCTAATGAGCCATGAATACCTCATGATATAAGAAAGATTTCATGATGTATGAGTTCAATTTAAATGGGAACATTAAACTAAGCACCGATAGGCTAGCTATGAGTGGTTATTCATTCTTTAGGGAAGGGCAGAGGTTCACATAAATCTCATGAGATGAGACTTTCTACCAAGCATAGTATGGGTCTCCCTAAATCTACTTGTCTTTGAACTATGTTGCCAACATAGGGAACTAGCTTGGTTCGAACCCCTAAAGTTAGCATGTTTTTTGTTTCACTTTGGCTTGTAACTCCACTTCTTTTCAATGTGGAGGACACCGCGGATTTTATTATGGCACATGATCTATGTCGGTTAAGGTTGATGTTCCTGAAAGTAAGAAAGAAAGTAAAATGAACGATACCTAAGGTGTTTGTGCAAGACAATCAGGAGGTGAAACCGGTCTCAAGTAACGACATTAGATCATTCTTGGTCATTCTAGTTCATTATCTCGATGAGAGTCTTAAACATTATCCTAGGTATTTCTGGTGTTTACATAAGCGTATGAATAAATGAAATGAATTATGTGAAGTACGAATGGATGAATGAAGCAGACTCTATGCTTGCTAAGGGAGGCCATCGGGTTTAAGTCCCATATGTTGGGGCCTCAATTGAGATGTCTTAATGCTACGTCCATGATTCCAAGGTCTCATGGATATTAAATGTATAATATATATGAAACATCAAATGTATATTAAGTGAACCTATGTATTATGTGTGACATATTCATAGTATGACCTTCCTATTATGAATTAGTCAAGTCCAGAGACTTGATCTTCTATTGCAAGCATGTTTATTAGGAAGAGCCATTCTTGTTCATGCATTACCGTTATGTGTTTCTGCACATACCCATACTTAGTACAAGTGTTTTCTACTTCCATACAAAATTACTATTTTATATGTGCATGTCAAAGGACAGATTGAAGACTCTTGCAACTGTTTGGACATCAGCGTTCTCCAAACCATTTAGTAGGTCCTCTTAATTTTAAGGATGCTACAATTTTAGTCTAGCCTTAGTTTTATACATAGCTACTTTATGTTGTCCCTAGCAATTATTTCGTATTTTAATTTTGAAGCTTTGTAATAAGGCCGTGTTTGGCAAACTATTTATGATAAATTCATCTTCTATTTCGAATTGATTCTTATGACATATGGTTGTTTCATTTACGTTGAGCTTAATATATGATGCAATTAAGTATTAACTACATGAAGTCTAGTTAAACTTCATACTTATAAAAAAATTTAAATTTTCCGCTAAAATTGACCATATCAATGTGATGAATGCAAAAAGAGATTTGTCTATGACCTTTAAGAGGTCAATGATGTTTGTTGTGATTCAGATTTTAGAATCCGAGTCGTGACAAACTTGGTATTAGAGTATGAGGTTAAGTTGCCTAGGAACTAAAAATAAAGACAAAAATTTTACGTAGTTTCTTACTTATGGTTGTGAAGAGTTCCATAATCATGACATAGAGACTATGCGATGATAGGAAATATTCCTTCTTGTACTCTTTATATTACTAGAGCTTTGATAGTTTATGTCACTCTAAATATATAACTTCCTTATTGTGTTAATGCGTAGAAGAATATACACAAGAATTAGGATGGCCAAGTGGTCTAAGGTTACAGATTTCAGATCTGGCCTTCCCAAGAAGGGGCAATGATAGAAATGCCCAGCGTGACCGAAAGACATGTAGTGAGTGTTGTTTTTTCCTATAGGTGAATACAAGGTTAGTTCTAAAAGCCTGTTATGAGTACTAACGAAAAGGAAAAGGCTAATTTGGTTGCATACCAACTCAAGGATATGGCTAAGGTATGAATTTGCTTTATAAGTGTTATGCTACAATAGACTATAGAAACAGAGAAATAACGCTACATTTGCTAAATGAGTTAGAATTGAGATGGAAACGGTGTGGTTCAAATCCAACAAACCAAATAGTTAAGATGTTATCTAAGGGTTATTTGTACCACTTAGTTAGAGTCAATGACTTAGATCAAGAAGTTCCTTCCATAGACTCTGTGTCAATAGTGACTGAGTTCCTACATGTCTTTCCTGAAGATTTTCTAGGAATCACTCTTGAATGTGAGATTGAATTTTGTGTTGATTTAGGTCCCAACAACAGGACAATTTCTATTCCACCGTATGGGATGACACAAGTTGAACTGAAAGAGTTAAAGGTGCAGATAAAACATCTACTTGATAAGGGCTTCATCCAGCCGAGCATACCCCATGGGTTGATCCTGTGTTGTTCGTAAATTGAAAGGATGGAACCTTTAGGATGTGCATCGTTTATCAGCAACTCAACAAAGTCACTTTAAATAATAAGTACCTTCTTTCAAGAATCGACGGTCTATTTGTCCAACTTCAAGGTTCAAGTTTCTTTTCCAATATAGTCCTTCGGTAATACTATCATCATGTTAGAGTGAGGCAGGAAGACGTCCCATAATAGATATTCGTACAGGATATAGGCATTATCAATTTCTAGTCATGTCATTCGATCTCACTAACGCACCAGCCACGTTTATGGACCTTATGAACAGAGTCATCCGTGAGTACCTTGATTCCTTCTTCATAGTAATCATAGTTGAAATACTCATATATTCTATGTCTATATAAGAGCATCAATTACACTTAAGAAAGACATTGCCAGTACTTAGAGAGCATTAGTTGTACACAAAGTTTAGCAAATGTGAATTCCTACTTAAGATCAGTGACCTTCCTTTGTCATGTTGTGACAAACCAATTGTAGAAGTTGATCCTAAAAAGGTTGATGTGGTGAAGAAGTGGCCAACAACCCTTACTCCTATCGATATTTGAAGTTTTCATGGTTTGGCCAATTACTAACTAAGGTATGTGAAAGGCTTTTCAACTATTACTGCTTCATTGACAGCCTTGACGAACATGAAGGTGAACTTTGAATGCTCTAAAAAATTTAAGAAGAGCTTCCAAGAGCTCAAAGTACGACTCACATCAGTCCCGATTCGCACTTTGCCGACGAGTGGTGCAAAATATGTGGTGTACTGTGATGATTTCCAGGTAGGTTTGGGATGTGTTCTCATAAAAGATTGAAAGTTGATTGCATACGCATCAAAACAATTGAAAATCCATGAGAAGAACTATCCTACTCGTGATCTTTAGTTAGCTTCTGTGGTGTTTGCATTAAAACTTTGGAGACATTATTTATATGGTATACATATTGATGTATATATTGACAATAAAATTCTTCAGTATGGTTTTACACAGAGGGAGTTCAACCTTCGTTAAAGGAGATGTCTTGAACTGCTCAAAGATTATGATATGAGAGTTTATTATCACCCGGGAAAGGACAATGTAGTGGATGATGCGTTAAGTCAATTGAGCATGGGAAACATATCTCATGTTGATGAATATAAGAAGGATATGGTTAAAGAGGTACATCAATTGACTAGAGTTGGGTGTACGGCTAGTAGATGCACCAAGTGGGGGTGTTTCCGTTCATTCAAGTTCCGAATCTTCATTTGTTGTAGATGTTAATACCAATCATCATCCCGACTGAGTAGTCGTGGAGTTGAAAGAATAAGTATTGAGTAAGTTTACTAAATTGTTTTCTCTAGGAGGGGATGTTGTATTCAGGTGCCAAAAAATATTATGTGTGCCCAATAATGTTGATGGTTTGAGGTCTAATATTTGGCATGAGCTCATGGTTCGAAGTATTCTATTAATCAAGGTGCCACAAAGATGTACCATGACCTTAAAGAGGTCTATTAGTGGGAAGTCATGAAGAGAGATATTTCTAAATTCATGGAAGAGTTTCCGAATTGCCAATAAGTTAAGGCCGATCACCTTAAGAATGGGGGTCTCACCGGACGATTGACATTCCATCATGGAAGTTGGAGGATATCAATATGTATTTTGTTGTTGGTCTGCCAAAGACTAGGAAACTACATGATTCCATTTGGTTTATTGTTGAGAGAATGAACAAGTCTGCTCAGTTCATACTGTGAAGTCTATTCACATGGATGAAGATTATGCCAAGCTTTATATTGATGAAATAGTGAGATGGTAAGCGATTCCTCTTTCTATCATCTCGGATAGGGAAGCCGAATTTACTTCTCATTTATGAGATCTTTTAAAAAGGACTTTGGATACACAGGTGAATCTTAGTACTGCTTTTCATCCTTAGACAAATGGAAAAGCAGAGCGAACAATCCAGACCCTTAAAGACATGTTGAGATCATGTGCTATTGACTTCAAGGGGAGTTGGGATGATCACTTATCACTGGTTGAGTTCTCCTACAATAATTGCTACCATTGAAGTATTGGTATGGCACCTTATGAAGCACTATATGGCCAAAGATATTAGGTCTCCGGTTGGGTTGTTTTAGGTAGGAGAATCTTCCATCCTTGTCCCTGAGATTGTACTTGAGGCTATTGAGAAGGTGATAATGATCATAGATAGATTTGCTACTGCTTACAGTTGTCAAAAATCCTATGTAGACAAAAGAAAAAGAGCTCTATAATTTGAGGTGGGTGATCAAGTCTACTTGAAGTTACCACCCATGAAGGGGTGATAAGGTTTGGTAAGAAAGGTAAGTTGAGTCCGAGGTATAGGTCCTTATGAAGTCTTGTAGCGAGTAGGAAATGTTACCTATGAATTGAAGTTACCTCAACATTTGGCTTCTTCTCATCCATTGTTTCATGTTTCAATGCTTGAGAAGTGTCTAGGTGATCTATCATCCATCCTTCCTGTTGAGGGGTTAGGAGTTAATGCGAACCTTTCTTATTAACAGGTTCCAACTGAAATTTTAGATCGTCAGGTGAAGCGACTGACGAACAAAGAGGTTTCCACCGTGAAAGTCCTATGGCGGAACCACCTTGTTGAGGGAGCAACATGGGAGACCGAGGCTGATATGAGAACCCGCTATCCTAATTTGTTGAGTTCTTGAGGTCAGATATTCTTCTCCTAAAGTCTAATTTATGTTTAACAACCTGTTAATTGTAAGAATTGTTGTCAACATTGTGTGATAAGTCACTAATAGTTTGTTTTATGATAGCTCTTCATGAGTTGAAATGAAGTTATGTTTGCAATTTATGTTGATGTTTTTGTGTAGCATAGGCATTTTTTCGGTGTTGCATGATTTGTAATGTGCATTAAGTTAAGTGTGATTTAGAAGGAAATTCCTCAATATCAAGTATGAAGCCTTAGATAAGCTTGAATGGTATGCACTACTCAATTAAGTGTGAATCAAATCCTCACAAAAGAGAAATGTTTAAGTATGATGAAGTAACTTTTGAAAGTCACCCTCCTTGATTAAATGATGTGTAGTTTCATTCGGGACCAATGTTTCTAAGGGGGGGATGTGAGAAAGAAACAACCAAAAATCGACTATGCTAAAAAAGACCTAAACGTACCTAGAATCCATAGATTAGACCGGCTTCACACGTCTTGATGCGCGTGGAACTACACTCTTTGACTTATGCACCAGCCAAGCCAACCGACTTGGTGAGTTGGTTGAGCTAGGCAGGGTTGGTTCTAACCATGTTCGGTCCCCGAACACTAGGATTAAACCGGGTGAGTCTGAATCAAACTTTGAGGGTAAGTCCTATGTTTTAAGGGTTCTAGATGTAAAAAGGTAAGATTCTAGGCTAGGGGTAGTATAGTACTTACCCTGGGTTGTATAAGGTTTTTAAGTAGACAAAATGGTTCAAAACTCGATGGTCAAACTCGAGTTTGACCGGATGTCCATACTCGGGTTCGAGCGGAGTTGGAGATACTAAGTTTGCAATTTAAGTGATTAAATTAGAAAAAAATAAGGAGGGGCTTTACAGTAACTTAAAATGTGGATTATAATCTTATTTTATCATTTAAATTGAGTTGATTAAGTCAAGAACAACCCCAAAGGTAAGAGGCGCACCACTCCCACTAGGAGTGTACTCTATGTGTACTCTTAATTCATTATCTCTTCATAAAACATTTTTCAGGATTACTTTGTGATTCAAAAATAGAAAAATAAACCTACTGTTATACAGAGTTCTCGACTTGATCGATCAAAAACGAAAAGAAAAATTGTATGCTTAGTGCTTTAAGAAATCAAGTAAAGAATTTCAGTAGTGAACAAGAATTAGAGCTTGGAAGAGAGGTTTGTGCGTGGGTTAGGACGTGTGGTTGTGGATGATTATGAAATTTGAAATAGGTATGTGTTTTCTTCTATTATTCTCCCTTTCTGAAGAGTTCCCTATGGCTCAGTACATATTCCAGTCGAAAAACTAAGGTTGCCCCCATTGCATGCCCTTGTCATTAGACCATCTCAAAAGTTGATTTATGCGTTGGTATATGTGCTGGTAGACAATCTTTGGAACATTTGTGATTGTGTGCAATATGATAATTTTGGATAGTGTATGATCACGTTATGTGTGTCTGATTGTATGTATGTTTTATGTACACGATAATGCTAATACAATGAGATGCATATTACGTATAGTTTTCAAGAACTTGGTGAATTATGTTATATTTAATTGTCGTGCGATTAACATATGATGATGAAACCGTGATGTTCATGAAAATTAAGTGAAATTGATGATCTAAAATTAAATACTAATTTCCGAATTAAAATGAGTCTAAGACTCTCGGTAATTAAAATCAATCCACAAAGAATTGGTACGGATATATGAACATAAGTTTAGGCTAATGTATTGGTTAAAGTTGATATAAAAATCTAAACCAAAATGTCTAGACTAAAGTCTAAGAAAATGAACTTAAGGACCTAATGCTTATTAGAGAAGACTCGGCGAAATTCAAAAAATGAAAATGCTATACCTAGGAATCTAATCTGAGACCTAAAGGTTCTAACACTACATGAAGAGTTCTTTAGTAAATTAAAAGGAAAGAATATTGTGTGTAGGGTGGGAATAGAACCCGGACTCAAGGCCACACGTGTGAGATGCGTAAGTCTCATATATAATTAGAAATATATGCTTCCCAAGGAATTCGAACATCGATCTCCTTTACTGAAATTGTGAGGCACATAAGTCTTATATATAATAATATTAAACGCAGCCACTATGGATTGAACTCGGGTTCCTTGGATGAAAGTACAAGATGTATAAATCTTGCAACATATGAACTTAAATGATTATGAAACACTCGGCAAAATATAAGTAAAGCCTTTTTGCTTGTGCATGTGGAAGCATACATCCATCTTACGTTTGTAAGCTTAGTGAACCTAAGCCACATGTATAAGGGCACTGGTAAGAAGTGATTCAAATTACTAGTTGCGGGTCAAAAGAAAATCTAAAGACCACTTAAATCACGAAAGTAATCCCTATATATGATGTAACCGTAAAAGGGTACTGCCATCAGTGTAGAGTACACTACAGGTCATGTGCATGGCATATAATGTAAGTTAATGGCATGATGAAGAAATGCACATTCATGTAATGCGGTGAGTAATTATGTGAAACTATGATCTTAACGATAATGGTGACAATATGATAAAAGGCTAAGATGAATTGTGACATAATTTTCAACCAATCCTAAGTAAAGGTCACCCAAAAGTACTCACCTAAGAGAGTGTTGAACATTAAGAGACAAGTCTCAATCACATTCTATATGTAAGTGTAAATACAATTCACACTTAACACGTAATGAAGATACGATAAATAATCTAATGATCCATTACTTTCTCATGCTAGAAGCAAGCATCGATGATGTATGAGGTGAATGTACATAGAAACTTTTAACTAAGCACCAACAGGAGAGAAATGAGTGGTGATGCCTTCTTTCTGGAAAGGCGGAGGTTTAAATAAATCTCATGAGATGAGACTGTCCACCAAGGTGGGTATAGGTCTAACTAAATCTACTAATCTTTGAACTATGTTGCCAACATAGGGAACTAGCTTTGTTCGAACCGCTAAAGATAGCATGTTTTTGGTTCACTTTGGCTAGTGACTCCACCTCTTTTCCGATTTGGGTGAGAAAACTAATTTCATGATGCGCACATGATCTATGTACGTTAAGGTAGAAGTTCCTTAAACTATGAAAGATAATAAAATGAACGATACTGAAGGTGTTTGTGCAGGACAATCAGGAGGTGAAACCGGACTCAATTAATGACATTAGGTCATTCTTGATCGTTGAACTTCATGATCCTGATGAGATTCTTAAACTTCAACCTAGGTATAGCTGGTGTTTACATCAGCCTATGAATGAATGAAATGAATTATGTACATACGAATGAATGAATGAAGCAGACTCTGTGTTTGCTAAAGGAAGCCCTCGCGTTGAGGTCTCATATGTTGGGCCCTAACTTGGGATGTCTTAATGCTACGTCCAGAATTCTAAGGTCTCGTGGATATGAAATTTATAATATATATGAAACATGAAATGTATGTTATGTGAACCTATGAATGATGTATGACATATTCATGGTATGTCCTTCCTATTACGAAATAGGAAAGTCGAGAGACTTGATCTTCCAAGAAAGCATGTTGATTAGGAAAATCTGTTCTTGTTCATTCATTACCATTATCTGTAGATGCATATACCCACACTTAGTACAAGTGTATACTAACTCCATAGAATATTACTATTTTATAGGTGCAAGTCAGATGACAGATTGAAGACTCTTGCAGGGGTTTTGACATCATCGTTCTCCAAACCATTTTATGGGTCCTCTTTATTTCAAGGATGGTACATTTTAGTCTAGATTTTGTTTTAGACATAGCTAGTGGGTGTTGACCCTAGTGTTTCTTTCGTATTTTCATTTCGAATCTTTGTAATACGGTCCTATTTGGGAAACTATTTATGACATATTGATCTTCTATTTCGAATTTATTTTTATGATCGATGGTTGTTTTATTTACATTGAGCTTAGTATATGAAGCTATTAAGTATTAAATATATGAAGTCTATGTAAACTTCATACTTACAAAAAGTTATAAATTTTCCCTAACATTAACCATATGAATGTGATGAATGCAAGAACAAGCTTGTCTGCAACCTCTGATAGGTCAATGACACTAGTTGCAATTCTGATTCAAGAATCCGGATCGTTACAAATCAAGTGATATAAGACCCCACATCATGAAAGGTGTTCTACTATCCAAGGGTACAACTAGGATACATCCCATTTAGGCACTTGACCTAGGAGATATCAGAAGGCTTCTTTGTACTCTAGTCTCATTGTCAAGTAGATCTACAACCTTAAGCACATTCGGTCGGTGCTTTTCTTTGGTTCTCATATAGAATTTTCATTTAGATAAGATTATTTTCAAAGGTACAATACCTAAGCTTAACAAGATCATAATACCATAACTAAGAAGGGATCCACAAGAGTCTACCGATCAAGGTTCATTAATATAGCTCGTCTGGATCGTCTTGGAAGGGTAACTTAGTCTTATCGATCCTAGACTAATTACTAACCATCTATTCATATACAAGGTTTCACATTCACTTAGGGTTCTAGACTCATCAATAAGGGTCACCATTATTAGGTCTACTAGTTCAAGACATAATCTAGAATACCTCATTAATTATTCGAGGAAGGGTACCAAGTTTATGTCTTCCTATCCTAGACTTTGATCCATAAACTAATCCAATACAATTTATGTACCTAGTAGGGACAACAAAGTCTACAAACAAAAGATACAAAGTCATTCTATAAAGATTCTCTTTAATCCTTCTTCACCATATATAAACAACTAGAGAGGGAGTACATTCAATCATATCACAATAGCACCATACAATATCATATATACATCATATGAGCACTTTAACCTTATACTTTTATTCGTACTATATCATGATAATATCACAATTCATATAATAATGCCAACGAGGCCATGTTCATAACATTTATAACAATTAAACACCACCACTATAAGTGGACCATACCAATCAATGACAAATCAATATCAATACTACATTAAATTAAGAAATTAGGTCAATCACCACTTTCAATTAGCCACAATCACCATTCCTTAGCCTTTCCAAAACATTCACACAACAAGAGATTTTCCCCACGAAAATGTACATAAGACTAGGACAATTATTTATCCACACCAATAATTCCCGAAAAACCTATTATAGATATCAACACTATAAGCCAAACTACGAACAATTTGTACAATGATCAACATAACTGAATAGCCCATATCAATCTAAACATGAAATCAACCTTAGAGCCAAAATAAGGAATTCAAGGAATACATGGGGTCCTGGAACTTTTGGTCATAAAACCATCAATTAACATTGATTAATTCATAAAATATCAATTTAAACCTTTTTATGCAAGAACCTATGCTTAGCATTCAAAATAAAATTTAAAGGTTTATGGTGATCTTTGAAAACTCTTTGGAATTGGCTCCTTAAATGAAAGAGGAGTAAAGCACGTAATCACCATATCATATTAGTGGAAAGGACACAATTTTGATGAAGAAATCACTGAAATTCTTCAATCCTAGCTTCAACTTGACATCAAGCTCCCATGGAGTCTTGAGAGTACTTTATTTAGGAGAGGGTTTTTGATTTTTAATAGTGAGGTGTAATTCTACGTCTTGCCATAACTCTGCAGAAATACAGGTTCCATTCGACGGCCCTTATTGATGGGGCGTCAAGTTAATGACAGACCATCCGGCTCGTCGTCATTCATGACCGAGGATCCTCATTCAGTAGTCATTCGTGACTGAGGCTCCTCATTTGGCAGATTTTTGGCAAACATTGGGTCCTCCTGAAGGACCCTTATGGTTATCCCCGGTGAGTCGTACCCGGATGTTTCGACTCTAAACATAACCATCTATATGTTAGGATTACCTCCTATCATTTTAGACACCAAAAAACAAAACAAAAAAGAACTTATGAAGGCACAATATCACACAAAAGACTAGTTTTCTAATGTCATGATCGTTCTTTGACATTTAACTTCCAAACTATTTATAACGACTATTAGAAGTTGTGACACACCTTATAACACATGTAATTAAATCTTAAAACGCATGATAAGCTTTAGTTTATCCTAGTTGATTTTGAGGGTTGTGATATTCTCCCCCATACGGAACACATTCTTCCTCGTATGATACTAAAATACTTTAAACATTTTAAAGGTGTAGAGACTCAAGACTAGCAGCACACGAACATGCCCCATAAAAACAACCACACAATGCATATAGCTAGGAGGAAGACCACTCCACATAATTAAGAGACTTAAAACCCAACAATAGAGTAGGAACAACATATATGACTTATCATGCAACAATACTCTACATTTCTCATTTCACGTTGGAGGAACTTCCTTCTCCACATATCATCATCTTCGCTACATTATTTTGAAGAACATTATGCCAAATTCTCATAAAAGCAGAATTATGCAGCATTTTCAAAAAGTTCGCTTAAACATGATTAATAGTTCACTCATGTAACCTGTAGGCAATTTAATATAGATGCACACAAACATGAGAGATAAAATCATTTTACCTTATAAATATAAATTCATGGAAACATGCTAAATTGTAAAGGAACCATGAAACTCATTTTTCACAAAAGAATCCCCCAATTCATGCACAAGGTATTAGAAAGTGGTAGCTCTCAAGCTTGAATAGAATAGAATAGAAGAGACAAAATCACCAAACCACTTATTTACCACACTCCACAACTTAAGAGAAACACATCAACTCTATCATGAACAACACAAAGGGGAAATCTATTGCTTACCGACGCTTTCATTTGGATTTGCTTCCTTGTGAGCTTGAAGAGCATAGAAGCAATTCTTCTTTTGTTCACACACACTAGGACCATTGTAGGGGTTTTTCTTCGCCTCTGTTTCCTTAGAAGAATTAGTAGCACAATGTCTCAAAATGTGATAATTCATTCATGTATGTGTATATGTTCATACATGAGAAAACGTTTCACATCCCACATTTAGACACTACGAATATGGATACTTCATAATATCATATATTTGACATCGTAGCATATACTTTCATGTTCATAGGTTAATTATACTTTCATATTCATGTATATAGAATAGTCACCCTAGGAAGTATTGTATAAAGGTAGACATGTGCAATGTATAGGCAAAGTCCCATACCCTTACCTATACGACATCACCTATCAAGGCATCCTAATTAACATACATATTCATACTTTCATGGAAATATACTTTACATGCATAGTAGGATGTAATAGTGCATATGATAACTATCCTTTCATTAGACACTATAAATATCCTACTCATAGATATATGCATGAGATGTGATAAGTGTGTACATTGGTTAAAATTATAATATAATGGTACTTAATATATCATAAAGGCAGCCACCCACAAAATATAACAATACAGATTCATGTATAGATCACACACGACATTATAGTATAGGCGACATGACATATTCCTAATTTTAATCTAAGACTCGTAATCATGATTAAGACAATACATTCATGTAGAGTTACCTAGATAGGGGTCATCCATCAAAATAACTTCATCAATGATAGACACATAGACAATACCTAAACCTAACAACTTCATTCAAAAGTAATAAACATTATTAACATTTAAAACATGATACAAGATTAGAAGGCTAATCATATAACTTCACATTGTGTAATTATCATGACCACACTCTTCACACTACCAAAATATTCCTTCAAGTTTAGGATCATAACATATAGAGATTTAAAAGAAAGTAAACACAACAACCATAACTGGACCATACCACACAATGTCGTTCAAGGTCAATTCAACTACCAATTTTATTCAAAGTAAAGGAAGTAGGACAATATTATTAATTCACAAAGCTTTTATCATCATTGATCAATTATCAATAATTCACCGTACATTTGAATATAACACAGTAGCAATAGACAATTCAACGTAGTAGAATCAAAAATCAATCAACATAGAATAAAGATCACAATGCCCACATTATAGGCTAAATTGAGAAATTTGAAGGATCATGGGTTCTTCATAAAATTCTATTGAAATTCTAAATAAAAACAGTATCTAATCAACCAATTTATCATAAACATGATTTTGAAATCAATTTATCAATGAAATCATGGCTAGACTGAATGATGGCCAATTTGATCATGAAATCCCCTTGAAAACATTGCAAGGAACTCCTTAGATGAATGGATAACAAAGGATGAGGATTTACCATACGTAATTCATAAAATATCCACGAAAACTTGATGAATAATCCATGTAAATCCCACCCCTAAGTTGTCCTTGTACTTCAACTTCAATGGAGGTTTCTAGAGAGAGTTTGTTTTGAGAGGGAAGGGTGAAATTTGAATAATGGAGGTTTTTATGTTATTAATTAACTGAATATACATAAAATACCCCATAATTACCATCCATAATCTTTTTGAAATGTGGGATGAATTTTCCATTCACTCATTAAATAGAAAACTCGTTCAACAGCATTCTAGGATTAAACAGCGGAGGGAAGTCGATCGACCATCGTCTAGTCGGCATCGCCGTACTTTTGCTCCGTAGTTTTGTATTCAGACTCCATTTGGGGGGCTGAGCTCATATGTCTATGTTTTTATGTGCGACCCCAATTGACAGGGCTTCGATTCACTTTCGAGGCGTCGATCAGTGGTTGTCATTTTGACACATCCAAGAGAATGTCTAGGCAGCATTTGGGTCCTCCTTAAGAATTGCTTAGGTGTTCCCTAAGGAGTCATGTTCGGACGTTTCGAACCTAATCATGATCATAAACATTTAAAGGTATAAGGCCCTATAAATTTCATCCTCAAACAACATGTAAGACATACAAAAGCACACTAGATCACATTAGCACGTCTAAGGACTAATTTTCAAACGTCTCAAACATTCTTGAATGTTTGATCTTTAAATCACATAAAATCAAGTATACACATTATAAAAAACCTAATCAACATATTATTAACCTTTTTAGGAAAATTTGAGTGTTTAGACACCTAAATTTTTTTTGAGAGACCTTACAATATCCACCACATGGGAATAGTCGTCCACAAATGACACTTGGAACATTTTAACCACTTACAAGGACTCAATGACCCATAGAGAAAGTCACAACACTCACCACATCACCACATAGCATTCAATCCACCAAACTTACAAGGAACATCAACTTCTTACCATATGCACTCAATGCAACACAAGCAAGTAAAAACCTTCACTAACTTACTCCTTAATGCATCAAGTACATAGGCTCTTCTAATGTTCATTGGAAGAGCATCGTTATCCTAATAACAATATGGACTTTGATTTTCATTTGATTAAGACCTCAATATGTAATAATATTTAAATAACATGTATTCATACTAAGCATTGTTACTCAAGAAGCAAATAAGAAACTTACATTCAATGCACATAGATCATGGGTAATGTGGATCAACAAAAATCCTTAAAATTTAGACGTAATACCATTTAGGTCATAATTAACATTACCATGCTTGGTTATAATTAACGAGGAATGTCATTCACCTTAGCATAATCACATGTTATCATGAGTTCATTCACAAGCAATGCACAAATGTCAATTCATTTTTAAGAACACTTCTCGTTTTTTAACAGAGGAATGCTCATACTTCCTCCCTAATGAAGTCAAAATGGTAAATAACACCTCACAAATTACAATATTAGATAGTAATTAAAAAAATTCAAGTTTTAGTAGGACATTAGTTTTCATATACATTCACCAATTTGGGAAATTCTTGCAATTACAGGCACACATCAAAAATAGTAGCTAAACACACCATCACTTCTCAAGAATGAGCCAACATTAACACTTTCAATGGA
Source organism: Solanum lycopersicum (assembly GCF_036512215.1). Classification (NCBI taxonomy): domain Eukaryota; kingdom Viridiplantae; phylum Streptophyta; class Magnoliopsida; order Solanales; family Solanaceae; genus Solanum; species Solanum lycopersicum. The sequence goes on along the minus strand of NC_090800.1, from coordinate 34,633,913 downwards.
ACAAATGTCGCACATTTTCAAAAGGACTCATACTTTTTCATTTAAAAGAGATTCAAATTCTAATTGTAGTCTAAAACACCACACCTCAAAAGTGAAATCAAGCATGTTCTTTACATTATCTCATGAAGGCTTATTCACAATTATCATATCCAGATGCACAATAAACATGAGAAAACATGATTTTGATCAAAAATCAATTTTTATTCAACTAAGAGTCTTCCGTACATGCATAACATAGTGTGTAGTTACACATGTCCAATATATAGAGAGCATGCAACTTATGCTTATATACCAAACTCCCATCATGAAAAGCTACTAGGAGCTCTTGGTTCTCAAAATTGAGTAAAAATAGACGGATAAGATAGGCATATATACAACCTTACTACTCATATCATTATCCCCCCACTTAGGGTAAACCCATTTATGAGCAACTTATCTCAACCTTAAGAGAATCTTACTTAACAAACATAAATAACTAAAGAATATAATCACCTTCTTCTTGGGATCAAAGCTTATGCATCCCCTTCATCAACATCACCGAAAACAGATTCTCAACCTAGAAGGTTCAGAAGACTTCAACATAGGACCATCAAGGGCACTCCATATATAATATCTAGGCACATTAAACCCCACTTGGGGTAAGCCTTGTCAAAACATGCCCTTTAACATCAAGGTCAAAGTAAGTCAAGACCAAACCTATAAACTCGTTACATAAAATGGTTCAACATCAATAAGATCTTTGATATATCGTGGTTTCACAATATTTTTAATGCTTTTTCCTTAAGTTTAGTGTGTGTCGAAAAGTCTTTTTGTATTAATTTTTATTTAAGTTTCTCTTTATTTGCAGGAAATCTGTCTAAAGATGAACGCGGATGTTTTTGAGCAAGAAATGCAGAAAAGTTACCACCTATGGATCCTGTGACGGTCCGTCGTTCCTGTGACTGTCTGTAGGTGGCATCTCAGTGAAGCTACTGAAAGATGGGGATGTCTGACAAAGTGTGGGGTTACGAAGTGTATGATGGACCATCATAGCCATGACGGTTCGTCCTGCTGGTTCGTCGTGATGATCAAAGAAGTAGTTCTAGTACCCAAATTTCAAGAGTTTAAGTATTATGGAACAAAGAGCCTCGACAAACCGTTGTGCCTGTGAAGGTCCGTAATACTTGCCATCGAGGGTAATAAAGAGATCAGCCGAAGAATTTGCAAAGTGCGGGTTGACGGAGTCCATGATGGACCGTCATAACCGCGACGGTCCGTCACTAGGTCCGTCGACCCAGCCGCGTTTTGACAGATTTTCAGCAATAAATGGCCTTTTATACGATTTTTGTTTTTTATAAATAGTTATAAAAACCTCGTTTTTGGGTTTGACTCTCATATAGTTAGACTCTTAATTAAAAAACACTTTTATGTAAGATTCTTTGTTAGTAAATTATTTTTGATATTTCACTTTGGATTGGTAGAGTTTTCTTTGGAGTTGATTGTTGGTGATTTTATCAATTAATCAAGTAAATTTTTGGATTTTATTCTTTCTTATTGAAGTAAGTGCATGAATTCTTATGTTATATATATGAATATTTTGATTATGACAATGGGTAACTAAACTCCATAACTAGGGTTCTGGGAACCATAGGTGAATAATGAGGTAAAACCTAACTAAAATAACAATTCTAGAACAATGTCTTGCATGTTTTGATAATTCTTTCATTTAGACATCTTTTTAACAGATGGACAACGTTAGAACTCGCCTTAATACTACTTGCTGAACCAAGGAGGTAGATAATAGTAAATGAATTATCAACATAGATTTAGTGTATACTATCCAATAGGCTAGTATTGATTGGTACGATGTAATAACTTAGTCAAATATCGAATACAATGATTAATAAGAGGTAACGGTAAGGGTTAGTATATTAACACACGTAGCTGGACCAAGGTGCGGTGAAATTTTATAGATGTTTGACCAAGGATTTAGAAATACATAACTTATTACTTTGCATGCAAGATAGTAGGAAAGAATTGTTATAGTTAGAATTATCAAATAAGAAACCTGTGGGGAATACTTAAACCCTAGTTACTTTTAATAAATGATTAAACTCCAACATTTGAATCTGTTGGTTATGTACTTTAATTTAGATAGTTATCATTTGTAATTTAGAAATAAAAACCACCCTTTTATTGTATTTGTTTTCTAAGAAAATAATTTACTAAATAATAGTAATAATAAATTGAAGTTAAGTCTGAACTATTTTCCTTATGGGAATGATTCTAACCTCATTAGTTGGGTTCTTTACTTGATACGACCGCTTTACTTCTTATTTGATAAGTTTGAGCGTATCAAATTTTGGCGCCGCTGCCGGGAAAAGTAGTTTTAGATTAACTTAAAATTATTACTAAAGTTTAGTCAATATTTTCTTGATTTTAATTTTTTTATTGTCTTTGATTCTTGCAGAACTATCTTCTTTGTATGCCAAATAAACGGAGTGGAAGAGAACCCTTGTTTCCATACGATTACTTATTAGAGTGTACACTATACAACATGAATCGAAACTTGGGTATTAATGATGATGATCCAAACCAGAAGATCCCAGCTCCTGTTGATGTTCATGGTTAGTTATACCCGATGCTCCGGGTAAAACCAACAGAGGTGACAAAATCCCGCTCCACGTCCTCAAGAATACAAAAAAGTCTATGACAATATAGCAGACTTCAATGGGCCACTTGTCTTGCCCCCTCTATCACCAGGCCACACCTTTTTTATAACTAGTAGCGTGATGCAAATGCTCACTGTCAAAGGTTTGTTTTCAAGGCTACCTTCTGAGGATCCACATGCCCATATAGCTAATGTAAGGGAAGTGTGTAAAAGATTTGTAGGGAAGCCTTATTTGGATAGGGATGTAATAGGGGTAATATTGTTTCCTCTCTCACTGACGGGAGAGGTTGCTAATTGGTTCACTGAGCTCCCTTATAACTCAATTTTCACTTCGAACCAACTAAGGGATGTTTTCTTAGCACGTTACTACCCGGTCCTCAAGAAACTAAACCACTAAGATAGAGTGAATAACTTTGTGGCAATACCAGGAGAGTCACTTAGTAGTTCTTGGGATATATTAATCTCATTTTTGAGAAGCATCCCAAATCACAGTATAGATGATGAGTCACTGAAGAAATACTTCAATCGGGGACAAGATGATAATAATAAAGCTGTGTTGGATAATATAGCGGGTGGTTCCTATGGGAGTGTCCTTATGCTGAGATTGCTGAAAAGTTAAGGAAAAGCTCCCGGGACAATAAAGCTTGGACTATTAGGAAGTCAGATACTGGGAGAAATACCTTTGCAGTACAATTCACTCGCAACCCAGCCACAGATGAGACTCGTGAAGAGATGGATCAGATGAGAATTGAGCTTGGGTTGGTATTATATCATATCACTAGGATACAAAAAAGATAAATGCAGTTAAATACTTGTCTAAACTACCACCACCAAATGATGAATGCTATTATGAGGAGAATTCCTATACATCAAATGAACAACAGGGGTTTTCCGACCGAGTGCCCATGGCTCAAATCAGGAGAATTGGCGTCAAGATCAAGGAAATGAAGGTCAGATCTATGGTAACTATAACACTGAGGGTAATTATGTTCGAGATGGAAACTACAACCACGACAACTACTCAACAGGGGTAACTATGGTACCAGAAATGATAGGAATAGGCCCTATATCCCTCCTCAAAATCGTGAAGTTACTCATAGGGATAGTGGAGATAGTATGGCACAAGTAGAGGATATGTTGCACAAAATGATGAGGAGGTTCGATGCTAATGATGAGAACATTAGAGAGTTAAGAAGTGATTTAACAGGTATTACGCAGATATTCGAAACACATGCAATATCGATTAAGCATATTGTGTTGCAAATGGCCCAGTTATCTCCGATTGTGAACACACGGCAACCGGGCACCCTTGGTAGCAAGACTGTCAAAAATCAAAAAAATGAAGGAAACTGTATGGCAATCACTACTCGAGGTGGTAAGCTGACCATTGACCCACCTATGTCGTCTAAGGAGGAAAAGGCGATAAAAGATAATCATAAGGCGATAGAGGGTAGTGGTGAAGTAGAAAAAACAGTGGAAAAGATGTTGAAGTGCCTATAAAGCTCATTCTCGTGCCTAGACCACCCCTCCTTTCCTCAAATATTAGTGAAAAAGACCAAAGAATGTAAATATCGATGTTTTATAATAATGTTGAAGCAACTTTCTCTTAAAGTACCTTTGGTAGAAACTCTAGAACAAATGCCCGGTTATGCCAAGTTTATGAAAAATCTGGTTACAAAGAAAATATCATTCACTGAGGATAATGATAGAAAGCATCATTGTAGTGCTATTGCTAAAAGATATTTCGTACAAAAGAAAGAAGATCTGTGTGGGTTCACTATTCCCTATACAGTCAAGTCATTACATTTTGCGAAAACATTGTGTGATCTAGGGGCAAACATAAATCTCCTACCCCTCTAAATTTTCAAGAAGATGGGTTTGGGTGACCCAAAGCCCACTGAAATGCGGCTCCTAATGGCGATCAAATAGTGAAAAATCCTATAGGAATACTCCACAATGTGTTAGTAAAAGTGGAGTCGTTCATATTTCAAGCAGATTTTGTTATTCTTGATTGTGAAGTCGATTTTGAAGTGCGTATAATTCTGGGAGGCCATTCCTTGCTACGGGTAGAGCCTTAATTGATATTGAAAAGGGGCAGATGAAATTTCAGTTGAACAATGAAGAAGCTACTTTAAACATTTGTAGTTCCATAAGGCAGAGTGGTGAGCTCCAATCGGCTATATCCACAAAGAAAAGATGAAGAAAGACCATGACCCAAAAAGTGAAAAACGAGAGTTTATGGTTGGGGATTTGGTGCTATTAGATAGTTCTAGGTAGTGTTGGTTTCCAGGGAAGCTCAATTCCAAATGGACCGGTCCTTACTTGGTTACCCAACTATTCCCTCATGGAGTAGTTGAGTTGGAAACTAAGGAGAGTGTGTTGTTCAAGGTAAATGGACAGCACATAAAAATCTATTTTGGGCAAGCTAAATCTGCCAATAAAGTAATTCAGGCATACCAACTTGATGAAGCTTCAGTAATCATTTGCCTTTAGTCATGCCGCTACGTTCAATCGGGCGCTTGTTGGGAGGCAACTAAATACTTATAGTTTTCTTCCAAGTAAGGGTAGCATTTTCTACTAATGTGTTTTAAATTTGCAGGCACATCACCAGGAATTTCTGCAGAAAATAACACTGCAACAATCACCGACAGACAAATGAACGGACCGTCACGCACGCAATGGACCGTCGCATGAATATGTCATGCCAAGTACGTCTTTTAATTATTTCCAAAACTAGTGCACACGTTAAGGAACCAATGACGGACAGTCATATCTGCAACGGACCATCGTTAGGGTCTCGTTGCATCATTAATAAGCATAACCGACCCTACCCGGTTGGGTGTAATTTAAAAAATTAGCAACCTTTAAAAATCACACCCCTTTATGTCACCCATTTCCTTCCTGCTTTCTCTAATTTCCCTCCCTTTTCAACTTCCTACTTTATCCTCTCTTCTCTATCAACTGATCACTTCCCCAATACCACAAATTCCTCAAATCTACCCTCTACTAGTCGGAGTCTGCTGCTATGGTTCTGTTCTTGCTAACCAAGTACCTTTCTCGCTTGTTTTTCTCAAATTCTCAGGTAGGTGTCTCTGATTTCTACACATTTACATTGCATTTTTGTTTATCAATTAGTATTAGCCTATTTCTTATTGATGGGTTCATTCTTTAATACAAATTTTGTCTGACCTAGCTTGAGAATCTCAAAATTGCCTTGTTAAAACTCTAGAAATAGGTGCTTTGGCATTGCTAGTTTACAACGTATTTGGGTTAGAAAAATATATCTTATCACTAAGTACTTAATGTGAGTAATCGGGATGATTGTGGCATCCCCAGTTCTGTCACTAAATGACATAATGAGACCCCGATGATGGACCGTCATACCCACGACACACTATCATCGGGTATGTTCCAACATTCCATTGTACGTTTTCTCAAAGTGTCCACCAATGGATACATGCGACGGACCGTCGTTCCCACGACGGTCCGTCCTGCAGAACCATTGTGGTTGTCAGAGACCCTTTTTCTAAGGGTCTTCTACTTTTTCTAAGTGTCCTTTGACGAACATCTAAGACGGACCGTCATACCCTCGACTATTTGTCCTGCAAAATCGTCATGACAGTCAGAGACCCATCTCTTGAGGGTATCCGTACTTTTTCTATGTGTCCTCTGACGAACATCTACGATGGACCGTCACACCCACGATTGTCAATCCTGCCCAACCGTCGTGACGGTCAGTGACCCATCTCCTGAGGGTCTCCATACTTTTTCTAAGTGTCCTCTGATGGACATCTACGATGGACCCTCACACCGTCGATGGTCCGTCCTTCCCAACCATCGCGACGGTCACAAACCCCTCTCCTAAGGGTCTCCACGACGGACATCACCGACGGACTGTCATTGTCACGACGGTCCGCCCTGGTTATCCGTCATACTTGTCAGACACTTTCCTTCAGGGGTCTCCACATCAACATAGTCTAAGTAAGTCATGATGGACCCCATGACGGTCCGTCGTACTCATGACGAGCCGTCACCTGGTCCATCATGTTTCACTGTTACTGCAGAAAAGTCATTACAACTTAGCTCTTATACTTATTTTGTTTAATTTTTTTTCTACTTGTTTGCTCTTTCTCGTACTAATATTTATTCTTTAGAGGTACTATCTCTTATAGCACCAAAACAAGATCGAGTTTTACGCACGTGGGCGATCAAAGTGTGTCGCCCCACCTATTCACCTGGTCATTGACTTTGATGATGAGCGCGACCCCAAGTACGTGCCCCCATGCGTTGCCACTCTATCCTGAGCTGCACGTGCTGCCAGAGCTACACCCAAAAAGGTGGCGTCTTGTGTTGTCACTGCCTCCTAGTCTGATGATAAGCGCACACTGACCTGCTCACCCTCAGGGTCAACTACTCATGAAGAAGGTGTTTGGTAGTAGAGCCTGATTAATTTTTGGTTTTCCTATTTATTCTCTATTTTAGGCTTTCCTATTTATTCTCTATTTTAGGTATTCCTATTTATTCACTGTAACCAAAAATACTCTGATTTATTAATAAAAATATACCTCACTGCCGTGGAAGTTTACTTACGAGGTTTTACCACGAAATATTATATTTTCTCTTTCTCTCTCTAGATATCTCATCACTTTCTCTTGAAAGTTCTTGTGCTCTTCATTCATCTAGTGTGTGTGCGTGAATTCGATCCTAACAACTGGTATCAGAGCTAAGGAGATTCAACACGATCACTGAAGATGGATAGTTCAAAGATTGGAATCGAGAAGTTTGATGGATCTGATTTCAGTTTCGGGAAGATGCAGATAGAAGATTATCTGTACCAGAAAGATCTTCATAAACCGTTGACCGGGGTGAAGCCGGAATCCATGACTGAGGAGAAGTGGAAACTCAAGGATCGCCAGGCTCTAGGGTTGATCCGGTTGACTTTGTCAAGAAACGTGGCGTTCAACATCTTGAAAGAGAAGACTACGTCTCCTCTGTTGAAGGCACTATCAAATATGTATAAAAAACCATCGGCTATGAATAAGGTATATTTGATGCGTAGATTGTTCAATTTACAGATGTCTAAAATTGGATCCATTTCTGATCATATAAACGAGTTCAATATGATTATGACTCAACTCAATTCTGTAGATATTAATTTCAAAGATGAAATTAAGGCGTTGATTTTGATGTCATCTCTTCCCGAGTCTTGGGATATTATTGTTGCTGCGATTAGCAGTTCCCGTGGATCTGAGAAATTGAAGTTTGATGAAATCTGTGATGTTCTTCTTAGCGAAATTATTCGCAACGAGAAGTGGGAGATTCATCGGGCAGTGCTCGCAGCGTTGATCGAAGGAGGAGAAGTAAGACGAAAGGCCAAAATTATCATGGTCGATCAAAATCAAAGAATCGAGGAAAATCACTGAACAGATCAAAAGTGAGTTTTTGGAACTGTGGAGAAAAAGGGCACTTTCGGACAAACTGTACAAAGCCAAAGAAAAAAACAGAATCAGAAATTTGGAGATGACAATTATTCTGTAAATTCAGCAGAGGACATTGGGGATGCTCTAATCCTTAGTGTGAACAGCCCGGTTGAATCATGGATTTTGGATTCTGGTGCATCTTTCTATTCGTCTACAAGGAAGGAGTTGTTCCAAAACTTCAAATCTGAAAATTTTGGAAAAGTATATCTTGCTGACAATAAAGGCTTAGAGATTGAAGGAAAGGGGGATGATTGCATAAAGACCACCTCAGGAAACCAGTGGACATTGGAGGATGTGAGATATATTCCTAGGATCAAGAAAAATCTGATCTCTGTTGTTCAGTTGGATAGCACGGGATATGCAGCAAAGTTTGGGAAAGGTTCATAGAAGATCGTGAAAGATGCTATGGTAAAAGCTCGTGGCACCAAATCTAGAACCTTGTACACCACTGCAGGGTGTATAAACATGGCCGCTGTTGCTGATAGTGCATCCGGTTCATGTATGTGGCACAACAGACTTGGACAAATGAGTACTAAAGGAATGAAGATGCTGGTTGCAAAAGGAGCATTAGAGGGTCTGAAGTCTGTTTATATAGGTCTTTGCGAGAGCTGTGTTATGGGCAAACAGAAAAGAGTATGCTTCACAATGACTCCTAGAGAGACAAAGAATGTGCGGTTGGAAATGGTCTATACAGATGTTTGGGGACCATCTCCAGTATCATCAATTGGAGTATCCAGATTCTATAATACCTTCATTGATGATTTTAGCAGGAAGGTATGGGTTTACTTCTTGAAGCATAAGTTAGATGTGTTTGAAACTTTCAAGAAGTGGAAAGCTGAAATTGAGAATCAGACCGGTTTGAAAGTCAAATGCCTAAGGTCTGACAATGGAGGAAAGTATGACAAATCAGAGTTCAAGGCATTCTGTGCAGCTTAGGGAATCATATTGATGAGAACAGTTCCCGGTAAGGTAAGGCAGAATAGAATTGCTGAGAGGATGAACAGAACATTGAATGAGCGTGCAAGGAGTATGAGGATACACTGTGGGCTGCCCAAAACACTTTGGGCAGATCCTGTGAGCACAGCTGCATACTTGATCAACAGGGGACCATCAGTTCCTTTAGGGTTCAAGATTCCAGAGGAGGTGTGGACAGGAAAAGAACTCAAGTACTCACACTTGAGGACTGGTTTCACTGCTTATGTTCATGTTGATCCAGAAAAGAGAGACAAGCTGGATGCCAAGGCTGTGAAGTGTTACTTCATAGGATATGGTTCTCATTTGTTTGGTTACAGGTTTTGGGATGACAAGAACAGAAAGATCCTGAGACATTGTGACATGACATTTGATGAGTGTGTCCTGTACAAGGACAGAGAGCAGAAGTTTCTAGAGATTACAAAGCAAGTGGGAGTTGAGGTTGAGTTGGAGAAGAGAAACCCCAGAGATGTCGAAGCAGATACTCAACCAACTCCTACTGAAGAATCTAATGTGGAGAAAGTTATACCTGAGCAGGTGTTAAGGAGATCATCCAGATCCATCAGGGCACCAGATAGGTATTCACCTTCATTACACTATCTATTACTGACTGATGAGGGTGAACCAGAGTCTTTTGATGAGGCCCTACAGGCGGAGGATTCGATCAAGTGGGAGCAAGCCATGGATGATGAGATGAGGTCACTTGAGAAGAATGACACATGGGTGTTGACTGAGTTACCTGCAGGGAAGAGAGCTTTGCTGAACAAGTGGGTGTTCAGAATCAAGACTGAACCAGATGGCAAAAGAAGGTTCAAGGCTCGTTTAGTGGTTAAAGGATATTCACAAAGGAAAGGTATTGATTATGCTGAAATATTCTCTCCTGTTGTGAAGTTAACCTCTATTCGATTTCTGTTGAGTATTGTTGCATCAGAAAATTTGCATCTATAGCAAATGGATGTAAAAACAACGTTTTTACATGGAGATCTGCATAAAGAGATCTATATGCAGCAACCGGAAGGATTTGTGGTTCTAGGCAAGGAACACATGGTGTGAAAGCTCACCAGGAGCTTGTATGGACTAAAGCAAGCACGAAGGCAGTGGTACAAGAAGTTTGACTCCTTCATGACCAAGAATGGATTCTGCAAGGCTGAAAAGGATCCTTGTTGTTACTTTAAGAAATACACTGATTTATATGTCTTTCTACTCTTGTATGTGGATGATATGTTGATTGCAGGATCTAGTATGAGAGAGATTAACAATCTGAAGACAAGGTTGTCTGCAGCGTTTCAGATGAAAGATTTTGGAGATTTTGGGGATGAAGATTTCTCGGGATAGACCTGCTGGCACTTTAAATCTATCTCACAAGTTGTACATTGAGAAGGTGCTTAGCAGATTTAGGGTTAATGATGCTAAACCCAGAACTACTCCATTGGCAAATCACTTTAAATTGTCAAAAGAGCAGTCACCCAAGACTACCGAGGAGCGTGATCACATGGCACTTGTTCCATATGCTTCAGCAGTTGGTAGTTTGATGTATGCTATGGTCTGCACTAGACCTTATATAGCACATGCAGTGGGAGTAGTTAGCAGCTACATGGCTAACCCTAGGAAAGAGCATTGGGAAGCTGTGAAGTGGCTTCTGATATGTCTGAGAGGTACATCCAGTACTTCTCTTTGTTTTGGAAAAGGCGAGGTGACTCTACAAGGTTTTGTGGATGCTGATCTTGGTGGGGATGTTGACTCGAGCAAGAGTACATCCGGGTACATTTAAACCAAAGGTGGAACAGCAGTAAGTTGTATGTCTAGTCTTCAAAAGTATGTTTCTCTTTCATCTACTGAAGCTGAGTATGTTGCAATAGCTGAAGCTGGGAAAGAGATGATATGGCTAGCAGATTATCTTGAGGAATTGGGAAAGAAGCAAAGCGAGAAGATTCTTTACTCAGATAGCCAGAGTGCCATACACTTGGTGAAAAATCCAGTCTATCATTAGAAGACAAAGCACATCAGAAGGAGATACCATTTCACTCGCAGGGCAGTGGAGGATGGTTATATGTGCTTGGAGAAGATAGAGGGTGCAATGAACCCGACAGACATGTTGATGAAATGTGTTGATGTTGGGAAACTGAGGTTATGTAAAACCTCGGTTGGTTTTCTGTAGTTGTTGCTACAGATGTTGCGGTGTGGTAAAGATGTTGATGATGAAGAGATTTTTTTGAGAATGTATTTTTTGGATGACTGACTCAGTCTCCAAGTGGGAGAATTGTTAGGTAGTGGAGCCTGATTAATTTTAGGTTTTCCTATTTATTCTCTATTTTAGGTTTTCCTATTTATTCTCTCTTTTAGGTTTTCCTATTTATTCTTTGTAACCAAAAATACTCTGATTTATTAATATAAATATACCTCACTGTCGTGGAAGTTTACTTGCGAGGTTTTAGAACAAAATATTGGGTTTTCTCTTTCTCTCTCTAGATCTCTCATCTCTTTCTCTTGAAAGTTCTTGTTTTCTTCATTCATCTAGTGTGTGTGCGTCAATTCGATCATAAAAGAAGGGGCGTCTGGATCCTTAGGAGTTTCGTGGCCGGAGGAAGACTCCGGGTCTGCTAAAGTCCCTACACCGTCTGCCTCGTCTTCTTAGGCTGATAGTTCTTAATCTAGTCCTGGCTTATTGACTCGTGCTCTCACCCCGGTTGCCGACCAACCCAACAGTTGAAGTGTCGACAGGCAGTATCATGTTTATTAAAACACAATGTTTTTGAATGATAAAGGAGTCATAAAATGATCCCTTACATTTGAGAGGAGGGTCCTTACCGGAAGTCTCCCTACTATGCCAGAGATCCACAATCTCTTCACTAGACAATGACAGGAGTGGACAGCACGTTCTTTGGGTCATTATAGTGAAGAGTTGGTCCGAGAGTTCTACACCTCCTACGTGGCTACTCTCTGATCACAGATTGATAGGAGGGATGCCCCCGCCAAATAGGGCCCACTTGAGCATGTTCGAGTACGTGGCATTTAGGTAGATTTCTCCCTGCCAGCCATTTGTCGGTATCTATATGGTGATGATGTTGATGTAAACTAGACCCCTCTCACCGTAAAGTTTTACTACTAGTGGCAAATTTTCAAAGATGACCAATTCTTGTGTGAGTCATCGCTTAGAGAGACCACCATGAGGTTGATGGCCCTGCACTTTTCTGTTGATGGAGAGGGTGCCGACGGGGTAACAAAGCAGAAGGGAGCCATGAAGAAGGCTAACTTGACTTCATTGCTAAGTTCTTATGTTTGGTTATCCGCCACTGCCTTCCCCCATGGCCGCTGATAATATAGTCTTATGGGATCGTGCATTTCTAATGGCGGCAATGATAGCAGGGTTTGAGGTGGAATTTTCTTGCCTTCTAAAGGCGGTCATGCACGAGAGATCTTTTAATGTCACAACTACTTAACCTTTTCCGTGCATGATATTTTTTTATGCAAGTCCGCATGTGTGCCCATCTGGCACATTGATCAGCTCAAGACTCCGCTGGAAACTATTGATATCAGCCTCATTAGGAATGAGTCCATTGAGTTGGCTCCACACTGAGGTCCCCGTCAAGAGTTGCCTCCTCTTGTTGATCATCTGGCTGATACGGTAGCACAAGTTTGCACAGCTACACAAGCTACTTCTGAAACCACCGACACTACCCCGGTCAAGTCTATCTCAGGTAGTAGCACTACTCCGAGCTCCTCTCGCTCAGCCCCTTTCCCCGCTCTGGTCCCACTTGCTAGGGTCCAGAAACTAGAGGCAAAGATGTCTACACTTCTGCATCATATCCAGCCTTGGATGCAGAGGTATATTTCTGAGGCAGAATAGCGCTTGGAGTGGAGAATGGTCCAGCACTCAGAACGGAAGATTGCTGAGGTTCATCAGCGCTTGGACGCTTTTGAGTTGCGGGTGTTAGCCCAGCCATCAGAGGAGAGCCTCACTTGCTGATCAGGAGTCGCATTGAATGAGGGTTGTAGAGTCAACTGCTGGGGTATCTAGCTCCAGAGATGTGACGATAGAGGGAGGCACTGCTGATAGTGTTGTGGCTTGTGAGGACACTATTGAGGGTGTCCAGATTATTAAGGTAGTGGGTTCCGGGGAACCGAACTCACAAGCTTGATGATCTTCTGTGCTTTGCGCCCCATGTGTGCTTCACCTACCACTCTCATATATCAATTTTTTATGCATTGGGGACAATTGCATGTCTTTTTGTTTGGGGCGGGGTAAATGGAAAGTGAGTGCTAGGGTGAAGTCTGAGTAGCCCAATTCACTATCTTCTTTTGGCGTTTTCTTGCATGTGTTCTTTTTCCCTAGGAGACTGATTATTTTTATTGTTGAACCGACATGTATTTATCTTGTGTACCTAGATTAACTCTAAAGCATGATAGCTAAAATGATATCCTGATGAAATGAAAATGATGCATGACTAGGCATAGTAATATATGAATGTGTTGATCTAAGCATGAAATAGAGATACACCACTGCATGACCCTAAGTCTAAAATTCAAACTAGGTATCAGATAATCTGGTAGAGTAAAAAATGATTGTGAGGAATATTTGAATAGTCCACTAGTTGTACAAAGCTAGAACTTGCCTGGTTAGTCCTGCTAAGAGTAAGATGTAATAGACCATTAGGAAAAAATCATAGGCCCTTGTTCAATATAGCCAATTTTTAGTATAAATAAAAAAAACCAAATGAAATTAATCCCTCTTTGATCCAAATGATTTGAGCTTAAAATAGACCTTTCTTTTTCACCCCAACTGATCTTTTCTTGGAATAATGTGTTCGCCCTAGTACCTCCTTGGACATGTGCACCTCAGCTTATGCCAAAAGCATAAGATAAGAGTGGCTATTGTAGTAAACAACCTTTCATGGCCCTTATCAAACTTTGGGTATTATGTACTTTGACTCATGGAAAATCCATGAGTTGTGGGTGGCTATTATGAGGAGTGCTTTTGAAAGTGGGGTCGAAAGAACAAAGAGAGAGAAAGAACAAAAGTAAAGTGACTCAAGAACCAGTTGAAAGAAAAGTGAAATAATTAAAAAAAACAATAACAATAAATACAATAAATACAAGCAAAAAAACAAGAGAGACGCTTATACAATAAAAGAAAAGGGGAAAATAGCAGTGTCAAAGAATATGAGAAATTGGGCAAAATAAAATGTTGAAAAGAGGTATGATTAGTTGATATGTCAAGGAGGGAACAAAGTCACTAAAGTATACCTAAATATACCCTACCTGAGCCTGAGCGTATGTTACAAGCTAAGAATGTCCTAGTGTGATCCTAAAAGTTGTTTAGCGAACTTAAAGTAGTGAAAATATGGCAAGTTTATGGAAATATAAATGAATGAATTGTGAATTTGTTGTTAGAGTCACTGTTGAAAACTAATCCGTATACCCAAAGTGAAATCATTTTGTGAAAAATGAGGTTGTTGTTTTGAAATGAGGACACTAGTTGCAACACACAAAATATTAGCACTTCTGTGAGAAATTGATGAGGATAGGTGTTAGTGTGTGGTGAGTCTGTGTCATGGTCTGGTTCAACATAATTCAATCCTTATACTGATAACATGCATAAATATGATTAGACTGATCGGGATTAATAGCCACATGATTGCGAAAGATAAAACATGGATACTATTGTACAAAGATTTTGTAGTTGGTCATAGTGCATCGCTTGTGGACAAACAACGAATTTAAGTTGAGGGTGTTGATATATCGTGGTTTCACAATATTTTTAATGCTTTTTTCTTAAGTTAGTGTGTGTCCAAAATCCTTTTTGTATTAATTTTTATTTCAGTTTCTCTTTATTTGTAGGAAATCTGTCTAAAGATGAACGCGGATGTTTTGAGCAAGAAATGCATAAAAGTTACCACCTACGGAACTTGTGACGGTCCGTCATGCCTGTGACGGTCCGTAGGTGGCATCGTAGTTAAGCTGCTGAAGGAAGATGGGGAAGTCTGACCAAGTATGGGGTTACAAAGTGCATGACGGTCCGTCCTGCTGGTTCGTCATGATAATTAGAGAAGTAGTTCTAGTACCCAAATTCCAAGAGTTTAAGTGTTATGGAACGAAGAACCTCGATGGACCTTTCTGCATGTGACGGTCCATCATACTTGTCGTCGAGGTTAATGAAGAGATTAGTAGAAGAATTTGAAAAGTATGGGACGACGGAGTCCTTGACGGCCCGTCATAACCGCGACGGTCCGTCTCTAGGTCCGTCGACCCATCCGCATTTTGACAGATTTTAAGCAATTAGAGTCCTTTGTTTATTAGGTTTTTATTTTTTATAAATAGTTGTAAAAATCTTGTTTTTGGGTTATACTCTCATATAGTTAGACTTTCATATAGTTAGACTCTTTATTGAAAACACTTTTATGTTAGATTCTTTGTTAGTAGATTATTTTGGATATTACACTTTTGATTGTTACACTTTTCCCTAGAGTTGATTGTTGGTGATTTTGTCGATTAATCTAGTAAATTTATGGATTTTATTCTTTCTCATTGAAGTATGTGCATGAATTCTTATATTATATATATGACTATTGTGATTATGACTATGGGTAACTAAACTCCATAACTAGGGTTTTGGGAACCATGGGTGACTAATGAGGTAAAACCTGACTAAAATAATAATTCTAGAATAGTGTCTTGCATGTATTGATAAATCTTTCATTTAGAAGTCTTTTTAACGGATAGACAACGTTAGAACTCACCTTAATGCTACTTGCCTGACCAAGGAGGTAGATAATAGGAAAAGAATTATAAAACATAGATTGAGTGTATACTGTCTAATATTCTAGTATTGATTGGTACGAGGTAATAATTTAGTTATATATCGAATAAAATTCTTAATACGAGGTAAATGTAAGGGTTAGTATAGAAACACACGTAGCCAGACCAAGGTGCGGAGTGAAATTTTCTAGATGCCGGACCAACGATTTAGAAATACATAACTTATCACTTTGCATGCAAGAAACTATAAAAGAATTGTTATAGTTAGAACTATTAAATTAGGAACCTATGGGGAACAATTAAACCCTAGTTACTTTTATTAATTTATTAAATTCCAACATTTGAATATGTTAGTTGTCTACTTTAATTTAGTTAATTATCTTTAGTAATTTAGAAATAAAACCCCCCTTTTATTGTCTTTGTTTTCTAAGGAAATAATTGACTAAATAATAGTAATAATAGACTGAAGTTAAGTCTGAACTCTTTTCCTCGTGGGAACGATCCCAACCTCATTAGTTGGGTTCTTTAGTTGATACGACCGCTTTACTTCTTATTTGAGAAGTAACTTTGAGCGTATAAGTCTCCACTCCAAACCTTATTGTTAAGGAGCCTTCTAACTCAATCATTATCATTCCTCTAAGGCTAAAACTTATAAACTCATAACAATCATGCTAGGTCATACAACCCAACAATATGAGGCCTTAAATATACCATGTATACCAGGGTAGTATTTTGGGATTCAAGCTTACTAGGTTAACTAATTTGGTTGAAACTTCCAACTAACCAAGCCTAGATAAAACCTAAGCATTTTCTAATTTTTCCATGCTTAAGATCAATCTTAAAAGTCAACTAACTATTTAAAAGCATGTCAAGATCGATACTTTTCTTCCCATGAAATAAGGGGTATATACATCCTTTTATGTCAACGTTAGAGCAAAACATAATTTAAACCTATGGAACAAAACCCTTTCTTTCCTTTCTCCCCATTCTTAGAATAGGTTCACTAGGAAACAATCCAACTAATCATAAGGTTCTCCCATTATCTAACATACTCCACAATCACCTTAAAAGGTAAGCATACTACTTTTTCCTTTTAGGATAGAGCATATAAACAGGACTCGAATCCACATAACGTAACTATAAAGAATCCCACATAAAAGGGCGACATTTTGAACCATTTCACATATATAAAGGCAACATGCATCTTCCTCACTATTTATCACATTCCATGAAAGCATTTCAAGCATAAACAATAACTTTACATTATCATCATATCAAATCATATATCAACTTGTAACTCAAAAGGGAAATCCATTCAACTATAACGACTAATTACAACTTATAACCATAACATAGCAATATCACAATATAAATTCTCACATATAATCTTATTCCTCATATTAACATATATAGCTACAAATGACATCACATACACATATGCCAAAAATTAACCTTTACACATACTCACAAGGCCATAAAAAACATGTAAGCATCAAAACTGACATTTTTCTCCCTCACGGATTGAAATAGCATCTAATCCAAGCAATCAAATCTAAAATACCACTAGACAAGAAAATATAAGAAGGAAAGATCACATAGAGTTATGTTTTATGGCAAAACACAAGAGTATTGAAGAGAGTAAAACTCTATAATCCTATAGCATCTTACTCATAGATGTGTCGCGACTCACCACTAATTAGAAATACTCTACTAGACGTGGCAATATGAGACTTTGCACCTGGAAAAAACTTTTATAAACTAATGATGTGACTCAACATTTTTCACTATCGGGGAGCATCCCCTAGAAGTAACATGGCGTACTTGACTTCTTGGAGGTCTTATACAAGCCCATAGTAATCATTCATCGCATTGTCATAGGTAAATTTAGATGAAAATATAAAACTTTTCATAGCACATCATATGGTAGAAACATCACTTCATATACATAAAGCATCATAATACATAGTTAGACTCTAAATCTCTTTTGCCATCTTAGACTCAACATCAATTAAGTAGAATAGGAACACGACCCTAAACATCACAAAATATTAACTAAACTATTGCATATACTTTAAATAAGAACTTTTACATAGGTAATCCTTGAATCTTAAGGACCCCTTTCTTGAGATTTGGAAACATCTGTCAAACCCTTCACTTTAAGGGACATCCTTTAGTCATCCATCACCTATAATTTTTGTAAAAAGATGAAGAAGAATGGTATTAGTACAAGAATGCACTAAGTATGACAACCATGAAAAAACTTGCAATTAAAGAAGATATTTTACTTAGAAATCACGCACATGCCTTTTTGAAGAATCTTCATAAACATTGGCGCAATTACATAATATAGTTGATATATTTCATATAGGCATAGACACTAGTAATGACAACACACCAAGTAACATATATTGCATTCAAAAATAGACATGTACTGTAGTCACAACCTCAAATAAAGCCACATAATTCATTTAAGGATGATTTAGCATATATAACATTATTCTTTTGATTACCTTTAAGTCTATTACTCCTAAGTAATTATCTAGTAACACTTGGTGCAATGCATGAATAGTGTCTCATTGCACTACCCAAACTCAAGCATCACCTTAAGGTCACAAGGGTGAACATTGACATATCCTTCAATAACATCAAACACATAACATATACATAGTGGCATAATATATCATGACAATATAACCTTCACATATACCTCAAAATACAGCATGAACATGATATGAGACTCTTTCCAGGACAATATTTAATTAAATGCTACCAATGACATCCTAATAAGCAATAATCATCAATTGCATGCTTGGACTTCATTTCATTACAACTTTATAAGACCTTGATAAAAAAATCCAAATCTAAGCCTACATGTGCATTGTACATATATAGCCTCATAACCTCACACATACTAAATAAACTCACAAAAAGACCACTAGCACGCGATTTACTTCATACATCAACATGACCACTACAGTCAACTTCATAAACAAGTAGGACCTTCTTCATAAGAAAAGTAAGACCAACATTATGCATCTAAAGTAATAGCTCATCATACTGACACAATAAGGCCCATACAATACATATTAACATACAAGCAGGTCAATGCCGTAGAGTCGTCCATAAGAGACACATAACATACATACACAGAACACCTTCCTAGAAGTCTCCTAAAGAGATTCTTTTTCAATGAATAGGTAAAGTCTATACCATCACCTACACTAAGAAACATTCCTTAGGTTATCCTAGTTAGGGTTCATTACTTCCAGTGTCCATTTTACTTTAGGGAAATCATAGTCGTAATCGACAATAAAGACCATGTGAGCTAAACCTGGAATCCGGTGTTATGGAACCTCACAGTTAAAAAAAAAAGCTTTACTTGCCAAGGTACAAAATTAACATCATACTAGAATCTAGGTGGATCCACATACTAGGACTTATGGGGGAAACATAGTTAAGGAACTAGGAAATGCATATTGAAGCCCTCTTTATGCCAATTGGCATTGTAACTTCCATCCCATGTGAAACATATAGTGAATCTCCCTCAAAGGGAAGCCAACACCTCATGTGGATTTATCGGTGAATCTCCCTCCAAGGGAAGTCAACACCGCTCATTGTTAAGTTCACTCGGTAATAAGTTAAATTATTTTTTTTGAAAAGACTTTATTAATATTATTTTCATAAAATAGGATTTAGGAGAATTAACCCCTCATATGCTTAGATTATATGTTGTTGATGAGAATTATACTTTCATCAACCTAAATCATGTGAAAATATCCTTTCGTATATACATAACATATTCATAGCCTAGTCTAGTTTGGACTACAATTGAGCAAACCCTTTAAAGGAATATACTTACTAGGTTATCATACATACTTCATTACGCATTTATCCATGTGTGTGTATATGTTCATAGATGAGGAAACCTTTCAGATACCACATTTAAACACTACACATGTTCATTCTTCATCATATCATATAGTTGATATGGTAGCTTATAATTTAATGATCATTGCTTAAACATGCATTCAAATTCAAGTAAATAGAGTAATCACCCTAGCAAGTATACTATCAAAGTAGACATGAACATTGTATAGGCAAAGTCCCATGCCTTACCTATACAAGTTAACCTATCAAGTTATCCTAGTTAAGTTACATATTCATACTTTCATTGACATATACTTTATATGCGTATTATTTTGTAATAGTGCATCTAAGAACTATCCTTTCATTAGGAACTAAGCATCTATCCTACCCATTGATATATGCATGAATGTGAGTGTGTGTACATTTGCCAACATGATCACATGATGGAATTTAAAATATCACTGAGCCATCCACCCTCTAATAATGACAATACACATTCATGCATAAATTATAAAACAAATTATAGCATATGAAACAAAACATCTTCAACATTTGAATCTAGGACCCTAATCATGGTAAAGACAATACATTCATGTAGTGGCACATAGGTAGGGGGTGATCCATAAATATAAATTCGTAAATTATAGACACATAGACCATAACTAACCTTAACACCTTAATTTAAACGTAATACAACACTTAGAACATGATCCTAGATTAGAAGGCTAATCTAGATCGAATTGTGTGATCATCACCACCACAATATTCCCAATTCCACAGTTTTCCTTAAAGGCCATGATCATTACTTTATAGATTTACAATAAAGTAAAAAACACCACCATAAGTTTACCATACCACACAATGCCAATCACGACAAATTCAACTACAAATTTTATACAAAGTAGAGGAAGTAGGGAAATATTTACAATTTACCAAGATTTTATCACCATTATTTATTTATAAATAATTCACATCAACTTGAATACAAAACAGTAGCAATTTATAATTAAACAAAATAGAATCATAATTCAATCAACATAAAATTACGATTACAATGCCCACATTATAGGCTAAATTAAAAAATTTGGAGGATCATAGGTTCTTCATGAAATTGTATTGAAATTCTCATTAAACAGTAGCTAATCATCAATTTATCATAAAAATGTTTTTGAAATCAATTTATCAATCAACTCATGGAAAGACTGAAAGATGGACAATTTGATCATGAAATCTCTCTGAAAGCATTGGAAGGAACTCCTTAGATAAGCGGATAACTAATGATTGAGGATTAACATACCTCATTACATGAAAAAACCACGAACTATTTGTCACGAATTCATGGAAATCCCAACCCTATGTTGTCCTTGAGCTTCAACTCCAATAAGGGTTTCTACAAAGAGTTTGTTTTAAGATGGAAGGGTGAAATTTGAAGAATGAATTGGGATGGGTTTTTGTATGTTTTTAACTAACTTAATATATCTATAATACCCCACAGTAACCATCCATTCTATTCTTCTAATGTGGGGTGAATTTCCCAATCACCCCTTAAGTAGATAGCTCGATTGATAGTATTGTTTGAGCTAACTATGCAGGGAACTTAACAGATCATTATTTGGTCGACTGATCCGTCCTATTGCTCCATAGTTTTGGAATGAGACTCCATTTTGAGGGATGATATCACACTTCTATGTCTTGAGAAACTCCGCCAAGATACGGGGTCTCGATTTACCCATGAGGCGTCGACTGATTGTTCGTCATTTGGACACTACATAGGCAATGTCTAGGCAACGTTTAGGTCCTTCTCAAGGACCCCTTGGGTGGTCATGATCATACACATTTTAAGGTTCTTCCTTATCATGTTGAGCCACAAACAACATGTAAAACATACCAAGGCACAATAGAACACATTAGCACATCTAAGGACTAATTTTCGAATGTATTAGATGTTCTTAGATGTATAACCTCCAAATCACTACAAATTAAGTATACACACTATAAAAAACTTAATAAACATATTATTAACCTTTATAGGAACATGTGAGACTCTCGACACCCATATTCATTTTGGGAGACTTATATGCATTCACCTTAGGCCTCACATCTCAATTCGCTTGAACCATCATAGCTCTATCTAGGGTAGGTGGATCTGCTCTAAATTCATTACTAGTCTTATACGGGGTAAAATTGGAATATTATTTCTTTGATTAGCTATATGGACTTGTCCACATTTAGGATCTTGACCACTTTGGGGAAGTTGTTAACCTTGGGGAGGAACTCCCTCATTCACCGCTTCCTTATCCACTCTTCTAGCTGGCGTCCTTCTTGCATTCATATCTAATAAACACAAGAGAAGAGATTAGTAAAATACTTATAACCTCAACTCTATGGAATGACACAAGAGTAATGAAGAGAGTAAACCCTCTATCATCTTATAAACTCTCGCTCATAGATGTTTCACAACTCACCACCGATTAACAAGACTCTACTAGATGTGGATTTATGAGACATTTAATCCTAAAGACTACTTCATAACCTTATGCTCTGATACCAACGACCCAATAGTACACCCTTAGGGGTCACACGACGTACTTTACCTTTTGGAGGTCTTTTACAAGCCTCTTGGCGTTTATTCACACATAGATATGGAATGTAGGGTGAAATTTATACTTTTTCATTCACCAAATAGATATGAAAAGTAGTGCGAAATTAAAACTTTTCACAATGATAGTCAAGATCTTTTATAAAACTTAAGAAAGAAACTAAGTCTAGTCATAAGCCATCTTAGACACAAGTCAATTTCATAGGTTCACAACCCGCTCATCAATTTTTTTGTAAAAAAAAAACTTATAGTCTATTAAAAATCCTTATAAAAGGAAAGTTTAATAACCCTAAAAATTAATATGTTAAGAAATGCTTAATATTTCAAGAATGGCTATGATTAGACAAAGGTTCACACGGACTGATGTGCGTAGAACCAGACCTCGAAACCCTTTCTACAGCCAAGACAGCTAACATGGGGATTTATTTGAGCTTGGAAAGGTTAGGTCCAATCATGTAGGACTCTCGAATACAAAGATTTACTTGAAGGAGTCTTTATCGAACTTAAATTGGTAAAATCATAGGTTTGGAAGGTCTCACGCTAAAATGGTCTTTTTCAGGCTAAAGTAGTATCGTAATTACCCTAGATATACAATTAATTATTTAATTAATAAGGTGGAGGGGTATTTTGGGGAGAGAGGGCCGAAATTGGGCTCTTGAAGTGAAGTCTTAATCCACCTGGGTTCGAACCTAGGTGGAAGCGACGAATTGAAGTGATTTTTTATTTAAGTTATTGAATTAATGTAATTAATTAATTATTATTATTTATTATCTGATATGAAATAAAATAAAATTCATGTTTTTATTAAATAAAGAAAACCTTATTTACTAAGTCCTAAAACTAGACTCCTAAGCCTCCTACAATCCCGCTCTCTCACGTTTATATCTCCACACTCACGCTCTGTCTCTCTTATTCTTTCTCTCGTTTTTTATCTGCCAACATAAGATACATATAAAGAAAAATAAACCATGTTCTTCACACTTTAAGAATTCACAAGAAATCACAACAAAATAAACGTTAATCGCACACTAGGCTAAGGGAGATTGTCATTCTAGTGGAGTTTATATTGAGAACACTTAGATGTGTTCTTCGGTGATGTTTTTGGGCATAAAATCAAGATTTTAACGTCAAAAAGGTATGGTTTATCTTCACTCTTGGTCCCTTTCCCAAGAGACCACTAAGGTTCAGAAGAATCTATTCCATAAACTAAAATTGTTCCCCGTTACATGTCCCTATAACTAGCTCCCATTGAATCATAGGTTAATTATGTTTGATGGTAGAAAACTAGGGATGAAACGTGTTTTCGTGATGATTACGTGTTTATATGAATTGTTAGAATTATATGACTTATGTTGATGTTTCCGAAAATATAATTACGTGTGTATGAGCGTGTTGCCGTGGCTTTTGTTCATGGTTTGAGACTTGAAATGGCATGATAGTTCTTTATATTTCATGTACACATGTTTATGTAAATGTGATGTTCATATGAGTTGAAATATGGTTGATTTGAGGAATAAACTCTTGTCTAAACAAATTCATTAAAAAGCACATAAAAATGTTGTAAATACACTACAAAATTCCCCTAAGAAATAAGGTGTAACTTGATGAAAGGATGCCAAGAAATTAAAAGAAAATCTCCAGCTTCTAGTGATGAATTTCGGTCAGCAAAGAGGGTTCAAAATGTTGAAAAAATGAATTAAAACAAGTGAGATCATGGAGGATTGAACCCGTGACCTCACAATGTTAAAATTAATGAAAATAAAGAAGTATAAAGAAATGTGGTGAAGGGGATTATACCATGATATTGGCTGGGAAATATATCTTAAAAGAAAAAATAAGATATGAGAGGATTGGAATTTGAACCCATGCCTCATAATCAGATTTAAGTAGAAGAATAAAAGAAAATTAAAGGGGGAGTCTTATGGGAATCAAACCCACAACCACTTAGGCAGATTTAAGGATGAGAATAAAAGAAAAATAAAGGGGGAGGCATGTGGAAATCGAAACCATGACCTCTTAGGTAGATTTAAAGAGGAGAATAAAAGAAATATAAAGAGATATTGTGGGGGTTTGATCCCATAACGTCATAGTCAACTTGAAATAGACAAGGAGAAACAGATTAAAAAAATAAAAGGAGCTAATAGGGTTTGATCCGAAAACCCCTCGGCCAGGGTCCTAATGTCACGTGGTGATGTTGGGGATTGATCTAGGGTCCTAATGTCACGTGGACTAGAATTAAATAAAAATAAAATTGTAGGTTATCCAAGGGATTTTAAACCGGGTTCACTTGCCCAAATTCCATAATGATACATAAGTCGTACGTGAATTAAATATTCAAGAACAGGGGTACCTACTTAGATCAAAATGGAGATCTTCGCATACATACAAGATTGATAAGTCTTGTACTACATACTCTTAGAAAGATATGAATCACTTAAACGAAGGATGAATGAAGCCTCATAGCTTGTATGTAGTCCCAAAAGTCTAGCATACGTTTAAAAATAATTGAACCTAATATGTATGTATTGAAATGATATAACCCTAGAAGGGTTAAGTAAAATGGTAAAACACACTAAATGGCCAAGTTAATTGGCTCATAATAAAATGAACAATGAAATGATTAAATGTACTAAGAAAAAAAGAAATGAACAATGAAATTATGAAACACTAGAAGGGCTAATTAAGAGTGTGAAACACACTAAATGGCCAATTGTATTGGCATTTGATGAAATGAATATTCACGTAAAATGGGGTGTGTAATTATGATGAGCAAATGTGCTAATGTTAATGAATGTGATGACAACATGATATGAGGCTAATGTAAAAGATGAGATCAATCTCAAATGAGCCTAAGTAAATGTTACCAAAACGTACTGACCTACGAGAGTGTAAAGTTAATGAAGAGACCAGTCTCTATGAACACTCAAATGAAAGTATTGAGATTAACACACTCAATACTAATGATGAGATGAGAAATCAACTATTCATCTATGATGTCCTCATAATAGAAGACAGCTTCCATGATGTACGAGTTGAATGTAATATAATTTTATACTGAGTACCGATAGAATAGCTATGAGCGGTGATGCCTTTTTTGGATGGCCGAAGGTTCACGTAACTCGAATGAGATGAGACTGTCCGGCATGCCGGGTATGGTTCTCTTTATATCTCCTAGTCTTTGAACCTATACTACCAATATAGGGATCTGGCGGGGTTCAATCCCCATGTACGTTAGCATGTTTTGGGTTATTTTTGCTGGTGATTCAACCACTTTTCAGTGTGGAGTGTCATGACACTAGATGTCATGATGCTCACATGATCTATGTCGGTTAAAGTTAAAGCTCCCAATCAATGAATGAGGTCATCCTCACATGATGAACATAATGAATTAAATGATACCAAAGGTGTTAGGATAGGAATATCAAGAGATTAGTTAGATTAAAGTAATGACATTAGGTAATTGTTGGTCGTAGCACAACGAACCCGATGAAAGTCATAAACTATATCCTAGGTTTAGATGGTATTTACACTGATCCATGAATGAAATGAAATGAAGTACATATGAATAAACGAAGCAGACTCTGTGTTTACTAAAGAACACTAGCTAGTTGAGATCCCATATGTTGAGCCCTCATTTTTGGGAAGTCTTAATGTAAACTCCATGATTCCAAGGTCTCATGGCATACGAATGAATGATATGGAAAATGTTATGTGTTATAGGAATTATGATATGTGCTATGTGTAATTTGTTGTGTGATGTGTCCAAAATGTTAAGTATGATGATGCATGTTACTCTCATGGAATAACTTTCCTAATCCAAATTTGTAAAGCTTCCTAATCCAAATTTGTAAAGTTCACACTCACTTTCATAATCTCAATTTTGCAAGTCCACAGGCTTTACCTGCTATAATTATGTTGCTAGGAAAGAGATATTCTTACTCATTCATGTTCTTGGTGTGTGCTTGCATATACCAATACTTAGTACAAGTGTGTACTAACCCTATACAACTCTAAACTTTTAGTTGCCGGCATAGGTGGATGCTAGAGCTACAGGATCAACGCTGTAGCTATTCGGACGTTGAGCATTCATACGTACTTCGTAGGACCTCATGCTTTCAAGGATGCTTTCCCATTTACATTCTAACTTAGTTTTAGGATTGATCTAGTGGAGTATGTTAGACTAGTGTTTCTTTTTCTTTTTTTCCAGACATTGTATTGGTGCCATTTTGGCAACATCTTTATCGTTATATTAAATTATTTCTTTCATTTGATGGTCTTAATGTTAGATGGTTGATGGTGAACAATTATATATGTAATAGAATGTTTAGTAAACATATTAAGAAACAAAAAGTTTCAAATTTTTTGATAAAATTAATCTAGACGAAGTAAGAATGACGTAAGTAGTTTTGTATGCGACCTTTGAGACGTCAACGATGTCGGTCTTGTTTGGGTTCTAGATTCCGTTCCTGTCAAAGTTGATATCAGGTCTCTATGTTAAATTCCGAGGATAATAAGGTCATATCAACCACATTGAGTAGTTTCTTGGTCATGGTAGTGAAGTGCACCACTATCCTGGATTAGAGGCTGCATGATGCGTAAGAAAAATTTCCCTTCTTATAATCTTATAATGTCGTCTCTAATGTCGGATTTTTTGGTGTTAAGAGCGTATCTAACATAAACTCTTAAAGTTTCGAAAAGATGAATACCAGGAGAAAAGCACGCAGAGATATTGAAGGAGAACCTGTTGGGGTCATTCAGGTTCCTTCCCAGGCTCCAGATGTTAGAATAGAGATGCATGTTACCCAGTATGGTTGACAAATGGAGATGTAAGGACAACGTTGGTACAGATGGCCCATGCTAGCACTTTACAATTTGAAGTTATTGGGTTTGATTGATGTGGAGAAGTGTGAGTTGGCATTCTACCAGTTAAGTAATGTAGCTCAATCCTAGTATAAAGTTTGGCAGGATAGAAGGGCCTTAAAAGGAGGTCCTATAAATTGGGATCTATTCAAGATGGATTTTCTAGAGTGGTTATTTCCATGATAAATGATGGATGCTAAGGTTGAGAAACTCAGCAGCATTAAACAAGGCTTGATGTTAGTCAGGTATTACCCCCTAATGTTTGTAAAAATTTACAACTCAAGAGAGACAAACTTGCAGGAAGTGTGGCAAACTACATGGAGGAGAGTGTAAGATAGGCACAAACACTTGTCAAATTTGTGCCAAACCGGGTAACATGGCTAAGGATTGTCCGATTAGGAGAAGTAAAGAACAAGGGAAGGAGAGAGTTCATTCTGATGGTCCAAGTGAAGAGGGTCCAAAAAGGAAACGATTCTTCGCACTCATGTTTGGGGGTGCATGGGAAGGCACCTCTGGTAAAGTCTCGGGTGAGTAGCCTTAATTAGTCCTTCAATTATTTGATTGTGTATGGTGTGTATGCACTAGTATGAGGTTAATATGATTGAGACATCACATTGGTTGCTGATTTTTATGATTTATATGTTTATTTATGTTGTATGCTTTGATTAGACTAGTTTAGTAAAGAGTTTCATAGTCTATTAATATGAAACTACTAGTATGTTTCAAGGATGTGCACCATCATGTTAATATGTGAATAATATATTCACCAATGGGGAGTATTGGATTACCTATGCATGAGTACATTCTGTAGATGACGCACCGATTGTTAGTAAACTGTAGTGTCATTCAGGAATGAATGTT
Source organism: Solanum lycopersicum (assembly GCF_036512215.1). Taxonomy (NCBI): domain Eukaryota; kingdom Viridiplantae; phylum Streptophyta; class Magnoliopsida; order Solanales; family Solanaceae; genus Solanum; species Solanum lycopersicum. The sequence goes on along the minus strand of NC_090800.1, from coordinate 34,605,868 downwards.
TCTAGGGGGGGGGGGGCGGAGATAATGTAACAACCCTAAAAATGGATAAGATAAGAAATGCTTAATGTGTAAAGAATGCCTATGATTAGACCAAGGTTAACACGGATTTATGCGCATAGAACCAGACCTCAGAACCCTTTCTACATCCAAGACAAATAACTTGGGGAGTTAGTTGAGCTTTGAAAGGTTGGGTCTAACCATGTAGGTCAATCTAATACAAAGATTTACTTGAAGGAGTCTTTACCGGACTTAAATAAGGGAAAATCTTAGTTTGGAGGGTCTAGGAGTAAAATGGTCTTTTTCACGCTAAAGAAGTATCATAATTACACTAAATATTCAATTATTTATTTAATTAATAAGGTAGAGGGGTATTTTAGGGAGAGAGGACCGAAAGTGGTCTCTTGAAGTGAAGTTTTGCTCCACCTGGGTTCGAACCTAGGTGGAAGCAATGAAATAAAGTGATTTCTTAACCTATTGAATAAATATAATGAATTAATAATTGTTATCCATTGTCTGATTTAAAATAAAATAAAAATTAGATTTTTATTAAATAATCAAAACCTTATTGACTATGTCCTAAAACTAGACTCCTAAAACTCCAATTCTCTCATGTTTATCTCTTCACTGTCACGCTCAATCTCTCATGTTCTTTATCACGTTTTTTCTCTGCCAAAATAAGATACAAAAGCAGAAAAATAAACCAAGTTCTTCACCCTTGAAGAACTCACACAAAATCACAAGTAAATAAACGTTAATCGCGCAGTAGGCTAAAAGAGGTTGTCATTCGAGTGGAGTTGATATTGAGTAGGTTTAGACGTGTTCTTCGGTGATTTTTTGTCAGAAATTCATGTTTTTAGAGTCAAAAAGGTATTAGTTATCTTCCCTCTTGGTTCCTTTCCTATGAGACCCCCTAAGGTTCGGACGAATCAATTCCAAAACTAGGATTGTTCCCAGTTGCATGTTTCTGTAACTAGCTCCCATTGAATCATAGGTTGGTTATTTTTCTGGTAGAGAACTAGGGATGAAACGTGATTTTTTGATGATTATGTGTTTATATATATGGTTGGAATTATGTGAATTATGTTGATGTTTCCGAAAATGTAATTATGTGAGTATGTGTGTGTTGTCATGGCTATTGTTCATGCTTTAGGACTTGCAATGGCATGATAGTTCTTTATATTACATGTACACATATTGATGTAAATGTGATGTTCGTATGAGTTTAAATGTGGTTGTTTTATGTGATAATCTCTTGTCTAAATGAATCCATGAAAACGCACCTAAAACCTTCCTAATGCACTACAAAATTCCCTTAGAACTAAGGTGTAACTTGATGAAAGGATGCTGAAAAATTAAAAGAAAATATCTTGATTCTAGTGATGAATTTTGGTTATTAAAGAGGGTTCAAAATGTTTAAAAAAATGAATCAAAACAAGTGAGGTCATGGAGGGTTGAACCCGTGACCTCACAATGTTAAAAACCACGAAAATAAAAGAAGTGAAGAGAAATGTGGTAAAGGGGATTCGAACCATAATATTGTCTAGAAAATATAACTTAAAAGAAAAAATAAGAAATGAGAGGAGTGGGATTCGAACCCACCACCTCTCAATCAAAAAGAAAAATAAAAGGGGAGGTGTGTGGGAATAGAACCCACAACCTCTTAACTAGATTTATGGAGCAGAATAAAATAAAAATAAAGGGGAGGCATCTGAAAATCGAACACACGATTTCTTAGGTAGATTTAAGAAGGAAAATGAAAGAAAAATAAACAGAGGTTGTATGGGTTTGATTCCACAACCTCATAGTCAACTCGAAATACACAATGAGAATTAGATAATGTTTTGATCCCAAAACCCCTAAGCCAGGAAAGAAAATTTTGAAATGATAGAACTAAAAAGGAAATGGTGATGTTGGGGCTCGATCTAGGGTCCCAATGTCTCTTGGACTAGAATTAAACAAAAAGAAAAATGTAAAGTGTTGTCCAATGGATTTTAAACAAAGTTCCCTTGCCGAAATTCTATATTGATACATAAGTCATACATGATTTAGATATTTGAGAATATTGCTGCCTAATTAGATCGAAATTGAGATCTTGACATATCTACAAGATGCAGAAGTCTTGTACTACATTATCTTAGGAAGCTGTGAATCATTTAAATGAACGATGAATGAAGCCTCATGGCTTAAGTCTAGAATACGTTTACAAATAAGTGAACCTAAGATGTATGTTATGAAATGATGTAACCCTAGAAGGGTTAAGTAAGAGGAAAAAACACACTAAATGGCCAAGTGCATTAACACATAATGAAATCAACAATGAAATTATGGAATGAACAAAGCAACGATTAAATGAACAATGAAATGATGAAACCCTAAAAGGGTGAAGTAATAGTGTGAATCACACTAAATGGACATGTGCATTGACATATGATGAAATGAACATTCACGTACAATGGGGTGAGTAACTATGAAGAGAAAATTTGCTAATGTTAGTGAATGTGGTGACAACATGATATGAGGCTAATGTGAAAGATGAGAGAAATCTCGAATGATCCTAAATAAATGTTACCGAAACGTACTCACATATGAGAGTGTAAAGTTGATGAATAGACCAGTCTTTATGAACACTCTTATGAAAGTATTAAGATTAAAACACTTAATACTAATGATTACATGACAAATCATCTATTGATATATGATGTCCTCACAATCGAAGACAACATCCATGATGTACGAGTTGAATGTAATGGAATTTTATACTAAGCAACGATAGACTAGCTATAAGTAGTGATGCCTTCTTTTGGGAAGGTCAGAGGTTCACATAAATCTAATGAGATGAGACTGCCCGACATGCCAGGTGTGGGTCTCCTTATATCTCCTAGTCTTAGAACCTATACTTCGAATATACGGATCTAGTGGGGTTCAATTCCGATGTACACTAGAATGTTTTGGGTTGGCCGGTGATTCCACCTCTTTTCACGTTGGGTTACATGACATTGGATTTCATGATGCTCACATGATCTATATCGGTTAAAGTTAAAGTTACCAATGAATGAAAGAGGCCAACCTCAAATGATGCACATAATGAAACGAATGATGCTAAAGGTGTTAGGATAGGATAATCAAGAGGTGAGATAGATTCAAATAATGGTATTAGGTCATTCTTTGTCATAGCACAACAAACCTGATGAAAGTTTTAGACTACATCCTTATTATAGCTGGTGTTTACACTGGTCTATGAATTAAATGAAATGAAGTACGTATGAATAAAGAAAGCAGACTTTATGTTTGCTAAAGCACACTCCCTAGTTGAGGTCCCATATGTTGAGCCCTTATTTTTGGGAAGTCTTAATGTCAAGTCCATGATTCCAAGGTCTCATTGCATATGAATGAATGATATGAACAACGTTATGTGTAATAGGAACTATGATATGTTCTATGTGTACGTTCTTGTGTGTTGTATGCAAAATGTGAAGTATAATGATGCATGTTACTCTCATGTCATATCTTTCCTAATCCAAATTTTGAAAGCTCATAAACTGTCCTAATCAAAATTTGGAAAGTTCATTCAATTTCCTAAACTAAACTTGGCAAATCCACTGATTTGACCTGCTATTATCAACTGGATAGGAAAGAGATATTCTTAGTCATGAATGTCCTTGGTGTGTGCTTTAAAATAATCCTAACCTTATGCAACTCTAAACTTTTAGGTGCAGGCACAGGTAGACGCTAAAGCTACAGGATCAACACTGTAGTTATTCGGACGTCCAGAATTTTTCCGGACTTGGTAAGACCTCATGCTTTTGAGGATGCTTTCCCATTTACATTATAGCTTAGTTGTTGGTTTGAGCTAGTGGAGTATGTTCCACTAGTGTTTGTTTCCCATTTTTGTTCAGACATTGTATTGGGCCCTTCACATTCCGAATCCGGTATGGTCGGACGACTTTCTTTGCCCCAGCATCGCGAATCGCATCCCCGCACAACAACATTCTTTGTTTGTGAACCCCTTAACATTTTCGCTCAGTATTTCAATGGTTGTGAGGGAAGTCGATGAAACGAAGCCCATTTTTGCAAGTACATCTTTATCGTTATAATAAACTGTTTCTTTTATTTGATAATCTTAATGTTAGATGATTTATAATGAACAATTACGTATGTAGTAGAATTTTTATCAAACATGTTAAGAAAAAAAGTTTCAAATTTTCTGCTAAAATTAACCTAGACGAAGTAATAATTACGTAAGTAGGCTTGTCTGCAACCTCTAAATGGTGAATAACACCTGTCTTGTCTGGGTTCTAGACTCCGATCATGACAAAAACTAGAACTGAGATCCATGTCTACCATCATATGAGGACATACCAATAATTAGACAAATCTACTTCCTAAGTGTCAACTTCTAGAAAATGCTCGCTTGCCACCTACACTTGTTGACCTAAAGAAACATATGCAATTAGCACATTTAATGCATTAAGAATGGCGAACATGCAAGAAAACCATGTAAAAAGGAACTTTTACTTTAAGATATGCTTTCGTGCTATTTTAATAGAAAAGTTCATCATAAGAGTTTAAGAAATATAATACAAGTCAAGAATCACATATAAGAATATTACATATTCATCAACTAAGCATTTTTAATATATTAGACCCTTCACCTTAGGTTACTCTAAGACTCACTTCAGTAAGAAATAAAGAGACTGCTCGTAAACCCTTTTAAAGCACACCTAAGTGATCCTAAAAGATACCCTATATAAGAATTTTTTTATTCCAGTGCTTTAAATGATTCAACGTTATTCAATTTAGCATTTAAGCGAAACTTGAACAATTAGGGGACTTCACACAATAGTCTTGGAAGACCTACAGATGTCATTCTAGCACTGTCAAAGCCTACTCGTTCCATATGTAGATATCGTTCCATTACACTACCTATATGTTGTAGAAGCTATCCAACACTAGAGTGCACATCCTACATGATGTGAATAGTCTTTAAAAGACATATACCACACTAGCTAGGTATGGAATCCGGTGTCATAAGACCCCACACCATGGAAGGTGTTCTACTTTCAAGGGTATAACTAGGACACATTCTATGTGGGAACATGGTTTAGGGGATATCAAAAGGATTCTTTGTAATCTAGTCTCATGCTCCAGTATAGCTACAACCTTAAGCTTATGCACTTGGTGCTTTGCCTTTGTTCTCATAGAGTTAATGTAAGGATGCAAAAATGTAATAGGTTAAAATAGAGCCTAGCATGAGTGTAATGAGTTTGTGAGGTCATAATATGATAATTTCTGTTTTTGAGAGGAAGTTTATAGAGTTTGAGAAATTTTGGAGGTTAAACGTCCAAGAACGTCTGGTAACGTTTGAATGTTAACTTAGGACGTGCTAGCGTGCCTTAGTATGTGTCATGAGGTTTTATGTAGTGTTTTGACATAAAATTTATAGTGAAGGTTCCTAACATCTAGACAGATGTATTTGGGATGGAAAAGTCCAGGCATGACTTCTCAAGGGCCCCACAAAAGGCCCTCAAGGAGGACCTTAACCATGTCTAGCCCACTGCTTGAGCAGTGTCAATCGATACTTCATCCATTGGTCGACGCCCCGTCGATGGGGCACAGTGGTTGAAACTTAGTTTAATGATAAAATCACCCAAATAATGAATCTCTTACTAAGAGTACGGACCTGCTGTACAGACCGTCGTCCAAACAATGGTCTGTCGATTTTTAACCGTTGATGCAACCTGCACTTTCTTGAGGGGTGAATATTCACCCCACATCCAAATAATTATATGGGAGGGTATTTTAGGTAGTTTTTGAAATTTAATGACTATTTAAATTTTAAAAAAAACCTTAGACCCAATTCTCCAAATCAAAACCTTTCTCTCACATTAGAACTCTCAAGAACACCATTAGAGAAGAATAACAATTGGGAGCAACAACTTAGAACAATTTCTCCAAGGACTCAACCTAAGATTAAGACTCTTATCTAATTTATGTGAAGCTTATTTATTCATGGATTCTTACTTCCTTGAATCCCCCCTAGTTTCATTCATTTGAGAATCCAAAGAACCCCATTCAAGAGAGGGTTGTGATTGCATTACGGGTAACGCTCGATTGTGATCCCAATTTAGTGGTAGCATTCAATGATATTTGTATGACTATTATATACTGTTTTATGTAGGTTTCATGGTGCATTATAGAAAATCAATTTGAATGTGATCATGGTGATCTTAGGCCATTAGAGACTTGATGAAGATGTTTTGTTGATTCTTTTTTACTTGATTATATTCTATATTAATTGATCATGATTGAATCACCTAAGTATGAATTGAAATATAATCAATTAATTGATTTTTTTTCTTTATTTGATTGATCCTTAAAGAATGAATTATGACAATAATCACCTAGTATTGAAGAATGTGAGAAGAAAACTAGTGCTAGAAGATTCTATAATCTACATATGAACGAAGATAGAATTAATGAACCTTATGATGGTTGTGTTGAATGTATATTTAGGACGATCGATTGAAAGTGATAGAAACAACTTGAACCTTATGATGGTTGTGTTGAATGTATATTTAGGACGATTGATTGAAAGTGATAGAAACAACTTGAACCTTATGATGGTTGTTTTGAATGTATATTTAGGACGATTGATTGAAAGTGATAGAAACAACTTGAGCATGGAGAGATTTTCAAAGACATCCCTCCATGAGAGAAGGCTGAGCAAGGCTTGACAAGTAAACATGGAATATATGCTTTACTCGAAGTGAATATGTGAAGTGAGACAAATAGTCTAGAAAGGGTCCGGACTACAAGTAGAAAGGACACCCATACCTAGTAGTTGTGATGAATTTTCATTAGGTCTCATGAGGCGGGACTCCTTCATGTAGTAGATCAGAGGTATCCTAGTAGAGATCTCCATATCCTATGAACTTAGACATGCATCAGAAGCATCTCATAGTGTTCTTAATCAATGAATGAACATAGACATGCCCAAGGGGTATCTCGTAGTATTCATAGTGTGTGAATGAACTTAGACATGCCCAACGGGTATCTTGCAGTGTTCATTATTATTAAGGGATGAACACATAATAAAAAGTATGTCATGGGATTCCTATGATGAAGGAACTTATACATGATTAAAGAAGTATCTCATAGTGTTCCAAAGATAAAGATATGTTCTAGGCTCAAAAGTAAGAACTAATAGAGAAAGGATATAAAAGTAGTACCTTGCATGAATGGTGTTATGGGGCTTCATAAGTGCCTTTCACAAGGTATAACCTAGGGTCATTATTGAAGAAGAGATTTGATATAGGATTGGACTAGAGTTTCCTTTCCTAGTAAAGTAGGCTAAAGATGAGGGAATCTTAATAAAAGAAGTTAATAGGTGGTAAGGCTATGGAGGGTGAACATGTGAAGGATGACATCAAGATAGTCTTAGTATATGGAGTAGTATGGGCTGCCTCATGTACATTGCACAAGGATATTTTGAGGAAATTGAAAGAGTATAGTACTCTTTAGTAATGTAAGGCTACTAAAGACTTGATTAAATAAAATAGGGTGACTCAAAGACATGCTTAGTGTGTGAGGTAGTATGGGATGCTTCACATGCATTCTACACTTATGTTTTGAGTTGACGTTGGGGCATATTACTCATATGACATGATGGATTTAGGTCATCATTACGAATGAGGACTATGATAAGGAATGACACAAGAGTTGAACTTAGATTTGGTAGTAGTATGGGATCTACGTTAGCCTTGCACTAGGATACTTGGAGGTAGCTTGTGAGATAGTTCACTTGAGTAAGAAGGACAAGTAAGTAAATATGAACTCTTATGTAACTTAGACACAAGTATTCATTACCCCCCCCCCCTGAACATAGAGCTTTTTATTCATTGTACACTTAAACATTATTTGTTTCAATTACCCCCCCCCCCCTGAACTTGCTTATTCATCCAACACGTACACCTTTTCTGTCCACTTCCATAGAAACTTAATTCTAACTCTACAAGGCACGTGAGACATCGATTTTTTGCCACATCATAAAGTTACAATTGTAATATACGTAAAAAAATTCTTTAATATTTTGTTTATTTTAAAAAAATTTCTCTCTCTCTATTCTCTAGCTATTTGTTCTTCTTTATCCCTTCTCCCTTTACAAATTTCAGATTTTCTCACTTTTTCATTTTAATTGTTATTGCTAAATTCATGAACTATTATAGGAGACTTGTTTGTTTACGTGAAGCTCCTCAAATTCTGAAAATTTCATGGACACTCCCGGACGTAGAATTTTCGGTTGGAGACACTATGGGGTATGTATTGTTACTCCTTTTTTGCTTTTTATCTGAAAAGTTCGTATTATGAAATTTCATTTTTTTAAAATTTGATTTTATGAAATTCATCCCTCATTTTGAAATTCTTGTAAGTTTTTGGATTAGTATGATCCTAAATTTCTGACCTAAGCGAATATTGTAATTTTGAGTTTGTTGAAGAAAACCAACAAACAAGAAGAACATCTCAAGTGTAAATGGATATTGCAACTGATTTTGGGTAATAGATTGATATGCAAGGTGATATTGTTCTTTTATTTAGTGTGTCGTTGAATTTTATTTTTGAATGCAATTGTTATTAAGGAAAAATCATTTGGTACTAGGGTACTCACTTTGTGCTTGAGTTTTGTTTGGTGTTCTAGTAATGTATGTTTTTGCTCATTAAAGCTGTGTGTGTGTGTGTGTGTGTGTGTGTGTGTGTATATTAAGGCAATTGACTTATCATTTTTCATCAATAAACAATTACATGTCATAGGTAATATGATACCATGAAATAATAACATGAAGGCAATAAACATAACATAACTAGTGCTTTCTTGATCATAAAAAAGAAGCATCATAGTGTTTCATTGTTTCAACCAACAACCACAATAACTCAAGTTTAACAGCAAAACATAAAACAATCACTACTTAAAATTTTGTTGAAAAACCACACAAGCACCAAAACACTAACTGTTTAAGTTTTGTTGAACAACCACTGAACCATTAAAACATAAAACACTATTTCAAGTTTGGTTGGAAAACCACAGAAACACCAAAATAAAAACATTCAGTAACTTAAGTTTGGTTGTTACGCCCACACAACTAAGAAGTTTTCTTTGAGGGTGATTTTCCTTTGGCTTTTGACCTTGTTTGAATGTCATCAACTTTTGATCTGGTTTGAATATAACGCATAACACTTTCGACATCAAGTTCTCTTTGAGTCATTGCTTGTTTAACTTTCCACATCAGTCCCTTGGTAGGTTTAAAACCTATATCACCTTTCACATGCGCATAACTCACCATACCAATATTAACCCTCCTCGTGCTAGACAATCCTTGCTGCATATCATAATTATTTTGGGACTCACATTAAGAAGAAAAATATAATTTTGACAGTTTTATAAGACACTTACATTAATACACGTATATCCAATATCAACAACAAATACACCTATTCCAATAAATTTAGGCCTCTTCTTGTAACCACTTGCTGCACCTGTTCTTGTACCAGTCTTACTGGTGCTTTTCATAGTGACCTCAACCCCTCTTTTTCCTAGTGGTGGACTAATATGAGTGGAAAAAGAACTCAACAAGAGATTAAAATTAATAAGTAATCTAACATAATTTATAAAAGCAAATCAATATGAATGTAGCTCATGAGTGGGTGTTAGTTTAGACATAGGTTTAGGATTTTTGTAGAAATTTTCTCTTGTTATGATTTGGTCCTTTGCAAATTGAACGTGTCATTACACTCCCCATTCTTGGAAACTTTCCAGCTTTTCTCACTTCACCAATTTCTCTTCTTCTGTTCTTTGGTGGCCTACGAGGCATTTGTTTTGCCTCAAATGGTTCAACCATTGTGTTTCTGCTTTCAGGCCACATTTTCATTTTTGGGACAGGTTGAATGAAATGAGAATATGTCTTCATATATTAGTCATAGTGTCAACCTATAACCACAATAACAATCAGTATATTGTACAATGCAAGCAACTAATTGAAGCATATACAATAACATCAAAACAGAAGCAACATTTGAGACTTAGTATAGTAGATGTATTACACATCAATATACAATAGGCATCCCACACAATATACTTAAACAAATTATATAATACCCCACAATTTAACAATACTAGAAATCTTAAAACATAGAACCTTAATTTTACAGAAAAGCGTTAATTTTTAAAACTGATTATCAGAATCCTTAATGCTCATGCATTAATAAGGTAAAAAACTTCATGATAATACATTCATTAAGTGAAAATTCTAATTGAAAACTATTAGACCCCTAATCGGAAACTATGGCGAAACCTTAAACGAAAAATAGGGCAAAATATGAATGAATAAGTAAAGAAAACAGACAACAATACATCAAGACTTCACAAAATCTAGTGGATAATCACTTACTTGTTAACAATTTTCAGACAAGATCCAAACAAAATCGACCAATCGACACCGATCGATAAAACACTTCACGAAATCTACCAAAGTCTCTACTCCAGAACTGCAACTGACACAAATCTACTCGTTACATTGTCAATTACACTTGCCAAATCTACTCGTGAGAGGTTTAGATAAAAGCAAAGAGGTTTAGAGCAAAACAGAGAAGATTCTTTAAGAAGTTTTAAGATTTCATAATTGTGAAGGTTGGTATTATCTACGAGATAAAATATTTATGTAGGTGGCAAAATATTTATCTAGGATTAGGAAGAAAAGGTGTATGTGTACGTGTTGGTTGAATAAATAAGTTCAGGGGGGTAATTGAAACAAAATAAAGTTTAGGTGTACACTGAATAAAAAGCATTAAGTAAAGGGGGTTAATGAATACTTTTGCCTAATAATTATAACAATTTAACACTACCACCATAGTGGACTATACAAATCAATAACAATCAATATAAATTCTACATAAATAAAGGAATTAGGTCAACTCACCACTTTCCAATAGCCACAATCACCATTCCATTGACTTTTGATCAAATTAACACAACAAGAGATCTTAGAAATGAAAATGTACATAAGGCTATGCTTACTATTCATCAATATCAATTATTCCACAAATACATGTGTGTGTGTGTATATATATATACATAAACAAGAATTAAACATAATTATATCATAATCAATATAAGAGCCATAATCAAGAATACAAAGAATATATGGGTTCGTGGTGTTTTTTATCATAAAACAATTAATTAACATTTATTACTTTATAAAACATCAATTTAAACCTTTTTATGCAAGAACCCATGCTTAGAAACAAAAATAGAATTTCAAGGTTTTTGGTGATCTTTGATGTAACGTGGTTTCACGGTATTTTTAATGCTTTTTCTTCATGTTTAGTGTGTTTCCAATAGGATTTTTATATTGACTTTTATGTAAGTTTATCCTGATTTGCAGGAAATTTGTCCAAAGATAAACGAGAAAGTTTTTTAGCGAGAAATGTAGAACAGACCACCTACAGAGTATATGAAGGTCTATCAAGCCTTTAACGGTCCGAAGGTTACATCATAGTGAGGAGAGAAGCTGCTGAATGAAGATGGGGAAGTATGACATAGTGTGGAATTACGGTGCATGACGGACCATCATAGCCACGACGGTCTATCGGCTGTTCGTCGTAGTGATCACATAGTAGTCCCAGTACCCAAATTCCAAGAAGTTAAAGTATTATGGAACGTAGAGCCTCGATGGAGTGTTGTGCTTGGAATGGTCCGTCAATCCTGTTCGTTGAGTGTAATGAAGAAAGCATCAAAAGAATTTGGGAAGTATGAGACGACAGAGGCCATGAAGACCCGTCGTGACCACGACGGTCCGTCACAAGGTTTGTCGACTCAGACGCGTTTTGACATATTTTTAGTAATTAGTATCCTTCTTTTATTAAATTTTTTATTATTATAAATAGTTTGAAAAACCTCATTTTTGGGGTTAGACTTTTTGATAGTTAGACTTTTGGATAATCTTTAGTTCTCTTATTCAAGTATTGAAGGATTAATTTATGCAACTGTTGCACTTTTTCTGGAATTGATTGTTGGTGCTTTTGTCGATTAATCAAGTGAATTTATGGATATTATTCTTTCTTATTAAAGTAAGTACATGAATTCTTATATCAAATATATGAATAGTGCGATTATGACCATGGGTAACTAAACTCCATAACTAGGGTTGTTAAAACCATGAGTGAATAGTGATGAAAAATCTAACTAAAATAGCAATTCTAGAACAGTGTCTTGCATGTATTTATAATTCTTTCGTTTATAAGTCTTTTTAGCGGATGGCCAACATTAGAATTCGCCTTAATGCTACTTGCCGGATCAAGGAGGTAGATAATAGGAAAAGAATTATCAACCTAAATTTAGTGTAGACTATCTAATAGGCTAGTGTCGGTTGGGACGAGGTAATAACTTAGTCAAATATCGAATAGAATGCTTAATATGAGGTAAAGGTAAGGATTAGTATAGCAACACAAGTAGCCAGACCAAGGTGCAGAGTGAAATTCTCTAGATGCCGGACCAAGGATTTAGTGATACATAACTTATCACTTTACATTCAAGTTACTAGGAAAGAATTGTTATAGTTAGAATTATCATGTTAGGAACCTGTTGGGAACACTTAAGCCCTAGCTACTTTTATTAATTGATTAAGCTCCAAGATTTGAATCTGTTAGTTGTTTACATTAATTTAGTTAATTATTTTTATTAATTTAGAAATAACCCCCCCCCCCCTTTATTGTCTTTTGTTTTCAAGGGAAATAATTGACTAAATAATATTAATAGGATAAGGTTAAATATGAAATATTTTCCTCGTGGGAACGATCCCAACATCATTAGTTGGGTTCTTTACTTAATACGACCACACTACTTCTTATTTGAGAAGTAAGTTTTAGCGTATCAATCTATGAAAAGCCTTGGATGACTCTTCGAATGAACTCGACGAGTTCATGCTTCTAATTGAAAGTTACAGAGCCATACTTAACCAAAACATAAAACTAAAGGCGATTGATGGAACTTTGGCAAATCACCGAGTGGTTAGGCATTCTAGACATAACTCGTCAAACTATCTAACGTGCAAATTAATTTACCCCATTAACAAAAATAAAAACTGCATCTCCAAATTACAAAATCAAACCACATACTCAATCAGTTCAGCCTGACCATATGAACCTTCCCATTCGGGTACCTAAACTTCACCCAGTTTGGTCAAAGTTAGCTATTTGATGAATTTAGCCTTAAGAATGACGTAAAATGCTCAATAATTTGACAAAGTACATCATATATTCAGTTACTCATACTTTACCTGGTTTAACCTAAAATAATTTAGCACAACCCAAAATAAATTTAATCAATCTTAAGGTACAAACTTCGGAAAATAAACAATTTCAACATTAAAGCACAACTACAATAATATGAAAGGAAAACTAGTAAACAACTTACAATTTTAGAGAAGCCCAACACACATCAGTTAGATTTACACAATTGCATTTGAATTCAAACGCGGGGTTAAGAAAACCAACCTTTAAGATGAAACATAAATTTTGTAGAGTATGACGGCAAAAACTTCCAACTCCGAGCCTTAGATTAATAAGAAAAAAAATGACAAATACAAGAATATAGAGTATATAGAGTGCGAGTGTGATTGTATGAGGCTATAAGTAAAGGAATGTGGAAGTTTTTTATATTTCAAACCTTTGGCCTCAGAAACCCTCAGTTCTGGCCTTTTCGATGCTATTAGTCATCCTCGCTAAATGATTCGATGACACGCCGAGTTATTACATACTTCACCAATTTTTACAGGATCTCCTATTAATATTAGGGTCAAAACGGCGGACTATGTCGAGCTCACCGACCAGTACAATGATTTGCCAACTTGTCCAAAAGCTCACCAAGTGTTACAGAATTTCACATGTGATTTTGTGAGTTTAACGATGGTCCAAGCTGAGCTCTGTGTCCTCTTTGGCGAGTCGCTAACTAGACTCTTGAGGTTCAAGCCTACAAATTTCGAACATATTCCACACTTCAATCTGCAAAACTATCACCCATTCTTCAGGATCAAAACACAAAGCATTAAAAACTTGGGTTGCCTCCCTCGAAGCGACTTAGTTAACCTCGTAGCATTATGCTAGTACCCGTTCAATTTTCGTTCATGGGGTTTTCCATAGCATCATTAAGTAACACCCTTAATCATCTCTAGTAGAGGCACGACAATATCTGACCCATTTGGTTCTTTAGTAACATACTAGATATGGAATAAAAAGCAGTCGTATAATTTAGAATTGAGACATTCTCTTTTATCTCCTTCAATAGTCTATCATGTTCTTCGACATTGTGGACATTGATTTAGAGTATATTTTCTATCAGTCCAACCTCATAAACCTTGGAATTTCTATGATCATGAAGAATAATGCACCTATATTTCTTTTTCTACATTATTTAAAAATTCATGACCTTTTAGGTAAAGAGATCCATTTAGGTCAACATTTTTGTCAGATTATGGTCCCTCTCTTTCCCCTTGATATTCTTAGTTATGTGATCAAGGAATTGGGATACTATTGCCTAGGGTTTTTGTATTAGACCACCCAAAAAAATTTAGTTAGCCACTCCTATGTTCTCTGAAACCAAACCACTATTCAAACACACCAATAACATCTTATTTGGAATTCCATAAGATAGGCACTGCTGTAATAGTGTCTTAAATCTTTGCCACATTTTACGGATTGTCTCTCCCTCCAATTTCTTGAAATATATGATTTTAACCCTAAGCATCTCGTCATTAAGGTAGGGTGGTTCGCTTTGTTACTGTTGCTACCATATACACTCATTTCATCTATTTAACAAGCAACACAAAATCAAAAGTAAAAGTAAGTAGATTCAACTATAACTAAAAAAATTACAATTGAACTTCACTAAAAGAATTTAAAACAAACACCTCCTCCATGACAGTAGTACTATTTTTATAACGTTCCAAGCACACTTCATCAAATTCTAGGTGTTCAAATATCATAAATAAGTATAAAACCCAACTACATTAGTAAGTATAGAATCTCACAATGAGCGGTACGTGTTTCAGATTAAATTAGGAAGTATAAATGTGGTCAGGTCAATCATAGGAATAAAAATTATCTAATAAAGACATTATTCAAATCAAGGTATGATACGAATGTTAAATGGGGGTTTTAGTTTTGATTATTTTCTATAGACGATCACAAATAATACGAATTAATAATAATGAGACGCGTTTATGCAATGTGATAGATTTTAGGCTAATACACACATATGGGTAATTGCAACTATTAGAAAACCGCTAGATATTAGATTTATTTCTATGAAACAACAACAAGCATGAAAATAAACAATGGCCTACATCTTAATCCATATTCTATGTCTCGGTAAATTTGTGGGAAAAGATTTAGGATTTACTCTCTATATCTATTCCCAGGTCAACCCAATACTCATGAACTATCATTCAAAAAACTTATTCAAAAACCTATCTCTCTAGCAAGTCAAGAACACAAACATAAGACTACATTTGAAACTACTATTTTAAGGTTAAACCACAATTAACGATTGAACTCACTTTTAAATAGCATTTACACCAACATTGGCAATACCCATATGTTAAATAAGCTCATATTCACATAATCACACCCCATGAATCATGGTTTTAGTTAGACATCATAGAAGGGTACACATTGTTACCAAACTAATTATCCATCAACTAGGTAAGATCAATTTCGTCTTTATAATGCTCCAATTTGAAGATTCTCAAATAACCACGTCCAAATTCTCAACAGTTAATTTCTTCAACCCTTCAAAGCTAAGTAAAAACTAGAGAAAATAATCTTCAAAATTTGCATAACATCACATAGATTGTTCTAAAGAGTCTTACCTACTAAACTAAATGTTCAAAAATGTATATATAGTCGCCAAAATGTGTTGTGAACAGTCAATTTGGGAAATAAGTTAGGCTCGCTAAACTATTAACCGAACTCCTCTTTAGTCTCTTGCATCAAATTCTACCTTGGCATTTAGTATCCTCAACGTCTGAACTTAGGGCGGTGTATCTTGGATTTGGGAATCACTCGACGATTTTCTCATTGATACTTTTCATCACCAACTTGATTTTTTCCTTCAGGTCTTGGAACAGAAGAACTTAAGGCGGTTATATAAGCAACTGACCAACATGCTGAGTTCTCTTGGTGACTCATAGGATTGTCCATCTTCATTTCTTCAGCATGTTTTGTTCCATTTTGCCTATTTATGTCCTTTCTTTTATCCTCGATACATATTCCTGAAAATTAAAGATTCAACATCAGTGATTGGCACAAAATAAGCATTTGATACACTAAATAAATTTCAACATAGCCCTAAATGAGTCCAAACCTCAGAATAATGTAGTGGTTTGTTTATATAAATTTAGTGTGATCAAATGTTTATTTCGTACCAATAACTAATTTTTAATCCTTTATTTTCATGAAAATAGATTTAGAAACACAACAAGTACACTAACATACAAAAAAAATAGGATAAAGAAATGAACACATGTGAGCTTAAAAATCACAAAAAGCACTCGTGATGTCGATTACTGGCTTATCAGGCTGCCTAAAATTCTGTTGTGACAATACTTTAAGAAAAGAACCAAGTTGGAGATGAAAATGATCATTCGGGATATCACCGAGTGATTCCATGAAGCCTAGATAGATCATTTAAAGTTGTAGACCTTGAGGATGCTGAATGATTAGGAAGAAGGGAGATGGAAGAGACCAAAGGGCAAATCGCCGAGTGGTTTAGGAAGACCGGCTTACTTCGCCAATTGACTCTTCACAACACATTTTTGGCGACTATAAATAGATTTTTGAACATTTAGTTTAGTGTCTAAGACTCTTTAGAACAATCCATATGATGCTTTGCACATCAGGAAGACAATTTTCTCTAGTTTTTCCTTTACTTTGAAAGATTGAAGAAATTTGGTTTTGAGAATCTGGAAGTGGATCTTTGAGAATCTTTATATTGGAGCATTATAAATATGAATCACTCTTAATAGTTGATGGATAATCATTTTGGTAGTAGTTTTCATCCTTTTAAGATTTGTAGCTTAAACCCCAATTCATTGGTGTGATTATGTGATTATGGGTTGATTTAGCATATGGGTATTGCTAATTATGAGTTAAACTACTATTTAAAAGTGAGTTCAATCATTAATTATGGTTTAACCTAAGAATTGTAGTTTCAAATGTAGTTCTATCATTATTTTCTTGGCTTGCCCGGGAGAAAGGTCTAAGAACTAAAGTTTTTGATAGATAGTTTGTGGGTATTGGGTTTAATTGGGTTAATCTCGAGAGAGTGAATCGTAAATCCTTTCCAACACATTTACCTTGAGATAGTAAATGGATTAAGGTGTTGGCTTTTCTTAATTTGCATACTTGTTGATGTTCGAGAAAAATCAACGTGATTCGGGGTTAATTGTTTGAAAGAAAGTTTACATCTACTATAGCCTAGCCTACTCACTATTATCAAGTTATTTTCTTATAGTTGAAACCACACATACGTATATATTAACCTATAATAGATCACATCCCAAGTACCCATCTGATGGTGAGATTGAAACGTTAAATCAAAATGGTGCCACTTTCGGGGTGTTGTGTTGTTTGAAATTGTTTTACTAAAGTTGAACTATGTTCTTGTTAGTTATAGTCGAATCTATTTACTTTTAGTTTTTATTGAGTTTCTTGTTAAAATAGAGGAAATGATTGTTAATAGTACTAAATGTATCCAAGTGGGCCACAAAGATGATCTCAACAATTTCAATGTTGTCAATGACCCGAATATAAATAACCTAGTCCTAATGGGTGGTTTTGGGGACATTCTCTGTCTTGAACTGAACATAATGCAGTGTTTGACATTACAAGAACCATGTTACATCTCCTCCAACGTAAGAGTTTGTTTGATGAGCTGGATCATGAAGACCTTCATGAGCATATCAGATTTTTTTTTATGTTTGTGGATTGATCTCCATCAAAAACATCTCTAAAAATTTGTCTAGGTGAGGCTGTTTCTATCTTCACTAATGGGAGAAGCGTGCAAGGTGTTGGTGATTAACGTTTCAAAGACACTTTATTCAATACTAAGATTCAACGATCGCTACTCAGTATGATAACTCAATTAATTGAGTTAGAGTCGATCCCACAGAAACTAGCCATTACTTTGTATTCAACTATCGAAGAAAAACAACAACATATTTGACTAACCTCTTTATGCTACTCTTCTATTTAACTTCAAAATTCCTGTTATCCTTTTCAATCAAATTTAACACTTAACACGAGACGATCAAATGGTGAGGTAATACTTGGGTGTTGACCGACTAATTATTGAATTCAACATAGTGGATGTACATTGATGCTCACAATGGGATGGATTGTCGTAGGTAGGTAGGAATATATGTAATGTAATTTTCTCTCAAACAATTACTTTATCTTTATTGAATCCTCTCAAAATTCAACACTAGACAGAATATGCCAAGCCCTTATTCTCATGAAATCTACTTTCTTGATCTAGATTCATGGGATAGATTCCATATTTTACTCTCTCAATCTGAAATTATGGTGACCCACTTCTAAGGATTCTAAACTTTCTTATTTGTCTCAACAATTCTCTCTTGAGCAAGAAGAAAACACTAAAACTAATACATTACTCATGCAAAATGACATGGAAAAATAGAAGCAATTCAGACCCACTTCAAATTAACACCATTATTCTCAAATTAATAACAACCACTTAGTAAAACGTAAAAATTGGTCAATAGTTAAAACCCCAAGAAAGGAGTTTTAGCCAATCATTGTAAAAAAAAAAGGAAAATCAACATCTACCATGTACTTCAGAGAAATGCAAAAGAATATCCTATAGATGAACTTAACTAAAATCTTCCCTATTAGAAAATCTCGACCAAAACATTGTTCAAAGTAACTTGAAATACCTCATAGTAATCTATTTTATATCAGTCTTTCGTTCCTTCACTTTCTAAATACTCGCTCTTTCCAGAAAAAAATCAATTTAAATAGGTTAGATATGTGATTGTTTAAAATCAATCGACAAGGTAAGTCAGCCGTCAGTGGACGTTCGTCGATTCACCAGTTGTCCTTCTTCTCTCCTTCATTTTTCACTCCTTCTTGGTGTAACAATTGTAATTTTGGGGGATCCAACTCGTGATCGCCGAATAATTTATTTCGTGCATCAGTGCTTGTTTGGTTACCTCTTTTTTCGTTGTCGAAGCAATCAGTGACACATCAAATGGAATTATTGCTCGTTTCAGTTACCCCTATCTTAGCTCCCGCATTCTATAACTTTAGGTTTTTAAGTGTAAACTTCGCGATTAATCGAGTGACATGGGCGATTCAAGGCCTTCGTTTCTTCGTTCTTTCAGCAGCGTCATTCCTTTTTTGCTCGTTAGTCACCATTCTTTATTCCTCACTCCAATTACTTTAAATCAAGGGTTTTTCATCAGTTATTGACACAACACAAAGATTTTAGGACACACAATATATCTAGATAAAGCCTTCAATGATTCCAATTCGTGGACTCATCAACACCACCAACTTACACTTTTGTTTGTCCTCAAGTAAAACTTAAGTTTGGCAGTTCAAAAGGAATGTGTCGGATAGTAATACACAATACTCACGCATGAATGCATACAATAATGCTGAACTTACTCATGTAAGGATAGATTGTGCACTCAAAGATTCAAGTTACGAATCACCATCCTCAAAGATTCTCAAGTTCACAATACATGCTTCAAATGTAAGTTCAAGTTCAACAAATGTGTTCATAACGCCCTTACACAAAAGATGGTTCTATAATACCACACAATGACTCAATTAAGCTCCAGAATTATAATCTAAAGTTACACTCCAAAAGATGAACACATGCATGAATCCACCCAATGATTTGACCTTATTTTCCAAGTTACACTTGTTTGAGCTCCCTCAAGATCAAAAAGGTCTTTCAAGGCTTGTAACATTATTGGGTGTTAAGGTATGATCCGATAGGCTCACTAACTTTTATATTCATCAAATGAGGTATGAATAACAATTTATTTCCTTCTCTTCATCATTTTCATTTGTGCTCTTAAGTCAAACCATTATTCATCTTCCATAGATGGTTGGACACCCCATATTTTTTACACTTTCACAACTTCAATTTATTACACAACTTTTTAATTCTTTTGCATTCCATTTTCTTTTACTCTTTTTTTATTGGGGCCATTTTTTCTATAATCATGGGTCAAAGGGAATTTCTTTGCACTTCTTAATGTACCTTATCTTTTCACCACACACCAAACTTAGTCTTTTGGCTATGTCGTTTATTCACACAAAACACAAATCATGAGTATTATGGGTTATGGGTAAAGAAAGGTTTTGAATTTGCATCAAGTTTCTTCCAAGAAAAGAATATGACTAAAAGGGTGTTTAAACAAGGATCACGCACTGACAAGGTTTTCCACAAAAAAAATAATGTGAAAATGTTTCACACTCTTAAAAGTTGCCTAAGATGATTTTAGGAGATCGCATCACTTAGTTAACCGGACCAAATGGGCAAATTCTAGTTGTAATCAAACATGGTTCATGTTAAGCTCATCACACAAGACTCCACACTTTCGCTAGTGTTCAATATTAATCACAACATACTCAATTTGACAATTGGCTAATCACAACAAGATATAAAAAATGTACACCTTGCCAAAGCAATTTCGTTTGACCTTATCATTGTCATACATTCATTTTTGTTTGATTGTGAGCACTATTTAAGTTCAACGGTATTGATCAAGACTGATACTCAAATTTGCAAGAGAACAACTACAATTGAATGCACTCCATAGGTTCTAAGAGAACATAGGAGTTCACTAATAAAATTCACTGACTAAATTCCAGCCCCACCGGAAGCATTCAATATTATCCCCTATGTGATTAGAGAATGGAAACTAGCGTAAAATTAATAAAATAAAAAAACCAACAAGTAAAAGTAGAATTCTAGTATGTAAACATGAAAATCAAGGTAATAACGGATCTTCATGAAGTGCCCAGTCGGCGAGATAATAACCCAGTCGTGGAATGATCCGGAATGCGCCAAAGAAGCACTATCTCGCCCTTATTTCCAATGTGTGACAACCTTAAACTCGATAATTAGGAGGTTTTATAGGAGGTCGCCTATATATTGTTGAGTCCCCTACTAGACTTGGAATGTCACTAAATAATCCCTGAGTTATTCTACTAGCACTGGAAATATAAAGGGCGAGATAAATCGGGTCACCTAAACCCATCAGCAATTCATCAAGGGATACAGGTCGCTCGCTCAGCGAATCTTCCAGAAACTCACCTCCATCTTTTATATCCTTTTGGGGGGATAGGTTGCACTCGCCAAAATTCTTTGGTGAATTTCTGATAGCATCATCCTTTCGCACATTATCCTTCACATAAAGCATCAACACATATTAGTTAAAATACAAATACTTGGGTTGCCTCCCAAGGAATGTCTTATTTAATGTTGTGGGATGACGTGGAAATTTTCTCAAGCATCTTACAAGTACACAAACTCATTTAGAGAGATCTCATGTCACTCGCAAAGATAAACTTCAAACTTTGCCCATTTATCTTAAATGCCTGTCCTTCTTGACTCTTAACTTTGATGTCACCTTTGTGAACACTCGTGTAACTCTAAATGGTCCTTACCATTTGGAATTGAGCTTTCTTAGAAAGATTCAAAGTCGGGCGTTGTATAGTAACACCTACTCTCCCACTTTGAACTGCTCCTAAGGATTTTCGCATCATAATCTTTCTAAATCATTTCCTTTAAAAAGAGTTTGAGCTTTCGTAATCTTTGAACATGAATTAATCCAACTCATTTGACTGCTCTATTCTCTCATTTGAAGCCTTTGTCCATTTCATATTTAAAGCCATCAATGGCCACAATACTTTTTGTTACAATTCTAAAGGTAAAAGGCAACACTTACAAAAAGCTAGTTGATAAGGAGACACACCTATTGGTGTTTTATATGCGGTAGGATATGCCCATAGTACATCGTCAAGTTATTGACACCAATAAGTCCTATTAGCATTAACTTTATTGGATATGATGCTCCTGATATCTCGATTTGACACTTCAATTTGGTCGCTTGTTTGTGGGCGGCTTAGAGATGCTACTTTGTGTTTCACTCAATGCTTACATAATGCGGCTTAGAACCACTTACTGCAAAACTTAAATCTACCATCACTAATGATAGCTCGATGAGTACCAAATCTAGCAAAGATGTAGTGTTTTAGGAATTGAACCACACTTTTCCCTTCATTATTCGGAAGTGCAACAAATTCCACCAATTTATAAACATAATCCACAGCCACCAAGATATAATTATTACCAAATAAACTCACAAGTGGACATATTAAATCTATTCCACAAACATCAAATAGTCTAACTTCTAAAATTGGGTGAGGTTCAACTCATGTTTTTTGGATACTCCACCTTTCTTTTGACTCTTAGTGCATTTGTTAACAAATTTTATGTGCATATTTGTAAGGGTATGTCATGTAGTATCCCCTTTGTAGTACTTTAGTAGTTGTATGCTCACAACTGTGATGACCCCCAACCGGTGAAGTACAATAAGCATTGAGAATTACATGGTTTCTTCTTCCGAAACACACCTTCTAATGATATGATCTGTCGTTCTCATAATAAGTATGGTTAACCCCAAAATTACTTTTTAAAATCCAACATGAAACACTTTTTTAGTAGAAGTTTAGTTTATTTGGCATAAATCCACAAACTACATAATTGGCATACCAAAGAGGATATTTGAGAGTTACTATGAACACTTGTTTCAATGGGAAAAGAATCATTTATGACAATATCCAGCTCGTCATTATCATGGACTTCTAATCATAATAGGTGGCCAGCCACAAGGTTTTCACAACCTCTCTCATCTTTGACCACAAAGACGAATTCTCGCAATAGTAGCACTCACATTATCAATCTTATCTTGGAATCCTTTTTGCCTTTAGGAAACGTAGTACAACATGATCAGTGTGAACAAACACCTTAGTGCCTAGCAAGTATGCCCGAAAATTCTCAAATACCTGCGCATTCGAAAGCAACTCTTGTTCAGTAACGATGTGGTTACATTGAGAAGTGTTGAGAGTCTTGAAGTGTAGTAAACAAAGTGATATAGTTTGTTGTGTTTTGTCCCTAGTACAACATCCAATACCGTTGCATTTTACATCACACATTACCGAAAGGTTCTGACCAATCAGGGCTAATAATGATAGAGGTGGACACCAACTATTCCTTCAAACAACAAGTTATCATACAGGCATCATCAAATTGAAATTTTACCACTTTCTTTAGGAGTTTTTATAGAGGACGTGCAATCTTTGAGAATTCCTTAATGAACCTACGGTAAAAACCTTCATACACAAAGAAAGTATGAACCCCTTTACTGAAAGTGGTGGTGGTGATTTGTGAATCACTTCAATCTTTGCTTTATCAACCTCCAACCCCTTTTGCAACAATTTGTGACAAATTACTATACTTTCTTTAACCATGAAGTTACATTTTCTCAATTTAAGATCAAGTTTTTTTGCACACATATTTGGACAAATTGTCCCAAGTGCTCTTAACACGCCTCAAAAGTATAACCCATAACCAAAAAATCATACATAAATAGTTCCATTGAATCCTCTATCATGTTAGCAAAAATAGATAATATGCAACTCTCAAAAGTGGTCGGAGCATTACATAGACCAAACAACAACCATTTGAAAGAAAAAGTACCATTTAGGGATGTAAAGTTTAATTATTTTGGTATTTTGGAACAATGGATATTTAGTTATACCCAGATATCCATACAAATGCAATGCCAATATCTCTCAAAGAGTTGATCAAGAATTTGATCCGTAAAAGGCATGAGGAAGTGATCTTTTTTAGTGCACTAATTTTGCTTCCTATAATCCATGAATACTCTCCACCGGATCACCGATCTCATAGATATAAGCACCCCTTTTAATTTGGGACTACGATAATACCTTCTTTTTACAATTCACATATTACTGGACATACCTATTTTCTATACACAATAGGATATCTCAGCCCTGCGTCTAACCAATTTATTATCTTCTTTTTCACAACCTCTTTCATTGATGGGTTGAATCTCCACTGATTTTCAAAATTTTGCTCATATTAACTATCAAGACGAATTTTGTGAGAGAAAATACAAAGAGGAAGTCCCACTATCTCAGTAATAGTACACCCTATAACTTTGATATGCCTTCTCAACAATTCAAGGAGCAATTTTATTTGCCACTCAAGCAAATCCATTGTATTGATTACCTGTATGGTGTTATTTTCCCCCAATAAAGCATATTGGAGACGGGTGTGGAGGACATTCAACCTAGATTTGGCCGTTCTTCTATTGATCGCTTTGCGGAAGGCTTTCTCGATTCTTTCAATCAATGTCCGATTTCAACAGAATCTTTGAATGCCCCGCAAAGCTGATATAGTTTTTAGTACCTCACCATACAATCGAATTTCAAACTCATCATAGTTAGCAAGGACGAATTCAAGTTCATAATTCATACATATCAAATGGCTCACACTAGCCATTCCTTCATCAATAACATCAACCGTGGAGACCTTGTAAATACCACTTGAGTGTTTTATTAACTTACACACATTACATATTACTTCATATTTATTCACATAAATCTTCATCTGTCCGCACTCTACATTATCCAACGCTCTTTCAGTTTCCAAGAATGGTCTTCCCAAAATGATGGGAATCTCATCATCTATTTCACAACCAAGAATGACAAAATTATCCAGGAAAATCAATCGGTTAACATTCACCAAGATGTCATACAATATCCACACGAGATGTTTAAATGATAGGTCATCCATTAAGACTCTCATTGTTGTGGATTTCATCTCTCCCAACCCAAGTTGTTTATAGATGGAATATGCTGTTAGGTTGATCCTTGCTCCCATATCACATAGGTTTTTAGAAAATTGTAGTATGCCGATAGTTCAAGTGATAGTAAACGCTTCGTGATCCTTTCTTTTTTTGATCAAATTCATATCATAGTTTCACTACAACAATGGGAAACCTTTAATTGTCACAAAATTCATGCTTCTTTTTATTTTTGACTAACTTCAACATAAACTTGGCATAACGTGGAATTTCCAAAAATGCTTCACAAGGGAGGGATTATGTTAAAACCCTCAAAAGGAACTAGAATAAACTAGAGTATAACATGTTTTTACTTAGTTAATAAGCTAAAAAAATTTATAAATTATATCATTAGAAATCATTTCTAAGAGTTTTGAAGTAAAACATAAAAAAAAAGTCCAAGATATTTGGAAACTAGTCGTTGTGTGTGCTAGTGTTCCTTTGGATGTTTTACATGTTGGTTGGTGTCAAAATTTATAGTAGAGGAACATAACATCTAAATAACCTATTTTGGTTAAAAAATTCTGGGAAATAATCCCCAAGTAACACCCTAAGGGTCCTTGATGAGGACCCAAATCTTTGTAAGCAACTGCCATAAAGCATCCTAATCAATGACCTACAATTGACACCCCTTGGTTTGATGGACGCCCCATCGATTGGGGGTGTGGATCAATAGGTAGTTATTATCTTAAACCCCATTTTAATGTTTCTGACCAAAACCAACAAGCAGCAGGATGTTCCATTGGCTTATCGATGCCTCATAGGTGGCATTGGTTGATTGAGGTTGACAATTTTTGTACATTTGTTGGTCATGTTGGGGGTAGTTTGGGAAATTCACCTAGAGTCCTAATTAAGTCATGGATGATTATTCAAGGTATTTTAGGTAATTTAATTAGTTTATAAGCCTAAAACGTAATTTAAATTCACTTTTGTAAAATCAAAACCAAAGATCAAAATAGAAGTCTCTGTAGACTCTATTGAAGCTTTGATCAAGGTTGAAGATAGGATTGGATTTCTTCATTGATTTCTCCATCACTTTAGTCGCTATTCTTCAACAGAGTTATCATGTTTCATCATTAACTCTTCTTCCATTCAAGAAGCCAAATTCCAAAGCTTTTCAAGGAATTTTCCAAAAACCATAAAGTTCTATTTTGAATTCTAAGCATGGGTTCTTGCACAAAAGGATTTAATTTAATGTTTTATGAAGTAATTGATGTTACCTTAATGTTTTAAAATCTATGAACCAATGTCTTAAATGAATTCCTATTTTTGGTTCTAATGTAGGCGAATTGATCATGACTTAATTGTATTGAATTCATGTGTAGATTATATATGGCTATTAAAATATGTATTTAATTAATTTAGAATTGTTCATGGCTTCCTTATAATGTTCACATCTATATTGAGTATTGATTCATCATTGATGTAGTTGAATGGCTTCGTTTTATATATATTGTTATAAGTAATATCTCTATAATGTAAATTTGTATTAGAAAGGATAAAGGATGATGATTATGGCTATGAGAAGGTGGTGAGTTGACCTAATTCTTTTATATAGCATTGCATTGATATTGAACTAATGTTATTTGGTATGGTCCATTTATGGTGACGGTGTTTACTTGATATAATTATTATTAATATGGCCTTGTCAGCATTATGTTGTGAAATATAGTTTGATCATGATAAATATATGAGAAGTTTTAAAATACAGTTTTCATGTGACGTCTATATGATCTTGATTGAGACTATAATGCTATGATTTAATATGTTTCCTCTCTAGTAGATAATATATTATGTGAAGGACCATGGATAACGTTTAGAGAATGATGTGGTATATTCTGTGGTAAAGTAGTTGTCCCTACTTGGTACTTAAATGACAGTGAATGAATGAATGAATGAATGAAAGTCTAGGATTAGTAGATCAAAGTTGGTGCCCTTCCTTGAATTACTAAATGAGGTATTCTAAAGCATGTTTTGAACAGGTAGATCTGAGAATGGTGGCCCTTTTTGATAAGTCTAGAACCCTGAGTGAATTTGAAGCACTTAATAATGAAAAGAAGGTAAATAGAATCTTCTAGTGAAAGACTGTAATGGTGTCCTTCTTGAGTGAAATGATGGACTTAGGGGTAGCTTGGCTTGAACGACCTGAAAATATCTCTAAGCAAGTCATAAGAGCTATCCTAATAGATCTTGGTTTGCAGCCCTAGTGGACCCATCCTTGTAAGAAATATTATTATGAGTTTGTAGGACATAGTGATGGTACCTTCTCAAATACTAGTGCGAGAATGAATTACTCTATGAGAAACAAGAAAAAGAACCGAGAAAATATACTTGTGTTAGTAGCTCTACATTTGATGAGACTAATGTAAGGAACCATTAATCGTGTGCCAATATGGGATGATTACTACTTCGACCTTTGGCAAGTGGAACACCTACTACGGTGTGGTGTCCTTATGAAATCGGTTTCAATGCCTATATAGTATGGTCTATGTTTGTTAATGCTGATTATCATCATATAGGATGCGGATTATAGTATTGGAGAAATTCTATAATGTGTAGGTAGTGTAATGGGACACTATCTACACATGGCACGAGTAGGCTTTGAAGGGGCTAGGATGAGTTTCATAGGTCTTATAAGACCATTATGTGAACTCTGCTAATTGTTCACTTGTATTTTAAATGTCATAATGAATAATAATGACTTATTTTATTGCATATTGGATAGAAATGTTAGTATCTAGGGTAGCTTTTAGGATTTCTTAGGTAGGCCTGAAGAGGGTGTATGTGAAGTCTCTTTGTGTCTTACCTAGATGAGTCTTAGAGTAACCTTAGGTAGGGATTCTGACTGATGTAAAGGTAATAATCTTACTTTGGAAGTCTTGAGATACACTTAGGTGTGTGAGAAGGGTTGTATCGACGACCTCTTCGTATCTTACTTAGGTGGGTATTAGGATAACCTTTGGTAGGAGGTTTGTGTCTTTAGATGGTTTCTATATGATGATAGTTTTATATTGTGGATTACTTGAATATGTCTTATATATGAGGATTGATTTGATGATGATTCATATATTTGTTTATGAGGTTTTATCAAAAGAGCATTAAAAGTATGTTTTAATGTAAATGTCCATTTTTGCATTATATTATTGCATGTCATCATACTTAGTGCATTCAATGTGCTAGTTCCATGAGTTTTCTATTTCTATATGTGTAGGTAGAAAGTGAGGATATTCTTAGAAGTTGAAGCTTGGGAATAACATTCTCGCAAGATTGGTATGTCCCACTACTTTCGAGGACATTGCTATGTTTAGTTTATTTTTTTCAATGACTTTGTAATAGAGTATAATTTCTTTTTAAATTGATGAAAGCGTTGTGACCCTAAGTTATTTGACTTATGTATAAGGTTACATATGTTGATATTTAGTTATTCCTTATGATTTTATAAAAGAGTTTGATTAATTTAATGAAAAGTTTTTATTCTTCAATTCTTTTGAAATATATTAAATATAAGATGTCTAAGGGATCGTACAAGACTTCGGAGAGGTCGGGTACGCCGTGTCGCAACTTGGGGGTGCTCACGGGTTGTGAAAAACTTTTTATTAGATCATTAGGGTATGAAGTAGTCTTTATGATTCAATATTTCATAAAATCCACATCTAGTAAAGTCTTGTTCAATGGTGGTAAGTCCCAACACATCTATAAGCAAGAGGTTTTAGGACGATAGAACTTTCCCTTTCTTCATTACTCTTCTGTCATGCCATTGAGTTGAGATTATATGTGTCTTTTCATAATATCTTCTCTTGTGTTTATAGGATGTAGTACGAGAAGGATGTGCACAAGGAGAGTGGATGAGTAAGTGGTGAATGCGGGAGTTTCTCCTCGAGGCAAAAAATTCCCAAGGTGTTAATTTTCATCATGTGAAATAAGTCCCCATAGCTAATCAAGGGAATGAGGTTCTGGTGGTTCCCCCGGATATAACTAATGAGTAAATTATAGGAGATCTTCTTATCCAAATACCAAGCAATGAAGGCTAAAGCTAATCGAGATGTAGGGCCTAGGATGAATACCCTTAATAATACCATGAACTTTAGGTTGAGCGACTTCGTGATGATGAATTCTCCTACTTTTCTTGGCTCTAAAGGGGGAGAGGATGCCCAAGAGTTTCTAGATGATATTTATAAGGTGTTGAGTACGATAAGGGTAACTTCTAGGGAAAAAGAGAAGTTGGGTTCATAAGAATTCAGGGAAGTTTATCAAGTGTGGTACACACAATGGAGACATAATAGGCCGATTGAATCGGGTCACATAGAATGGGGGTGAAGGTTGAGGAGTTTCTAAACCTTAGGCAAGGTAACACGAGTGTGGAAGAGTATTCCTTGAAATTTACCCTATTGTCTATGTATGCTCCATCTTCGGTGTCTAACCCTAGGGATGAGATGAATAGGTTTGTGAACCGTGTGGCCGACCTTTTCAAACAAGAGTGTCTTATATCCATTCTCCATCATTTCATAAACTTATTGTGTAAGAAAATCCATTGAAGATTCCAAACATAGTAGACTTACAAGAAATTTGCAGAGGGATAGATTGGATGAGAAAAATCAACCTTGGTTTAAAAAGAGGATTCCAAACCAAGATACTCCTAATGCCCCTAAGACCTACTATGAGGGGGTGGTGGTTCTCAAGGTGTGAAGCCTACTTGTTCTATCTGTGGGAATAATCACTTTGAAAACTGTTTAGCCGGTACTAGTGGGTGCTATGGTTGTGGAAAGGATTACCAAAAGGTGAGAGATTTTCCTACAATTTTGGATAAGGGGAAAGAGATAACATAATCTCCTAGTGAAGGTACAATTACTATTCCTCTAAGTGGTGGTTACTTCTATGCTCTCCAAGCTAAAAAAGAAGCGTATCCGGATGAAGGTTGCAGTAAGTCATAATTTTCTATTTTATATGTTGATGGGTTCCTTCTAGGTGTGGGATTATGGTAAATGGTTGGTTCGATGAATCTTGTCTTTTTTCTTCGTTTGTAATCAAGCGTAAGAGTTAGGACTTTCTAGTAGCATGTTGCATGTGCTTAGAAGTCTAAGTGAAAATGAGTTTCATTGAACTCCTTGCATTGGGAACATTTTTATGAGGTTAGGTTTATATGGTAAATTGAGTTCAAATTATGTTGTATTTCATGTTTTCGTACATCCATAATAAATTGGTTAAATGTGGCATGAGTAGCAAGTAAACATGGTTACAGTGGGCTTCTTAAACAAAGTTCATAATTTTGTTTTATAAGATTTTTACATGACGAGATTTGAAATAATAATATTAGTATAATGATAAGTGGAGAAAGAAGTTCCTCCTATGTGAAACAAAAAGGTGGAATATTATTGTATGATATGTCGTAGATGATGTTCCTACATTCTTGTTGTGTTTTGAGTCTATTGATTTACTCAAGTTTTTGTTCCTCCTAACTATGTGTATTGTGTATGATTTAGTATGGTTAGTAGGATGGTCCGTTCGTTGCTCGACGCCTCGTATGTAGGATACGTCAATTGAGGCCTGCAATTTTTCTTTTGGTATCGGCTATGTTGAAGGTAGTTTTGGAAATTCACCTAGAGTCCTAATTAAGTCATAAGAGTTTATTTAAGGTGTTTTAGGTAATTTATGTTAGTTTATAAGCCTAAAAGCTAATTTATAATAAACTATTTCAAAATCAAAACCGAAGATCCAAATAAAATTCTCTATTGACTCAATTAAAGCTTAGAGCACTTCATTTATTTCTCCATCAACTTAGGTCTACTTGTGCCCTTCCTTGAATAATTAAATGAGGTATTCTAGAGAATGTCGTGAAATGGTAGACCTAAACATGGTTCCCCTTAATGATAAGTCTAGAACTCTAAGTGAATGTGAAACATTGAATAATGCAAATAAGATTAATAGAAACCTCGATGTGAAAGACTGTAATGGTGTCCTTGTTGAGTTGAATTATGGACTTATGGGTAGGTTTGCTGGAATGACATGAAACCATTTCTAAGGAATTCATAAGATCTACCCTAATAGACCTTGGCTGCCAGCCCTAGTATACCCATCCTTGGAAGAAAGACTATTATGAGTTTGTAGGACTTAGTGAGGGTACGTTCTCAAATATTAGTACAAGAATGAATTACTCTATGAGAAACAAGGAAAAGCACCAAAAAAATATTCTTGTGGTAGTGACTCTTCCTTATGTAAGACTACAGTACGAAGGAACCTTTGATATTCATTAATCATCTGTCATCACAGGATGATTACTAGTTCTACATTTCGCAAGTGGAACACCTTCCACGTTGTGGGGTCCTTATGACACCGGATTCCATACCTATATAGTATGGTGTATGTTGTTTTGTGTCTATTCTAAACATGTGGGATGTGCATTCTAATATTGGAGAAATGCTTCAACTTGTAGGTAGTGGAATGGGACCCTATCTAGACATGGCAAGAATAGGCTTTGAAGGTGCTAGGATGAGTTCCATAGGTCCTCTATGACCATTATGTAAAGTCCGCTAATTGTTCACTTGTCTCTTTAATGTCTTAAAGAATAATAATTACTTAATTTCATGCATGTTGAATAAAATGTCATTATCTTCAGTAGCTTTAAGGATTGCTTAGGTAGGCTTTAAGAGTGTGTATGGGCGGTCTCTTTATGTCTTACTTAGATGAATCTTAGAGTAACCTTATCTAGGGAGTCTAAATGATGAAAAGGTAATAATCTTAATTTTGGAAATCTTTAGGATCACTTAGGTGTGTGTGAAGTGGTTGTATGGGTGGCTGCTTCATATCATACTTAGGTGGGTCTTAGGATGACCTTTGGTAGGAGATCTATGTGTTTACAGGGTTTCTATGTGGTGATAGTTGTATATTGTGGATACTTGAATGTGTCTTATATGTGAAGATTGATGTAAATATGGTTCATGTATTTTTTATAAGGTTTTATCAAAGGAGATTGAAAAGTATGTTTTTAAAGAAAATACTCGTTTTTGCATGGTTTTATTGCATTTCACCATACATAGTCCATTAAATGTGCTAATTCCATATTTTTCTCAATTTCTTCAAGTGTAGGTGGCAAGTAAGGATATTCTTAGAAGTTGAAGCTTGGGAATAGCATTCTCTCAAGATCGGTATGTCATCATATGTTCGAGCACATGACTATGTTTAGTTCCTATTTTAAAGAATTTCTAATAGACTATTTTTATTTTCAAATTGATGAAAGGGTCATGACCCTATGTTATTTGACTTGTTTCTAAGATGGCGTATTTTCATACATAGTTTTTCCTTATGATTTTATAACAGATGTGACTATTATGATGAAATCTTTAATTTTGCACTACTTTTCATATATTTGTGATGAAAGATGTCTAAGGGCTTGTACAAGACCCCCGCTAGGTTGAGTACACTGTGTCGTGACTTGTGGTGCTCCCTGGTCATGACTGATTAGTAGACCACTTCTTGAATACCAATAATAACTTTTTCAACTTCTCATCTTCATTTTTCTTCTTTAGCCATTGGGAAAATAGGGAGATATTTTGGGTAGAGGTTGCATAAATTTTGGAATCACATTGTGTTTCTCCGTTTTGCTTCGTGGTTGTTTTTAAATTCTTTGATGTATAAAATATTCTTCTCCCTTCATGTCTTTTTTTCTTCTTCATGCGTTTGAGCTTTCCCATTGCCTAACACATCAGCTATTCCTACCTTTCCGCAACGACTAACCATAGCCAACCACTTATCAGTCTCTTCCATTGTCATTCTTTGTGTCAATTTTTTTGATAGTAAACTCAACCAACCTTCAAGTATATTAATTGCATTTGTGTGAGAGTTAACTTTATTTTACAATGATGAAAAGTCAGCTTTCATCTCCTTCAATAAATCATTTGAACCTTCGACTTTGTCAAGGACAAGTGACAGCAAATCATTCACCCACGGATTACTTTGTCTCCCTTTCTATGTTGGGATCTCACTCAGGGGAGAGTGTTCCTCTTCATGCTCATCCTCCCTTCACCAATAATCAATTTTTTAATTCCAATCTCGATAGTATCTCCTTTGATCTTCCCCCTTGTGTAGTTCCAACCGTGATTTTCACCTTGCTGTAAATAGCGTGGTTGGAAACTCTCTTCGTATCTCTTGGATTTCCAAGCTTCATTCTCCCTTGTGTTTTAATAACCCAAGGAAGAAACCTTCTTTAACTCTAAACACTCTATTTAAATGATTGGGTTTTGCTACATTCTCCATCATATGATCTTGTAATAACTCTACTGGGGTCAACATTTTCTTAATGTTTCCATCCATTTCTCTTTTATGGTCAAGTTGTTCTTGTATCGTTTTAAAACAAAATGGAGATAATTGATCCTCTTGAACGTACCAATCATTATTTATTTTTCCCCTGTCATCGAGAACAAATGACAGGGGAAAAATGAAACCACTTCAAAGTATTGCAACATGGTCCCCCACGTACCAACGATCAACAACTTCTTTTTTAACTGAATCAAGACTTCGGTAGAAATATTGGAGTAGAAATTCATTTTGTATGAAACCACTTCAAAGTATTGCAACATGGTTCCCCCACGTACCAACGATCAATAACTTCTTTTTTAACTAAATCAAGACTTCGGTCGAAGTATTGGAGTAGAAAATCGTTTTATATCCTATGAGTTGGTCATTTAAGTAAGATTTTATTGAACGTCACCCATGTTTCATGGATGGGTGCACCTTCCCGTCGCATGAATCCTTGAATTTAATCTCTAAGTTTCATCATCCAATAAGGGGTAAAGTATCTTTCCTTAAATGATATAATCGGCTCATACCACGATGTGATGGAATTTTTTGGTAGCTCAAAAAACCACTTGCTAGCCTCCCTCATTAGAGATAGTGGAAATAACTTAAGCCTGATTGACTCTTGAGACACATTCTTGAATGAAAACGAGCTGCATATCACTGTAAAATTTCTTAAATGCTGAAGCGGGTGTTCGTAGTCTAGCCCTCCATAAAGTCCACTCATTCGGATGAGATTAAAAGTCATTCTAGTAACTTCAAATGTTGCATTCCCATCATGTTACGGTAGGCAAATTGCACCCATTTTTCTATAGTGAGATGTGTTTTTGATATTGCTTATATCATCGATATTGTCCCAATGACCTACTTGATGGCCATTCACATCTTCACTCATTTTTTTCTATGCATCCGAACAAACACTACACAATTAAGCCTAAAGTAACTTCAACTATATCCAACAAATACACAAATCAAATATTCGATCAAAGAATTCTAAGTCATGCTACTCCCCGACATCGGCTCAATTTTGAATAACCTTTCAAAGACTCTTCATCCAACTCTATGTTTCAATGATCACTAGTCAGTATCATAACCCAGGTAACTAAGTTGAGGTCGATCGCACATAGAGTAGTCTTTCCTTTGAATTCAACTACCAAAAAATAACAACATCTTTGACTAATCACTTAATCCTCCTTTTTTATTTAACTTCAAGTTTCCAGTAATCCTTATCAATCAAATTAAAAACATAACACGAGATTATCAAATGGTGAGGTAATACTTCGGGAATTGACCAACCAATTATTGAATTCAACTTAGTGGATTTACCTTGTTGCTCACAATGGAATAAATTGTTGTGGGTAGGTAGGACTATATGTAAAGCAATTTTCTTTCAAAAAAATTATATTATCTTTGTTGAATTCTCTCGAACATCAACACTAGATGGAATATGCCCAACCCTCATCCTAATTTAATCTACTCTCTAGAGCTAGATACAAAGGACAAATTCCATATTTCATTTTCTAAACCTGAAATTATAGTGACCCACTAATAAGGATGCTAAACTTTATGCTTTAGCTCTGCAGTTCTCTCCTGAGCAAGCACAATGAACTGAACTTGATACAAATATCATGCAATATCACTTAAAATTGCAGCAAAGATCAGTCCAGTTTCAAATTAATACCATTATTTAAAATTAATAACACCCACTAAGTAAAACTCAACATTGGTCATATGGCCAAAACCTCAAAAAAGGGAGTTTATCTAATCATAGTAAAAAAAATAAAGGAAAATCAATATGTACCATATCTTTCATGGAAAATAAAAGAAATTCAACAATCAAATCTAACTTTAATCTTCCCTATTACAAAATCTCTAGCAAAACATTCTTTAAAGTCACTTGAAATACCCCCCGATAGTGTATTTTCTCTCAAGATTTCCTTCCATTCTATTTTGAGTACCCTCTCTCCAAGAAAAATCAATTATAAAAAGTATGATGTGTGTCTATTTAAGACCAATCAACAAGGTAAGTGTGCCTTTGCCGAACATTCAACGACTCGTTGGTTGTCGTTTCTGTTACCTTCATTTTTAACTCCTTCATGGTCCAGCTACTATAATCTTACGTGATCCAACACAAGATCGTTGTAATATTCCACGTGTCACCCATTATCTTTTATCTCGCATATAAGCACTTGCGTTAATCTCTATCAGAACTTTTGGCGACTTGGTCATTCCTCGTTGAAGAGATTGATGACAGGTCAAATGGAATTGTTTCTCGCTATAGTTATGCCTAGTTTATTTCCACCATTCTGTAGATTTAGGATATAAAGTTGAAATTTTTCCATTCACCAAGTGACATGGGCATTCCACAGTCCTTCATTTCTTCGTTCAGTTGCTTCATTATGTTTTGCTCGTTGATGTCCATATTTTGTACCTCACTCCAAATATCCTACAATAAACTGTTTTGTATCGTTATTGACACAAAATAAGAACTTTCAGAAATTAAATCTATCCAACTAAAGCCCTAAATTAGACCAATTTTTGGACTCATTAGTTGACCAAATTTCCAAGAGATTCTATCACTTTCTGGGAAAAACTTATTAGCTTATTCCATATGTGATTTTTCCCCTATTAAGATGAAAACTCAATTCAATGTTTCGATATATACTCTAAGTAGTTATAAATCAAAACAATATCTGTCAAAATTGATTGCATCGTATATGAAACAACATGGTATTATCCATTAATCTTCATGTGTTGATACACCCTCTCAAAATGGAGTTGTTGAGAGAAAGAATAGGTATTTGCTTGAGACAGCTCGAACATTTTTGTTTTAAATGAAAGTCTCTATACAGTTTTGGGTAGATGCAGTCTGTACGTCATTTTTATATATTAGGCTTGTCGGTAATACACATTAAAATGTTCTTTTAACAAAAAAGTTGCTATTTTTTATGGAACCTAAGGTATTTGGAATCACATTTTATGTTGGAGATGTTCGTCCATCTGTTACTAAGTAAGATCCCATGGCTTTGAAATGTGTTTTTCTAGGCTATTCTCATCTTTAGAAAAGGAATTGGTGTTATTATATCGAAACTGGCAAATATCTTACGTCAAACTATTTGGTATTTTCAGAGACTACATTGTTCTTTTATGCACCTCTCATTTCTACATGACATGAAGATGAAGATAAGTGGCTAAGATATCAAGTCACTCGTATTGTGACAAAATAATCGGGTGTTGTTACTTCATCTCGCAGTTCTTTTGTTAATCATAAACCAACTGTTTTATTTTTAATACCTGCTTCTTTTATGGTTACAAGACCAGCAATTGTTCAAGTCTACTCAACGAGGAGAGAGAATGATGATAATTGTCATGCAAGTATTGTCGCCTCATCTACCATAAAATCTTGAGCTTCTTATTGATCTTCACTAAGGTATAGAACTTTGGAAATACACATTATTCTCCATATCTTGTCTCAATTGCAATAAAAACATAGGCAAAGTATGAATTAGTATAATGAAGTACTAAATATGATACTTAGAATAAACAAGATAACGACATTGTTAATCAATACAAACAATAAGCATAATCAATCCTCATAAATAATTATCATAATAATTGAGGAATATTTCCCAAGAAACCTTACTCTATCCTTTGTCAAGACTTAGGCCATCCACCTATAGTCAAGTTAATAGACTCCAGACTCATCAATTACATAATCTTGTAGTCTAGATTCCTTATAATTTGAGGTAAGCAATCCTTTCAAACTTATAATTATTAAAGTGAGAAAGCCTTTCACATTCATTCTTTCATAATTAGAAATTCATGTAGACAGTATTCATTCCATACAAATGACATAAATTACTAACAGTTCATACCATAAATTTACTGTCAAATACCTAGGTTTCATGAGTATCATCTATGCTTCATTCTTAAGTAATTCAATTTAAAATTCATTAATACTACAAGGATACATATAAACCCAAAAAGTTTCCCTTCACGGAATCTACCAAATCATATCATTTCTAGGTTAGAATTATGGAATAGGTGTGGATAAATGTCATTTCAATATAAAAACATGTAATAATACAAATTATATAACAAAAAATCATAATCAGTTTAATAGGACCCATATTAACATAACCCACAATAATTCGAGAAACCTTAGCTAGAATTGGGAGAATTCTTCATCAAAGAGTTGGAATTCTAGGGGATGCCATCGATGGAAGATTTCCATGGTTGAAGAGATATCATATCTTGATCTCAAATCCTTTAGAAGCTTGAAAATTAGAGACTTGATACTTTTCCTAGCTTTTTCTTCTTGCTTCTTCTTCCAACTTCTAGTGAGAATATATTCGAGGATATTAAATTTGGATTATGCAGAATAAGTTGAATGAATCTTTTGGGTTAAAAATACTTATATAAGTGTCTTAGGGCGATCTGCTGAGTGAGTTAGGCGAGCTTAGCTAATGTCTCCCAGTTTGTCCCAAAGTAGATTTATGGACGAAATTTTGAAAAAATATAATTATACCAATGGTTAGAGCTTTAAATGAATTAAAGTAGAAAGTTTCACAACTTAGTTGAGGAGAAACTTTTGAAGGAGAACACTTCACTTTTTTAGAACGCTTTTTCTAGTCTCTTTGGGGTTTTACAATTTGAATCTTAAATTTGAAATTTGAATTTAAATCAAAAGTGGGTTTACCCTTAATTTCTTGATTTCAAGTTACCAATAGTTGCTTTTGTGGAAGGTAAACTTTCTTCATTTTTGTGATGAGTGTCTAAAACTCCAAGATCTAGGTATGCTTTAATGGGGTTGACTGTTAATTTAATGTAGTCGACATTGTGTTATGCACTTTTTCATTGTTATTCATGCATTAATTTGATCTAATTATTATGGGCTAAATAAGAGGTAAGGTTTCAAACTTAATTCCTAATTATGATCTCTGGTTTATGCTATAAAATGTACTAAGAATTTAGGAATGATGTCATTGGCTTGCTCGAAAGAAGGCATGTGCAAAAGTCATGTGAAACCATTAACCTGAACCAATTTTTTTTATCGGGATAATGGGTCTAAAATTGCACATTTGGTTAGAGGATCAGTTTATTAATTCAATTATTGGATTAATTGTTTGGGGGTTGGGTTGGGAATGAAAAATTTTGGGAAACATGACACCCTGATAAGACCCGTTACTTTTTTTTCCTAATGTTCTTATATTATAATTCTTAGTAAGGGACATAGGGTTAGAGAACTTCTTCTATTCTCGACTTTATGTCGCTCCTCTCATTTCTCCAAAGTCCAAACATGAAAGATTCTAAGTGTTGTTTTAGTCACTCAAGTGAGGCGACGAATAACCAAGGAGTCAAGGTTTTACTCCAGTTGCTCTGGTAAGGTGTCGTCCGATGAGGCGACGACTAACAAACGAGTCACGATTTTCCTGCAGTTACTCAAGCATATGGTGAGGCAACAACTACTATTAGAGTCGCTCATGCGAGAACACAAGGTAACGATGACATCTTATTGAGTCACGATTTTATTGTTCAATGTCCAAATTTATATTTCATCGTGTTGTTTTTTTAGTGATTAAATTTAGAAAGTTAGAGGATCGACTATTCAAGACTTCGAGACTAACTATTCTAGCACACAATTTTCACTATTTTTGCATATGCCTATTCCAGTATCAGGCTCTCAGTCACTAACTGCTTACAAGTAAGCCTCAAAATTTTAAATTCACTTTATTTCACGATTTCACTATGAAATGTAATATTTTGATTTGGTTTAAGAGAAAATTATTGTGAATTTTTATGTAAAACTCCGGAAGTTCCATGTCCTAACTAGACCTTAAAATTTTGAACTAAGAGTAAAAATAATGGTTCTAAACCTAATAAAAATAATAAACTCAATTAGGAAGTGTAAGAGTTGAAACGTCAAGAAACTATCTTGACGTCCGGTGATTTACAAAAAATTGAGCTAGTGTTCCTTAGTGTGTTTCAAGGGGTTTTAAGAGTCGGAATTGAGTCAAATTTGGTGACATGTTAGGGTCTTTTTAGGGTAGAAATGTCCAGGTACAACTCCTCAAAGACCACACTAAGTTTCCTTGAGGAGGAACCATCCATTTGACCCAAAACAACCCATTTGACAATGTGCAACCATGAGCACCAATGACAGGTCATCGTTGGAAATACGTCGATTGGAGCCTTTGATTGAAACATTGTACAATTTCAAACATGCTCCAAAAACCAAGCCTCTTATCAAACCATGCTTTACAGTATGGTGTGTGGTTATATCAACAAGGCGTCGAAGGGATCTTATTGTTTGAAACCCCACTTCTCTATCAATAAACGTGTTAGTTAGGGGTGCTTAGCGAATTGAGTAATTTATTAGTTAGGGTCTTATGATCGGTTATAATTGATTAATTTAGGATTATATAAGTACCCTATGTCAAGTAACTAACCTAAAACCCCATTATTTCCCAAATCCAAATCACTCTAACTTCTCTCTAGCTTCTTTCCCAAAAATCAAACCTCTATTGAAGGAACACAACAACTCCAATAGAAGGAAGAATTAACCAAGGAATACATCTCAAATTTTTATCAAAATCATCCTCAAGGTATGGTTTCTGTCACTCTTGGTATTCTTTCCCCAAGAGGATCTTTCAACTACGGTTTTCAAATTTCCCTAAGACTATCGTTTGAATCAGGAAATGGGTTCTCTTTTTGAAACGAAATTTTTATTTAATTGTAATGAATTATGGTCTTTTATAATTGTTTAACTAAGTATTGATGGTTAATTATTTGTAATCACGAGAGATTTTCCCTTGAACCCTTTTTCTTCCCTAAACTCATTATATCTTTAAATTCGATGAAAATTATGGGAGATGATGAGTATGTGAATATGTAGAATGATAATTGTTATGTATTACTAGTTGATTTTACCTTGTTTATACATTGGTTGTATTCTTTTGTAATTGAAGTATGGAGGCGATGAAAGTTCAAAAAGGTATGAAGATTGATTTTTCTTGAATACAATTATGAAATATGAGTTACTTAGATAGTAATGATCCT
The DNA here is from genome assembly GCF_036512215.1 of Solanum lycopersicum. Lineage (NCBI taxonomy): Eukaryota > Viridiplantae > Streptophyta > Magnoliopsida > Solanales > Solanaceae > Solanum > Solanum lycopersicum. The sequence goes on along the minus strand of NC_090800.1, from coordinate 34,565,504 downwards.
ATGTCTAATGTGTGGTGATGATGTTGATAACAAGTATTGCTCATCCTTAAACCTAGGAAACTAAATTTTCTTTCAAGTATGTTTGCATGTTAGGATATAATTATTACATGATTGAAAGTAGTTTCGCATGATTATAATAAAGTGTTTAGTGAAAGTCTAACTCACTGGTACGGGGTTTCTAAAGTGAAGGGGTAGTTCTCACTTATGAATACCTGTAAGCTATTATGATGACATGTTTACATTGGGTTGTAGAAGATTCTAATGTGAACTTGTATGATAAGTATGATGACTACTAAAAAGAATAAATGCTTAGCACCGAAACGGAATGTAAATGACATTGGGGTCTCACGTTTAGTAATTACGGCTCCCCATATGTGTTTCCTCACATTTAGGATGTTCGGATTCCCAAGATATTTTCTTGTCTCATATGATGGAAACCTCCACGTTTAGCAAGTCAAGGTTTATAGTGACAATCTCTTTGACCCTTAACTTTGTGCCCACATAGAACTCTATCATAGTGGATTCACGTAGATAGATATGTACGAAAGGTTATACCATAGGAAACTGTTAACCCTATATTTTCCATTTTGGAGTAGAACATCGGATTCCATGTATCTCACATGGTCTTATGTCGATTATTGCACTTCTTTCCATAATATAAAAGTAAATGGACAAGTTAAGTATGTGAACTTCTATTACGGATGGTCTTAGTAGTATTCTTTTATGATTAAGTTGATTATATGTTAATTATATCATATTATATATGATCTTATGAATCAGGCACATTTTGATAAAATATGAGCTTATGCCATATGTATGAAGTAAGTTACTTAATGTGATACTTAACTGTGGATAGGGTTATTGGGTTCTATTTTTGGCATTGCACAAGTATTGTTTTGGATTGCTTATGTGTTGGCTTAATATCATGTTGGATTGAATTATGATGTTCCATATATGTGCATGTTGAGTAATGTGATATAATGCATTGTTTTGACTAAATTGTGTCTTTTCTCATGTATTGATCATTTTATGCATAGGAACCATACTTAATACATTTGGTTTGTACTAACCCATATTTCATCCTTTTTTCCCAACATTGTATGTTCCGAAAATTTAAGAGCTTCTGAGCTACTTTGCAAGAATACTTGGAATTTTCTCCCAAGTTGTTTGTGATTCCTCAAAGTTCTAGGATGGTGCCATTTGTTTTACCTTAGTGGTATTACTTATGTCTAAAGACACTTATTCTTTCCTTTATCTTTTGAGACTATTGTTATAATCCTATATATGACATATTGTATTGAAGTGGGGGTTATGCCCATATATTGTAAATCTCTATTAGATGGTCTAATGTGAGGCAATATGTTATACTATATCATATGAATTGTTTATAATGCCTAACGAGAAGTGTATATAAAGTTCATAAGTGAGAGTGTATGTAAAATCCACATATGATATTTGAGAAGTCTAAGTATACTTCACTATGTTAAAGTTAAAAAATTTCTGCATTTTTGACCTATGATATGTAATGATGAAAGCTAAGGGCCAGTCTAAATACTCTTCAAGCACGAAAATGTTGGTTACGTCAAGGGGGTGCTCCCCGGTCGTGAAAAACTTTCTATGAAAGCATGAGGTTATATGCTCTTAAGATTGATTTCTCAATAAACCACATCAAGTAGAGTCTTGTTCATAATTGTGAAGTTCGTCACACTTATGAATTACAGGCTATGTGATACTTTGAAAAGTCTCACCTCTTGGTATTCTTGAAGTGCTGCCTCTAGAGTCTTAACTCTATGTGTCCTTTTATTCTAATTTCTTTATTATGCTTATAGGCAATGAATACAAGAAGTAACAATGCTCGAAGGGTCAAAAAGGAGAATGTGAGTAAGGTGGTTCCCCCTCTGTGTCCTCAAAACCCTCAAGATCCTATTGAAGAGGGGGATATGTCTAATGTTTAAATAAGGGTGGCCATTCATAGCTTGACTCAAATTTTGGCTACTCATCTTGCTAGGGAATTGAGGTTACCAGTGAACACCAATTCTAGAACTACCACATTAAGGATAAGGTATTTTACAAGGATTAATCCACCTACTTTCTTTGGCTCCCATGTGGCGGAGGAACCGAAAGGGTTCATTCATGAAGTGTTCAAGGTACTAGATTTTATAGAGGTGTATTCTTAAGAAAAGGTTTAATTAGTCTCCTATTAACTGAAAGATGTGTCTCAATTTTTGTATGAGCAATGTAAGGATGAAAGGCCGAGTAAACAAGTTTGGATTAATTGGGGGGATTTCAAGATGGTTTTCCTTAATAGGTTCTTTCCTTTGGAACTAAGAGAGAGAAAAATGCAAGAATTCATCAACCTTCGCCAACGGTGTATGGGTGTATAGGAGTATATCCTCAAGTTCACTAAACTGTCTAAATATGCTACTACTATTATAGAGGATCCTAGGGCTAAGATAAACTAATTTGTTATGGGGATATCTGATCTTATGGTTTATAAAAGAAGGTCGGCTATGTTAATTCCTAGAATGGACATCTCTCATCTCATGGTTCATGCATAAACAAATTGAGGAAGAAAATCTTAAGCAAGTTTTTAAGGAATTGAAGAAGACAAGGTCTGAAGATGGAAATTCTTTTAAGACTATATTTGAGGTGCAAGACATACAAAGGTTCAAGAAGAGGTTCCTCAATCAAAGACCTTCAACAACTCTAAGGATCAACAAAGGTAAAGGGTATACACCCAAGCCTCAAGAAAGGAAAGGTAGCAATCTCTAGGTTGAGAAGTTTACTTGTGCTAAGTTTGGTAGAAACATTAAGGCATGTGTCTAGTTGGTAAGAAAAATTGCTATAGTTGTGTTAAGAGTTGCGACATGAAGAGGGACTGTCCTATGATGAATGCTCAAGAAAGGGAAAATTCTCAAGAACACACAAGTGCTCCCAATCCCGACTCTCCTAAGAAGATTTGCTTTTATGCTCTCCACTCTAGGGGTGATCAAGAGCAGTCTCCCATGTTGTCACTGGTATGTTACAAGTGTTTTCCATAAATGTGTATGCTTTAATAGATTCTAGTTCCACCTTATCATTCGTAACTCCTTTAGTAGCTAGAAAGTTTAATGTTTTAATTGAACCCTTTTTTGGTTGCTACCCTAGTGTGTGACTCCGTTGTGGCTAGAAGAGTGTTTAGGAGTTGTCTTATATCATTGCCTAATAGAGTTTCTTTGGTTGACTTGGTAGAACTTGATATGGTTAACTTTGATGTGTGCTTGGGAATGATTGGTTACATGTTTGTTTTGCGTCCATTGAATGTAGGACAGGCGTGGTGAAGTTCCAATTCCCTAATTAACATGTCTTAGACTAGAAGGGGGGTAACTCTATCCTTAGAGTTTGAATCATTTCGTGTCATAAATCTTGTAAAATGATCTCTAAGGGCTGTCTCTACCATTTTGTGAGGGTAAAAGACCTTGAATCAGAGGTTCCGCCATTAGAGTCTGTACCCGTCAGTAGGGATTTTCCGAAAGTCTTTCCCGATGACTTGCTTGTTGTTTTTCCCAAACGGGAAATAGACTTTGGCATATACTTATTGCTAGATACAAAACCTATCTCAATCCCTCCTTAATAGATTTTCCGGCCGAGTTGAAAGAACTAAAGCTTCAACTCAAAGATTTACTCAGCAAAGGTTTCATAAGGCCTAGTATTTCTCCTTGGGGTGCTCCGGTAGTTTTTCTAAAGAAGAAGGATGGATCCCTTATAATGTTCGTCGATTATAGTCAGCTAAATAATGTTACCATAAATACCAAGTATCCTCTGCCTAGGATTGAAGATTTGTTTGATCAACTCCAAGGGTCAAGCTATTTTTGTAAAATTGATTTGAGTTTGGGATATCACTAACATAGGGTGAGAGTTGAAGACATACCTAAAACTACTTTCCAAACTAGGTATGATCATTATGAGTTCCTACTCATGTATGTTTGTCTAACCAATGCACCGGGGTCTTTCATAGACCTTATAAATAGAGTTTTCTGAGATTACCTTGAATCCTTTGTGATTGTAATCATTGATGATATCTTGGAAACTCTAAGAGTGAGGATGAACATATGGGCCATTTGGGGGTAGTATTCAAAGTCCTGAAGAAACAGAAATTCATTGCTAAATATAGTTAGTGTGAATTTGGTTGAAATTGTTTGCTTTTTTTGGTCACATTGTTTCAAGTGAGGGTATAGAGGTTGATGCAAAGAAAACGGAAGCGGTTAAAAATTGGTCTAGACCTTTTAATCCAACTGATATTCGATGTTTCTTGGGTTTAGCCGAGAATTATATGAGATTTGTTGATGGGTTTGCATCTATCTCCTCTGAAAACCTTGACCTAAAAGAATGTTAAGTTTGAGTGGTTGGAACCTTATGAAAGAAGTTTCCAAGAATCGAAAGATAAGCTTACCTCCGCTCCGGTGTTGACCTTACCGGAGGGTACCCAAGGGTTTGTATTGTATTGTGATCCTTCTCGAGTACGTTTGGGTTGTGTCCCCATGCGACATGGTAAGGTTATAGCTTATGCCTCTACAAAACTCATGGCTCATGAAAAGAACTATCTAGTTCATGAAATTGATGTACATCAAGGGACCACCCCCTAGAAGTAAACGGTGTCGTCGTCTTTGAAGCGGAATAAGACTAACCTCTTAGCATATGTCATTACATTTTATAGGTTAAAACACAGAAAATTGAAAACTTTTAAATTACTTCTACATTGAAGTTTACATAGACCTCTCGCATACACATAATGTATATTTAGGGAGTTTACTTAAACTTCTCGCAATAGGAAGCACTAGATAGGCTTATACTTTAATTCCTCATACATAGTGTAGGAACATAATCTCATCAAAAATCTATAATATGTCTCATATTAGAACTATCTAAAACTAATACAACAATTTAGGCTTAAACCATACTTCATTACAACACAGCGCCTCCTATAGGCTTATATAACAATCGTCTCTAAATGAAATAAAAAAAAACTAGAAGTCTTATAACTAGAACAACATCAATAACTTGACAGTGGCATCGTCCTTGGAAAGTAAGGACTTACCTAACACTTGGGGAATATCAAAGTACTCTTCAAAAGCATTCTATAACCTCAACGGATGGACCCTACATTTTGTAATAAATATAACACATGGGTTAGTATACACCTGTACTAAGTATGAGTATATGCACATAAAACAATTGAAACCATGGTAAAGAGGACATTTGTTCAAAACATGCTAATTACTTTGAAAATCCTAATGCACATCCAAGAACCCATATAAACCAATGAACACATAATTCTTAAGTCAAGCCAATATACAACATAAGACCAATATCATCAAGTAAGGCAAAGTAAACATATATAAGAGTTTATAACATTATAATATAATCAAGACCCTTACCATAACCGATCATTTAGCTTACAAGTGCAATGACCATGTAAAGCCCTATAAGCCTACAGAATCAAGTAAACTAAATTAGGGACTATAAGCAAATTCTAACTTCACATAACATGATATCAAGACTAATCCTTCTCATACTTTATCAATATAGACCCACAACATGTTCATAAGTCAAACTAACATCATATAGGATCAATAACATGTAAAGTCAAAATATACATAATAGTTACTTTATAAGATTATAAGAACATAAGAACATAAGAACAACCTCTTAAGGCTTCTCTCAAGGAAAACTAGTGCAAGACATAGGTAGAGTCCCATACCCCTACGTAGGCTAAGTTAAACCTCGTAAATTACCCTAGTTAGTGTTCACTTGATAAGTTCATTTTACTTTTGGAAACACTTAATTTAACTGACATAGACCACAAGAGCTAAATGTCAAATCCGGTTTTGTAAAACCTTATATTGATGGATGATGGTCTACCAGCCAAAGTAGGACCAAACATGAACATAGCATCGAAGTTGATCAACTAGCCAGTATTCCTATGGTGGCAACACAGTTTATGGAGCTTGGGGGATTTCATGTAAACATCACTCTATGCCCTTTTTGGAGCATGAGGCTATCCACCCCCTGAGAACCATGGTGAACCCTACCTTCCCTCATTGGAAAGGTGGCACCCCTCACCTACAAGTTCACTTGGTGCTAAACTAGAGTCCATTTTAAAATGTCTTTAATCCTTTATTAATCATCATAGATTAATTAGGTAATAGGGTATGTCCGTTATAAAATAATCATCGTAGTTCAATAGGAATTGCATGAGTATTGTCTTTTCATTACAATTCACACATGTACGGTTATCATATTTACATAATCACATTATGATAAGGCACATAAGTATATCATCACCATCCTTATATCATTACATCTTAGCCAACAACTCACAAGTTATAATTCAAGACATTCTAATTAAACATCATACCAACCCTTATCAATCTTATCATAAAAAATATACTTCAATACAACTTCATCACTAAACACAAGTAATCATAATTGAAGTAAAGGATTGAGATAACAAGACTTACCCCAATATCCTTCACAAACCATCATTAAGGTTTTACCATCAACCATCCAATTCAACCCAATAATGTGTGTAATATCATCACACAATAGTAATTAACACAACAATGAGGTCAATTGCATCATTATTATCCTAATTAGTTTCATTTCATAACCTAGGGTTAAGAGGGAATAGGGTTCATCATTAATTATTCAAGAAACAGATCCAACACAAACAATACATTACCCTAGGAAGTCTATGAATGAATTAGAATAGATAAAACAAGTCTAATAATCACTACATTCTTCAATTCCAATAAATTCATAAGCAAGATCCAAGATTTGGGGAATATATGGAAAGGACATGATATATATTAAATTACATTAATTAAGAAAAATTACCTAACAATATACACTTAATTAGTCATAGTAAATCACAAGTGATCATAATCGACCATCAATTTGAAGTTGACAAGAAAACCCTTAGAATAGACAACCCCTTAGAATTGGGTGTGTTAGAAATAAACTTCGAGAGGACCTCTTGTGAAAAGGAACCCAAAGAGTAAACAACTCATACCTTAATGAAGATTAATCCACTAAATTCAAGTGAAATCCTAGAGGAATCGGTCTTTTTCATCAAGTTTTGTTTTTCCTTCAATGGAGGTTGAATAGAAAGAAAAAGTAGAGAAAGAGGAGACCTTTTGTGTTTTGATATTGGGATTTTATTTGAGTGAATAAATTTGAGAAAAATGATTTAAAATCAATATATATTCCTCCCATGAAATACCCAAAATACCCCCTCACTAAAATTTACCCTTTAATGAGATCAAACTTGAATTCCAATTTTCAGACTTTCATTGGGGAACTAGTCTGGAACGCATAGCTGCTCCAGCATGATTTTCTAATTTATTTTTCAAGACAGTGGAATCCAGACCTTCCCACAAAGAAGACTTCAGTTTTGACCCATGGCCACCTAAGTACACGACACGGACTTGTTTCTTTTTAGTGTAACTTGGATGCTACTTAGGCAGGTATCCAAGCAAAGTTTGGGGTCCTTTTGTGGACCCGTAGGGAAACCCTTGAGGGATTGGACCTGGACGTTTACAACCTATTACATAGTTTTACCTATTAAAAGTGATACATCCTACAGAACCTCCAAACTTCCTAAAACCATAGGATGTTTTACTAGTTAATTAGACTAGCTTCCGGACGTTTCTTGATGTCTTAACTCCAAATCTTCCTAAATGGTTTATTTATCATCATTTTATGCTTCATAACAGTGTTACTAACCTTAGATCTACATGTGAGGCTCTAGTTAAGGTCTTGGACTTTCGGTGTGTTACATTATCCCCCCTTAGGAACATTGGTCCCTGAATAACTCTAAAATCTTTTGGAAGGAAGGGATAGACTCAAGACTAGTGGTCCAAAAAACAAGATGTATATTATGGGTCACAGATTATAGGAGTAATTCAAAACTCCATTCAACACATATCAACTACATGAGTTAAAACTCAAATTGACATAACAACATAACATTTACACAATGCAACTCAAAATATCGTTTTCAACATACATGAGCATACCCTAACAAAGAGAGTCACTAATGCCAAATTTCCTTGCAAAACATGTTATCATGCTCAATATCATTTCACATAGGCAACAAATTACCAATTTCAAAAATGAGTTTAAATCATGCAAAAGAGAATTTTTATATGAAACTTCCTTTTAGAAAAACATATATCTTGAATATGCACATCTTTGCAAAACAAGACAAATTCTATTTATTCATTATTTTTAGCATTGTTAGAAACAAGCCTTAATTAGAAAAGATATAAGGATAAGGTGACTTCAAATCGGCCTCGGCCTCCCACGATATATCCTCAACTAGGTATTTACTCCATAACACTTTTACGGAGGCCACCTCTTTGTTCCTCAACCTATTAACTTTACAATCAATTATTTCCACCACAACCTCTTCATAGGGGAGGTTCTATTACACACCAAGACCTTCGATAGGAAGAATGGACTCGTATTACCAATGCACTTCTTAAGCATGGATATATGGAAAACAGGATGAACCGAAGATAGTTCACTAGGGAGTTTCAACTCATATGCAACCTTGCCAACTCTTTGTAAAATTTTATAAGGAACCATATAATAAGTGATTAACTTCCCCTTCTTGCGAAATCTAACAACCACTTTCATGGGAGAAGTTTTCAAATAAACCTTATCCTGTTCTTTGATTTCCTAGTCCCTTATCCTATGATTGGCAAAAGGCTTTTGCCAACTATAGGCTGTTTGTAAATGGTTCCTTATGATATGAAATTTCTCTAAGGTATTATAGATTAAGTCGGGACCAAGAAGTGAAGACTCGCCAACCTCAAATGATCCAATAGGAGATTTACAACTCCTACCATACAAAGCTTCAAAAGGAGCCATAAATATGGATGAATGAAAATGAGTATTATATGAGAATTAAACCAAAGGCAAGTTCTCATCCAAATTTCCCTTGAAGTCAATGATATAAGCTCCAAGAATATGTTCAAGAGTTTGAATAGTACGTTCTGGTTGACCATTCATTTGAGGATGAAAAGTAATGCTTAACTACACTTGAGTACCAAAACCTCTTTGAAATGACCTCAAAAGCATAGATGTGAATTGAGCACTCTACGATATGATGGAAAAAGGAATCCTATAGAGAGTCACTATCTTGTCAGTGTAGATTCTTGCATAATCTTCTGTTGAATAATTAGAATTAACGGGAATAAAATGAGTAGACTTTATCAATCTATCCACGACCACCCATAGAATCATATTGCCTTCTAGTCCAAGGCAACCCAACTACGAAATCCATATTAACATCTTCCCACTTCCATGTAGGAACTCGGATTTCTTATACTAAACCACCCGGCATTTGGTATTCAGCTTTCACTTATTGGCAATTTGGACACTTTGCAACCAATTCCGCAATGTTCCTTTTTAAGCCATCCCACAAAAACACTTCTATAAGATCATGATGCATCTTACTAGAACTTGGATTAATAGATTATCGGGATCCATGAACTTTCTCACGAATCCGATTTATCAAATCATGGACATTGGGCACACACAATCTCCCTTGGTACCTAAAAACACCACCCCTCTTGGGAGAATGACTCGTTCATCTTTCCATGAACTAATTCTTTTAAATCAATCAATAATGGATCAAATTGTTTCTAAGAATTCACCTCAACCACCAAGACGACTTGAAATTATGATGTACCGCACTACCACCATTAGGAGAATCTGCCAATCTAACACTCAAATGATCCAACCTATGAACATCTTTCACTAAGTTTCTCTAGGCATCTTCCACATGGGACACACTTCCAATGGACAAATGACGTAGCGCATCCGCTACCGCATTAGCCTTGTCGGGGTGACAGAGCCCTCATATTGTAGTCTTTTAACAACTCCAACCATCTCCTTTGTTGGAGATCAACTTCTTTTGAGTTAATACATGTTGAAGAATTTTATGGTTTGTATACATATCAACATGAACCCCATGGAGATAATATATTTCAAGGCAAATACCACGGCCGCTAACTCAAGGTCATGAGTCGGATAATTCTCCTCTTGAATCTTGAATTGCCTAAAAGCATAGGCTATAAATTTGCCATATTGCATAATAACACAACTCAACCCAACTCAAGATGCATCACAATAAACCACGAAGCCCATAGTACCCTCCTGTAAAGTCAACACCGGGGCGGAGGTAAACCTATCCTTCAACATTTGGAAGCTTCTCACACATTCTTCGGACCACTCAAATTTAACAAACTTTTGGGTAAAGGTTGTTAAAGGGGAAGCAATGGTTGCAAACCCATCGATAAACCTTCTATTATAACCAGCTAGGCCTAAAAAACTCCTAATATCCATTGGAGCTAAAGGTCTAGGCCAATTTTCATCGCATCAGTCTTCCTTAGATCAACATATACACCCTCACAAGAGATAATATGACCAAGAAACGCTATCGACCTTGACCAAACTCACATTTTCTATACTTGGCAAATAGTTTATGCTCCTTAAGAACTTGCAAAACAACTCTCAAAGGCCCAATATGATCACCCTCACTCTTTGAATACACCAAGATGTTTTCAATGAAGAAAATGACAAATGAATATAGGTTACTTTGAAACACCCTATTCATGAGGTCCATAAATGCAACCAGGGAATTAGTGAGACCAAAGGACATTACTAAGAACTCATAGTGACCATATCTAGTTCAAAAAGACATCTTGGGAATATCTTCACCTGTTACCCTAAGTTAGTGATATCTCGATCTCAAGTCATTCTTTGAAAAGTAACTCACATCTTGGAGTTGATCAAATAAATCATCAATCCAAGGGAGAGGATACATGTTCTTGGTTGTGACTTTGTTGAGTTGACAGTAATCGATACACATCCTAAGAGACGCATCCTTGTTCTTCACAAACAATACAGAGTACCCCTTGGAGAAATACTAGGCCTAGTGAAACACTTGTATATTAAATCTTTGAGTTGAGCCTTCAACTCTTTCAATTTTGACGGAGTCATCCGATAAGGGGGAATTGAAATGGGATTTGTAAAAAAATTAGGCCGGATCCTTCAACTCTTTCAATTAGTAAAAGAATCCAACCCCAAAAAAAGAAGTTTTACACTCTTTATATAAGAAAACAGAGTCATAAATTACAAGGAATTCAACAAGGAAAGTTTGTTGAAAATGCAGCTTCAATCAACGACCCTCACAGACGGTCTGTCGATCAAATAATGGACCATCAACTACCTCCGTCAGTCCATACTTAGCATCTTTTCTCAGCCTCACTTTGCATCTTCTCTAATCCATTCGACGGACAAACAACACGGTTCATAAATTCACCTACGGTCCGTCGATGATTCTCATCGTTCCATACTTAGCTTTTCTTCAACATCGGGTACAGGTACATTCTCAAATCAAATCGACGTTTTTCCAGGATAATCCGTTGATCAACCGATGGAGTATCGATCCTGCTGTAGCCCCATACATAGTCAGAATTCCCCGAGTTTCTTCAAGATGCCTGAACCTCCAATTGACGATCACCACCTACGGTCTATCGATGGCCTTCATCAGTCACTTTTTTATTGATTTTTCACATCCTTCTACATTTTAGTTTTGGACAACCTACCTGCAAAATAAAGACAAAATCACATTAAAAATACAACAAAAAGGCTCTAGACACAAACTAGTCTTGAGTAAAAAGCATTGAAAGTACCATGAAACCACGGTACACCAACACCCTCAACTTAAATTCATTGTTTGTCCTCAAGTGACGCACTATGACTCAACACAACAATTTGTACACAAGTATCCTCTTTTAAGCTTCCACAATGACATATTTATCAATAACAACTTTTTTCATTGCTTTAGTGCATGTTTCTTCTTTTAGGATTCATAGGTGTACTCATGTGAATCAGACCATGACACAGACTCACCATGCACTGACACATCTACTCTTTTGTCTCCCGCTAAGTAACAAACTTTCCGATACGGCAACTAGTGCCCTTACTTCAAAAGATATCCTCCTTTTTCACTCAGTGATTTTATTTTTGAGTATAAGGATCATTGTTTCAACAGTCACGCTCAAAACAACTTCAAACCTAGTTGGTACTTTTCGCCATAGGATTGCCCTTATTTTTATATCTTAAGTTCACCATATTAGACTCTTAGGATCACGATAGAACTTTCTTGGCTTGAAACGTAGGCTCAGGGTCAGGTATGGTACATATGGGTACATTTTACTTGCTTGTTGCCCTCCTTGACATTATAGCTACTTCTCTTGTTCAGTGTTTCTTTTTGTTTTCCACATTACTCTTTTTCATACCCACTTTTCGGGTCATCAGTCATAATAGCCACCCTCAATTATGGCTTTGCTATGAGTTGAGGTACACATTACCCAAGGTTGGGTCAGGGACAAAACGAGGTCAGTTTCTGCATTAGCCACCTTCAACATTTGCTTTTGGCCTAAGTTCAGGGGCACATGTCCAAGGAGGGACCAAGGTCAACATATTTTACCTAGGGAAGTCGAGTTTGTGGAGAAAAAAAGTCTATTATAGGCTCAAACTATTTGGATAAAAAAGGGATAACAATTTCATTCGGCTCACTTCACGTTCGGCTAGATGTATGCTAATTTGAAAAATGGCCTATGATCATTTGCTAATTGTCTAACACAGTGTAACAACCTAGAAAAATTACCTGTCTAATGAAGATCCTAGTAAGTCTTTAAGAATGCATATTGGGGGTAAGTAGGCATTCCAATGCCCAATATTGAGACATATTGGGCATAGTATATAATATTTGCTAAGGTGTATTAGCCAATTTCTATAAAATACCGAAATATGAATAATATTGGGCATATTAGAAAATATTGGCTTAAAGGGTGTGAGCCCAATTTTCTAAGTATTATTAGGAAATGTACCTGCAACAAAGACCTTAAGCTAAAAGTTTATATTTCATCCAACTCACAAAAAGGTATGAGTTCTCCAAGTGTCAATCCTAGATACTATGAATTAAAATGATCATATAGATTAAGCAGTGCCCAAGGACATAGTGACGATCCTTAGGACAATAAGTAAACATTCCCAAATGAACCATAAATAGTAGTTAGTTAGTAAATTACAACCAACCCATGTACAAGCACATGTGCAAGACATGCTAAGAAGCGTCCAAAGGAGAGGACTACCCTAACCGAATTCGATTAGGGTAGTTAGAGGCAAAAACGTGCACAAGGGACCACTCCTTGTGAGTCTTATCTTCCTAACCAATTATAGACTCTAACATACTGACCTAACTAGATAACTAACCTAGGACAAAACGAAATAAAGTAATTAGTTCACCCGACAACCTTATACTAAACCGGGTTTACACTAACCTAATACTTGTTGCCTGGGATGGTCCAAAGAAACCTAGTACTAGTTGCCTAGGATGGTCCAAATATTTAGTTAGGGTCCTAACAACCTAGGGATACTTTATTAATTATCATAGTCTATTTAATTAATTAATTTATCAACTTAATTAAATAATTTAAAGGGGAAAAACAAAAATCACAAAGCAATTTCCATATTTCGGTTAAAACAAGAAAAATACAACCTAGTACCTAACCTAGGATGGTTCAAAGGATTCGTTATGATTCTAACGACTTAAGGTTACTTTAGTAATTACCTTAGGTAACCTAATTAATTAAATTTTCAATTTAAGTAATTAGTTTAAATAAACTAAATCTTTACACTAACCTAGTATAATTCAAGAAAAATCCTAGTACTTAACTTAGGATTGTCCTAAAGGGTTGATTTTTGTTCCAAAGACTTAGGGGTAATTTATTACATACCCTATGTACCTAAATTATTTGAATTAAGTAATTAATTAAATAATATAAAGTCAAAATGTTGATCAAAACCATAGTCAACCCCAAGTTCCAGATTATCGGTCAAGTCAACATTCTCCTATGTTTAGCAATATTAGGAGGGGCATTTTGGTAATTGATTAATTAGTTTATTAAATTAACTTATTAAACCTAAGTTTTATAATTCAATATCAGTTCCGAAACCTAAAAATCACCATCAAAACATAGAGACTCACGACTCTAAGGCAGTAGGTGACAAACCGCAAGAAAACGTAGAACGCTAAAGAGTTCTTTAGCGAATTCAAGGTTTTGTTCAAGGTGATATTCGTACATTAAATTCTACATAAGGTATGGGTTTCTCTCGTGTACTTCTTTTTCCAAGAGAACTTTATTTCAAATGATTCAAAGATATTGAAAACTAGGGCTGTTTCTCGTTATTCTCGTCGAACTTCCCTTTCCCTAGTATCCTTGTTACGTTTCCAATGCCGTATAGATTAGTCTTGATAATGTTGTTGGTATGTGGTTCTGGATGATATTAATGTAAAGGTTCCTTGATTCTTAAATGTCGAATTTACTATTTATTAAACTCGTTTGATGTTAAGGGTTGCTTACATGAATTAAAGAACGATGTATTACTAAGATATGTTCGAAAACATTGAGTGTGATGTGTGATGTCTTAACGCATACATACTGTTAAGGTAACTTTATGAAGATGTTATGTTCATCAAATATGAATATTATGCTATCCTATATGTCTTAGAAACGTTACACTAAAGTCATGATCCAATATTTGTTAAGACAATGATACTATGTTAAGATGTGTCCGTATTAAGTATGAAGATAATTATGGTTTGTTGTGCAAAACTACTGCTAATGTGACTTGTTGATGATATTGTTTTCATTAAATTAATAATGTATCCTAAATTGAGTATGATTGAATGAAACTTTGACTCATGCTAATAAAGAAGGTTATAAAGTCTATAGCCAATTTCTTATGCCAATAATTTTCTTATGCCAATATTATATAGCCAACAGATTGAAATGACAACCCAACTAATTCAATTAATATAGATAGCCATAAATTTATGCTTTAAATGACTAAAACGATCGGCTAATGAATAAAATACATATCCAGCCAAGCATGAAAGAATGTAAAATTAGCCTATGCCAACAAAGATGGTTGTTTAATCTATACCTAAATGTTTATGCCAATACTAATCATATGCCAAACTTGTGTAGTTAGAGTATCAAATGATATTATAAGCGATTCTAATGTGATTCAATGAATCCATAACCAATGGCATGTCATTCATTGGGACAACTCCTGACATGCTCTCAAAGAATGAACTATAAACATATATAACTCTTTGAAACAAGTGCTCATCGTCCATAAACGATGAAATAAAGCTACTATACTAAAATAAAGAAGTAACGTGAGTCATAAAATAATTAAAAGGGGTATGAATTAAGAAAGTGATCACAATGGGGTGTCAAAGGAAGTGAGACAAGTCCTACCTACACCTAAGCTACGACATTAAAAGAAGACTCACGAATGAAGGTGTTAGATTGTGTCAGACTAGTCTCATTAAAACCTAAGGATAATATGTAAGGACAACTCACATTTCATCAATACAGTGTAAGGATGCTAAGTAAGGACAATTAACATTTCATCAATGTAAAGTAAGGATGATATGTACGGACAATTCACATTTCATCAATGTAGTAAGGATGATATGTAAGGACATTTCACATTTCATCAATGTAACGTAAGGATGACAAGTCATCATAAGAGTAAGTATATATTAATCTAGAAGCAAGCTTCCATAATGTTTGAGTCAAATCTTAAAGATAAAGAAGATAATGAAAGTGAGCACAACACCAATAGAAAAGTTATGAGCATGTGCTTGGACGTGTAAGTTTCATAGATGAGGCTACCACTGAGGTGGATAAGTAGTCTCCTTAAGTCCCTAGTCTTCCTGCTATGTCTAGCCAACAAAGGAACTACCTAGTGGTTTCCACCTAAGCAAGCTAGGTATTTTCAATTTCACCTTGGCCAGTGAGATCACCTCTTTTCGGTGTGGGCAAGACACCGGATTTCATGTTTAACTCATAATATCTATGTCGGTTAATTCTCACCATATGTTCTTGATTCACCATATTCGTGAGCCAGTCCTTCTCGATGTGGAGTGAACACTTGAGATAGATTCAACTTAGCTGGGAATCACCCCTTTTTGGTGTGGGGCAGATAGTCTATTTCATGAGTAGCTCACATGATCTAGATTTATTTTAACCAGTGAATCACCTCTTTTCAGTGTGGAGAAGACGTTGGATTTTATGTTAGCTCGCATGATCTTATTCATAATGATGTCATTATGAAAGTAAGAAAGGATGACCATGCTGGAACGTATGTTTAAAGTGAACCATGAAGAAAAGCTTAAGAATGTCAATTGGCAATATCACACTCATGAAGTTTCATCAAATAATGGGCAAAGCCAAATAAGATTGGCTTATAATGACTTCTTATATGATGCCAACAAAGGGAAGTAGAAACATAATGTTAACTAAATACCTTATAACTTCCCTAACATGAAAGTAATGAAATATGTGTCATAGACAATAAAGACTGTCTTATGAGATGTTAATGAATATATAAAGTAATGAATGACTCATTGTAATATAGTTAACTCATTCCTTAGTCCTTGGATTACTTACATCGATTCAAATGGGTATGGGACTACAATGAATCGTTGCACTTATAAGTAGAACATAGGACCGAAGGAAATATTAAACTACACATCCAAAAGAAGAAAAAGACTTAAAAATAAACTAAGTCCCCAAAAAGGAGATCTTGGGTTTCACATGATCAAAATCTCAAAACTTCGCCCGAGTTGTTCTAAAATTATGTTGATGATATTAAAGTATTGTTATCATATAGAATATAAGTTGTGTGATTTGAATGCATTAAAATACATCATATTCATACAACAATTCACAACTAACTAATTAGGAAAGCCTAGTGATGACAATTTCCAGAAAAGACCTGTTGTGTCGGAAGAGCTTTCCTTGATCATGAATAACTTTATGTTTATGTGTGCATACATCCATACTTAGTACAAGTGGTGTACTAACCCTATAAAATTTACTATTTTATAGGTGCAGGTCGGAGGATAGATTGACAAAACATGCAGCGGTTAGAACTTCAGCATTTCTCCAGACTATTTTGTAGGTTCTCTCGATTACGAGAATATTGTAGCTTAGTCTAGCGTTAGATATAGACATATCTAGTGGATGTTGTCTCTAGCGTTTCCTTCACAGTTTATTTTGAAGCTTTTTGTAATAAGGCCATTTATGGCAAACGTATTTTTGCTATATTTATATTCTTTTACAAATTGATTCTTATTATAAGTGATTGTTTCATTTACGTTAATCTTAGTATAGGATGCAATTAAGTATTAACTATATTAAGTCTATGAAAACTTCATACACAAAAGAAAAAATTTAAATCTTCCGCTAAAATTAACCATATGAAAGTGATAAATTCAAGATGAGGCTTATCTGCGAACTCTAAGAGGTCAACGATTCTTGTTGCTATTAGGATTCTAGAATACGGGTTATGACACACAGATTCTTTTTGTAGGACAAAGCGGACAAGTTCTAGCTAGGTACAAACAGGGGAACAATCAAATCTCCTCAGACTCTCTTGACACGTCATTACACTATGATGTACGGTGGTTTCATAATACTTTCAATGCCTTTTCCTTAAGTTTAGTATGTGTATAAATCCTTTTTGTATTGATTTTTTATGTAGGTTTCTCTTTATTTGCAGAAAATCTGTCCAAAGAAGAATACAAAGGATTTGGGCATAAATTTTAGAAGTGACCACCTAGGGAGCCCACGATGGTCCGTCGTGACTGTGACAGTCCATGGGTGGCACTGTATTGAGATGTAAATGGCTACTGAAGGAAGTTGCGAAAGTCTGATCAAGTGTGGGACTATGGAAGCTCATGACGGACCGTTCTAGCCACAATGGTCCATCCTGCATATTTGTTGTGGTTGTCAGAGAGTAGTTACAATACCCAATTTCAAGAAGTTTCTTAGTTTTGTGGAACAGAACCCCTTGATGGACCGTCGTGCTTGCAATGGTCCATCATATCTTTCCATCGAGGATAACAAAGAGTTGATCAATAAACCAGCATGAAATTATGCTAAGTATGCAATGACGGAGCTCACGATGGTCCGTCGTGTCCATGACGATCTGTCGCAAGGATCGTTGATACAGACGCATTTTGGACAGATTTGCCTTAAATAGAGTCCTTTTTTATTAGATTTTATTTTATTATAAATATTTTGAAAAACCTCGTTTTTGGGGTAAGACTTTTGGATATTTTTTAGTTCTCTTGTTTATGTATTGAACTCTTTAATTTGGTATTTGATCATACTTTTCCGAAATCAATCGTTGGAATTTTTTTTTGAATTATTCAAGTGAATTTCTGGATTTTCTTCATTCTCATAAAAGTAAGTGCAGGAATTCTTATATTACCAATATTAATTGTGTGATTATTAGCATGGGTAACTAAACTCCATAAATAGGGTTGTGGGAACCATGGATAAATAACAAAGTAAAATCTAGCTAAAATAACAACTCTAGAATAATATCTTTCATGTATTGATAATTCTTTTTCTTAGAAGTCTTTTTAACGAATGGACAACGCTAGAACTAGCCTTATTGCTACTTGCCGGACCAAGGAGGTAGATAAAAACAAGGTTTAGTAAAGAAAAACACTTAGTCGGACCAACGTGCATAGAGAAATTCTCTAGAAGCAAGAACAAGGACTTAGAGATACCTAACTTATCAATTTGCATTCAAGATATTAGGAAAGGATTGTTATAAATAGAATTACAGAGTTAGGAGCCTGTGGGGAACACTTACGCCCTAGTTACTCTCACTACTTTATTAAATTCCAATACTTGAACCTGTGACTTAGTTTACTTTAATTTAATTAATTGTTTTATTAATCAAAACCCCCTTTAGTTATTTGATTTTGGGAAATAATAGACTGAATAGAAGTAACGACAGAATAAAGTTAAGTCTGAACCATTTTCCTCGTGGGAACGATCCCAACCTCACTAGCTGGGTTATTTACTTGGTGCGACCGCTTTTACTTCTTTTCGTGGAGTAAATTTGAGCGTATCAAATTTTGGCGCTACTGGCAGGGAAAGTAAATATTATATTAACTTTAAGCTTATTATCGAAGTTTAGTAAACATTTACTTATTTTACTTTTCTTTTGTTTTTGTCTCCTATAGGTCTAACTTCCTTACATGCCAAACACACGGAGTAGAGGAACACCCGTAATTGAACCTAACCCCGAATTAGAGTGTACTTTAAGACGGATGAATTAGAATTTGGGCATCCAAGGTGATAAGGTCGACCCGCAAATGCCACCATTGGTCAATGCTCGTGACCCTATAATACCTGATATTCGTGGGGAAGGTGAAATACATAGACAACCTCCCGCTCCACGCCCTCAAGAGTACTATAGGGGCTGTAAAAATATCACAGACTCTGATGGGACACTCGTCTTGTTCCATATACCACAGGGCCACACTTTTGTGGTAACTAGTAGACTGATGCAAATGCTCACTGCTAGAGGTCTGTTTTCAGGGCAACCTTCTGAGGATCCACATGCCCTAATTGCTAAGGTAACCGCACTGTGAAAAATTTGTGTAGGGAGGCCCGATTTGAAAATGGATGTAATCGGGCTAAGAGTTTTTCCTCTCTCCCTAATGGGAGAGGCTGCTATCTGGTTTACTGAGCTCTCGTATAACTCAATCTTCGCTTTGAATCAGCTGAGGGATATTTTCATAGCACGCTACTACCCGGTGTCTAAGAAACTAAACCACAAAGATAGAGTAACCATGTTTGTGGCACTACGGAGAGAGTTAGTTAGCAGTTCATGGGATATGTTCACTTCATTCTTGCGAAATGTTCCAAATCGCTGCATAAAGGATGAGTCTCTGAGGGATTATTTCTATTGGGGACAAGATGATAATAATAAGATGTTTGATACAATAGTGGGTGTTTCTTATGAGGAGTGTCATTATGCCTAGATTTCTCAAATGTTAAAGAAAATCTTCCAAAATAATAAAGCTTGGAGTATTAGTTAGTAAGATACTGGGAGAAACACCTTCGCAGTCCAATCTGCACACAACTCAGTCGCAGATGATCTTTGTGAGAAGATGGCTTAAATGAGAACTGAGCTTGGGTTGGTTTTGAAACATGTTGCTGGGGGTGCGGAAAAACTAAATGCGGTGAAGTAATCCTCTAAACCACCACCGCCAAATGATGAATATTACTATGAGGAGGACTCCTATGCAGTGAATGATCAGACGGGGGTTTCCGACCGAACGCCCAAAGCTCCAATGAGGAGAATTGGTGCCAATATCAAGGAAACCAAGGTCGAAACTATGGTTATTATAACTCCGAGGCTCATTATGTCAAAGATGGGAATTACAACCGCGACAACAACTTCAACTGGGGTAACTATGGTAACATAATTGATAGGAGTGGGCCCTATGTTCCCTCAAAATCGTGAACTTGCTCCTAGGGATGGTGGAGGTAGTATGGTGTGAGTTGAGGATATGATGCAGAAAATGATGAGTAGGTTCGATGCTAGTGATGAGCACACTAAAGAGTTAAGGAATGACTAAGCAGGTATAGGGCAAAAAGTTGATACACATGCAATATCGATTAAGTATCTTGAGTTTCAAACGGACCAATTGTTTGCAATTGTGAACACATGACAACCGGGCACTCTTCCTAGCAACACTGTCCAAAATCAGAAAATGTTGGGCATTGTATGGCAATCACTACTCGGGGTGGTAAGCAAAGCATTGATCTACCTATGTCGTCTGGTGTAAAAAAGGTGATTAGAGATGATGATACAGTGGTGGAGGTTAGTGGTGAGTTAGAAGATAAAATGGTAAAACATGTTGAGGTGCCCTTGAAGGTGATCCCCATGCCTATACCGCCCCCTTCTGTCCCACAAAGGTTAATAAAAAACACTGAATCGTAAATAGCGGCATTCTATAATGATGTTGAAACAGCTTTCTATCAATGTCGCTTTGGTATAATCTCTCGAACAAATGTCCGGTTATGTCAAGTTCATGAAAGATTTGGTTACAATGAAAAGATCAGTCACTTTTGAGGATGATGATAGAATGCAGCACTGTAGTGCCATTGCTGTAAGATCTCTATTGCAAAATAAAGAAGATTGGAGTGTTTTAACTATTCCTTGTACAGTCGGGTAATTACATTTCGCAAAAGCATTATGTGATATTGGGGCAAGTATAAATCTCATGACCTTCTATATTTACAAAAAAATTGGTTGGGGTGACCCAAAGCCCACTATGATAAGGCTATTGATGGCCGATGGAACGGTAAAAAGGCCCATTGGTATATCCACGATGTGCTAGTACAAGTGGAGTTGTTCATATTTCCGGCCGATTTTGTGATTCTTCATTGTGAGGCCGATTTTGAGGTGCCTATTATTCTTGGAAGGCCATTCCTTAATACAGGTAGATCTTGGTTTGTATGGAAAAGGGGCAGATAAAATTTCGGTTGACTAATGAAGAAGTGACCTTCAATATTTGTAGGTTCATGAGGCAAAGTGGTGAGCTCCAATCGCTATCTCGCTATATCCTATAGAGTTGAAGAGTCATCTAAGGTACAAATTGAAGAGCGTCTATGTCTAGAAGAATTGCCGACAGTGATCATAAATTTTGATAGTGATGGCATTGAAATGTATGGGTCATTATTTGCGGCAATTGACAGAGGTAATGTTCGTTTTAAACCAAAAAAAAATTGAGTTAGATAATGCAACATCGTGAATCTCCACTCGTGAAAACATCTATTTAAGAGGCTCAACAATTAGAACCTACGCCTCTACCACCTCATCTGAGGTATGTATTCTTAGGAAAAGATGACACTTTTTTGGTTATTATTTCGTCAGATTTGAATGTGCATCAAATTTTGGTGAAAGTGTTAAAAAAAGTTCAAAAGAGGTATTGAGTGCACTATTGCGGATATTATTGGGATCCCTCTCGGTATTTGTTCTCATAAGATCCAACTCATGCCCAATCATAAGCCAAGTATTGATCACCATAGACGTCTAAATCCACCTATGCATGAGGTAGTGAAGAAGGAAATTATTAAGTGGTTGGATGCCGGAGTGATATATCCATTTGCTGATAGTAGTTGGGTATGCCTTGTTCAGTGCGTCTTAAGAGAGGGTGAATGACTGTGGTCCCCAATGATAAAAATGAGCATGTATCAATGAGTATGGGGACTAGTTGGAGGGTGTGTATGGATTACCAGAAATTAAATGCATGGACCGAAAAAGACCATTTTCCTATGCCCTTCATGAATCATATGTTTGATAGACTTGCCAGAAAGGGG
This sequence comes from Solanum lycopersicum, assembly GCF_036512215.1. Lineage (NCBI taxonomy): Eukaryota > Viridiplantae > Streptophyta > Magnoliopsida > Solanales > Solanaceae > Solanum > Solanum lycopersicum. The sequence goes on along the minus strand of NC_090800.1, from coordinate 34,543,176 downwards.
TGGTACTGTTTTCTTGATGGTTATTCGTGGTATAATCATATTTCTATTGCACCGAAAGATCAAGTGAAAACCACCTTTTCTTGTTTATATGAGACCTTTGCATTCATGAGAATGTCGTTTGGGTTGTGTAATGCATCCGCCAAATTTCAGAGATGTATGATGTCGATATTCTCCGATATGGTAGAGGACACTATTGAGGTGTTTATGGATGATTTTTTTGTGGTTGGTGACTCCTTTGAGCGGTTTTTGAGTCACTTGTCTTAGGTTTTTAAGAGGTGTGAAGACTGCATTCTAGTACTAAATTGGGGAAAATGTCACTTCATGGTGAAAGAGGGTATTGTATTGTGTCATCGCATTTCAGAGAAGGGTATAGAGGTTGATCGAGCTAAAGTCAAGGTAATTGAGAGAATTCCCCCACGTATCTCTGTCAAAGGTGTGAGAAGCTTTCTTGGCCATGCAGGTTTTTACCAGAGCTTCATTAAGGATTTCTCAAAAATTGTGCATCCTTTGTGCAAGTTTCTTGACAAAGAGTGTAAAATTTTATTTTGATGAATCCTGTCTTAAGGCATTTGGTGAGTCAAAAGAAAAATTTGTGTCTGCACCTATCATTATTTCTCCCGATTGGTGCAAGCCATTTGAGGCAATATGTAATGCTAGTGGGGTTGCTCTTAGTGTGGTATTAGGGCAAAGAAGGGACAAAATCCTTCACCCCATTTGCATTCAAGTAAAGTCCTAAATGAAGCCCAAAAGAACTACATCGTGATTGGGCAAGAGCTCCTTGCAGTATTCTTTTGTTTTGAGAAATGTCGCTCCGATTTTTTTGGTACTAGGGTTATAGTGCATAATGATCATTCTGCTTTTATATGTTTGATGTCAAAGAAGGATGCGAAACCAAGGTTGATTCATTGTAAGGGTGGCAAACTGACCGGTTTTTGGCCAGTCCGGTCTGGTTCCAGTCCAGTTTCCGTACATGTCCGTCCAGTACAGGTTGAACCGGTGAAAAATTGATCTTTTGGTATACCTGGCGGATTACCAATTTTTTATTTGGTTGAATCGGTTCGGTAATAACCAATTCTGAATCGGGTTCCAAACCGGTCCAACCCGATTCCAAACTGGTTACTAACAGACAGGGCGGAACAGGTTGGTTTTTGTGGTAAATCCAGTCTAGTTAAATCCGGTACTGATAAGAAAATCTGGTAAGAAAAATTCGGTACCGGTCCGGTTTCTGGTAAAACCGGTTTTGTTGACCAGGTCCTGTCCGTTTGCCAGCCTTAATTCATTGGGCGTTACTATTGTAAGAATTTGACTTTTAGGTGATTGATAGAAAAGGGACTGAAAATCCAGTTTTTCATCACCTGTCCCGTTTAGAAGATGAAGCAATGATAGAGTTGGGGGATAAAACATAAATTGATGAAACTTTCCCCGATTAGCATGTATTGGCCGCCTCTCAAGGCTTGATTCCATGGTTCGCAGATTTTGCGAAATATCTGGCTAGTGATATCATCCCATCGGACTTGTCCTTTCATCGAAGGACAAAGTTCATGTATGATGTGAAAAAGTTCTTTTGGGATGAGCCATAATTTTTTAGGAGTTATGCCGATGGGATTATTTGGCGTTGTATGCCAGAAGTTGAGATGTTGAGTCTTTTGGAGGCTTGCCATTCTTCACCCGTAGGTGGACATCATAGTTGTATCCGGACCGCTGACAAGATCTTACAATGTGGATACTATTGGCAAACTATTAATTAAGATGCTCATGAGTTCGCCAAGGCATGTGATAGATGCCAAAGAGATGGCGGCATTTCAAGAAACCAAGAGCTCCTTTTAAATCTCATTATTATGATTGAGTTATTTGATGTGTGGGGTATTGACTTTATAGGCCCTTTTGTGAGTTCTCATGAGATGAAGTACTTTCTAGTAGCGGTTGATTATGTGTCTAAATGGGTAGAAGCTATCGCACTCGCAAATAATGAAATGAAGAGTGTCACTGCGTTCTTGAAAAAGAATATATTTTCTCGATTTAACACCCCAAGGGCTATTATTAGTGATGGGGGATCCCACTTTTGCAATAAATTGTTTAAGGGATTATTGGAGAAATATGGGTTTCTCCATAATGTGGTCACTCCTTACCATCCTCAAACTAGTGGGCAAGTTGAGGTGTCAAATGGGGAGATTAAGCAAATTTTGTCGAAAAGGGTGAACCCTAGTAAAATGGATTGGTCAAGGAGACTTGATGATGTTTTTGGGACTACCAAGCAGCACACAAGAATCCTATAGGTATGTCCCCATACAAACTTGTATATGGGAAGGCTTGTCACTTACGAGTCGAATTAGAGCATAAAGCTATGTGGGAAATGAAGAAGTTGAAAATGGATTGGAATGAGGCTACATAAAAGAGGTTAAATGGTTTAAATGAGCTCGATCAATTTTGTGTAAAAGCTTATGAAAATTCAGCCCTCTACAAAGAAAAGATGAAGAAGTATCATGACAAAAAGATTGAAAAACAAGATTTTATGGTAGGGATTTGGTGCTTTTACTAAATTCTAGGTTGCGCTTGTTTCCAGGAAAACTCAACTCCAAATGCGCTGGCCCTTACTTGATCACCCAACTATTCCCTCACGGAGTTGTTGAGTTGGAAAACAAGAACGGTGTGTGGTTTTAGTGAACAGACAACGAATCAAAATATACATGTGGCATGCTGAAACGGCGAATGAAGTGATCGAGGAATGCCATCTTGATGAAGTCTGAGCAATCAGGTGTCCTCCGTCTTGCTGCGACGTTAAATCAAGCGCTAATTGGGAGGCAACCCAATATGTATCCTCTAAGTCAACTATAGGTTTTTTATGACTTTCTAGTAATAGTTACAATTTCGTTGATTTTTTTTGTTAGAAGTGTTGGCTAAAGCGTAGTTTAGGGTCCGTGTCAAAAAAGATGTCCAGGAAATACAATAATAATAGCTTCATTGGTGTTACATTTGCTGGTAGCACATCACTAGAAAATTGGTCTGCATAACTCATTGATGGACCTACCGACAGACCGTCACACCTGCGACGGACCGTGGCAAGCATCCGTCGTGCGCAGGTAAGATTTTCCATTTTTTCTAAATTAGGGAACCCATGAAGAACACCATGATAGGCCCTCACACCGGTGACGGACCGCTAACGGGGACTCGTTTCATCAATACCCATAAACCCGACCCAATCCGACCGGCAAATATTAAAAGTTTTTACACCTTTTAACTTCCCACCACTTCATTCTAATCATTTCTTTCCTTCACCTCCCTCATTTACTCCCTCTTCAACTCCCTAACACTCTCCTCCTCTCCCCAAAACATCATATTCCCCATCCATTCCAAAATTCCCCTAATTTTCCCTTTTCCAATCTCCCTGCTTCTTCAAGTAATTTGCCCGTCGGAGTCAACTGATCTTTTGCTGATCACAAGAGTTGTGTGCCTTACTTTGTATTCATCTGCTTCAAATATCAGGTGTGTGGTTCTGATATCTAGATCATCTATATTTGTTTCTTGTTTTCTCATGCTACATGCTTGATTCTGAATGTTGGATCTTCAAAATTAGACCCCTATTGCATGCTACGAACTCACCCCGTTAATCCTACATGCCTTAAGACCCTTCACATAGTAAATAAAATGGGGTGTTGTGTTAACTAAATCAAATGGGGACGTATTTGATTCTAATAATTATTTATGACCTAGGTTGATAGTCCTCCAAATTGGCATGCTAAAACTCAAGAAGTTATTGCCTTAGGATTGCTAGTATGCTGGGTAATTGGATTAGAAATTTTGCGTTGATAAGTATTCTTTCGATTAGAATTTTAGAGGACAATTGAGGCATCCCTAGTTCTATCCCTGTAGGAAATAACGAGACCCCATCGATGGACCGTTGTGGGATCAGTCCCACCAATTCTCGTTTATTTTCTCGAAGTGTCCGTCGATGACCTCTATGACAGTCCGTCGTCCACTCGATGGTCCTTCCTATGCATGCGTCATGGTTGTCAGACACCCTATTCCTAAGGGGATCAAAATTTTCTCCAAGTGTCCAACGACGGACCTCTGCGACGGACCATCGTGCTTTCGACGGTCCGTTGTCAAAGACCCTACTCCTAAGGGTCTTAAAATCTTTTCTAAGTGTCCAACGACAGACCTCTATGACAGACTATCGTGCTCTCGATGGTCCGTCCTGCACAACTGTCATGATTGTCATAGACTTTATTTCTGAGAGTGCCCAATAAATTTTCTTAAGTATTTCATGACGGACAGTCATCACGATCCGTCATGAGCATGACGGACAGTCATCACGGTACGTCATGAGTATGACGGACCCGTCAACTTGCATATCATCCAGCACAGAAACTACAGCAATACCATTTCAGTTTTGGTTTTACGTTACTGTTTCTTCTTTGCATGTCTTGTTTGTTTCTACTGGTAATAATTATTGTTCTTTTCAGGTACTAACACTTATGGCACCAAAGCTAGATCGCGTGTACACACGAAGCCGCTCAAACTCTGTCGCCCCATCTGCCCGACTCATCATTGGCTTTGACGATAAGCATGACCCAAAATACGTGCCCCAGGAACTATCACTCATGCACGGGCTGCATGTACCACAAGAGTCACCCCCACAAAGGTGGCACCCGGTGTAGTCACTGCCTCCCAGTCTGAAGACGAGCGCATACTGACCGACACGCCTTCTGAGTCTTCCACACACTCCAGCAATGCTTTCGGTATTAAGGAAGTATGGGTTTCATGAAAAAGTCTTTGCGTATGAGGAGGCTTCTTCTCCACCCACTGCATCCCAGCCCGCGTCGTCTGATGAGGTCAATAGTATTGATTCCACTCCAGCACCAATGACTGAAGTCCACACCCCGGTTACCGACCAGCCCAATCGGTAGTATGTTGAGGGGTAGTTTCAGGTGTACACAGTCTCCAAGCTACCGAATGATAAGTGGGTTATGACCCGGACTCTTACATTGTAGAGGCGGTTCACTACGGGGAGTCTCCCTACCATGTAGGTAATACATGACCTCTTCACCAGACACCGGCTAGAATGGACAGCTCGTGATGTGGGCCGATACTTTGAGGAGTTTATCAGAGAGTTCGACGCCTCGTATGTGGCGACTCTATGATCCCAGATAGACAGTCGGACTGCCTCCGCTAAACAGGCCCTGCTAGAGCACATCTGAGTCAGCTGCAAGTGGGTAAATCTCCTTTCCATCTATCCACCGGTATCTATATGGAGAGAATATTGACGCCATCAATACTCCTCTCACCGTCGAGTCCAACTATCGGTGTAAAATGGTTAAAGACAGTACCTGCGTGAGACAAGGTTGAGAGAGACCACGAAGAGGTGGATTGCCCGGTACTTATCTATTGATGGAGAGGTTGCTGATTGGGTACTTGAGCCACAAGGAGGCATCAAGAAGGCTAACCTGACGTTCACGGACAATTTTTTGTGGTTGATAGTCCGCCACTGCCTTTCGCCCACTACTGTAGACAATATTATCACTTGGGATTGCGCAGTTCTGATGGCGGCGATGATAGCAGGGTTTGAGGTGTACTTGGCCTGTCTTCTTCAGGCGGTCATGCACGAAAGGGCCTTCAAGGTCACTACTACAAACCCATTTTCGTGCACGGTGTTCGCTTTGTGCAGGTCCTCAGGTCTGCCTATTTGGCACATCGATCATATCAAGACCCCTCCGGGCAATATTGATATAGGCCTTATCAGGGCTGAGGTAAATAAGTTTGCCCCATGCAGAGCGACTCAGAGGTACCTCTGCATGGTGAGAACCTTGCGTACACTGTAGAGCAAGCCCAAGCGGCTACGCAGGCTACATCTGTGCCTACTAACACCATATCAGTCGAGTCTATCTCGGGTGGTAGCACCGCTCCGAGCTCCTCTCGCTCGACTCCCTCCGCCACTCTGGTCCCACTTGCTAGGGTCCAAAAACATGAGGCCCATATGGCCACTCTTCTGCATCACATCAAGCCTTTGATGCAGAGGTTCATTGATGATGCAGAGGAACGCATGGAAAAGAACATGGCCCATCACACAGAGAGGATGATCAGTGAGGTTCATCAGCGCCTGGACGCTTTTGAGTTGCGTGTGCTACTCCATCGAGCCCCTCCAGTGGGTGTGTTAACCTTTTAGGCTTCTGTAGAGAGTCTAAGTGCAGACCAGGACACGATTCTAGAGTCTAGAGTGCCCGAGTTTGAGGCCCCTTCTACAAAGCCCATCGAGGATACTATTTTGGCAACCTTATTCTCCACTGCTGCAGTGCCACCACCTCCACCACGAGAGCATGCCAAGAGGCGTAGAGGTAGGAATGAGGATGAGGCTAGGGAACAGAGGAGGAAGCACTGAGAGTTGGAGGATGCAACGAGAGACTCATTTGGTGATGAGGCCCGCCAGTTGAGGGCTATTGAGTGGGCTGCTGGGGCGTCTAGCACCAAAGTTATTGAGACAGAGAAGAGAAATATTGATGGTGCTGTAATTATTGAGAGAGGCACTACTTAGGGTGTTGTTAATGTTGAGGACACTACTGAGGGTGTCCAAACTATAGAAGGAGTGGGTTTTGGGAAACCGAACCGACCAGTTTGTTGATTGACGGCGCTTTGTACCTCATGTTTGCTTGACCTACCACTCTATTTTTGCATATGGAACAATTTCATATCTTTTTGTTGGGGTGGGGTAAATGTAGAGTGAGTACTAGGGTAAAATCAGAGTAGCCCAACTCACGATCCTCTTTAGGGGTTTTCTTGCCTGTGTTCTTTTTCCCCAAGAGACTGATTAGTTTTATTGTTGAACCGACATGTCAATATCTTGTGTACGTAGTATAACTTTGAAGCATGATGGCTAAAACATAAATAATATCCCGATGTAATGAATATGATGCATGACTAGGCATAGTAACTGATAAATGTGTGGCTCTAAGCATGACATAGAGATACACCGCTGCATGACCCTAAATCTAAATCTCGAACTAGGTGTCTTATAATCTGGTACAGTAATGAGATTTCAAGTGAGTTTGAGGAAAATTTTAGTAGTCCACTATTTGTACTGAGCTACAACTTGCCTAGTTTGTCCTTCTAAAAATAGGTCGTAATAGTCTATTAGGAAAGGATCATAGCCCTTGTTCAATATAGCTAATCTTTAACCTATATAACATAAAACCGAATGAAATTTATCCCTTTTTAATCCAAATGATTTGAGCTTAAAATAGACCTTTTTTTACCCAACTGATCTTTTCTGGGAATAATGTGTTGGCCCTGGTCCCTCCTTGGACATGTGCAGCTCCGCTTATGCCAAACGCATAAGTTGAGGGTGGATCATACAGAAAACAACCTTGTCATGTCCCTGACTCAACTTTGGGTATTGTGTACTTTGGCTCATGGAAAAGCCATGAGTTGAGGGTGGCTATTATGACGAATGCTCCAGAAAGTGGGGCTGAAAGAACAATGAGAGAGAAAGAACAAAATAAATGTGACTCAAGAAAAGCTGAAAGAAAAGTGAAATTATAAAATAAATAACGAAAGAAATAAATAAAAATAAGAAAAGAAAAGAGTCACTTATACAAAAGAAGAAAGAAGGGAAAAGAGCAAGGTTAAAATATATAAGAAAAAGGGTGGAATAAAATGATGAAAAGGTAGCATGCTTAACCGATATGTCAAGGAGGGAAACAAGTCAGTAAAATATACCTAAATATACCCTACATGATCTTGAGCCTATGTTACAAGCTAAGAAAGTCCTATCGTGATCCGAAGTGTTGTTATGGAGAACTTAAAGTAGTGAAAATAAAGGCAAGACTATGGCAATATATATAAATGAGTTGTGAAGTTGTTCAGAGAGCGAGTGTTTAAAAATAATCCTTAAACTCAAAGTAAAATCATTATTTGGAAAATAAGGATGTTATTTGTAAGTGAGGACACTAGTTGCAATACCGGAAAAATTAGCATCTAGGTGAGAGATGAAAGATGATTGTGTCAAGTTGTGGTGAGTCTGTGTCATGGTCTGATCAACATAACTCAAGCGTAATAGTGATACCATGCATGAACATAATGAGAATAATCAGGATTGATATCCAAATGAAACACGGATATTCTTGTACAAAGATTTTGAAGTGAATCAAAGTGCATCGCTTGAGGACAAACAACGAATTTAAGTTGAGGGTGTTGATGTACCGTGGTTTCATGGTACTTTCAATGCCTTTTCCTTAAGCTTAGTGTGTGTCTAAAGCCTATTTGTATTGATTTTTTATGTAGGTTTCTCTTTATATGTAGGAAATCTTTCCAAAGGATAATGCGGAGGAATTGAGCAGAAATTTTAGAAGTGACAACCAACGGAGCCTACAACGGTCCATCCTGACTGTGACGGTCCATAAGTGGCAACATAGTGAGATGAAAATGGCTGTTGAATGAGGTTAAGGAAATGTGACCAAGTGTGGGACTATGGAAGCTCATGACGGACCGTCATGGCCACGATGGTCCATCATTCATATTTGTCGTGGTTGTAAGAGAGTAGTTAAAGTACCCAATTTCAAGAGCTTCCTAAGTGTTGTGGAATGTTAACCCTTGATGGACTGTAGTGTTTGCAACGGTTTGTCATATCTGTCCGTCGAGGATAAAAAAGAGTTGATGAAGAAAGCAGTAGAAAATTATGCCAAGTATGGAATGACGGAGCCCACGATGGTCCGTCGCAGGTATCTTCGATTCAGACGCGTTTTGGAAAAATTTGCCTTAAATAGAGTCCTTTTTATTAGGTTTTGTTTTCTTATAAATAGTTCGAAAACCCTCATTTTTGGGGTTAGACTTTTGGATATTTTTAGTTCTCTTGCTTAAGTATTTTGAACTCTTGATTTTGGTATTTGATCATACATTTTAGGAATCAATTGTTGGAGTTTTTTATGAAATATTCAAGTGAATTTCTGGATTTACTTCATTCTCATAAAAGTATGTGCATGAATTCTTATATTATAAATTTGAATTATATGATTATTAGCATGGGTCTAAACTCTATAACTAGGATTGTGGGAACCATGGGTAAATAACAAAGTAAAATCTAGGTAAAATAACAATTCTAGAATAGTGTCTTGCATGTATTGATAATTTTTTCGCTTAGAAGTCTTTTAAACAGATGGCCAATGTTAGAACTCACCTTATTTCTACTTGCCGGACAAAGGAGGTAGATAATATGAAAAGAATTATCAACCTATATTTAGTGTATACTATCTAATAGGCTAGTGTCATTTAGTACGAAGTAACAACTTAGTCAAATATCAAATATGATGCTTAATATGAGGTAAATATAAGGATTAGTAAAACAACACATGTAGCCGGACCAAGGTGCGGAGTGAAATTCTTTAGATGCTGGACCAAAGATTTAGAGATGCCTAACTTACCACTTTGCATGCAAGATACTAGGAAAGGATTGTTATAGTTAGAATTACCAAGTTAGGAGCCTGTGGGGAATACTTACGCCCAAATTACTCTCATTACTTGATTAAACTTCAATTCTTGAATTTTTCACTTCTTAACTTTAATTTAGCTAATTATTTTTATTAATCAAAACCCCCTTTACTTATTTGTTTTCGGGAAATAATTGACTAAATAGAAGTAATAACAGAATAAAGTGAAGTCTGAACCATTTTTCTCGTGGGAACGATCCCAACCTCACTAATTGGGTTCTTTACTTGATGCGACTGCATTTACTTCTTTTTTAGAAGTAAATTTGAGCGTATCACACTATCATATTATCGATAACCTAGTTTGAGTGTTAGAGTGAGGATCATGCAGTGGGTGCATCTCTATGTCATAATTAGATCCAACATTCAACATTCATTATACCTATTCAGGCTAGCATTTTCTTAGAACGGGATATCATTCAAGTTTAGCCATTATGCTTCATTCATCACTTTTATACTTTGTACAAGTTAAGACAAATGTCGATTAAACAATAAAGTAATAAATCTCTCGGCGAAAAAGAACACAAGATAGAAAACCACCAAGAGAATTTGTGAGTCGAGCTACTCAGACTTCACCCTAGAACTCATTTTTTATTCACCCAACCCCTAAAAAATACATGCAATTGTCCACAACACATAAGAAATATAGAGATAGGGTGGTAGGTGAAACAAACATGAGGCCCATAACACCGAAAATCAACAAGCAGGCGAGTCTAGTTTTCCGGAACCCTTTCCCTCAGTAGGGAAACCCTCAGTAGTGCCCATAGAAGTCTCTGAACCCTTAGTGGTGCTCCTCTAAACAACCTCCACACTGGAGCTAGATGCCCCAGCAGCGGACTCTCGAGTCCTCATCTGCAGATCTCCTCATCAATCAATGAGAAACTCCTTACCACCACAAGATCTGTCTACACTTTCTTCCTAGCACAGGCCACATCTCCCTAAGATGTGCAGCTAGAACGGTTCTGCTTGGCATGCTCAAGTGGTACAATAAAGGCAGTGAAAAGTGTGGCAATCATTGTATCGTCTGCTGTTTCAAGTGGTGCAGCCTCAGTCTCGGGTCCCCTCATATCCAGTATGTTGTCCATAACTCCCCGCATACTCTCTACATCTTCCAGAAGAATAGTCAGATCAATGGAGGGGCTGAGCGTGCTAGAACTCGTAAATCGAATGCACCGAGGCGCTAGTGGACTTCCTGAATATTCCGCTCTATTTTCTGACCCACCTTCTTTTCAATCTAATCCTCAGTCTTGACAATTGATTTATGTATCGAAGGCTGGATATGATGCAAAAAGGTAGCCATCTGAGCCTCTAGCTTCTTTACCCTAGTAATCCGGACCAGCGTTGCTGATGGTAGTGTAGATCGGGAGGAACTAGGTTCCCTACTAGTGCCAGTGGTAGACTCAGCCGTTGTTGTATCAGTACGCTATGAATTGGCAGGATCAGCCCCTTGGGCTTTCTCTACCATATTGTCCAAGTTCTCACTCAGCGGCTGCCAATCAACTCTGGGCCCTCACCGTGGTTCTGCCACATTGGCCTCATCCCTGATGTGTCCGATATACATAATCTCGATCAGAGTACGAAGGACATCACATTTCCAGAGGGGCACTCCAGCATCCCTGCTTAACTCGAAAATCATACAGGCGAACGGGTACGTGGTACAAGTATTAAAGGCCCTCTAATGTATCACGGAGATCAACAAACTCATGAAGTCGATCTACATCCCTACTACTAGAGCAGATACCATGACCGCTCTATCACAAGTAAGTATATTATCTGCAGCCATAGGTTATAGGTGGTGGCAGTCTAACAGCTAGAAGAACTTGGTTGTAAAAGTGAGGTTGGCCTCATTGATAAGTCCTCTAGAGTCTAACACCCAGTCTGCTTCCTCACTGTCAATGGAGAGCTATTGAATCCACCTCTTAGTGGACTCTCTCTGATCTCTGCTCCGCTAAAACAGGACACTCTTGACCACGTCCCACCTGTAGTCAAACTCGGGGGTGAGGGGCACCCAGCGGCATCAGTGGACCCACCGTTTAGGAAGCGGCAGATGGAAGTAGAAGAAATGCCCACCCGGCATCCTCAAACTCTAACATCTATGAGTAGGATGTATTTGGTGGGGTTCGAACACCTATCCAATGTAACTTTGAGAGTTGCTACGTAAGAGGCATAGAACTCTCACACTATCTTCTCGCTGTAGGATCCCGTACTCCTTGCCATCCACTTAAGCTGGTGGCGGTTATACAATTCATGCAGTGCAGGGACTGTGTGTAGGCTCCCTGCAAGAACTCGATGCTGGACAATCACCATCTGAGTCATCACCCCCTTATCATTTACCAACATAGCATCGTTGTAGACCGTGCAGGGACCTCATGTTGGGGTGCCGGAGCAGACTCTAAACTCTTGTCTCATGAGACGTAGAACCTAATTTACACAGATTCCATCCCCAACCCATTCACTTTCTATAATTCTAAGTGACGTAGAACCCAATTTTAACAAACTTAACATCCTAATTTGTCCCTAAGTCAAGAATTTGTTTCCAAAAGCAAATGAGCGAGAATTAAGTATGCAAAGATAAATGAAATACCTGTAAACTAGAGTGGAGTTAAGAGTGAGTGATCTTGTAACAACCAATCTACGTGCCGCCTACGAACACCGAGTGGAGAAACGATGGAGTTTGGAGTAGAAAACTGGGGAGGTTAGGTTATTGGGATGCTGCATGTGTGGGAGGTACGATGATTTTGAGGAAAATGGAAGAGAGTGACTAGGGAAATGGTTGGAATGGAATTAGAAAAGGCGACAGAGGGTAACGGAATAGATATGTGTTAATATATTAGATCAGGTCGGGTCAAGTCGGGTCACTGGTTTTTGTGAACTGATTGTACCATGTCGGGGTCCATAAGTCAATCAACGGACCGTCGATTGGACCATTGATTATGCACAGACTTAGACAAAATTTTAAAACATTCCTGTGATCTACGAACAGCATTGACAATCCGTCGATTGAATGATGACCCGTCGATTGAATGACAGCCCGTCGATTCGTCCGTAGATATGTGCACCAGATGAATTTCTGCAGAATTCTTGTGGTTTGGTCCCTGCACATTGAGCACCCATTAAGCCATCATATTTGTGATTTTGGACACTTTTTAGACACAGACCCTAAACTACTCTCTAGCCAACAAACTAAAAACATTAAGTCATGAAATTGAGTAAAACAAAACAAAACAAAAGAATGCAAATATTCCTACAAAGAAAATAAAAACCTATTATTGGCTAGAGGATACCAATTGGGTTGCCTCCCAATAAGTGCTTGATTTAACATTGCGGCACGACAGAAGATCCTTGATTACTCGGTCTTCATCAAAGCAATATACTTCAACCACTTCATTGAAACTCTCCGCATGCCCTAGATAGATCTTTATTCTTTTCCCATTTAGTGTGAACATTGAACCCTCCTTGTTCTCCAACTCAACATCCCATGTGGGATCACTTTAGTGATCAAAAATTGTCTAGTCCATTTGGACTTGTGTTTTCCTTGAAAAAAGTGCAACCTAGAGTTAAATAGAAGCACCAAGTCCCCAACCGCAATTTCGCGCTTCTAAATCTTTTGGTCATGGTACTTCTTCATCTTCTCTTTGTAGATTGTTGAACTTTCATATGTTTTTAGGCTAAACTCATCATGCTCATTCAACCCGTTAAGTCTTTGTTCAACTGATTCATTCCCACAATCTTAATTCATTTCAACACACAAGAATACATGATTTCCACAATTAGAGAAATACAATCAAACATGTAGAATTAACACCAGATAATGAAACTAACTAATCCAATCAGAGAGGCCCAGCACACAACAGCAAGATAATATCGTTTGCAACTGATTACAAAATACCAAATAAACACGGGTTCGAAGAGCTTACCTTTTGTGCTGAACAATATAAAGTTTCAAATACTAGACGGAAAAGTTTTCAAACTCCGACTACAAATCAACAACTAGAACTTAAAGAATGAAAATATTTAAAAACCTAAATAGGTGTGAGATTTGGAAGGTAAAAAAGTGAGGGAAAATGAAGTTTTTGAAACATTTAAACTTTTGTCTATTAAAATCATCCAATATTTTCCCCATTCGGCGACATTAGTCGTGATCACTGATTCACTCGGATACAAGCCAAGGGGTAATTTACCTCGCTGATTTTTACAAGATCTTATGTAAATGTCAAGTCAGAATGGCAGGGATCGTGGTCGCTAAATTTGTCGGTGATTCGCCAAGGTTTTAGTTAGCTCGTCGAGTTTGATACAATACATATCCATGTTGTCTCGGGTCAAACAGTGGTTCAACTAGTACATGCCGATGTCGCCAGCGATTCTCCAACTTAAATAGTAGCTTGTCAACCTGCACTCTTCAAACTTTCCACACTCTAACATGCACAATCAAAACATGATTATTGTTTAAGCAAAAATAAAACAGTTAAACGGTTCTAGGGTTGCTTCCAAAGTTGCTCTTTATTTGATATCATGGCATGAAGCAATCTACACCTACACTTTTTTTTGGGCTATCCATGGTGTCACTAGGAATATTCTCTGTAGAATGTGAGTATAGGCATGATATCACTTGGTTCTTGTGGTCGTCTATTAGCTAGATAATCATAGAATGATATTTCCTCATATGATTCAACATTTTGATATTCTCATTCATTTCATTCAACACCTTACCTTCTTCTACGATTTTGCATAAAATGAGTGAGAGGACCTCCTCATTTTGTCCACCCTTCGGCTTCTTAATCTTTGAACACTCGCGAAGGGGGAAATGCTTTTCTTTTTTCTTAGACTCTTCCTCCAATTCCTTGACTATCTTGGATAGAGACTCTAGTTGCATTAACATTGCTGCCTATTCTTTGTCTTTCTTTGTCTTCTTGTTGGTCATAATCATTCCATAAAGGAGTTAAGACACTACTTTATATGGTTTGTGAACCAAACACCCTGCAAAGAGATGATTAACAGTACTTCTATTTTTGAGACTAAGACCCCTATAGAAGAATTCTAGTAGCAACTCGTTGGACATTCCATGTGTTGGACATGTTTGAAATATTTTCTGAAATCTCTGCCATATCTCATGGATTGTTTCACCCCCTACTTTTCTGAACGTTAGGAGGTTGTCCCTACGATTAAGCAATTTCAACTTAGTGTTGTCCATGTGGTCCTCACAATTAGCATTCTTATTGATCTTTCTTGTTTAGACACACAAACAATCAAAACAAAACTAAAAACTGGGTAAGTATCACTATAACTAGCAAGATAAAAATTCAACTTAATCAAAATTCTCAAATAACACCACTCTCTGGAAGCGACACTATTTGATTAATGTATCTGGACAGTTCATCCAATACTAAGTGTCGATGGTCGTAAGTCAGTAATATAACCCAACTAAAAGAGTTTTGGTTGAATCTAACAAGAAGTGATTCCGAGAACTGATAGTCAAGTGTGAATCAGTTCAAATTAGTTATAGCTAAAAGACATTTACAAATGAAAATATCACAAATTAGAAGGGTGACACGAATGTCAATTATCAAAAAGGGGGTTTTAAGTTATTTATCAAATAAAATAGAAAATAAACTAAACTACAAGTATGGAGACAGGATTCTTGGGATGGGATAGAATTATGGGTTAAGACACACAACTAGGTAATTGCAATAAGTAGTAAATAGCTGCATATTAGTGATTAAGATAGAATTTAGTGGGGTAAAATCTCTCTCGAGCAATTTACCTGAACAAAATTGATTTGTATAAAACACCAATAAGTGGAAATTAAGAACAACCTTCGCCTTATTCCATTCACTCTCTCGAGCTGAATGTGCAGAAGAGGGTTTAGGATTCACTCTCACGAGCTGTGTAAGATCCCAAAATGAGTTAGGGTGTCTAGATCCTAACATGTTTTTATCAAGGTTATAAAGTAATCAGGTCTCTTAAGGCACTACCAAAATAAAAGAGAGAATTATTTCTTATAATATGGTATTGAGCCAGTGTGTAAAGTTCGAGGTGATTTGGAAGTTAAACGTCAAGGGAAAGACATTTGACGACTAGTCACCTATGTGCCTCATGTCTCTATGCATGATTATGTGTGTATGTCATGAGCTTAATAAGTCTTACAATGATTTTTAATGATTTTTAATGTTAGTATATGCAGTTTCGTGAAGTTTGGAGGTCAAACATCCAAGAACGCCTAAGACGTTCGAAAGTTAGCCCTTGAGACGTCCAAGTTTGTCTTGATGGGGCCTAGCCTGTTTGCACATTTTGTGTGTATTTTTTTGTGTGAAACTTATGTGTAAGGTCTAAAACTTGATAAGGGTTGTATTTACATTAGAAACATCCGGATTTAACTTCTAAAGGGCCCCAAAAAAGGGCCCACAAGAAGGACCCAACGTTGGTCGAGGCACTGCCTTGGCAGCTTCATTGGACTGAACCAAACGATGGCCAGTTGGTTGACCAACGGCCCATTTATGAGGTTTCATCGATTGAAACTTATCGTGGGTAGGTTTCAACCCAAAAACAGGCCAAAGTCCAATCAGCGGAAGCCAAAAGACGGCCAGTCGATGGTGGTCCGTCAAAGCTTGTAGTGTTGTCTGCCTACTATTTTATTTAAGGTACGTCCTAAACTGAATATAATTTATTAATTACCTTTTTTGGGTGTATATAAGTAATCTTAAACGTGACCAACCCATTCCCTATCTCATTCACTCAAATTGAACCTTCCCTCCAAAACTAATTCTCTCTAGAAACCTCCATTGTTGTTGAAGCTCAAGAACCACTTGTAGATTGGACTCTAATAGTTTCTTCACCAAGTTTTGGAGGTTTTAAACTAGACAAAGGTATGGTGATCCTTCATCTCTAGTTAACCTTTTCCATCTAGAGTGTTAATCTCAAAGTTTTCAAAGATAAAATATGATAAAATCTCTTCTTCTTCAATCTATCCATGGGGTCTTTATAAAAACGTTTTAAATGATTAAAACATGATTAATTGATGTTAATTTATTGGTTTTAATGTTATTTTAATCCAATTTCATGATGAACCCATGTTCCCTCCCTAAATCGATTTAGTCCTTGCATGGGCTTTGTGATCATGCTTTGTTAATAGTTGAATTGTGATTCTCTTACATTGAATTATCTATATCTACTTTTATTTATGTGAACTGATGTTGAATTAATGTTTAAGGATTCATGTGGATCAATGTATGAAGTTTGAACATGCCTAGACTAGTTATCAATGAGATCACTGTAATGTGGGTCCTTATTTGTATAATAGTGGATTTCGATCATGTTAAGTTGGTTGTATCTACTGTTTTAGCTTAAGATAATTTTTTAATTATGGATGTGAATCTTGTATAGTTAAAGTAAAGAAGTCTTATATGAATTAAACTAGGTTCTTCTAGTCTATTAAATAGTACCTTGTGATCTTGACGTTAGGTTGTTGTCTTGCATCTCGATGCCACGGTAATTGGTTCATGATGTTGTATATGGTCAATTGTATCTTATATACTTCATATAATAGGGTATTATTATGAATTATGTGTTTGTATCCAATGTGGATTGATGCTTTGAGACTTGATCCCTAATTCTTTTGTATTGTAATTCCATGATAGTTCACTATAATCTTGACCTCTTGGCAAATTGTAGTAGGATTTCATCTAAGATATGGTATCTTTAAATACTGACTTTTAGATGTATTATTGATTAATTGTGAGCATGACAAATGGATAATCAAAGTGAGAAAGAATTGATAAGAGATAAACTTTCCATCACATTCTATAAATTGAAAATGACATGAACATAATGTTATCTAAATGTTAGAGTAGATAAATGCATGATTTCGGTTGATTAACGATCTCTTTAGCTACTGTCATATATATGAGTTGTTGAGTAAACAAGGTGTATTGATCAATGATGATTAAAGGGTGAAAAATTGGTAAGAATGCTTATCTCCTCTACTTTTTTATATTAATGTAGTTGATGAAACCTTGTACGACATTGGGTGGTATGGTAAATTTATGGTGGTGGTGTTTACTTCATTGTCATTATATATGTGTTAACCATGGACTTGAAGTAAAATTGATGATTATATGAGGAAGTTGTTATGATGATCACCTTATGTGTAATCTGTGCCTAGTGATCTTCTCTAGTTGTGAATCTAGGTGATGTTACTATTGTTATGAACATGTAAATGGCTATGTTAAGGTTATATGCACATGCTGCCTATTATGAGGTCTTATAATGATATATGTGATGTAAATCTGAGATAAGTACATAAACACTAAACCTTATTGTAAGAATGTCGTAAGTCTTAACTAAAGGATTCTTATGCTATGCTAACCATTCTATGATCTTGTGTGATGTATCATTCACTAGGATGACTTGATAGACGTACTAGTATAGGCAAGAGTAAGTTGATTTTAACTATGTATTGCACAAGTGCACCTTGATAGGATAGTTTCTAGGTTGGTCTTCTAAGGACATGCATAGGATTGTATGAACATGTTATGAATATGACATATATGCTATGACATTAAGTATATGATATGATGAAGCATGAATGTGCATAGTGTCTTGGATTGTTGATATGTAAGGATTGTTCATATAGGTACTCATATAGACTTATGGATTGATATATGCACATGTGTGACATTATGTATTATGTGAAAGGTTTGCTCACATATATGTATACACACACACATGAATGATGATCTAGTCAATAGAGAAACGTTTGAAGGTGTGCTCAAGTGTATCTTAAACTAGATAGTGTTAATACTTATGTTATGTCCATGTAAAAGGATCTTATCACATGATTTAGGTTGATGAACTTCCATCTATGACCTATGAGCTAAGCATATGAGGGGATGAATCTCTTAAGCCTATATTTTATAAAGTAATGTTAATGAAGTCTTTTAATGAAGGGAACTTAGTTTAGCACTAAGTGAAATTGCATATGAGTATGTGTCCCTTCCCAATGTGGGAAGGAAGGTCTACCATAAATCTCATGTGGTGGATAACCACAATGCCTCAATAGGCATAAATAGGGTTTCCATAAGAGAACAACCATAATGCCCCCATCTTGTCATAAAGAGGGTTTTCACATGTACCTTCAAGTTCCATACCTATGCTTGGCACATAGGATCTAGCAGTGAGAATTCACTTAGTATGCTGGCATGTGTTAATTTTCTACCTTGGATAGGTAAGAACACCTTCCATTTGTGTAAGGCTCTACAACACCAAATTCCATGTTTAGCACCCATGGTCTTACTGTTGGTGAAGTCTATAGTTTTTCGTAAGTAAAATTGACAATGAAATTAAATGAATAGAATCCTAACAAGGAGGAATTAAGGGAGGTTAGTTAGTACAGGTGGAAGTACTGAACCCATCTAGACATTGCACAAGTGCTCCTTAGGAAGTCCTTGGGAGGTGACCTAATGTATATGATTTTGTTTATGTCCTTATGCATGAAATTGTAGTAGCTTTATACCTGTTATGAAGGTTTGCATGGTATGAATCAATGAGATGTGATCTTATCCATATATGCACTTGTTGGTCTTAATGACTATATGATGAAGGTCTTGTATTGACGTGAGTAAAATTGTCTTCACTTAATATGTTAATGTATGAATTGAATCTTAAGGTTGGTGGCCTCATGATGAGTTTACTTACTCAAAAAGGCATGATGTATGATTTCAAGAAAATGTCCCTTTTAAATGCATGCATGGTTGTCATACTTAGTGCATTCTTTTACTAATCTCATTATTCTCTACTTTTTACACAAAGTGTAGGTTATGGATGCTTAAAGGATGTATTGAATGGTGAAGTTCTTGATAGATGATTTCCAAGCTCAATGAAAGGAATCCTTAAATCCAAGGATTTCTTATGCTCAGTCTTTAATGTAAAGTGTTTAAACATTGTACTTACGATTATGTCTTAAGGGTCGTGTCCCTAATGTACTCTAATGTTGTTGAGTGTAAGATGGCAACAAGGCCTAAGGGGTGTCCCCGGACGTGACAAGCTGAACCCATGAAAACCCACTACTTGCATCCCATCAATTTAGTAGTTTTGGTTTCAAAACCTCTATCTCAAGCAAGCCCAAGACACTAAGCTAAGATTGTATTTGCAACTATAACCCTATTACATTAAACTACAACTACCGAATGAAATCACTTTTACACAACAAATAGACTAATATTAAGAAATACCCAACATTTATATCAACCCATAATCACATAATAACACCCCAAGAATTGGGGATTTTTCTATATATAATAAAGAACAAGAAATCAATACCAACTGGTGTTTTCATAAATTGGTACAATTGATTTTATCTTTACATAGGTCTACAAGGAAGAATCTTCAACACCTACTTCCAATTTCTTGGAATAGAAAATCATAATATCTTCAAAAGCTAAAGGAAAAATATCTAAGACAATGTTCGAAGCTAGAATGATAATTCAAAAAACTGATTCCTTAATGTCTAATTAACTAAGAATTTAAAAAAGTATTTATAGTTGTCAAAAAATTTGTTGTGAATGTTCAGTCGGCGCAATAAATTGAGATCGCCAGTACACTCGACAAGTCACCCTTTGTCATTTGTATCGCCATTTTATTTTGCCTTAAGCATCTTTGATATTATGTAAATTTGGGTGATATAGCGTTGCATCACGCGAATGTTCCTTGACTCGTTAGTTGCTTCTTTCAATCACTGACTTGATTTATGGAACATAAAGTGTGATCAACGTCATTTATTGACACACCTAAAGGGTTAGGCAATCCTCAAACCTTCTTTTCTTCGTTGTTTTAGTTTTCATGTTCTTTTTTGCTCCTTTGTCAATACTTTGCTCCTCAATTCTTATCCCTGAAAATCAAGAATTTATATTAGTAATATGGATAAAAAGTGCATTTAAGGACACCAAACCTATGTAATGCCCTAAATGATTCCAAATTGTGAACTCGTCAATATCTATAACTCATCAAAGACATTATAAATCTCTAAATTTTCACTCAAGTAGTTTTAGAGATTTAGTCATGTTTGTTAGTATATATTATGTGTAGTATGTTTATTGTATGCTTGCCAATGAATGGGTCAAATTGAATTCAATGCCAGAAGCTGCTATTTTTTGTTGTTAAAAAAATACCGAAAAAGTGATACATAGGGTTGTCTTGTGTGTTCTTCATTATCAAAATAAAAATCCCATAAAAGAGACGGACATGGTCCTTTAGCCCGTCACTTTTTTGGGTTTCCTAAAATATAAATTCCATTAAAGCACCGTACTACGTCACTTTCTGCATTATAAAAAAAATGAAATTCTATAAAAGCGACAAACTACGTCTCCAAGTTTGTCAATTTTCAGAATTTAAGAAAAAATTAAAAATAAATGAAGGACAGAGCAAGGGACAACATTACATTATTCAAGAATATCAATTTTAAAATTAAAAAATAAAAAAGACACTATGCGTCTCTTTTTTGCGTTGCCATCCGTCACTTCTTAAAAATCGTCAAGTAAAGATAACAAAATGGGCTCAGACCATGCGCTTGGCCTAAACCAACCCAACCCATCTTGGTGTAGGATTGGATAGATTTTTTGAAGCCAATTTAAAACTAGAGCTTATAAGTTCTACCTATATAAGTCCTCTGGCCCTTGAGGCTTGACCGGGGCTGAGTCGAGGTTGGCCCATGGGTCAGAACTATTTATTTAAGGGTAACTTACAGAAACTTCACTAGTGTATTAGCTGATTACTTAGATGCATGCTATGTGTTAATAGTAAGAATCTTACCATACTTTTATGTTTCTTGATACATGTACATATATGGACTCAAAAAAGTGTAATTTGTCCTAAATACACTATATTAAAGTGAATTTGCATATATTTAGAATACATTGACAAATCTTGCTCCCACACCTCCTTCCTATCTTGCTCGCCAATTTCTTATCTCTCTCCCATATTCGGAATGCATCACATCAGATATATGTATCTCGTGTATCTGATATCCTAGATGCATGATAATTACACTAGATTATCCACTAGTGTTATTCAAAAAACGCCATTATTTACCATATTTGACTTGTTCATTATCTTGATGTCGTAGAATTTTGTGTTTGAAGAAAAAAAGAGCTAGCATACCCCAGCATGCGACCCTTCTAGGGTTGGGTTGGTTTAGTGTTTTCAAGACCTTCCGTATGAACGACTAGCCTACCCTAGCCCATCAAATTCCTTTGTTTGCGAGGCTTGGGCCATGTGGGGCTGTGATAGCCCTTTTTGAAAACTTTATCATCGAGCAAAAAAGCAATGAAGTGGACTACATCGCTTTACCATCAATTTTGATAATATAAAAAGAAAAGCAACAGACTTGGGTCTTCTTTGTCAATTTTTTAGTAGTGTTTATGGATGCCATGTTATGAACCTCAATTTTGATACTATAGAAGTATGACTTCTCCAAGTCATATTATGCCTATAAATAAGGGATTACTATCCATATTACTACTTTATAGTTTTCTCTTTCTTTCTAAATCCATTTGAATTTGGTTTTTTCTTTATATTATAACACATTATCAATACAAATAGTTCATTCCTCGTCAAGAACTAAGGGGAGGTGCTTGGTAACTTTCACAATTTTTTCATACTAGTGAGGTTACACTTTGTTAATCATTCTTTAGTTATCCAATGGTAGGAGATTCTAATATATCTAAATAAATTAATTAATTGAATAGTGATATATTACTTTGCTAGTATACTAGACTTTAATGTGTATCAAACAAACTCATGAATATATCTATTTAAATATTCTGCACGTAACTCCTTTACCATAAGCTATATAAGTAAATACAAGGTAACATACATTATAATCACATTTTATGACATGTACCTTTCTTGTGTTTGTTATTCCCACACTATGGTTTCCACATATTTAAACTATTAAGAAGAAAAAATGGGGTGTCTTTCTCTATTTTATTTTGAAAGCCTAGTGACTAATATTATAATTAGAAAGATTTAATATTTGTTGTATTTCCTGTATATAGACAATAAGATAATATTTTTGTACAATTTATATCTATATCTTTTTCCTTCGAGAAATATTTTATTCTGTAATTAATAATTACACAGCTAAATTTGATAATTTATTTATCAGGTGATTTTGCTTCTCTTTATTTCATAATTTTATTTTTATGGAGACTAACAAAGTTTTTGGTGAAGCAACTTATATTGTTTGTAGGAAGGTAATAAGGTGAGTAAAAGTTTGATCATTTTAATCAAAACTTATTATTTCTTTTAGAAAAAATCTCTCTGATCTATGCAATGCTGGAACTGGACGTTAGATTTATCAAGTCCTATTGTGTTAATATGTAATTTAACAATTTAATTTTTATGATCAACATTAACTTCAATAACAATATTTTCGAAGGAGCTTTTAATAGATTGATTAAGGATATGACTAAATAAGTTTCATTTTACCAAGAGGATAAATTATGGACTTTGAATCTTGATCCACTATTACTTCATTGGCTTCTAACCCTATCGTAGCCTAAAGTGTTCTATCCCAATGAATTTTATTGCACCAAAAGATTAACACACCGGTTATATTCTCGATATACCAACATGATAATGTTTTTTTGTTCAAGCCCCATTTATTTTGTCCTAACACGTATTTATATGGATAGGACATTGGGTTAAATTCTACTGCAGTATATTGATGATAAAATGATGACGCGGACAAAATAGATATCCTCTTGATAAAAACCGTGAAGCTCATCCCATTGAATATGCTCCGTTCTTTGAAATGAATGTGATGACAATACATTAGAATCTTGAAGGATTACAAAATAATTTCATAATTGAACATATGAATATGAAAATATAGGAAAAAATTATATTAGTCATCATTGTGATAATTATATATGAAAGAATATTATGAGTTCTCAAAATGGTTCTTCGAATAGTGAAGATAATTTTTGTCATCAAAGTAGTATAAAAGGTCATTTAACACATTGTTGTCGTGCCACCTAATAATTTTACAAGTTTATAAATCATCAAAGAAAAGAGTGATAGTACACATGTTAAGCCGTGTCATATAAATATGATTTTCTAAGCAAGAAAATGTATTTCTAATGAAAAATTATGAAACATATAATATGTTTATAGTTTGTTATTTGAAGAGAATGTGACTTCTAATAAGCATCAAGAATGCTCGGCCATTTTTAAAAGTAATTGTGTTATGATATTATGAAATGATTAATATTATGTCCATACATCATTGGATAAATGTCACAACTCACCTCTACGGGAGGTTGAGAGAAATAAGAAAAATTTCTTTTGATATAAATGGTCATTGGTCAAGTATTTTTAGTAAATCATAATATTATGATATATTTTATTATAAATTATCAAAGGGGGGAAAATCGTGACTGCACAAATTTTTCATTGCTTATGTACCTCTGTATGTTTAAAATAATATTTGGTAAGGTAATGAAAGAAAAAAGGAAGAAGAAGGTATTGAAGGCAATAGGAAATCATGAAACTGTTATTCAATCTATATTTAAGCCAATACAAATGATAACAACATTTTGCAGAAATAGTAAATTCCAAAGTTTAGATCAGGTAGTGAAGAATAGAAATTAATTAACATAAATCAACAACTGTAGAACCTACAATAATATGTAACAATCGTTTGAAATAGAAAAGAAAGAAAATCGAGTCTACTGAATGCACAATGTCCCTTTAAGGATGTTATTACTTTCTAGTATCTCATGTTTGAATTGGAATAGATTCTTCTAGTATAGCACAATTCTATTCACTAGTGTATTGATAACCAAACAATATTACTCAACTGCAATACAGTACATGACTAATGAATTTCTGCAGAAGAACAAGAAAAAGTTCAGAAATTTTGTAAGTGAAAAGTATAAGAAATCACAGGTACTTATAGCAAAGAAGCACTGGTTCTGAAAGGTTGCAACCTTTCAAAAATCGCACGACCATTCATGAAAGTTTTCAACCATCCAGAACGGTCATGGTTGTTCCTAAAAGTTACAACCTTTCAAAACAGGCATTTCCAACAGTGGGAAATTCAAATAAAATGGGAAAGATGTTTTAAACACTGGTCGCGCAGAATAATTAAAACAAACCTTGTATATTGATCATTTTCCAAATTTGAAGTCAAAACCAAGCGAGCGACAAAATTTTATAACTAGTAGAAGTTTGAGGGGTACTTTTTTTTAACCTTTTGAATAACTAGTAAAAGTGTTCCTCTATTTAAAAATTTTATATTTTATTTCCACCATCAATGAGGGACAAAATACTTCTTCTTACTAAAGTATAAGCGAAACTTTCAAATTCCTTTATTCATCTTCCCTCCATTTTTCATCAATTCTTACTATGTACCTAAGAGAAACAAGTTTTGCTTGTAACTAACTTTGACCATGAAGATGATGAATGTTCAAACTACTCAATGAAACAACATTGCTCATGATATTGGAATTCTATTATGTCTCAAAAGAAACTTTTTACACCTCAAAGAAATAGTCAAGGAGAAAAATAATTATATTGAGACTATATAACATGAGAAAGTTTAAGATCTTCATATTAGTACAATCAAAGTGGGATATAAATATTCATGTGAGATTACATATTTTTTGTGTTTTTTGTTGTATATAAATGAGCATGATAAACAAATCATATGCAATGTAAATAAAAAGTTTACTAAAATAAATATTAGTTAGTGTGGCCAGTTGATATTCTCGGTTCAAAAAATATTTAATAGTAATACAGAATTTATGTGCTTAATTATAACCTATTTAAGAATTCTCGTGTTTTTTGTTCTTATTAGAAAATTACATTGTACTAGCTAAGGTTGTAACACCTCGAATTTGAGAAGGTAGGAAAAAATACAATTTTCAAGGATGTGGTATTAGAACCAACAGAAGACATCGATGATCTGTGGTCTGACAATCGGTCTGTAAGTGCGCCCATGAGCCAGTCCCAATTATCCAAAATGTAGATCCCAGTACTCTTATACAGTTCACTAGCACAATTAGTCATTCAATACACAAATAGTAGGTAGGTCTCGTAGGTGCTTCCATACTTAGAGGAATTTCAGGAGCGAAAGATGAGACCTACGGTCGTGGTCCATGGTCTGTCCATCCATGGAACATAGGTGGGGTCCCGTCATTGGATTATAGACTTAGGAGTCTCTAGTACCACCCACGGCCAACAAGTGTAGCCAGCGGTTGGACCTACGGGTCGTAGGGCAGGCCGTAGGTGAGGGTCAACAGTTATTTAGGGGAAAATGTTGTTTGGGTCAACTTCAAACAGTCATATATTTAAGAAAAAAATGAATTATGTATTGCAAGACCTATCAAATTAAAGATAATTGAGTGCTCTTTCTAACGCCATCGAGTTTGCTAGAATTCAAAATCGGAGAAAAAATTATGCTCGTTTTAGTGAAGGCCAATCAGACAGCCCTCAAATGACAACCCAATTGATGGAAAATGGTTCAAATGATGGTCCTTTAGTCCCCTCGAGACTGGCACTTAATTATCTATATATTAGGGTTGTTTTTGTCTTTTCCCTATATTTTGGCACTCAAAGTACGTCGTTTGATGCATAAAATACATCATATTACTCATTTTAAGCTTAATAATCTTGTCAGATATACATGAACCCCCATTTTCCAAAAATCATCCAAGTAAGAACAAAAACAATAGAAAGAGGCGCTACTTTCTTTCAAGAACATGCACCAGTGT
Source organism: Solanum lycopersicum (assembly GCF_036512215.1). Classification (NCBI taxonomy): domain Eukaryota; kingdom Viridiplantae; phylum Streptophyta; class Magnoliopsida; order Solanales; family Solanaceae; genus Solanum; species Solanum lycopersicum. The sequence continues at coordinate 34,516,937 of NC_090800.1, read as the reverse complement.
TCTTCAAAGTTCAGATCTGAAATCAAAAGGATTTATCCATATATTTTGTCACCATGTATGTGGGATTTCACTAGCAGGTTCCTTTCATCACATGTGTCCCAATAATTCATTCAAGTCCTTGATTCCACATAAATTGTTTAAACCTAGGGTTTGTAAAAGCTGGTGAATTGTGGTGATTTCAGTTGCTATAGTATCCATATTCTACATAACATGTTTACCTGGAAACGTTTCTTTATTCCTTGTATAAAAATCAGAACCCTATTTTTTTAAATACTCTTAGTGCATGAATTATGCTTGTCATGTATGTTAAATAGAAAATCATGCTCCGAATTTGAATGTTATATTCTCAGTATATAAATGTTGCATTCTCAGTTAGTATGCAAGTATATTGAGCTACTCAGTATTTAGTGAATTTTAGCTTCATATGTATTCAATTAGGCATACACTTAGAAACGAGATGCACTGGGTTTAGCATATCTTCATAGTCCTAGAACTATGTTCCCATATAGGATTATAAGTCCCCTCTGTTGGAAATCAGTATTAATGATCATGCCACAATCATGCAAAGATCCTTAATATTAATAAATCCCACTGGATTCGGTGAAATTTGAAAACCTTTTCGAGAAGTCTTTGGATTTGCTCCTTGAATGAGACAAGAATCAATATTAACTAATATACCTTAATATGAATAAATCCTACAATATTTGGTGAAGAAACCACTCAAAACCTTCAATCCTAGCCCTTCCTTGAGTTTTAGCTCCAACAGGATCTTGAGAGAGTTTTTCATGGGAGAAGAGTTTTGTTTTTAAAAGTGAATACTAACTTGGGTTCTAAGGGTATAAAATAACTTAAAATACCTAAAAAAAACTTTAAAACAATCAACCACTAGCTATTTAGGACGTAGAGTTAATTTCCCAATTCACCCCTAAATTAGCAAAATGCAGGCAGTGTTGCAAGCATCAAATGACGAAAATCATGTACGTGGCATCGTCTGATCGACAGACCATCCTGCATGGGCATCGTTTGATTCAGAGACTCGCTTTTGTGCAGGACTGCAGGTCCAATTGATGGACCATGTCGATGAGCCGTCGTTTGATCGATTGGCCATCGTTTTGTTCATCATTTGACACTCCCAAGGAGGCTGACTGGCAGCTTATAGGCTAGGATATAGGGTCCTCCTCTAGGGGCCCTCGTGGGTCCAAGGTGGAGTCGTACCCGGATGATAAGCCCCTAAAAATGTACATCTAGGTCTATGGGTCCTTTCATTTCAATTTGAACCCCAAACAACACACACAACATGCAAAAAATCACTAGAACACTCACAAGCACATAGGCGTCTAGTAATTGAACGTCTTGGTCGTCCCTTGACGTTTAAATTCCAAACACTTCAAACTGACCTCTAATGCTAATAATAAACATTTTAACAACTTATTAACTCATGAAACACGTGTGAATCTCTAGTTCAACGTAATTCATTATGAGGGTCGCTACATTCTCCCCGACTTAGAAAAATATTTATCCTCCAATGACGCTAAATACTTTCAAGAACATCAAGGACTAAAGTACCAACTCACAATACATATCATCATGGAGATAACATTCATATTCAATGCACCAAACTTACATGGAACACCAACTTCATATCATTAATGACTTTACACAGCACAAGCAAATTTGTAACTATTTCCACAATTTAAGGTGCACACCTACTTCATCATTTTCATTTAATTTATTGAGAAACTACCTTATCCAACATTAGACTTGCTCATCACATCATTATAAATCTCAACATGTAATATCTCTCAATCAAAAATTGGCAAATAATCATAACAATCTTTGAACCAATTGAGTAAATATCATTATATGCACATTGACATGAGAGATATGGATTAACTATCAACCTTCCCATGTAATTATGATTTCATCAAGAGCATGTGAAACATAATATTATCAATGAAGCTCATAATATGAGGAGACATGAAACTCATACTACTAAGAATTTTGGTCTCAAGCTTGAGTGAGAATAGAAGGAAAAGATAAGGATATCAACCACGCTAATACTCAACTCATTCTCCCCCACATAGGATAAACCTATCTGGAAATAAACAAAACAACCATAAGGAACTATGACTTACCGGGGCCTTCACTCCGGATTAGCTCCTTTGTAAGCTTGAAATGCACTGAAACGGTTCTTCTTTGGAGCATTAGGATTTGGGTCGTCATGGTGATCTTGGTTGGTCTCCCTCCCTTTTGCCTTGAGGACTGGCCAATTCTTCATCTTATGACCCTATTACCACATCCAAAACATCCATCTGTACCGGCAAGTCACTTACCCAAATTTTTCTTCCCACATGTAGTACATCTAGCCCTCTCAAAAGTACAGCACCTCCTTGAGAATTTTTGTTGGAGATCTTATCCTTGTTCCCCATGGAAGCATCTTGATTATAGAACCTCTTCTTACACTTAGATTGACTTGGTTCATCCGCCCTAGCCTTTTCCTATCTCTATTCATCTTTCTAAGCTTGGACTCGTCAATTTTTTGAGCATACACCATGATTCTAGAGATATCCATATCATGATGGAGCATTATCATATGACTGTCTTCTTCCACCAAACTAGACACCCCCATCACAAACTTATTCATTCTAGCTCTAGAGTTGGCTACCCAGTTGGGGCATACATAGAGAGTTTGAGTTAACTTGAGAGAATACACCTTCAAACTAATTCCCCCTTGACGAAGCTTCATGAATTCTACTAAGGTTTTCTCCCTCATATATATGGGGGGAAACCTATCAACAAAAGTTTTCTCAAACACTTACCAATCTATCCATTAAAGGTCTCTCATCTCTCCATTTCTCAAACCACACTTTAGACATATATTTTTGTTGGTAAGCAACTACTTTTGCTATCTCTCGAGGAGTCACACCCATGGAATCACCACCTTGAAAACCTTATCTATGAAGCCTATTGGATCCTCATACACCTTGGTGCCATGGAAAGTAGGAGGATTCATCCTCATGAAATACTTGATTCTAGAAGGAGAGTACTTGCATTGGGTTGAGATCCAACTCCTAGGTTATCTTGGGCAAACATGATAAGTGAAGGCTTGAGCATGACTCATCATGATTTGAGTAAAAGCTAGAAGAAAAGCCCTTATCTTCACATTAGATGTAACCTCTTCAACATTGGGACATTAAGGACCTTGGGGAACTTGAAGGGGACCTCCTTATTCACATTTTCTTTGTTATCTATAGGGACTTGTTCACCCCGCGGAAGATTTCCCTCATTAACTACTCTTTCCTCTCCTCTTCTTGCGGGTGCCCCTTCTTGTATTCATATCTTATAAACACAAGAAAAGAGATTAGGAAAGACACTTATAGAACTCAACTCTATGGAACGATAGAAGAGTAACGAATAAGGTGAAAACTCTATCGCCCTATAGCTTCTCGCTCATAGATGTGTCGCAACTCACACTGATGAACAAGACTCCATTAGACGTGGCTTGTGAGTCTGGACTCTAAACTATTTCCGTACAACCTATGCTCTAATACCAAGTTTGTAACAACCTGGGAGTACACCTTAGAAGTTAGAGCACTCTTAAGTCTCCACACGGCATACTCTACTTCTCGGAGGTCTTGTACAAGCCTCTTAGCCTTCATTCATTACATAGGTATGAAAAGTAGTGCGGAATTAAAACTTTTCACAATATAACTAATAAGAAACCCTATTATAAAATGCTAAGGAATAAGTTTCATCATCACAAGCAAACTTAGACACATCTTAAAATCATAGGGTCACAGCCCTTTACATTAAAACAAACATACTAAGTCTTACACAAAGTCATAAAAGAAGAAACTGAAAGAAACATAGTCTATGTCCTCGAACATATAAGGACATAATAATCTTGAGAGAATCTCCTAAGCTTTGCCTTATAAGAACCTTCACTTGCCTACCACCTATACTTTTAGAAATATAGAAGAGTATATGGGTAGTATTAACATTGTACTAAGTATGGCATTATGTAAAAACGTGCTAAAGAGGACATTTTAGTTGAAATAAAACTTTCATGCTATTTTAGTAAAACATTCATATATCAAGTGTACAAAACATCATATAGTCATCATTTATCATTCAAATTATATTTCCATGAACTTTAACATTTAGTCATACTCATCAAGTAATCCATTTATCATTTAGACCTTCGTATCTAAATTTATTCTAAGACTCACCAAGTTGAGACATGAAGAGACCGCCCATACAACCTTCTCAATACACACCTAAGAGATCCTTAAGACTTCCAAAGATAAGCATGCTTTATTTCAACTAAACAAGTCAACATGTATAACTAAAGTTACTAGAGGAAACATACATACATTTAAGAACTTAACATAAATAAAATCCTCCAAGACAAACCCCCAAGTTACATTTTGTGCAATATGAAAGTAGCATATCATACTACTACTTCTACTTAGTGCTCCTTAGGAATCACCCTAGACTAGGCACAACACATTCAACATTTTTACATAACTTTCATCATATTAGACATAAGATCAACATGTTTCATTAAGAGTACACATAAATTCAACATACTTAATTAATATCACATAGTAACCCATTCATACATTTTCATATAAGGATACACCAAGACTCCCCCCAAATGTGTAACACCTCTAAAATGAACTAGGTGAACATAGATCCTAACATGCGTTTCATGAGGTTTTGAAGTCCTAAAGTTGTTTATAATACTATTCTGAAGCAGTGTATAAACTTTGGTGATGTTTTGAGGTCAAACGTCAAAGAACGTTCATGACGTTTGAAAGATTTGCCTTGAGATGTGCTTGTATGTATGTTTTAAGTGTTCGTTTTTGATGAAATTGATGTGAGATGTTTCTAAAATGCATACGAGTGTATTTGGATTGGAAAAGTCCAGGAAAAACACCTAAGGACCAACTAAAGGGTCCTTAAGGAGGACCAAACTTATGAGTAAAATTGCCAAAAAACAGTCCCAACCAACGAAGGACAATGATACGCTCAAACATACTTCTCAAATAAGAAGTAAAGCGGTCATGTCAAGTAAATAACCCAACTAGTGAGGTTTGGATCGTTCCCACGAGGAAAATAATCTAGACTTAACTTCAACCTGTTATTATTATTGTTTGGTCAATGACTTCCTTGGAAAGTAAAAACATAAAAAGGGGGTTTCTATTTCTAAATGAGTGAAAATAAATAACGAACTTGAAAGAGACACTTAACAGCTTTGACAGTTGGATTTTAATCAATTAATCAAAGTAACTAGGGTTTACGTGTTCCCTACATGTTCATAACTTGATAATTCTAACTATAACAATTCTTTCCTAGTATCTTGCATGCAAAGTGATAAGTTATGTATTTCTAAATCCTTTGTACGGCATCTAGAAAATCTTACTCCGTATCTTGGTTTGGCTACGTGTGTTGCTATCCTAGCCCTTATCTTTACCTTATATTAGGCATCATATTCGATATTTGACTAAGTTATTACCTCGTACCAATCAATACTAGCCTATTAGATAGTATACACTAAATCTATGTTAATAATTCTTTTCCTATTATCTACCTCCTTGGTCCGGCAAGTAGCATTAAGGCGAGTTCTAACGTTGGCCATCCGTTAAAAAGACTTCTAAGCGAAAGAATTATTAATACATGCAAGACACTATTCTAGAATTGTTATTTTAGTTAGGGTTTATCTCATTATATGCCTATGGTTCCCAAAACCCTAGTTATGGAGTTTAGTTACTCATAAACACAATATTCAAATATATTAAATAAGAGTTCATGTACTTACTTCAATGAGAAAGAGTAAAATCAAAAAGTTTGCTTGATTAATCACCAACAATTACTTGCAAGAATCTCCAAATCTAACACTAATACACAAATTCTAATAATATGATGTCTAACAATACGGAATCTAACAATCTAAGAGTCTAACTATCCGGCATCTAACATCAAAAACGAGGTTTTTTGAACTATTTATGGAAAATAAAAACCTAATTAAACAAGGACTCTTTTTGCTGGAAATATGTCAAAACGCGGCTGGGTCGACGAACCTCACGACGGATTGTCATGGTCATGATGGACCGTCATGGACTCCGTCGTCCCATACTTGTGGAATTTCTTCTGCTTCTCTTCTTCATTACCCTTGATGGCAAGTATGACGGACCGTCATAGGCACAACGGTCCGTCGAGGGCCTTCGTTTCAAAACCTTCAACTCTTGGAATATGAATACTGGGATCACTTCTCTAAACTTAATGACGAACCTACAGGACGGTCCGTCATAGACACGACGGACCGTCACAAGCTTCGTAACCCCACACTTGGTCAGACTTCCCCATATTCCTTCAGCAGCTGCACTACGCTGCCACCTAGTGACCATCATAAGCTCCTTAGGTGGTCTCTTCTGCATTTGTTCGTTCAATATCTCCGCATTTAGCTTTGGATAGATTTCCTGCAAAACAAAGAGAAACTTATATAAAAATTAGCACAAAAAAGGATTTTAGACACACTAAACTTAAGGAAAAAGTATTAATTATACCGTGAAACCATGGTATATAAACACCCTCAACTTAAATTCTTTGTTTGTCCTCAAGCGACACACTATGACTCACTACACAATCTTTGTACAATAGTATCCATGTTTTATCCTTTGCAATCATTTGGCTATCAATCCCAATTAATCTAATAAAATCTATGCATGCTATCACTATTAGGCTTGAACTATGTGGGATCAGAACATGACACAGACTCGCCATGCATTAACACCTATCCTCTTCAATTTCTCACTAAGGTGCTAACATTTTCGGTATTGCAACTAGTGTCTTCACTTCAAAACAAAATCTTCTTTTTTCACACAGTGATTTCAATTTGAGTATAAGGATTACTTTTCAACGCTCGCTCTCATAACAAAGTCACACTCATTCATACCTATTGCCATAAGCTTGCCCTTATTTTCACTGCCTAAAGTTTGCTATACAACCCTTAGGATCACGATAGGACTTTCTTGGCTTGTAACATAGGCTTACGGTAAGGTAGGGTATATTTAGGTATACTTTAGTGACCTTTTGCTCTCCTTGACCTATCAACTAAACCTTCCACTTTCTATAATTTTATCTTGCACATTTTCTCATATTTTTTCACCTTGCTATTTTCTCTTCTTTCTTCATTTGTGTAAGTGACTCTCTTCTTTTCTTGCTTGTATTTCTTGTATATTTTACTTTTTCTTCACTTTTATTTCAAATAATTATTGAGTCACTTTACTTTTATTCTTTCTCTCTCTTTGTTCTTTCAACCCCACTTTCCAGAGCATTCCTCATAATAGCCACCCTCAACTCATGGTTTTGCCAGGAGTCAAGGTACACATTACCCAAAATTGGGTCAGGGCCATAATGAAGGTTGGTTACTGCATTAGCCACCCTCAACTTATGCTTTTGGCATAAGCTGAGGTGCACATGTCCAAGGAGGGACCAGGGCCAACACATCATTCCCAAAAAAGATCGGTTGGGGTGAAAAGAAAGGTCTAATTTAAACTCAGATTATTTGTATCAAAGAAGGATAAATTTCATTTGGTTTCTTTTATTTAGGATAGAAATGGGCTATATATTGAATAAGGGCCTATGATCCTTTCCTAATTGTCTATTACAACTTACTGTTTGCAGGACTAACCAGGAAAGTTCTTGCTCAGTACCAATAGTGGACTTATTCGAATTTTCCTCACACTCACTTGACATCGCATCACTACACCAGATTATAAGACACCTAGTTCGAATTTAAGACTTAGGGTAATGCAATGGTGTAACTCTATGTTATGCTTAGAGCAACACAATTATCAGTTACTATGCCTAGTCATGCATCATTTTCCAGTTTATCAGGATATCATTTTAGCCATCATGCTTCAGAATTAAACTATGTACAAAAGATATAAACATGTCGGTTCAACAGAAAAAGTAATCAGTCTTTTGGGGAAAAAGAACACAGGCAAGAAAACCCCAAAAGAGGATAGTGAGTTGGGCTACTCAGACTTCACCCTAATGCTCACTTTCCATTTACCCCACCCCTAACAAAAAACATGCAATTGTCCCCAATTCATAAAAATCTAAATACGATACTGGTAGGTGAAGCAAACCTGTGGCGCAAAGCACCGTCGATCAGCAAGATGGTGGGTCTGGTTCGTCGGAGCCCACGTCCTCTGCAATCTGGACACCCTCAGTGGTGTCCTCAGCAACAACTGCACCATCAGTAGTGCCTCCTGCTATCTCCATAGTGCGGGAGCTAGACGCCCCAGCCACTAACTCTGATGCTCTCATTTGGTGCGTCTCCTCTTCAGCAAGTGAGGCTCTCTTCGCAGCCTCTATCTGTCGGCGCTCCTTCTTCCGTGCTCGCGCCTCATCCTCTGCTCGACCTCTACGCCTCTTGTCACTCTCTCGAGGGGGAAGTGGTGGAATTTCTGAAGTAGCAAAAAGGGTCGCCAACACTGTGTCCTCAGCAGGCTCGACAGAAGGGGCCTCAAACTCTGGCACCCTAGCCTCTAAGATCATATCGATGTCTGCACGAAGACTATAGACTGCAGCCTGAAGAGTCGACACATCCATTGGAGGGGCTGGTCGCGCTAGCATCCTCAACTCAAAGGCGTCCAAGCGCTGGTTAACCTCAGCGATCTTTACCTCTGTAAACTAGACCATTTTCCTCTAGACTTTTGCATCCATGGCTGGATATGATGCAGAAGTGTGTCCATTTGCGCCTCTAGTTTTTGGACCCTAGCAAGCGGGAACAGTGCCGGTAGAGGGGCTGTGGGAGAGGAGTTCGGGGTAGTACTACTACCCAGGATAGACTCGACCGGGGTAGTGCCAGTGGACGCTGCCTGTGTAGCCGTGCGGGCCTGGGATACCGTATCAGCAAGATCATCAGCAAGTGGGGGCAGCTCTGGATGGGGCCCTCTGTGTGGAACCAACTCATTGGACTCGTCTCTGATGAGGCCGACGTCAACAGTGCCCTGCGGGGTCTTAAGCTAATCTACGTGCCATATAGGCACACCGGCAGACCTACAGAGAGCAAAGATCATGCACGGGAAAGGGTAGATAGTAGTGACCTTGAATGTCCTCTCGTGCATGACTGCCTATAGAAGCCATGCAAAGTCCACCTCGAACCCGGCTATCATCGCCGCCATCAACACCGCTTGATCACAGGTAATGATATTATCTGCAGCTGTGAGGGAAAGGCAGTGACGGACAAGCAGCCACAAGAACTTCGCCGTGAAAGTAAAGTTGGCCTTCTTGATGGCCCCCTTCAGCTCAGTCACCCAATTGGCACCCTCTCCATCTACTAATAGGTGCAGGGCCATCCACCGCTTGGTGGCCTCTCTCAGTGATGGATCGTGCAGGAACTGGCCATCTTTAACTATCTTCCAGTGGTAGTCAAACTCGGCAGTGAGAGGGGTTCGAGTAGCATCAACACCCTCTCCATATAGAAACCGGTGGATGGCAGGCAGTAAAATGTCAACTTGTATGCCCCATACTCGGACCTTCTTCAGGGGGGTCTGTTTAGCGGGGGCAGCCCGCCTATCGATATGTGATCAGAGAGCCGCTACGTAGGATGCGTAGAACTCTCAGACCATTTCTTCATTGTAACGTCCCAGCGGACGTGCTTTCCGCTCCAAGTGATGCCTGGTGATGAGACGGTGGATCTCAGGCATCATCGGTAGACTCCCTGTAAGGACCCGTCGCTCCAAGGTGAGTGTTCGATTCATCACTCCTCTATCAGTCAGGAACTTGGCGTCGGAGTAGACATGAAATTGCCCATCGACACACCACCGGTTGGGCTGGTCAGTCGCTGGGGTAGGGGCCTGAGCTGGTGAGCCTGAGGTGGAATCTGATCTGTCAACCTCTTCAAACAAGGCCGACGCTATAGCGGTGGCAGGTGCGGGAACCTCAGCAGATCCAGAGGCTTCCTCTAACCACGATACTCCTAAGGAGCCAGATGCTCCTTCTTCATTTGTGGCTGACCTAGAGGGTGTGCCGGTCAGTGTGCGCTCCTCATCATACTTGGAGGCAGTGACTACGCCGGACACCACCTTTTTGGGTGTGGCTCTGGGAGCACGTGCAACACGGGAAGGTGTTGAAGTGCCTAGAGGCACATACTCAGGGTCACGCTCATCATCAGAGCCGATGACCATGCGGGCAGACGGGGCGACAGACTTTGATCATCCGCTTGCGTAGATTCGGTCTTGCTTGGGTGTCATAGTAGATAGTACCTGTAAAGGATCAATATTAGTACGAGTAGTGTCAAACAAGACAAGCGAAACCATACGAAATAAAACATTGAAAATAGTATGTCATTGCTATAGAAACAGTGACACACGACGGGCCTGGTGACGGCTCGTCGTGACTATGACGGACCGTCATGAGGTCCATCGTATTTTACTTAGACTATGTATATATAGAGAACCCTGAAGGGGAGTCTCTGACTAGCATGACGGTATGTGCAGAACGGACCGTCACAGGTACGATGGTCCGTCGTAGGTGTCCGTCGTAGGACACTTAAAAAAATATGGAGACCCTTAGCAGAGGGGTCTCTGACCGTTATGATGGTCATGCATGACGGACCGTCGTAGGTATGACGATCTATCACATGTGTCCGTTGAAGGACACTTAAAAAGTGAGAGACCCTTAGAAATAGGGTCTCTGACAACCAGAACGGTTGTGCAGGATGGACCGTAATGAAGACGACGGTCCATCACATGTCTCTGTTGAGAAACACTTGGGATAAAATGAAAGACCCTTAGAAACAGGGTCTCGGACAACCACAACGGTTGTGCAGGAAGACGACGGTCCGTCACATGTGTCCGTTGGGGAACACTTAGGAAAAAAATGAGAGACCCTTAGAAACAGGGTCTCTAAAAACCGGAACGGTTGTGCAGGAAGACGACGGTCCGTCACATATGTCCGTTAGGACAGGGTTCTAGGGCTTTTGGAATGGACCCTACGAGGGTCCGTCGTGGGTACGACGGTCCGTCATCGGGGTCTCATTCTGTATAAAAGTGAAAGAACTGGGGGTACCCCATACATTAACCCACATCAAACTTGTAGTTTTTTGGACCTACATTTGTCTATCCCAACTACCTAGGAAACTAGAAATGTAAAAGCACCTATGTCTAGGGTTGTCAACATGGCAATTTCGAACATTTTTAACCTAGGATAGACATAATCATATAAAGGAAACAACATACGACGAAGAACTAAGCTAATACTAACTAATAATCAATAATGCAAGATAAATGAGTAGAAATTAGAGACACATACCTTAGAAATGGAGAAAAAGAAATAGACAAGTACTCGGTGGCCAGGCAGACACCCACAGCAGCAGCTTCGACTAGTAGATTAACACTTTTAGGGCTTTGGAGAATTGTGGGGGGAAATGATCGGTGTTTGATAGAGTAATAGATTTTGGAAGTTGAGAAATAAAGAGTAATGGGAGAAATAATGAAGTAATGGGGGTGAAATGAGGGGTTGGGGAGTTTAAATGGTGAAATTTTATATTAAACTCCAACCTGGTCGGGTCGGGTATGCCTCATTAATCACGCAACGATTTCCCCAACGATGGTCCGTTGCAATTGTGACGACCCGTCGTTGGTTCCGTCGTGTGTGCCCTAGTTTGAAACTAACAGAGAAAAATGTACCTTGCACGACGAATACATACGACGGTCTGTCGCGGGCGCAACGGTCCGCCGATGTATCCATCAGTGACTGCTGCAGAGTAATTTTCTGCAGAATTTCCTGGTAATGTGCCTGCAAATTTAAAACCCATTAGTAGAAAATGCTATCATTACTAAAAATACTATAAGTATTGGGTTGCCTCCCAACAAGTGCCTAATTTAATGTCGCGGCATGACTGGGAATATTTAAAACCCATTAGTAGAAAATGCTATCATTATCCTTTCTCACATTTTCCTCAGTAGATGGCATAGGTGGGTCAATGGTTTGTTTACCACCCCGAGTAGCGATTGTCATACAGTGTGCATCATTCTTTAGATTTTGGACAGTGTTGCTAGGAAGAGTGCCCGGTTGTCGTGTGTTCACTATCGCAGATAATTGGGCCATTTGCAATTCGATCTGTTTAATCGAAATTGCATGTGTATCAACTTTTTGCCCAATACTAGCTAAATCACCCCTTAAATCTTTCATGTGCTCATAACTAGCATCGAACCTCCTCATCATTTTGTGCAACATGTCCTCAACTCGCACCATACTATCTTCACCATCCCTAGGAGTAACTTCATAATTTTGAGGAGGGACATAGGGCCCATTCCTGTCGTTTCTATTAGCATAGTTACCCCTGTTAAAGTTGTTGTCGCAGTTGTAGTTTCCATCTCAGACATAATGACCCTCACGATTGTAATTACCATAGTTCAGAACCTGGTTCCCTTGACCTTGGCACCAATTATCCTTATTTGAGCCTTGGGCGCTTGGTCGAAAATCCCGCATCTGCTTATTTACTACATAAGTGTCCTCCGCATAATAGCATTCATCATTAGGAGGTGGTGGTTTAGCCAAGTAGTTGGCTGCATTTATCTTTTCTACACCCCCACTGACATGTTTTAGTACCAAGCCAAGCTCAGTTCTCATCTGAGCCATTTCTTCACGGATCTCATTTGTGGCTGGGTTGTGAGTGGACTGCACTGCGAAGGTGTTTCTCCCTGTAGCAGACTTCCTAGTACTCCAAGTTTTGTTATTCCGGGAGATTTTCTCTAATTTTTCAGCGATCTCAGCATAAGGACACTCCCCATAAGATCCACCTTCTATGGTGTCCAACACCGCTTTATTGTTATCATCCTGTCCCCGATAGAATTATTCCTTCAGTGACTCATCATCTATACGGTCATTTGGAACACTTCTCAAGAATGAGGTGAATCTATCCCAAGAACTACTAACTGACTCTCCTGGTAGTGCCACAAAGTTGTTCACTCTGTCTTTGTGGTTTAGTTTCTTGGAGACTGGATAGTAGTGTGCTAAGAAAACATCCCTTAGTTGGTTCCAAGTGAAGATTGAGTTGTATGGGAGCTTAGTGAACCATATAGTAGCCTCTCCTGTCAGAGAGAGGGGAAACACTTTGAAACCTATTACATCTAAATCCAAATCAGGCCTCCCTACACAACTTTACACACTACCCTTACCTTAGCTATATGGGCATGTGGATCCTCAGAGGGTAGCCCCGAAAACAAACCTCTGGCAGTGAGCATTTGCATCAGGCTACTAGTTACCACAAAAGTGTGGCCTGTGGGTAGAGGAGGCAAAACCAGTGGACCATCCTCATCTGCTATGTTATCATAGCCTCTGTAGTATGCTTGGGTCCGTGGAATGGGATATTGTCCCCTCTGCTAGTGTTCACCCGGAGCATCGGGTACATCTGACCATGAACATCAACCGTAGCTGGGATGTTCTGGTTTGGATCATAATCATTTATTACCAAGTTTCGATTCATATTGCATAGTGTACGCTCTAGCTCGTGATCGTAGGGAAACTAGGGTTCTCTTCCTCTTCGTGTATTTGGCATACAAGGAGGATAGTTCTAAAAAAAATCAAAAACAATAAAACAAAGTAAAATCAAGAAAATATCAACTAAACTCTAGTAATAAGTTCAAGTTAATCTAAAAGCTATAATCCCCGGCAGCGGCGCCAAAATTTGATACGCTCAAACTTACTTCTCAAATAAGAAGTAAAGCGGTCGTGTCAAGTAAATAACCCAACTAGTGAGGTTGGGATCGTTCCCACGAGGAAAATAGTCTAGACTTAACTTCAACCTGTTATTACTACTGTTTGGTCAATGACTTCCTTGGAAAGTAAAAACATAAAAAGGGGGTTTCTATTTCTAAATGAGTGAAAATAAATAAGAACTTGAAAGAGACACTTAACAGCTTTGACAGTTGGATTTTAATCAATTAATCAAAGTAACTAGGGTTTACGGGTTCCCCACAGGTTCATAACTTGATAATTCTAACTATAACAATTCTTTCCTAGTATCTTGCATACAAAGTGATAAGTTATGTATTTCTAAATCTTTGGTCCGGCATCTAGAAAATCTCACTCTGCACCTTGGTCCGGCTACGTGTGTTGCTATCCTAGCCCTTATCCTTACCTCATATTAAGCATCATATTCGATATTTGACTAAGTTATTACCTCGTACCAATCAATACTAGCCTATTAGATAGTATACACTAAATCTATGTTAATAATTCTTTTCCTATTATCTACCTCCTTGGTCCGGCAAGTAGCATTAAGGCGAGTTCTAACGTTGGCCATCCGTTAAAAAGACTTCTAAGCGAAAGAATAATTAATACATGCAAGACACTATTCTAGAATTGTTATTTTAGTTAGGGTTTATCTCATTATTTGCCTATGGTTCCCAAAACCATAGTTATGGAGTTTAGTTACTCATGGCCATAAACACAATATTCAAATATATTAAATAAGAGTTCATGTACTTACTTCAATGAGAAAGAGTAAAATCCAAAAGTTTGCTTGATTAATCACCAACAATCACTTGCAAGAATCTCCAAATAAAACACAAATACACCAAAGTCTAATAATATGATGTCTAACAATACGGAGTCTAACAATCTAAGAGTCTAACTATCCAACGTCTAACCTCAAAAATGAGGTTTTTTGAACTATTTATAGAAAATAAAAATCTAATTAAACAAGGACGTTAATTGCTGGAAATCTGCCAAAATGCGGCTCGGTTGACGGACCTCGTGACGGATCGTCATGGTCACAACGGACCGTCATGTACTCCGTCATCCCATACTTGTGCAATTTCTTCTGCTGCTCTTCTTCATTACCCTCGACAGCAAGTATGACGGACTGTCATAGTTACAACTGTCCGTTGAGGGCCTTCGTTTCAAAACACTTCAACTCTTGGAATATGGGTACTGGGATCACTTCTCTGAACTTCATGACGAACCTGCAGGACGGTCCGTCATAGACACGACGGACCGTCACAAGCTTCGTAACCCCACACTTGGTCAGACTTCCCCATCTTCCTTCAGCAGCTGCACTACGCTGCCACTTACGGATCGTCACAAGCACGACGGACCATCATAAGCTCCGTAGGTGGTCTCTTCTGCATTTGTTCGCTCAAAATCTCCACATTCAGCTTTGGACAGATTTCCTGTAAAACAAAGAGAAACTTATATAAAAAATTAGCACAAAAAAGGCTTTTGGACACACTAAACTTAAGGAAAAAGTATTAATTATACCGTGAAACCACGGTATATCAGACAATCAACAGACCGTAGGTCCATCAATTCCCAAGCACTTGTGGCGTAAGCTGACACTTACTCTAGGGAGCTTAATATCCCATTTGAATAGCCTCTGATCCAAACCACGGACCAGAAGGACGGTTCACTAATGGATCTACGAGGCGTCGACTGGTCCATCGATGGTGACCTGCAGAATTTTATGTAGGGTCTTGGCCAAAGGATGGGTATTTTAGGTATTACACCTAGCTTCATAAAATTGGTTTGGGCAGTTACTTAAGGGATTTTTGGGTATTTTAAGTACTTCTATATCTCTAGAACCCCAAGTCAATTTATTATTCAAAAAGAAAACCCCAAACCCATAAAAGAACTCTTTAGAACTCCATTGAAGCTTGAAGGAGATTGGAGCTTTGAGCTTGATTTCTCCATCAATACTCTTTCAATTTCGTGGATAATCTTCATCAATATATGGTTTTCATACTTGAACCTTCTTTCTTCAAGGATCCAATCTTCAAAGTGATTTTTAACACTTCTCAAAAGATAAATTGTCCTATTTTGATAATCCAGCCATGGGTTCTTGCATAAGACGTTTTGAACAATGATTTGTGATTGAATTAAGGTTAATTGAATGAATTTAGATCAAAATTCCTATGGACCCATGTGAATCATGAAATCCTTATTTAGACTATTTTATGGGTGATTTGATCATGTCTCTATTGTATTGAATTCTTGTGTAGTTTACTTTGGGTTGCTAAATTATGTAAGAATCATGTTAGAATTGTATGTATGTTGTCCTAAATTGGTTAATTTCATATTGTATTATCATGTATCATTGTATATTGTGATTATTGGATTGAATTGCTGATTATGGCTATTGGTAAGAGCATTTATGGATTGGAGATGTTGATATTAGAGTGGTAGTATGTTGACCTAATCATCTCTATATTGTGTAGTATAGTTGTTTCAATTGTGATATTTGGTATGGTCCACTTATGGTGGTGGTGCTTATGTGCTATACTTGTAAAGAATGTGGTTGTGTCATCATTACTTTCATGAATTATGATATTGTCATATTATAACTTGTATATGTGGTCAATGTGAGGTCTATATGACTTATGTGTATATTTGAAGTCAAGGCATGTGTTCTTCTAAGTTGATGATAGATTTATAGTAGGCTATAGTGATGTTTTAATGTGTATATACTTGAAGTTGAAGTATGATGCTTCTTAGTCGAATATATGAGTCTTGTGATGGATTATGTGATGATTTTATAGGAGTGAATAGGGTGAGTTATTGTTGACTTGGTTGACCCTATGCGCTTCTTAAATGTCATGTTATATGTGATAATGTGAAGTATATGTGTCTTGTTGTGGTAGACGTATGTACCTCTATTTGATGCATGAAGAATATGAATATGACACTTGACTTAGTAGGATAAAGCACCTTTGTCATGTATGTATATGTATGATTGAAATATGACCTTGAACATAGTTAAGAGGGTTATTTATGTGGAACCTTCAACCTAGATAGAAGGTCACGATATCATTGAATTTGAAAGCAGTGGTGGTATCCTTCTTGTGTGAATGATGCACGTTGGGGTTGGTTGGATGGAACGGCATGAAATCATTCTTAGGATAGTCATTGAGCTATCTTAGTAACCATTGCGTGGCAGCCCTAGTGGACCCTCTTTGGTAAGGTGTATTATGATTTGGCTGTGACTTCTATATGGTACCTATTCATATGTTCCTTGATTGAATCACTCTATGAGAGCAAAGGCTAGCACCGAGTGAGTATGCTTGGGTAGTGACTCTTTTTAAGATGAGATTAGAGTACAAAGAAACCCTTGATATTCCTTAACCATGTTCCTACATGGGATGTGTCCTAGTTCTACCATTGCCAAGTGGAACACCCTCCATCGTAGTAGGTTTTGACTCCAGATTCCCTGCCTAGGTAGTGTGGTCTATGTCGGTTATTTTCTATTCTCATTATATGGGATACATTCTAGTGTTTCATAGGTTCTACAAAGTTTAGCTAGTGGAATAGGATGCCATCTAGATATTGCACGAGTAGGCTTTGAAGATGCTAGTGTGTAGTTTCCCTAGGTCATCTCCAAGACCATTATGTGAAAGTCCTTAATTGTTGAATTTCTTTTCAATGGTCTAATTAACATAGTGACTAAGTTAAATTCGTGTAAATGGAAAAGTACTCATCTAGAGTAGCTTTAAGGATTACTTAGGTAAGCTTAGAGAGGGTGTATGGGCGGTCTCATCATGTTTTACTTAGGTGAGTCTTAAAGTAACTTTAGATAGGGTCTTTAATTGAACATAATGAATAACCTTACCTTAGGAATCCTTTAGGATCTCTTAGGTGTGTGTGAAGGGGTTGTATGGGCGGCTGCTTCATGTCTCACTCATGTGAGCCTTGGGAAGACCTTTGGTAGGAGTTATGCTTGTATTGTTTGAAGTAATTATATGCTATGTTATTTAATGTGACTATATGTGCTTATTTTGACGTGTAAGTGACTCTTATACTTATATTATGATGTTTTCTAAAAAAGAGCATGTTTTATACAAATTTCCTTTTAACATGATTTTAATTGCATGTCACCATACTTAGTGCATTATAATGTACTAATCCATATATTTTGTCTATTTAGAATGGTGTAGGTGACATTCTAGAGGAGTCCTTTGAGGTGAAGCTTGGACATTAGTATCCATTCAACCAAAGTTGGGTATGTTCTCACTAAATCCGAGGACATTACTATGTTTAGTTTTATTTGTTAAAATCATTGTAATAGACTTAGATATTTCTATATTTTGATGTAAGGGCCGTGTCCCAAGATATTCGTGTGTTAAGATGGTGACTTTGAGACTTAGCCTTATTCCATATGTTTTGTTTTCTATGAAATATATTTTGAAGCTTTATTCAATTGTGTAAAAAGTTTTAATTCCGCACTACTTTTCATATATGTACGCAATGAACGATGTTTGTACATCCCTCCAAGAGATCGAGTACGCCATGCCACGATTTGAGAAATACCATTTCTTCTATGGTGTACTCTCAGGTCGTCAAAAAATACCTAATCGTGCAATGGATAGATGACATCCCAAACCACCACCAACCCTAAGTAGTACACCCTTAAGAAGACTTAGTTCATTACGTTCATTTGTAGGGGATATCTTTAACCGACATACACTATGAGAGCTAGACATGGAATCCCGGTATTAACCCCGACTAGATGAGGGATCCCCACTTGCCTAAGGTAGGGTCATTCTCTTAGCCTTTACATAGATCTCCAATAGCTAAACCTATGAAGGCAAATAGTTAAAGGATAAGGAAATTTCTTCTGAGTAACACACCTCAACTCACGAAGAGTACTCATCTCAAGAGGTACATTGGATACAAAATCTCTACTCACAAAGAGTATCCACCCCTTCTTCAAATCCTCTTAGTTCTAGCATAAGTCCCCACGTAGTTCTAGGCATTCATTACATTCGTTAGCTATAGGTTAATAGATTCTACCATGTACTAGATGTCAACTCACGAAGAGTACTAACCTCTAGAGGTTACTTTGGAATACTACATCTTAACTCATGAAGAGTATCCAACCTCCAACCTTTCTTTTTAAAGATCTTGGGAATAGTTAGGTTGCTACTAAACACTTCATCTCAACTCACAAAGAGTGTCCACCCTAAAATCCCCCTTTTTCATTCACTAGAGTTCTTAGGAATAGTGGGGTTGGTATTAGGCACTTTATCTCTACTCATGAATATTGTCTACCCTAGAATCCCCATTTTCATTAACTAGAATTCTTAGGAATAGTAGGGTTGGTATTAAACACTCCATACCTACTAATGAATAGTGTCTACCGTAGAATCCCCCATTTTCGATCATTAACTTCATTCATTCATTCAAAGTGTGTGTGCGAGAGTACATGTGAGAACACTCTTTACATAAGCGCCATATTCATGACATTGACTTGTAAATGTGATCATACTACATTCATCATATTTCACACACTATCATGCTTCACATTTACATTATACCTCATTTATACGTAGTATCTTCAAGATACACATTTTTAACTTCCTAAGAAATATCATGCATATACATTATAACATCTCTTTACTACACATTCAATTCCTTCAAGTACATACTCATAATACGCATATATATTCATATACTTCAAGTAAACACGCCACTAAAGGTGGACCATACCACTAAAGATCAACTCAATAAGAACTAAACAATATAAACCAACTTGCCCTTCATCCAAGCCTTGGATACCTTTTCTCAATATTTCCAATAAATCACCATAAATCATAAATGGCAGTACATACTCACAATACAATATAAGGAAACAGAACTCTAACATTATCTAATCGTATACAATAAACCCACTTCATAAGTCAAAAGTTGAGAATTTGCATAAGCATGGGTTGATCGAGTTTTTGACATTAAAATCATCAACTAACATTGAAAATATCATATTTCATTTATTAAAACATGTTTTATGCAAAGACCCGTGCTTAGAACTAAAAATAAAAGAATTTTGAAATTTGAAACCCTTTTTGGAAAGTCTTTAGATTGGCTCCTTGAATGAGAGGAATCAAGGATGAACTACCATACCTTAATAGGAAGACGAGCCATTTTCTGATCGACTAGCCATTGTTTCGTTCGTCGTTTGACACTGCCAAATTCTACCTAGCAGCTTCTAGGATAAGACTGGGGTCCTCCTCTAGGGCCCCTCGTGGGTCTTAGGCGGAGTCGAACCCAGACGTTAAGCCCCCAAAAATGGTTATCTATGTATTAGGGTCCTTTAGTATCAATTTGAACCTCAAAAAAAACACAAAAAAAACATGCAAAGTCACACATGAACACACAAAGCACATAGGCATCTAGTCGTCGAACGTCTTGGTCATCCCTTGACATTTGACTTCCAAACTCTTCAAACTGACCTCTAATGATAATATTTAACATTTTAACAACTTATTAACTTCTCTATTTAAATGTAGTTCATTATTAGGGTCGCTACAGAAGAAAAGAAAGAGTTTGCCAAAGATGTACACCGGCTTCCTTGATTAGGAGTTTGGCTTACATGCACATCAGGTTGTGGTGCGGTAGTCCAAACTGGATCATAATATTTATTGGTAGTGGAGGTTAATTAAGAATTTTAAAGTGATCCAATATTACTTTAGTTGAAAGGTGCAGTTCATCAGCAGAAAGTTGAGGTTTACTCACAAAGAGGAGATGGTGTGCTTCGTTACCAAGGTGGCTTGTGTTTTCCTGATGTATGTAAATTGAGGAATCAGATCCTTAATGAATATTATAACTCCAGTTATTCCAATCATGCAGGTGCCACTAATATGTATAGTGATCTACAAGAAGTCTTTTAGTGGAATGGCATGATAAGGGACATGGCAAACTTTGTGGCTAAGTGTCCTAACTATCAATAGGTTAAGAAAGAACATCAAAAACAAGGAGGTATGACTCAAGATATTAGAATTTCTACTTGGAAGTGGAAAGTGATAAACATGGAATTCATTACGGGTTAATCTTGTACTCGCAGACAACATGACTCTATTTGGGTGATAATGGACAAAGACATGAAGTTCGCTCACTTCTTGGATGTCACGACTACAGATTCAGTGAAAGACTACTCCAAACTCTACATTAATGATATAGTTAAGTTGCCTCGGTTCCCTTTTCTATCATCTCCATAGAGATCCTCAACTTACCTCTCATTTCTAGAAATCATTTCAGAAAGGTCTTGGTACTCAAGTAAATCTCAGTACAACATTTCATCCAGGTACAGATGGTCAGGCAGAGAGTACCATTACGACCTTAGAGGACATGTTTAGAGCTTGCGTAATTTATTTCAAGAATGTTTGGAATTATAACCTACATCTCATAGAGTTTGCCTATAAGAAAATATTTCATTCCAGTATCAAGATAAATCTGTATGATGCACTATATAGGAATAGATGAAGATCCCTCATTGGTTGATTTGAAATAGGTGAAGCAGTCTTGATTGGTATAGATTTGTTCATGAGGTTATGGAGAAATTTCATCTCATCAGTGATAGATTATAGACAGCTCAAAGTCGTTAGAAGTCCTACGCATAGGTGAAAAGAAGGGACTCAGAGTTTGAAATTAATGGTTTGGTTTTCTTGAAGGTATCACATATGAAGGGGGTAATGATATTTGGAAAGATATTTAAGTTGAGTCATAGATATGTAGGTCCTTACGGAATCCTAACAAGGGTTGGTAATATGGCCTATGAGTTAGAGTTGCCAGCAGAACTAGCAGTGTTTCATCTAGTATTCACATTTCCTTGTTGAAGAAGTATGTGGGTGATCTGGCATCGATAGTACCATTACAAAGCGTGGTTATGAAGGATAGTCTCACTTAAGAAAATGTTCTAGTTGGAATTTTTTACCATCATATTCGTAGGTTTAGAAATAAGGAAGTCGCTTCAGTAAAGGTTTTATAGATGAGGCAGTATGTAGAAGGAGCTACTTGGGAAACATAAGCAGCCATGATTACCAAGTATACTCTGATGAATGTTTCTAAGGGGGCGATATTTATAACACCTAATATTCGAGAAGGTAGGAAAAAAATGAACCTTTCCAGTATTTGGCACTAGAACCTACGGAAGCCACCAACGATCCGTGGTCTAACACATGATCTATAGGTGGGCCCGTGGTTGGAAAGTCCTACTTCTCCAAAATGTTAGGTCCAGTACTTTTATACATTTCACTAGGAAGATTATTCATTTGATGCATGAGTCATAGGTAGGTTTCTTAGGTGAGTCCTAGACATAGAGGAATTTTAAGAGCAAAAGATGAGACCAATGGTTGTGGTCCACATTCTGTTAATGGACCCACGAAACATAGTTGGGGTCCCATCATTGGGTTTTAGACTTAGGGGTCTCTAATCCACCCCACGGATGACCAGTATAGTTGATGAGTTGGTATTTTGACTCATTTAGGGTTGAATATCTAGAGTTGTAAAGTCCTCAGTGTCTATTTTATGTTGTAAACTGATGTTTAAATGTTAGTTTGCAACAATAGAGGCATAAGAGAAAGTCAAGGACATAAACGAGCAAAAAGGAGAGAAAAATTGAAGAAAAGAAAGATTGATGATCGCCAAAGCCACTCGGTGACTCGTTGAGTTGCTCTTCAACACGTCAAAAGTTCCAGTAGACCAGCCCTTGGATAAAAACAACTCGCTGATTAAAATGGTGAATCAGTGAAGTACGTTATAATCGCCTAAATTTACAACAAAGAGATGGTAAAAAGTTAGGCCAAGAAAGCGATGGAAGGAACATTCGGCGCATCACCGATCTGGTCGGCAATGCTCGACTTATTTTGCCAATTGGTCCTGAAATTGAAAATATGTGTGAGTATTAAAAGGTATTTTAAAAAGACAGTTCCGTAAATTCTAAGTTTTTAGGGAGATAGTCTTGAGTTTTTGAGAGTTCTTACATTTGGATTTTTATCCCAAACATTGTTCTTTATGTTTTTAAGTAGATTTTTAGGGATTTATTGTTTTGGAAGTTAAGTGAAGCACTTACAAGACTTGTAGATTGTTACCCAAGCTAATGGAAAACATAGTTGGTAACTATTTCTTTCTCTTTGCTATGTGTAGCTAAATCTTGGAGGGGTGATTATGTGGTTGAATGTTTCAAATAGCTTATGGGTGTTAGTATTTAATGATTTCATTTTTCATTTGAAGTGGGTTTAATTAGTTTTTGAGTTTTTATTGATCAATTTTAGTTGCAAATGCAATTCTAGCATAGTATTCTAAGCTTGCTTGAAAAAGAAACTTAGAGTGAAAACTATTAATTGATGATTGTAGTGATTGGGTTATTGTGTACTTATCTTGAGAAAGTGGTTCTAAATCACTCCTACGAATATAGCTTGAAAGAGTATATTGATTGAGGTATTGGGTTGTTTATCTTGGTTATGTTTGTCGAGGTTTGAGATAATCCGCTTGATTTGTGATAGTTGATTGAGAGATGGTTATTTCACCTAAAGTCTAGCCTACCCATTAAGATTCAATGACTTTTAGTAAACCTTAATCACCCATACAGAGAAATTGGTGTTCAATTGATCACATCCCCAAGGATCCCTCTCTCCTTGATTAACCCCATGTGTCAGTAGTTGTTAATTGATCACTATAATTCCCCCCCCCCCCCCAAATCGAAATTAATTGTCAAGCCTCTTCCATTTACTTTAATTATTTCAAAACTGTATACTCCTACAATCTATTAGGACACTCCTTTCACTTTGTAATTGAATTCTTTATTGTATCATTCCATGTGGGATCAACCACAACTCTTTATTGGATTTATACTTGATTGCGACCTCCTACACTTAGAATTGTATTAAGTGTAGTTGAGCATTATCAAAAATGGTGTTGCTGCCCGTGAATGATGTTTACAATTATTTTAGTGAAATTTAGTTAAGAACTGATCGTTTTGTATTTGAATCCACTCATTTTTGTGTTTTATTGGCTGCTCTTGAACAGGTGAAGAGATGAGTGTTAACGTGAGCAATTCTAGTCGACCTCTTCATAATGATGACACTGTAACTTGCATGATGTCATTAAAGATCGATTTGGATGTGCGGGTGCTATTTGGTTGCCTTCAATTGTCAGAAATGCGGTGCTTCATGTGCCTAGTACTATATTGCAGTTGTTGCAAATGAAGGGTCTATTTGAGGTTTAGCTATAGAGTATTCTCATGACCACATTCGAAACATTGTGGATGTGTGTCATTCATTTTCCTTCAAGGACATTATTAAAAATTGGTTCGTCTTCGCTTGTTTCCTTTTTCCCTTATGCGAGAGGCGACGAAGGGGTTGGCTGTGTTACCAAGGAATTCAATCACTTCTTTGGACTCTATGTTTATGTCATGTGGTCTGTGTAGGTTATTAGTATCTTCCACAGTCAGACTTATAGTAGCTTCCACAGTTGAACTCTTTATGTATTGACTAGGTTTTTGCACTTACTTCAGTATACAGTTTAGTATGTTATCATCATGATTATTACTTGGTCATTGTATTTAGTTTATCTTTCAGTTATACTTCAATACATATCTATATCCTTGTTCATATTGTATGATTTCTCAATTATGCATTGTTCAGCTTATATACTTTATTCAGTGTAACATATTTGTATCTTGCATACTCAGTACATTCCAAGTACTTACATACACTTTTATCTACATAATTTAATGATGTAGGTTTAGGCACTCAGCATGCAGATCATGCTTAGATCGATTCTCAATTCGAATTCAGCAGCTTTAGTGGTGAGTCCTTAGACTTCAAGGACAATATAAGTCTTTACTTTCAATTTTCAGTTTTGTTATAGTTATAGCTTGGGGCATGTCCCAACAACTCAATTCAGTAGAGGCTTTCAGACATAGTAGTAGATTAGCTCAAGTTGTTACATGTTGGTCAGTCAATATTAAACTCTTAGTTTATTTTACTTATATTCAAACTATTTGGGTTTTTTACCCATCTTCATATATCCCCTATTTTAGCTTTCGCATAGTTTATGTTTTACTCATTAACTTTTAGCATGCTTGATATATGGCAGACGCAGGGTTAAGTTGGAGTTACGTGTGACCCTAGGTCCTATATTACGTCTAGGGGGTATCCTCGAGCTTGACAAAGGTTGAGATTTTTATTTTCTAAATTTTTGAAATGTATGAAAAGGTGAATATGGATTTTTTCACCATCCATGTGAAGCATATACTGTTATATGATTTTAATGTATGCATCTATATTATGGTCACATGTGCTTTCGTATGAATTTGCAATTTGATTTTCTCAAGGGTGTTTGCTCTAATTTTTAAATCAACAGCACACAAAAAATTATAAATTTATAATAATGATGTTTATTCATATACAAGTGGTTTAAGCAAAAATTATAGGACTCCAATTGTAGTAACCCATTGGTTATGAGTAGAAGACTCCTAAAAATTTGTATGTCATATGTTTTTTAAAATGTAGCAACACTTGTACATATCAATCCAACAAGATTCTCCTATCAAAATAGGTTCAGAGCCAGGTACCAAATTATTCTCATCTAGAAATTTAACTGTGTGATATATTATTCAATTGAATCACCACTACGCAATGCACAAATATGAGTCCCAAAATAAGGATGGATGAATGTTAGATTCTCTAACATTTGGGGGAGGAATGATTAGCAACTGAAAAATATGTTATACATAATAAATTATAATTGTATGATTCTCTATGAATTAATTTAAGTCAATTATCCGACACATTTGCTGAAGCTATGTTGAAATTTCATTGCGATGCTTCAACGAAAATTTCTTGAAGGACATAATTTATGACATGCATGAAGCATGATACATAAAACAAATCGAAAGAGAAAACTTATTGAGGAAGAAGAGGAAAAAATGATCAAGATGATCATAATAATGAGGCAAGTGCATTAGAAGGAGTACCATGACATAATAGTTTATAAAACCTTGGAAAAGGCTAAGGTACTTGAAAATGATGAAAAATAAAGTGAGTTTGACAAGTTATGTCATATTAAAATCAGTATTAGATAAACATCAATGATATCTTTGATAAAATGTAGCTCTCAAAATTACAAATGGTGACGAGGATCGTGAATTCAACTCTGTCAAATAGTATCATAGATAAATGATTGGCAAAAGAAAATACACAATTTAAGTATATTTTATTTCACTTGAAAAAGTAATGTTTTGAATATAATGTCAGTGGGGTAAAAATAGATTATTGTGCAACAAGTAAAATTCTAAGATATAAAGTATGGCTTGTGTCCTAGGGGTATAAAGAGCTTTTGCAAAAGTCATGACATTATTATATGGAGATGTGTTTTCCTATGGTAGATGCAATGAGATTTCTCCACTCTGGCAATATATGAAAAACTTGAATACACAGAATAAATGATTTTCATGTCTAGCTAGACAAGTAAATATTATATGAAAATCCTTAAAGTGTAAATATTTCAAAATTATCCTATTGAGTAGACCAATAATTGTGAGATCTCTTAACATAAAGATTCATATCAATCTTCTTGAAATGATTAGAAAGTATTATGTGTAATTGGTGCATTTATGTATCATGATATTACTCTCATGGTATAGTAATTTTTTAATGTGAATACAAAATATAACATTACTCATATCAATAGAGATATCAAAGTGATCAAATATTTATTTATAAATGTGTTTATTCTAACCAATCTTGTCAAGGTTTAATGGTTATGAAACTATGATTTATAGGAAGTTTGATTTCAAGAGATATATATGTTTTCATGCGGAAATAATTCCATATCATATTATTCAACAATACAATAAATTTTATTACATAAAAAGGATTTGTCACTTGACTATTGCTATAAACAAATCAAATGAGCAATTTGTCTACACCAACGAGGTCACAACTAAGTGATTGTCAATAATGCATTTGGCTAAACCCAACATATCCAAGAGACAAGAAAATGATATATCTGAATAAACTCAAAGATGTAACATCTTCATGAATGTGATTTGGACAAAGACACAAACGATATCAATATTTGAAAAGCTAATATAAGATTGAGAGGTGTCATTTACAAGAGTTAAGTAATATTTTAATCGGGGGGAGGGGGGGGTAAAATGTGTGTTGCATCCTTTTTTTCTTAAGTGGGCTTTTGTCCCAATAAATTTTACTGGCAGGGGTTTTTATTGAGGTAGCTTTCAA
Source organism: Solanum lycopersicum (assembly GCF_036512215.1). Lineage (NCBI taxonomy): Eukaryota > Viridiplantae > Streptophyta > Magnoliopsida > Solanales > Solanaceae > Solanum > Solanum lycopersicum. The sequence goes on along the minus strand of NC_090800.1, from coordinate 34,489,905 downwards.
TGTGTATTACTAGATAGACATAATACATAAACATGACCCTTAACTTTGCTTCAACGGATCCTCCAACTTGGAGTGTGCACAAGTAGGCACTTAAACTTACATAAAATTGAATAAGTAGACACATTTATTCTACATGACATAATACATATAGGACACCATGTAGGATACAAAATTTTCATGTAAGGTGTCATGTAAGATGATGTGTCTATTTTCTCAATTTATACAAGTTTAAGTGTCTACTTATGCACACTCCAAGTTAATGGCCATAGTTACCAATTGAAGCCAAGTTAAGGGTCATGTTAATGTATTATGCCTACCAGATGTGTACTCTTTTTCCTTCAAAGGGAATTTTTTTCAAAAAATTTTCCTAGTACGATTTTAACGAGTCTCATTATCTATGGATTAGCTCTAGTAAGTAGTAAATGCACCATATTGTCGATGTCCATTGCACAATTTTCTAAACAAGTTCCAAATAGCTCAAATAAGTAGTTTGCTGAAAATCCTTGTAGTAGCTTCCTTAGGCTTGCAACCACGAATGATTATATTGATATACAAAAAATCTATAAAAGTTATAGTACCACAGATTAATTCACAAAATTCATATCAACTTTGACAAAATACAAGCAAGATTGGCATACGAAGAATAAAGAACTGAATTGTGGTCTTTGTGAAGGGAGTAGAACACACTACTCTCAACCAAGATTTTGTCTCACTAGATAAGATAACAAATAATATGTACGACACATAGTACATTTTCTTAGAAAAAAATTGTACATAAACATCCAATGGAAAGTCTTGTAAATAATATATTTATAGATGTCATGTGATGTGCCCCACTTTTGCTACCCTAGAAGTATAACATCTCCAAGTCATATTACACCTATATAGAAGGCATTCCCACAACAATACAACACTCAAAAAAGGGGATTATTATCCATATTATTAGTTTATGTATTCCTCTTTCTTTCTCTTTCCATTTGATTTCAATTTTATATTTATTTTATAACAAAATTGAGATTTGCAGCATTTTCTTGAGATGTTTTTCTTTTTGCCACTTGTATCAATATTCTGGCTTCCTTGATAAATTCATAAGAGCATCTCTAACCTTACTTTCTATTTTACTTTACAAATATAGAGTTTTTTTTATATTTTTAGACAACCAACTCTAATCCAATTCTCTATTCGGAAAAGGGCCAAATACACCCTAGTACTATTGGAAATAGTTTAAGTATATCCCCTCGTTAAACTTTAAGGTTAAATACACCACTTTTCTATATTTTCAAGTTTCAAGTCATATACACTTATAACCAACAAAGGACACATGGACAGATGAGACTAAAGAACTATTAAATTTAAAATAAATTCAATTAAGATATAACCCGACCTAATGTATAATGTTGACCCACCTAATTCATCTGAAACATAAAAAGCCCTAAAATCCATCTTTTTTTGTATCTAGCAAAGGAAAGGAGCATTCTTCAAAAGAAAGTGTCGTTTGATGAAGTTGAGTCATTCAGTGTGTGCTCACCAAACACCTTGTTACCATGTACAATAATTCCTAGTAAAAATTGTTTCTGAAGTTAACCATTTTCGAAAAAGGAACATTTGTATGTGTCATGTTGTTCTTTCTTAAATGATTTTTGACTTTTGACAGAGGTGGTTATTGAAAGACATTTAAAGTTCAACCTTCAATTTGGCAAAACTACAAGTTTCCATTTTTTAACGACTCGGCATTCTCACTTCTTATTGTTGAATTATAAATTAACATCAAAATTTAAGTTTATCATCATTAGTCTTGCCACTACATATGCTCGTGAGTTGTCTCAATTTGGCATTGAAGTATGACTGACAAGTGATTCGCTGCATACCTCTTTGGCTGCATGCCTCTTTGGTTGTTGGAGATACTTAATCATGCATCAGGTTGCTTTGTTTGAAAGATAAATTGGGTTGATCAATGTTATAGATTAGGTCGTGTATATTATTGGGGCAGGGCGAGTTATATCCGAATTGAATTTATTTTAGATTGAATAGTTTTTTAATCCTAGTTGTCCACATATCCTTTGTTAGTTAATGATATTTTTAATTCGAAAGTATAATGCGCGAGGGGGAGGGGGGGGAGATATCTTTAGCTCGAAAGTATAACAAAGGGTATCTTTAAACTATTTCGAATAGTTTAGTGGTATATTTGGCCCTTAGCCAATCTCTATTTTCACCTCTAAAATTTTTTTATTCCTTTTCCTTAACATTATATTGTTATTTCTATTTCATTTTATTTTCTCATTTCATACCTAAATCATTTCTTTCCTTTTTGTTTACAAATAATCACTCTATATAATTTTCATGTAACATAATTTTTTTTATTTTTCAAATTCTTTACCTATTATAAAATTATATTTTATTTTAAATTTCTAAAAGACAGAAATTACAAGCAAATTTAATGTATACATACATATTAATGGACAATTCAAATAAAAATAAAATTATTAATGAAATATGATTACATAATCATCACATAAAAATTCAACTTTCAAGATTATTACGTTGCTCTCAGAAATGTCCTATTAATGTGTTATAAAGTTCAAAATGAGCATTTTTATGCATTCTTGTATTTAGATTATTATATTATGCGTTGTATGTTAAAATTAAAAATTTCATCTTACCATTTAAATTTTGTGCATTCTTAATAGTGAATAAATAAAAATAATTTTAAACTATACCACTTGAAGTTTTTTTTTTAAAAAAATGAAATATTATTAATTCAAAATAAAACTAGTATAGATTAAATAATCTATTTCTAAATTTTAATAAATAATGAGTATTAAAAGTTAAAATAATGGTCTTATATGATTTATAATATATTAATTGTAAATATTATATAATACAAATAATAACAAAATAACCAAAAAGTGAAATAGAGAATATGATAGTAGTTCCCCAAATTTGGAGAACTACTATTCAACTCTCCATAAATAGAGAATAAAGAGTGAAATGAAAGGTGGTTGAATAGCTCATTTTTTATTTTAATGTTCAAATACAAAGAATTGAGAGTAAACTAGAAGTGAGTTGAGGTGAGTTGGAGATGGTAGAAAGACTGACGCAAATGTGTCTACAGCTTTTCCAACAAAAATAGAAAAAATTGATAAGATAAACAAACAAGGTCCATAAACAACTATCCATATGTAAAGTATCTGTAATATTTGGCAGTAGGGTATGGATAAGTGTACCAATAAATTAGGAGAATTAAGGTGCATCTGAAAGAATGGGGTCAGCTATAACTTTGAGCCTAAAGTGTATCAGGAAAATAATACAGAGTATTCTGTCATATTGAAACAAACACTTTGCTTTAACACTTGAAAAAAACCAAAAATGTTGTCCCAGAATAAACATACTAGTCAATTTTGCCCTAAAATAAAAAAGATAAATAGAGGACACTTGACTCGAACGGGCTTTCCACATTTTGCTGCGTGATAGCTTTGAGGATATACCTCAAGTCTTGCAATCTCCCAAGTTGAAAGCTAAAACGCTTTACCATAGATATCGAACGTCTTCTTTTCTTCCCTTTTTTTTTGTGAAGGGCTTGACTTTTGCCATTTCATGACATCAGAAACAATTGCACCATTAACGAGTTTTATCAAACTGCCCCTCTTCAAAGAGCAACTTACCTACAACAGTTGCCAATTAACAGTCCATATTGTCTGAACTTCATTTCAGCAATAATCTCATCATGTTACACCACCATATAACAGAATTTAACAACATTAAATGAAGATGTGATTTGCTTTAACAGTATAGTTGAGAACAATTCAAAAAGAAAAATTTAAAACTTGTACACATAAGATAAGGTTGCTAGTCTACCAAATTTTGTGCCACTGAATAAAAGGTCAACACCGCCAACACAAGTAAAAAAAACAGGGAAATTTCTAGAACAAGTTTGAGGATAGTAAACATTTTCTATAGGACCAAAATTGACTCATTGATGAGAAAACTGGAGTTTCCTTGCTCGTTTGTGGACGGAGAGTCTGAGGGGGCACAAAAAAATCAAAACATAAATGAAGACATAATACATCCAAACCTGCGGAGAGGGAAAATATGTCTGTAAGCTTCACCTTTATAATAAGCACGCTATGACAAATTTTTACCTCAGAATAAAACAAGGAAAATCCGGACGAACATAATAATAGATGCAACTGTTCCACCAAACAGGAAATACTGTAGAATGGTTCTCCTCCTCCTGGGACTTACAATCCTGAAGTAGTGCGAAACCACCTCTGAGATAGCCTCACCATCGAGAAAATAAACCTGGAGAAGAAATAGAGGTAATCATAAAAACATGAATTGCATAAAATTTGCAGTGACTGTTGTCCACTGTTTTAGGATTGAATACATATTATGACACAATAATCATAAATTAGAAGCATACAAAAGAGAATGGTCATCTACAATAGATTGGTTAATGTGGTAAAATGGGTCAACAACCTGACTTTACAACGGCGTGTATCCAATGGTTAAGATGGAACTACAAAATCACCTTTCGAACAGGAATAACATATTCTAGAAGTACTAATAAGAACTCATTAATTAATCTGAAGGGGGCAAGAGACAAGATGGCTGAGCATGAAGTAACAACTGTAAATAGCCAAGGAAAGCCCTAGAATGAGTTCTCTTTCTTCAGAAAAGTCCTAGAACAAAGCTCACTAGGGTCTCAATATAATGAAAGAGGCACATCGATGTTTCCAAATTGTCCTACACATTCTTTCATCATCTCTTTTCTTGTGAAGGAAGATGCTCATAGAATAATTTAATGAAGTGTCTCAAATTTATTACCACGTCTAGATCACATTTAAGTTCAATCAGGTTCTTCGGCTGGCTTCAAGATTTGTATGGACACATTTACTTTTGGTGCAGTTTCCTTGTGATCTCTCTAAACCATTTACATGGACTTGGGACTGGACATATGTCATACTGGAAATGCATACCCTTAAAAGTTTCTAGCAAGTCATTTATATATGCATTTAGGTACCTAATCCATGTCTACGGACAAATAAGTGTCTGACCAACAGAGAATCTAATGAGTTGTCTGGTATATTTCAAGCAGGAATGGCCCACTTTAACAAAAAGCATTTACCTCAACCTAGTACAGTTTTGCAGATGCGATGTCATCTAATTTGGCACCCCCAATAGACATTACATTAATGAGCACAGAATGCAGGTCTAGGAAATGCATGGGGAAATCATTGCCATTTTACTTATTTCACAACTCTGTTAAAGCACAAATATGCCTTTTCTTTTCCCCAAATGAGCAGTTTAGTCTTCCAGCAGTGAGCTCTTTCAATGAAACAAGTCAGAAAATTTATTGAAGCACATCTATAAATTTATGCTAATGTTGCATATCTCTCTAGGCGATTTAAGCAGATAGTGGGTGTTTTTTTTTGTTTTTTGTTTTTGAGAGAAAAAAAAGGGAAAAAGAACAGATAGCAGGTTTTTTTTTTTTGGGGGGGGGGGGGGGGGGGGCTTCTAAAGTTTACAAGTCTTAATAATGCCATGATGAGGTTCAAGCTAAGTTGCTCTGACTTTTCACTTTTGGTACAGCACCCGTGTCGACACGACATGGGTGTGGAATCCATGTCCGATTTGGTCAACCAATTTTGAATACTTTGACCAAAAACAAGAGAAAATCTGGATAGTTTTAATGATTTCTATAATCAATACAAAAGTCAAGGTGAACTTGAAGGAATGAATACCTTTTATTTAGAAATTTCTATGTCACTTTTTTCTTTTAATCTCCTTCCAAGATTCTCCTCAAGTTCTCTGCATAATATCTCATAATTTAGGTTTTATAACTCTATTTTTCAGATACTTCAATTATATTTAAAAAAAATCCCCACACCCGTATCCATACATGGATCCATTTCCCCGAATCTTAGATAATGAAGTATCCGACCTCTAGATCCACACTGGTATCGGACACCTGCACCCGAGTCCGAGCAATCCAAATGAAGTGGTATTATAAATCAAAAAGAAGACAAAGACATGAACAGTAAAATTGGAGTTCAATTCAAGTACTCGAATAGTTAACATTTTTCTCTCTGTTCCAACTTTTACAGGTAAGATGAAAGAACACAATCATTTTATGCAAGGATCACGTTTCACCTGGCTGCATGAAAAGCATGTTTATTTGTGTCACATAACTTAAGCCATCTAAAGCAATAAAATGACAAGTTTCTTAGCATTGCTCAATTGCTTCCTCCTTAATACTGATAAAATATTATGTGATTATAGCGCTTCTAGTCCAATGGATGCTTCATAATTTGTTGTTCGCAAGCTATAATTACTATAGAAAACAATATTTTCTAAATAAACATTCAGTTTGTGAAGTCTATATAAGGTTGGAAGAAGTATGTCAGAATAGAAGAGGAAAAAGATAATATATACTATTTTACTTAGAATAGGAATAGGAATAGTATATAGAATCCTATTTGGTAAAGGAATCTAATGTAGTGGCGATAAATAGGGTCTCAATGTAATAGTATGGATACACTGTTCAATAATATTCTTCACAAATATTTCTGATAAGGTGTCAAAGCCTCTACAGTCTTGGTAGCTTTCGCTGTCGGTGGGCGACTATTACCCATATAATGTCGCCCGTCTGGCCAATGATAATGTTAGCAAAAGTTGGGTCATCGTATTTTTCTAGTGAACATTTTCTCATATCTAATTTGTGTAGTATCCTGCCATTTTCCGCAACTACTTTCTCATATTCGATTTGCATAACACAGTACTATCATTTCGGCGACTACCTTTTCATATTTGATTTCTATAGTACCGTGCATTTCTTCAGTGCCTAACAGAACTGATACTTCCCAACAACAGCACGTTTGAGATTCAATTGGATCTTCACATCAAAAGATGTGACAGATATGATCACATGCAGACTCATAAACATGGGAAACAGAGAGTTATCTCTTAGATATGAATACATACCGGCAGGCTGTTGAGAAGTGCAAGTGTCATAGAGACGTGAAAGGTGAACATCAAAAGCCTTTCCAGTACATAAGGAAAATGTGCACCAAATTTAGCAGACCAACGAGGTTGATATGAAGTCAAGAGAACTGAATGCTTTATTGAAATTGCATCACCCACAAAAACAGAGGTCTTAACACACGGATTCTCCTTGGAATTGTTATCTTCGATTACATGTGTTCTTCCAAGATGCAAGCACTGTGGCAGAGAAGAGCTTGAATATGTGATCTCCACCCATGCTACACCAGTTGACAAAAGTGGAAGAAAGCATGTTGCCTCCTACACCAAAACATCAATTATTCACATATTCAAATGCATTCTTTGTGTTGTTATGCTTAATCTAATCACATTTGTGTATTATAAACTACAGGAGCAATATTTTTGGCTGTTCATGAGAAACATGAACTGTCAAACTGATACAACGTGTAGCTTCTGGTCTCAATTGGAGAACACTGAACTGCGTACCTTGGAACAGAAGCAGCTGCTCCTATTGCTGTGAAGTCTGCCCCAACCATCACCGCATTTCTCAAGCTTCAAGACATCCTTATCATAAAAGCAATGGAATACACCTCCATCCCTTTGATGGTTAACCTCAAGATTGTCATCATCAACCATGGCCTGGTCCGAGCATGGAATGGTTATAAATGCACTTAGTTCATCAGGACAAGTTCTGTTGCCTTCCAATGAAACATGTTTGCCTTCTTCAACCAAAGAATAGGGAATACAGTATCCTTTACCACTACTACTTTTCATAGAGTTCTCAAGAAGGCTGTTATTCTGGAAGGTTTGATAAGAGTGTTCAGTTAATACGTCAATTATTTGTGACCACTCCAGAGCATTATTGATGCGGAAATCATCCAATGATATAATGACATCACCAGGAGACAAATGGCCAGCCAACGGCGATGTTGGAGACACCTCCAGTACCTGCTCAAGATCATGTGATTGTAATCCATTAGTCACATAAATGCCTAATTAGGTCCCCCAAATTAGCACATTGCAGTACAAGAATTAATTCTCAATTACCATGGGGCCTTCATCATGAATGTAAAATGCATACAAGATAAAGGGTTGAAGGAACAATGCCCAGGCACAAACAGCACAAAGCTGAAAGATAATAAACCCATTAGTTCAAAAACTACAGAATATGATAAACACAAATGGAGATCGACTAGCATTTAATAACTAAGAGCTGCTATAAGCACCCACAACTGCATTATGCCAAATGCCAGCACAGTATATTCGAAGAGCAGAAACTTTGGACAATGCCTGCAATAACTCATGATTGAATGCCAGTAGAGCGCCTGGAAATAATACAGCCAAAAATACAGCGATGTACTCCATCTGTATGCCCTCACTGCTTTTCCAGAATGTAGTGCCTACAGAAGCAGTTGTGAGATTCATGTACCACCACTACTATGTCTCAAAACATGTCAACTGAAAACATGTCAACTGATCAGGTTTGCACATACAGTCAGCCAAATGTAGAATCAAAGTCAAAAGATCATAAAGAATACCTGATATAACATAACCAGCTCTAAATAAGTACCTAATGTTCAAGTATGTGCTATACTCTGACCCAGTTGACTTTCCTAGAAGCATGTCTATTATTCGCAGTGCAGCAATGATGCTTATACACCAAGATTTTATAGAAGCTATTAATCATGACTCGCAAAAAGCACCTTAAAAAGAAGATATTTGGAACGAATTGCTTGCTTATTCCCTACTGTTTCAAAAGAAAAAGCTTATTTCCTCGAGCATAACCGGGTTTAAATAGTGTTTACAAGTAATCCCAGAGACAAAAGGAAAGGATTCAAGTGATCCTACAAAGGAAAGGAAAGTATTTCCTTGATAATTTCTTATCCTATTTACACAATAATAGAGACTCTAAAGTCTAAACCATTTTTATATATACAAAGTATTGACGAGTCCTACATCAGTTGGTGCAGAGTTGGATGATTTGCAGATTGCAAATTTCTCATCATGCAGTAGTATATGGGGTTTGGTAGCAAAATACCAAGCAGTTGAGATAAAATTCTCCATAATTTTTACACACAGTATCTCCGATAACATATCCTATATGGTGACTTCCAGTATTCCTCTTGTTGCTTTGAATCATCCTTCTCAATATTCACATAGATTTTTCTCCCTTAGTACATGGAGGAACGAAGAAAGATATTTACCTTTCTGTTCAATTCGATTCTCCCTGGAATCAGACTTCTCCACCGGAGTTGACCAAGCAGAGGTGCCTGCCTCCGAGAACTGAAGTCGGCGAACCGTTGGCTGTGACCGAGAAGTAGGCTCACCAAACGTTTTAAGATATAGATACTTCTGCGAATCTGAATAAGAATGGGGGTCTTTGTTCCCTTCCATAATCGATTGAAGTTGAGATGGAATGAAGCTACCAAAGGTGAGCGGTGTAGTTTACAGCTCAGCCCATCGTCTGGAGTTACCAATTACAGCATTGTTGTAGCTCCCTTCCGGGAAATTTGGATCAAAGTCACGGTGATTCCTCAGTCAGTGCACGTTACAAAATCCTAGCTAAAATGCGCCGAGAGAGAAACATATTCTAACCTGAATCCCCTCCATGTCCGAAAAAGAACTTCTAGAGTAGGGACTCAAACATTGTTGGCTCTAGTAAAAGAATTTCCAAATTCCTTTCATTACTCTAACAACTTCCTGAATAACAACCCGTAGGGGATCAAACCTTAGGTTTTAATAAATTAAGATCAAAGGATTTGGGGGGTAGCAAGTACATTGCTGGTCAGCAAAGAGAAAGTGCACCATAACAGCTTCTAGAGAGATGAACGATGTTCGAACAGGAAGATGAGCACCAATGTTGGACAGACGAGTTTGTATAGCTTGGGAAGGAAGAAAAACAGAAGAAAATGTGATCAGACAGGCAACACCTATGCCTGCATATTATAAGAATCTGAAAGTCCAAGATGTTGTCTTCCCAAGCATTTTGTCAAGCAAGGGTGGCACTGAATGACAAAAAGCCTTTTGGTGCTTAAAGTCACTCCCCCTTAGGAATACCAATATAGCATAGTATTTGAGTTTGTATAGCTTGGTTTACCCCTCCAAAGTAAATGGAATACTTGTGCAGATTAGCATGAAGACCAGAAGCTTGGGAAACTTGTGAGAAACACTGGAATAAACATGGACAGATTGCACATCACCCTGCTATATGAAAACAGGTCAGCAGCAAAGCTTAGTTGTATGATCCTCATCTTGGGTGAAAATGAATTTTTTTATCAGTGTGAAGAGTCTTCGATAGTCTATTAAATTAATCCATAAAAATAAAAAGTAGGAAAACGGAATGGGGTATCCTTGCCTCAAACCTCTCTTAATAGCGAAGGGAGGAGTTGGAAAATTATCAAGTGCAATAGAGTAGGTCACAGTAGAGAGGCATGTCATGATCCATTCAACAATTAGATCTAGGAAATGAAGACTGGCCAGAGTTTGCACCAGCCTCCAAATAAATTCTTACTACCGACTTAGTACTTACCGAGTCATAGGCCTTCTGGAAGTCTCTCTTCAGCATACACCTTGGAGAAATCCCCCTCGTATTTGTACCCCTTAACAAGTCCATGGCTAAGGACAATGTTATCAGATAGCAACCTTCATGGTACAAATGTTACATATGTTATCAACTTCTATCAGTAAGGTCTTCAATGATTTTACTCAGTCTCTTGGTAATGATTTTATGATTACACAAAACATTGCAACAAGAAGTTGGTCAAAAGTCATTGATGGTGACGGGGTGTTTCACCTTGGGAACTACAGTGACTGAAGTGCACTTTGATCCCTCATTTGCTCCTGTTCAATCACACATAAGAAACTATGTCTTAGTAAATCTCAACCCGAAATAGAGATCCATAGCCCTCGTTTCCCTCCAGCCCGAACATTTGTCCACAAAACTCTCTGCCACTCAGAAACACTTGTAAGGGCTCTAGAACTCACGATTCTCAATAGAAAGACAAATTAGGCTAAGCACCAAAAGTAAGTCGCGGGTGAACCAGTATACGATTCTTGCCCTTTTAGTTTCCATTTTCCGGAATGGGCTTTGGATTTTCTAGGCCCCAGACGTTTCATTGATCAAAGCAGCATGGGAAATACATCTACATCAGCAGATGTTATTGTAACGTATTCTCTTGCTCAACTAACCCTAATTATGTCGCAGAATAACAGCTTAAAATTCCCAATCATCTCTAAGTAAGGTCTTCCAAGAAGCCTAGACTTTTGATGGCTTGCCAGTATTTAATTTTTTGTTTGATGAATTAATTTACTTCATGACCGCAGAAACTCATCCACTGAGAATTTTAATCATCGCCCATCATATATGCATTGGCCACACAAGTAATAATTTCTCCCCTTAGTTCCAAAATCAGTAGAAATAATGAAAGTGTACAAGTAAGAGAAAGGAACAGAATCGTTCAAGAAGACTTCCATGAATATATACCAAGTATAGTATAATCCACATTTTACATTTTCCTTAGAACAATTTCAAAAGAGCATTAGCCTTAACCTTGCAGCAGCCAGAGCGTGCCCAAGTTCATGTACTGAAACCGATATGAAGGAAGACATGCATAGATAACCAATGTCAGCCAGTGAGATGGTCAAGCCTGATATCTGCACGTCAAAACATATGAAGCAATTACAAGTATTTAGAAAACCATTGAATCAGAGTGCAACTAGCTGTTTCTAGCTCAGATCATGTATATGTAGGTCACACCATGCTCACCCCTTTACCTTAAGCCATTAAGGTAGCATAAATGTAATCACTCCTTAGTCATCAACTAGTTACAGCAGTAGTTATTTCTTTTATAGTAGTAGTTATTTTCCTGTAATAGTGCAGTTTTCCGTTCCAGTAATATTAGGAAGTCCTAGTTTCTAGGGGTAGTTAGTGTTGTATTTAAACTATATGTTTGTCTCAGGAAATAAAAGCAGAAAAGTATTTTCACTTTTTGAGTACTTTAACTCAAGAGATTGCAGGTTCACTCTCAACGAACAATCACCATAGGTCATAGGAAGAAAACATTAGTTTTATATTGCAGCTTCCATAAATAGATCCATAACAGGGGACCATAACAATAAGTGAAGGCTATCTCACCTCAAGCCTTAAGAGAAACAGACAACCAATATGGATCCATGTTGAGATCAACAGATGTGCCTTGAAATTGCACAGCTGCTGCCTTTTACTTGAGTTTTCAAAGTCCTTTTGCATGACTCTTTTTGTGTTTTTAGTGTTCGAATGTTGTTTTCTAGATGTTTGATGTCAAAATGGCCAAAAACATGGAAAAGCTGAGAAAATGGCCAGAATGGCAATCCACAATCCATAGAACAAAGTGCGGGCCTTAAATCCTGGCATGGTGCGGAAAAGATATTAGAGATGCTACCTGCTTGGTCTTCTGAAGTCGACCAATCCATGGTGGGAAGTACGAACCATATGTCACATTCAAGATACGTACATCTGGATAAGACAATGCTGGAAGGTTTTACAAACAGTGGAATATTGTACAGTCAACGGATCAAACCATGGTCATAGTCCAGTACCTCTAGGCGGGAATTCACGAAAGACTTAAAAGCAATTCATGGACCGTGGATTTATGTACTGTCTGTGGATTGTATCGATGAATTTGACAGTTTTAGGATTCCAAGTTTGTGGGTCATAAATACATTTAATAGGGGTTTTGTAATAGGGAGTTACAATTTTTTATAGTTTTTGATTTCGGAACAATATTCTCTCTCTAGGTACGTAGTTTGGTGAAAAGTGAAGACACCTATTATTTATTTTCATCTTTAATTCTAAGTAAGTCTTATGACTTCATTTTATTCTTCTTACTTTTACTCTTGCATTATGAGTAGTTAAATCCCTTACTAAGTTTACAAACCTAATGCAGGTGTAACGTTCATACGGTTTTTGTGTGTTGCATATTTTTCGGGTAATAACGGTATCAAATAAGGCACTAACCCTTGTTTAATAAATTCTCTCAAGGATAAGTTGAATTTACTTGGCATAATTAATCACTCTTCTCTAAATAACTCCTATAGATTTGAAAAAATGATATTGAGATAAATTGTTCAACTCTAGCGAAAGATTGAGCGGGGAAAGAGCGATTGTACTCGATGAGATTCCTGTGGGATTTTGGAAGAGCACAGGAAAGGCAGGTATGAAGTGGTTAATTGGTTTGTTTGATGCTATTTTTAGACATGCAAAAATGCTCAACAATGGAAGTAGAGTACAAAGGTACCATTGTACAATCACAGGAGTTTCCAATTGCTAAGTCGCACTATCAAGGTTTCGGATATTATGGTGAAGATGAGGTTGAGGAGAGGAGTGTCCATTTCCAAGAAACAATTTGGATTCATGCCGGGACGATCAACTACTGAAGCCATCCATCTTGTGCGAAGACTGTTGGAGATATTGAAAAAGACAGAAGAATCTACATATGGTGATCATTGACTTTGAAAAGGCCTATGACAGTCTCGAGGCATGTCCTCTGGAGGTGCTCAGAGGCTAAAGGTTTCTCGATGGTTTATATTAGAATGATAAAGGACATGTACAAATGATCTAAGACTCGGGTTAGAACGGTGGGAGGAGATTCGGAGCACTTACTGGTTGAGATAGGGTTGCACCAGGGATCTATTCTTAGCCCTTTCCTATTTGCCTTGGTGATGGATGAGTTGACGCGCTCTACTCCAGATGAGGTTCCGTGGTGTGTGTTATTTGCAGACAACATAGTATTGATAATGAGACACGAGATAGGGTTAATACTAGGTTGGAGGTTTGGAGATAAACTCTAGAGTCCAAAGGGTATAGGTTGAGCAGAAGATGAAATATTTGGTATGTATTAGAAATATTGGAGAAGAATATTATTGAATTGTTTATCTATATTATTACCTTGAGATTCTATTTATACACACTACATTATACTCTTTTTCCAGCTAGGACACTACATTACAATTATTTTTCAAGCAACATTATATATTTTATTCTTATAGTCTTATACAAATTTCAATTCTAAGTGGGATTGTGTATACTGTTCTTGTTTCTATTCCTATTTTAAATCTCCCCCTCTGGTGCATGCAAGTCATATGTACCTAGCTTGTTACAAATGTTATTAATACGAGGACTAGTGAGGGACTTGGTGAAGATATTTAAAAGTTGATCACTTAACTTCACAAATTTTGTAAACCATCGCTCGAAAGTATCTGAAGATATTTAAAAGTTGATCACTTAACTTCACAAATTTTGTAAACTATCGCTCGAAAGTATCTTTTCTCTAACATAATAACATTCGATCTCAATATGCTTACTCCTTTCACGAAGTACTGGAGTTTATGCAGAATGTCGATAGAACACAGAATGATCAACTCCACTACGAGTCATGCCAAACTCCTAAATTATTATGTTGACTTCCTAAACAAAGCTCGAGAAGACTTTCAAATCATAGAGTCCCCCGTGCAATTGACATTCAAGGCACTCCTCTTGAGCATCAAAACTAGGTGATTGCTCCATATAGAGTTCTTTCTCACCTCAAGATCACCGTGGAGAAAAACATTTTTAATGTCCTACTGATTATAAGGTTAATGGTGAACAATAGGTTTGAGCTTTGGACTTCCATGTTGGAGGCCTCAAGTTTGAAACCCTTTGCCAGCGAAAGCAAGGGGTTTTTCTTATGGGTCGAGCTCGTCGCACCAGGCTTGCCTAGTGCAGGTTACCTCTCCTATGTGGTTGCGAGCTATTGCATAGGAGCGAGAGTTTTAACATATGCGCACCCAAAGGGTAGCGACTGCGGATTTATCTTGTTATTAAAAAAGGCGGACATGTTATTTTCACCACGCGGGAGTATCCCTGTAAGTGGAAAGGGACACGAAACTATACGAATCAGATCTAAGAAGTCACCGAAAAGACACACAATACTACGAAACTCAGATATGAGAAAGTAGTCTGCAAAGATGCACGATGATATGCAAAATCATTTTTCAGAAAGTAGTCACCGAAAAGATGCACAGTACCACACAAATTGGATACGAGTAA
Source organism: Solanum lycopersicum (assembly GCF_036512215.1). Classification (NCBI taxonomy): domain Eukaryota; kingdom Viridiplantae; phylum Streptophyta; class Magnoliopsida; order Solanales; family Solanaceae; genus Solanum; species Solanum lycopersicum. The sequence continues at coordinate 34,474,841 of NC_090800.1, read as the reverse complement.
GTAGACTAGAAAGATGCTCGGTGCTATGCAAATCAGATATGAAAAAGTAGTCACCAAAAAGATGCATAGTGTTACGAATAAGAGAAAGTAGTCAGCGAAAAGATGACACGATGTTATGCAAATCGGATATGAAAAAATAGTCACTAAAAAGATAGCACGGTGCTACACAAATTAGAAATCAAAAACTAGTCACTGATAGGATGGCATAGTGCTACACAAATTGGATATGTGAAATAGTCACCGAAAGGATGGCACGGTGCTACACAAAATTAGATACAAGAAAATAGTCCTTGAAAAGATGGCAATTGACACAATGCTACAGAAACACCAACAGATATGGGATTGACACAAAACAGCCCTAGAAAGTCACTAAAAATTGACGGACGGTGACCTGCCCGGCTAAGTTTTCTTCCATGAATATGGGGTTTAGGCATATAGCATTGGCCCTACTTTTGTTAACACAACCATTGGCAGACGGGCGACATATATGGTCAAAGCCACTGATGAGTCGGAGATTTCGACTTATTTAGGGCTTATTATTCAAGAATTTGTGTCCTCAATGCCTAATTTACGCTCACAATTGATGTGAAAATGTTGACATGCAACAATTAAGGCTCAAGGGCAAGGCAAGAACATGATGCAAAAAGGAGTGAAAAAGTTGAAGGAAAGCAAAGTTGGTACTCGCCAAAGTCACTCGACGAGTCGCCGAGTAGACCTCAAGCTTTCCTAAAGTTCCAGCATAACAACCAATGAAGAGACCAACTTGGCGAATAAACAAGAAATTAGGTGATTCGTCGAAGAGATCGGCGACGACAATCTGGCTCGCCGAAAGTTACACAATGATCGGATGAAAGAGCCAGACCAAAAAGGTGAGAAGAACAACTCAGCGCATTGTTGAACTGGTAAGCGAACCCGTGTGACTGCGCCAAGTTGACTCTATGTTGAAATTTCACGAATGTATAAATATAATTTTGAAACAAAGAAATAGAAGTTCCAAGTTTCAAACACTATTCACCTTTAGGGTTTTTGAGTCTTTACATTTCGAGAGCATTATTTTTTTTTACATTTTTGAGGAGAGATTTAGAGATTGTGGTACTCTAGCTTCAATTTCAACTTTTCGGAAATTGGAGATTGTTAGCCCATCAGATGGAAAACTTTGTTGATAACAATTTCTTGTTCTTTATTATGTGCGGCTAAAAACCCCTTTCCTTGGGGTATGATTATGTAGTTGAATGCTTTAATTAGTTAATGGGTGTCGTTAGTTACTATCTTAATGTTGTTTTGAAGTGGCTTCAATTAATTGTTCATGTTTTAATTGAGAATTTGAAGTTGCAAATGGAATTTTTAGCATTAAATCACTTCAATGCATTCAGAAAACTTAGACATTGCTCCAATTAATCTGAAACAGATTGTTCTTTCATTAGGATATCTGATTACATTAAATCACTTCCCACTATCCAAGGTCTTGCACACCTTTCCCACTGAATATCCCCCCCCACATAACTCTCTTCTTTCCACCCTTTCACAATCAATATGCACGGCTGTCACAAAACGAAAAGAAATCAGAATTTTCCAAGACATTTTACATGTTATGCTTTGGTTGCCATGTTCTACCATTTCCCCTTTCCAAACTCTTATGACGCATAAAATAACTATTCCCCCCTACTACCATATACCTCCAAATCAATCCCTACCATCCATTTATTATTCCATATAGGTCCCTATCTATAAACACTACATTAGACTCATTTTCAAACTAGGACACTATTTACAATTCTTTTCCAAGTAGGATTCTGTATATTATTCTTATTCCTATTCTAAGTGGGATTGTATATTAGTTTCTATTCCTTTTCCTATTCTAACAGAATGCAAATCCAGTGGATGAAGCAGATGTGGAATTGTGGAAGTGAGGCTTGCCACACATACTATTCTCAAGAGACAAAGTTCTAAGTATCTTCAGTCTGAAATCAAGGGTAGTGGGTATATCGACGATAATGTCGCACATAGCATTGGGGCAACATGAATGAAATGGAGGCTTGCCTCTAGAGACCTGTGTAATAAGAAGGTACCACCTAAACTTAAAGGTAAGCTCTACGAAGTGGTGGTTCGACTATCCTTGTTGTATGGAGTGGAGAATTGGCGAGTTAAGAACTCATATATTCGGAAGATGCATGTTGCGGAGTTGGGGATGTTGAGATGTATGTGTGGGCACACTAGGAGAGACAAGATCATAAATGAGGTTGTTCGAAAGAAGGTAAGAATGCACTCCGACAAGATGAGGGAAGCGAGCCTGAGATGGTTTGGGCATGGGAAGAGGAGGTGCGCAGATGCCCCAGTGAGAAGATGCAAGAGGTGGGATGTTGGGGGTACACAAAGGGGTAGAGATAGGCCAAAAATATATTGGAAAAAGTGACTAGACAGGACATGGCACAAGTTCGTATTACCGAGGAGACGACTCTAGATAGGAAGGAGTGGAGATAGTATATTAGGGTAGAAGGTTAGTAAGAGTAAAGTACTGTCTTACCTTGCGAGGGTTTAGGCTTGTTAGTGCATGTTGTAGTACTAGTCGTAGCCCATTGTAGTTTTGCCCGTAAGTTGTTTATTGTATTCTGATTATCACACTATTTACTGTTGTATTGTTCTTCTTCAGTTGTTATGCTTTCTTCATTGTTTTCTCCTTCTTTTACTTGTGTCTGATGCACTAGAGCTAAAGATCTTTCAAAAAAAAAGCCTCTTCATCTCCATGAGGTAGTGGTAAGGTCTGCCTACACTCTACCTCAGACCCTACTAAGTGGGATTTCACAGGGTATGTTGTTGTTGGGAAAGATTGAGTTATGGTGTAGGAATTGAGTGCATATCTAAAAAAACACCAGAAACTTTGTAACCACATGAAAAATGATAATGCTACATTCCATTATAGGGACACAAGCTTAGTTCTTTAATCAATATAGCTTAAACTCAAGTTTGTTACAACATTGTTAGTCTTAGTGAACATTTGGAGATTTGATTTCATCTCGTGATTTGAGATCATGAGATGAAATCAACGTTTGGACATGAAATTTCATCTCATGAGATGAAATCCTAGACTCTTTAAAAATCTTGATTTGGGAATCTCATATCATAATGTCACATTTTTTTAAATCGATCTACAAATTTATAATTTGTAAAAAAAAAACACCAATTTATATGCTACCAACCATTTACTTCATATATAAACAAACTTTATAGTTGATATTATTACTCTTACCAACCTTTAAACCATATATATAACTATTACTCTCACCAACCAAATTTATTTTTACTTCAAATCAACACCTATTTTATTTATTGTGACTAGACATTTTATGGCCATTAGTCATGATCAATTTTACTTTTTATTGAACTAAAGTTAATCAACAATTATTGTACTTTTTTAGAATAGCTCTGTGATAGTGTTATTTTTGTGAATGAACTTTTGCTTATTTGGTAACATTGTATAAAGAAATGAGGCAATATTAATACTTTTCACAACTTACGAGATCTTTACTGTTTATGAGCAAAAAGTACAACTTGAAAATCCAAATTGCATTTCAAAACAAAACTTCATCTCATATGATTTCATCTTACACTGACAAACAAGCCCTTAGGATCAAAACAATATGTTCTACTTTCATGAAATAGAAACTAGATTGTCAATTAATTGTCCAATTTTTATCTTTTCTCACCTATTCTCAATGGGATTCAAACTCAACCTTGTTGGGTTACTATATTTGCATGTGATCGCGTTTCATCATCTAAAATATTTGCATGCGACCGTGTTGCATTATCTTAAGGTATGATTTTGAGAGTATAACCAACGTTTCCAGCAAATCAAATAAGCATAACATCTTGCCTAATAAAAGAAACTAAGCTCAAGAAAGAGAGAAAAAACATCAATCTTCTCTCTATCTTTTTTTATGTTTTTTCCTTTTTACGAGGGTGGTAACTTTTAATTGCATGGAGAACAAGAGAAGAACTGGTACATGGGTTGAATAAACACCAGAGCTTTGATTGTAAGTGATTGAAGTTCATTTCTTTGCATTCAATGTTTTACTTTTATGTTGTATGAATACCAAAAATGACAGGAAATATCATTTTCTTGACAGGCTATTTGTTTGCCTAGCCATGATGGTAATGAAGTATTGGCTTGAAGCAGAGAAATCCAAAGAACAAATGAAAACCAAGTGTCTTAATAATGTGAAAAAATACATACCATAGAAGAAAAACCAAACAGGTATTTACTCATCACATTGCTCATCTGGGTGTTGCCGTAATAAAGACACAGTATTTGGACGATTTCATACAAAAGAATCTGGCCAGAATAAGAAAAATGATTCAATGGGAAGATATTAAACAAACTGGATAAAGCAGATCCTTTCCTTGCTATTTTCAAAAGAACAGTTAGATAGGACTTGAAACCTTATAGAGAGAATCAGATAGGAGTGAACAAAATTAAAACGATAAACTCTAGCAGGTGGACATACCATTGTAACAGCAAATAAAACGGCAAGACCAAAACCAACACCCATTGAGAACCAAGCTTTCAAGAACCTGCAACAAATGTAGTCACTTATCAAGACATAAAACTGACCTCAAACAGCAACCTCTATAAGTGAAAAAAGGTAAAAGTTGTGAAGAACATAATATAAACAAGCTGCTATAGACAAATACAGAGTAGTGTTATCAAAGGCGAAACGCAAAAAAAGCTCTAAGGCCCGTGGGGGCTTTAAGCTCAAAGCGCAATCAAAGCGTGGGCTTTATTTAAAAAAGGCGCAAAGGGAGAAAAAATATAAATATATATGTTGAGTCCAAAACTAATAATTATAAACATTATGACAAATATATGACCAATGAATTGAATTTTTTATAGTTATGAAGTGATTTATCAATTGTTTCGTATCAATTATTCATAAGAGGCTCATTGTCAAGGAAAAGTTTTTCTTAAAACCTTGATGACGACACTGAAGCGAACATAAAGCGAGGCGAAGCGCTCAATACGTTTTGAGCCTCGCTTCAGGGCTTAAGGGTTTAAGCGTGCTTAAAGCGCACCTTTGATAACACCTAATTACAGAGAGTTCAAGTTCATGACATATAAGCTTTCATGGTCCAAAACCCGCCTAGGTGCTAGTCTAGCAGTTGAAGAGCAGCATAACAACCTTGCCATCCAAGGTTTGAGTCCCAATAAAGGCCACACTATATGAATTCTTCCCATCTGTCTAATTCTTTGGTGGGTTTAGTTACCCGGTATATGTGCAAGTGAGAGATGACATAAACCCATGGATTAGTCGGGTGAACGAATTCCGGCACAAACAAACAATTAAAACAAGCTAGAATCTTGTTTATCCATCAGTCTAAGACTTGGCTACCTAGTGCATGCTGCGGGTGGGAGGTAGCAGGTATCCCATGGAATTAGTTGAGGTACGCACAAGCTGGCCAGTATACTACAGTTATTAAAGAAAAAGGGCGGTTATGTTGGTAATTCTGATCCAACCTCATTGGGCTTGTTGATCTCAGAAATGTAAGCTCCATCAAAGGTTTGGTTTTGATAAGTAAGAAATTACATTAAACTGCATAAGTAGGTATGTCATATTTTCAGCAATTTTATCTTCCTTGAATATAAAACTTGCAGTAAATGTATGAAATTGATATCAGAATTAGCATCTAACGCAAAAAAAAAAAAAAAAAAAGAAACGCCAAAACTTCAGATACTGCAGAACTCTACACCTAAAACAAGAAAAGGGGTTGTGCTTTTATGCTCAATATATTGTAAGTTCTCCTTTTCACAAAGCCAAAGAAATGCAAGCAGGAATATGTCCTCCAAGCAGCAACTTCCCTTTTCTCTCTCTCTCTCTGTCACTGCCAGCTATCAACAGTAGCTCCGACTGTCTTCGGCATAGCCACTGCACCCCGAATATGTTAAGGAACATGTCTACAATAGCGTTAACAAATGTACACTGCATTAGGGCGTCTGCTGAAATTTCACAATCTTTATAGCGCAAACAGCATCTGCTAGGTATGTTAAAGCCTCTCCTTAGTTTTCAATTGTTAAGCATGCAACATGTAAGGCCATATACTGTAATCACACCATCTTTAGTGAGGTTTCGGATTACAGAACATTCTCCATGTCTTTTGTTCTCTTCTTCCATTACTGCTTAAGGCCTAGTAGCAAGATTTACCAGAAAACTTGCCCTTGTTAGTTGTTAGCCAGTGCACACCACATCGAATCTGGCTTGCCCTCAGTTAAATCAATCCTTGTGTTATATTCATCAAGGGTACAACACTGTGCTCTTCCTTCCCATAAAAAATTGCTCCCTGACTCATGTAGCTGCTTCACTACAGATTTAGGTAGCATTGATGAGTGGTAGAATTACATTCATTAAAGGCCTCAACAATTAACGTCCTCAATGCCTAATTGTGTCCTATTCTAATGATAGTTTGATGTTTTGCAGCAATGAAGGCTAAAGACAAGGCAAGGATGAATACATGAAAAAAGGCCAAAAACATTGAAAGGAGTATAAAACTCCCAACTGGTAATCATCTAACAAAAAGGGTGTATCGCCCAAGTGGCCTAACCTCGCCCAAAGTGACAATGCTCACAATTAAAAATATTCAAGGCAGGTCAGCAGACTAAAAGAAGAAACAGAGACTCGCTGAAGCTGAATCTGAATGGGCGAACTAGAAGACCATCGTCGAAAGTTACAGAACTCTAAATTAAAGTGAAGGCTTAAAGGGCGAACAAGGTGGTAATCAGCGATCCGTCAAATGTGAAAGGCCGTCTCGATCAAGTCCGCCAAGTGAGGTTCAAACACCTGAATCCTGAAACAAATGAAGGGTGAGTTCAGGAACAAACGATGATCCGCCGAACATGTTTGGTAATCCCTACTAATTTCACCGAGTTAGTCACGCATTGAATTTGGGGCCAAATTTTGGGAAACAATAAATAGTCCAAAAGAGAGAAAATAGAGGACTATTTTCATTTCAATAATAGTTTAGAGAAAGAGTTTTGAATATTTTCTTTTCACCCTTTGAGAAAATACTCTTTAGTTTTGGGGTTTGTGAACAACCTTGTAATTGACTATTGAAGGTTCAAATTGAAGAGGATTATTGCTTAATTTCAATTTCTCAATGGTTGAAACCATAATGGGTATACTCTCTTTTCCTTTTATGATGCTTGGCTAAAACCCCAAATCTAGGGGTGTGATTATGGGGTGGGTGTTGATTTATTGTTGTGGGTTTGTGTCTTGCTCTGTTTTATAGAGGTAGATATATGGATTTAAGCTAATTACCACAGGGTTAATTCATGGTTAAGATTGCAAACTTAATCCTAATCTAGATCCTCAATTGATACTCGAAAGGGATCAATTGAAGTGGGTAATTAGTTTAATCCTGCAATTCAGATTTGTTTAATATAATTTGCTTGAAAGAGAAATTGTAGTTCAATTCTTGTAGTCAAATCTGCTTGAAAGAGGGATTTTAGTAAGGTATTGAGCTGATTTTTTATTCACATAGATGGGACCAAAGGAGATTCTATGATTTGATGTTATGAGATCAAAAGAAGATTAGTGTTATTTAAGATTACCTAGCCTATCCATGATTGATTAGAGATAATGAGCAAGCACAAGTACCCCTACTTGACATTGATATCAATCCTCACGCCCGATCGTCTTCTACTCGTTTAAAATCCAAATTCTAGTATAATTGTGTTACTTAATACCAAAACCCTTTTCGTAAATTTGGTGGGATCACCTATCCATCTCTTTTAATTGCTACAAATGAATTGGTTTACACCCTTATTTTCCTAATTGAATTCCTTGCATTATATCACTCTCAGCAGGATTTCTATCCCAAATCTTTTTGGGTAATTTCATTGCTAGCGACCGCTTATTCTCTTACTTGTTTTTTTTTATAAAGCTTATTCTCTTACTTGTTATGAGGGTAACTTGAGTGTTATCAAGCATGTAATATGTTCTCTTATTAAATTCAAGCAATTCAGGATGAATTGAAGTCAAAGATGGAATTTCTAGAATTCAGGACACTCTCACCAGGCGAGGTTATAGCGAAGAACGCAACAAAATTAGAGGCTTCGGAGTTTAAAGCAACAGAAACACAGGCCAAGCCGTGAGAAGATTTGGTAGACAAGCCCATGTGGATAAGAAGTAGCTTTGCACTTGAAGAGCTAATGACGGGGACCCCGCTGACAAGCTAATGCCATGCATGGCCTATTTGCTTAGCATGAAGTCAAAATGCAGTTTGGTCCAAACATGTTTAGTATTTATTTTTTTTATGACAAAGGAAACTCATAGCCGCTACCATTTGGGTGTGCACAAGGTAAAATACTTGTTTCTATGCAATAGCTCGCAAACCACATAAAAGAGTTAACCCGCACAAGGCAAGACTAGTGCGACAAGCTCGACTCAGAAGGCTAACTCATGGCTTTCGTTGGCAAGGGGTTTCAAATTTGAGACTCCCAACATGGAAGTCAAGCCCAAACCACTGGGTCACCCCGAAGGGTTAGTCTAAACATGTTTAGTACTAAGTATATAAGGTACAAACCCAGCAATTTTAAGGTACCATTGACACTTTCAACGCAAGGGCGCCATTGGAGAAATTGTGAAGCTTAGGATTCATTTTAGATCTTTTACCCCCCACTTTTCTTGCTTTTTTATGAATCCTTGAGATTGTATTGAGATTAGAGCATGACTATGAGTAGTTATACTATATTTCTATGGTTACGGTCCTGTCATAAATTTGACATCTAGATATTGATTTGATGAATTCATACCTTATTGAGTTATACATTCAATTCTTGTGCTTAATTATTTGATTAACTGGCCAACAATTGGATACTATTTATGAATCTTGAATTGACCTTGAAAAAGAGAACTGATTGCAATAGGATTGAGTATAGCAAGCTCGTGAACATGGGCATTAAGAAATAGACTTGTGGTTAAGATGGAAATATTATTTTTTTTGACAAAGGTAACAAAGGTGAAGATGGAAATATGCTTAACGTCTTGCTTAATTAGTTATCAGAATTATTTGTGTATCGTGTTAATTCTAATTCCATAAAGATAAAGAGCATTAGGTTACAAATTACACCAACAAAGTTACAAAGATTGAGAATAAGCTAAATAACTTCAGAGCATACGCCATAGAGCACCTCTAGTTAACAACAAATCAGCAGCTTAAACTTCTTGTGCAAATTTAATATTCCTTAAATTAACTTAACATAAGATATGCATAAGGAAATCCTAGAAATGGTAAAAACATTTTGTAATAGGTTAGGCAAACTTCAAAATTAGATTTTCAAATTAACCTCTGTAGAGAAGCAAATGTAATTGAAAATAAGGAGCATTAGTTGCTACTAGGTAGAAATTAAGTATAAAGTGTGAGAAGAAATACAATGAATTACATAAATTGGGTAAAAAGGACCTTGAAAAAGCATGAAGCATATATCAATTAGAATGGTTTAAAAAAGGGCACCTTGAATATCTTCGTCCGAAACGAAACAAGGGTTCATTCAATATTGACGACTTGCAGTCACAATACCTGCAAATTTCAAAAAAGGATGGCTAATAACTCAGCGCCAACAACTTCAACCTCGTAAAACACTCTTAAATGCCAGGATATAGAAAAAGAAGAAAAATCTCATACCAACATGAAACAGCGTTAGATAATCGATTGACGCGCACAGGTAGTAGAGTCTGATTGCTTCGCCATCTGCCAAACCGTCGAACTCGTCTCCCTTCCATTACTCTTTATTAGTATAATATATATGCTGATATTAATTCATAGACTGGTACTCCTTTCAGACATCAGATATGTACGGGAGTGACAGCACAAAAGACTGAAAGGCAAGACAGAAATTGAGAGGAGAAACGTAATAGAAGAGTGCGATTTGAGAATAATCAAACATTCAAGTATAAATTGCGTTATGCAAGTTGAATGTAACAAATGATGATAGCTTCAGCTCCCAATTTAGGGTATCTACCCGCCAAAAAAATAAAATTTTAAGAGAAATGCTAAAAAAGTGTTTGAAATTAAAATTGATGACAAAAATAAATTAATCAAGTCAAAAAATTTTAAATTAGTGATTAAAATAATTGATGTTTAAAATGTAATATTTAAAAATTTTAAATTTTTAAAATATTCAAAATAAACTCAATTTCTAGTTTCAAAATGCTTGAAAAATTTCTGTCTTCTTAAATTTCAAATTTAAAATCTCTTTCAAAATTTATTTCTCCCTCTTCTTCCTTTTTTCTTTCTCTTCCAGATTGCTTCTTCTTCATTTCGTTTTCTCTTCTTCCATTTACTCCCTCCGCATAAAAAAATTATTTATTTTGACTTGGAACGGAGTTTAAGAAAATAAAAAAGATTTTTTAATCTTGTAGTTCTAAATTAAATTTATGTCAAATGTACCAAAACACCCTTTAATCTTGTGGTCTTAAACATGTCACGTGGAAAGTTAAAGTTAAAGTGTTGTCAAAAAAGAAAAGGGGTCATTCTTTTTTAAGTAGACTAAAAAGAAAATAAGATCATTTTTTTTTTGAAACGGAGGGAATACTTGTTCTTCTTTATTGTCGCTATCTTTATCGTTGTTGTTTATTATGTTTTATCACGTGTTATCTTTTTCTCTTGTTGATTCTATTTCACAAATTAATTTGCTTTAATTTTAAATTTTTTGAAGTTGAAGTCATTGTTTCGTTTAAGAAAATCAAGCAATAGCTGAAGTTATCGCAATAACTGCTAAAGTTATTCAAGCAAATGTTGAAGTTTGTACAACAATTGTTGAAATTATTGTAGCAATTGTTGAAGTTTCTTTAGTGAGATAAAAGAGAGGGTGGTAGAGAGGCAAATAGGATGTTGGTGATAACAATGAAGGTGGAGGTGATGGTTATTGTGGAGGCAGAAAGAATAAGGAGGTGGCAACAATGGTGGTAAACGAGGAAGAATAAGAGAGTGGTGGCAATGGAGCAAGAACTGATGGTTGTGGTAGAGGAGGAAGTAGTGACGGCAACGGTTACAACAGATGGGGAGGAAATGAAAGCGACAGAAGTGGAGAGGAGAGATGGTGTGGTGGGAGGGGGGATAGGGTTTTTATGTATATAATAGAACTTGAGGGTTTTAAAATTAGTGTCATTGGCACTAATCAAAAAATTGTCACCTCTACTCAATAACTAAAACTTGTATCACTTTTTATTCATTTTGAAACTCTTTTGTCACTGATACGCTCAAACTTACTTCTCAAATAAGAAGTAAAGCGGTCGTGTCAAGTAAATAACTCAACTAGTGAGGTTGGGATCGTTCCCACGAGGAAAATAGTCTAGACTTAACTTCAACCAGTTATTACTATTGTTTGGTCAATGACTTCCTTGGAAAGTAAAAAAAATAAAGGGGGGGTTTCTATTTTTAAATGACTAAAATTAATTAACAAACTTGACAGAGACACTTAACAACTTTGAATGTTGGATTTAATCAATTAATCAAAGTAACTAGGGTTTACGTGTTCCTACAGGTTCATAACTTGATAACTCTAACTATAACAATTCTTTCCTAGTATCTTGCATGCAAAGTGATAAGTTATGTATTTCTAAATCCTTGGTCCGGCATCTAGAAAATTTCACTCCGCACCTTGGTCCGGCTACGTGTGTTGCTATACTAACCCTTATCCTTACCTCTTATTAAGCATCGTATTTGATATTTGACTAAGTTATTACCTCGTACCAATCAATACTAGCCTATTAGATAGTATACACTAAATTTCTGTTAATAATTCTTTTCCTATTATGTACCTCCTTGGTCCGGCAAGTAGCATTAAGGCGAGTTCTAACGTTGGCCATCCGTTAAAAAGACTTCTAAGCGAAAGAATTATTAATACATGCAAGACACTATTCTAGAATTGTTATTTTAGTTAGGGGTTTATCTCATTATTTGCCTATGGTTCCCACAACCCTAGTTATGGAGTTTAGTTACTCATGGCCATAAACACAATATTCAAATATATTAAATAAGAGTTCATGTACTTACTTCAATGAGAAAGAGTAAAATCTAAAAGTTTGCTTGATTAATCACCAATATTCACTTGCAAGAATCTCAAAGTAAAATCTCACAAAAAGTCTAATGATTATCAAGAATCTCACAGTACAATGTTTACCAATAAGAAATTTTACAATCTAAGAGTCTAACCTAACCGAGTCCAACCTCAAAAACGAGATTTTTTAAACTATTTATAAAAAATAAAAAACCTAATTAGACAAGGACTCTGTTTGCTGGAAATTTGCCAAAACGCGGCTGGGTCGACGAACCACGCGACGGATCGTCGTGGTCACGACGGACCGTCATGGACTCCATTGTCCCATACTTATGCAATTTCTTCTGCTGCTCTCTTCACCACCCTCGACGGCAATTATGACGGGCCGTCACAGGCACAACGGTCCGTCGAGGGTCTTCGTTCCAAAACACTTCTACTCTTGGGATCTGGGTACTGGGATCACTTTTCTGAACTTCATGACGAACCTGCAGGACAGACTATCATAGACACGACGGACCATCACAAGCTTCGTAACCCCACACTTGGTCAGACTTCCCCATCTTCCTTCAGCAGCTGCACTACGCTGCCACCTACGGACCGTTGCAAGTATGACAGACCGTCATAAGCTTCGTAGGTGGTCTCTTCTGCATTTCTTCGCTCAAAATCTCCGCATTCAGCTTTGGACAGATTTCCTGCAAAACAAAGAGAAACTTATATAAAAATTAGCACAAAAAGACTTTCGGACAAAGGCTCAGGGTCAGGTAGGGCATATTTAGGTATACTTTAGTGACTTTTTGCCCTCCTTGACATTTCGGCTAAACCTTCCACTTTCTATTATTTTATCTTGCTCAGTTTCTCATATTCTTTCACCTTGCTATTTTCTCTTCTTTCTTCATTTGTGTAAGTGACTCTGTTCTTTTCTTGCTTGTATTTCTTGTGTATTTTTTTTTCTTTACTTTTCTTTTCAACTAATTCTTAAGTCACTTTACTTTTGTTCTTTCTCTCTCTTTGTTCTTTCAACCCCACTTTCTAGAGCATTCCTCATAGTAGCCACCCTCAACTCATGGCTTTGCCATGAGTCAAGGTACACAATACCCAAAGTTGGGTCAGGGCCATAACGAAGGTTGTTTATGCATTAGCCACCCTCAATTTATGCTTTTGGCATAAGCTGAGGTGCACATGTCTAAGGAGAGACCAGGGCCAACACATTGTTCCCAGAAAAGATTAGTTGGGGTAAAAAGAGAAAGGTCTAATTTTAAGCTCAGATTATTTGGATCAAAGAAGGATAAATTTCATTTGGTTTCTTTTATTTAGGCTAGAAATGGGCTATATTGAACAAGGTCCTATGATCCTTTCCTAATTGTCTATTACAACTTACTTTTAGCAGGACTAACCAGGCAAGTTCTAGATCAGTACCAATAGTGGACTATTCAAATTTCCTCACACTCACTTGACATCTCATCACTATACCAGATTATCAGACACCTAGTTCGAATTTAAGACTTAGGGTAATGCAATGGTGCAACTCTATTTCATGCTTAGAGCAACACAATTATCAGTTACTATGCTTAGTCATGCATTATTTTCCAGTTTATCAGGATATCATTTTAGCCATCATGCTCCAGAATTAAACTATGTACAAAAGATATAAACATGCCGGATCAATAGAAAAAGTAATCAGTCTTTTGGGGAAAAAGAACACAGGCAAGAAAACACCAAAAGAGGATAGTGAATTGGGCTACTCAGACTTCACCCTAACACTCACTTTCCATTTACCCCACCCCCAACAAAAAAACATGCAATTGTCCCCAATGGTGGGTCTGGTTCCCAAGAACCCACGTCCTCTACAATCTGGACACCCTCAGTGGTGTCCTTAGCAACAACCACACCATCAGTAGTGCCTCCTGCTATCTCTATAGTGCGGGAGCTAGAAGCCACAACCGCTAACTCTGATGCTCTCATCTGGTGCGCCGCCTCATCAGCAAGTGAGGCTCTCCTCGCAGCCTCTATCTCTCGGCGCTCCTTCTTCCGTGCTCACGTCTCGTCCTATGCTCGACCCCTACGCCTCTTGGCACTCTCTCGAGGGGGAGGTGGTGGAATTTCAGAAGTAGCAAAAAGGGCCGCCAACACTGTGTCCTCAGCAGGCTCGACAGAAGGGGCCTCAGAATCTGGCACCCTAGCCTCTAAGATCGTGTCGATATCTGCACAAAGACTGTCGACTGCAGCCTGAAGGGTCGACACATCCACCGGAGGGGCTGGTCGGGCTAGCACCCTCAACTCAAAGGCGTCCAAGCGCTGGTTAACATCAACGATCTTCCGCTCTGTAAACTGCACCATTTTCCTCTCTAGGAGCTCTTCGGACTCAGTAATCGACTTCTGCATCCACGGCTGGATATGATGCAGAAAAGTGGACATTTGTGCCTCTAGTTTTTGGACCCTAGCAAGCGGGACCAGTGCCGGTAGAGGGGCTGTGCGAGAGGAGCTTGGGGCAGTGCTACTAGCCGGCATAGAATCGACCAGGGTAGTGTTAGTGGATGCCGCCTGTGTAGCTGTGCGGGCCTGGGCTACCGTATCAGCAAGTGGGGGCAGCTCCGGACGGGGCCCTCTGCCTGGAGCCAACTCATTGGCCTCGTCTCTGATGAGACCGACGTCAATAGTGCCTTGCGGGGTCTTAAGCTGATCTACGTGCCATATGGGCACACCTGCGGACCTGCAGAGGGCAAAGATCATGCACGGGAAAGGGTAGGTAGTAGTGACCTTGAATGCCCTCTCGTACATGACTGCCTGGAGAAGCCATGCGAAGTCCACCTCGAGTCCGGCTATCATCGCCACCATCAACACTGCTCGATCCCAGGTAATGATGTTCTCAGCAGCTGTGGGGGAAAGGTAGTGACGCACAAGCAGCCACAAGAACTTTGCTTTGAACATGAGGTTGGCCTTCTTGATGGCCCCATTCGGCTCAGTCACCCAATCGGCACCATCTCCATCTACTGACAGGTGCAGGTCCATCCACCTCTTGGTGGTCTCTCTCAGTGATGGCTCGCGCAAGAACTGGCCATCCTTAACTATCTGCCAGCGGTAGTCAAACTCGACAGTGAGGGGGGTCCGAGTGGCATCAACACTCTCGCCGTATAGAAATCGGTAGATGGCTGGCAGGGAAATGTCAACCTGTACGCCCCATACTCGGACCTGCTCCAGTGGGGCCTGTTTAGCGGGGGCAGCCCATCTATCTATCTGTGATCGGAGAGTCACTACGTAAGATGCGTAGAACTCTCGGACCAATTCTTCACTGTATCGTCCCAACAGACGTGCTATCCACTCCAAGCGATGCCTGATGAAGAGATTGTGGATCTCAGGCATCGTCTGGAGACTCCCTGTATGGACCCGCCGCTCCAAGGTAAGTGTTCGAGTCATCACTCCTTTATCAGTCAGGAACTTGGCGTCAGAGTAGACTTGGAATTGCCCGTCAACACACCACCGGTTGGGCTGGTCAGTGGCTGGGGTGGGGACCTAAACTGGTGAGCCTGATGTAGAGTCTGAACTGTCAGCCTCATCAGACAAGGCCGACGCTGCAGCTGTGGTGGGTGCGGGAACCTAAGCAGAGCCGGAGGCTTCCTCGGACCATGATACTCCTAAGGAGCCAGACGCTCCTTCCTCATTTGTGGCTGACCCAGAGGGTGTGCCGGTCAGTGTGCGTTCCTCATCAGACTGGGAGGTAGTCACTACGTCGGACGCCACCTTTTTGGGTTGTGGCTCTGGGAGCACGCGAAGCACGGGAAGGGGTGGAAGTGCTTGGGGGCACGTACTCAAGGTCACGCTCATCATCAAAGCCAATGACCATGAGGGTAGAAGAGGCGACAGACTTCGATCGCCCGCGTGCATAGATGCGGTCTTGCTTGGGTTCCATAGTAGATAGTACCTGTAAAGGATCAATATTAGTACTAGTAGTGGCAAACAAGACAAGCAAAACCATACTTAACAAAACATTGAAAATAGTAGGTAATTGCTATAGAAATAGTGGCACACGACGGGCCTGGTGACGACCCATCGTGACTATGAAGGACCGTCATGAGGTTCTTCGTGTATTACTTGGACTGTGTAAATATAGAGAACCCTGAAGGAGAGTCTCTGACTAGAATGACGGTCTGTGCAGGACGGATCGTCACAGGTACGACGGTCTGTCGTAGGTGTCTGTCGTAGAACACTTGAAAAAAAATATTGAGACCCTTAGGGGAGGGGTCTCTGACCGTCTTGACAGTCGTGCAGGACGGACCGTCGTGGGTATGCTGGTCCGTCACATGTGTCCGTTGAAGGACACTTGAAAAAAATGAGAGACCCTTAGAAACAGGGTCTCTAACAACAAGAACGGTTGTGCAAGAAGACAACGGTCCGTCACATGTGTCCGTTGAGGAACACTTGGGAAAAAATGAGAGACCCTTAGAAACAGGGTCTCTAACAACCGGAACGGTTGTGCAGGACGGACCGTCATGAGTACGACGGTCCGTCACATGTGTCCGTTGGGACAAGGTGCTACGGCTTTTGCAACGGACCCTACGACGGTCCGTCGTGGGTACGATGGTCCGTCATCGGGGTCTCGTTCTGAATAACAGTGACAGAACTGACGGTACCCTATGCATCCCCGATGAACCCACATCAAACTTGTAGTAATTTTGACCTACATTTGTCTAACCCAACTACTAGGAAACTAGCAATGCAAAAGCACCTATGTCTAGGGTTGTAAACATGGTAATTTTCAAACATTTTAAACCTAGGTTAGATAGAATCGTATAAAAGAAACAACATATGACGAAGAACTAAGATAATACTAACTAATAAACAAAAATTCAAGATAAATGAGTAGAAATTTGAGACACATACCTTAGAAATGGAGAAAAAAACTGGACAAGTACTCGGTGGCTAGGCAAACACCCACAGCAGCAACTCCGACTAGTAGATTAACACTATTAGGGCTTTGGAGAATTTTGGGGGAACAATGATCGAGGGGGAGAATATGGAAGTTTAAAAGAGAGGGAAGTGGGAGGAATAATGAATGAATTGGGTGAAATGAAGGGTTGGGGGGGTTTAAACAGTCTAATTTTGAAAAAGACTTCAACCGGGTCGGGTCAGGTACGACTCATTAATCACGCGACGGTTCCCCGACGACGGTCTATCGCAGTTGTGACGACCCATCGTTGGTTACGTCGTGTGTGCCCTAGTTTGAAAATAACAAAATGACGTACCTGGTACGACGGAGGCATATGACGGTCCGTCACAGGCGCAACGGTCCGTCGATGTATCCGTCAGTGACTGGTGCAGAGAAGTTTTCTGCAAAATTTCCTTGTGATGTGCCTGCAAATTTAAAAATCCATTAGTAGAAAAATGCTACCATTACTAAAAAGACTATAAGTATTGGGTTGCCTCCTAAGAAGCGCCTGATGTAATGTCGCGGCATGACTGGGGACCCTTGATTACTCAGACATCATCAAGATGGTATGCCTCTATCACTTTATTCCTCGATGCTTTATGCCCAAAATAGAGTTTTATTCTATCTCTATTCCTCTTAAACCGCACTCCCTCCTTGGCTTTTAACTCAACTGCTCCATGAGGGAATACTTGGGTAATCAAGTAAGGGTCAGTCCACTTGGGCTTGAGCTTGCTCGGAAAACAAGGCACCCCAGAACTGTCTACAAGCACCAAATCCCCAACCATAAACTCTTGTTTTGCATTTTTTTGTTCAGTCTCCTTCTTCATCTTTTCTTTGTGAGATATGGCAGATACCGATTGGAGCTCATCACTCTGCCTTATGGTCCTACAAATGTTGAAGGTCGCTTCTTCATTTCTCAATCGAAATGTCATCTGTCCCTTCTCCATATCAACTAAGGCTCTGCCTGTAGCAAGGAATGGCCTCCCAAGAATAATAGGCACTTCAAAATCGACCTCACAATCAAGAATAACAAAATCAACCAGAAAGATGAATGACTCCACTTTTACTAGCACATCATGGAGTATCCCTATAGGCCGTTTCACTGTTCGATCATCCATCAGTAGCCGCGTCGCTGTGGGTTTTGGATCCCCCAAACCCAAATTCTTGTAAATTGAGAGGGGCATGAGATTTATGCTTGCCTCCAGATCACATAATGCTTTCGCAAAATGTAATGACCCAACTGTACAAGGAATAGTGAACGCACCAGGATCTTCTTTCTTTTGTACGAGGGATCTTGTAGTAATAGCACTACAATACTGCAGTCTATCATCATCCTCGAAAGTGACCGATATTTTCTTGGTGACTAGATCTTTCATAAATTTGGCGTAACCGGGCATTTGTTCTAAATTTTATACCAAAGGGACATTGATAGAAAGTTGCTTCAACATTGTTATGAATCGCCGGTATTTACCATCCTCGGTATTTTTCATTAATCCATGAGGGAAGGATGGTGGTGGCCTAGGCATGGGAATTACCTTGATAGGTACTTCTGCATCTTTTCCATTACTTTCCTCTGCTTCACCACTACCGTTTACCACATTATCATTATCCCTTCTCACATTTTCCTCAGTAGATGGCATAGGTGGGTAAATGGTTTGCTTACGACCCCGAGTAGTGATTGCCATACAGTGCGCATCATTGTTTGGGTTTTGGACAGTGTTGCTAGGAAGAGTGCCCGGTTGCCGTGTGTTCATTGTCGCAGATAATTGGGCCATTTTCAACTCAATCTGCTTAATCGAAATTGCATGTGTATCAACTTTTTGCCCAATACTAGCTAAATCACACCTCAACTCTTTAATGTGATCATCACTAGCATCGAACCTCCTCATCATTTTTTGCAACATATCCTCAACTCGCCCCATACTATCTCCACCATCCCTAGGAGTAACTTCACGATTTTGAGGAGGGACATAGGGCCCATTCCTGTTGTTTCTATTAGCATAGTTACCCCTGTTAAAATTGTTGTCGCGGTTGTAGTTTCCATCTCGGACATAATGACCCTCACGATTGTAGTTACCATAGTTCCGACCTTGGTTCCCTTGACCTTGGCGCCAGTTATCCTGATTTGAGCCTTGGGCGCTTGGTCGGAAAGCCCCCGTCTGCTCATTTACTGCTTAAGTGTCCTCCGCATAATAGCACTCATCATTAGGAGGTGGTTGTTTAGCCAAGTAGTTAACTACATTTATCTTTCTGCACCCCCTGTGACATGTTTTAGTACCAACCCAAGCTCAGTTCTCATCTGAGCCATTTCTTCACGAATCTCATCTGTGGCTGGGTTGTGAGTGGACTGTACTGCGAAGGTGTTTCTCGCTGTATCAGACTTCCTAGTACTCCAAGCTTTGTTATTCTGGGAGATTTTCTCTAATTTTTCAGCAATCTCAGCATAAAGACACTCCCCATAAGATCCACTTGCTATAGTGTCCAACACCGCTTTATTGTTATCATCCTGTCCCCGATAGAAGTATTCCTTCAGTGACTCATCATCTATACGGTGATTTGGAACACTTCTCAAGAATGAGGTGAATCTATCCCAAGAACTACTAACTGACTCTCCTGGTAGTGCCACAAAGTTGTTCACTCTGTCTTTGTGGTTTAGTTTCTTGGAGACCAGATAATAACGTGCTAAGAAGACATCTCTTAATTGGTTCAATGTGAAGATTGAGTTGTATGGGAGCTCGGTGAACCATAGAGCAGCCTCTCCCGTTAGTGAGAGAGGAAACCCTCTGAGCCATATTACATCTAGATCCAAATCAGGCCTCCCCACACAACTTTTACACACTGCCCTTACCTTAGCTATATGGGCATGTGGATCCTCAGAAGGTAGCCCTGAAAACAAACCTCTGGCAGTGAGCATTTGCATCAGGCTACTAGTTACCACAAAGGTATGGCTTGTGGGTAGAGGGGGCAAGACAAGTGGCCCATCCGAGTCTGCTATGTTATCATACCCTCTGTAGTATGCTTGGGGCCGTGGAACGGGATTTTTTCCCCTCTGTTGATGTTCACCCGAAGCATCGGGTAACATCTAACCATGAACATCAACCGGAGCTGGGATGTTCTGGTTCGGATCCTCATCATTTATTCCCAAGTTTCGATTCATATTGCGCAGTGTACGCTCTAACTCGTGATCGTAGGGAAACAAGGGCTCTCTTCCTCTCCGTGTATTTGACATACAGGGAGGATAGTTCTGAAAAAAATCAAAAACAATAAAACAAAGTAAAATCAAGAAAATATCAACTAAACTATAGTAATAAGTTCAAGTTAATCTAAAAGCTAGAATCCCTGGCAGCGGCGCCAAAATTTGATACGCTCAAACTTACTTCTCAAATAAGAAGTAAAGCGGTCGTGTCAAGTAAATAACCCAACTAATGAGTTTGGGATCGTTCCCACGAGGAAAATAGTCTAGACTTAACTTCAACCTGTTATTACTATTGTTTGGTCAATGACTTCTTTGGAAAGTAAAAACAATAAAGGGGGGTTTCTATTTTTAATGAGTAAAATTAATTAACAAACTTGACAGAGACACTTAACAAATTTGAATGTTGGATTTTAATCAATTAATCAAAGTAACTAGGGTTTACGTGTTCCCCACAGGTTCATAACTTGATAACTCTAACTATAACAATTCTTTCCTAGAAAATCTCACTTCGCACCTTGGTCCGGCTACGTGTGTTGCTATACTAACCCTTATCCTTACCTCAGATTAAACATCGTATTTGATATTTGAGTAAGTTATTACCTCGTACCAATCAATACTAGCCTATTAGATATAAACACTAAATCTCTGTTAATAATTCTTTTCCTATTATCTACCTCCTTGGTCCGGCAAGTAGCATTAAGGCGAGTTCTAACATTGGCCATCCGTTAAAAAGACTTCTAAGCGAAAGAATTATTAATACATGCAAGACACTATTCTAGAATTGTTATTTCAGTTAGGGTTTATCTCATTATTTGCCTATGGTTCCCACAACCCTAGTTATGGAGTTTAGTTACTCATGGCCATAAACACAATATTCAAATATATTAAATAAGAGTTCATGTACTTCCTTCAATGAGAAAGAGTAAAATCCAAAAGTTTGCTTGATTAATCACCAATATTCACTTGCAAGAATCTCAAAGTAATCAATAATGTCACAAAAAGTCTAATGATTATCAAGAATGTCACAATACAATGTTTACCAATAAGGAATTTTACAATCTAAGAGTCTAACCTAACCGAGTCCAACCTCAAAAACGAGGTTTTTTGAACTATTTATAAAAAATAAAAACTAATTAAACGAGGACTCTGTTTGCTGGAAATCTGCCAAAACGCGGCTGGGTCGACGGACCACGCGACGGATCGTCGTGGTCACGACGGACCGTCATGGACTCCTTCGTCCCATACTTATGCAATTTCTTCTGCTGCTCTCTTCACCACCCTCGATGGCAAGTATGACGGACCGTCATAGGCACAACGGTCCGTCGAGGGTCTTAGTTCTAAAACACTTCTACTCTTGGAATCTGGGTACTGGGATCACTTCTCTGAACTTCATGACGAACCTGCAGGACGGACCGTCATAGACACGATGGACCGTCACAAGCTTCGTAACCCCACACTTGGTCAGACTTCCCCATCTTCCTTCAGCAGCTGCACTACGCTGCCACCTATGGACCGTCACAAGCATGACGGACCGTCATAAGCTCTGTAGGTGGTCTCTACATCATTTCTTCGCTCATAATCTCGGCATTCAGCTTTGGACAGATTTCTTGCAAAACAAAGAGAAACTTAGATAAAAATTAGCACAAAAAGACTTTCGGACACACTAAACTTAAGGAAAAAGTATTAAACTTAACAACACACCCTTAAAGCTCTAGTTCCACAACTAGTTTTCGGGTTGTTATACCACAAAATTTAGTTAATATGAAATAAAAGAAAACATTTCAATTAATATAAAATATAGAAAGTGTAATTAATCAAATATAAAAATTTATGTTATTGGATTTGTGCAAAACATCAACTAGTATATTATTACTATATAGTTGAAGAGTTTACACCTAGACATGTCTTCCTCAACATGCTTGCTTGTATGACAAGAATATTTTTGGAATTTTAAAGTTTTATGAAGCCTTTGTAATCTCTTGCTTTAACGGTGTACCTTTTTTTAGACCAAAAAACCAATTAACGTTACATAATAACTCATATGTCCTATAAAAAATTACTCTATTGTTGAATTGTGTGGGCCCAACTCATGGACTCACTTTTCTATGATGCCTCCCTCATTCCATTTTGAGCAACTTTCAAATATATCAAATATAAAATCATATTTGTATTCTATAATTATAGTTTGTATAATTGCGCCCCATAACAAAATTTATGTTTGCTACAGAGCATCAGATTATATAACTCGTTGGTTTCTCTTCAAATTTGTATGATTTTGGTTGCAGACCATTTGTATAAATCTTTGTCAGCCTATCGTTTTTATAAATTGCTAACATCCTCTCAGTTCAACTTTATGTGTTTGTATATCTGCACAAAATTTGAATTTGTATAACAATTGAATGGAAATAAAATGTTTGTGTATCAAATCTCACTCTTTCTCTCTTTAACAAACATAAATCATAAATTGTATTTTGTGTAATCTTTGTTTGTATAAAGCGAGAAAGAGAGAAAGATAAAAGAGAACTGAGCAGGTGAATATTTGTATAGTATGATTATTAGTGTATAGGACGAAGATGTATGTATTTGCATGTGTAATAAAATTTTCTCTCACTTTACACAATTTATAAATTTTTGTTTCTATAAAGAGAGAGAGACGAGGGAGAGACTGGCGAGCGAGAGAGGGAGAATGGCGAGCGAGAGTTATCAGACACGTTTGCTGACCCTATGTTAAAATTTCGTTGCGATGCTTCAATGAAAATTCCTTGAAGGACATAATTTATGACATGCCTGAAGCATGATAGATAAAACAAATCGAAAGATAAATCTTATTGAGGATGAAAAGGAAAAAATGATCAAGATGATCATAATAATGAGGCAATTTCTTTATAAGAAGTACGATGACATAATAGTTTATAAAACCTTGGAAAAGGTTTAGGTACTTGAAAATGATGAAAAATAAAGAGAGTTTGACAAGTTATGTCATATTAGAATCAGTATTAGATAAACATCAATGATATCTTTAATATAATGTAGCGCTCAAAATGATAAACGGTGACGGATCATAAATTCAACTTTGTCAAATAGTATCGATAGATAAATGATTGACCAAAGAAAATACACAATTTAAGTATATTTTATTTCACTTGAAAAGTAATATTTTGAATATAATGTCAGTGGGGTACAAATAGATTATTGTGCAACAAGTAAAATTCTAATATATAGAGTATGGCTTGTGCCATAGGGATATAAAGATTTTTCGCAAAAGTCATGACTTTATTATATGGAGATGTGTTTTTCCTTTGATGGATGCAATGGGATTTCTCCGATCTGGCAATATATGAAAAACTCGAATACACATAATAAATGATTTTCATGTCTAGCTAGACAAGTAAATATTATATGAAAATCTTTGAAGAGTAAATATTTCGAAATGATCCTATTGAGTACCCCAATAATTGTGAGATCTCTTAACATAAAGATTCATATCAATCTCTTTAAAATGAATAGAAAGTATTATGTTTGAGTGTAATTGGTGCATTTATGTATCATGATATTACTACTCATGGTCTAGTAATTTTTTAATGTGAATGCAAAATATAACATCACTCATATCAATAGAGATATCAAAGTGAGTCAAATATTTGTTTATAAATGTGTTTATTCTAACCAATCTTGTCAAGGTTTAATGGTTATGAAACTATAGGGAATCATTTGACTTATAGGAAGTTTTATTTCAAGAGATATATATGTTTTCATGCGGAAATACTTTCATATCATATTATTCAACAAGACAATTAATTTTATTGCATAAAAAGGTCTGTCACTTGACTATTGCTATAAACAAATCAAATGAGCAATTTGTCTACACCAACGAGGTCATAAACTAAGTGATTGTCAATGATGCATTTGGCTAAACCCAACATATCCAAGAGACAAGAAAATAATATATCAGAATAAACTCAAGGATGCAACATCTTTGTGAATTTTATTTGGTACAAAGACACAATCGATATTCATATTTCAAAAGCTAATATAAGATTGAGAGCTTTCCTTTACAAGAGTTAAGTAATATTTTAATCGGGGAGGGGAGGGGGTAAAATATGTGTTGCATTCTTTTTTTCTTAAGTGGGGTTTTGTCCCACTAAATTTTACTGGCCAGGGTTTTATTGAGGTAGCTTTCAATATGTATTACTAGGTAGACATAATGCATAAACATGATCCATAACTTCACTTCAACGGATAATTATACCCTCCAACTTGGAGTGTGCACAAGTAGGCACTTAAACTTACATAAAATTGAATAAGTAGATACATTTATTCCACATGACATAATACACATAGGACGCCATGTAGGATACACAATTTCCATGTAAGGTTTCATGTAAGATGAATGTGTCTACTTTCTTAATTTATACAAGTTTAAGTGCCTACTTGTGCACACTCCAAGTTAATGCCATAGTTTCCAATTGAAGCCAAGTTAAGTGTCATGTTAATGTATTATGTCTACTAAATATGTACTCTTTTTCCTTCAATAGGATTTTTTCCCAAGATTTTTTCCTAGTACGATTTTAACGAGTCACATTATCTATGGATTAACTCCAATGAGTAGTATATACACCATATTGTGGATGTTCATTACAAAATTTTCTGAACAAGTTCCAAATAGCTTAAACAAGCAGTTTGTATAATTTCGGTGGCAGACCATTTGTATAAATCTTTATCAGCCTATCATTTTTAGAAATTGCTAACATCCTCTCAGTTCAACTTTATGTGTTTGTATATCTGCATAAAATTTGAATTTGTATACAATTGAATGGACATAAAATGTTTGTATATTAAATCTCACTCTCTCTCTCTCTTTATACAAACATAAATCATACATTGTATTTTGTGTAATCTATGTTATTATAAAGCGAGAAAGAGAGAAAGATAACAGAGAACTGGGTACTGGAATATTTGTATTGTATAATTATTAGTGTATAGGACGAAGATATATGTATTTGCATGTGTAGTAAAACTTTCTCTCACCTTATACAAACAGAAACACAATTTAAAAATTTTTGTTTCTATAAAGAGAGAAAGGCGAGGGAGAGACTGGCGAGCAAGAGAGGGAGAGTGGTGAGCGAGAATTTCAGGGACAGAGGTGAATGACAAACGGGGTACAATTAAATCAAATTGTAATTATATAATTTAATTTGAATTAATTATAAAAATTTCTTTTTCCTTTTTTTTCCTTTAAACATTTGTATACTTACTAGTAGAGTTGTAATAATAATATTATTATTCATTACTATTTAGTATTTTTTGTACTAAATTTATTTCTCTAATTATTTTTGTTGGTTATAAATTTTAAAATTATATAAATAATACTATAAATAACATTGATTAAAAATATAAACATTTAAAATTTATATTAAAAAAACTCGATTGACTCTTGACGTTCTATTGGTACCACAAACAAAAGGTGGGTTTGGCCTTTTGGAGAGTAGAGGTAGTCGATTATAGTTAATCGAGAGTATTTGTAGTGGTGAAGTTATTGATTATTGAGTTGTAATCATAAAATCATCAAGTTGAATTAATAAAACAAAGTTTTCCCTTCCTTGATTGAGGAAGGTTTTTAATTTAACAAGTGTTTGTGTTCTGTCTTAAACCAACTTACAAGAACCTGTCTCTTGTTCTTGGGTAAGGTTTCTTGAATTTGTATCAGAGCCGGTCTTTTCGATAAAATATTTAGACCTTGAAAAGATTTAATGGCAGCACCACCTACCCCACAAGCTTCACAAACACGACCATCACTATTCAATGGCAAATACTATGGATGGTGGAAGAATCGTATGATGGATCATCTTATCGGAGAAAATCCTGATCTATGGGGAGTCATTCTAGATGGACCAACTATACCTATGAAAACTGCAACTGATGGAATCAGCCAAATCCAAAAGGAAAGAAAAGAATGGAATGCTGAAGACAAACTTGCAATCCAAAACAATGCCAAAGCCAAGAAAATCCTGATGTGTGGTATAGGACCAGACGAATACAATCAAATCTCGTCTTGTCAAGATGCTAAAGCCATATGGGAAACAGTACAAACCACTCATGAAGGAAAAACGCAAGTCAACAAGTCCAAAATTGATAACTTAAACAGACAATACGAACTATTCAGAATAGCAGAAGGAGAGACTATACAAGATATGCATATCAGGTTTACTTTAATCGTCAATGAGATGTATTCCTTGGGAGAGATAGTTCCCAATGGAAAGGCAGTAAGGAAACTCTTGAGTGTCCTTTCTGAAACTTGGGAAAGCAAAGTCGAGGCTATCACTGAAGCCCGTGACCTAGATGCACTGGCCATGGATGAGTTGATTGGAAACCTCATCATATATGAACTCAAGAAAAATCAAGAAGAAGAAATCGGAGGAAAGAGAAAGGAAAGGAACCTGGTTCTGAAGGCTACTACATTAGATGATTTTGAGGATGAAAATATCGCCCTTATAACCAAAAGGTTCACCAGAATGCTGAAAAGAGGAAAAACATTCCAAAAGAAAACTCCTCAAAAACCCAATGAAAACAATAAAGACCAAGTTTGTTATAAGTGTTGAAGTCTAGATCACTTCATCAAATTCTGTCCACTTTGGGCTTTAGAGCAGAAAAAGACAACCTCAAAGAAGAGAAAAGACATTAAGAAAGATAAGTTTGTTCCTTCAAACAGAAGAATAGCAACTCAAGAAGCAGATATCAATGAAAAAAGCCTTTGCAACAATGGGGAATTCATCTGATGATGATGAGACAGAAAACAAATCTCTTCTTGCACTAGAACAAGAAGATGATTATGTCTTTCTCGCCCTAGTAGCAGTGGAAACCAAAGAAGAAAAGGAAACCTGCAGATCCCAAGAAACTATATTAGCACTTATGGCTGGATCAGATTTTGAAGAGGACAAAGAAGAAGAAGATATGAATGAAAAGATTAGTCTTTATCACATACAAGACAATTTAAACTCATACTCAAAAAGGGAGCTAGAATCTTTACTCTACACCCTCATCGATGCATATAAAACAATAGACTCAAAAAGTGAATTCATAATGGAAGACTATGCATCATTAAGAGAAGAAAACGAGAATCTTGAAAAACAAAATGTTCATCTATTATCTAAAAATACTGAGCTAAGTAAAAACCTAGACTTGGTAAGTAAAAGGAATGAAGAGCTAACCAAAGAGCTTCTTGTGACTAAAACTGAAGCTGAGAATGGAATGAGATGGACTAGGTCTTCCATATTGCTTGACAACATTCACAAGAATTGTACTTCCGAGAGACATGGAATAGGTTTTGATAAAACTAATCCTCAAGTGAAAAATCCCAACATAGATTGTCTATGCATGCACTATGGGCTGGTAGGGCATAAAAGTTACGATTGTCGAAGAAAATTGATTGCTCATAACAATAGTCTAAACTCTCTAAGAAAACCTCATCTTGAGAAAACCAATGAACAAAAACAAACCCCTACAGCTAAATCTCTTCCCAGATGGGCCAGAAAAAATCTTATTCATCCATTTTTAAGCAAAAATCAAAGTGGATATGGGTACCAAAATCTAACCCTTGAAATTAGTTATGGGGATTAGTGAGAAGGAAGCAACAATAATGGTACTTGGATAGTGCATGTTCCAGACACATGACTGGAAATAAAAGTAGCTTTCTCTCACTCAAAAACTTCAAAGGAGGAAACGTCGCCTTTGGTAATGGAAAAAGTGGGGAAATTCAGGGAATTGGAAAGGTTGGGTCTATGGATAACATGCAATTGAAAACGTATACTATGTGAATGGCCTACAATATTATCTATTGAGCATATCTCAAATATGCGATAGAGGAAACAATGTACTCTTTACAGAAAAAGAATGCAGAGTGACAAATTCAGTGACTGGGGACCCAGTTTTACTAGGTAAGAGACACAAGAATGTGTATAAAGCCAAGATTGTTGATTCTAAGTAAGATACTCTTAAGTGCCTAAGTGTAGTTTTTGATTGCTCCATGCTCTGGTACAAAACAATGGGACACATAAGCATGAAAACAATAAATAAACTCATATCTAAGGACCTGGTTAGGGGTCTGGTAACCAAAAGTTTCAGTAACAACAAAGTATGTGGAACCTGCATTCAAGCAAAATAGGTGAGGTCATCATTCAAACCAAAGTTGACAGTCAGTACTACCAAGCCACTAGAACTGCTTCATATGGATTTGTGTGGACCAATGCGTGTACAAAGCAGAGGTTGGAAAAGATATGTGTTTGTAATAGTCGATGATTATTCAAGATTCACTTGGCCACTGTTTCTTGCAACAAAGGATGAAACATTCACTATATTTGAAATCTTTGCAAAGCTGGTCCAGAAAAAATTCAACAAAGAAATAATTAGCATCTGATCTGATCATGTGTTGCAGTTTGAAAACTCACAATTCCTACAATTTTGCATTTCAAACGGGATTGAGCATAATTTTTCAGCACCTAGAACACCACAACAAAACATAGTAGTTGATCGGAAAAATAGAACAATGGAAGATATCGCAAGAACAATGTTGATCCAAGAAAACTTCCAAAATCCTATTGGGCTGAAGCAGTAAACGCAGGGTGCTATCTAATAGATAGATGCATGACCAGATCAGTGTTAAACAAAACACCATATGAGTTACTAAAAGGAAAAAAACCAAATTTAGGACATCTTAGGGCCTTTGGGTGTGTATGCTTTTTACACAACAATGACAAAGACAAATTGGTTAAATTTGATGCCAAGAGTGATGAAGGAATTTTTATGTGTTTTTCTTCACAAAGTAAAGCCTACAAGGTACTTAATAAAAGAACAAACCGTGTAGAAGAAAGTGTTAATGTTGTCTTCAATGAAAGTAATAGTCAAATTGAAGGAAATTAAGAGGATGAACAGAATGAAGTCACCTGCTCAAGGTCATCAGATACAAAAATATGGGAAGAAGAAATCATATCCTTTCATAAAACACCTGAAACAGAAGGTAGATCTGCTACTGAAACTGGTTCTACTGCATCTGAAGGGCCTGTCAACATCCAAACTCATAGCTGGAAGCATCAAGGCTCACATACTTTACAAAAAATTCTTACTCCTCTTAACTCAGGCATCTTAACAAGATCAAAATTACGTAGTATGTTTGCTTTTTCTGCCTACGTATCCCTAATTGAGCCAAAAAATATAAAAGAAGCACTATTAGACTCTGATTGGATTAGTGCTATGCAAGAAGAACTTAATCAGTTTGAACGAAGCAGAGTATGGAACCTGGTTCCAAAATCTCAAAATAGAACGATAATAAGAACAAGATGGGTATTTAGAAATAAGCTTGATGAACAAGGACAAATCATACACAACAAGACCAGGCTAGTTGTACATGGATATAACCAAGAAGAAGGGATAGACTACGATGAAACCTTCGCACCCGTGGCAAGAATTGAAGCACTTAGAATATTGATTGCATACGCTGCTCATATGGAATTTAAACTCTATCAAATGGATGTAAAAAGTGCCTTTTGAAATGGTTATCTACAATAATAGGTGTATGTGAAACAACCCCCCGGTTTTGAAAATACCAAGTATCCTGATCATGTATACAAATTAGACAAAGCACTCTATGGGCTAAAGAAAGCACCAAGAGCATGGTATGATTGATTGTCCACTTTTCTTCTCACACATGGATACACAAGAGGCAAAATTGATAATACATTGTTTCTTCCAAAACAAGGTGAAGATCTGTTCATAGTTCAAGTATATGTAGATGATATTATATTTGGAGGAACTAATGACTCACATGGAGTGGAGTTTGCTCAACTAATGAATAGTGAATTTGAGATGAGTATGATGGGAGAACTAAACTTCTTCTTAGGACTCCAAATTAAACAAACTCCATCAGACACATCAATCCATCAACAAAAATACATCAAGGAATTACTGAAGAAATATGATATGAATGAAGCTAAGTCAAATGACACACCCATTGGGACAACAACAAAACTTGATAAAGATGAACAGGGCTCACCAGTGAATGACACTAGATACAGAGGTATGATTGGTTCACTCCTATACCTTACTGCCAGTAGACCTGATATAGTGTTCAGTGTTGGTCTATGTGCACGTTTTCAGTCCTGTCCCAAGGAATCACATCTAAAAGCTGTTAAAAGAATCCTGCGATATCTGAATGACACACTTCTTAGGACCATGTCTAATATCCTGGGCAACTAGAAAACAAAATTCGGTTGCCTTATCCACTGCTGAGGCTGAGTATGTGGTAGTTGCTTCTTGTTGGGCCCAACTTCTTTTGATGAAACAACAGCTTAAAGATTTTGGTATAAAAACCAGTTGTATATGTATACATATATATATATATATATATATATATATATATATATATATTGATGTTGTTTCTCATTTTTGCTAAATTTTCCGTTAAATATGTTCCACGACCCATGGTACCCCTAGGGGCGTAGCTATATACTGTCAAGGGTTTTCAATTGGACACCCTTCGTCGGAAAAAATTAGCATATATACAAGTAAAATGATATACTAAATGATTAAATAACCTATTATCCTATCCTTAACGAGCTAGAAGTTAAATAAGTGCTCTTAGCCTTTTTGTTGACAGTAGGATTTGGGAAGCTCTTCCCTTTTGCTCGACTTGTCTATTGAATCAGCTCTTTTCCAGGAGTAGGCAAAAAGAAATGCTTGTATTTAACGTATAGCTTTTTTAGAATGATTTGATTCATCAATGGCAGCTATATGAGATAGTCGCGGTTTGTACCTTCAGAACAACCAAAAAAGGAATAGTGGACCTAAGCAAAGGAAAAAATCGACCATAAAAAAGAAGTGGATTACCAAAGAAATTGAAGAATTTCTTAGGAATCCTTTATGATCTGTTCGTTCTTTTTTCTCCGATAGATGGTCAAAACTTCATCTGGGTTCGAAACCTACTGAAAGGTCCACTAGAGATCAGAAATTGTTGAAGAAACAACAAGATCTTTCTTTTGTCCCTTCTAGGCAATTGGAAAAGAAAGAAATGGTTAATATATTCAAGATAATTACGTATTTACAAAATACCATCTTAATTCATCCAATTTCATCAGATTTGGGATGTGATATGGTCCCGAAGGATGAACCTAATATGGACAGTTCCAATAAGATTTCATTCTTGAACAAAAATCTATTTTTTGATTTATTTCATCTATTCTCACACTTTCCAATATACATTCAAGCACACCAATTCCAGCGGAATTTGAATTCTAAATGGGTCGCTGGCGGAACAGAAAAGGCTGGTTGATTCGATTTAGTAGGGCTAACTCAATGGAATTCATAACCCTTTCAATTTTCTCCTTATTTCCTTGGTCGGGCAACAATGTTCTCACTTCCAGGAAGATCCACATCAGGGAGGATGGCTGCTGAAAGCAGAACTCAATAAAAGCATGATAGCGGAATGGGTTAGAGCTATGTTCAACTGGGTAAAACCCGCGCAAAAAAAAAACTCTTTCTGATTAGGGATGATAATCGCAATGGTGAGGTCTGTTACTAACATAAGTAGGGACTCACAGAAGACTGTAAATGACTTTTCGAGGAAAGACAAAAGAAAGTTTGAACCTAAGCCAATAGCCCACTTCAGATTCATAACATCTTCCACCATCTGAATCAAAGATTTACTCACTTCCATACGATATTTATTAGTTTAAATCGATTCACTAATCTAGTTAAAAGTCTTATTACGAAATTTCTCAGAGCAACCCCCCAGGTTCCAGACCCAGGAGTCAACTCATTCTCAATGCAAGCTAGCTCTTACTTGTGTTTAGTGAGGAGGCTACCTAACATACATGTGACTGCCCTGGATTTCTTCCTTGTGTAGGACATCCGTGAGTAATAGAACACAGGGAAAGAAAGTCATATAAAGATGAGACAGAATCTGCCATCTCTTTCTGTTCACTTCAAGAGGTGTTTAAGTAGTCATTATCCGGGTGAAGGGATGGGCTGGGGTAGGTAAGGGATTGTGGAACTTTGGTTTTATTTAGCTAGGAACCCTTTCACTTGGCGTCGAATGATCAAATCTAAAAGCTTTAGGCATCTTTTAAGCATGATCAGCCTCCAAAATTTTTGGAGTTGGACACCCTTAACATATTGAGTTTCTATTTTTTGACACCCTTTAAGAAATTTCTCGCTTCGCCA
Organism: Solanum lycopersicum; assembly: GCF_036512215.1. Classification (NCBI taxonomy): domain Eukaryota; kingdom Viridiplantae; phylum Streptophyta; class Magnoliopsida; order Solanales; family Solanaceae; genus Solanum; species Solanum lycopersicum. The sequence goes on along the minus strand of NC_090800.1, from coordinate 34,442,462 downwards.
CTACCCCCTAAATGTAACAAGGTGTATAAGACCCCGAGAGACCTCATACAAGCCACTTAGCATATATTAATATAAATTAATACGAATGTGTGAATTTAAAATTTTCAATATAATCGAAGTTTTTATGAAACGCGCGGAAGTAGCGCAGAATTGTCTAAATCCAACTAACCAACATGAATAAATCTTGGGACACAGACCATACGATAGTACAGAACATAAAATAAAGATATTTATGTAAAGTGGTGGTAAAATCCTCGAAAATATGAGGATTCACCAAATCTTCATTCCTACATCAACTATGAACCTAGCCACGAGTGTGATAATCAATGTCGCTGGACCCTATATTTTGATAAAAAATGTAGGCAAGATTATGTGTTAGTACAAACATGTATTAAATTTGATAGCTAGCATAAACAACATAACATAAGGGTTAGTTAACGTAACCACAAGCATAATCAATGCATATAAATAATCATAGTAAAAGAGGAATATTTCCCAAATACCCACAACATATCCTTAGTCAAGACTTGGGTCATCCACCTGTAGTCATGTTTAACTATGGAAGGCATATCAAGCAACACTCCAAGCTAATTAATTCATAACATAATCATATCATTCATATTTACATTTAAAGACATGGGAATTCACCTCTTTGTCTAACTTATAAACGCTAATGGGTATTCACCTCTTGACTTACTTTAAGATCGTAGGTACTCTCCTCCACAATCACATCATATGATACAGGCACTCGACTCCTCATCATTTCATAAAGATCATGGGTACTGGTCTCCATGTCCATTTCTAACGAGCTTCAAGAAACTAGATCCACCCGCTACTCAATCCTTTACTTTTTATTTTTTTGTGCATTTGGGACAATCACACTCTATTTTGTTGGGGGTGGGGTAAATGAATTATGAGTGATAGGATGAAGTTTGATTAAACCTAACTTATAGTCCCCTCTTTGGTTTTTTTGTTGTGTTCCCCCCAATAGATTGCTTATTTTATGTTGAGCCAACATGTTTAGGAATGTATGTGTAGGAGTATGTAGAAAATGAAAGCATGATGGCATAAAAAAAATAAAAAAAATTGATCCCCATCAAAAAGTGGGAAAATGTGCTAAATTGATAGTTTAAATGAGTTAAATACGTTGGATCTCAATGTGACATGATAAGGAATTGATTTGACATCATTACTTATGCTAAAACTTGAACTGGGTAATCTGATAATTTGATAATGAAACAATGTGCCAAGATGTGTGAGAAAAAATGAATATTCAAATAGTTTATGCCAATCTAGTACTTGCCCCATTGGTCTCGCTAAGATGATATAGGCTAGAAGTTAGGAAGTGTTCGCAGGCCCTTGTTCAAATTAGTCTATTTAAGCCTAAAATGATTCAACCAAATGAAATCAATATTCTGTTTGATCCAAATGTTTGAGCCTTAAATAGACCATTTCTTTTGATTTACCTAACTCACCTTCCCTAAAATAATTGTCATGGCCTCGGTCCTTCCTAGGATATGTGCACCTTGACTTAGGACAAAATACTAAGTTGAGGGTGGCTAATTTAAAAGAAACCTTGATCTTGTACCTAGTCTGACATCAGATATTGTGCACCTCAATAATGCAAAATCCATAAGTTCAGGGTGACTATTAAAGAGAAAATCGAAAGACAAAAGGGTATGAAAAGCTTTTTTTGTTGAAAAGAGAAAAAGAAAAGATAAAAGAGGATGTGACTTTATGCAAAAGAATAAAAAAAGATGATAGTGAGAAATAATAGTCGCAAAGTCAAAAGTCACATCCATGTTGAAAAAAGTCAAGGGAAAGAGTAAAATGAAAGGTTGTCAAAAATATGTTGAGAAAAGAGGTAGAAGCCGATGTAATATCAAAGAGGGTAGAAAGTCACTAAAAAGTTCCCAAATGTACCTCACCTGACCTTGAGCCTACATTACAAGCTAAAGAAAGTGCTATAGTGATCCTAGTAACTAGTTTGGGAATCTAAGCTTTTAAAATAAGGAGAAACCTATGGTATTGTGCGCTAAATATACTTGAAGTCACTTCTGAACGTGAATGTTGAATGAATCCTTAAACTCTAAATTCATATCTTCTGTGTGGAAATGATTTCGTTTAAAGTGAGGGTACTGATTACATTTTCAGAAAGTTGGTACCTTGGTGATTGTGAAAAAGTGTGTTATGTTGTCTCTTGGTTAATTGTTGCCATATCTCGATTTCACATGTATTAGCTAGTTGAGTCTAAGAGAAAATATTTTCAGCGAGAAAATGGAATGTATTGAAATAGTCATGTGATTGCTTGAATTTGTATGTCTGTTTCTACACAAGTGTCGTTTAGAGTTTAATGCGTCGCTTGAGGACAAACAACGAGTTTAAGTTTAGGGTGTTGATATACCATGAGTTTACGGTATTTTTGATACATTTAACTTAAGAGTTGTGTATTTATAGGGTCATATTGTATTAGGAATTAATGTTTTGTGTTATAAATGTTGGAAATAGGCTTGCATGTGGAGGTGTAAGATGATAGATGGAAATCTACAGAAGGAGCCACCCATGGAGGTGACTGACGAACCGTAGGTACAGTCACAGTTCGTAGATGGAGGCACTTTGATGGAGCATAATGGAAGTCTGACCAAGTGTGGAACTTCGGATGCAAGTGACAGATCCTAATTCATCCCACGGGGCGTCCTGCACATCCGTCAAATGATTCAGAGAAGTTATAGGTCCAATACTTGATTAAATTCCTAAGTACCATGGAAGAGGACCTATAGACCGTAAGTCAACCTAGAGTACGTTCTACACGTCCATTGATTGTATTTGAGAGTGAAGGTTCCAGCTTTTGCGAGAAAATCTAACTATGAACCAAATAAAGGGGACCTACGGACGTAGGTTGACCCATGGTCCGTAGGTCGAATTTGTCGATCAAAGTTGCATCCAGAAAGTTTATTTCTTTATTTTGCTTCTTTTTCTTCGGGACATGTTTTTCTATATGTAAAAATTCTTTTGGGGGGTTAGACATTATTGTTTAGTTTTAGTTCTTGATATTTTCTTGGGAATTAACTTGAAAACTTAATCAATTTGATTTCTGGATTTCTCTTTAGAAGATTTTTGCTTCGAAATTCGATTAAGGATTAACGAGTTTCTTATACTCAATATGTAAGTTCATTCTTTCTCTTTACAAAAATGTGAATTGTGTTCTTTCAAGCATGAGTAACTATATATACAACTACGGTTGTGGGTATCATGATCAATTAACAACTTATGAATAATAACTATGTAATTCTTGAATAGTGTTGATGCATGTATTGGTATTTGTTTCGCTTAAAAGTCTTTTTGATGGTGGCCAATGTTAGAATTCGCCTTGTTGCTACTTGTCAGACCAAAGAGGTAGTTAATGAGAAAAGAATCATCAATGAAGATTTAGTGTAGTACTATCTTATAGTCTAATTTCAATTGATGCGAGGTGAATTCTAAGTCATATCTTATAGTCTAATTTCAATTGATGCGAGGTGAATTCTAAGTCATACATTGATGTGATGTCTAATTTGAGGTAAACAAGGGTTAGTAAATTATAGACACGTAGCCGGACCAAGGTGTGGGATGAAATTCCTTATTTAGTGGACCAATTACTTAGAGATATATATGTTACCAACTTTGCATGTGATACACTAGGAACGGATTACTATTATTAGGATTTTCACGTTAAGAGCTTATGGGGAACACATACAACCTAGTTTGTCTCTGTTATTGATAACAACAAAGTTTGAATCCAGCTCACTTGTTACTTAACAACAATAAGTTATTTACTTACACCAATCCCCCCCCCTCTTTAGTTACTTGTCTCGGAATTAAGTGGAGTAAACAAATATAATAGTGAGTTAAGTTTAAGTCTAAACCATATTACTCGTCGGATCGACCCCAACCTATAGGTTGGGTTCTTTGTTTGACAACAATTGCTTATACTTCTTTAGGGAGGTGTAATTTGAGCGTATCATTGTTCATGCCCATAAATTCCACATGAACTCCATCAGTTAAGTATCTATATAGGGGTAGTATCTCCAAGTTCTAAGTCTTGAGTATTGAGTTCCTAATCTTTTTGGGATTATATTCCAAATCACGCGTCTACTACACGTTACCATGAAGCTCCTTGAGTTGAGTAGTTCATGACCATGATTCTACTTGAACCTTATGAGTCGATCAGTCTTGAGATGAGAGGTATCATTGAGTCCTTGAGCTAAGTAGTTCATGCCCATAATTTCGCATGAACCCACCGAGTTGAGCATTCTTAGATGAGTAGTATCATTGTCTCCTTGAGTTCTGTATTTTGTTGAGTTGCAAGAATTGTTTTTATGCATGGTTATTGAAAACCTTGATATGAGTCATTCACGTCCATAATTTCGGCATGAATTCTATTTTAAGAATTTTTTTTTACAAACTGTTTTAAAACTTCTTTTAAACACTTGAGCAATAAGTTGAGGAAGAGTAGAGATGAGTTTATTTTATTCAAAATGATATATGAGAACTAAGTCTTCCCAAGATTAAATGTTTTACATTTAAGATGAGAGGAAACTAGGATTTCTGAAAGAGTTTTGAGCATTTTGAGTACCATCTCTTTGGGAGAAAGATTTTTGAGTAATAATCTCAAAACACAGAATGAGTTATGTTTTTAATCATATGAGCTAGTTTGAGAGTAGTATTGAGTACTGATATGAGTTTACTTCAGACAATTCACAGCCCCCACAAACCATATAGCTAACGTGGATAGAAAGGGTTATACTTTTTAGATGATTCCTCAGTACTATTTAGCATAAGCTAGTGGATCCATGAATTGAGAGGTTCTATACCCCAACAAGGTATATGACGGTTCTCGCATCGTAGGCGAGACACCGTATCATCAAATATCTCATAGTGATGGTTGTCAGGTAGAGAAACTCCCACAAATTTATATTGCATTTTTATATACATACTACGATATTATTTTATTCTTCAATAAATTAAGTTTCTTTCTATTATTTTAGCTTTCCATATATCACACATTCTATTGTAGATTTATCTTGGGTTGAGTTGAGTATCTAATCTTTGACTTGATTATCTTATTGTTGAGTTGAGTTGAGTGAGTTGAGAAGAGGTAAGTATGTTTCCGTTTTATCAATTTCAAGACTATGCTTATGCCTTAGAATTTCTCTTAAATGCTTGTAATGAAACTATAACGAAACTTTTGAATTGAAACTATAATGAAACTTTTGAATTGAAAGATTAAAAGTATTTGAATTTTAAGATATTATTATATTCTTAAAATAAAAAAATTATTTACTTAATTAAAACTAGAAACTCATCATATAGAATACTAAATAAATTCTTACTATTTTACGAATTTATCTTTCAAATGTTTAAAAAATATATTTAATTTTAATTTAAATATCAATATAGATAATGATGCTATTGCTCTATTTGTGATATATATGAAAGTTGACATATATCTGCTTGCAATTCATTTATTTATCGGATGATGCTGAAAACATTAATATGACAACTATTATAGTGATAATGAAGACGATGTTGATGTTATCGATATTACAGTAATGAAGATGAAAGTGGAAAACAAAATGAATATTAAGATGACAAAGGAGATAAAGAAGAATAAAAAGAAGGTCAAGAAGGTACATAAAATGACTGAAATTATAAAAGATATACTTCAAAGCAGTTCATCATTTGCATTTTTGAACATTGCAAGATTATAGTAGCAACAGTATGGAAATAAACATGAATAATTTCATTTCACCACCATAATGTGATGATATGTATTTGTGTAACAATCACACTTCATTCTTTCTTTAAATATCCAGATAAATATAGCAATGCTATGCTGAAAATTCGTAAAGTAAAACATAAATATAAGTGATAATTTGTAAATCTTCTAATATATAATTTCCATAAACTTTTTTTCTTTATAATATGTAAGAGATAATATTTAGAGTTTAACTTATATGCACTGAAGGTGCAAAGTTTTTTCTCACCATCAGGTAAGATTTTTCCTAACTTTAATTGTAATAGTCAGACGCCTGTGAACCTTCTTTAATTTTTTTGAAATTACGCATTTATTATAATTTTCTTCTCTCTACGCTCCATAACCTTAGGACTTGAGATTCTTCTATCTTAGCTTCTGTCTCCCCTCAAGCTGCTAAACTCCTCATTTAGGTTTCATGATATCTTTTATCCATGTGAAAATATTTAGAAAAGATAATTATCTTTGATTGATCATTTAAGCAATAGTTTTTTAGTAGTTATCGATTGGAGCTGGCAATTATGCAATGTGTAAACCTTCATATATTCCAAATTTCATGTTCTTTTGGCCAAATGCTTTAACATCTGTAACGAAAGGCCCTCAAGTATCTCTTATGTGACACATTTCTTCCAACAAACTCAATATCTATATGCATGATGACATCCTTACTTTCACTAGTTTTACTTATTTGGACCCAAATGATTTTTTCTAGATGCATTTGATTGTTATGTTTTGTGTGTTGCTCGAATTGTGTGAATGAAAAACTATTTGCAGTAGGTGTTATAATTTGAATCTAGTATAAATTCTTATATGATGTTTCTACCTGATGTCGTTATCTGATCTCATCCTCTTAGCAACTTCGTGGTATGTTTGATTCAAATTTTCTATTTACTTTGTCTAATCATATTTTATTGAAGGTTCATGTTGTTTTGCAACTTATTTTCATTATTGGTTCTGAGGATTACCTCTGTTATAATTAAATGACAAGGAAGTTTTAAAAAGGATTCTGGAGAAACCTTTATGTTGCTCGACGAGGGTTGTTGCATAGGGATCTGTTACTAATGCCTTGGTCAAGCTATGTAGATAATTTAAATCTCTAAGACCAATTCTTAATACTAAACGAGTCATATGAAACAAGCCTCTGACGGGACATTTCAGAGGCTCCGGATCATATTCTAAGTTTTACCTCAACTTGACAAAATGTGAAACTTCCACACACCTATTTTTGCACTCTAGATGTGATATGGTGTTGCATCTTTTGGATGTATTGGCGTCATTATGGGTTACAAGATTCCTATTACCTTTGTTTCTCGAGATCTCCAAAAATATTGATGCAAAAATACACTATCGTTGGAGTATCGAACCCCCTTATATTTTCTTAAAAAGTCTGAACTACCTAGCCTACAACAGCTGATTATATCAATTATGTTCAATATATTTTGAAAGATTCCAATACAATAATGGTAACATTATTATAGTCTTCTCTATTCCTGTACAATGCAACAACAACAATTATGCTGAGATTTTAGTTGATGACTATGGTATTGAATGGTACATTAATCTGCAAATTGAATTCGACTCTCTTGTTATTGTAAATAAGTTGAGACACAAGTCGACCAACAATATGAAGATAAAGAACATTGTGTATAGAGTTATAAACCTTTTGACTGACACAAATCACTATTTTCTCACTATTTTAGAGAAGGAGTGGTGGATTTGTTAGCTAAAAATGCCTCTTCAAGTGGAAATAGTACCTTCTATCACACTTTTCAAGAACTCAAGAGAGGCAAAAAGATTGTTTAAACTCAATAAATGACAACTCCCTATGATTAGAACAATATTAGAGAAATATAATTTTCTAGATATCTAATTAATTGTGGTACTCTTGGAGAGAAACTTTTATAGGCTACTTCATTTCCTTTAGATTGTTTGATCAATCTCTTTTGCTTGTTAAAGGCAAGCTACGTGTACCATATAATCTTTTGTAAGTACATATACTTATGTATTACATGGTAGGGAAACCCCCACACTTGTAGTCTCACAACCTTTTGATGATGGCTTTTGTTAAAAAAATCTTTTGATGAGAAAAATATTCTTTTGAATGAAGATACACTTTTATATCTTGATGTCATTTACTCTTTTGGCACAAAATTTTTTTCGTATATTGCTAAAAGTAGTGATGTTTCCTATTGATTAATTGTAACGATCGGGTTTCGTCTTTATAGAAATGCCAATGGGGAAATATCGAGGCCGAATTTTTTTTGTAGTACTAGGATTTCCCAACCTTGTCAAGATCTGGAGGAATTAAGAGTCATCAAGGTGTGAGGAAATATGGCAGCAATTAGATGGAGTAAGTGGAATCCATACGACTTTATGAAATTGAATTTGGATAAGAAGATCATCGGGAATTGATCTTGGTGTTATGGTCAGTTTTTGAGCATAGTGGTTTAAGAGTATGTTGTAAAAAGGGAGAATTAAAATTCTCTTAAGGAGCTCACTACCTCGCTTAGTGCCGCTGTAGCGGGATTCTTGCCGCTACGTTGGGATGGGTACCGCTGTAACGGGCGAGGAGGAGATGAAATTAAAGGATTTTAGGATTTTTCAAGGGAAACTCACTGGTTCGCTTTGTGCCGCTGTAGCTGGATTAGTGCCGCAGCAACGACACCAGTACAACGGGACGGGTGCCGCTGTAGCGGTATGACGAGTTTCAAAATCGTAAATAAAACCCTTAGACGACTTTATTTTGTACTTTTTTTTGACTTTTTTAGTTAAGAGACGACCCCTAGGCTATTCAAATTTGTTTTCCACCATTCTTGAAGCTAAAGGTAAGTTTTTAACTCCCATAATTCTTTTTCGATCCGTAGAACGTTTTATAAAGGGTCAATATTGACGGGGAAGGAACTCTTGAATAATTATATGGTGGAATTAACCTTAAATTGACTAGTTTGGTCATGGGTTTGAATTGGGGTTTATAGTTTGTTAGTATTATCGAAATTTTGTGTTTCTTTATTGATTCTCGTATATAAATTGTTGTTTGAAGACCACGAACAAGCGAAGTGAATCTGAAAAGGGAAGGATAAAGTTTTCTAGGGTTTCAAGCTTTTCTCAAGGTAGGTGATGGTGGTGATTTTATGATCGTGAGATATACACTTGATTTTCTTTGTTGTGATACTTGTATATCTTACATGTTGCAATATAGACCATACATTGTTAAAGGGGATATATGAATATTGATACCATGAAATCATAACTTGAATGTGCGATCTTGATGTGTTATTTATGTGTCATTGGGATCGGCTACCACGTTCTAACACTCTAACTGGGATCGGTTGCCATGTTCCATCATGCTAAATGGGATCGGTAGCCACATTCTGGAATAAAAATGGGATTGGATTGCCATGTGGCGACATGCTAATAATTTGACTTTCGCTTGCGTGAGGACAAACTATGTGACGAAGCATGTGAAATTGTGATATTGATTCTTATGATAATATTGAATATGTTGATGTTTATGCTTGTGTTATATTGTTGTAATTGCTTCTTTTTGTTGCACTAGTGGGGTAACCGCATGATTTTACCAGTACACGATGGTTGTGTACCGATTCTGCACTTGCTTTTATTTTTGTCGAGTATAGGCATATAGACCTCTCTTAGGAGTTCGGTGATTGCTTTGAGTTCAAGGGTGAGACACATCATTTGGGCTGCCATGGAATTCTCTTTAGTCTTTGTCTACCATTTTTGGATCTAGACCTTGTTTTAGTTTGTGAGATAGTTCATTAGAAATTCTTGTTAGACTTGGTTATCATTATAAGTTTTGGTACATTGACTTTCAAATTCTAGGTTTAACTTCTGCAATGTTAGTTAGTTTTTAGATCTTTATTTAGTAATGGAACCTTGTCTTTATTTATTTAACTTTCTTCCCTAACTCAAATGCCTTAGTTTTTAGGTTTATTGCTTTGGTTGGTTGCTAGTAGTAATTCTCCCACCGAGTTGTAGTGTGGGTCCCAATCATGATGGACCGGGTCATGACATAGTTGGTATGAGAGCCTAGGTTCGTTGATCTCGATGTACTGAAACAAGTCTAATAAAGTATCACAGGATGGTACAAGAACACCTTTACTTTCTTCGAGATGCTATAGGACTTTCAGAAATCTCCATTTCCTCTTGTGTCCTTCGTACCATGACTTAATTCCTATTGATATTCGGAGATTTAAATTGGTATCTAACTTCTTCTATTCTTCTATCTACATATAGTTAATACTATGTATAACGATGTTTGGCCCGTCGCTCCTGCTAATGCTGACACTGAAAAACCCACAATGAGAGGTCGCGGTCGAGACAGAGGTAAAGAAAGAGCTAGGGGTAGAGGCCATGGGAGAGTGGTGCCTGTTGTGATTGAGTTACCAAATTACCATGTTTCGATGAATGAGAACTCTCCGGCACAGTAGATTATGGTAAAAGAGGGTGAGGATGTTGAGAATGTTGAAGAGGTTGAACAAGAGGAAGGATGGAAAGCTAAATCAATAGGAATCCCTCCCATTGGTACGGTGTTAGCTCAAAAGATCATGTACTTTTTGAAGGGATTGGCTGGTCCAAGGATGATTACACCTACTCAAGCTCTTGCGAATCCCCTGTTTCTAATAGTATGCATAAGTTTGTTGGGAAGGGAGGTAACAATGCCTTCTTCCGTCCTTTCTTGGGTTCTGTGATGACCGGTAATGAGCCTGATATGTTGACCATGTTCTTGAAGCTCAAGCCCCCTATATTTCTTGGTTCGAAGACAAAGGACACTTATCAGTTCATGTTGGATTGTTATGGGAGGTTGCATAAGTTGGGTATCATTCACAAACATGGGGTTGAGTTCCTGTCCTTTCAACTTCAAGATGAGGCCAAGCAATGACGCAATTTCATGCCTTATTCTTAGAGAAGTGTGTGCCTAGGACTTTGAGAGATGACAAGAAGGATGAGTTCATGGCGATAGAGCAGGGTAGTATGTATGTGGCTTCTTATGAAGCCAAGTTCCACGCTTTATCTAGAATATGCTACATAATCGGTTACCAAGGAAGAGGAGAGGATACGATTGTTCATTATGGTTTGGATTCTGAGCTTCAAGTGATATATGTTCACATGACTTCTACATGAAGGAGTTTTAATGAAGTGACCGATTACGTCAAGAAAGTAGAGGGGGTGAAGCGAGATGGTCAGGCTAAGGCATTGGCTAAGAGGGCCATGAATTCTGGAAATTTTCAGGGCTCCTATTCTAGAGGATCTGGTCAACCTACTCGCGGCCAAGCCAATTTAGTCCGCCATGCACGCCTTTACCGGTAACTATTCGGGAACTCATTCTAACAATTTTTTGCTGATCAGAGTGTTGGACATGTGGCGGGCAGCTGACCATCTAGAGATCGTACTTGCTTTAGTTGTGGGGAACTTGTACACATGATAAGGACTGACCACAGCCACATCCACTTCAGTCTGACATAAATATTCTCGAAAAATTTTGACCGTATGAAAGGCTATAATGGAAGGGGACGCCACAAGTAGGTCGAAGAGGAAATTAGAAAGGCCGTGGAGGTAGAGGTGTTACACTTCGAAAATCCTATGACCTAGGCTAGAGCTTGCATAATGAATAACAAAAGTGAGTTAAACTAGTGTTTGAAGACCTAAACTAATGTAATTAAGTTGGTTTGGAAGTATTAGATTCTAGACGTCAAGAAACGACCATGACGTCCGAAAGATAGTGAAATTTAACTAGTAGGTGTTCTAGGGTCTTGTCAATGCTTGAGAGTGTTATATGATGACTAAATATTCTATAAATACTTTGAATAGGTAAAACACTATGTTAAGGGTCAAAACATACGGTCCCGACTTCCCGTAGACCACCCTAAGGATCCTTGAGAAGGACCCAAACTTTGGAGCGAAAAAGCTGCAATTTGCAGCATCCATCCATGAGACCCCTTGATGGGCGGTCAATGGATTGATGGGGCATGGGTTGGATTCGTGATATGAGACTTAGTATCCTCACCAAGGCCTCCCCAATACCCCCTTCTGAATCAAACGACACCATGCATGACGGTACGTCGACCGTTTGAGGTCCATTGATGAGTCTCGTGAGTTGAGACTTAGTCTCCTCACCAAGATCCTCGAAAGGCAACCTCAGTCCCAATACACGAGTGACTAGTTCAATACATAAATTGGTTGAATCTCTTTCAGGGTACTCATCAATGAAACCAAGGCTCACTGCTTCCACACGACTTAAGTGGGGGTAGATGGGTAATTAGCTAATTAATTATTTAACACTTAAAAATGATTATAATTAGTAACTTTAGGTATATTGAAGTATTTTGAGTCATAAAACAAGCCTTCTACCATATAACTCCAAAACCCAAAAGCTCCTAGTTCTCTCTAGATTCTCTCACTACTCAAAGACTCCATTAAAGAAGAAGTTCAAAGCTTCAACTAGGGGTCAAGAATAATAATTTTATCCATTAATCCTTAAGGATTGACAAGGTATGGGAAATCTTCACTCTTGGGACTCCTTTCCCAGGAGGCTCCTTCAAATTGATTTTAATGTTCTTCCAAATTTGTAGATTTCACTCAATTTTTTGGGTCACCTTTAAACTTGATTTATTTGGTCTAGAATTGATTAATAATGATTAATTATGAGTGAATTGATGCATTATTTTAGGTTTTTGACCTAATTTTTCAGAGCATGAGGTTGAATAATACTAGGAGTGATGTCTCACAAAACCATGACTATGTTGTCCAATTCGGGGAGCACCCCCTAGAAGTAACATGGCATAATTGACATCTCGGAGGTCTTATACAAGCCCATAGTTATCATTCATTACATTGTCATGGGTAAATTTAGCGGAAAATTTGAAACTTTCTTGGCACATCATATGCTAGAACATTACTTCATACATATATAAAATATCATCATACATAGTTAAAGACGCTAGTATCTTTTTTCCATCTTAGACTCAACATCATAAGATTACTTTAGGGACATGACCCTTATAACATGATACATAAGCACAGTAATGAAAGATTCAACATCATAAGATTACTTTAGGGACACGACCCTTATAACATAATACATAAGTACAATAGTGGAAGACTTTACAGTAACTAGACATAACATAGGAATCCTTGGACTTACGGATTCCTTTCCTTGAACTTGGAAATAATCTATCAATCTCTTAACCATTTAAGACATCCTTTAAGAATCCATAACCTACACTTTGTGTAAAAAGTAGAGAAGAATGGAGTTAGTACAAAATGCACTAAGTATGACAACTATGAAAAAACATGCATTTAAAAGATACATTTTCTTGAAATCATACTTCATGCCTTTCTGTGAAAACTTCATAAAACCTTTATACAATAAAATTTATATGATTCACATACTTCATATAGACATGTTCAAACACTAAACATCATATAAAATCACATATAGAATATAAGCCCCATTTGAGGTCACTTTACAGTGAGCTCCTTTCACTTTACAGTGAACTACTTTCCTTACGGTGAAGTTCTTATTTTAACTCATTAAACTCCCAAGTAACCCTATAGTGATACTTGGTGCATTGCATCACCTTAAGGTCTTAAGGAAAACCATACGTACTCCTTTCATAAGCCAACACATACCATCATAGAAGTATAGCACATTACAAGACACATTCAAGTCAAGACCATAAGACATTACAATGAACTTTAGATATTATTCACATATACCAATTTAACTTCACATAGAACATCCTAAGACCTTACTCACAATCCAAATCTAAGTCCACTAGTGCAATGTACATGTTGATCCCTATAACCTCGCACATACTTAGTAAACTTATTATGAGACCACAAGACTTAACACTCTATTTCATACATCCATAAGACCTTCACCATATAGTCATTAAGACCAACATTGTCGATATGAGAACAAGACCACATCATATAGACTCATACCATGCACATCTTTATAAAATACTATCATGCCATGCATAAATACATAATCATAATCATACACCTTAGATCACCTTCCTAGAACTCCATAAGAATCCACTTGTGCAATGTTTAGGTGGGTTCATTACTTCCACCTATCCTAAATAACCTCCCTTAGGTCATCCTAGTTAGAGTCTTAGTCGTTTACTTCCACTATCTATTTTACTTTAGGGAAACTATAGACTCAACCGACACTAAGACCATGGGTACTAAACATGGAATTTGGTGTTGTAGAGCCTTACACCAATGGAAGGCGTTCTTACCTAGCCAAGGTAACACATTAACAAATGCTAGCATACTAAGTGAATTCACTTGGTAGATCCTATGTGTCAATCATAGTTTATGGAACTAAAAGATATACATAACCCTATACATACTCATTGAAATTGGAGCCTTATCTCATGAGAAAACATGGGTGAACCTTCCTCAAAGGGAAGCCACCACCTCATGTGGAACCATAGGTGAATAATCCTCTAAGGAAGTCAAACCTTATGGGAACCGAATGGTGAATATTCCTCCAAGGGAAGTAAACACTGTATGAGAAACCAATGGTGAATTTTTCTCATGGGAAGCCAACACCTTTCATTGTCAAGTTCACTCGGTGCTAAGATAATTTATCTTTTTATTAAAATCCTTTATTAGTTTACTTCATAAAACACATGCTTAGGATATTGATTCCTTATATGCTTATAGCATATTCAAACATCTATCTAGTTTTAGGGCACATATGAGCACACCTTTCAATTCCCCTCTATTGACTAGATCTTCATACAAGTGTATGTGTGTTCTTTTATGTAAGCAAACCTTTCACATAACACATAGATGTCACACATGTTCATATATCAATGCATAAGTCTATATGTGTAACTGTGTGACCAATCCTTTCATATCAACACTTTAAGACACTATGCACATTCATATTTCATCATATCATATACTTAACATCATAGCATATAAGACACATTCATGGCATTTCCTTATTTTCATTTTCATGTTCATAGAAACCAAACATAGGAACTATCCTATCAAGCAATGCATAAACAAGGTCCCATACCCTTGATCATACTAGTACACCTATCAAGTCATCCTATTTAATGGAATACATAACATACTTCACATACATTTACATTACATGCATAGTAGTAGACATTTTGTTAATATGAGATCAACCTTTCATTAGACACTATGACCCTTTACTACATTGTAAGCATGCATAATGTGTGAGTGTGTGTGCACATTGGTCAACGTGATCACATAATGGCTATCAACAATACATTGAGGCAACCACCCTCTTAAGACCACATTACACTTTCAAGCATAGACCACAAAACACAATTTAGCATAGGAGGCAAGCTAACTTCATATTACACTTTTAAGACTCCTAACATTAGCTATTAACACATTTACATAGGGGTGAATTGGTAGGGGCCATAAACCATTATAAATAATCAATGTCAGCAGCTACACATGATCTTAACATGGCCATTTACATGCTTATAACACTAGCTACATAACCTAGATTCACTACTAGAATAGAAGACTAGGCACAAGTTACACATAAGGTGATCATCATAATCATACATTCACATATTCATCAAATTTCCATCAATTCCATGGTCAACACATATATAATGATAATAAAATGAATAGCGCCACCATAAATGGACCATAGCACACAATGCCATACAAGGCTTCATCAATAATACTATAGAGAAGTAGAGAAGTATAAGAGGAGACCAATTCATACCAATCCTTTAGCCTTAGATCATCATTAACCATTAATACTAAATATATTCTTACTCAAAAGGAATCATGATTCATCTAACTTAAAATCGAGATTACATCACATAGATAGTACTATAAATTGATAGACTAGAAGAACCTAGATCAATTCATGCCAATCCTTCTTTACTTTGATCACACGAGATTTATATCCATAATTCAACCATAATATTAACCTAAGGTAGTAGCTACAAGTGTCCTAACATAATTGAAGTCCACTTTTATACATTTAAAGATCAATGTTACCATGAGCACATAGAAGCAAACACTAGTCATGTTCAATTCTTCATACATTGATCCACATGGATCATCCATCAACAATTTACTATAAATATGAATAATAGACAATAAACATAAGCAATTTAATGCAATAGAATCACAATTCAATCAATAACAAATGCAAATGCTAAATCGAGTTTGGGAAGGTACATGGGTTCACAATATAATTGGATTGAATTTCACGTTAAAACCAATACATTATCATTAATTAATAATGATTAATACATTGAAAATGTTTGAGAAAGAACCCATGGCTAGATTGAATGATTGAAAGTTTGATCATGAAATCTCTTCAAAAACTTTGAGATTAACTCTCTAGATGGAAGGATAACTAGAGATGAAGGATCACCATAACTTAATGTGTAATAAAACCTCTAAAACATGATGAATAATCTATGGGAATCCAATATCCAAGCTATTATTGAGTTTTACCTTTAATGGAGGTTTATAGAGAGATTTGGTTTTCGAGTGGAAGTCTATTTTGAGTGAATTGGATTGGAAATGGGTTGATCACATTTTTGATCCATTAAATACACCCAAAAATAACTAAACAATCTAGTAGGGTCAGGTTATGATGTGGAGTGAATTTCCCATTCACCCTTTTAGTGAAACAGTCGCCAGGCAGCTTCAACCAGCCTGCACCAACGACCACAATCGATGCCCAGTAGGTCCATCGGCTGACCATTTGTGGCTTCATCGATTGGATCCTCGGTCTGTTATTTAGATGAGCCTAATTTTGGATAATTTTCCATCAATGAAACCACCATTTACAGTCTGTTTGTCAATAAACAAGTCTTCATTTGGTTCAGTCGATTGACACTACCAAAGCACCGTCTCGACAACATTTGGGTCCTTCTTGTGGTCGTAACCGGGCGTTTCCAAAGTAAATATAAAAATTAATAAGTCAAGGACCTTCGAAATTAGTTTCATCCAAAACAATTAAACGCAACATGTCCAAACATGATAGGCACCAACAAGACATACATGAACGTCTTAAGGGATAACTTTTGAACGTTTTAGATGTTTGACCTAAAACTTCATGAAAATCCATACAATGATTATATACATCATTATAACTTTTATAAGGACCTCATAATCTCATGAAACACACACATAAGCACATAAAAATACTTAAGCCATGTTAGGCGACTAGTCGTTGAACGTCTTGGTCTCCCCTTGACGTTTGACTTCCAAATGACTTCATACCACCCAAGCATACTTTAAAACACTCTATTAAACTGTTAATAATATTATACACACATGTGAGGATATATACTCCCTAACTCATTTTTGGGGTCTTATATATGTAGAGTCATGGTCATAATTGTGAAGCACACTACACTTATGAATGAGAGGCTATGTGATGCTTAGGAAGCTCTCACAAGCTTTGGTATTATTAAGTCATTCCTAAAGAGTCTTAACTCTATGGATTCTTTAATTCTAATCCTTTTCTTGTGGATATATTCTATGACAACTAGAAGTGCAACCACAAGATGGGTTGAAGAGGATATTGCGAATGCGGGAGTTCCTCCTCAAGACAACCAAGATCCTCCTAAAGAGCAAGCTCCTCTAGGTGGACAAGCTATGGTCAATCCTCCGGTCATGACAAATGGAGATATAAAGGTGACTTTCCTAAACTTGATCAAGTCATGGCTACTCAAACTCAAGTATTAATTACTCAAGCTCAAGTTATGACGACACAAGCTAATTGGAAAGTTTCACCCATGGGAATCAAAATGGTAGTTCCATGGCTTCACGTTTGAGGGACTTTACTAGGATAAATCCTCGAACATTCTTTAGGTCTAAGGTAAATAAATATCCCTAAGACTTTATAGATGAGGTTAAAAGATCTTGTATGCTATGGGGGTGTGCTCAAATAAGAAGGCTAAGCTAGACGCTTACAAACTCAAAGACGTGGCTCAAACTTGGTACACTCAATGGAAGGACAATAGGGATTTCAGAGCGGGTCCTATAAGTTGGGAAGTCTTTTGGAAGGAATTTCTTGATAGTTTCTTCCCAAGGGATAAAAACAGAGAAAAAGGTGGACAGTTAATCAACCTTCATCAAGGAGGTATGAGTTTTCAAGAATACTTTTTGAAATTCATTAAGTTGTCTATGTATTCCTCGTCTTTGGTGACTAACTTGAGAGATGAAATGAGTCATTTTGTGATGGGTGTGTCTGATGATCATGTGGAAGAGTGTCGTGTGGCAATGCTTCACAATGACATGGACCTTTATCGTTTGATGGTGCATGATCAACAAGTTGAGGAAAGTAGGCTTAAGAGTATAAATAGGGATGCCAAGAGGGGAAGACCCTATGATGAAGGTACTTCTAAGGGTAAGTTTGAAATCTAAGACAAACCAAAGTTTAAGAAGAGATCCTCCAACAAATTTCCTTCAAGTTTCTCAAGGGCTAACAAGGATAGGGTACCTAATCCTAAACCTCAAGGGGTAAAAAGTGGTGGTTCTCAAAGTGAGAAACCTAATTGTGCCAAATGTGGCAAGAAACATATGGGTAAATGTCAAGTAGGTACGAACAATTGTTTCCGTTATGGAAAGAGTGGTCACATGGTGTGGGACTTTCCCATGGCCAAGAATCAATAAAGGGAGAGTAACCAAGCACTCTCAAGTGGTTTTAGTTCCTATGCTCCTAGGAAAAACCGCTTCTATTCTCTCAAATCTAGGGGTGATCAAGAGGATTCTCCCGATGTTGTTACCGATATGTTGCAAGTATTTCAATTAATATTTATGCATTGATAGATCCTGGTGCCACTTTATCTTTTGTAACTTCTTTAGTTCCTATGAAGTTTGTTCTGATCCCCGACATCTTAGATTAAACCTTTTCGATTTCAACCTAGTGGGTGACTCCGTGGTTGCTAAAAGAATTTATTGGTGTTATCTCATATTATTGTCCAATAGAGTGACATTGTTTGGTTTGGTAGAACTTGATATGTTGGACTTTGATGTCATATTGGGGATAGATTGTTACATGTTTGTTTTGCTTCAATCATTTTAGAATAAGGGTAGTTAAATTTTAGTTTTCTAATGAACCAGTTTTTAAATGGGAGGGGAGAAACTCAATCCCTAGAGGTTAAATTAGTTTATGTCTAAAAGCATGTTACATGATTTCTAAGGGATGTATCTATCTTATTGCGAGAGTCAAGAACCTTGGGTCTGAGGCTCCTCCTTTAGAGTCGGTCCCCGTAGTGAAGGATTTCCTGAAAGTCTTTCTGGATGACTTACTTGGAATTCCTCCTGAACGGGAAATAGATTTCAGCATGGATTTGTTGCTGGATACTCAACCAATATCAATTCTTCCTTACTGAATGGCTTTGGCTAAGTTGAAAGAATTGAAACTCAACTCAAGGATTTGCTAGATATGGTTTTTATTCAACCAAGCATATCTCCATGGGGGGTGCTCCAGTATTATTTGTGAAAAAGAAAGATAAGTCTCTTAGAATATGTATTAAGTACCACCAATTGAACAAGGTCAGTACAAATAATATGTATCCTCTCCCTAGGATCAATGATTTGTTTGACCAACTCCAAGGGGCGAGTTACTTTTTGAAGATTGATTTGAGGTCGGGGTATCACCAACTAAGAGTTAGAGGAGTTGAGATTCCTAAAATGGTCTTCCGAACAAGGTATGGTCACTATGAGTTCCTAGTCTTGTCGTATGGTCTGACTAATGCACTGACGACTTTTATGGAACTAATCACTCCGCACCTTGGTCCGACTACGTGTTTTGCTATCCTAACCCTTATCCTTA
The DNA here is from genome assembly GCF_036512215.1 of Solanum lycopersicum. Taxonomy (NCBI): domain Eukaryota; kingdom Viridiplantae; phylum Streptophyta; class Magnoliopsida; order Solanales; family Solanaceae; genus Solanum; species Solanum lycopersicum. The sequence continues at coordinate 34,422,837 of NC_090800.1, read as the reverse complement.
CCTCATATTAAGCATCGTATTCGATATTTGACTAAGTTATTACCTCGTACCAATCAATACTAGCCTCTTAGATAGTATACACTAAATCTATGTTAATAATTCTTTTCCTATTATCTACCTCCTTGGTCCGGCAAGTAGCATTAAGGCGATTTCTAACGTTGGTCATCCGTTAAAAAGACTTCTAAGCGAAAGAATTATTAATACATGCAAGACAATATTCTAGAATTGTTATTTTAGTTAGGGTTTATCTCACTATTTGCCTATGGTTCCCATAACCCTAGTTATGGGGTTTAGTTACTCATGACCATAAACACAATATTCAAATATATTAAATAAGAGTTCATGTACTTCCTTCATTGAGAAAGAGTAAAATCCAAAAGTTTGCTTGATTAATCACCAATATTCACTTGCAATTATCTCAAAGTAATCAATAATCTCACAAAAAGTCTAATGATTATCAAGAATCTCACAATACAATGTTTACCAATAAGAAATTTTACAATCTAAGAGTCTAACCTAACCGAGTCCAACCTTAAAAACGAGGTTTTTCAAACTATTTATAAAAAATAAAAAACCTAATTAAACAAGGACTCTGTTTGCTAGAAATCTTCCAAAATGCGGCTGGGTCGACGGACCATGCGATGGATCGTCGCGGTCACGATGGACCATCACGGACTCTGTCGTCCCATACTTGTGCAATTTCTTCTGCTGCTCTCTTCACCACCCTTGACGGCAAGTACGACGGACCGTCATAGGCACAACGGTCCGTCGAGGGCCTTCGTTTCAAAACACTTCAACTCTTGGAATATGGGTACTGGGATCACTTCTCTGAACTTCATGACGAACCTGCAGGACGGACCGCCATAGACACAACGGATCGTCACAAGATTCGTAATCCCACACTTGGTTAGACTTCCCCATCTTTGTTCAGAAGCCGCACTACGCTGCCACCTGCGGACCTTCACAAGCACGACGGACCGTCATAAGCTCCATAGGTGGTCTCTTCTGCATTTCTTCGCTCAAAATCTCCGCATTCAGCTTTGGACAGATTTCCTACAAAACAAAGAGAAACTTATATAAAAATTAGCACAAAAAGATTTTGGACACACTAAACTTATGGAAAAAGTATTAATAATATCGTGAAACAACGGTATATCAACACCCTCAACTTAAATTCGTTGTTTGTCCTAAAGCAACACACTATGACTCAATACAAAATCTTTGTACAATAGTATCCATGTTTTATCCTTTGCAATCATTTGGCCATCAATCCCGATTAATCTCATCAAATCTATGCATGCTATCATTATTAGGATTGAATTATGTGGGATCAGAACATGACACAGACTCACCATGCACTAACACCTATCCTCTTCAATTTCTCACCGAGGTGCTAACAATTTCGGTATTGCAACTAGTGTCCTCACTTTAAGACAAAATCCTCCTTTTTCACACAATGATTTTAGTTTGAGTATAAGGATTAATTTTGAACACTCGCTCTCAGAACATAGTCACACTCATTCATACCTATTGCCATAAGCTTGCCCTTATTTTCACTGCCTCAAGTTCGCTATACAACCCTTAGGATCACGATAGGACTTTTTTTGCTAGTAACATAGGCTCGGGGTCAGGTAAGGTATATTTAGGTATACTTTAGTGACTTTTTGCCCTCCTTGACATATCGACTAAACCTTCCGCTTTCTATCATTTTATCTCGCCCAGTTTCTCATATTCTTTCACCTTGCTATTTTCTCTTCTTTCTTCATTTGTGTAAGTGACTCTGTTCTTTTCTTGTTTGTAATTCTTGTATATTTTTCTTTTTCTTTACTTTTCTTTCAATGAATTCTTGAGTCACTTTACTTTTGTTCTTTTTCTCTCTTTGTTCTTTCAACCCCACTTTCCAGAGCATTCCTCATAATAGCCACCCTCATCTCATGGCTTTGCCATGAGTCAATGTACACAATACCCAAAGTTGGGTTAGGGCCATAACGAAGGTTGTTTATGCATTAGCCACCCTCAACTTATGCTTTTGGCATAAGCTGAGGTGCACATTTCCAAGGAGGGACCAGGGCCAACACATTGTTCCCAGAAAAGATCAGTTGGGGTAAAAAAGAAAGGTCTAATTTTAAGCTCAGATTATTTGGATCAAAGAAGGATAAATTTCATTTGGTTTCTTTTATTTAGGTTAGAAATGGGCTATATTGAATAAGGGGCTATGATCCTTTCCTAATTGTCTATTACAACTTACTTTTAGCAGGACTCGCCAGGCAAGTTCTAGCTCAGTACCAGTAGTGGACTATTCAAATTTCCTCACACTCACTTGACATATCATCACTATACCAGATTATCAGACACCTAGTTCGAATTGAAGACTTAGGTTAATGCAATGGTGTAACTCTATTTCATGCTTAGAGCCACACAATTATCAGTTACTATGCCTAGTCATGCATTATTTTCCAGTTTATCACGATATCATTTTAGCCATCATGCTCCAGAATTAAACTTTGTACAAAAGATTTAAACATGTCGGTTCAACAGAAAAAGTAATCAGTCTTTTGGGGAAAAAGAACACAGGCAAGAAAACCCCAAAAGAGGATAGTGATTTGGGCTAGTCTGACTTCACCGTAGCACTTACTTTCCATTTACCCCACCCCAACCAAAAAACATGCAATTGTCCCCAATTCATAAAAATTAAAATACTAGAGTGGTAGGTGAAGCAAACCTGTGGCGCAAAGCGCCGTCGATCAACAAGCTAGTGGGTCCGGTTCCCCAGAACCCACGTCTTCTGCAATCTGGACACCCTCAGTGGTGTCCTCAGCAACAACCGCACCATCAGTAGTGCCTCCTGCTATCTCTACAGTGTGGGATCTAGATGCCCTATCCTCTAACTCTAATGCTCTCATCTGGTGCGCCGCCTCCTCGGCAAGTGAGGCTCTCCTCGCAGCCTCTATCTCTCGGCGTTCCTTCTTCTGTGCTCGTGTCTCGTCCTCTGCTCGAACACTACGCCTCTTGGAACTCTCTTGAGGGGGAGGTGGTGGAATTTCAGAAGTAGCAAACAGGGCCGCCAACACTGTGTCCTCAGCAGGCTCGATAGAAGGGGCCTCAGAATCCGGCACCCTAGCCTCTAAGATCGTGTCGATATCTGCACGAAGACTGTCGACTGCAGCCTAAAGGGTCGACACATCCACCGGAGGGGCAAGTAGGGCTAGCACCCTCAGCTCAAAGGCGTCCAAGCGCTGGTTAACCTCAGCGATCTTTTGCTCTTTAAACTGCACCATTTTCCTCTCTAGGCATTCTTCAGACTCAGTAATCGACTTCTGCATCCACGGCTGGATATGATGCAGAAGAGTGGAAATTTGTGCCTCTAGTTTTTGGACCCTGGCAAGCGGGACCAGTGACGGTAGAGGGGCTGTGCGAGAGGAGCTCGAGGCAATGCTACTACCCGGGATAGACTCGACCGGGGTAGTGTTAGCGGACGCCGCCTGTGTAGCTGTGCGGGCCTGGGCTACCGTATCAGCAAGATCATCGGGAAGTGAGGGCAGCTCCGGACGGGGCCCTCTGTGTGGAGCCAACGCATTGGTATCGTCTCTGATGAGGCCGACGTCAACAGTGCCCTGCGGGGTCTTAAGCTGATCTACGTGCCATATGGGCACACCTGCAGACCTGCAGAAGGCAAAGATCATGCACGGGAAAGGGTAGGTAGTAGTGACCTTGAATGCCCTCTCGTGCATGACTGCCTGGAGAAGCCATGCGAAGTCCACCTCGAATCCGGCTATCATCGCCGCCATCAACGCTGCTCGATCCCAAGTAACGATATTATCAGCAGCTGTGGGGGAAAGGCAGTGACGGACAAGCACCCCCAATAACTTTGCTGTGAATGTGAGGTTGGCCTTCTTGATGGCCCCCTTCGGCTCAGTCACCCAATCGGCACCCTCTCCATCTATTGACAAGTGCCGAGCTATCCACCTCTTTGTGGTCTCTCTCAGTGATGGCTCGCGCAAGAACTGGCCATCCTTAACTATCTGCCAGCGGTAGTCAAACTCGGCAGTGAGAGGGGTCCGAGTAGCATCAACACTCTCGCCGTATAGAAACTGGTGGATGGCTGGCAGGGAAATTTCAACCTGTACGCCCCATACTTGGACCTACTCTAGTAGGGCCTGTTTAGCGGGGGCAGCCCGTCTATCTATCTATGATCGGAGAGTCGCTACCTAAGATGCGTAGAACTCTCGGACCAATTCTTCACTGTATCATCCCAACGGACATGCTGTCCACTCCAAGCGATGCCTGATGAAGAGATTGTGGATCTCAGACATCATCGGGAGAGACTCCCTGTAAGGACCCACCGCTCCAAGGTGGGTGTTCGAGTCATCACTCCTTTATCAGTCAGGAACTTGGCGTCAGAGTAGACTTTGAATTGCCCGTCGATAAACCACCGGTTGGGCTGGTCAGTGGATGGGGTGGGGACCTGAACTGGTGAGCCTGATGTAGAGTCTGAACTGTCAGCCTCATCAGACGAGGCCGACGGTGCAGCTGTGACGGGTGCGGGAACCTCAGAAGAGCTGGAGGCTTCTTCGGACCATGATACTCCTAAGGAGCCAGACGCTCCTTCCTCATTTGTGGCTGATCCAGAGGGTGTGCCGGTCAGTGTGCGCTCCTCATCAGACTGGGAGGCAGTGACTACGCCGGACACCACCTTTTTGGGTGTGGCTCTAGGAAAACGCAAAGCACGGGAAAGGGAGAAAGTTCTGGGGGCACGTACTCAGGGTCACGCTCATCATCAGAGGCGATGAACATGTAGGCAAACGGGGTGACAGACTTCGATAGCCCGCGTGTGTAGATGTGGTCTTGCTTGGGTGCCATAGTAGATAGTACATGTAAAGGATCAATATTAGTATGAGTAGTGGCAAACAAGACAAGCAAAACCATACTTAACAAAACATTGAAAATAGTAGGTAATTGCTATAGAAATAGTGGTACACAACGGAAATGGTGAAGGCCTGTCGTGACTATGACAGACCGTCATGAGGTGCGCCATGTATTATTTGGACTGTGTATATATAGAGAACCCTGAAGGAGAGTCTCTGACTAGCATGACGGTCTATGCAGGACGGACTGTCAGAGGTACGACGGTCCGTCGTAGGTGTCCATCGTAGAACACTTGAAAAAAAAATTGGAGACCCTTAGGGAAGGAGACTCTGACCGTCATGACAGTCGTGCAGAATGGGCCATCGTGGGTATGACGGTCCGTCACATGTGTCCGTTGAAGGACACTTGGAAAAAAAATGAAAGACCCTTAGAAATAGGGTCTCTGACAACCAGAACGGTTGTGTAGGACGGACCGTCGTGAAACACGATGGACTGTCACATGAGCCCGTTTAGGAACACTTGGGACAAAAATGAGAGACCCTTAGAAACAGGGTCTCTGACAACCGAAACGGTTGTGCAGGAAAGACCGTCGTGAGTACGATGGTCCATCACATGTGTCCGTTGGGACAGGTTGCTAGGGCTTTTGCAACGGACCCTACGACGGTCCGTCGTAGGTACGACGGTCTGTCATCGGGATCTCGTTCTGAATAACAGTGACAGAACTAAAGGTACCCTATGCATCCCCGATGAACCCACATCAAACTTGTAGTATTTTTTACCTACATTTTTCTATCCCATCTGCCTAGGAAACTAGCAATGCAAAAGCACCTATGTCTAGGGTTGTAAACATGGCAATTTTCGAACATTTTTAACCTAGGTTAGATAGAATCGTATAAAAGAAACAACATATGACGAAGAACTAAGCTAATACTAGGTTAGATAGAATCATATAAAAGAAACAACATATGACAAAGAACTAAGCTAATACTAACTAATAAACAAAAATGCAAGATAAATGAGTAGAAATTCGAGACACATACCTTAGAAATGGATAAAACAACTGGACAAGTACTCGGTGGCTAGGCAAACACCCACAACAGCAACTCCGACTAGTAGATTAAACACTTTTAGGGCTTTGGAGAATTTTAGGGGAACAATGATCGAGGGGGAGAATATGGAAGTTGAAAAGAGAGGGAAGTGGGAGGAATAATGAATGAATGGGGTGAAATGAAGGGTTGGGGGGGCTTAAACGGTCTAATTTTGAAAAAGACTCCAGTCGGGTTGGGTCGGGTACAACTCATTAATCACATGACGATTCCCCGACGACGGTCCATCGCAGTTGTGACGACCCATCGTTGGTTCCGTCGTGTGTGCCCTAGTTTGAAAATAACAGAAAGACATACCTGGTACAACGGAGGCATACGATGGTCCATCGCAGGTGCAACGGTCCGTCGATGTATCCGTCAGTGACTGCTGCAGAGTAGTTTTCTGCAGAATTTCCTGGTGATATGCCTGCAAATTTAAAAACCCATTAGTAGAAAAATGCTACCATTACTAAAAAGACTATAAGTATTGGGTTGCCTCCCAACAAGCGCCTGATTTAATGTCGTGGCACGACTGGGGACCCTTGATTACTCAGACTTCATCAAGATGGTATGCCTCTATCACTTCATTCCCCGATGCTTTATGCCCAAAATAGAGTTTTATTCTATCTCTGTTCCTCTTAAACCGCACTCCCTCCTTGTCTTTTAACTCAACTGCACCATGAGGGAATACTTGGGTAATCAAGTAAGGGCCAGTCCATTTGGGCTTGAGCTTGCCCGGAAGACAAGGCACCCCAGAACTATCTACAAGCACCAAATCCCCAACCATAAACTCTTGTTTTGCATTTTTCTGTTCAGTCTCCTTCTTCATCTTTTCTTTGTGAGATATGGCAGATACCGATTGGAGCTCATCACTCTGCCTTATGGTCCTACAAATGTTGAAGGTCGCTTCTTCATTTCTCAATCGAAATGTCATCTGTCCCTTCTCCATATCAACTAAGCCTCTACCTGTAGCAAGGAATGGCCTCCTAAGAATAATAGGCACTTCAAAATCGATCTCACAATCAATAATAACAAAATCAATCGGAAAGATGAATGACTCCACTTTTACTAGCACATCATGGAGTATCCCTATAGGCCGTTTCACTGTCCTATCAGCCATCAGTAGCCGTATAGCAGTGGGTTTTGGATCCCCCAAACCCAACTTCTTGTAAATTGAGAGGGGCATGAGATTTATGCTTGCCCCCAGATCACATAATGCTTTCGCAAAATGTAATGACCCAACTGTACAAGGAATAGTGAACGCACCCAGATCTTTTTTCTTGTGTACGAGGGATCTTGTAGCAATAGCACTACAATGCTGCAGTCTATCATCATCCTCAAAAGTGAACGATCTTTTCTTGGTGACCAGATCTTTCATAAATTTGGCATAACCGGGCTTTTGTTGTAGAGCTTCTACCGAAGGGACATTGATAGAAAGTTGCTTCAACATTGTTATGAATCGCCGATATTTACCATCCTCGGTATTTTCACTAATCTTTGAGGGAAGGGTGGTCGTGGCCTAGGCATGAGAATTACCTTGATAGGTACTTCTGCATCTTTTCCATTACTTTCCTCTGCTTCACCACTACCATTTACCACATTATCATTATCCCTTCTCACATTTTCCTCAGTAGATGGCATAGGTGGGTAAATGGTTTGCTTACCACCCCGAGTAGTGATTGCCATACAGTGGGCATCATTGTTTGGGTTTTGGATAGTGTTGCTAGGAAGAGTGCCCGGTTGCCGCGTGTTCATTGTCGCAGATAATTGGGCCATTTTTAACTCGATCTGCTTAATCAAAATTGCATGTGTATCAACTTTTTTCCCAATACTAGCTAAATCACACCTCGACTCTTTAATGTGCTCATCACTAGCATCGAACCTCCTCATCATTTTTTGCAACATATCCTCAACTCGCGCCATACTATCTCCACCATCCCTAGAAGTAACTTCACAATTTTTAGGAGGGACATAGGGCCCATTCCTATCGCTTCTATTAGCATAGTTATCCCTGTTAAAGTTGTTGTCGCGGTTTTAATTTCTATTATGGACATAGTGACCCTCACGATTGTAGTTACCATAGTTCCGACCTTGGTTCCCTTGACCTTGGCGCCAGTTATCCTGATTTGAGCCTTTGGCGCTTGGTCGGAAAGCCCCCGTCTGCTCATTTACTACATAAGTGTCCTCCCCATAATAGCACTCATCATTAAGAGGTGGTGGTTTAGCCAAGCAGTTAACTGTATTTATCTTTCTACACCCCCTGTGACATGTTTTAGTACCAACCCAAGCTCAGTTCTCATATGAGCCATTTCTTCACGAATCTCATATGTGGCTGGGTTGTGAGTGGATTGTACTGTGAAGGTGTTTCTTGTTGTATCAGACTTCCTAGTACTCCAAGCTTTTTTATTCTGGGAGATTTTCTCTAATTTTTCAGCAATCTCAGCATAAGGACACTCCCCATAAGATCCACCTGCTATAGTGTCCAACACCGCTTTATTGTTATCATCCTGTCCCCGATAGAAGTATTCCTTAAGTGACTCATCATCTATACGGTGATTTGGAGCACTTCTCAAGAATAAGGTGAGTCTATCCCAAGAACTACTAACTGACTCTCTTGGTAGTGCCACAAAGTTGTTCACTCTGTCTTTGTGGTTTAGTTTCTTGGAGACTGGATAGTAGCGTGCTAACAAAAGATCTCTTAATTGGTTCAAAGTGAAGATTTAGTTGTATGGGAGCTCAGTGAACCATATAGAAGCCTCTCCCGTCAGTGAGAGAGGAAACACTCTGAGCCCTATTACATCTTAGATCCAAATTAGGCCTCCCCACACAACTTTTACACACTGCCCTTACCTTAGCTATAACGGCATGTGGATCCTCAGAAGGTAGCCCTGAAAACAAACCTCTGGCAGTGAGCATTTGTATCAGGCTACTAGTTACCACAAAGGTGTGGCCTGTGGGTAGAGTGGGCAAGACAAGTGGCCCATCCGAGTCTGCTATGTTATCATACCCTCTGTAGTATGCTTGGGGCCGTGGAACGAGATTTTTTCCCCTCTGTTGATGTTCACCCGGAGCATCGGGTAACATCTGAACATGAACATCAACCGGAGCTGGGATGTTCTGGTTCGGATCCTCATCATTTATTTCCAAGTTTCGATTCATATTGTGCAGTGTACGCTCTAACCCGTGATCGTAGGGAAACAAGGGTTCTCTTCCTCTCCGTGTATTTGTCATACAAGGAGGATAGTTCTAAAAAGAAATCAAAAATAATAAAACAAAGTAAAATCAAGAAAATATCAACTAAACTATAGTAATAAGTTCAAGTTAATCTAAAATCTAGATTCCCCGGCAGCGGCGCCAAAATTTAATACGCTCAAACTTACTTCTCAAATAAGAAGTAAAGCAGTCGTGTCAAGTAAATAACCCAACTAGTGAGGTTGGGATCATTCCCATGAGGAAAATAGTCTAGACTTAACTTCAACCTATTATTACTATTGTTTGGTCAATGACTTCCTTGGAAAGTATAAACATTAAAGGGGGGTTTCTATTTCTAAATGAGTAAAATTAATTAACAAACTTGACAGAGACACTTAACAACTTTGAATGTTGGATTTTAATCAATTAATCAAAGTAACTAGGGTTTACGTGTTCCACACAGGTTCATAACTTGATAACTCTAACTATAACAATTCTTTCCTAGTATCTTGCATGCAAAGTGATAAGTTATGTATTTCTAAATCCTTGGTCCAGCATCTAGAAAATCTCACTCTGCACCTTTGTTCGACTACGTGTGTTGCTATCCTAACCCTTATCCTTACCTCATATTAAGCATCGTATTCGATATTTGACTAAGTTATTACCTCGTACCAATCAATACTAGCCTATTAGATAGTATACACTAAATCTATGTTAATAATTCTTTTCCTATTATCTACCTCCTTGGTACGGCAAGTAGCATTAAGGCGAGTTCTAACGTTGGTCATCCGTTAAAAAGACTTCTAAGCGAAAGAATTATTAATACATGCAAGACACTATTCTAGAATTGTTATTTTAGTTAGGGTTTATCTCATTATTTGCCTATGGTTCCCACAACCCTAGTTATGGAGTTTAGTTACTCATGGCAATAAACACAATATTCAAATGTATTAAATAAGAGTTCATGTACTTACTTCAATGAGAAAGAGTAAAATCCAAAAGTTTTCTTGATTAATCACCAATATTCACTTGCAAGAATCTCAAAGTAATCAATAATCTCACAAAAAGTCTAATGATTATCAAGAATGTCACAATACAATGTTTACCAATAAGAAATTTTACAATCTAAGAGTCTAACCTCAGTGATTTGTATCCTCTCCCTAGGATCAATGATTTGTTATAACAACTCCAAGGGGCGAGTTACTTTTTGAAGATTGATTTGAGGTCGGGGTATCACCAACTAAGAGTTAGAGGAGTTTAGATTCCTAAAATGGTTTTCCTAACAAGGTATGGTCACTATGAGTTCCTAGTCTTGTCCTTTGGTTTGACTAATGCACTGACGACTTTTATGGAACTAATCACTCCGCACCTTGGTCCAGCTACATGTGTTGCTATCCTAACCCTTATCCTTACCTCATATTAAGCATCGTATTCGATATTTGGCTAAGTTATTACCTCGTACCAATCAATACTAGCCTATTAGATAGTATACACTAAATCTATGTTAATAATTCTTTTCCTATTATCTACCTCCTTGGTCCGGCAAGTAGCATTAAGGCGAGTTCTAACGTTGGTCATCCGTTAAAAAGACTTCTAAGCGAAAGAAATATTAATACATGCAAGACACTATTCTAGAATTGTTATCTCATTATTTGCCTATGGTTCCCACAACCCTAGTTATGGAGTTTAGTTACTCATGGCCATATACACAATATTCAAATATATTAAATAAGAGTTCATGTACTTACTTCAATGAGAAAGAGTAAAATCCAAAAGTTTGCTTGATTAATCACCAATATTCACTTGCAAGAATCTCAAAGTTATCAATAATCTCACAAAAAGTCTAATGATTATCAAGAATCTCACAATACAATGTTTACCAATAAGAAATTTTACAATCTAAGAGTCTAACCTAAGCGAGTCCAACCTTAAAAATGAGGTTTTTCAAACTATTTAGGGATAATGCTCAAGTACCCCCTCAACCTATGCCCGAAATCTCAGAGACACACTTATACTATACTAAGGTCCTATTACCCCCCTAAACTTATTTTATTAATAATTTTTCCCCTTTTTAGCTTACGTGGCACTATCTTGTGGGCCCAATGATGGTTGACTTTTTTTCCGAATTAGTGCCACATAGGCTAAAAAGGGGTAGAAAATTACATATAAAATAATTTCAGGGGGGTAATAGGACCTTAGTATAGTATAAGTGTGTCTCTGGGATTTCGGGCATAGGTTGAGGGGGTACTTGGCTATTTTACCAACTATTTATAAAAAATAAAAAACCTAATTAAACAAGGACTCTGTTTGCTAGAAATCTGCCAAAATGCGGTTGGGTCGACGGACCATGCGACAGATCGTCGTGGTCACGACGGACCGTCATGGACTCCATCGTCCCATACTTGTGCAATTTCTTCTGCTGCTCTCTTCACCACCCTCTACGGCAAGTACGATGGACCGTCATAGGCACAACGGTCCGTCGAGGGCCTTCGTTTCAAAACACTTTAACTCTTGGAATATGGGTACTGGGATCACTTCTCTGAACTTCATGACGAACCTGCAGGACGGACCGTCATAGACACAACGGACCGTCACAAGCTTCGTAATTCCACACTTGGTCAGACTTCCCCATCTTCCTTCAGCAGCCGCACTACGCTGCCACCTACGGACCGTCACAAGCACGACGGACCGTCATAAGCTCCGTAGGTGGTCTCTTCTGCATTTCTTCGCTAAAAATCTCTGCATTCAGCTTTGGACAGATTTCCTGTAAAACAAAGAGAAACTTATATAAAAATTAGCACAAAAAGGCCTTTGGACACACTAAACTTAAGGAAAATGTATTAATAATACCGTGAAACCACGGTATATCATTTACCACCCCGGAAAAACCAATATGGTTGCGGATGCTTTGAGTTTGATGTCTATGGGTAGTGTAACCCATGTTGTTAATGATAAAAAGGAGTTAATAAAATATGTGCATAAGTTGGCTAGGTTGAGTGTTCGACTTGAAGATTCTCCAACAGGTGGTTTCATGGTTCATTATAACTCCGAGTCGTCTTTGGTGGTTAAGGTGAAATCTAAGAAACATCTTGATGCTCTATTGATGGAGTAGAAGGAATAGATTCTTAGTAAATCTAATGATTCCATCTCCCAAGGAGAGGATGATGTACTTAGGTACCAAGTTAGATTGTATTTGCCGGATATAGATGGCTTAAGGGAGCAAATTTTTGAAAAGGCTCATAGTTCCCGATATTCCATTCATCCGGGCACCGACAAAATATATCGTGATGTACGAGAGATCTATTGGTGGAATGGTTTAAAAATGGGATATAGACGAGTTTCGGGATAAATTCCCTAATTGTCAACAAGTCAAGGCCGAACATCAAAGACCAGGTGGTTTGTCTCAAGATATAGCTATCCTCACTTGGAATTGGGAATATGCCAATATGGATTTTTTGTGGTTTTGCCTCATCAACGAAGGAAGCATGATTATATTTGTGTCATTATTGATAGGTTATCCAAATCAGCCATCTTATTCCTGTCAAGGCTACATATTCGGTGGAAGATTATGTTAAATTGTATCTTAGTTAAATGGTAAGGATGCATGGAGTTCCGTTGTCTATCATTCTTGATAGGGGTGTTTTATTTACCTCTCTATTTTGGAGGCGTTCCAAAGTGGACTTGGTACCAAGGTGAAACTTAGTATCGTATTTCATCCTCAAACATATGGTTTGGCGGAACGAACCATACAAACCCTAGAAGATATGTTGAGGTCATGTGTCATTGACTTCAAGGGTAATTGGGATGACCATCTACCATTTATTGAGTTTGCCTACAATAATAACTATCACTCAAGTATTGTCATGGCTCCATTTGAGGCTATCTATGGGATAAGATGTAGATCTCTGTTCGGGTTTGCTACAATAGGTCCCAAAGTAGTTTATGAGGCTGTAGAGAAAGTCTGACTCATAAGGCATTGTCACATCCAGGGAGTACCCCTTAGAAGTAACATGGTGTACTTGACCTCTCGAAGGTATTATACAAGCCCATAGTTATCATTCATCGCATTACATAGGTAAATTTAGCATAAAGTTTAAAACCTTCTTAGCGCATCATATGCTAGAACATTACTTCATATATATATATATAAATATCGTAATACATAGTTAAAGGCTCTAGTCTCTTTTTTCCATCCTAGACTCAAAATCATTATCGTAATACATAGTTAAAGGCTCTAGTCTCTTTTTGACATCCTAGACTCAAAATCATAAGAGTACTTTAGAGACACAACCCTTATAACATAATACATAAGTACAATAATAAAAGACTTCACATTAAACTAGACATAGGACAACCTTGGACTTAAGGATTCCTTTCCTTGAGCTTGGGAATCACATATCAAGCTCCTCAAACATAGAGACCTCCTTTAAGCATCCATAACCTACACTTTGTGTAAAAAGTAGAGAATAATGGAGTTTGTACATGAATGCACTAAGTATGATAACCATGCAAAAACATGCATTTAAAAGGGACATTTTCTTAAAAAATCATACTTCATGCCTTTTTGTCAAAGCTTCATAAAACCTTGATACAATAGAATTTATATAATTCACATACTTCATATAGTCATATTCAATATTCATATAACATATAAAATCATAAATATGCATTTAAGGACAATTGATGCCACATTACAGTAACCTATTTTCCCTTTACAGTAAGCATTTTCCTCTTTACAGTGACCTTCTTTTAATTCATTAACCACCCAAGTTACCTTCTTGTGATACTTGGTGCATTGCATAACCTTAAGGTCATAAGGAAAACCATACATACTCCTTTCATAAGCCAACGCATACCATCATAGAAGTATAGCACATTACAAGACACATTCAAGTCAAGACCATAAGACATTACAATGAACCATAGTTTACTTGCACATATACCAATTTCACTTCACATAGAACATTCTAAGACCTTACTCACAATCTCAATCTAAGTCCACTAGTGCAATGTACTTGTGAAGCCCCTAACTTCACACATACATAGTAAACCTATCATGAGACCACAAGCCTTATCATCCAATTCATACATCAACATAGTAAGGTGAAGACAATTTCATTCATGTCAAGCAAAACCTTCACCATATAGTCATTAAGACCAACTTATGCACATAAGGATAAGACCACATCATATAGACTCATACCATACACATCTTCATAACAAGTAGACAAATACTACAAAGTCATGCATAATGAACATATACATAGACACATGCATTAGAAAACGTTCCTAGGACTTTCCTAAAGAGCCACTTGTGCAATGCATAGGTGAAGTCACATACGCGCACCTCCACTAAGCAACTACCCTTAGATTATCCTAGTTAGAGTCCTTAATTTAGTTCCATTGTCCATTTTAATTTAGGGAAACTATAGCCTTAACCGGCACTAAGACCAAGGGTGCTAGATGGAATTTGGTGTTGTAGAGCCTTACACCAATGGAAGGTGTTCTTACCTAGCCAAGGTAGAACATTAACACATGCTATCATATTAGTTGATATCGCTTGCTTTATCTTATGTGGAAAGCATAATTATGGAAATAAGAAATATACATGACCCTCTACATGCTCATTGGCATTGGAGCCTCATCTCATGAGAAAACATGGGTGAATCTTCCCCAAGGAAAGTCAACACCTCATGTGCAACCATAGTTGAATGTTCTTCCCAGGGAATTCAACACCTTATGAAGACCAAATGGTGAACCTTCCTCCAAGGGAAGCCAACACCTCTCATTTTCAAGTTCTCTCGGTGTAAGCTAAGTTCCCTTCATTACAAATACTTTTATTAACAGTACTTATGAAAACACAAGCTTATGATATTGACTCCTTATATGTTTATAGAATATTCAATCATCTATCTAGTTTTAGGGTACACATGAGCACACCTTTCAAGGCCACTCTATTGACTAGATCTTCATACATGTGTTTGTGTGTATTTATATGTGAGCAAACCTTTCACATAACACATAAATGTCAAAAATGTTCATAAATCAATGAATAAGTCTATAGGAATAACTACATGAGCAGAAGAATTGCACAAAGTATGGGACGATGGAGTCCACGACGGTCCGTTATGACCACGATGGTCCGTCGCGTGGTTCGTCGACCCAGCCGCATTTTGGCAGATTTCCAGTAATTAGAATCCTTGTTTAATTAGGTTTTTATTTTTTTATAAATAGTTCGAAAAACCTCGTTATTGAGGTTAGACTCTGCTAGATTAGAAATCATATTATTAGACTTTGTTTATTAGTGTTTTATTTTTTGGAGATTCTTACAAGTGATTTTTGGTGATTAATCAAGCAATTTTTCGGACTTTACTCTTTCTCATTGAAGTAAGTACATGAATTCTTATTTAATATATTTGAATATTGTGTTTATGGCTATGAGGAACTAAACTCCATAACTAGGGTTGTGGGAACCATAGGCAAATAATGAGATAAACCCTAGCTAAAATAACAATTCTAAAATAGTGTCTTGCATGTATTAATAATTCTTTCGCTTAGAAGTCTTTTTAACGGATGATCAACGTTAGAACTCGCCTTAACGCTACTTGCCGGACCAAGGAGGTATATAATAGGAAAAGAGTTATTAACATAGATTTAGTGTATACTATCTAATAGGCTAGTATTGATTGGTACGAGGTAATAACTTAGTCAAATATCGAATACGATGCTTAATATGAGGTAAAGATAAGGGTTAGGAAAGCAACACACGCAGCCAGACCAAGGTGCGGAGTGAGATTTTCTAGATGTCGGACCAAGGATTTAGAAATACATAACTTATCACTTTGCATGCAAGATACTAGGAAAGAATTGTTATAGTTAGAATTATCAAGTTATGAACCTGTGGGGAACACGTAAACCCTAGTTACTTTGATTAATTGATTAAAACCCAAAATTAAAAGTTGTTAAGTGTCTCTGTCAAGTTCTATAGTTATTTTTACTTATTAGGAAATACAAACCCCCCTTTTTATGCTTTTATTTTCTAAGGAAGTCATCAACCGAACAATAGTAATAACAAGTTGAAGTTAAGTCTAGACTATTTTCCTCGTGAGAACGATCCCAACCTCACTAGTTGGGTTATTTACTTGACCCGCCCGCTTTACTTCTCATTTGTGAAGTAAGTTTGAGCGTATCAAATTTTGGCGCCGCTGCCGGGGACGATACAGCGAGGAAATGGTCCGAGAGTTCTACTCATCCTATGTAGCGACTCTCCGATCACAGATCGATAGGTGGGCTGCTCTCGCTAAACAGGCCCCACTGGAGCAGGTTCGAGTCCGGGGCGTGCAGGTTGACATTTCCCTGCCAGCTATCCGCCGGTTCCCATACGGTGAGAGTGCAGATGCTACGCGGACTCCCCACACTGCCGAGTTTGACTACCGCTGGCAGATAGTGAAGGATGGATAGTTCTTGTGCGAGCAGGCACTGAGAGAGACCACCAAGAGGTGGATGCCCCTGCACCTATCAGTCGACGGAGAGGGTGCAGATTGGGTCACTGAGCCGAAGGGGGCCATCAAGAAGGCAAACCTCACGTTCGTCGCGTAGTTCTTGTGGCTGCTCGTCCGTCACTGCCTTTCCCCCACAGCTGCTGATAACATCGTCACATGGGATCGAGCAGTGTTGATAGTAGCGATGATAGCCAGATTCGAGGTCGACTTCGCATGGCTTCTCCAGGCAGTCATGCACGAGAGGGCATTCAAGGTCACTACTACCTACCCCTTCCCGTGTATGATTTTTGCCCTTTGCAGGACCGCAGGTGTGCCCATATGGCACAAAGATCAGTTGAAGACCCTGTAGGGCACCGTTGACATCGGCCTCATCAGAGACGAGGCCAATGAGTTGGCCCCACGTCGAGGGCCCCGTCCAGAGCTGCCACCACTTGCTAATGATCTTGCGGATACGGTGGCCCAGGCCCGCACCGCTACACAGGCGTCCACTAACACTACTCCGGTCGAGTCTATCCCGGGTAGTAGCCCAGCCCCGAGCTCCTCTCGCATAGCCCCTCTACCGTTACTGGCCTCGCTTGCTAGGGTCCAAAAACTGGAGGCACAAATGGCCACTCTTCTGTATCATATCCAGCCATGGATGCAGAAGTCTATTACTGAGTCTGAAGCGCGTATGGAGAGGAAGCTGCAGTGGAAGATTGTTGAGGTTCACCAGCGCCTAGATGCATTTGAGTTGAGAGTGTTAGCTCGCCCTGCCCCTCCGGTAGATGTGTCGACTCTTCAGGCTGCAGTCGACAGTCTTTGTGCAGACATCGACACGATCCTAGAGGCGAGACTGCCAGAGCCTGTCGACCCTGTTGAGGACACTGTATTGGCGGCCCATTTTGCTTCTTCAGAAATTCACCCACCTTCTCCTCGAGAGACTGCCAAGAGGTGTAGGGGTCGATCAGAGGATGAGGCGCGAGCAAGGAAGAAGGAGCACCGAGAGATGGAGGCTGCGAGGAGAGCCTCACTTGCTGAGGCGGAGGCACACCAAATCAGAGCATCGCAGATAGCGGCTGGGGCATTTAGCTCCCGCACTATAGAGACTGCAGGAGGCACTACTGATGGTGCAGTTGTTGCTGAGGACATCATTGAGGGTGTCCAGATTGCTGAGGACACCACTGAGGGTGTCCAGATTGTAGAGGATGTGGTTTCTGGGAAACCGGACCCACCAGCTTGCTGATCGACGGTGCTATGCGCCACAGGTTTGCTTCACCTACCCCTCTAATCTTTAGATTTTTTTATGCATTGGGGACAATTGCATGCTTTTTTGTTGGGGGTGGGGTAAATGGAAAGTGAGTGTTAGGGTGAAGTCTGAGTAGCCCAACTCACTATCCTCTTTTGGGGTTTTCTTGCCTGTGTTCTTTTTTCCCAAAAGACTAATTACTTTTTCTGTTGAACCGGCACATTATATCTTTTGTACTTAGTTTAACTCTGAAGTATAATGGCTAAAATGATATCCCGATAAAACTGGAAAATGTTGCATGACTAGGCGTAGTAACTGATAATTATGTGGCTCTAAACATGAAATAGAGTTACACCATTGCATTACCCTAAATCTGCAAGTCAAACTAGGTGTCTGATAATCTAGTATAGTGATGAGATGTAAAGTGAGTGTGAGGAAAGTTGAATAGTCCACTACTGGTACTGAGCTAGAACTTGCCTGGTTAGTCCTGCTAAAAGTAAGCTGTAACAGACAATTAGGAAAGGATCATAGGCCCTTATTCAATATAGCCCATTTCTAGCCTAAATAAAAGAAACCAAATGAAAGTTATCCTTCTTTGATCCAAATAATTTGAGCTTAAAATTAGACCTTTCTTTTTCACCCCAACTGATCTTTTCTGTGAACAATATGTTGGCCCTGGTCCCTCCTTGAACATGTGCACCTCAGCTTATGCCAAAAGCATAAGTTGAGGGTGGCTAATGCATAAACAACCTTCGTTATGGCCTTGACCCGACTTTGGGTATTGTGTACCTTGACTCATGGCTTTGCCATGAGTTGAGGGTGGCTGTTTTGAGGAATGCTCTGGAAAGTGGGGTTGAAAGAACAAAGAGAGAGAAAGAACAAAAGTAAAGTGACACAAGAACTCATTGAAAGAAAAGGAAAGAAAAAGATAAATATTCAAGAATTACAAACAAGAAAAGAAAAGAGTTACTTACACAAATGAAGAAAAAAGGGAAACAGCAAGGTGAAAGAATAGGAGAAACTGAGCGAGATAAAGTGATAGAAAGTGGAAGGTTTAGCCGATATGTCAAGGAGGTCAAAAAGTCACTAAAGTATACCTAAATATACCCTACCTGACTCTGAGCCTACGTTACAAGCTAAAAAAGTCCTATCGTGATCCTAAGGGTTGTATAGCGAACTTAAGGCAGTGAAAATAAGGGCAAGCTTATGGCAATAGGTATGAATGAGTGTGACTTTGTTCTGAGAGCGAGTGTTGAAATGTAATCCTTATACTCAAACTGAAATCATTGTGTGAAAAATGAGGATTTTGTTCCAAAGTGAGGACACTAGTTGCAATACCGAAATTGTTAGCACCTCGGTGAGAAATTGAAGAGGATAGGTGTTAGTGCATGGTGAGACTGTGTCATGTTCGAATCCCACAAAATTCAAGCCTAATAGTGATAGCATGCATAGATTTGATGAGATTAATCAGGATTGATAGACAAATGATTGCAAAGGATAAAACATGAATACTATTGTACAAAGATTGTGTAGTGAGTCATAGTGCGTCGCTTGAGGACAAACAACGAATTTAAGTTGAGGGTGTTGATATATCGTGGTTTCACGGTATAATTAATACTTTTTCCTTAAGCTTAGTGTGTCCGAAAGCCTTTTTGTGCTAATTTTGGTATAAGTTTCTCTTTGTTTTGCAGGAAATCTGTCCAAAGCTGAATGCGGAGATTTTGAGCGAAAAATGCAGAAGAGACCACCTACGGAGCTTATGACGGTCCGTCGTGCCTGTGACAGTCCGTAGGTGGCAGCGTAGAGAAGCTGCGGAAGGAAGATGGGGAAGTCTTACCAAGTGTGGGATTACGAAACTTGTGACGGTCCGTCATGGCTATGACGGTCCGTCCTGCAGGTATGTCGTGAAGATCAGAGAAGTGATCCCAGTACCCAGATTCCAAGAGTTGAAGTATTTTGAAACGAGACCCTCGATGGACCGTTGTGCTTATGACGGTCCGTCACACTTGCCGTCGAGGGGAATGAAGAAAGCAGCAGAATAATTGCACCAAGTATGGGACGATGGAGTCCACGACGGTCCGCTATGACCACGACAGTCCGTCGCGTGGTCCGTCGACCCAACCGTGTTTTGGCAGATTTCCAGCAATTAGAATCCTTGTTTAATTAGGTTTTTTTTTTATAAATAGTTCGAAAAACCTCGTTTTTGAGGTTTGACTCTGCTAGATTAGAAATCATATTATTAGACTTTTTTTAATTAGTGTTTGATTTTTTGGAGATTCTTACAAGTGATTTTTGGTGATTAATCAAGCAATTTTTTGGACTTTACTCTTTCTCATTGAAGTAAGTACATGAATTCTTATTTAATATATTTGAATATTGTGTTTATGTCTATGAGGAACTAAACTCCATAACTAGGGTTGTGGGAACCATAGGCTAATAATGAGATAAACCCTAGCTAAAATAACAATTCTAGAATAGTGTCTTGCATGTATTAATAATTCTTTCGCTTAGAAGTCTTTTTAACGGATGATCAACATTAGAACTCGCCTTAATGCTACTTGCCGGACCAAGGAGGTAGATAATAGGAAAAGAATTATTAACATAGATTTAGTGTATACTATCTAATAGGCTAGTATTGATTGGTACGAGGTAATAACTTAGTCAAATATCGAATACGATGCTTAATATGAGGTAAAGATAAGGGTAAGGAAAGCAACACACGCAGCCAGACCAAGGTGCGTAGTGAGATTTTCTAGATGCCGGACCAAGGATTTAGAAATACATAACTTATCACTTTGCATGCAAGATACTAGGAAAGAATTATTATAGTTAGAATTATCAAGTTATGAACCTGTGGGGAACACGTAAACCCTAGTTACTTTGATTAATTGATTAAAACCAAAAATTAAAAGCTGTTAAGTGTCTCTGTCAAGTTCGTTAGTTATTTTTACTTATTAGGAAATACAAACCCCCCCTTTTTATGCTTTTATTTTCTAAGGAAGTCATCAACCGAACAATAGTAATAACAAGTTGAAGTTAAGTCTAGACTATTTTCCTCGTGGGAACGATCCCAACCTCACTAGTTGGGTTATTTACTTGACGCGACCGCTTTAATTCTCATTTGAGAAGTAAGTTTGAGCGTATCAGTAATATCATATATGCTTTTGCTATACCACTTGGGGAAGGAACTAACAATCAGGCAGAGATACAATCTGCTATTTATGGATTACAATGGTGTATAGAGCATGGATATAGAAATATCATATTAAAGGTTGACTCAGAATTATTGAACAAGTGGTTATTATGTAAAGCTCAACGTCCTTGGAAATGAAAAAGGTCTGTATGAGAAATACAAAATCTTACTAACCATTGTAATTACTTTTCATGTGTACATATATACAGGAAGCCAACAGTACATCAGACATATTATCAAAGCATAGTCACAGTCAAGAAATCATACAACATTTCTATACTTATAATCAATTACCACAAGAAGCAAAAGGAAGATATATCCTAGAGAAAATGGGAGTTCAAAACTTCAGAAGGAGGAAATAAAGAAGTATTAAATATCCCCCTTGACTTCTTTATTCCAGTTTACTACCTATAACATATATTATTGCCTGGTATAATTAATGTTGCTGGTAGAAGAAGATAGCACGGGAACAAGCAATCACAGAATTTTACCTAAAACATATATTATGTCTATGAATGGTATAATTGTTGTTGCAGGTATAAGGAAATAAAGATTAACAAGAAACAAGCAAATTACTACACATACAAAATACTCAAACAAATTCATCAATAGGAAGGTGGAAATACAACAAAGTTGAGGAAAAACAAAGTGGATAGATTAGCGTAGACAATAGTTTCATATAGACTTTCTCCTTATTCATGTTTTCTTACAAAAAGTGTA
Source organism: Solanum lycopersicum (assembly GCF_036512215.1). Lineage (NCBI taxonomy): Eukaryota > Viridiplantae > Streptophyta > Magnoliopsida > Solanales > Solanaceae > Solanum > Solanum lycopersicum. The sequence goes on along the minus strand of NC_090800.1, from coordinate 34,401,054 downwards.
TTAGGAGAGAATTCCTCTTTAGATACTTCATTTTTCTATAGATAGCACCTCAATGTATAAGGTTGAGTTGACTAACCTTAGTAGGTATGTCAACTATAAACCTACCAAATGATAGAAGGTAAGGTTTTTGTCCCCCTTCTTGTACTTTTTGTTTCTATTAATGATAAGTCCTGGGGGTGTTGCTCAGCCCCTGACCCACCTAAAGGGTCGTTCAAAAAAAAAACTTCTATATATCATTTTTTATTATTATTATTAAACTATAATTTATCTCATAATTTGTATTAATTACAATTTATTATTATCATTTTATTTCATTTTAAATATAACCCTTTTTAAATTGGTATAAAATATATTATAGTTTCGTAAAAAATAAGGTGTTCACAATGAGTCATTTTTTACACTATATATTCATTACTTTTCATAAGCAATTCTCTATTGATCATGTCATTGATTTCATTACTTCCATATTTTATATATTATACATTTCATATACACGAGACTTTGGAATCGTTGATGTAGCATAAGACATCTCAAGTGAGGGCCCAACATATGGGACCTCAACCCGAGGGCGTTTTTAGCAAACACATAGTCTGCTTCATTCGTTCATTTGTACTTCACGTTATTCATTTCATTCATTTTTAGGTTGATGTAAACACCACCTATACCTAGGATGAATATTAAGACTCTCATCGGGATCATGAAGTGCAATGACCAAGAATGACCTAATGCCATTACTTGAATCTGATTTCACCTCCTGATTGTCTTGCACAAATACCTTCGATATCGTTCATTCCATTATACTTTATAATTTTAGGCTGGCCTCATTCTTTCTTTGGGAACTTTAACCTTAACCGACATAGATCATATGAGAATCATGAAATTCAGTGTCATTTCCACACCGAAAAGAGTAGGAATCAGTGCCTAAAGTGACCCAAACATGCTAGCGTGTATTGGGAGTCGAACACTGCTAGATCCCTATATTGGAAGTATAGGTTCAAAGACTAGGAGATATAAGGAGACTCATACCCGGCATGTCGTACAGACTCATCTCATGAGAGTTACGTGAATCTCCACTCTTCCTGAAGGAAGACATCCCCACTCAAAGCTAGCCTATCGGTGCTCAGTACAAAGTTTCATTACATTCAACTCATACATCATATAAGTTGGCTTCTAGAATGAGGAAATCATAGCTCATTATATGATTTATCATTTAATCATTAGTATTAAGTGTGCATTAACTCCAATACGTTCATTAGAGTGTTCAAAGATACTGTTCTGTTCATTAAATTTACACTCTCATAGGTGAGTACATTTTGATAACATTTACTTAGGCTCATTTGAGATTGGTTTCATCTTTAACATTAACCTCTTATCATGTTGTCACCATTTTCATTAGTATCATAGATTAACATAATTACTCACCTCATTACGTGAATGTTCATTTCTTCTTTATCTTCTAGTGTTGACTAAAGCACTATGGACGCTTGCTTCCAGATTGAGATTTACTTACTCTTTTGATGACTTGTCATCCTTACTTTACATTGATGAAATGTGAATTGTCCTTACATAACATCTTTACTTTACATTGATGAATGTGAATTGTCCTTACATATCATCCTTACTTTACATTGATGAAATGTGAATTTTCCTTATATATCATCTTTACTTTATATTGATAAAATGCGAATTGTCCTTACATATCATCCTTAGGTGTTAATGTGACTAGTCTCACACATTGTAACACCTTCATTCGTGAGTATTCTTTTAACATAATAGCTTAGGTGTAAGTAAGACTTGTCTCACTTGCTTTAACACCCCATTCTAATCACTTACTTAATTTAGACCCCTTTAATTATGTTATAACTCACGTCACTTCTTTACTTTAGTGTTGTAGCTTCATTTCGTCGTTTATGGATGATGATCACTTCTTCCAATGAGTTACATATGTTCGTAGTTCATTCTTTTAGAGCATGATGGGAGTTTTCCCAATGGATGGCATGCCCTAGGTTATGGATTCATTGTATTACTTTAGAAGTGCTTATAATATATTTGATTCTGTTAGTGTACAAGATTGGCATATGATTAGTATTGGCATAAACATTTGGGTATAGATTACGTAACCATCTTTGCTGGCATAGGCCAATTTTACATTCTTTGATGCATGATTGGATATGTATATTGTCATTAGCCAATATTTTAATTATTTAACATAATATCATACCCATTTTCCATGCATCTCTTTTGGACAATGTATTGTTAGCCATTTTGCTGGAATAAGTCAAACAATCACTCGAATTATGATTTCATGGAGATCTTTTTAGCCAACCTTATAACATAACTTTAGGCATACGTTTTTAAACATCTTGAACAGCATAATATGATCATTTAACGAACAAAACATCATCAACAAGTCACATTTACAGTTGGTATGCACAATAAACCGTAATCATCTTCATACATAACAGTTTCGGACACATCTTAACATAGTATCATTCTCTTAACCGATCTTGGTTCATGACTTTAGGGTAACGTTTTTAAGACATATTGGACTGCATCATATTAATATTTGATGAATTTAACACCTTCATAACGTCACAATAACAGCAATGCAACATTCAAACACATCAACGCTTAAAACAATTACGGGTATAACTAACACATCGTCGACTCATGATTCACATTTTAAGCACTTAACTTTATATGATCACGACTTCATAGTTTAATAGACATTCATAATTCAAGAACATTACACATAATATTAGCCATCACCACATACCAATAACATGATCTCTAACCTATTCAACATGGAATCTAAAAGGATACTAGGGACAAAGCAGTTCGACGAGAACAACCCTAGTTTTCAAGATCTTTGAATCATTGGAAATAAAGTTCTTTTGGAGAAAGAAGTCCAGGAGAAAAACCCATACATTATGTATAAATTAATCTAGGAAGACCACCTTGAACGAAACCTTGAAGATACCTTGAAATCGCCCTAGAAAAATCGATAAATTTTCTACCTTTTTCTTACATTCATTGCTTACTATTTTTGCGTCCTTTTTGTCTATGAGTTTGAACGTGATTTTTAGGTTTAAGAAATGATTTTGAATCATTCAACATAGGGTTTAATGAATCAATTTAATAAGCTAATTAACCAATCACCAAAATGCCCCTCCTAAGTTGACTTAAGATAGGAGAACATAACACTTATTCAAATATGGAAATTGGTGTTGACTATGGTTTCGGTCAACATTTTGACTTTATATTAATTAATAAAATCCTTAATTTTAATTTAGGTACCTAGGGTAAGTAGTAAAGTACCACTAGGTCATTGGAACTATAATCAACCTTTTAGAACAATCCTAGGTTAAGTACTAGGACATTTTTTGAATTATACTAGGTTAGTGTAAGGTTTTAGTTTTGATAATTTAAACCAACTAATTAAATTTATAATTTAGTTAATAAGGTGACCTAAGGTAATTACTAAAGTACCCTTAAGTCGTTAGGACTATAATCAATACTTTGAACCATCCTAGGTTAGCTTCTAGGTTGTCTTTTTCTTGTTTCAACCGAAATCTGGATATTGCTTTGGGATTTTGGTTTTTCCCCTTTAAATTAATTAATTAAGTTTATAAATTAATTAATTAAGTATTCTAGGTTAATTATTAAAGTACTCTTAAAAATTTAGGATCTTAACTAACTCTTTGGACCATCCTAGGTTAGGTACTAGGTTGTCCCTTTCTTGTCTTAACCGAAATCTGAAAATTTCCTTTTTATTTTTGGTTTTAGACTTTGTAAATTATTTAATTAATTTGATAAATTAATTTATTAGGTAACCTATGGTAATTAATAAATTACCCATAATTTTGTAGGACCATAACTAACCTTTTGGACCATCCTAGCTTAGGTACTAGGTTGTCTCTTTAACTAGTACTAGGTTGATGTCAACCCGGTTTTGGTCCTAGGTTTTCAGGTGCACTAATGGGTCCAATTTGAGTAGTCCTAGGCTATTTAGTTATTCAGGGCAGTATGTTAGAGTCTAGAATTGGTAGGGAGGTTAGGCACTACATGGAGTGATCCCTTGTGCACATTTTTCCCCTAACTACCCTAACAGAATTCAGTTAGGGTGGTGCCCTCCTTTGGCAACTTCTTCACATGTGATTGCATATGGGTTGGTTTCACTTTCCTAACTAACTATTTGTTATGGTTCATTTGAGAATGTTTACATATTGTCCCCATGACCCTCACCATGTCCATGGGCACTTGTTGATTTACATGATCATTTTAAATGGTGATGTGCTATGGTACTAGGTTTGACACTTGGAAGCCTAGTACATATTGTGTGTAATTTAAAGTCAAAAAGTTTAACTTAGGGTCTTCATTGTAGGAACATTTCTTAAACAAGCTCATTAATACTTAGAAAAATTGGCTAACACCCTTTAAGCCAATATTTTCTAATATGCCCAATATTTTGCTTATTTAGGTATTATATAGAAATTGGTTAATACCCCTTAGCCAATTTTCTATACTATGACCAATATTTTTTAATATTGGGCATTGGAAGGCCTATGTATCCCCAATATGCATTCTTAAAGACCTACTGGGCTCTTCAGTAGACTTGTAATTTTTCGGAATGTTACATTGTTGTTGATATAGAAACAATCAATACTATGGGAATCAATAAACATTCACTAATTATCCAGATTTCTAACAATTCTATGAACCCTCGATCATACCCATGACCCCATTTCTCTAAAATAGGGTTCTTTTCATCATATAATGCAGATCAAAACCCTCCTCCGTTATTAAATTCCCATTTTATTACATTCTACTGATCGAAAAAAAGATTAGGACAATGAAAAACTTACCTTTAGCCTCAAGAATAGTGAAAACAAGTAGGATTTGCCCTGGTGTTCGTTTAGGGATTTATTAGTGACCTTAAATCGCATCGATCCTGGAACAACGACCCTCATCCTGCTGTAGCAGCTCCGCCAAAGCAACAAAAATCCCCGCTAGGGCGGGTTACAAGAGACGGTGAGCTAATTTAATTATACGGAGACGCTCATTTCACAATCCACCTCTAACCAATGACACTCAAAAAATACCTTCCACAGGAATATCAATTTCGGGAGTTCTACTCACCCGAATTAAATTTCGTTAAGCCGTATGGAATCCTTAAAAATATATATATCCCCTTATGAAATCAAAACAATAAATAAAATCACGCCATTGTTGCCAGAATTTGCTATACCTTAATGACTCCAATTTCATCCAAAACAATCTGAACTAAGTTGGAAAATTTTAAGTTACTACAAAAAAAAATTTCGACCCAAATTTTTTTATGTAGGCTTTTCTATAACAACGAAACCCGATTTTTACAAGTTTATCTCTAATTTAAAGGAAAAACAATATTTCAAAAGGATTAATCAAGATTTCCTAGAATAATGAAGTTCTTTATAAAGTCAAAACATGTGCCTATAGCCTAGAATTGCTAGAAAATAAGTGTCATTTCTTCCCAAATGCTGGAAAATCATACGTCCAATATGAGAATTTTATAGTCATGTATATTATAATGTGAGTATTTTATCATTGGTTAAACCAAAAACTGAACAGTTAAGTACCGAATTTTGATAAGAAATGTCTTAGTAATTTTGTTATCTCATTGACAAATTTACAAACTGGAAACTGATAAATCAAACCAATGACACATAAAATCAGAACGAATCGACCGATGCACACCCGTACAACTAATTAAGGTAGAACTTAATTAGTACATAATCAATTAAAGAAGAAATACCAATCATGGTAGAACTTACAAAAATAATACAGTTTTTTACCTAAAAGAAGTCAAATGACAAGATGTCCAATTAAGGGTATGAATCAATTAAGGATAGTAAATAGAATCCACAAGTGAATCAAAGCAACTAAGTCCCAACATTATAAGATATTTAGAGTAATAATACATATTTTACCACTAAAAGAGTTACCACGACCATAACAAAACAAACTTGAAAGGAAAAGAGTATATCAAATCAATTAAGCTCAAGAGGTATAAAAAAACTTACCAAACATAGCCAAATCAAGGTTTTCCCCATTAAAATCTATGAAGGATACGAGCTTTTCGATTTTTCTATTGGTAAGCATGGTTGTTGTCGTTATTGACCAGAGTTAGCTTAAGGTTCTCATTGGGTTGAATCCATCTCTTTTCATCGAAGCCCGCTAGTCATATCTCGTTGGTCGGGAGGTGAAACAACAGCAGCGACAAGTTGTTGTCGTCGACATTGCTAGAGGAGAGAAAATTGAATAGAGGAGGAGAAGAAAGGGATTAACCGGCATTGGGGAGGGAAACAATGGGCTCACATGGTGATGATCCTATTCTTTAGTGGAGATGGTGAAAAGAGAGAGGCACATTCGACCCCTGTGGTTAAGGGTGGATCGGCCGTGAAGGGAAAAGAGGAAGGACACATTGGCGTGGTGGATGTCTTGACGTTTTTGCCTATTGAAGAAGAAGCGGCGTGAGAGAAACGGGGAGTACAATGTGGGTTGCTGCTTTTATTAAGAAGAAAAATAGTTAAAATCATTGAGGGTTTGGTTGTAGTCATTTAAAGAAAATAAAGAAGAGACCTTGATCTGGTCTACTCGATCAAAAATAGACGGATGAGATTGAACTGTTGAATTGGATGAATTTAGATAGACATTTATTAAAAGGTGAGTTACGATATTAATTTTGTCAATTGAACCAAATGTGACTAAAATTGACATAAAATAGAATAATAAGTTGCTAGAATTGAAATAGCAATTGAATAGAAGAGGCTATTATTCAAATAATTTTGGGAAAGGTTAAATATATTGTTATTTAATACTAAACATATTTATATATAAAAAATGAATAAAAATTTTTTTTACATAAAATAAATATACTTAAATATGTTGTACACATTAAAGAAATACATAAAGTTTGAAAACTATAAAAACAAAGTTCAAAGTTAGCAAATGATAAAAACAAATACAACAAAAACAACACTAACAACAACATCAACATCAATAGCAATAGCAACAACAACAACAAGAACAACAACACCAGCAACACCAACAACAACAACAACACATGTAGCAATAACATTAACAACAACAACAACAACCACGACGGCGATACTAACTACGACAATGACAACAACGACGATGACAACAACGACAACGACAATGACAATGACAATGATAACGATAACAACAACAATAACACCGACAACGACGACGACAATGATGATAATGACAACAACAATGACAACGGCAACCACAATGATAATAATAATAACAACAACAACAATAACAACAACAACAACGACAATGACAACAATAACATAAATAGTAACAACAACAATGACAACGAAAACGACAACGGCAACAACAACAACAGCAACAACAATTACAAAAATGACACAACAACAACGACAACGATAATGACAACGACGACAACAACAACAACAACGACAACAACAACAACAACAGCAACAACAACGACAATGACAACAACATCATCATCATCATCATCATCATCATTATTATTATTATTATTATTATTATCATCATCATTATTATTATTATTATTATTATTATTATTATTTCATAAATTATGAATACTAAGATATATTATGAATTACATAAAAAAATTAAATATAATTTTAAGCATATAATAAAATAAAAAAGTTTTAAAATACTTATTTAATCAAGTATGAATACGAAAAGGTTATAGGTCGGTCATAATAGAGTATCAATGACATCGTGACACAACATTTGAAAGAAAAATCAATTTTATTTTTTCTAAATCTCTTTTGATACTGTTTACGTGTATCTTCTAATGTAAATTCTTATTCTTTAAGGAATAAAAAAGATATTTTCTTTCGAGGTTCCAAATACTATTTCCAAATCAGTGCAAAGATGTTATTTATAAGGGATTGGGGCATTTTAGGGGATACTCGAGTAGAAAATTTGAAATTTTGAAAAAAGAATATGAGAGGACAAATAGTAGGCAAGGGTACGAATAAAGTAATTTTGAAAAGATTGACGAAAAAAGGTCCGAATTTAAGTTAGGGCAAACTAGTCTTTTAATCTGATTATTTCCTAATTCGTTTTAAGGGTTTAATTGGAGTAAAAGTAAGCCTTAAGTCAGTTTTAGAAAAATAATTCACGCTTAGGGCTTGGGAGAAAAGAGAGAGAAGAGGGACAATGGAGAAAAATTAAGTTTTTTCCAAGAACGCCAAGGATTTGCGAGTGAAATTCGTTGGGGGTGATTGTTATTAACATATGTGAGATCTTTAGTGTTGGGTTAGTTCACTCACACAATAATTTGTTTGAATTCAGCAAATCTATGAGTTGATACCATGTTAAAGGTTGACGTTCTTGAAGAAAAATATCAAATATTGTTTATTAAATTATTGGCTGCAAGATTATAGCTTATGCCTCTAGACATTTGAAGGTCCAAGAGAAGAATTATCCAACCCATGACTTAGTATTGGCTGCTGTAGTTTTTGCCTGAAAGATATGGTGTCACTAAATGCATGGTGTTCATGTTGATGTATTCACTGATCACTAGAGCCTAAAGTTGGTGTTCACCTAGAAAGACCTAAATCTCAGGAAGAGGGGGTGGTTAGAATTACTCAATGATTATGACATGAGTATTTTTTACCACCCAGGTAAGTCTAAAATTGTTGTTGATGCTTTAAGAAGGGTATACATGGGAGTACCGCCCATGTTGAGGAAGAAAAGAGAGTGCAAGCCAAAGAAGTACACAAATTCGCTCGCCTGGGAGTCAAACTTATGGATTCTACAAAAGGAGGGATGGTTGTGACAAATGGGGCTTAATCATCAGTAGTGCCTGTGGTGAAAGAAAGCCAAGTCCAAGACCCATTTTGCTTGATTTGAAGGAGAATGTTCATAAACAATGAGTATTGACTTTTGAACACAGGGGGATGGTGTGATGAAGTGTCAAAGTAGCTTATGTGTAACTATGGTGGATGGGGTACAAGAAAGGATCATTGAGGAGGCTCATTGATCTAGATTGTATTAGACATTTAATCAAATAAATTAAATATAACTAAGTCTAACCAGTTAGTTAAATTCAATCAAAATTGAAACAAGACAAAAATTTATTGAATAAATATTTGAGGTTCTTAAGTTAAATATGAAAAAATAATTATGAAGACATAATTAATTAATATTTATACAAAAACAAATAACATTAACTAATTTAAAGGAAGTAAATACATATTTGGGCAACACACAACTTTAAGGTATATATATATATATATATATATATATATATATATATATATATATATATATATATATATATATATATATATATATATATATATATATATATATATATATATAAATTAATTAATGAAGCTTGATAACTAATACGAATTTTATAGGGTTAAATTTGGTGTCAACACTTGTCATGACTTAAAAAATACAGTCACCTTTTTTAAAGAGTATCTACAGGTTGAAAATTATTTTTGTAGTTAAATGTATGACCATAAATCCTAGGTTAATTTCATCATTTATTGGTGGTAATCTTGTTGCTAATGTGGTCAAATGGATGAGCATAACACCTATATTTATTTCCTCCATAATGGGTATTAATTCTAAAGGTTTAATGTAATATTTATGACACCCTTTGGTATTCCTCAATGTAAGCCTATAAATAGTGGTGTTGAGACTAATTTAAATCCACTTGAGAGAAATAAAGTTAGTTTATATTGTTGTTCTATTGTCTTACATTCTTCTTCTCTTCATCTGTCCATTGTTCCTTTGTTCTTAAGTTTAATAACATGTTATCATCACGAAGTCTCAAGGTTGAACAACATTTCTTGTGTGGTATCAATTTATAATCTAATGTTTAAATTATTAAATTGTGTCTATACTTTTTCTACTTTACTTTTTATTTATAAATGAATGAAAAAAGATCTAACCATTTATCAATTTTGTGAAGAGAGGATGAAGGTCATTGTTTTGTAAAAAAATGAATGGACTACAAATTCTAGTGTTTTTTGTTCTAAATGAAAAAAGTTAATTATCTATTTTATTGATTAATTTTTAATCAGAAGACTTAATCTAACAATTTTACTAAAAGTTATTTTTGTTACGTGTCCGACATAATATTAATTTAGATTGTATGCTAATTTTACTTTAATGAAAAAAAAGTTTTGCTATTTAATTATTTACTCATTGTCTATTCAAATCCAATTTAATTATTTTTCTATGATAGTTTTATCATTTCGAATTTAACAAGGTTTGAGTGTGTGACTCTTAACAATTCTGAAAATAATTACTTGTCATGGGTACTTGACGCTGAAATTCACCTTGACGCTTAAGATCTTGATGCCATTATTACAAATGGTAATACATTATTAAGTCATACGAACAAAAACTAATGATTTTCCTTCGTCATCATCGGGATGAAATATTGAAGGTGTATGAAGGAAAGGTATGACCAACTTAATTCAACAGTATTGCCAAGGGCTCATTATAAATGAAATCACTTACGGTTATAGGATTTTAAAACTATATGTGAATATAATTCTGACGTATACAAAATTATTTCACAATTTAAAATATGTGGAAAAGATATAAAAGACGAGGACATGTTAGGAAAAACTCTCACTATATTTCATGCCTCAAATTTGGTATTAAAACAACAATACTGTGAAAGGGGATTTAAAAAGTATTCTAAGTTGATCTCATGTCTTTTTGTGACTGAGAAACATAATACTCTTTTATTGAAAAATCATGAGGCCCATCCTACAGGAACTGCACCATTACCGGAAGCAAATGAGGCTGAAGAACATGATCTGTCTGAAAGAAGATAAATAAAAATCAAGTTCAAAATAATGTGTGTGGACGTGGCAATGGTAGAGAACGATATAATAATCATCGTGGTGGTGGTCGCCACAATAGGGAGAACAATATGGCTTCTCAAAGCAATCCTTCAAGAGACAATTGTCATCATTGTGGCATGAATTGTCATTGGAAGAATGAATGTCGAGTAGCTAAGCATTTTGTTACATTTTATCAAGGTTCCTTGAAAAGAAAAGGAAATAAACATGTTGCATCTTCTTCAAATGTTCGTGTGGAATCACACTTGAATTGTAAAAATGATGTCGAGGCAGGGCCTTCACAAAAATATGATGACAATATTGAAGCAAATTTGTCTACATTCATGTTATGCCTCAGTCGATTTCAGAACTAGGATTGTTCGGTTTCAATTTCCAGACGAACCAATTATAAAATGGAAGGGTAGTATCTTAACGCCTATGGGTGAGTTTATTTCTTACCTTAAGGCCAGAAAGATGATCTTAAAGGGTTATCTCTATCATCTAGTTCGGGAAAGGATTCTAGCCTTGAAACAGCATCTCTTGAGGCAGTCCTAGTAGTCTGTGAATTTCTAGAAGTATTTCCAAAAGATCTTCCCGGGGCATCTCGCAAGGGAAATTGACTTTGGAATTGATATCCTTCCAGATATCCAACATATTTATATTCCTCCTTACAGAATGTCTCCAACATAGCTTAAGGAATTGAAAGAGCAGTTGAAAGACCTTCTATATAAGGGTCTTATCAGACCTAGTATTTCACCATGGGCTGCACCAGTATTGTTCGTAAAGAAGAAAGATGGTTATCTCAGAACGTGCATTGACTATAGACAGTTGAACAAGGTCACAATCAAGAATAAGTATCCCATCCCCAGGATTTATGACTTGTTTGACCAACTTTAGGGTGCTAGTCATTTCTCAAAGATAGAACTTAGATTGGGTTATCATCAGCTCAGAGTCAGAGATAGTGACATTCTGAAAACAGCCTTCAGAACTCAGTATGGTCATTATGAATTTATAGTTATGTCGTTTGGACTAACCAATGCTCCTGCTACTTTTATGGATTTGATGAACAGAGTGTTCAAACAGTACTTACACTTGTTCATTATCGTCTTCATTGATGATATACTCATTTACTCTAGTAGTGAGGAAGAACATGTAAGTCATTTGAGAGTTGTTCTGCAGACTCTCAAAGAACGCCAGTTATTCGCTAAGTTTAGTAAATGTGAGTTTTGGTTGCAATCCGTTGCTTTTCTTGGTCACATTGTATCTAGCAAAGGGATCCGCCTAGATTCACAAAAGATAGAAGCAGTGAAATTATGGCCCAGACATACCTCTGTTATCGATATAAGAAATTTCTTAGTTCTAGTAGGTTATTACAAAAGGTTCGTGGAAGGATTTTCATCCATAGCCTCACCATTGACTATATTGACTCAAAAGATGGTCAAGTTCCAATGGTCAGATGATTGTGAGAAAAGCTTCGCAGAATTGAAAAGTAGATTGACTACAACTCCTTTCTTAACTGTACCAGAGGGTACAGATGGTTATGTGATCTATTGCGATGCATCCAGAGTTGGCTTTTGTTGTTTGTTGATGCAAAAATATAAGGTTATATCTTATGCCTCTAGAAAGCTTAAGATGCATGAAAAGAACTATCTAACTCATGACCTCGAGCTTGCAGCAGTGGTGTTTGCACTCAAGATATGGAGACACTACTTGTATGGTGTTCATGTAGATGTGTTTAGCGATCATAAGACCCTTCAGTATATGTTCACCCAGAAAGAGTTGAATCTTTGCCAGAAGAGATGGCTTGAGTTCCTTAAGGATTATGATATGAGTGTGCATTATCATCCTGTAAAGGCTAATGTAGTGGTCAATGCGCTTAGTAGATTATCTATGGGTAGTGTAGCCCATGTTGAGGAAAAAAGAAAGGATCTAGTGAAGGATGTTCACAGGCTTGCTCGCTTGGGAGTTCGCCTTATGAGCATATCATACAGCGGTGTAACAGTTCAGAATAGGGAAGAATCGTCATTGGTAGTAGAGGTTAAGGAAAAGCAAGAGAGTGATCCCATCTTGCTTGAACTAAAGAGTGCAGTCAACAATCAGAGAGTGGAGGTTTTCTCCCAAGGGGGAGATGGTGTACTTCTCTACCAAGGTAGATTGTGTGTTCCTGATGTTGGAGAGTTGAGGCACCACATTCTTGCAGAAGCTCATAACTCCAGGTATTCAATTCATCGAGGTGCCACTAAGATGTACCTCGATATGAGAGAGAAGTTTATTGGTGGAATGGCTTGAAGAGGGATATAGCAGACTTTGTGAGTAAGTGCCCAATTGCCATCAAGTCAAGGTAGAACATCAGAAATCAGGAGGTATGACTCAAGAGATCGATATTCCTACTTGGAAATGGGATGTGATCAATATGGATTTCATCACAGGGTTACATCGTACTCGCAGACAGCATGACTCAATTTGGGTGATAGTTGATAGGATGACTAAGTCTTCTCGCTTTTTGGCGGTCAAGACTACATATTAGGCAGAGGACTATGCCAAGCTTTAAATTACTGAAATTCTGAGGTTGCATGGGGTTAGTTTATCTATCATCTCAGATAGAGGTCGTCAGTTTAGCTCTCATTTTTGAAAGACATTTCAAAAAGGTCTTGGTACTCAAGTTAACCTTAGTAGAACATTTCATCCACAGACGGATGGGCAGGCAGAGCGTACCATTCAGACTTTAGAGGATATGTTGAGATCTTGTATGATCGATTTCAAAGGTAGTTGGGATCATCAACTTCCTCTTATTGAGTTTCCCTACAATAATAGCTACTATTCCAGCATTCAGATTATGAGGCTTTATATGGGCGTAGATGTAGATCTCCTGTTGGTTGGTTTGAAGTAGGTAAAGCAGCTTTGATAGGGCCAAATTTAGTCCTTTATGCTATGGAGAAAGTGCAACTCATTAGATATAGACTTAAGATAGCCCAAAGTCGTCAGAATTCTTATGCAGATGTAAGGAGAAGGGAACTAGAGTTCCAAGTTGATGATTGGGTTTTTCTGAAAGTATCACCTATGAAAGGGGTGATGAGATTTGGAAAGAAAAGAAAGCTGAATCTTAGATATGTAGGCCCTTACAAGATCTTGAAAAGGATTGGCAAGGTGGCATATGAGTTAGAGTTGCCAGCAAAATTAGCAGCAGTGCATCCGGTCTTCCATGTCTCACTCTTGAAGAAGTGCGTGGGTGACCCAGCCTCTATAGTGCCATTAGAAAGTGTGGTGGTGAAAGATAGTCTTTCTTATGAGGATGTACCAGTTGAGACTCTTGACCGTCAGGTTAGAAGGTTGAGAAACAAAGAAGTCTCTTCAGTCAAGGTTTTGTGGAGGAGTCAGTTTGTAGAGGGAGCTACTTGGGAAGCAGAAGCAGACATGAAAGCCAAGTACCCTTGCCTTTTTCCTTCCGATTCCACTCCAGCTTGAGGTAATAGTTCCTCTTCAGTTTTACCGTCATTCATGCGTAAATTTAGTTTTAGAATCATGTTCCCTCAGTTTGTACTTTCATTTTTAGCGTAATTGAATGTACTCAGAACTCAATTCAGTCAGAACGCAGTTCTCAGTGTGTAGTAATGGGGTTTGAATCTCTCTCCCTCTATTTCAACTAGTTTAGTCTTCATTCGAGGACGAATGTTCCCAAGGGGGAGATAATGTAACACGTTGTAGCCAAAACAGACGAAAAATAAGTCTCTAAGAAAAATCTGCAGGTGCTACAAACGGTGGCATCGACAGACCATAGCCTGAACCACGTACATCCTGCACAACTATCGATGGGATAAGAAACTCCCAAAAATTTCAGCCTAGAAAAATTGGTTAAGTCTTGGATGACGGACGGACATACAGTCCGTAGGTCAAACGACGGTTCGTAGTTCGTGATTGTCGATTAAGACTCCCTTCAACAACTCTCTGACAAGAGCTATGGATGACCAGCATGGTTCGTAGGTGGACCTACGGTCCGTAGGTAGAAAATTTGCAGCCAGTTAAGGGGAAAAGCAGTGGGGTCAACTTAATATGATCATAACTCTTAGCAAAAAATGAATTAGGTCTTCCATGACCTACCCGCAGATACATAATTGAATTAGTTTTCCATATCCACCAACTTTGCTAAAATTAGACCTCTGAGTAAAAAGTTATGTCCATTTTAGTAAAGGCCTGTCGAACAGGCCCTCACGACGGACCCAATGATGGGGCGTCAGGAGCACGTCGGACCGTCACTCCTGGCCATCGTGAGGCCCGACAGCAACCTTCCCAGGGGTCTTTTTGACCTTTTCCACTCTTTTTAAACCTAAGTTATGTCGTTTTGACCGTAAATCGTCAAATTTTAGTCAGTTTAAGCCTAGAAACATAATTAAAACATATCCAAGTCAAATCATTAAATAAAAACTTAGAAAATTAGAATCAAGAGAGGAGAAAAAAGCTCAAGAACCCTAGTTCAAGAACGCCACAAGCTCTAGAAGTTCCAGCCCCAAAATTTAAGTATTTTTCCATGGATTTCATCACCAGGTATGTGGGATTTCACTAGTGGGTTCCTTTCACCCATTGGGTCCTTAGTTTCAGTCAGTTCTTGATTCTTTCTTATCATGATTAATCATAGGGTTTTCTAGAACTTTGATATAACTTCATGAATTTATTAAATATATGTTCCAAATCACACTATCATGTTATTACTCAGATTATCGTATGAATTTCAGAACCCTAGCTTTGTATTTCTTTAGTTCTTGAACTACACATTCTAGGTCATATATTTCAGACACTTCAGATATACATGCCTCAGTGATAAATGCATAATTACCAGATTGTTTGTTACATTCTCAGTTTGCATGTTCAGTATTGAGCTATCTAGTATTTACCAAAAGTCATATATAATCAGTTAATTTACAGAACTCGTTGGGAGTAGCATAATACCGAGTTGGACTAGGGTTTTTGCGTACCCAATAGTCCCAGAATTAATAGTCGAGTAGGTTGTAAGTCCCCTTTGTGGGGCAATCAGTTTAGTGATCACGCCGGCATCCCTTTATACCTTTGGCAGGGTATATTGGGTCCTCTCGATGGGGCGTATACATCGGACTCCATATTTAGCTTATGTGGTTTTTATTATCGGTTATTAGTAGCTCCCAGAGTTCAGTCAGACTCTCTGCATTGACCATTTATTAGTATATTCAGTATTCAGTTTCAGCATGTTATAAATTGGTCATTGCATCCAGTTAGCTCAGAAATCAGCACATCACGTTCGGATTATTATACTTGTTTTTGTGCTTGTTTAGTTATGTTTTATTTCAGCTTTACTCTATCCTACATGCTCAGTATCTTTTAAGTACTGACACATATATGCGCTACATCTTCTCGTGATGTAGGTTCAGGTTCTCAGCATCCAGATCACGCATAGATCGATTTCCTGATCTCCAATTCAGCAGATTTAGTGGTGAGTCCTCAGTCTCCAAGGACAACAGTCATGAGTTTCATTTCAGTCTTTGGTCATTTAGTTTAAGTTTTTGCTACATATAGTCGGGGCTTGTCCCAGTATTTCTAGTCCAGTTTAGTGGTTATTTTCAGACATAGTTAGATTTAGCTTAGTATTGAGATAATATTTATTTTATATTAAACTCATTGTTTTCAAATATCTCAGTTATAGAATATATGCGTACTCCCCATCTTTTCATTTTAAGTATGATTTAGCTTCCGCAACAGTTTATTATATTTAGTATGCTCATGATCATGTCAGCAGGGATAGATTGGGATCACTTGTGGTCCTAGGTTCCGTGTCCGCGTCTCTGGGGTAGCTCGAGGCGTGACAAAAATAATGAGAATGAAGAAATCTCAATAAGTTATATCTCGACGAGAAAAAGACGGAATCGAAATAATATTGTGGTGGACAATATTTATGCCTATAATGTTGCCTTTAAAATAATACAACAAGGCAAGAATTTTAAGCAAAATATGTCAATGAATACAGATAGAGAAATGATTGGCCAAAATGGAGGGAGGCAATTCACGCAGAATTTACTTTTCTTGAGAAACGTGATGTTTTTGGAGTAATAGTCCAAACACCTTAAGGTGTCAAGCAAGTTGTGTGCAAATGTGCGAAAACGAAATTAAAAAGGTGAAGACGTAAGATAAAAAATATGACTTGTGGCATAACTTTTTTCGCAAAGGCCTTTCATTGATTGTGTGGAGACATATTCTCCTATAGTGAACGCAATTACCTTGAGGTATCCAATAAATATGCCAGTTCATGAAAAACTTTAAATCCGTCTAATGAATGTTGTCACAACCTATTTATATGGCTCATTGGACCACAATATTTTCATGAATGTTCTTGAATAATTGAATGTGCCTAAAGCATATATAAATTCCCAAGAAAGCTGTTCAATAAGGCTTCATAAATCCATATATGGACCAAAACATTCAGGACGAATGTGGTACAATCGTCTGAGCCATATTTTATTAAAGGAAAGGTACAAAAATAATCCTATTTGTCCTTATGTTTTTATAAAAATGTTTGGAATTAATTTTGTTATAATAGTTGTCTATGTTGATCATTTAAATATCATTAGCACTCCTAATGAGCTTCAAAAGTTGTTGAGTGTTTAACAAAATAATTTGAAATGATAGATCTTGGTAAGACAAAGTATGTCTTGGCCTACAGATTGAGCATTTTAAAAATAGAATATTTGTCCATCAATAAACATACACAGAAAAGAATTAAAGCGATTTCACATGATAAATCACATCCATTGAGTACCCAATGGTTGTGAGATCGCTTCACATACATAAATATTCATTTCGACTCAAGAAAATGATGATGAGATTCTTCGTAATTAAACTTCATATCTTAGTGTTGTTGGGGCACTAATATATATTTCTACTAATACTCGACCACATATATGTTTTGCAGTAAGTTTATTGGCATGATTCATCTCGGTCCCTACAAAGAGACATTGGAAGTCAAATATGTACTCAGATATCTTCAAGTAACCATTGATATGAGATTATCTTATTCTAATAAATCCAAGTTAGAAATGATTTGTTATGCAGATGCAGGATATATTTCTGATCCACATAAAGCTCGATCTCAGACATGCTATTTGTTTTCATATGGGGCCACAAATATTTCTTGGTGTTCAATGAAGAAAATATTAGTTGCTACTTCTTCAAATCATGAAGAAATAATAATCATCCATGAAGCAAGTCTGGAGTGTGTTTAGTTGAGATCAATAACCTAACATATTCAAGAAATGTGTGATTTTTCTATTAAAAAGGATATTCCAACTACATTGTACGAAGACAATGCTGCATTTCAGCTAAATGGAGGATACATTAAAGGAGAACGAACAAAACA
The DNA here is from genome assembly GCF_036512215.1 of Solanum lycopersicum. NCBI lineage: Eukaryota > Viridiplantae > Streptophyta > Magnoliopsida > Solanales > Solanaceae > Solanum > Solanum lycopersicum. The sequence goes on along the minus strand of NC_090800.1, from coordinate 34,382,802 downwards.
CATTTCACCAAAACTTGTTCTCACTCATGATGTTGAAAAGAAAGGTTAAATAAATGTTCGACAAATCCGTTCAGTTGATAATTTGGGGGATCTTTTCACGAAAGCATTCCCAACCTCAACATTTGAAAAGTTGGTATCCACGATTGGAATGTGTTGTCTACATAAAATTAAATGATATTTGCAATAGGGTGAGTAAACTACATGATGCACTATTTTTCCCTTGGCGTAGGTTTTATCCAAATGTGTTTTCTTGGCAAGATTTTTAATTAGGCAGCAAATAAAGCGTATAGCAAGATATGTGTACTCTATTCTCCTTCGCTAATATTTTTCCCATAGGGTTTTTTTAGTAAGGTTTTAACGAGGCATATTATTTATCAATGGTCATCCAAGGAGGAGTATTGTAAATCATTTTGGTGGTAAAATGGATGACCATAACTCCTAGGTTAAATGCATCCTTTATTGGTAGTAATGTTATTGATAATGTGATCAAATGGATGAGCATAACTCGTAGCTTTATTTCCTCCAAATGGGTAGTAATTCTCAAGGTTTAATGTAATTTCTGTGACACTCTTTGATATTCCTCAATGTAATCCTATAAATAGTTGTGTTGATAATAATGTTAATACACTTGAAAGGAAGAAAGTTAGCTTATATTGTTCTTCTATTGTCTTATATTCTTGTTCTCTTCATCTTGTCATTGTTCCTTTGTTCATAAGTTTTATAACAATACAATTTATTAGCGCATATGTTGTCTAATTACATATAAAAATATTAGTGTATATAAACACCTTTTATATACTATTATACATATATATACAATTGTATTCATTTGTATAGTTATTGTATAATGTTGTACACGTTCAAAAAAAATACGATTGTAGTTTTAAAATATGGTCTATGTAGCGTAGTTATTTTATTAGATTTTATTTTTGAAAACATTGATTTTTATAACTATATTACTTTATCATAATATATTTGAAATCTTAAATGGTTAAATACTTTCGTTTGTGCTTTTATTTTGAAGATTATTTTACAGAATTTTAAAGTTTAATAGAAATGCATGAAATATTTTACATATTTGTGAAGTCTAAGTTTTTAATTCGATGGTATCTCTGTATAGTTGCTATATGTACGTGGAATCACTACTAAAATGTACGATTTTTAGATAGAAGCAAATACACCGACTTAGTCTGTACATTTTAAAAATCACAAAATCGAAATTAACACCAAGACTTTATAAATTATATTTCTATTTTCTTTATTGATAAAAGTGTATAAAATAAAAAATGAAAGGTTTTAAACCAACAAATATCTATGATGTAGTGGTAGAGTAGTGCCCAGTCATGGTACTTACACTCTGTATTGTATTATTTAAATGATGCATTTTGTGATTGCGTAATTCAAGAAAATTGATGAGTTTAATTTTTTTTTATTTTATAAAATTTACCAAATTCTTTGGTTTTGATTTTTTCCCTCGCCAATTAAAGAATGAATTCTGTCTATTTCTTTTGAAACACTTATTTGATTCTTTCTATCAGTTGTCACTTGTAATTATGTAGAGAAAATGTCATAAATGGTCCTTTAAATATTGTAGTAAGTCTAAAATAGTTTTATAACTACACATTTACAGGATGTAGTCCTTAACTATCCTAATATTTTATCAAGGTTGGTATTTTTACTAAACAATTATATTGTAAAATTTATCAGGCTTGGTCTGTGCCTATTTTTTTTATAAAAATAACTAATGGTTATATTAATGAAATTCATGCACTCGTGAAATGAAATGTTTAACCCATTAAATGTCACAAATTAGATACATCATTAGTGACGGAATAATGTGTCACTACTAACTTTAGATTTGTTACTAACAATATTCAAAAAATGGCGCCAATATATTTTTTGGTGGGAAATTTTATACAAAATTTTGCTACGAATTTTTATGTTCCATCACTAAAACATATATCTCATATATTTAAACACGAATAGTACTTTATTCACTAAAACTGAACAATTAGTGATTAATTGCATGTCGTAGCTATAATTTCGTAGCTATATATATTATATTTGTTGTAGTTGTATTTTTCATTTTCAAGCACCAGAAGAATACAATTTGATACAACTTTTTAATGATATTTTTTGGAATTTCATGATTGGAGAATTTTATTTTTTTTTTAAAAAAAAAGGGTGGCTAGGAGGTAATATCAAGCATTATTTTTCAAGTAAAAATGACAAAATAAAATTAAAGGAGGTAATCTTGTAGACAAGGGTTCCCAAATTATATTTGTAATGTTATAACAAAAATATCATAGAATCTATTTATAAAAATAAAAAGACAATAAATATAAGTAATTATGGAGAAACAAAATTTCATTTCGCTATCACTGAAATAATATTAAAAATAAATAAATTTATTTCATTTATCAAAAAGTAAATCATTGATTTAAAAATTATTGTAACATAACAACATATAATATATATAGATTATATAATCACAACGACTAAAAGCCTCTGAAAGTTTCTAAAATTAAGGCTTGTACCCAGATAGTTCTAAAATTACTATTTTGGACCCATTTGCCTCTTCTTTTTTTTACTATAAAGTTATTTATTGATGCTAAAATCATTCGTAGCACTAAATTCACCAACCAAATATGCATAGTTATCAACAACTACAAACCCTAACTTTTGTGAAATTTTCGTATTGCTGCCCTTTGAAATTTTCACTCAGGTCCCCTTAAATAGTTCTTCATTTGTTTCAATCTCAATATCTTCTTTGAATTTTTCCTTAATTCCCTTTACTGGATTCGAGTTTCCAATAACACACATTGATGACTTCTGCTTAGATCCATCACCGGTAAAAAAATTTATTCAATATTTACGTCAGATTATGGCAATTTGATCCCCTTTTTATCCCAAAATGTGACAACTGATCCAAATATGTTATGCCAGAACGTGGAAACTGATCCACAAACACACCACAATCACATTCACATGTATATTCTGAATAAGCATATAGTCAAGAAGTGATTCATGACATATAGTTGTTCATCTATCTCACTTACAACAAGTGTAATCAACAATGCAACATTATCATACATACATGTATCATAACAAAGACATAACAAGAATACATCATACAATCATAAAATCACAACCTTCAGCTACTTTGAAACAAACTTGAAACCCTAAGAATTATGATTCTTCCCTTCATGGATTCGTTCAGCTTGTTGTTGATCTACAAACAATCAATACAATATGAAAATAAATAAACATTCACTAATTACCCAAATTTCTAACAATTCTACGAACCCTCAGTCATACCCATGATCCCAATTCTCTAAAATAGGGTGTCTCCACCATAGAACGTAGATCAAAACCCTTCTCCATCATTAATTCCCATTCTATTGTGTTCTATGGATCGAAAAACATATTCGATGAATGAAAAACTTACCTTTTACCTCAAGAATAGTGAAAAACAAGTAGGATTCGCCCTGGGTTCATTCCTTAGCTCAAAAGTTTAAAAGTGCATAATAATGTCGTTTAGGGGTTAATTAGCAACCTTAAATCGCATCGAACCTGCAACAAGAATCCTTATCCCGCTGTAGCGGGCCCGCCATAGCGCTGAAAATCCCCGCCAGGGTCGGTTACAAGAGACACTGAACTAATTTAACAATCTTGAGACCCCTATTTCACAACCCACCTCTAACCAACGACACTCAAAAAATACCTTCCACAACAAGATCAATTTCGAAAGTTCTACTCACTCGAATTCAATTTCGTAAAGTCATATAGAATCCTTAACAAGTTATATATCCCCTTATGAAATTAAAATTATAAATAAATCACCCAATTGTTGCCAGATTTAGCTCACCTTAATGACTCCAATTTCGCCCAAAACAATCTGGACTATGTTGAAAAATTTCAAGTTACTAAAAAAAAATTCGACCCAAAAATACCTAGTTGACTTTTCTATAACGACGAAACCTGATTGTTACAAGTTAATCTCTGACTTAAAGGAAAAGCAATATTGTAAAATGATCAATCAAGATTTTCTATTATAATAAAGTTCTATTATATAGTCAAAAATGTGTCTACTGCTTAGAATTGCTTGAAAATGATTGTTATTTCATGCAAAATGCTAGAAAAATTGTCCTTTCTATATGAGAATTTTATACTCATGTATATTATAATGTGATTATTTTAACACTGGTTAAACCAATAACTAAACAGTTAGGTATCGAAATTCGATAAGAAATGTCTTAGTGCACTACATCAAATTTGATTATTACCGACAAATAATTTTGTCACTAGAAACTCACATTTCATCACCAAAAGAATTTTGGGACAAAAAATAATTTGTCAGTCATTCATCCCTAAAGCATGGTCACTAAATATATATAGAGACAATGTAATGTTTCGTCACTAAATAGAGATGTAATAACTACGAAAATGTTTTTTGTCCCTAAATGCTTTGAATTTATGACAAATTTATTCGTCATAAAAGTTATTAAAATTTGTAGGTAAAGATACATTTTTGTCACTAAATAAGTTATCATAGCCGACGAAAATGATGTGTCACTAACTATATTGTTTAATTAGTGAAGATGTAATTTGTCTCAAATATTTTATGTATTTCGTAGTCAAACAAATAATATTTCGTCACTAAAAACAATTTTTTACATACAATTTTTTCGTTGTCCCTAAAGGTAAAAATTAGTGAAAACTTTATATTTAAATAATTTTGTAGTTGAAACAATCATGTCGTCCTAAAAATGATTCTTTTACCGAAAAAATAAAATTGTCGCTAAAAAATATCATAAATAAGTAGGCAATTTTGGAACAAAAGATGTTTTTGTCATAGAATGTCATACTTTAATGACGAAAATGTTATCGTCTTAAAAAAATAATGTATTGATGATCACTATAAAAAGTGAGCTTTTGAAGATAAAATGTTTTGTCACTAATGTTATTTAAACTTGTAACGATACTATATACAATTCGTATTAAGCTAGGTCTCTGTAAATTTAGAAATTTATTAAGAAAATTAAAATTATTAAATAATGCAAATATTAAACTTAATAGTATGGAGTAAATTTTTTCAATAATGAGCATCATACACTATAAAAATTAAAATTAACAACAAACTAAAAGAAGCAAAATAATAATAAAAAGAATTGCACTGTTATTTATTAATTAAGAACATCTAAAATGACATTCATAGATAATAATAAAAAATATTACAATGTCATATATTAATTACGAACATCTAAAATGAGATTAAGGATATAATATCTCAACGCTCCCCTTAAGAAAAAATATATTAAGTAAAATTTCTCCAACTTGAAAGTCTAACTAAGATATACTAAATGTTAACAAAACTGAGGCAGTAAAATAGAGGTTGCTTCTCACAATACCATTGCAAAAACACTTCACTAGCCTCTAGTCTCGATATCCACCTTCCACAACCTGTCTAAAAGAAATAAAAATGATTTCATATGTTATGATATCATTATATACAAAAACATATCCAAGTTTAATCTCACAAATGAAATATGAGGGATCGAATGTAGAAAGACATTACCTCTACACCGTTGTAGGATAGACAAGTTGCTTTCAATAGACATTGACTCAAAAGAAATGTAACTAACGCAAGAAAGTAAGAAAGAAAAAAGAGACAACAAGAATCGTCATGTCTCGTTCTAAACAACCAACAAGAAGAAAACTTCACTCCTTAAGCTGTAGTTAGACATCACAAACACCATCACTAACTTATTAACCTCTCACCCTAGAAACTTCAAAAGAAATAAAAACTATTAGAGTAAAGAGACTGACCTCCAGTGCAATAGATTTTGATAATTTAAGGCTTGCAGGAGTATAAGCAACTTTATACAAGTAAAGTAGACTCTCTGATTATCAAGACCTAACAACTACAGAAAATAATGCAGTAAATTTTATTCCCACAAGAAATGCAAACTGATTGTTCCCAGAAAATTTACAAGATTATAAATCTACAAGTGATAAGAATAGTTGAAAACTCGGTATGATCACTTCGACTAACAATAGACAAACCATCTAGATTTAAGTTTTGTTACAAAAATAACAATTGAAAAGGATATTTTAATAAAGGAAGATACATCTAAGTGCATGAAAACTTGTGCTTACAAAAGAACTCTTCCTTTGCTACCCAGGTGTGAACTTCTCAGTAACTTCAGTTCAAAAACTGTTAAGCCATAAAATCATAAATTTACTACATGAGATTAGTGATATACTATCAAGACACTAAAATAATCTGTTAATTATAAGAATCCTTAAATAAAGTAATTAGCCAATTTTGATCCATTTCTTGTCCAAAAAAATTGTACATAAAAGACTAAAACACAAGTCTCTCACTACCTTTTATTAATATAGGAGGCTTACTTCTGAAACAACCCGAAGATTCCAATTTTAATATTACAGGTTCACAGTTGTCCAGATGATTTACATTGTTAAAAACACCCAACATTATTATGAAATGGGTAGCACAACACATTACATAATAATCTCACTTAAAGTTGTCCAGATGATTCACATTGTTCTAAAGATAATTCTCAAAAATAAGTTGACACACATATGGATCAAGAAGACATACCTGGATGCTTTCCACATAACGTCCAATGTGTTCGAGCTTTCCAACATGTATAGATAATAAATGTCAAACTACGATGGAAACTTTAACCAGTTATGAATATTTAATCCAGAAACATAATGCGTGGTTTTTCAATGCTTTTCTCGAAAGGAGACGAGCTCATGAGATTTCCAGTTATCAATGATTGTATAGAAAGAAGGAAAGTTTGACAGACTACCTCTTTTCTTTTGGAGAGAAAGAGAGTTTGAGGGGATATTTTTTTCCAGTGATCAGTCATGAGAAAAGAATGAAATGAAGTTCTTACTATATAATCAAGAGGGCTGATTATTTAATCACTAACTTAATGGAAAAGAAATATTGGACTGTTTGGGGTTAGGACCTTAGACTCATCGGGAAAAGTTACAAATTACTCATTCCGAGTTGTAGAGTAAATATCTGGCCAGCATACGAGATTTTGAGTTCTCCGAGTATATGCAACAATACCAGCAGAACTGCATTGAGGAGAAACTTCATTGGTATTCCTATCTCAATTGATGAGACAAACTAACCAATCATTAGAAGATTTTCCAGTATCTTTATTTTTAGACATTGTCTGAGGAAGATCAAGAATTGGGATTTTGGTGATTCCATTTGTTGCAATTTTCATAGATATTAGTTGGTCCATCTAGAATTACTCCCTATAGATCAGGGTTTTCGCCAATAAGATGATCCATCATACAATTTTTCCACCATCCATAATATTTTCCATTAAACAGTGGTGGTCGTGTTTGTGAAGCTCCCTCTTGTAGGGTAGGTGGTGCTGTCATTGAGTCTTTTCAAGATGTCAAAACCATATGGGAAACACTACAAACTGCTCATGAAGGAACAACGCAAGTCAAGAAGTACAAAATTTATAACTTGAACAGACAATATGAACTGTTCAGGATGGCAGAAGGGGAGACCATACAAGACATGCCTACCAGGTTCACTTCAATCATCAATGAGATGTACTTCTTGGGAGAGATAGTTCCTAATGGAAAGGCAGTAAAGAAACTCTTGAGTGTCCTTCCTGAAACTTGGGAAAGCAAAGTCGAGGCTATCACTGAAGCCCGCGACCTAGATTCACTGGCCATGGATGAGTTAATTGGTAATCTCATCACATACGAACTCAAGAAAAACCAAGAAAAGGAAATTGGAGGAAAAAGGAAGATAAGGAACCTGGTTCTAAAGGCTATTGCATCAGATGATTTTGAGGAAGAAAATATTACCCTTATAACCAAAAGGTTCACCAGAATGCTAAAAAAAGGACAAGCCTTTCAAAAGAAAACTCCTCAAAAATCAAATGAAAACACTAAAGACCAGGTTTGTCATAAGTGTGGAAGCCCAGATTACTGCATCAAATTCTGCCCACTTTGGGCTTTAGAGAAGAAAAAGACAAACTCTGAGAAGGGCAAAGACATCAAGAAAGATAAGTTTGTTCCCTCAAATAGAAGAATGACAACCTAAGAGGCAGATATCTCAATGAAAAGGGCCTTTGCAGCAATGGGGAATTTATCTGATGAAGAATCTGAGGATGATGAGACAAAAAACAAATCCCTTCTTGCACTAGAACAAGAAGATGATTATAACTTTCTTGCTCTTGTAGCAGTGGAAACCAAGGAAGAAAAGGAAACCTGCAGATCACAAGAAACCATATTAGCACTCATGGCTGGATCAAATTCTGAAGAGGACAAAGAAGAAGAAGATATGAATGAAAAGGTTAGTCTTCATCACATACAAGACAATCTAAACTCATACTAAAAAAGGGAGCTAGAATCTTTACTCTACACTCTCATTGATGCATATAAAACCATAGACTCAAAAAGGGAATTGATAATGGAAGACTATGCATCACTAAGAGAAGAAAACAAGAATCTTGAAAAACAAAATCATCTTTTATCCAAGAACACTGAGCTAAGTAAAAACCTAGACTTGGTAACTAAAAGGAATGAAACACTAACCAAAGAGCTTCTTGTGACTAAAACTGAAGCTGAAAATGGAATGAGATGAACCATGTCCTCCATATTGCTTGCCATCATTCACAAGAATCGTACATCTAAGAGACATGGGATAGGTTTTGATAGAACTAGCTCTCAAGTAAAAAAATCCCAATATAGATTGTCTATGCATGCACTGTGGGCTGGTAGGGCATAAAAGTTATGATTGTCAAAGAAAAAAAACTGCTCATAACAAAAATTTGAAATCTTTGAGAAAACCTCATCGTGAGAAAACCTCATCATGAGAAAACCAATGAGCAAAAACAAATCCCTAAAGTCAAACCTCTTCCCAGATGGTCCAGAAAAAATCTTATTCATCCATTCTCTAAGCATAAATCAAAGTGGATTTGGGTACCAAAATCTAACCCCCGAAATTAAACTGTAGGGATCAGTGAGAAGGAAGCAACAATAATGGTACTTGGATAGTGCATGTTCCAGAAACATGACTGGAGATAAAAGAAGCTTTCTCTCACTTAAAAACATCAAAGGAGGAAACGTTGCCTTTGGCAATGGAAAAAGTGGGGAAATTCAGGGAATTGAAAAGATTGGGTCTATCGATACTCATGCAATTGAGAACGTATACTGTGTGAATGGCCTACAACATAATCTATTGAGCGTATCTCAAATATGTGATAAAGGAAACAATGTTCTCTTTACAGAAAAAGAATGCAGAGTAACAAACTCAGTGACTGGGAACCTGGTTCAACTAGGTAAGAGACACAAGAATGTGTACAAAGCCAAGATTGTTGACTCTAAGGAAGATACTCTTAAATGTCTAAGTGCAGTCTCTGATTGCTCCATGCTCTGGCACAAAAGAATGGGACACAATAGCATGACAACAATAAATAAACTCATATCTATAGACCTAGCTAGGGGACTGCCAACCAAAAGTTTCAGGGAAAACCAAGTATGTGGAACCTGCATTCAAAGAAAATAGGTTAGATCATCCTTTAAATCAAAGTTGACAGTGAGTACTACCAAGCCACTAGAACTGCTCCACATGGATTTGTGTGGACCAATGCGTATACAAAGCAGAGGTGGGAAAAGATATGGGTTTGTAATAGTTGATGACTATTCAAGATTCACTTGGACATTGTTCCTTGCAACAAAGGATGAAACATTCACTATGTTTGAAATCTTTACAAAGCTGGTTCAGAAAAAATTCAACAAAGAAATAATTAGCATCAGATCTGATCATGGGCTAGAGTTTGAGAACTCACAATTCCTACAATTTTGCACTACAAATGGGATTGAGCATAACTTTTCAGCACCTAGAACACCACAACAAAATGGTGTAGTTGAGAGGAAAAATAGAACACTTGAAGATATTGCAAGAACAATGTTAATCTCAAGCAAACTTCCAAAATTCTATTGGGCTGAAGCAGTAAACACAGGATACTATCTAATAAACAGATGTATGATTAGATAAGTGTTAAACAAAACACCATATGAGGTGCTAAAAGGAAGAAAACCAAATTTAGCACATCTTAGGACCTTTGGGTGTGTATGCTTTATACACAACAATGACAAGGACAATTTGGGAAATTTTGATGCCAAGAGTGATGAAGGAATTTTTTTGGGCTATCGTCACAAAGCAAAGCCTATAAGGTACTGAATAAAAGAAGAAAGTGTTCATGTTGTCTTTAATGAAAATAACAGTGAAGTTGAAGGAAATTCAGAGGATGAACAGAATGAGGGAACCTGCTCCAAGCCATCAGAACCAAAAATACGGGAAGAAGAATCCATACTCTCTCATAAAACATCTGAAATAGGAGATAAGTCTACTAATGAAACTGGTTCTTCTGCATCTCAAGAGCCAGTAAGCATCCAAACCCACAGTTGGAAACATCAAAGCTCTGATCCTTTACAAAACATTCTTACTCCACTTAACTCAGGCATCTCTACAAGATCCAAATTACGTAGCATGTGTGCCTTCTCTGCCTATGTATCTCTGATTGACATAAAAAATATAAAGGAAGCACTACTAGACTCTAATTGGATTAGTGCTACGCAAGAACTTAATCAGTTTGAAAGAAGCAGAGTATAAAACCTAGTTCCAAAACCTCAAAACAGGACGGTAATAGGAACAAGGTGGGTGTTTAGAAATAAGCTCGATGAGCAAGGTCAAACAGTACGAAACAAAGCTAGGCTAGTTGTACAGGGATATAACCAAGAAGAAGGATAGACTATGATGAAATCTTTGCACCTGTAGCAAGAATTGAGGCAATCAGAATATTGATTGCATATGCTGCTCACATGGGATTTAAACTCTATCAAATGGATGTCAAAAGTGCATTCTTAGACGGTTATCTGCAAGAAGAGGTGTATGTGAAATAACCCCCAGGTTTTGAGAATACCAAGTATCCTGATCATGTATACAAACTAGACAAAGCACTCTATGGGCTAAAACAAGCACCTAGAGCATGGTATGATCGATTGTCCACCTTTCTTCTCACACATGGATACACAAGAGGAAAAATTGATAATACACTATTTCTTCGAAAACAAGGTGAAGATCTGTTCATAGTCCAAGTATATGTAGATGATATCATATTTGGAGGAACTAATGATTTACTTGGAGTAGAATTTGCTCAACTAATGAATAGTGAATTTGAGATGAGTATGATGGGAGAGATAAACTTCTTTTTAGGACTCCAAATTAAACAAACTCCAGTTGGAACATCAATTCATTAACAAAAGTACATCAAGGAATTACTGAAGAAGTATGAAATGAATGAAGCTAAGTCAAATGACACACTCATTGGGACAAGAACAAAGCTTGAAAAAGATGAACCAGGTTCACCAGTAAATGACACTAGATATAGAGGTATGATTGGATTACTCCTATATCTTACTGCCAGTAGACCTGATATAGTGTTCATTGTTGGTCTATGTGCACGGTTTCAGTCCTGTCCTAAGGAATCACATCTAAAAGCTGTCAAAAGAATCTTGAGATATTTAAAAGGCACAATGAACCTGGTTCTCTGGTATCCAACTGGTGACTCTTTTGATCTAAAAGGATTTGCTGACGCAGATTATGCAGGACACATGGTAGATAGAAAAAGTACCTCTGAGATGGCACACTTTTTAGGACCATGTCTAATATCTTGGGCAACTAGAAAACAAAATTCAGTTACTTTATCTACTGCTGAGGCTGAGTATGTAGCAGCTGCTTCATGTTGTGCCCAACTTCTTTGGATAAAATAGCAGCTTAAAGATTTTGGCATAAAAACAGGTTGTATTCCTATTCTATGTGACGATACAAGTGCTACGAACATGGCTAAAAACCCAGTTCAACACAAACGCACCAAACACATAGATGTTAGACATCACTTCCTTCGTGATAATGTTGAAAAAGGAAACATAGTGATGAAGTTTCTGCAAAACTGAGGATCAAGTTGCGATATTTTTCACCAAGGCACTAGGAAGAGAATCATTTCAGAAAAATAGACTTGAGTTACGGATCATCTTTTTAGATTGATTTTTGTCCAACCAAGTTATAAGGATATAAGAACCAGGTCCAGTCTAATTGGTTCTACAACTGCTTTACACTAAGCAAGGAAAATTAGCAGTCAAAAATTTAAAAAAAAAAAAGGAAAACAATTTCTTCTTCTCTCTTCGATGTCATGTCTACGAAAAGCAGGTGCAACCGTCAAAGCACACGTCTCTTCGATGTAAATTCCCCATAATTACTAAAACTCCTTGAATACGACATCAAAACCGTTTTCCAATAAAGCACTTTCTCCAAACAATTAACCAACTCTTTCTTCTTCTCCATTTTTCAAAAAAATCCTCTCCATCACCATGGTTAATCCACTCGTTGCTTACTCAGATGACAAAAATTCATCTGACAGTGCATCTTCTCTGGGGGAAGAGAACCCCGTCATTGATACTATACTTAATCAAGGGGAAGAAAACCAACTCACAACCAAACCATTCTACATCCTCACCCAAATCAGATCCGTCTACATCTCCACCACCAACAGTCACAGAAACAACTCCACCATCACCAGTTAAAGAAACATCTCCACCACCAGTTGCAGAGTCTCCACTACCACCCATCATAGAATCACCATCACTACCAGCCAAAGAAACCCCATTACCACCAAACCCAGAAACACCCATAACCACTATCCCAAAAAACCCCTCTTCTTCCCCAACTCACAAAACCACTCCTCAAAATCCACCACCATCTCCACATTCTCTAAACAATGACGACATCCTTCTGAGCACACGTCACCCTAAAAAACCAAGACGGCCAAGAAAACACATTGCAGTCAAACAGGTTCATCCACACAGGCCAGTAACTCAGAGTGCAAATGTAGTCAAACCAACTGATGGTGCAACATCTAGTGTGAAGCGTCGTCGTCTGGGTAAGTCTCCTGTTCACTCATCTATTTCTCCAATGATTCTTGATTTTGAAACTGATGATGTCTCTGAGGGTAAACATTCTGAAACCCCTCAGTCAAAGTCAAAATCTGCAAAAAGAAATGTGGATAAATTTCTCAAAGTTGAAAAGAAAAAATATTTTAAAACCAAAACAACGCTTAGGGGTAGAACTTTTCATCCTGATATTCTATCAATGGACATAGTCAAGCAGGTTTATGAGTTACTAAGGTTTCAGGGGTGGGAGGAGTTATTTCTTGAACCTAATCTGATTTATGAACAAGAAGTGGTAGATTTTTATACAAATTTGATAATCTTGGAAGGAGATGTGGTATCTTCTAATGTGAAGGGAGTTGAAATTGTTTTTGATGCAACTAAGCTTGGGGAAATCTTGCATATACCATCTGTGGGTATTAATGAGTATCATTGGGGTTTTGATGAACATTCTAGCCTGCCAGCTAAATTCTCTCAAGGTAGAGTCAATTCTAGGGCACAGACTGTTTTAAAGGGCATTATGAGATCAGTGCATAAACTTCTCTTTGAAATAGTACATAAGGTAATACTGCCTAGAGTTCACCAACGTCACATTGCCTCCATAAGGGACATGGGACTTATGAATGCTCTTGAGTGCAAAGAACGCATTGACTGGCCCACACTTATTATCAAACATCTTGCTAGAATTGTTGATCCTAAACTAGGTTCTCATCAATTAGCTTGCTGATTGTGGCATTCCCATGGAGTCGGAGCAGGTTGCTAATGCTTCTCCACGTACATTTGGTCTTGTTGCTCAGTTACTCAGGGAACTCAAAGTGGCAGAAGAAAAATATGTCACTCTTGAATTGGAAAACCAGAATTTACGTGCTGAACTTCATACTTCAAATGCTGAGATTCACAGGTTGAAAGATCAGTTGGTCCAGCAGCAGCTTGCTAACAATGCAAGGGTTGACAGAGTTCTGGATATGCTTGCTTCTGCCTCCACCAAGCCTAGTCAATCTTCAACTTGAAAAGCATCTTGTTTGCACCTGGTTCTTTTGATCATTAACTCTGTGTTGTTAATCTTCTTTGTGTTGCCAGAACACTTTATTTTGCTCAACTGGTTGAGCTTCACTTGTTGCTGTGGATGTTATCTGGTTTTGATTAGCTATTGTTGGACTCTTTTTGATTTGTCAAAAGGGGGAAGATTATTATAGTTGCATTATACAGGTTTGTCTTCATCAAAGAGGGGGAATATGTTAGAATCTAATATTTCCACAAACAGAGAAAATTAAAGTTTTGATGATAGACAAAGAAATGCAAATATATGTGTAAAAAAGGTTTGCCAGATTCATCCCCAAATTTGTCACAAGTTTGTCAGATTTATCGCCAAATCTGTTGCAACAAGAAGTCACCTAAAACGTGTACAAGAGCTAAAGATTGATGAAAATACAAGTTGAGACAAATAAGGAAGCTAAAGATTGATGAAAATATAAGTTGAGACAAATAAGGAAACTTTAATATATTAAGTAAGGAAATGTATAGAAAAAGGATTGTACAATAAAAGGGAAAATCAGTAATCCTTGTTCAACTATGATTACAATTTCCTTACCTTAATTAATAAGGATTCAAGGCAGAAGAAAATTCTATAAGAAGAGGACAAACGCAGATGAGAAGATCACGACTTCACATAGAGAGAAAAGTGAGAATTATTCTTCGAGTAGAAGTCTTCAAGATCGATAGGTTTGCTAAGTTCAAGATGTTCTTGAGTTAGAAAGTCTTGAACGTGTAAAACTATTTTCTTATTTCGTTCGTAAGTGTTAGTTACGATTCTTTGTACAAGAAGTGGGTTTGGCTTCTTGTAGAGTTGAGTTTTGGCGAGGTTTGTAACAAAAGGTGGGTTTGACCTTTTGGAGAGTAGAAGTAGTCAATTATAGTTAATCGAGAGTTGTAGTAGTAGTGAGGTTTTTGATTATTGAGTTGTAATCACAAAATCTTCTAGTGGAATTAATAAACAGGGTTTTTCCTTCCTTGATCGAGGAAGGTTTTTAATTTAGCATGTGTTCGTGTTTTGACTTAAAAGCAACTTATAAGAACCTGGTTCTTGTTCTAGGGGATAGGTTTCTTCAAATGCAGCTCCTAGAAGCCGTTGGGGATAAATAACTCCAAAAAAAGAGTTTGTTGCCATATATAACCCTCGCCAAGGAAGTTTCCTTATCCATTTCCCAAATATGGACACATTACCTTAACAAAAGCAAATGTGTCCGTCTCAAAATCAATCACTCAAGAAGATAACATTTCATTGTAGCAGGCATTCAGAACACTAGAATATTGGAATTCATTACTTCATCTTAATTATTGAAAAAATTTAACATAACTAAGAAAAACTATTTTCTGAAAGCAATATTGACAAAAAGCGAAAGCAAACAAGATAGGTTATTAGCTCAATTACTAACCAAGAGCATGTTTCTGAAGCAAACACAATAACCAGACGAAAAATCTGTCAACTTCAGATATATAGTATAGTGAACATGGATTATTGTTATTCAAAATAATTCCACAAGCTTTGAGGATGCAGACCTACTCCAGCTACACAAATTAGCCAATACAAGAAAGCCGATAAATAGACGAGCTAAAAGAACAAATTCACACAAGAATTCGAAACAATCATATGGTAAAATAGACAAATTTACAGTTAAATAAACAACGGAAAAGGGTCAAAATTTCCCCTGAACTATGTGAAATAGACCACCTATACCCTCCATTACATTTTGGGATCAAAAATAACCCTGCCGTTATCTTAGGAGAACACAAATACCCTCTAGAGTTAACACCCCAATTTTTTAGAGACATGACATACCACATGGGATAATCCCTTCAACTAAGCGTTGCCAACTAAGATTCACTACAAAAGAAGTTGACTTTTACTGGCGACAAAGTTGCCATATAATCCTAAAATATTTCCACTAAAGATTATGAGTTATTTCTAGTGACAACTAAGACTCCAACAAATATCATTATTCCCATAAAAATTTTGTGCGGAGCCAGTCCACTAAGCCGGAGGCGGAGCTAAGGGAGAAAGAAATCTATTCAATCTCAATTATTATATTACATTTCATATATAAGTTTAATGTTACTTTTTAATGTATATATAATAAGTATTAACCCACTTATTCTTTTTCTATTATTTATTTTTATGTTTGCTTCTGTGTATTTTAAATCTATTAGTAGTTTCATGGAGATTATTATTGTTTTCTTTATTATATAATATTTTACTTTTAGTTACCTTTGTGTCACGATCAAAAAATGAATGTGATTACACTCGTCTTATTCCTCTTAGACAAGTCTACCTAAAACTCAGCATTAACAAAAAAATGTGGACGTTTATAATCAAGTTAAAAATACTCAAAATTTTAGTCATCACATGTATAAGTCTCTAATGTGTTGTAACAAAATCGAAAGAAAAATACAAGTCTCAAATAACATTGTTTCTAGAATAGACAAAAATCATAACTAAGGTAAGGAGAAGGAAGGTTTGCTGAGAAGACAAGCAGCAACCTCAAAAATCTCCAAGAAGCCTCGAAAAGGAAGAGAACGACAAGTATAAAAAAAACAAACTCGTAACCTATAAAAATTGTAGAAGTAAGGGGTGAATACCAAACCACACGGTACTTATTAAACGCAAATAAGGGAATATAATATGGGTACTCATTACACCCCAACCTAACCCCACACCTACAACCTACATAAAACATGCGTAACCTAATAGTTCACACTTCACATTGCACATAACTCGATAACAACATTCTAAGAATCACATAATCTCAACAACAAGCTCAATATTTCTCAATCACAACCTCCACAACTTCAACCTGCATAAAAACAGTCCAACCAAACAACTCGGGATTCACATAACACAGCTCAGCAACAACATTCTGACAATTATATGTCCTCAGCAACAAGTTCAATATTCCTAAATCACAACCTCCACAACTACAACCTACATAAAACATGTCCAACCTAACAGTTCATAATTCACATAGCACACATCTCAACAACAACACCCTATCAATTACATATCCTCACCAACAAGCTCAATATTCATCAATCAAAGTTCCACAGAAAGCACTCACAAGATCAGCGAAATACCATATCATGTTCACTAATGACAAAAATGTGCAATGCAAGTGATGAATGTCTGATCTAGTGATATACACTTGCTGTTTCTCAGGCCGAGACCCATGGGGGACAAATATGTCCATGCATCCATTGCAGCGTGCGATACGACCCTTGATAATAGTAACCATTGTGGCGCGCGATACGTTTCTCAAAATATAGTATCCATCACGGCGCGCAATACGTCCTTCTAAATGGTACATCCTCTTTAATTTCTTATTATTTCTCAATTCATTTAACACTTGTCACAATCATGTCTCAAAGCAATGCAATGAAATGTTCACACAAATAAGAGGAGATGACGAATTTCATAACATTGCACAATTCGCAACAACACAATCATGATACAACATCAACAATGACTCAACAAGCCTTTCAAACCATTATCCATTCTCAGCACATTACACACAAACAATCAATCACATTGCCTTTTTTAAACCCCTTTTTCATCATTAAAATTAACCAATGTGGATAAGTCATCCCATCACCAATTCCAATTATTTCCAAACACATATTACAAGAAAATACATAAATTCCATACACTTAATAAGGATTTAGAAATCCACTTGCCTCAGTATTTCGAACAATCACTTCGGAACTTGAGTCTTCCCCTCTCGTTAAAATTCCAACTCAAAGCCATCTATTCAAATAAATGACCACAATAAGATTTTATAAATAACAACATCCATATTATTACATGTCTAGCCTAGACACAAAAACTCACTCAAATTTATAAACAAGATCTTAAATCTTGATGTCAATTTATGTCTATTCTCAAATTTTCAAATTTTAAGTCTAGAATTATATTCTAATTTTTCCAATATCACGAATCCAATAATATTTAAATAATACAATGCACATAGAGTTTAATTAGATCTATAAATATATCACAACTTTTATAATAATGTGGTACCATATTTTTTATTATATTGGAGTTACAAGAACAAAAGAAAAGATTATGTGTCCAGCGACCAACCAGTACGTCTTCTACTTAAATTCCATTATTCAGCACTTAAATCTCCCCAGGACCACTCACTGTACAATTATCACCACCTAATCATTATTTAATGATTGCACCCTATACCTATTTTTCCACTCAAATTCCAATTTCAAATATGTTTTTTCTTCAAACCCACCTTCCTTGATTATCTTTCATAGTAAATACTATTCTAATAATAATAATATTTATAAACAATCATAGAGTCTCATTAATTATAAAATAGATGAACAATAGCATCCTTATTAAGTTACGGTTTTTACCTGGACAAAGTGCATCGACAGCGGAGGTGAGTATTTCAACCCTTTCATGTTTTTTCTCGGCTACGTGAACTGGTGTTGTTCACAACAGCCACAAACAATTTTCGTTTTATTTCTTTTTTTATTATTTGTTTATTTTCCTTTTCAATTATTATTAGCAACAAAATAATCTTTTATTAAATCTGAAAATCATGTCACCCATTCTTATAAATCATAAATTACTTATAAAAGTTACTAAAAAGGGCTATTATAAAAAAAAATGAGTAAAACGACTAAGAGGATCGTTACATTATCCACCACAAAAAATCATGTTTGTCCTCGAACATAAAAATGGAGAAGGAAGAATAACCAACATTATCAAAACATGAGTGATGCCCTACCACTCGGTGTTCGTCTCTCTAAGTGAGCTCGTGTTAAATCCATTCCATCAAGTTCAACTACTAAGAATTCAACTTTCGAATCAAATTTTAAAGGATCAACAAATCATGAGTAATTATCAAGCCACAAACTAATTTATGAACCCAATTTAAACTGAAACCCACTGTACCATAACACAATCATCATGACGAATCATTTTCACGTGACTAAGAAACATTCAGAATCAATACCCTTTACAATCAAAAGTGAACCTAAACCAACCACCACATACTCATATTGTACAAACTATCATAGATCTTATCGAGATTTCTTTGTTACAACATAATCTTTCCAAGAGCTTAGTTAGTTATAAGAATATGATCTTTAGGGATCGATCACTCAACAAGGGTGGATTAAACTTATCTAACCCAAAGAAGAACTAGATCAAGTAAGCAATCAACAAAAGGTACTCTCACACTCTGTTGGATAACTATAACTATTCACGGAAGCTCTTCTATAAGTTATCATAAGTAAATTTGTGCATCTAAAACTACTGGTATACTTAAACTATCTATAACAAGACCAAATCCATCATAACTAAAATGGCTAATTCTATCCAAGAATCCTACCATATCAAGAAGACATAAGAGGATTTGTACATTCGATCCACCACTAAGGATTCACCCTTAGATGTTGAAGCATACTTGGACACATGCAATGAATCATACTCTAAACCACGTCCCAATAGGTGATCAACAAAAAAATATACGGATACAAGGTCAAACAATACCTTTTTCCATAGTGCCCATATCAAATATTTCCAATCATTTGACTACATCCATCAATTTTTTTCTCCATGAAAATTCAACTAGTCTGATCCCCATTAAAATCTTGCACATATTCTATTTATCAAATCCCACATACTTTCACAGTTTTATAATAAAGTCATCATTCTTAATAATAACAAACATCCTAAAAACATCAACCATTTACCTTACTCTCAAATTATCGCTAGTATGAAAGTCTTCTATGAAAATACATTGTACCCTCTAAAAATTTACAACTATGGTTCCCTCTCTTTCCATTTAAAGATCCATGACAGATACGTGCCACACTCAAGGTTGATAGGAAAAATATCAAATCTAATAGTACTCTCACATAGATATAATGCTATCGAATCACCCATAATTTCGACTCCAGACAATCTTTTACACACCAAGTGTCAGCTACCATTCAAACTATCATATATGTCATGCGAAAACTCAAAGAAATTCCTTGGTCATTCCAATAATTTTATATACTATAAGCTCATACCTTTATTCATTATGAAATGCCTATGTAACACATCATAACAGTCTAGGTTGTCTCATCAAAAATAGTAGTTTCAATCTCTTCAAAATCCTCAAGAACCATGTATAATTGTAGTTCCATACTGTTGCGTATCCATAAGTCACCTATCACAACCTGAATAATTTAACTCCACATAACATTACATAATTTTACACACCTCATTGTTTTTCACCCAATTCAAACCCAAACTTCATAAATATTGTTGATAAACCTCTAGTAAGCCTAGCGAACTAATTAACAGCCACGATCATATTAGAGCTTATATATGCATATTCGTACATCCTTCAACTTTGAACCAAGAGTCTATATAAAAGGTGTTATTCCTTCACATTTCTTAAATTCTTCCCACGGCGCAAATATTAAATACCTTGAACTCTTAAATACACTAGATTTTTTCTTTTCGCTAACTTTCTTACCAAACTTACCCATTTAACAACAACTCATGACATTTTATCTTATACTCTAAATCATCACTTTCAAGTAAAACTCTTTCTTAGGTCCTTTAAAATCAAAATAAAACACTTTATCACTCAAACCATGTACAACTCCTTCAAAATGGCCAATATTCTATGCAATCGATCATTTCTTAATTTACTAATTCATATTCTAACAAAACATATTACCACGAACATAGAGCCTCAATGAAAAAGTTGAATTTTGGTTTCAACTATATAGCCAATCCAATTATCAATCAACATGACCTCACACATTGAAGATTTTTATGACTTCATGTATCGTAACTTATCATTGGTTGCCTCTCCATTGACCTTATGATATCCTTCTCTAAAAATTCAACCATACTTATTATCAAACTCAAAATCACAAAAGAACTAATCATCACACTCGAGATGAATGTCTCTACACTCATTTGGAAAGTTTTATCAAATAGTTTTTAACTAATCTGGTGAACCTCTGGCACTATTACTATAACCAAAGCAAAACGGATGAAATCACACGTCTCTAAAACCAATTCTCAGTCCCTTTGAAGATACTTTTTTAGTCCTTGAAATCAAAGTAAATATCCTTGCTCTTTCCTCTTTTCGAAAGCTAAACTACATCCCACTATTTCATTTTACTTCCATTATGACTTTAGTTACTTACAATTCTATTCGAGTGAAATCTCAATTCCTCATAAAACTTAACATACACCCACAGTACTCACAAAATAGTAATAAGCAACAACCTTAGGTATTCGCAGGTCGTTACTACAATATAAAAACCTCTTTAACCAATAACCCTTATCATATAGTTGCATCTCAATCACAATCTATCACGAACTCTTATTACCATTATGCTTGGTAGTCATTACCATCATAAAAAGTATACTTTATTACCAATATGACACCTTAAAACAACTTATACTAATCAAATCCAATGAACTAACCCAATTTTATATGTACTTTATTACTAAAATCATTAGTTACGTTCACACGAGTTTACTCAGCAAGACTTCTTTTAGCCATAAGTTTGTCATTTTGATATTGATCCACTCTCATAGAGCTTAGATGAAATCACTACTCCTTATTTGGAAACCTCGAGATACACTCGACAAATTAAAATATTAATACCATATCAACAATTCAACACTAAAATCTCCCTAATAGCAATGTTTTAACTCAAGCACCGGTAGTAACAAAACTAGTTGATTTCTTAAATTTGAATGCAACATTGAATCTAATGATACGAGCATGTGATACAACTTATGACTCTTTAAGAAGTTAATATTCACACTTGTCAATGGGTGTATTCATATCCATGACACTAGTGTCACACCGCAAAAATTCATTAAATCCACCACTAGAACATATCATACCTACCAAGAAGATTGTACCCAAATTTCCCATAAATTTCTACCCATCGAATAGATGTAAAATATTACCAAATTTGGTGTGTATCTATCCCAAGCTCTATGCATTCCTTTGTAGGTCAAGGCGATAGTAGAAGTACACACTCCATATATCTTATCAAATCATAACCAGTACCATTATAATAGTCATATCATTGCCCTCTTTGATATACACTAAACCATACACGAAAGCAACTGCTCACATGAGGAATTACGTATACAGTCATCATATAAGTGAGAGTGGATGGAGTGAACCTATAAGAATCAAATTGGACAAAGGACGACGATAGAGATTCAAAAACTAAAGATTTTTTCGTAGAAGTCACCATAACTCTTGAAGGAAAGTACAAACATCTCCATACCAATCATCAAGACTCTACTTAGACTCGGCTCATATACACATGAGACCTATAAACCTGGGGATTTGATACTATTTTGTCATCCCCCAAAAATGGACATGATGACACTTGTCTTATTTCACCAAGACAAGCAGCCTACAACTCAACCTTTACAAAAAAAAATGGAAATTCATAATCAAGTTAAACCCTTCCCCCACAGAAAATATGGTTGTCACGTTTACAAGCCTCTAATGTGTTATAATAAAATCAAAAGAGACTGCAAGTCTCAAATGACATTGTTTATAAAATAGAACAAAATAATAAATAAGGAGAAGAAAAGTCTGCTGAGATGGCAAGTAGCTACCTCACAAATATCCAAGAAGCTTTGAAAAAGAAGAAAATAACAAGTACAAAAAAATACAAGTTCGTAACCTACAAAAATTGTAGAAGCAAGGGGTGAGTACCAAACAACATGGTACTCAGCAAGTAAACCCCAAAACACAATATAAGAGATAAAATACTGGTACTTCTTACTCCTCAACCGAACCTCCACAACTACAGCTTGCATAAAACCAGTCAAACCTAACAGTTGACACTTCACATAGCACATAGCTCAAACAAAAACATTCTAACAATCACATATTCTCAGCAACATGATCAATATTCCTCAATCATAACCTCCACAACTACGACCAGCATACAAGTCTAGCCTAACTATTCACAATTCACATAGCACGTAGCTTAGCAACAACGCTTGAATAATTAAATATCCTCGACAACAAGCTCAATATTCCTCAATCACAACCACCACAACTTCAACCTACATAAAATCAGTTCAACCTAATACATCACAATTTATATAGCACATTGTTCAACAACAATACACTAACAATAACATGTCCTTAGCAACAAGTTCAATATTCGTCTATCAAAGTTCCACAGAAAGGCACTCACAGATCAGTGAAACACCATGTCAATTTCATTAATGATAAATATGTTTAATGTAATAGAATTAAATTTCAAGTATAGTGATGCATGTGTGACCTAGTGATACACCCCCTATTTCTTAGCCTTTGACCCATGGGGGGCATATCTGTCCATGCATCCATGATGGCATGCGATACAGTCTTTGATAATAGTAACCATCGCGGTGCGCGATACGTTCCTAAAAAATATAGTATTCATCACGACGCGTGAGTTCCCTTGAAATGGTACATCCTCTTTAATTTTTTATTCTTTCTCAATTTATATAACACTTGTCAAAATCATGTCTCAGAATAATGTAAATGACATGTTCATAAAATAATGAGGAAACGAAAAATTTCATAACATTGCACAATTCACAAAACAATCATGATACAATATCAACAATTGATCAACAAGCCTTTCAAACTATTCTCCATTCTCAACACATCACACAAATAATTAATCACATTGCCTTTTTTTTTTACTCCTTTTTCATCATTAGAATTTATCAATGTGGACACGTCAACCCATCACCGATTCTCATTTCTTTCAAACACATATTACAAGGAAATACATTAATTTCATACACTTAATGAGGGTTTAGAAATACACTTGTCCCAATCTATCGAACAATCACTCCGGAACTTAAGTCTTCCCCTTTCTTTAAACTTCCAATTCAAAACCATCTATTCAAATAAATGACCACAATAAGATTTCAAAACTAATAACATCCATATTATTATATTTCTAGCCTATAGCAAAGAACTCACCCAAATCTATAAGCAAGATTGTAAATCTTGATGTCAATTAACATGTCAACTCTCATAGTTTCAAATTTCAAGTCTAGAATTATATTTTAGTTTCTCCAATATCATGAATCTAATAATATTCAAATAGTCAATACATATAGTATTTAATATGATATATTTATAAATCACAACTTTGATGATAATGTGTACCGTATTTTTAATTGGAGTCACAGGAAGAATGAAGGGAAAAAAATGTGTCCAGCAACCAACTAGAACTTCTACTACTTAAATATCATAATTCCTCACTTAAATCTCCCAAGGACCACTCAATGTACAATGATGACCACCTAATCATGATTACTCTAAATTCATTTTACACTCATATTTCAATTTCAAATATAATTTTTTCTCAAAACCCACCTTCCATGATTATCTTTCATAGCCAATATTAATAGTAACAATATTATTAATTCTAAACAATCATAGCTTCTCATTGATTATAAAAGAGATGAGTAATTGCATCCTTATTAAGTTACGGTCATTACCTGGACGAAATACATTGACGGCGGAGGTGAGTATTCCAACCCTTTCTATTTTTTTTCTCGGCTGCGTGAATTGTTGTTGTTTACAACAGCCCGCAACATTTACCTTTTATTTCTTTTATTATTATTATTTATTTATTTATTTTCCTTTTCTATAATTATTACGAAAAAAACTTTTATTTAAATTTGAAAATCATGTCACTCATTCTTATAAGTTTTAAATTATGCATAAAAGCTATCAAAAAGGGCTAATATAAAAAGAATGAGTAAAATTTATAAAATGACTAACATAGTCATTACACTTTGATTTAAATCCATTGTAACATATTGTTATATTCCATTTGAGTTTTTGGATCAAACCTAATATGAGCTAACAACAACTTGTCCAATATATATATCCAAATTTACTCTTATCTGAAAGGTAGCTTTCAATAGATTCTCGATTTAGGAAAAACACATTTCAGAGCAGTTCAAAAAGGAAATACTGAAGCATAAAAATCAACCTAGTCGTAACAAAAAGTTATAAAGTAGCAAAACAGTAACTATAAAAAAAATGATAATCAAAGTAAAAAGAAACGATAGATAGTAACAGAAATTGAAGGACAAGAAACTATAGAAATAAAAATCCAATGGCGATTACTAAAATAGAAGAATAATAAAATAACACACTACCACCTAATAGTTTTTTTACCAAATCGATATACACAAAAACAAGTTTTGATAGAAGATTATGTAGGGGTAAAGGAAGCAAATATAAATGCTTGTTGGTCTAACATGTCTTCTTGGACCTAAGACGTTAAGCAAAAATCTATTCTTCTTTTTTGGATTTTTTTCTTTTGATTTTATTCGTATCTTTTTTAAGAATTTAAGCGAACGCAAGCGAAAATCAATTTACAGACAAAAACTAATTAGGTTGACTTGTCAAAATTAAATTGTAAATTAATAGTTTTTACTTTTTGTACAAATAAGAAAGGAACTACAGAAAAAAAGCATATTCCCTGTAATTTTATTGTTGAAATGTGAAAGGAAAAAAATACAGTGATTTTACTCTTACCCATAAAATTAAAAAATTGTTTTCAACAAAATTTTGACCTCATGAAAAAAAAATTCAAAGCAACATTTTACAAATGAAAATGACAAAAAATAAAACTGGAAAAAGGTAATCCACTGATTTAGGGGTACCCAAATTATTTATAGATTAAAGGATAACAATAATTTTTAAAATCAAAGAAATTCTAATCACCAAAACAAAAACGCTAATAATTATTTCTATTGAAGAAGAAAAATTTCATTTTCACTAACACGATACTATTTTTTTTTTAAAATGAAACTTAATTTCATCCATTGAGAAGTGAAACATTAATTTAACAATTGTTGTAACATAACTAACATAAAGGTTTTTTTTAAAAAAACATAGATTATATAGAAAAACTAGTGTTTTGAGCTTCAACTCACACCAAATTTGGTATGTGAATAGTGTTACACAAAATTCGGTGTAACACTATTCATCACACCAATTCACTTTTTGAATATTATAATATTATTTCATCATACAAAACTTTTAATTAAACATTATATAAATTGTATGTTTAAATTAAATCTCTTGAATATTTAAATTTTTATGTAATATTTTTATGATATTAATTTTAGATATGAAATTTAGCTTTATTATAGATTAATTTTTCTATATATGCTTTTTTTAAAAAAAAAATATTTTTTTGTTAATTTTACTATAAATTATAAATTTCAACAATTTATAGCTTGTTATAAAAAAAAAAAGGACGAAGAAGTTTATCGTGAACTACATAATGTATTAGTAGAACATTTATGGAACACCTTAGTGATCTTGAAAATTGAATATTTATGTAGAATTCAAAATATTTTTTTTTGAATTATGTAATGTTTATTCAATTGTATTTCATTAATAATTTCATTTTTATTTGTTTATCCATTATTATGTATAATGTATAATATTTGCTAACAATTTATATTATTTAAAAAATAATGTAATATAATCTATTATATAAATTAAATACGGTGAATATTTTAGAAAGAATTTGTTTTATGAAATAAAAAAATATAAATAAAATAAGAAATAATAATATTACAATAAAGAGAAAGAACAATATTCATTTTTTTTGTGTAAAATTTAATACAATGGATTGAAGTTGATTACACCAAATTTAATGTTTGGATTAAAGATGCCCTCACAGATACATAAAGCCCTCCAGAAATTGTTAAAATCAAAACATGTACTCTCAAAAAGTTTTCAAATTGCTATTTACCCCCCCCCCCCCCCCAAACACACCTTTTTTTTAGATCTGCTAAGATCATCAAGACACTAGCTTCACCTTCACCCAAAAAAAATTCATAATTATTAATGATTAGCGTACTTGTTGACGCTTCGCGCGGTTCTTAAAATATTAATTAATATTATAATATCATTAAAAAGCAGTAATTACAATTAAAAAAAATTGTGATTATATATTTATATGAAATCATGAATATATATATATATATATATATATATATATATATATATATATATATATATATATATATATATATATATTTATTTATTACTAATCTACCATTTGATCTTTTTCATTTCCCTGCAAGTTGTAAGAATTAATACATCATATAAATTAAACGCACTATGAATGTGAACTGTAGATAAAAACAAAGTAATATTTTATATGTAAAATTCTTTAGCCTTATAATTAATACAAAATATAAAAACAAATATATTGGATAAAAGTCCTAAAAATAAGATTATACAAAATATAAAAACAAATATATTGGATAAAAGTCCTAAAAATAAGATTATACACATAAGAGGCATATCCGAAAACATGAAGATGAAGTTATGATGATGAAGAAGATGAATTCCTAATAAGAATAAAAGATAAATGAATTCCTATCATAGACAATAACTTATTGAAATGAGTGAAATGTCAAACTTTTTCTAGATATGTTATCTGTTTTGTAAGAAGATAAAAGATATAAAGTAACACATGAAATTATTTTGAATTTTTAAAAATATATTTAAATTATGCAAGTGTTTTATTACCCCTCTCTAAATAATCCTAAATTGATATTGTTACATCATTTTTTGTTCACCAAGCATGGAGAGTCTATACATTCTCTTAAGGAGGGTGAACAAACTAAAAAACAAATATAATTTTATTTTTACAAGAATTTTGCTATAAAATAATTTTTATTATTATTTTAACTTTTTCTTCTTATTATTTTTTTCTTTTTCTTTCTTCCTTCTTCTTCAAAAATTCATTGTCATCTTCATTAACTTATCACTTTTAATGTCATTTTTTTACCATAAGTCTACCTCTCTTTTATTCTACTATTAGTTTAAGTCTCTTGAATTTTAAAATTATATTTAGATATTTTATTACATTTCGAATAACTTGATAAATTTATTATATTTCAAGATAATTAGTAGGCATTATTTAGATTTTTTAATCTGAATTTCAATTAAACTTTTTCAATTTTCGAAGAATTCTTTTGCTTTCAGAATTATCATTTCTAGTTTTGAATTTATATAAAATGAGATAAATTAATGATGATACCTTCAAAATTTAAGATTTCTTTTTAAATATTAGGAACGACTTCAAGTATCACTTTATGTCTTTTCTCTTTGAAAGAATGCAAAAATCATATAGGTCCTTTTATTTAATAAATATAACGAAAGAACAATTAAAATTCAATATGAAATAAAATAATTATTTCTAAGATTATAATAAGACTGTTACCCAAAAAAAGATAAAATTACTGCATTTCATTTCACTAATCACCATATAACTATATACAAGTCTGCAATCAAAATAAGTAAAAAAATTTGCTATATCGTTAATGATAACATATTCTTCAAATATGTAAGAATCATCAAATTCAATATGAAATTAATATAATTATTTCTTAGAAATAAAAACATTACATTTATATATCCCATAAAATATAAAACTATTACGTTTAAGTTCACATTACAATGTACAATCTTGCTATAAATATTTTTCTAAAATTCATTATAGGGCGTTCAGGTATAAGATAAAACTATTACGCTTAAATTTTTATTATAATTATATACAATTTTGCAATAAATAATAAAAGTAATAAAATTTGATATATATTAATGAAAAGGGGGCCATAATATTCCACTTCATTTTCCAACAAATAAATGTTTTCGTACCAATACAATATAATAAACTAATTAATGTGGCAAAAACAACATAAAAATTTATATATTGCTGAAAAAAGGATCATATTTAATCCCACTTCATTTCACTACGAAGAAAGTCATTTGCAGTATACTACATTAATATTGTTGCAAAAACAAAATAAAAAAGTTTGAACCTTTTTTGTATTTTGGGAATAAAGTTTCCAATAAAAAAGGAGAAAATTATTGTTGTTATTAATATTAATGATTATTAATAACAATAATCACAAAAATTGAGAAGAAAGTTATTGTAGAAAAGTCAACGAGGGAAAATTTTGGATGGAATTTTTTTTTATAGTATTTGAATTTTTTTCAACTTAATCCAAATTTGGATAAAATCATAATCTTTGAGGTATGAGAAAATTTGGTAACAATCGGGTGAAACATTTACAATTTTGATTGCAGGAATAGTTAGATAACTCGTTAAGGAATCCGTACAACTTTAGAAAAGTAAATTCCGGCGAGTAAAACTTCAAAAATTGATATTCATGTGGAAGGTATTTCTGAAGTGTCGTTATTTAGAGGTGTTCTGAATTAGAGATTTTATAATTCTTCAGATAGTTCTCTGTCTTGGGAATCCTGCCTTAATGGGCGTTTCTCCCGCCCTAGCAGGGCCGCTGAGGCAGGATGGGTGCCGATGTGGTGGAGCAGAAGCGACTTAATGCCGTTAATATACCCCTAAATTACCTTCTTTGACATTTTTTGATTGGAGGAAACATTTAAAATTGGAAATTATATGAAATAAGTTTTAAATTTATTTTTCAACCAAAAAAAATGTAATTTTAAGTTGGAGGAATGTGTTTAAAATTGTTTTTTTAATATTTTAAGGGAAGTCATTTCCTTTAATACGAGGAAAAGAAGATTTGGAAAACATTGTCCAAAACCTTTAACCCAGCCAAACATGAGAAAATTTGAAAAATATTTTCCTTCATACCAAAACACCCTATATCTTGGTATATAGACTAAATAGGTCCAAAACATAACTTTTTCAAGTGAATAGAAAAAAAAACTTGAATTGTATTTCATTTGGTCAGTCATTTATCAGTGAACTCCTAAAATTTTAATATCAAAACCCTCATCACTATTTATAATTTTGAGCGGCACATTATTTTCAAGATATCGTCGACGATTATGTGATATCGATTCTAATATGAGATATTTTATGAAGCTCACTTTATTTTTTCGCTTTTTCAGGTACTTAAATTTTTGCCAGGGTTTTTACAAAGTGTTATGTCACGGTGTTTTTCCTAAAGTACTTTCCTAATTTATTATGACCATCTTGATCATTTGTTCCTTGTCTTCTTTAAGAAGTTTATCTTTAGAATCAATTAATATATCACGCTTCAGGCGTGCCATGAATTATGTCCTTCAAGGACTTTCATTGGAGCATTTATACCTGGATTATAAAATAGGCTTAGAGATGTGTTTGACAATTGATTTAAATTATCTATTCAAAGAGGATCATACCAATGATAATTCATTATGTATAACTTATTTTTCAGTTTCTTATATCTCCATTTAATGTTAGAGAATCTAACGTTTACCTAGCCTTATTTGTGCATTCCGTAATGGTGGAGCAATGGATGAGAATTATTTGATTCTTAATCCTGAACCAACTATGAATGGGGAACCTTGTTGGCTTGATACGTACAAGTGTTCTATACTTTAAATAACATATATAATACCAATTTTTTTTGGGGAATTTTGTTCACATACCTAGTGCTTTAGCTATAATAGAAGGCATATACTTTCTTCTTAAACCAATTGGATATAAATCAATATCATCACTATAATTTTATAATTTGAAATGTGCTCTTGATTTAAATTCGAGCAAACAACCTTTGCAAAAATCAAATAGTTGATAATGAAGAACATGTGAACATACGTACATGCATCTATATTATAGTAAATGATGACATGGAGGATGAACTAATCCATATTCACCTTTTATACATTTCAAAATTTTGGGAGATACAATCTCAACCTTAGCTGATAAAATGATGATTTTATCATCAGAACAAACGACATATGAGAATTTTTGAAGAATTTATTATTTCTTCCTATAGATAACCACATGAATTATTATTTACATTCGTATCATATTTGAATTGGGATGGTCATCATCCGGTCATGCCTATTGATATTTATTTCAGTAAACTTCTAGTTTATTTTGCTTGTGATTCCATCATTATGCTCATACATAGTTACCACAAACAATATGCAAAGATGAATAATTTTTCATGTTAACCCACTTTGATTGTAGTAATATGAAGATCTTGAATCTTTCCATATTTTGTAGTCTCAATTTTTTTTCTTTAGCTATTTATTTGAAACTTAAAAAGTTTCTTTCAAGACATACTACAATTTCAATATCATGAGAAATTTTACTTCTTTTGGTAATAACATATTAGCTCACCAAAGCTCACAATTAACATTGGAAACCACCACATATTTCAAAGCATTGTTCATGTGGTTTACATCTCTTTCAAGGATAAATTTATATCATTATTGTCATGGTCAAAATCATTACAAGGAAAACTTGTTTCTTGATTTTACTTTTGTCATTAGTATCTCCTTCCTTTTATTTAACGGAAAAGGGCCTAAAGTATCCTTAATGTATTGAAAAATGGTACAAAATTACCCTTCATCCACCTATTGGCTCCAAAATTTCCTTTCATCCACCCATTGACTCCAAAATACCCTTGTCATCCACATTTGGTTTAAAATTGACCACTTTTTTAATTGTTTTAAAATTGAACTCTTAAAATATTTTTTAAAATACTTGACATTCAACTATTGGTTATAATTTTAATTTATTAATATAATTTATAAACCAACCCACTACCCACTCATTACTAACTAAACCTCACCCAATTAATAATCCAATTATAATATCAAAATCGTCATAAACAGTACTTAAACACAATAAAATTATAGGTTCCTAAAAATTACATCCAAAATTATTCGAGTCCGAATCGAAACCCCAATTAAGTTTAGGTTGAGACGCTTATTTAGGAGGACACTTTCTTTCAAAATTGAATAAGAAATATATGATTAAAGGTAAAGAAGTAATACATCCCGAATTAATTCATGCACTTTTCTTAAATATAATTTTATTAATATTTATGATTAGTTTTAAAACCTTTAATATATTATTTTGAAAAAAAGTTACCTATGAAGTGACATCACATAATTGAGACGTAAGAATAATTAAGCCGAACATAATCAGACATTTAAGTTTATCGGTGATTTTTATTTAATCACTTGAATGTATGATAATTACTTCTATAATTTTTAAAAAATACTTAATTGGCAGTAGCTTGCATTAATAATGTGACGGGTTTATTAATATACAGGGATTTAATTAGTAATGGGTGGGTAGTAGATTGATTTATAAATTATACTAATAAGTTAAATTATAACAAATAGTTGAGCGCCACGTATTCTAAAAACTATTTAAATAGTTTAAATATAAAACTGTTAAATAAGTGATCAATTTTGAACCAAAAGACGGATGACAAGGGTATTTTGGACCCAATAGGTAGAGGAGAAGGGTATTTTGGAGCCAATAGATGGATAGAGGATAATTTTGTACCATTTCCAATACTTTGAGGGTATATTAGGCCCTTTTTCGTTTATTTAATATCTGGCAAAATATTTGGATGCACATAAAACATTTTTGTGGCAAGAAATTATTTCCTTCTTCTACCCTTTCAGTTGTTCATACTAAAACATACCATAATATTTGTGATGTACTAAAAGTACTTGACCAATGATCATTTATATCAAAATAAATTTCTTAATTTCTCTCTAACCATAGGGGTAAGTTTTTTGTATTTCTTAAATCGTACATGAAGATGTCGTTACTTATAATTTTTATCATCTCTTGACACATTCATTTTCAAGAATGTCCCATTTTACATGATACTTATAAAAGGTCACGTTCTCTTCAATGAATTGACGATAATAATATAAACATTATTCATAATTATTTCTTTCATTATAAGTCAAATGTATCACCGTTTTTTCATCATTTTCTTTGATAAAGGATTTATAAAATCAAATTAGTTTGCATGTACAATAATCGTGTGCCCAATACTTTCCATACCAAATTTGATAACAAAAGAGTGAAGGACAATTTTGAGAACTCATAATGTTTGTTCTTTTACAATGATGGCTATTATATTTTTTTCCCTTTACGTCTATATTCATGATATGTTTAATCATGAAATAACTTGTCATCTTTCAGACTTTTAATATATTTCTATGACATTCACTTCAAAGAATTGAGCATATTCAATGGGACGAACTACAAAAATTCTTTTCAAGAGCATATCTATTTGCCCAGTCATCATTATATCATCAATATATTGCATTGGGACTTTAATCCATTGTCATATCCATACGAACACACGTTAGGACAAAGTATGAAGGAACTTGAACCCAAAATCTCATCATCTGGTGCATCAAGAATTTAATCGATGTCTCACCTTTCTTGTGCGGTGAAATTTGAATGCATTGTCTTACCTCAACAATGACAATATATATAGTCTAAGATAAAATTAATCAGTGAGCCTTTAGAATATTGTAACTTTGTTATTAATAGCATAAATAAATTTAGTCATGATAACACTTCAAAATATCATATACAAGTTATTATACTTGCTAAACGAAACAGAGTTGATCCTTAAAGGTGCCTCTGAATGATATTTACAATTTAAAAGTTTTATGAGTAATTTTCTTATTGAAGTACCAACAAGTTAAATTCTGAGTATTGACTTAATTAGTTAGTTATGAAAATTTCTTTTCTTTAATTGAATTCATAGATAAAGCAATTATACGTAAATAATAATAATCCAAATCAATAAAATGATACCTTAAAATTCAAAAATTAAATAAACACTTGATAAATGGACCTAATAAAGTCTACATGTCAAATTGACTCAATGATATGTAGCATATTTTATGAATTTAAAAAATTAGATATCCTTAGGAAGATAAATATACAAATCAAAAATTAATGTAATTAGTGTTATGAAGGAAGAATACCATAAAACAAAAATATAAAATAAGATTACCATACCATAAAAAAAAAATATAAAAAAAGATTACCATGACAAGTTTTTTTAAGTGCTAACCTATATGACATGTCAATGCCATTTCAAAGAATCTTTTATTAAGAAGAAAAGCCTTTTTGATGATTCCGATAAAACATAAAACATTTCTTCAAATTTCAGTTTGCTTACCTTTTTAAAGCCACTATAAAACAATTTATGTTATTATATATAACATTTTATAATAATCAAGGAGTAAATTATTAGCTAGTGAAAGATAAAGAAGTGTAAAATAGACAACGATGTTGATCAAAGTTAATGTAGATCAACATAAGAAGTAGCTAAACTATTTTACTTCTAATAATCTTTTGTTAAATATAATTGTTTATCATGTTTTAATAATGTTATTATAACCATCTTTCGAAAGTTTGCTACGGAAATATTCTGCGAGTAAGTATGCCCAGACTATGCCATCCTAAAGTTGAAACCGTTAGGCAAGAAGGCCGATTAGGGGAGTAAACAGAGTTGAGGCGCTGTTAGGGTAATCGATCAAAGAAGAAAACCGTAATAGTGACAAACATTAGAAAAGAATGAAAATCAAGATTTGAAGGTGTAATCAGCACGATGCAAAACAAGATTTTTTATTGTGGGAAGAGGTCGCACAACGTGTTCCCATGTCCACATTTTGCTTGTCGAAATCTCTTCTTCGGTTGTCTTCCCCAATTAACCAAAACTCTGTACTTTTTTCTTAAATCTCTTCTAGATACAGATACGTAAAAAATCTACCTAACAACCTAATCCGATATGACCTCATAATGCGACGTAACGAAATGAAAACTTCACAACTCAGGCAATTCAAGAACAATACATGAATTCAAGAAAAGGATATCAAGATATCAATATTCTGATGATTTTATTACGAATCCAAACTAAAATAATATGGTTGGCACGTGGGGGAACAATCCCAACGTTATGATATCCTCACATACCTTTTTAGGGGTCACCCCCGACGAATTTCACAAGCCGAACTTTGACGATCTTTAACGTTCTTGCTTCCTCTTCTCCTTTCTCCTCTTATTTTCTGTTCTCTCAAAACCCTAACCTGTATTTTAAAAGCATGAATTGAATAGGATCAGTTTAGAGCGCAATTTATTACCCAAAAATGAAATAAAATTGGGTAAGTAAAAGATATCTTTGCCGTTTCCAAATCCGGATTGGACTATCCTTAATCAAACAACCCAACTTCTGAAACACATAACTCGCTCATACAATATTGAAATCATGCAAACTCATCGCCGTTAGAAAGATTTCTCCAAGGGATTTTCAATCATATGAAGAAATACCTCTAAATCATCCCGGCTAGGAGTTATGACTGTTTGAAGTTGATCAAAAACTCACTTTTCCCAAACTTAAGAAAATTTCCAAATTTTTAATTCTTTCCAAAAGTGACTATTTCCACCTTTAAGCATCTTCCTAGCTATCTAAATTTTCAGTATGTTACATTCTCCACTTTATCAAACAACTTACTCACCATGTTCTTGATCATAACCTAACCACTCGAATACATGAACGAACCCCCAATTCTGCCCATACCATTCCAACTAATGGCTCACTACATACTCTTACTGCCTTGTTACATTACTCAATCATAGTCACTTAATACAATACAACAAAATTATGTACCACTAAATCGCATGTCTTTCCCCAAGGTGAAACCCACTTAAACATATTTCATCACATACACTACCTCTACTTCTCTTTTGCAATTATAACACATGACAACCCTTGTTATCCATTACTCCTCCCTTGAACCCTTTTCTCTTCCACTATACCTCACAAGTTCTCTCACGCAAGGAAAATCAAATAACCGTTATAACATATACGCACTAAGTGCAACATATATAAGTCAAAACAACCATATCATAAAATGAATATATATATAACGGCCCTAAAAATGAATTAGTGAATCTACAGCCTAACGTGGGTGCGTTTGTGTTTGTCATGAGGTTTGATGTTGTTGTATGTAGTCTTGAGTCCTGGTAAAGGTGTCCAAGGGTTAGAATTTAAGGTATTACCCTCCAATGACCCCCCTATGGGTTCTTGAGGAGAACCCTAAGACTAACCCCAAGACCCTCAGGAAACCATCAAAGTTGCCAACTTAGGGTGATCTACAAATAAGGTTAGTGCCCCGTAGGTCCATCCACACCCTGTGGATGGACTCTATAGGTCAGGGCCTAAAATTAACAGCCTCAACCATGAATGACGAACCACCATTACATGACATCAACCTATCCATGTTACATGAATGGGAGCCGTGAATGGGAACTATTTTACTGGTGCAAGGTTTGACCAATGAAGGGGTGAATTGGTAAATTCACCCCACGCCTTTTAATATGTTAAGAGTATTAAACATTAAAACTCTCATTTAGACTTTATCTCTCAAATCAAAACTCTCCCTCCAAAAAAGTTCTGTGTAGAAACTCCACTGGAGATCAATGTAAAGTTCTAGCTAGGGTTGGGGATTTCAAGGTGTTTATTCTAAAATTTTCATGGGTTTTCATCTATTAAGATATGATTGTACTTCATATAGGGTTAGTCTTCACTCTAGAGTCAATTTCAAAGTATTCAAAGTTCAAGAAAAAACCAAAGTTTTACCCAATGTCACGGGTTCTTTCACCAAATGATTTCAAAGTGTTTTTAATGGTATTATATCAAATTCCATTATTGTTTGATTGATGATTTATGATAAAAATCTCCACTAACATATGTCTTCTCCCAATTCCTCAATTTTTCCCTAATGAAGCGGGGTTGTTTATGATGAATACATGCTAATGAAGTAGTCCTAAGTTCACTTATATTATCAAATTGTATCATCATCTATACTTAATTACAGTAAACTATCGATGTGTTGGTGATTTTAGAGTTATTTGCTCTAAGGAAAGTTATGATCAATTTCTT
Source organism: Solanum lycopersicum (assembly GCF_036512215.1). Taxonomy (NCBI): domain Eukaryota; kingdom Viridiplantae; phylum Streptophyta; class Magnoliopsida; order Solanales; family Solanaceae; genus Solanum; species Solanum lycopersicum. The sequence goes on along the minus strand of NC_090800.1, from coordinate 34,345,982 downwards.
ATTGAAATAAAATTGTGAATGTGATGTGTCATCCACATATGGTGGAGGTGTTTACTTGATTCCTATGTGATGGTGTAGAATTGAAGGTTATCTCCCTAATATCCCTATGATGCAATGTTGAATATCTTGAATTGGTACACAAGGCATCCTTTTCTTGTATTGATGAATGTGATTATGAATGAAGTACCAAGAATTGGTAGTCTTAGGTGCCCTCTTCTTGACAAATAGAAACTATGTTGAATATAACTTCTTGAGTTGGTAAGCTTAGGCATCCTTTTAATAAAGACTGTATCTTGCCTTGATGTCTTTAATTTGTAGATCTACTGTTGATAGCCTTTTCATAAATGAATGCATGTATGCATTGGTTTGGTTGACCTAATGTTGGTAGCCTCCCTACAAAAAAGTGATGAAGTATTTTAGACTATGTCCGGAATTGGTAGACCTAAAAGGTGGTGTCCATCCATGATGAGTCTAGGAACCAAAGTAAATGTAAAACCTTGAAGTGGTATACTTAATGGTGGCAGCATAATTTTTGTGTTGATTGATGAAGATAGGAGTGGAATCCCTAATGGTGGTGGCTCTTCCTTGAAAGATCAATGAGCTATCCTTATGTACATTGAATTGGTAGAGCTAATGGTGTTGACCCTTTATGTGTTGGGTAGTTCTTCTCATGAAACTTGAGTTGTCTAGAGGCATATTCTATCACCTTACCATGTTGCATGAGGACACAACCCAAACCTTTTCGAGAAGCATACGTAACCCTTCGGTACTCTCCAATAAGGTCAACACCGGAGCGAAGGTGAGTTTATCCTTCAACAATTGGAAGCTCTTTTCACATGATTCCGACCATTCAAACATGGACATCATTTGGGTCATGTTTTTCAATGGAGATGTGATAGCTGAAAATCCCTCAACAAATCTTCTATAGTATCCGACTAAACCCAAAAAGCTTTGAATGTTGGTAGTGCTCAAAGGTCTAAGCCACTTTTGACCGCATCCGTCTTTCTTGGATTGACCTCTACACCTTCACTAGAGACTATGTGACCAAGAACCACAACCGACCTCAACGAAAATTCACATTTACTAAATTTGGCAAAGAGTTGGTTGTTCTTGAGGACTTGCAAAACTATCTTAAAATGGTTCATATGATCATCCTCTCTTAGAGTATATCAAGATGTCCTCAATAATGGCAATCACAAACAAATCAAGATAACTTCTAGAAACTCAATTCATCGGGTCCATAAAAGCCAACGGGGCATTTGTGAGTCCAAAAGACATCACTAGGAATTCAAAATGACCATACCTAGTTCGAAACACAGTCTTTGGAATATCAATACCTTTACCCTAAGTTGGTGATAACCCAACCTTAAGTCAATTTTCGAAAAGTAACTCGCTCCTTGTAGTTGGTCAAACAAAACATCAATCCCAGGGAGTGGATACTTATTCATTATTGTGACCTTTTTCAATTGACGGTAGTCAATACACATTCGAAGAGACCCATCTTTCTTTTTAAAAAATAACACCGGAGCACCCCATGGAGATATGCTTGGTTGAATAAAACCCTTATCTAGTATATCCTTGAGTTGAGCTTTTAATTCCATCAACATGTCCGGGGTCATTCGGTAAGGAGGGATTGAGATGCGTTTTGTATCAGGCAATTAGTCAATACCAAACTCTATTTCCTGTTCGGGAGGAATTTTGGGTAAGTCATCGAGAAAGATTTTTTGGAAAATCCTTTACTACAGGGTCCGACTCTAATGGAGGAGCCTCAGACTAAATATCCTTGGCTTTCACAACGTAATAGAGACATCCCTTTAAAATCAACTCACAAGATTTAAGACACGAAATGATTCAAATTTTTAGAGCTAAGTTTTCCCCACTCCATCCCAACACAGGTTCATTACGAAATTGAAACTTAACAACCCGAATTCTACAATCTATGGAAGAAAAACATAATGTAGCCAGTCGATCCCCAAAATAATATCAAAGTCCAACATGTAAATTTATACCAAATCAAACAATGTGACTATATTGGGCAATGAAATGAGACAACCCCTATAAACATTTTTTTGAAATATGGAATCATCCACCTGGGTAGAAACCGAAAAGGGTTCATCTAAGACATCACCGAAACATATCAAATTTCATAGCCACTAAAGAGTTAGAAAAGATAAAATGGCATTGGGATCCAAAAATGCACAAAAATAATTAAAGATACTTGCAACATACTGCTAACAACATCCGGAGCTCTCTCTTGATCACCTCAATTAGAGAGCATAGAAGTGATTCTTCTTGAGAGGATTGGGATTGGGAGCACTTGCTTGTGCTTAAGTATTTTCTCTTCCTTGAGCCTTCAACATAGTGCAGGCACTTTTCAAGTGGAAACTCTTAATACAACTATAGAAATTACATGTGCCAACTAGATAGGGCAGTCCCTCTTTATGTGTCCCTTTTCACCATTTGTAGGAGCATGTTTGGACAATTGAGTGAATTCGTGGCTATACTCCTTCACATGCATACCCACTTGACAAAGATTGATAAATTCTTGAATTTTCCTCTCCTTTAATTTATACCAAGGAAAAGAACCTTTCAAGAAAAGTATTCTTGAAATAATCCCAACTAACCGGACCTTCTCTACGAGTCTTTCCTCCTTCTATTGTTCATACAAAACTTGAGCCATATCCTTAAGTTGATAGACGGCTAGTTTCGCCTTTTCTTGAGAAGTCACACACATAGATTCTAGCACCTTGAATACTTCATCAGTGAACCCTTGTGGGTCCTCCTCCACTTTGGAGCCAAATAAAGTAGGGGGATTCATCCTCGTGAAATCCCTAATCCTAGAAGAGGTAGTGTTAGCATTGGGGTTCACTTGCACCCTAGTATCCCATCAACTTGAGTGGCTAACATTTGAGTCAAGCTATGGATAGACACCCTTATCTCAACATTAGACATAGCCCCTTCTTCAATAGGACTTGATTCTTTTGAGGATATTGATGGGGAACCACCTCATTCAAATTCTCCTCCTTGATCGTTCGAGCATTTTTTCTTCTTGTATTTGTTGCCTACAAGCACAATAAAAGGATTATAAGAAAGGACTACGTAGATTTAAGACTCTTAGGCACAACTAAGGAATAATAAAAGAGTGAAAGTTCCTAAGCATCTAATATACTCTCATTTATAAGTGTGGTGTGCACCACACCTATGAACAAGACTCTACTTGACATTGTATTTGGTGACATCAATCCTGCATTATTCTCAACCCTATGCTCTAATACCAAGTTTTTAACGACCGGGGAGCAACCCCCTTAGACGTTACCGGCGTGTTCGTCATCGAAGAGGACTTAGACAAGACCTTAGCATTTTTCATACCATGTATCATAGAATAAAAATGTGGAAAAATTAAAACTTTTACTTTGGAAGTCCACTTCGCTTCATATATGAAAATAAAATCTAAATTATTTATTTTGTACCATCTAAACATAAGAATATAAAAATTTGGGACTTAGTCCTTGTATTAACAAAAAGGTCTAGAATTAGGAAATACAATAATATCTCAAACATAAGCAAAGAACTAAAAGCTAAATCATAAAGGTCTTGTCCTCGGACATGAGGACTCACCAACTTGGATAAGCAAGTTCCAAGTATCTTTGAAAAGAGACCTTGATTTCTCAATGTCCTGAACCTACATTGTTTGGGAAAAGGGAAGAAAATATCGGTTAGTACATCACATGTACTAAGTATTACTTCTATGCATAAAAATCATCAACGCGTGTATAAAAGGACATTTTAGTCAAAACATTATTTTTACCAAGTAAATTCAATATACACATGAAGTAAGCATCATAAGCTAACCCAACATGATATCAACTCAACATATAGACAACCCAAGCAATACTTGAGCAATGCAAAGAATAGAACACCATAATCCACAAATCTAAGTATAACATTAAGCAACCTAGTTTGTACATACATTCATAAGCTCATATTTTTATCATAACTTACTTTATAAAAAAGGTTAGACATAGCTTAACATACATGAGTCATAATCAACATAATTACAAAAGAAAACAATTAGGACCATCACTTAGGATCCCACAAGTGCAATGTGCGAGAGAAGTCATATACCCTCCTTCACACTATGTAGAAAACCCCTCAAGAAAAGCCCTAATGAGAGTTCATACATTTCCTTTATTCACTTACTTTTACATTAGGGAAAGAGGTTGTGGTAACTGACATTAGACCAGATGAGCTACATGGAATCCAATGTTCTACTCCTAAATAAAAAAGAGAGAGTTACACTTGCCTAAGGTGTAACATTTCGTACATAGTTATCTAGGTGGATCCACTAAGCTAGATTCCTATATGGGCACATAGTTAAGGGTATAGGAGATTGTTACTAGAAACCATAACTTACTAAACGTGGGGATTTCCATCTCATGAGACAACACATACATTGTGAATCCAGACTTTCTAAGCATGAGGAAAACCTATGCGTGGAGCCGGACTTACTAAACGTGAGATCCCCATCTCATTTACATGTCTTTTTGGTGTTAAGCATCTATTCCCTTTAGTAATCATCTTTAGTCGTAAATTAAGTTCACATTAGCCTCTAATAGACCCTTATGTAAACATCTCATCATAATAGATCATAGGTGATAAAAGTGAGAACTATCCTTTCACTTTAGAAGCGCTAGCAAGTGAGTAAACATTTCACTTTAACAATTCATTATAATCATGAGAACTACCTTTCAATCATATAACCATCATAACATAACATATACTCATACTTCATATCTAATTAAAGTGTGTAGGGTTAAGGATGAGGGAAAGTTATCATCAACACCACAACAATACATAAGCCACAACATCATTCCTATCTAAGCAACTCATCTTTCATAATTGAGATCAAGAAAGAACCAACATTCATACCTTATTTTCCTTCATGGGACTTTATACTTCAATAACCCAAGAATGCATATTTAATACACAAAACAAGGTAATTCAAGAAGCAATAACATAATTAACATTAATGTAGTCAATTGCCATATTCATCATCTTCAACAATTCACCATATCAATTAAAGGTTATTATGAAATTGGGGAAGAAAATGGGTCCATGGGAATCTTGGGTGAATAACAATAATTAACCATTATTATATACTTAAACAACATTATTTGATCATAATTCCTTACAATTGATTCATAATTTCATTTTTCAAAGAAGACCCATGTGTAGAGAAAAATCCTAGATTAAGGGAAGTTTGAAAAAAAATCTTTGAAGGGACCTTTTGTGGAAAGGAATAAAAAGAGTGAAAGAAACCATACATTAACCAAGACTTCAGCCACAAATTTGAGTAGAAAACTTGGGGATTTGATCTTCTTCTTCAAGCTTCAATGCTTCTTCAATGGAGGTTGAGTAGAGAGATAATTTAAAGAGAAGTGAGAGAAATTTGGATTTCAATTATGTGTTTCATTTGGGTAGGTAAATGTGGTGTAAAACTAATTTAAAATAAATATATAACCCTCCACTAAAGTACCCAAAAGACTCCTCACTTAATTTTACCTTTTAGTGAAGTCAAACTTCACATCAAATTTCAGAATTTTTGTCGGGTAACAAGACCGCGTCGCGGAACTGTTCCCACAAGATTTTTAAAATTAATTTTTGAGACAGTAGAGTTCGCGACGCGTTTGTATTTTATACAGACTAAGATTTCGGCGCATGGTGAACCATGTCTGCGACGCTGACTGGTTTCCTTTATGTGCAAGGGTCTGCTGCCTTGGGCAGCTTGTTGGTCAATGTTGGGTCCTCCTCAAGGACCCGTAGGGTGGTCCTTGCGGGTTCGGACCTGGACGTTTTGACTCTATGTACATTATTTTACCCATTTAAAGTTTTTTTTACAAGTTTTAGGCTTTATATGACATTCCAAAATCTTCACAAGATTTAAGGACGTTTACTAGTTCATTTTCACTAGTTTCCAGACGTCATGGTTGTTCCTTGACATTTAGGCTCTAATACTTCTAAATAAAATTTATTACATTAGTGTAGGTCTAAAAGAATCATTTTAAAATTTTTTTAATAGGTGAGGCTCTAGTCTAGGTCATAGAATTTTTGTGGTGTTACACAGATAATCAATGAAGTTATTTTTATCATACACCCCTTCTATCCATATTCAAGAGACTTTTCATGGAGTCAAACTGTAGCTTAAATTTGATACAAGAACAATAATATAGAATATCACTATTTTAAATTGTTTTATTTATTCCATGACATGAACAGGGGAGGATACACATACACTACAAATTTATGTAGACAAAATTAAAGAAATAAATATCATAACATATCTTCAATTTTGAAGCAAATAGTTAGGGATTATGAATATGTAAATTTGAAGAAAAGAGATAATAATATTAATTAAAGTAAAAGTTCAATTAGATAAAAGTTATGGAGACAGGAATTTTTAAAAAAAATAAAAGAAGTAAAATATAAAATAATGAATACAAAAAAAAAACTCATTTACTATTTAACATTTGTTGGTATTTAAGTTTTATTAGGTAAGCAACTAAATAAACTTCTTTGCTTTTTGCGTTTAACAGAATTGAAAGAGGACAAAAAATACAATAAAAAGGACAAATTTCTTGAAATATTAAGGTGATAAATATTGAGCTTTTAAATTTTTTGTAACAAAGAATAATAATGAGTATAAATAACTTTTCAAACTTTTAAATATAACAATATATGTAGGAATAGTAATTGATATATTATTTTTTGTATAATAATATTTTACAAGAGATCATCTCTCCTAATGAATCCTTCTAACATAATTGAATTTCCTTCTTCATTTAGATGATCTTGCACTAAAATTAATGTGAACCATCTCTTTATCATAAATATTTGAAGAATATATATATATATATATATATATATATATATATATGTTTGATTTTTATCAATGTGAGGAACGTATCATGTCACTATTTTTTCTATGATTTCTCATGGAAAAGATGAAGAAGATATTTTTTTTTTAAAAAAATAGACAAAAAAGCTACACTATTAGAAAGAAAGAATGGGAAAAAAGTTGCACTAATAGAAAGAGAGAATAAGAAAAAAATACACTAATAGAAAGAAATAATGAGAAAATGAAACATGAAATTGAACATCTCCATGGATGATTGCAATTTATAAATCTGATAATACATAAGAATAAGCTTGTAACGACCCGACACACCGCGCTGTGCGGGCACTAGTTTTAACACCTAAGTAGGAGAACGCTTGATTACCAACGACTTAAAACGATACAGAAGATAAAGGAAAACTGAGCATAACTTGTAAAGTAAACTAACACCCCAGATATTTAGTCTAACCAGACACAAGACCTTCTAAAATTACAAGGTATAACAAATAACGCGACGCAACTCCCACCATGATGAAGGAAAGATAGAAGTTGCTGGACCAATTTCTCCCATTTCACCATATGAAACATCAGCGACCCTGCATTCGGACTATGCCCAAAAGGCATAGCAAGAGTAGTATAAGTAAAAAATACATATACTAGTAGGCATCATCAGGCAACCCGACGCCCACCTGATAACATAGGAAAATAAAATAGTTAGAATATCAATGTAAAACTGTTTGTTCCTCCACCTCTACCATTTCCGGATATCCCAAATTGCACTAGTACCGTTACCACTAACCTTAGTCTCAATCAACTTACTCACTAGGTTCTTGATCATAGCTTAACGATTCTAACTCATAAAAGAGTCCACACCATGACCACCAACAATCTTACTAACCACTCACACCGTACCTTTGTTTTTTCCATATCACAACTTAACCACTTACCACATTGTACACTACGTCAAGGCTCCCTAACAATTAACCTCAATTCCATTTTCGAAGGTAGAACTACCTAGGTGTTTACATCACGTACACTACCTTCACTTACCTCCTTTCTTTCAAAATTAGCTCAACTCTTTCGGAATCATTCAGCACACAATACACATCTCAGTTACTCAATATAGTATGACAAAACTATAGGAGTAATCACAATCATATATCAATTCAGGAGTAAGTATCATTCTACAGTTTCAAAAACATGTAATTAGCAACAAGTCACTGACCCTCTCATGGGACCCAAACCCATACAATTAGCTTATCGGAACATGGTACCTGATCCAAACCCAAACAGTTATCCTACCGGAACATGATACCCGATTCAATATTCATGCCAAAATATGGCAACCTATCCCAGTTAGTCATGTCAGAACATGGCAATAGATTCTATTTAGTTATGCAGGTATGTGGCAACCATTCTCAGACATCATGCCAGAATCACAATCACAAGTATATTCTCAAAAATCATACAATCAACAAGTGATTCATGACATATTATAGTTATTCGTTCATATAATTTAAAAATTAAGATGAACAATAATGCATCACTCACATAATTCCATGCAATACAATCTATCAAGTACAAACATACATCACCCAGTTCTTAATTCACGACCATCACCTACCCTAAATCTAGACCTAGGCAGGGTTTTCCCTCTTTTACTACACCTCTTACGCAACAACTAAGATCATAAGCATAATCATCCCTTACTAGGTGAACGAAGGTCTACACATGTATCTACTAAAGATTTTACCATACGCTACGCGAGGAGCACAAATTTATCACTACTGAATTAATAAAAACCTAGCCTACCTGGTTATCAAGCATCTCCACAGAGGTTTGACTTTGATTCTGACATTCATGACAACGATCTTTACTAGAAATTCGTAATCCATCCATATATGCACATTAGAAATCTCTCTCTCCCTTATTTCCAGTCTTGCAATACCTTTTGAGGAGTTTCTAAGGTACTTTATGACTAATTTAGCTATTTTATGAAAAAGGAAAAAGTAGGATTTCGTGTTATCTCACCTATCCCTCTCTGGCAGTAACTTACCCCTCTCTGGCACGATCGCCCTATAGACATCTAGCCTACCTTGGCGGGGAAGTGGACCAATAACTTCACAATTTTTTTGTTTTTCCTAATTAACGATGGTTCGGGTCGTTACAATAGATATCAATTTACCCCTCGTTCGTACCCAAATGACTAGTGCACACGACATCACGTGCCCCATTTTAAATTACTTCTAAATTAATGAGTTGACCCACTACTGAATCACAATGAATCTTGATATTTCAATAATTGACACAAGAAAAGGTAATATACCTCAAGACTTGAAGGAACTCTGAGAAAACACACAAATATTGATCGTGTTTAACAATATAGCCTGGGCCACCAAGGCGGCAACCCTTATATGAGGTTGGTCCACTATGGTGAGAAATCTCCCGCTGTAGCGGGAGATAAAAAAAATAAAGGGAAGGAAACATTTTTCCTATTTCCCCCCAACTCTTCAAACTCTCCAAAAATCCCCTGGATCACTTCCTCATAACAACAAAAATCAAGTAATTCACGCAATCCTTACGCTCCTTACTTTCATACTTGATACAACAACTGCATGCTTATATTTAATAAATTAGGAAAGGTTGTTGGGTGTATTTTTGAAAAAGACAACATGCTGCTAATTACGTTCCCAATGTCTACAAAAAGTCTTGGGCGTAAGGATTCCATACAATACGATAAGATTGGCACGAAAGGGGGTGGATGACGTTGAAAAATCTCTTGGTGTGAACTTTAATTTAGGCCTCTTTTAGGATTTTTTAAATCGAAGTCATTGCTTATATATGTTTTAGGGCAGTTATATTACTCTTATCTATAGTAACTCTATCAATAATAAGGGTTTTTAGACAAAGAGGAATTCTGATCCCGCCTGGTGTTCGTCTCACATGAAGACCACTCAAAAGGACCCCCAAAACCTGCTATGGCAGATTTTGGCCGATGTGACAGGATTCATGGAACAATTGGTCTGAGTCCCCAACTTAGGATTTTTCCCTCTTCCCTTTTTTGAACCTTAAGCTATCTATTTCTATTGTGTTCTAAAATATATTTTTCCATCATTTGTAGGATTTATGTTATAAAAAGGTTTGAATTTATAAAAAGGTTTGAACAAGAAAAACATACCTTTCATCCAATTTCATGACGCTACTAATTAAGAAAGATTCCATGACTTTCTCAATAACAAGTTTTGTTGTGAGAGAGGCTTACTCTGACTGAAGGATAAAAATCCATCCTTCTATTCTCATTTGATGGAGTTCGGATGGGTTCCACTAACTGAGGCCCCCCTATTGCACGAGCTGACTGGGTGCGACATTTATATGCTATCCTACCCATTGTTCATTGGGATGGACCTAACCCCATCATCCACATTTGTGAAGTTGACATTTCTCTAAAATCCACGATCCTAAATGAGGAATTAGAGTTGCTAGAGGTATCCAACACTAACTACGAGGTCAAACTGAGGGAGATAAATTTTGAATGGTTGAGGGACACACTAGTAGAACTTGCACGTCGGTACAGAGTCTATTGGTCTTCTGCTGAGGGTATTACTAGTTCCAACTAGTCACCTGACGCTAAGAGAGGGATTCTTTTGGTCACTAAGAGGTTTCGATCGTCGGTTAACTGCACCGCCGTGACGTTCCCTTAAGCCTTGGTGATGGAGAAGGGAATATAGCTAAAAGTTGGGGCATAAATTATTTCAAAGTGGAAGATGTTCTAACGAGGTAATAAGAAGAAGTTTTTCCTCCCTGGTATTATCATTGCGTTGTGTAAGAGGGCATGAGTGCCTCTTCTCGATACTAATCACGTATTGTCCATGGATCTCTCCTTTCACCCTTTATTTGTCAAGTCTGGTTCTACTTCTAGGAGCAAGAGGGGGAGGACGGGCAAGGCTAGAAGCAATAAGGAAACCATAGACTCAGACGATAAGAGCCCACTATCAAGTGTACCTGGAGGATATGGAGGCCGTTTAGGAGATATTGGAGAGTGTGTATGCTGACCTTACTCTGGGCCCACCCAACACCGCTCTCAAGTTCAAGATGCTTCGGTGCAAGTAGGGGCTGGAGAGGGATCAACCATTGGATCGGATAAACAAGATTGTGGACCATAATTATCTATGTTACTCCTGGTTACGAGCTTCACCTGGTCGAGATTAGGGACTTCAGACTCATTACCTTTATAAACGAGGCATGTACAGGCTTCGTACCTTTGAAGGATCTAGACTCAAATGTGGATACTATCTAGTCCGATGGTTCTTGATTTGGGTTGTTATTTTCCCCTAGGCTTGAAAATTTTAAGACACGTGATTTTTATCTTTTCGACCTTCTTAGGGTTTTTAAGCACATTGATGCTAGTTTTGTAGCCATTGTACGCGGCTCCTGATTACTTTCTAAGTTTTATGATTTATCTCTGATTGTTGAACAGTGAATTTATTGTTGGGATTCATTCATATCCCATTTGAGGTTGATAATTTGTAAATTAGGAAACATCAGAGGCAGGGTTGAGGTTCTGCCTTGCCCTGTCCCGGTCTTGTGGGAATAATCCCACTCTAGTGGTTCGGCCGAGACTAGAACCCGACCTTATAATTTCTGGGTTCTTTTAGCTTTTCTAAGAATTTTCAAAAGTTCCATGATTAAGCAAACAATCTAAGAGAAAGCTCAAAAAGACGAAAATCATTTGCTAATCTGAGTCATTCTTAACGATACATGAAGTATCATTTATTCTCGTTATTTTAGTACCACAACCTAAACATCCCCGGGTACACCCAGACACTCACATAGTTATCAGCTGGCCGCAACGCACGTCCAGAGTTCTGGCTTATAAACTACATTGTAATTTATTTATAACCTTTCACTAACTTAGTGATGACTTTCTTTTCACAACGAGCTTCATGGTAGTCAAACAGTCACAACTCACAAAATTTCAAAAATTCGGGCAACAGATTATTCATATCAAGGTTTAAACACACAACTTTACGCACATAATCATATCATCACCCCAAGTAACATCTTTCATTCTTGCAGTTAATTAAAACAACAAGAACCACACTTTCACATTGAGAGTTATTGGAAATGACAAGAAGCATGTTATCATAGTAACAAAACTACAAACCACAACAAATTCCTCTTTTTATTTAGTTCATTCTATAGATGACTGTTAGTGATCATCTATGCCTTATAAAGATCCTAAGGCCAAATTCCGATTGAAACCTTCTCAATCCCAATTAACCTTACTTGTGTCCTTTTAGTCGTAGTCTAGTACACTTCACGAAGATACCGATTGGAATAGACAGATATCGATTGAAATTGAGATATAACGATTGGACTAAACTCACACCACAAGCAACACTCACACGAAAAGAGAAAACAAATGAGAAAACTTCATAGAATTCTTTATAGGTTCCTGAGGATTAGATGTGGACGTCAACAAATCAATCCGCAGAAATCTAGACCTTATTTTTCTCTTGTATCGATAGACTAGTAACCTAGGCTCTGATACAAACTTGTCACCACCCAGCCTACAGGGTCGTGTGGGCACCCATTCTAACACCTAAGTAGAATAATCTTCGATTCGTAACGACTTAAAACAATGCAGAAGATAAATGAAAACTAAGCATAAGAGATATTTCAAAAGATTTTATAAATAAATGCATTAAACAACTTCAGTTAAAACTTGTAAACTAACACCCCAGGGATCTACTCTAACTAGTCACAAGAGCTTCTAAGATTACAAGGTATAACAAATAACGAGACACAACTACGACCATGCGGAAGGAAATATAGAATTTCTTGGAGAATTTCTTTGTCTTAATCTAATATAACATCACCGTCCATGCATCCGGACTATGCCAAAAAGGCATACCAAGAGTAGTATTAGTACAAAACATACATAGTAGTAGACATCATCGGTCAAGCTGACGCCCACCGCATAATATAGGTAAATCAAATAGTAAGAATTTTAATGTAAAACTGTCCGTTACTCCACTTCTACTATATCCGGATATGCCAAATTGCACTAGTACCCTTACCAGTAACCTCATTCTCAATCAATCTACTCACTAAGTTCTTGATCATAGATTAACCGTTGTAACCCATAGAAGAGTCCACAAGATGACCACCAATATTCGGACAAACAATAAACATATACCCTTGCTTTCTCCACATTATAATTCAACTATTGATAACATGGTACACTACATCAAGGATCCCAAACAATTCACCTCAATTCCATTTTCCAAGGTATAACTACCTACGTTTTATATCACGTACACTACCTCTACTTACCTCATCATATTAAGAATTGGCTCAACTCTTCCTGAATTATTCGCACGCAATACACATCTCGGTAACTCAACACAGTACGCTAAACCTATAGGAGTTATCGCAATCATTAATCAATTTAGGAGTAAGTATCATTCTACAGTCTCAATAACAGGCAATTAGCAGCAAGTCAATAACCATCTCACGGGACCTGAGTTAAAAAAATTAGCATATCAAAACGTGGTCTTTGATCAAATGTTTATTCCGGAGGTGGCAACCGATCCTAGTTAGGTCGGAACGTGGAAACTGATCTCAGTTAGTTATGTCGAAATGTGGAAATCGATCCTTTTTATTTATGCTGGTACGTGGCAATAGTTACCATTCATCATGCCACAATCACAATCACAAGTATATTCTCAACAATCGTACAATGAAGAAGCTATTCGTGTCATATAGTTATTCGTTCATACACTTTTACAATTAGGGTGATAAATAATGAAATACTCACATACTTCCATTTGATACAATTTAGTGAGTTCAAACATACACCACCCGATGCAAAATCACAACCATCACCTACCCTAAATAAAACACTAGTGCAGGGTTTTCTCTCTTTCGGTATACCTCTTATGCAACAACTAACATCACAAGCATAATCATCCCTAACTAGGTGCACAAAGTTTTACGTATGCATTCTACTAACTATTAAGCATATACTATGCGAAGAGCACAAATATATAATTATTCAATTAATAAAAACCAAGCCTACATTGGTGCCAAACAACTGCACGGAGCGTAGGTCTTTGATTCTTAATTCTAGAATTCGTGACGATGATCTTGTCCGGAAATCTGTAATTATCGACTTCTTCAAGTTATAAATCTCTCTCTCCCTTCATTCCAAGCTCCCAACAGCTTTTTTGGAGTTTCTAAGGTGTTTTATGAGAAAATTTAGGTATTTTAGGATAAAAGAGAAAATAGAATTTCGCGTTATTTACATTTTGTCTCGCCTATCCCGCTCTGGCACCAACTTACCCCGCCCTGGTTCCAACTAACCCTGCACTGGCGCCACCGCCTAGCGACATCTGGCTCACCCTGCGGGGAAATGTCCTAGTAAGTTCTCAAACATTTTATTTTTCTTAATTAACGAGGGTTCAGGTCATTACAAAACTGAAGAAATATTTTATCAAAGTAGAGATTATGAATAGATGAAGGTCTTTTGTGACTCATTAAATATATTTAGAATAGTAAATATGATTGGTTTTTTATTTAATAAATAATATATTTAATAAAAAGATTAAAGGAAAATCTCAAAAAAAGAGAAAGAAGAAAAATATGAATGAAGGTCATAGAGGGGTGCAACATTACCTTGTCTATGTTTCTCCTTTATATTATATATAGATAGATTGAAATCCCTAATTAATGTTAAATTTCACTTCGTTACATGTTGAAATTTTCACTCAGATCTCCTTGTATAGTTCTCCATCCATTTTAGTTCCAATTTCTTCTTTGTTTTTTTCGTCAACTCCATTTGATGGATTTGAACTTCTAGTAACACCCATTGATGATTTTTTTAAATTCATTACTGAAACAAGTTCTTTTTATCACATTTTTCCTGAGTTCATTTTGCATTTTAGTTAGGACTAGTTATGCAAATTCAAGCTTAGTAGACTTGTAATTTTAAGAAGCTTTATCAACAGTAATAAACGTATACAATCAAATCTTCTTCTTGTAGGATAGTTGTTTGATTATAGCACCAAATTTATCATTATTGTTCTTCGAAATACCAAAATAATTCAATTTGACACAAGCTTTTAATTTTATTTTTTTATAATGCCATGATTGGAGTTTATTTTTTAAAATAAAAAAAAGTTTGGGTGAGGGTGTGTGTGTGGTGTGTGTGTGTGTGTGGGGTGCTATTTCAATAGATTAAAAAAAGAGTAGAAATGTTATATTCTTAATAAATTTATTACTTTAATAAAACATTTTAAATCAATATTTGTCAAATGAAAATGAAAAAAAAAAACAAAGAAGTAATATTGCAGATTAGCGGTTCCCAAATTTTTTAATAATATGATTAAAAATATATCTTATAATCAATGTTTTGAAAGGCGAAGCCATTGAGCGAGGCGTTTTATCTATTACGGGGCGAGTAAGTCTCGAGATATGGGGCGTAAGTCCCACGGATCTCATGGGGCGTAAATCCAACGAATCTCTATTTTAATTACTAATAAAATAAGGTTTAAACTAGAAAAATAACAAAAATAAAAATATGAAAAAATTACTATACTTATACATGAGTTAAATAATAGAACAAAAGTATGACATTATACGTGAGATGCACCATAATAACAATGATGTAAATATGAAATTATGTCTAATTGAGCAGCAACATCATTTGAAAGAAAACTTTAAACTAACTAAACAATGCCTTTAAAATACTTCAAAACATGAGAGGTTAAAAACTCCATTTGCTATTAAACAACATAAGTAAATCTTGTGCAACAAAAAATATATGGTCATGAACTCACAAGTACATCATTAAAAGCTAACTGAGACTCATCTTGCACAAAAACACAACAATTTTATCAACAGTCTAACACAATTTTTTTTATCTTATTCCCAATGTCAAGAGCCTCCATAAGGCCTCGTTGGACTGCATTGCCGGTTTATCTTTGAAGCCATGTAACTTTGAAGCCATATAACTTGCTTTTCTTGATGTCTCTTGCCTGAAACAATATATTCATGTTAATAAACAGGATAACAAATAAAAATTTAGCACATAAACATAAAAATACAACTCAAACACCAAATATCTTAAATAATGTACCTTTTTTAAAAAAAGTTATTATTCACATATTAGCTTTGCAGTAATTAAAATCCCAATTACATCTGATTGAGGAAGTTTTGCCAAAAACTCTCAAAAATACCACATCTATCCATCGCTATCAAATATGAGGTCGTCCTCATCAATCTCCACATCTAATAATCCTTCATAAGTGTCATCAGCCTCAAATTGCATTGATGTTTCTTGTTGTGGATCAACGAAGAAGAAAAAGATAAGATTATTTCAATAGTTGAAATAACAAATAATAACATACAACATTGAACATTGAAACTTACCTGATGTCTTTTGTTTTTTTCCATAGGGGGACCTACTTCACTTGTATCTCTTAAACTACGAATGTCCGGTTCATGTAAAAGATCATTCTCATATGGTGTAAGCAGCACATTCCTAACAACATCAACATCAAATAAATTTTCTTCATCAAGCCAAGAAGGGTCTCAGGAAACAGAGGATCTTCTTTTTCAGTAATCCATTCATCATCATAATCAACTTCATCAACAAGAATTGGATCAATTTTTTGCAATTTTCTTTTGATGGTCCTTTCTCTTAGTCTAGTACTGTATCATACATAAACAAGAGCATTTAGACTATGATGCTCAAGTCTTTCTCTTTTTGGTATGAATCTAGCAGATTTGAAAATAAATAGAATAAGTTATCACAAGAAAAACAATAATAATAAAAGTTTAATTAAAAAAGAACTCTTACCGACTCAAAGGTACTCCAATTTATTTCACAACCGAGGAGCTGCACGTGAGACTCAAGACACGAATTGAAAATTTAGTCAACTCCGGAGTCTGTCCTCCAAAGCGCATCAACCAATCTGTCAGAGATCTCAATTTTCTAGAATTCATAGCTATTTGAAATCTAAATTCTCCTTTCAACTGGTCATATGAATCTAATTGAATATCCATTGTGAATCTTTCTTCATAATCCAACATTCTTTCCATGCACATGTACACTTTTTTTACTTCGAAATCAATAGAAAATCTTTCCTCAAATCATAATTGGGGATTCAAATAATATCCAACAACATGAAGTGGACGATTGAGTTGGCCAGTCCATCTTTCATCAATTCTTTTCCAAATAGGACCATACTTTTTTTCATTATATACACAATTCATAGATATCTTTTCCTTAGCCTTATTCATCAAATCATACAAATTCCCCATGCATGGTTTTTCCTCTGAATCTACTTCCCTCAAAACACTAACTAAAGGAGCAACACATTTCACACAATAAGCAATATATGGACAAAAATTTTGATCATACAAAATTGTAGCTCTTGTTTTAACCCCTTCATGTTTCTTAGCCCAAGTGGATTTTTTCTAAGCTTCAGAAGAAAACATTGAGTTAAGACCTTGTTTTTGCTTTTGGATGCTTTGAAGTGTGAGATAAGCCGTAGTAAAGTGAGTAACAACAGGACAAAGAAGTTCATGAATATTTGTAAACGATCTCATTAAATCCAAAACCCAAGTATGTCCATAAATATATATATCACTACTAGTTTTTCTTTCGTAAGTGTGTCTTGATGAATTTTCAACTTTCCTATGGCTTATAACAAGAGATCAATACAATGTGCAACACATGATGTCCGGTAAACATGCGATCTAGTTTCCATTATTCTTTTTCCGGTATTCACAAAATTAGGACCATTATCGGTTATTATTTGCACGACATTCTCTTCTCCAACTTCATCTATGACTTTATTCAAACGCAATGAAAGCAATTCACCATCTTTTATAGAATCATAAGCATCAATCGATCTTAAAAAGAAAGTACCTGCCGAAATGTTAATCAGAAAGTTTATAAAACATCCACTTTTACCATCTGTCCAACTACCAGACATAATACAACAACCATACTGCTTCCAAGATTTCTTATGTTCATCTAACATATTGTTAATATTTATAACCTCATCTTTTAGTATCCAAGTTCTCAACTCGTGCATTGAAAGTAGGAACAAAACCAATACCATAATTAGCAACTCCTTCAAAAATAGGCAAATAGTATGGATCATTTGCAATATTAAGTGGAATACCACTTGAGAAGAAAAAACCTCCCAATTCGCTGACAAACTTCTTTTCTTTTCTTTTTTCCATTCTAAGTTCAAAGTAAATTGTCTTGCTTGACTATTCAAAAAATTATCTATCAGACCTCTAGTTTTGGAAGTAGATTTTCACTAATTTGACAGGAACCTGCTTCGCTGTCTACATTACTATTTCCAGTTGCAACACTTCTCATTTCTTCTAAAGTAGCACTTCGCATAGTTTTCACATTTTGAACCTTCAATAATGCTTTCTTGCATTCTTCCGCTACATCATTTGGAACCTTAAGACAAGGCTTTATTCTTTTATGAGTGCCTGATAAATGATGCTTAAGCCTATTAATCGTGCCGCTATAAGTATGTTCACAGAATCTACATTTAAATCACTACTCATCCAGAGTAACAATTGTATATTTCCATGCAAAATCTATTTTGCTCGCATTACTAGAGACGTCTTCATCCATTGTGATGATTTAGAGTTTATTCTTTTGGATTACCTGCGATCGAAGTGAGACAGAGAATTTTATAGTACCGTACAAAGTACAAACCATAAGAGCGGAAAAATCATAATCTACAAAAAAAGGTGGACATTCTTGAACTTTAAACTTGATAACATTTCATTATTCTTCATCTTGAACTCCAAATTTCATGCACCGTTGGGTTATTTTATAACATACAAGTTACAACATTCTTGATTTACACTCCACATATCGCAAATTAACTTATAACTATGTAATAAGTAATAGAACTGCAGAAGTTAAAGCAAAAGAAGAAGTCATACCTTGATGGTGGAAGATGAGAGTACGATCTTCTGCTAAGGCCTAATAGGCTAAGCGTAAGAGTGATGTTAGGTTTTTTTAATTGAATTAATTAAGTATATAAGGGAAGTGAAATACAATAGGTATTCTCTAAAATATTACTAATTTTAATAGGATCCATTAAACGTAGATTTTTTCCAAAATACGCGTATTACGCCTAAGCGTACGCCTTGCCGAAAAAAATGTACGCCCCCAAGAACTATGCCTCAACATTGCGCCCTTGTACGTTTTAGTTGCGTTTCACCCTGGGACTCGCTCCGATTGCGTTTTTTAAAACACTTCTTATAATAATTGAAATTCTTATCACCAAATGATAATAATATGAATAAAATAGAGAAAAAAAATTTCATATCACTATCACTATACTGATTTTTTCTTTCAAAATGAAATTTAATTTCATTCATTAAATAGCAAATCATTTATTTAACTATTATTGTAACATAACAACATAGATTATATGGAAAAGCTATTCACAAATACCTAATGCCCCATAAAGTTTCTAGAATTAAAATTTTAAACCCCAATAGTTCTAAAATTACAATTTTGGACCCCTTTTCCCTCCATTTTGGACCATAAAATACTTATCTTTTCTAAGATCAATCATATCACTAAATTCACCAACAAAATATCCATAACTATCAACAACTAGAACCCTAACTTATGTAAAATTTTCACATCACTATCCTCTGAAATATTTACCCAAGTCCCTTAAATGTTTCTTTTATACTCTTCATTCCTAATTTATTCTATGATTTTTTCCTCAACTAGCTCTGATGGATTCGAATTTCTAGTTACACCCATTGATGACTTCTGTTTAGATCTATTGCTAGAACAAGTTATTAATCAGAACTTTCAGAAATCTGATCTGTTTTTTTTTCATTTTTAGCTATGACTCAATTCTTCAAACCCAAGCTTCTACGACTTGTATCTTGCAGAAGTTTCATCAACAATGGTAAAAGTGAACAACTAAATATTCTTTTTGTCAATTGGGTGTTTGATTTCAATACCAAATTTACCATTCTCTTCCGAACACCAACAGGATGCAATCTAGCACGATTTTTGTTTTGATGTTATTTTTTGGGATTCCATGATTGGAGATTTTTAAAAAAAAATGTATATAGTATATATATATATACACACACACACACACACACACACATATATATATATATATGTATATATATATAAAGAAACATATTAGGTAGGGTGACAAGCAGCAGGTTAACTAAATTTTAAACGGGTGCATAATCAATGAATCAAGACAATAAATGTGTCAAGATTCAATCTAACCTAATTTAAACATTTAATAAAACACATATTTTATAAATTTTTTAAAAATATTAATTAAATTATTCGAGTAATTTTTTTTATTATTCTGAGAAATTGTAGCGTTTTATTTTTTTATCATCTTCATATACAATCTATTCATGTCCTAATTTTACAATGAACATTAAAATCTTCCACTTTGGTAGAATTATCAAATTGGTGAAAGTTGGATGAAATGGATGCTTGCATCTAGAATCTTCTGTGATAATAAGGCGCTACCAAAGCTTGAAGGCAAGTCCTTCAAAGAGATACTTAGACTAAATATATTCTATAGGGTGGAGAGTTTGCCACTCAAGAACTCTCACGTTGAGAAGTTTGATTTTGCAGAAATAGGGATGTTGTGAAGCATGAGTGTATATTAGGAGATATATATGATTTAAAATGAATATATTCTAGGTAATGTGGAAGTGACTTCTGTGGATAACATGATCCAAGAAATGAGATTTCAAATCTTCGGGAATATGAATAGGAGACATCCGTATGTCCTAGTGCAGAGGTGTGAGAGGATGAGTATATATGAATGGTTTAAGGAGAGGTAGAGAGAAACCAAAGATAAATTCGATAGAGGCGATTAGATAATGCAAGTCGCAAATTCAACTTGCGTAAATAATGAGCTTCTATAAGAAGGTGTGGACAAATTAGGGTAGGGGGTTAGTAGCTAGAAGCTAAGGGCATTGTGTTTTCATATGTACATTTAGTGTTTGTATTTTAATGACCTGAAGTTTTTGGTTGTTAAATTTATGTTATTATTTATTTCCTTGTACTTAAACAATCAAATTCATTTATTTTTTGAGTTATCGTCCTGTTACCATCTGTTTTTTTTTCTGCAATCTTCTATTTCTTACATTTTTTTCTTCTGGACTGCTTTATACAATTTATTCCTTGTACCGACCCGAGCCTACACCCTAGAAGTGACCGGCACTCAAGAATCATTATTTTTCCTCAAGAGAACCCTCATCCTTGTTGACTAACTCAAATCTACATAAATATCAAAATGGGAGTAGTATTTAAAAACAATTTACTGAATCTCAATAATGAATTGGATATCCTGAGTATGAACATAAGTTTGAAATGAAATATTTAAAACTGAAAGACTATTCAAAACCATCTATCTATGAAGACTCTGCTATTAAGAAAGGATGTCGGGACAAGACCCATGATACCTCTAAACTACTAATTGGAAAGTAACTATGAAGTCGTCTAGAATACAAGGAGGCTAACCAAGCTAACTGGAGTATCGAGTGTTCTGAACGAAGCACATGTTGATAATCATGAACACCTATATCTGCATCATAAAAAGATGAAGGTCGAACGACACCAATACATGAAATGTATGAGTATGTAATCTGACTCAGTAAGCAAATAATTCACTGGATAACTGAAAGCAACTCAATCGAATCAATACATGAATTGAAGTGAAAACCATTTAAGTTTTACAATAAAATATACAATGACAGCAACATGAAAATAATATACTTTACTCGTTCGCAGTTTTTTTAGAAAACAATAATTACCATGAGCCTATCAATTATACAACATCCCGCCGTATGTTGCAAGTGCCCATCATATACCTTGCCGAGGGTATACGATGACATCGTGACTATGGATCCATCTAATTCTCCTTTTCAGAAGTAGTGAAGAGTTACATGAAGAATCAATGCAATCCTATCCTTTGTTGGTTACATAGTGTTGTAAGAATTTTGAAGCATAAAAACTTTAACCCATATCCATGCTCGATTATACTTCAAAAAATAATTAACATAACTTTGTGCTCAATTGACCCATTAAAAATAATGAGCTTCTTAAATTAGTTGCAACACTTTTCAAAACATGATACATATTTACCTTCTTGAAAAAATGCACTTATGAACTAATCTATCAATTCCAATAATAAAAACAGGTATTATAACACCTCCATTTTTAAAAGAGCTAAAATTAGAAAGAACTAAACTTGAAATAGAAAAATCTAAAATTTTGCAAGTTATTCTTAAGTTGTGAGTTTTGGATCAACTTCAAACGACCATAACTTCCAATACATCATGAATTAGGTGTCCCATAAGCTATAGAATGAAAGGTCTTAGACTCCTCTTTCCAATTCCATGAAGTTTTCTAATTTTTGACCTCATAGGAAGGAGATATGTCCATTTGAAATCGATATGTCCAATTAAGTAAAGTTATCCAAAAATATGAAGGGTATATTGGTCTTTTCCTTACTGTCACGATCCAAAAATAGACATGATGGCACTCATCTTATCTTACCAAAATAAGTCAGTCTAAAGCTCAAATATTACAATAAAGTGCGGAAATTTTATAATCAACTCGAAAATACCCCCAAAATCTGGTTGTCATATGTACAAGACAAAAAGAGTATTACAATTGATTCAAAAGAAAAACTCAAGTCATAGATGAACTTGTTTCTAGAATAGCACAAGATCATAATTAATGAGAAAGAAAGTCTGCTGAGATAACTAACAACTACCTCACAAATCTCCAAGAAGCTTCGGAAAAGAAGAGAATGACAAGTACCACAAAAATCTAGGCTCATAACCTAAAAAAATTGTGGAAGCAAAGGGTGAGTACCAAACCACACGGTACTCAACATGTAAACCTTTAAACACAAGTTAAGGGTACCTACCGCTCCAACCTAACCTCCACAACTAGAATCTGAATACAGCCAACCCAACCTAACAGTTCATAGTTTACATAACACACAATTCAACAATAACACCTTGACAATTATATCTCCTCAACAACAACCTCATTATTCATCAAATCTTAACTTTCACAACTACAACTTGTATTCCATCAACTCAACCTAACAATTCTCAATTCACAAAGAACACATCACAACAACAACACTCTAACAAATACATATATTCAATAAAATACTCAATATTCATCAGTCACAAGTTCCACAGAAAGTACTCAAAAAATCAACAAAACATAAGGTAAGGTTTACCAATAATGAGTAACTGCAATGCAATGAAATGTAATGTCAGGCAAAGTGATGCATGTCAGACCTAATGATACACACCCGCTGTCTCTCAGTCCTGGACCCATGGGGGATATATATGTCCATGCATCTGTCGCGATGCACGACATGACCCTCGATAATAGTAACCATCACGGCGCGCGATACGTCCATTGAAATATAGTATCCATCGCGGTGCGTGATATGTCCCTCGAAGTGGTACATCATTTTTAAGTTCATTTTATTCTCAATGCACAAAATACTTTTAACATCACGTCTCAAAATAATGCAAACCATTCACAACAACATCAACAATGATTCAACAAGCCTTACAAACCATTCACCATTATCAACACATTACACACAACCAATTATTCACATTGCCTTTTATTACCCTTTGTTTTCATCATTAGAATTAATCAATTTGGACAAGTCAACCTATCACCAGTCCTATTACTCCCAAATATATACCACAAGAAAACACATGAATTCCATACACTTAACAAGGGTTTATAAATCCACTTGCCTCAAAAGTCAAGAATTCACTCCGGAACCCGAGTCTTCCCTTTTCGTTGAACTTCCAAATCAATGTGATCTATCCAAATACATAATCATGATAAGATTTTGAAACTAACAATACCCACATTACGATGTGTTTAGCGTAGACCCAAAAACTCACTCAAATGTATAACCAAGCTCCTAATCTTGATACCAATAAATATGTCAATTCTCACATTTTCCAAATTTCAAGTTTAGGATTAAGCTCAAATACTCCAATATCAGGAATCTATTTATTCCATATAATATAAAAATGTGAGGCCACTGGTTACACAAGTGGAAGTGGCAACACTAACCCAAATGTCAATTTTTACTCCTATTTCATGTAAACCGAATTAACAATTCATTATCTATTGCTTTCCATCTCATTAGGGATTCAATTTCCTGCAAATCATTCACTATGAGCCAAATTTTTTTTTATCACTCGTCTCTCCCCAAAATACATGCTATACACGGTAAAACTTGCTAATCTAAAATTTCTATCAACCTTCACTAGCTAATAATAACAATTCCAACATTAAGGTTTTGTACGTGCCGCCCAACGCACGTCTTCTCCGTTGTTCTCCCATCTGTTTCTCCTTTTATTTTTCTAAATTAATTATGTGTTGAAAGTGACAAACCATAGTAATTTATTTTAATATATAGATAAAAGTAAATTATAAATTTGACTTATGAATCACCAATCAAATTAAAAGAAATCATTTAATAAATATGTGTAACCTAAGTAATTATAGTTATCGAATAGTTTAAAATTCTCAAATCAACTTCACCAACTAGTCAAAAATAACTTCAGACAACTATAGAGAGTGGAAAACAATAATTTTTTAATAAATTTTCCTAAAATGACCTTCCATTACATTACATTATCCACCACTAAAAATCATGTTCGTCATCTAGGGTATTGATAGGAGTTCAAAAAGAGGAGAAAATAGGAGAAGATTCAAGCATTCTCAAGTTCTTGAGGTTTTTCTTCTGGATTTACGCCAAGGGTTTTATTCGAAAGAGCTATGCAAGTTCTCATAGTATTGAGTATATTCCCCCACACTCTAATTTAGTTTATTTCCAGCATAATTTCGTTCTTGAAGTTGAAGATTTTGAGTTCATTATTAGTTTCTTGAAGTACTATTTTCGTTCTTGAAATAAGATGCGTTTGATGAGTTCTTGAGACAATCATATAGAGTTTAAGTGTTGTTTTTGAGTAGATTCTTGTGTAAGTTTTTCGTGTTTTAGAATATAAGTTATTGGGGAAGCAACCAATCGATTCTAGGCTAATTGGGGCAAAAAATATGTTAGGAGGTTCTGGGCAAAGGCTCGCTCGCCGCCCAACTCAATGCGCCTGAAAGAAGGCCTATAGTTTGGGTACTAGTGTCGTGCACCACTTAGTTCACCCCAACTAGTGGTCTGTAGGATAGGGTCTGGTTCCTTGCACCCTCTGTATGCTAGGGTCGTCTGCCCCTACACGTTCTCCGTCGTTTTTGCTGTCTACGTTCGTCTAAAGGATACCTTTACTTCCCTTTGATTCTAAAATACTCTAAACTATTTCTAAACATCTAGAAATTATTCATATAATGCAAAATAACCTTGAATTTATAACTCTAAATCAAGGTAGAAGTGAAGAGTCAAGTCGTGAGAGTTATTCGAGTCATTTTAAGAAGTGTTTGTAAATTATTTTAAACTTGTTTTAAGACTTAAACATTTGAGATGAGAAAGATCAGAGTAGAGTTCATTTTCTTTAAAGTTATATATGTGAACTAAGTATTCCCAAGTGTAATTTATTTAATTTTAGATTAGAGGAAACACTGATTCTCAAAGAGTTCATGAGTAATTTTGGGTTCCATCTTTTAAAAGAAAGGTTTTGAGTAATAATCTCGAACTCCATAAAGAGTTATGTTTTAAACTTTTGAGTCAAGCTATACATAAATCATGTAACCAATGTGGTAGAAAGGGTCATACTTTTTAGATGATTCCTTATTTCCTTTTTAGCATAGACTAGTCGATCCACTTAGTTAGTAGGTTCTACACAACGATAAAGTATAAGATAGTTCTTGCAATGTGGGATAGATTTTGTATCATTACATAGTTCATAACAATGGTTTTCGGTTAGAGAATATGTCAAACACAATCATTTTGTATTTTTGCATACAAACTGCGTTATTATTGTATTTTTCAATACATTGAGTTGATATCTATTGTTTTTAAAGCTTTTCATTGTATTTCATCCTTATTACTGCTTCATATTGAAATGAGTGAAGTTGAGACAAGTGTAACACCCTTAAATCTAGTGTGGCTAAATTAGGGCTAAGTAAGAGGTCTAGGTTAGCACCTTGTATCCAAAAAGGGGAGATTTCAGTACAATTTTAGCATGTATAACAGGTGCCACCCACGGTACCACCTATGGACCGTAGGTGAGACCAGGGGCCATGGGTTGTGGATTCATGGTTAGGAAAAAAGTCCATGTAGTTACCCATAATTGACCAGGACCGGAGGTAGGTCCATCCACGGTTTGTGGGTCAAGGTTTCATGTGTCAAGTCTGAGAAATAATTGTTGGGACTTACGGGTCTTTTCCAATTTTAATTAGAATTATATAGTATCTTTTTTCCTAAGTCTTTGACAGCTTACCTATTTAAGTATTTTTAACTCATTGATTCACTTATTTAATTCATTTTCTCAAATCTCAAAAGAGTTCTTAAACCTTCTCTCAAATATTATTTCTCTAGATGTGGGAAGAAGAAGAAGAAATAAATTGAAGCTAGGTCAAGAATGAGTTACCAATCTTCAAGATTTTTAGGGAGTATTGATTAATGTATGATGAATTTTCATTCATGGAATCCTTCCTTCCATAGACTCCCCTAAAATTTACCAATTTGATTAAGAATTCATCAATTCTAATTAGGGCTCCTTCCAATATTATGGGTTATGATGAATTTTGATCCAATTGAGTGGATTATGATTGCTTATGATTTAATTTATAGGATTGCATAGTTTTAGGATAAATTACATTTATCCATGCCTATTTTGTGATTCTAACCTAAAATTGATATAGTTAAATTGATGTCTTGAAGGGAAACTTTGTGGGTTAGATATATCTTTCTACAATTGATGAATTATGATAAAGATTTCTTGAGATTGAAGCATATATGATGAATATGATATTAATTGCTTGGGAATAAATCAGAGATGAATATCATGAAATTTAAGACTTTGAAAGTAAAACTTATAATATGAATTGTTTTTAATTGTTGCTGTTGTTGAGGAAGGGATACTTCGTATATTAATTACCTAATAATAAAACTATGAATGTGAAAGGTATATTGACACGAATTATTATAGGCTGAACGGATTGTTCACCTAAAATGTATCTAGACTATAAGACTCTTTAAACGATGAATTTAGACGCAATAACCTTTGACCTTCATATAAAAGGATATGAGGTGATTATCCATACTCCTTAGAATTGAACAGGAGGTGAGTCCCGATGTTATTGTTATAATGAATGGACATGTATTCAAGTATCCATGATCCCTATAAAATACTGTGGAGGCAAGTAGTCGTATTATATGACAAATGATATGGAGGCGAGTACCTGTATCATATGATGAGTTTGTGGGGAGTGATTACCCACAATCTAAAAGTAAGTAATGCCAGAGGAAAATAACCATTAGCATTATATGTAAGGAAAGACGTGAATACTCATAAACCATTAAAAACTAGGAAACAAGGAAAATCACCATTTCTTCAAAAGTAGGTACTCCCTCCGTTTCAAAAAGATTGACCTAGTTTTACTTGGAACGGAGTTTAAGAAAAGAAAGAAGACTTTTTAATATTGTGGTTATAATTTAATGTTATGTCAAATGTACAAAAATACCCTTTAATCTTGTGGTCTTAAACATGTCATGTGGAAAGTTAAAGTTAAAGTGTGCCAAAAAAGGAAAGGGGTCATTCTTTTTTAAAAAGACTAAAAAGGAAACATGGTCATTCTTTTTGAAACTTCCAAGTGACATGTCAGGTCCAGGGCATCCCAATTGGATTGACTGGGATGACAGTTTCTCCTTCCGAGTCTGTAAAATCAGAATTTCGATATAATTAATGAGAAGTATGTTTTGAAGAATGAATTAGCTTGATTTATTTCTTGAGATGCCTTCCATATAGTAAGCTTAACTAGATCTGGCAAGAACACGCGGACTGGGAATGTGGGACAAGGCGGGAGCGGGACTTTCTTTATTTTTATTAGACTTGTTGAACTTAATATTCTTGGTACAATGTCTTTCAGGTTATAAGGGTGAATTTTGGCCATTGTTATGTTAGTTGTTTTATTAAATTTTTATAGGTTATGGTAACTCCATTTTTATTCTTTATTTAAACCTGTTTTTGTATAATCAAATGCTTTAGTTTTCGTTAAGTTGTTTGGTTTGATTTTAGTAGTGGTTCTCCAACTGGAGGATCAATGCGGATGTCAATCATGACGGTTAGGGTGTTGAAAAGTATTTAGCAACGTTAATGGGACGAGTTCACATAACTAAGTCCCCATAAATCATATAGCCAATGTGTGTACAAAGGGTCATACTTTTAGATGAATCCTCAATTCTTTCAAGCATAGCTTAGTGGATGCACTTAATTGAGGCTTTCTATATCTCGACAAGGTATAGGATTATTTTGGAAGCATGGACGAAATATTGTATCATCACATATCTCATAGTGATGCTTGTCTATTAGAGAATCTCCTAAACAAATTAATCTTTGTACTTTTATATACAACGTAGACATTATTGTATTTTCCAATTATTCAAGATGTTATTTATTGTTCTAAATGTTTTATCTAGTCTACATCTATATTGTGTTTATTTCAGCATTGATTTTAGTAACCATGAGTTAAGTAGTGATGAGGTAAGTGTTTCTTTCAGATTCCAGTTCAAGCTTATGTATTGTTTAGATTTCTACTCCCATGCTGGTGCATTTAATGTATTGACTCCATTTGTCATGTAACCAAGATCATTACCCAATACTTCGTTGAATTAGTTGAGCATTCAGAGTTGTTTGTGAACCTCCTTGCTTTATGGAGGAAAGTTTTTATCATTATTTTTCATTTCAGTTGTTAGGATGTTCGAGGGCTTTGTCTCGACATCCCTCATTGTGTTAGAGTCTTCATAGATAGTTAGACTTTATTGGTTGATTAGTCTTCTTCATTTTAGTTGTTTTGTGATAAGACTTGAGTTGCCGCATTGGCCAGTTGAATGTTTCCTTTACAATATTCTAAGTATATTTCATGAGTTTATCTTTGTTGAATAAAGTCTTCCGCTAAGTACTACGTCAAACAAAGGTTCGCTCGGGGCTATCAATGGTTCTCGACTGTCTGTCTCGCCTAGAGTGTAGGGGGCATGACCTAAAATATTTTTAAATATTATGAAAGTAAAATAGTGTTGTGATGAATTTCATTAGTTTATCTAATAATATTAAAATAGTGTTGATTAGTTTTAGTGCTTGGAATTTGAAGAAGACACCAAAAACAAATTTGATCTTTTTATAAACAAACAAGAATAGATTTTACATAATGTAGAATGTTGAATGTTTGAAAGAATTTAGGAAATTCAATAAGAAAGAATAAAAAATAGTGGAAAGAAAATAAATAAAAGTGAGTATAAGAACACAATATTGTTGGTTCCTGATAATCGCCAAAATATAAATAGATAGACAACAAATTATATAGCCACATGTGGAACTAGAAAGGATACTAAAATTAATAGCCACATAAGAATCTAGAAAAGATACTACAATGAACTAAATAATATTGAATTTCTCAAATATATTTTCTTCATAAAAAATTCTTTTAAAATTTATCAATACGTGATTTTTTTAACAATACATTATATCGACATATTTGGGAGAAGATGGAGACCCCAAATAGCGATTGTTTTAGTGGCCTTATTGTCGATCTAGATACCCTGGTACAAATGGCTTGGCATAGTTCTTATAGTTATACATTTATGTCAAGAAATTTACTAAATATGTTTAATTAATCTATTCAATGCAATAAACTTTTTGACCTAAATTTAAAAATTAATAAGTTTAAAATTTTCAATTTGCCTCTACATGTCACTTCATCGATGTTGTTCTCAATTTCTCTCCTTATATAAACAAGACTATTAATTCAATTAAATGAAAAAAAAGTTTTACTTCAATAAGTGCAGAATGAAAATGTTAAAAATTAAACTAAAAATAAAAGAAATGGGTTACATAAAATATCAATACTTTTTAATTGACCTTTAAAATTATTGAGAAGAGTATTTATTAAGATTGTAGCAATAACTATATGCGTATGCATTTATTTATTTGACCTACCTCCGTCCTCCATAAAGTTTTTTATATGAAACATTTTTGGTTATGTCGATCCAATAAGTTGGTCATCCTCTAATCATTGTTATTTTTTTTATGTTTTATTTAACATAGGCAAACTCGATTAATTTTTTATGCCTTAATCTCAAATTATTTGTCATAATTTTTAAACAAGTATATAGTTTTTAAATACAAATCTAAATTAGTTAAATTTTAAAAAGAATAATCATCGCTAAATGAAAAATAAAACAAAAAACATATTAAGGGTAGGAGTATTTCAATTTATGCACTGATAGTTACTATTAAATGTTAGAGTACTCTAGTTGGTTTCATACTATATAAAGTTGGACAAGAAATATTTTGAACTTATAAATAATTACAAATTATAAAATAAAATAACTATAATATTATAAATTATTTTGAGTATAAATATTTACATTTTTTATGATTGACAAAAGGTAAAAATGAAGGATATAGGTTGAGTATCTTATTTTCCTGTGTACCCACACATATACCTGCTATAATTTTTATCAATATAATAACGAAGTATGAAATTATGTGAAATAACTCAAATATACTAATAACAATTATCAATATCTTCGTTAAGTCCCTAGAATTCTTGTTTTATAATGTTTTAAACAATGCATCTATTATGGTTGTTTCTATTGTGTTGAGTTGAGGTGAGTATTTCTTAGAGCCTTCTCAATTAAGTTAATTATTGATTTCAGTCATTCAAGCTAGCTGATTGTCTACTCTACCTTTTACGATCCAAACCGCCATGATGGACACCTACACTAAGCCTCCTGTTGAAGAACAACGACTACAACCCAACCATAAAACATAACGAAAAGTAAAACATTTAAAAATATTGAAGCAGGTTTAAATGTCTAATGAACTAGCAATTTCTCATAAACTCTTAAAGTTCTAACAAAATATCTAATGAACTATGGCGGAGAAATAACTCCTAGAACCTGAAAGTCATTTTGCTAAAACACGAAGTTCAACAAATCTAAAAAAGTGGGCACAACACCGCAACTAACATAAGAAAGGCCTAAAACAGAGTCTGTGTCCGAAAAGAATGGACTAAAAAAATTAAAAGACCCATGACAGCCTGAAAGAACTGGATCACCCTTGAATCCAGTCTCGATAGTTGATGTCCTAGCAGAGGTCAATCCGTAGCCACCTGAAGATTACCAATACTCAAAAATAACGAGTAAGTAGCATCACGGTGCAACGCCAGTAAAAAAATACATGCAAGCAATGAAAATGAGTAAAAAGACATAAACATAATATTTAGATCAGTTATCAATTTAGGAATAATGTATAATTCAACATTCTCACTAAAACACAGCTATGAATGTATCAATCATAAGTCGTCCTCTCAAGGAACCTACACCCAAATTATTAGTGTGTTAGAACGTGACACATGATCCAATATATATGTTAGAATGTGAAACCTCATCCAATATATGTATCAGAATGTGATACCCGATCCAATCAGCCTAACCACAATCACAAGTACACCCATAATGACATTATTCATAGTCCTACAATCAAGTATTAGGTTCATGGCTTGTAGTTGTTCATACATAATCATTAATTAGATGCAGTTCACATTTCCTTAGTAACATGCATGCATGAATACAATGAAGAAATTAGCCGACATATATCACACAAACAGGAAACGAAACTATCACCTACCTCGAAACTAAGCTTGAATCCTCCTAAGATACTTAAGCCTTCCCTTTCCATATTCTTTCAACTTGTGTGGCCTAAAAATAGTCGATTAATGAAAGGATCAATAAACAAGGCCTAATTACCCAGATTATAATCAATATTATCAATTCTGACCAACCCAAGATCCTAATATTCAATTAGGACTTTTCCAACCATTGTCAAAATCCTCTCCAAAGATAATTACCCAATAATCTAAGTTTTATGGATCAAAAAATGAATTAAGGAAGGGCTAAACTTACCTTTATATCTAGAAGTTGGGGAAGTTTTCATGAAGTTGCCCTGGGTCGTCTCTTAGATCCAAAGAATTAATGTTTGCAGAAAAGAACATTTTTAGGATTTTTACCGCATTTAAGTCGCGATAGCCCTGCCATGGAGGACCTCAACCCGCCACACCGGCCCTGCTATCACGACTTGCACTGAGACCCTTGACGTTTAGAAATTACATGTTCACGCTAAGATCAACTTCAGGAGTTCTACTCGCTCGAATTCCATTCTGTAAAATCGTATGGGCTTACTACCATCTTAGATATCCACTCATGTGATCAAATTCATAATTACTTCTATCATTAATTACCAGATTTCCCTAGAACTCACCTAACTTAGATTTCATCCAAATTTTTACTAGTCTAGTAATTCCCAAGTCACTAGTCAAAAGTTTTTTGGCCACAAATTATTTTCCCATTGTCTTTTGTATAACGACAAAAACAGGTCATTATAATAAATACAAATTT
Source organism: Solanum lycopersicum (assembly GCF_036512215.1). Classification (NCBI taxonomy): domain Eukaryota; kingdom Viridiplantae; phylum Streptophyta; class Magnoliopsida; order Solanales; family Solanaceae; genus Solanum; species Solanum lycopersicum. The sequence goes on along the minus strand of NC_090800.1, from coordinate 34,313,417 downwards.
ACCCATCATTCCTCTGCGAGTGATAAACCTTTCAAAAATTGGTTAAAGTAAGGGTAGATTAGTACCTGAATTATAGAACAACTGGTAATTTGTCTTTTATATCCTTCTCAGTTTCTCAAGTAGATTCCTCAACCAAGTGATTCTTACATTTGACTTTCATGTACATTAATTCCCTGGTCCTCAGCGTTTAGACATCGCGATTAAGAATTGTAATCGGTTCTTTCTCATACTGAAGGTCCTTGTCAAAAAAAAATTGAGTCCCACTTAATGATGTTTATCATCTCGCTAACTAAAAAAACTACAAGCAACTAGAATTAAAAAGAGCCATTTTTTGAAAGAGCAAAAAATTAGGAAGATTGGTTACGTAAATTTAAGTATGTGTTTTGGGTAAATTTAAAATGATCATAACTCCTAGATGAGGATGATTTAGGTGGTACAAGTTACCATAGCATTGGGTTTTGAATTAACTTTCTAAAGCCACCGTGTTTGCGTAATTTCGAGTTTGTATGAGGAATATATTCACATTTTAAGTTGGGTTGTCTATATAAGGAAAGTCAAAACACGATTTTCAAGGTGTATTTCATATTTTGCGTACCCAAATGATTTAATTTTTTTAGTGTATAAATTAGGGTTGAAACTAAAATGGTTCGGTTTGCACAATTGAAAATTCACGCTAGGGAATTATAGAGAAGAACTCAAGAGAGAAGAGAAGAGAAAAAGCAAGATTTATCGTCTGCATAGAAAATCAAATGTAGTGTTCATGAAGGATTTGATCCTACGAGGAATGTGAGTTCACATAGAGTTAGGTTCGTTCACCCACGCTCCAAACATGTTTGATTTAGTTTATTTTCATCCTAAAAGATTGATAATTTTATTTTATTGAGTTGTGTTCTTGAATTTCTTTCATTCTTGAATTTATGATGAGATTGAGCAGTTCTCGAGAGTTTAATGTCGATTTATTAGAGTTACTTTGAGTTAGATTCTTGTGTATATATTTTGGGTAGATGAATTTAAAGAGATATTGAGAAAATTAATTTAAATTAATCGAATTAAGGTAAGAAAATGAAGAAAAAGTTTGTCAGCTTTTCCTAGGGAAATGCTAGGGCGACACACCCCATTGCACCAGGAAGGCTGGGGCGACTTGCCCCTATTGTTCCATGTAGGATGGCCCCATGCCCCCCTCATAACACCAGGAAGGTTGGGTCCACGTGCAATTGCGCCAGGAACACAGGGGCGGTATGCCAGTAATGTGCCAAAATGTGCTCTCCAAATAGAAGGATCTGGAGTGGCGTGCTAGCAGTGTGTCAGGGTCGTCTCGTCTAAGTCCTTATAAAGAGTACTTACACTTCCTATTGATTCTAACTACTATATATAGCCTCTAAACATCTAGAAATCATCTGTAAACTTAATCATATCGTTGAATGCATAAATTCAAATTCAATGAAAGTTAAGATCCAAGTCATGAGCAGTTCTTAGAGTCTTCCAACGTCTTTTTGCAAATGTTTTAATTTCGGTTTAAGACATCAGTTTTGAGTTGATTAAAGAGTAAGACTGAATTTCATTTCTTCAAAAGAGTATATTGGGACTATGTTTTCAAGATTAGATTTTTTTATATTTAAAGAAGAGATCGAACTTTGATTTTCAAACCCAAATGTGAACCATCACAATAAACAACGTAACCTCTATTGTGCCAAAATAGGTGTTGTGGTAAGAAGATTCTCGAGCTTTGGAAGCTCTTTCTCACATTTGTTATAGTCCACTCAAAAGGCACTTTCTTTTGGGTCAGTCTCTTCAAATGCATGGAGATAAAAATTTGTAACCCCAAAAGTTTAAGAATTGCTATTTCAGATCCTCCCCCACCCCTTTCTATGGACCATTGTATTACATACAGATGCTAAGATCATCCAAAATACTAATTCACCAACCAAGTATCCACAATTATAAACAATTCAAAACCTCAATTTTATGTGATATTTTCACATCGTTACCTTTTGAAATATTCAGTTAGGTCTCCTTACATAGTTCTATATCCATTTTATTTCCAATTTCTTCTTTGATTTTTTCCTCAACTCAATTTGATCAATTAAATTTATAGTAACACCCATTGATTATTTTTTTGGATTCACCCCCCCCCCCCCAACAAGTTCTTTTATAAAACTTCTAAGAAATCTAACTTAATTTTGCATTATATTTATCACTTGTTCTGCTGCAAATTCCTGCTTCTTAGACTTGTAATTTTCAGAAGCTTCATCAAGTGTGGTAAAATTATCCAACCAAATCATCTTTTTGTAGATTGGGGTGTCTTATTTAACCTCAAGCTTATCATTCTTATTCTTTCGAACACCAAAAGAATACAACCTGGTACAACTATTTTAATGTTTTGTAATTTCATGATTGGAGAATTATTTTTTAAAAGAAAGGGGTGGCGGTGGGATGCAAACTATTTCAATAAAGAAGAGAGTAGAAAAGTAATATTTTTGGTAAATTTATTACTTCAATAAAGTTATTTCAAAGCAATATTTTGCAAGTGAAAATGACAAAATAAAAATAGAGGAGGTAATCTTGTGGATTAGGGTTCCCAAATTATATTTAGAAATGATAGTAAAAATATCTTAGAATCAAATAAATTCTAATCACCAAAACAAAAAGATGATAAATATAAATAATAATGCAGTCACAAAATTTTATTTCACTATCACCATACTTTTTTTTAAAAAAAAAGAAATTTAATTCCATTCATTAAAAAGTAAATAATTAATTTTAAAGTTATTGTAACATATCAACACAGATCATAAAGAAAATCTAATCACAAAGACATAAAGCCCCTTAAGGTTTCTAAAATGGAAACTTGAAACCCTAGAGTTCTAAAATTGCTATTTTGGACCCTTTTCCCTCCTCTTTGGACCATAAAACTACTTATCTATGCTAAGATCATCCGCGACCCTGAATTCAACAACCAAATATGAGGAATTATCAACAATTGGAAACCCTAACTTATGTGAAATTTTCACCAGGCCCCCTTAAATATTTCTTCATCCTTTTCACTCTCAATTTCTTTTTTAATTTTTTCATGAACTCCCTTTGACGGATTCGAACTTACGATAACATCCGTTAATGACTTTGGTTTAGGTCCATCACCCAAATAAGTTTTTTGTCAGATTTTGCAGAAATCTGATCTTTTTTTCCTTTCATTAGGATTATTTCTTCAAACTCAAGCTTCTTCGACTTGTATCCTCCTGAAGCTTCTTCAACGGTGGTAAAAGTACCCAACAAAATTTTATTCTTTTTGGTTGGGTATCTAATTTCATCACAAAATTTATCACTTTTTCACTTTCGAACACCAACAAGATACAATCTAGCACAATCTTTGTTTGATGTTATTATTTGGGATTTCATTATTGGAAAATATTTTATAAGGGGGGGGGGGGTTATTTCAATGAAGAAGTGAGAAGAAAAGCAAATCAAGATGTGAAAAAGGAACTATAAATTATGAATATAATATATATATATATATACACACACACATATATATGTATATACATACATATTACAAACATTTTAGGTAAGGTGACAATTTGAAGGTTGACTAAAACTTAAGCAGAGGCATAATTAATGAATCAACACAGTAAATTAGTCAAGATTCAATCTAGTGTATGTTAAAGATTTAAAAAAACATATTTCAATAATTTTTAAAAATAAATTAGTTAAATTATCTGGGTAATTTCATTTTTTTGAAACCTCATAATTAAAGATGGATGTTGGGACAGGACCCCCAGTCATTGTACTAACTGAAAACTAAATAAAATAGCTAAATCATAACGAAGTCCTCTTGAATGAAGGGAGGCTCGCCAAGTGACTCTGAGTTGCTCAGTGGATCAACTGCACGCCAAATGCTGATCCTAATATTCGGCGTCTGCATCATGATACGATGCAGGCCAACTGGCATCAGTACATTAAATGTATGAGTATGCGAGTTGGAATGCAAAACAACCAATTAAACTTGAAAAGATGTAAGAAGGAACACTTACCTTGGCTTTGCTCAACTCATGAATAACTAACTCATTTCAATATATAGGAGCTTAAAGACATGTGCAATGTAAAGAAAGTTGTTTAAAATATGGTTTTCAAGTCTGTTTATGCAAAGATACCATTAACTCTTATATGTACGAATAATACAAAATAAACTAATGTAAACTCATATTCTTAATAAAAGACACATCATGCTTCCTCTTTGCTTGATTAAAGCTTTGTTGAGAAATCAAAGTTTCCCTATAACAAAAATGTAAAATCAATTAATAACTTCCTAGGGAATACATTGTCACGACCCAAAAGTACCCCTTAGAAGTTAGGGAGAACCCTTGGATCATGATCGGGTGTACTTGACCCTTTGGGGTCTTATACAAGCTCTTTTACTATCGTTCATTACATAAGACATAAAAAGTAGTGCGGAATTTAAAACTTTTCACGAATAATTTAATAAAAGGAAATCTTTCATAAATACTTAAGAATCTCATTGTCACAAGATAACTTAAAGACACGACATAATATCTTAGGGACACAACCCTTTACATTAAAAAGAAACACATAATAAGTCTTTAAATAAGAAACTAATAAAAGGACTACACCCTCGAATATATAAGGACATACTTTGTCTTGAGAGGAACGTTCCAAAGCTTCACCTTCAAACCTTCAAAATAGCTTCCAACCTATACTTATAGAGTATAGAAAAGTATGGGGTTAGTACATAACAATGTACTAAGTATGACATATGCATAAACACGCAAAAAGGGATACTTTAGTAAAATAAGCTTTCATTCCAAATAAGTAAAACATTTATGATTTAAGAGCTGAAATAGTATAATTATCATCATTTAACAAATAATAAATAAATTCATAATTTTTGAATCAAAGAACACATTACAGTAACATTGAGGTCATTATAGTGAACTAGTGGTCATGTTACAGTGAATGGCACATCCCCCAAGTCATGTGAACCCTTTTCCTTGAAGTTTCCCTAACCCAAGTTATCCTAAGATTGCGTAAACATAAGACAAGAAGGAACCTCCCATACACCCCCTTCAAGGCACACCAAAGCAACCCTTAAATCCGCCAACAATAGGCTTACCTCGTATGGAAATAAAGTTCACACTCTTCGCTAAACATATGCAAAACATTCACTGTTATGGACTTCCCGTAAGTACCCTTCTTCAATATTACTTATAGGTCACACTAAGTGCAATATGAGAGTAGCATCCTATACTACTACTCCCAATTGGTGCTCCTAATGGCTTCCCTTGGATGGGGAACATTACAATGTCTTAACCGAAATATAGCAAACTATTCCAAACATTACTGTGAACTAAAGAGACTCCAAAGATAGTGAACTTCCAAAGTATTTCCAATTAGGAAGTAAAATTATTTTGGTAGAAGTTTCCCCACCGAGGTTATCCTAAGACTCTCAAGGTAAGACATGAAGAAAACGTCTAAACACCTCCTTCAATGCACACATAGGAAATCCTTAAAACTACCCACCAAAAACTTACTCCACTCGGGAGAAAAAGTCACCACTAAAAACACAAGACATTAGAAGAACACACAACAATCCACCAAAGACTTCCCTTTCGAAATGACGACTTAGTTAAATAGATAAATAGTGTCCGATACCACCACCTACCCTAAGTAGCACGCTCTTTTAGAAGGTTTGACACTAACTCTTCCCTTTCGGAAGGTCCTACTTAGTGCAATGGATAGATAGCATCCCATACCACCACCTACCCTAAGTAGCACATTCTTTTTGAAGACTTAGTTCATTCAATTCTTTTATGGGGGTTAGCTTAAGCAACATAGACCATGATAGCTAGACATGGAATCCCGATATTAACCCCTATAAGATGAGTGATCCTCACATGCCTAGGGTAAGGTCATGCTTTTTAGCTTTTACATGGCTTTCCGAATAACTACACCCATGCGAGCACATAATTAAGGGATAAGGAGATTGATACTAAGTATTTCATTATCTACTAACGAGGAGTACTCATCTCAAGAGATATTGTGAAATCCAACATCTCAACTCTCGAAGTGTAACCACCCCTTATTCATATCCTCTCGGTTCTAGGCATACCTCCCCACGAATTCTCAACATTATAAACTATAGGTTAAGAATAACTAGTGAACACCACATTTCAACTCACAAAGGGCATTCATCCTCCGACCTTCTTAGAAAGCTCTTAGGATGTAATGAGGTTGCTACTAAACACTTTATCTCAACTCAAGAAAAGCGTTTACCGCAAAACTTCCCTTTTTACTCAACTTAGCTTCATACATTCATTTAAGTGTGTGTGTGTACATGTGAGAGCACCTTGAAAATAAACACCATTTCATTCACATTAGCTTATACACATGCTTTTTACCTACATTCATCAATTCCCACACTTTACCTGCTTCACAAAATCATATACTTCATTTTGGTATAATCTAAACCAAACATGCAATTCAACCTTCACAGACACAAGACAAGACCAATCTTCAATATCATTTCATTTCACACATTAGGCCTTCAAAGCCACTCTCATAATACACACTAAGTAATATCGAATTCATCAATTAAACACCGCCACCAAGAAGGTGGACCATACCACTCAAGGGCAACTTATAATAAGTATTACACTATATAAGCAACTCACTATTTAACCAAGACATCACTACCGATAATAATTTTCTCAATATTTCATTATAATAAGGCCCTTAGGGCTGTAGCTAAAAAATAATAACAACACTACAAAACGAAAGTTCATACCCAACATAAACATGCCCCACTTCACTCATTTCTGAAGCTAAAAGTTTGAAATATGCCTAAACATGAGTTCATTATGTTTTTGACATTAAAATCATAAATTAATGCTAAAATAAATACATTTTAACCATTAAAACACTTTTACAAGAAGACCCATGCTTAGAATCAAAGAAGAAAGTAGACTTTGAAAATCCTTTTTTGAAATCTTTTAGAAAGGACTCCTTGAATGGAAGAGAGTTCAAGGATGGATACGATACCACAAATGCAAGACAACCCACTTATTTTTAATGATGAACACGTCCCAACCATCCCTCTTAGATCTTCTTGACTTCTAGCTTCCAAAGAGACTTGAGAGAGAATTCTAAGGGAGAGGGGTTTTAGGAAGTGAGGTCTAAAATTAGGTCTTATGGTTTGAAATACTTTAATATATATAAATATCCCTAAATATAACTTCCTAGGGTCATAAAAGACTTGGGTGAATTTACCAAACACCCCAAGACTTCATAGGAAAGGTACAACTTTTGGGGCAGTCTCTATCAATGGACCAACCAATGGACCGTTTGTCAAAGGATGGACCGTTGGTGGGGTCTCGTTGGTTGAGACTGAGCTCCATTTTGATACTGGACAACTGAAATTACAGGTACAATCGACGCCCGTGGTTAACGTACCATTGGTTGACCAACGGACTGTCCCTTGGATCATCGTTCGGTCACTATTTTGTCAGCTTGTTGCCAAGAGGTGGGGTCCTCTTCTAGGGCCCCTCATGGGTCCTAGGTGGAGCCATATCCGGATGTTAATCCCCTAAACTATGTCATCTAGGTCGTATGAACATCCCACATCAATTTTGATTAAATCAAACTCGTAAAACTCACTCAAACACATCAAGACATAAAATTACTATAGAAGGCACACCTTCCAAACGTCATGGACGTTCTCTGACGTTTGACCTCCAAACATAACCAAACTTCACACAATGCCGAAGAACACTAAAGTAACTTATTTTAAAACAAAATTAACTCAATAAAGATTACGAGGCTCTAGTTCACCGTAGTTCGTTTTGTGACGTTACATTCTCCCCCACTTAGAATAACATTCGTCGTCGAATGACATTAAAACTTCAAGTACAACAAGAAATCACTTAGCATCACATAAAAAATTGAAATCATGATCAGAACACTCAAAATCAAAGCATAAACTAGCATAGAGCATCATTTAACATTTTCAAACATTAGCAACATAAGCAACTTTTGCCAAACTTCACAAACTTCAAACTCACCCTTAACCTTTTTTATGGAGGAACTATATTCTCCAATATTAAACATGCTCATATACAAAAAAAAATTCACACATTTAAACTTAAATTAAGGAAAGTAAATTTTTTTCTTCGAAATGCAAAATTTTCACATTGAACTGCTCACTTTAACACTGCCCAACATGCAATTTTGTAAAAAAACATTCTTTGAGCAATTCATCAAGATGACATGATCATATGAACTATAAAATCATTCAATAACATAAAAACAACAATCATAAAGGGTTAATACTTACCAAGACCATCAACTCTGGATTAGTTATCCTTCCTAACTCCCATCCCATAACAAGGGTTCTATTTTTTTTGGAGCATTAGGATCAAGGGAAGCTTGATTGGCCTCTTTCCCTCTTGGTTTGATGTTCAGGAAGTCCATCTTATTGTGTCCTTTGTTACCACAACTAAAACAACCATCCGTCCCGGTACAACATTTACCCAAATGTTGCTTTCCATAAGTAGGACACCTAGCCCTTTCAAAAGTATGGCCACCACCTTGGAAATGTTGATTTTGAGCCCTATTATTGTTTTCCATGGAAGAATCTTGGTGATAGTTACTCTTCTTAGATTTTTGGTGACTAGAATCATCCGACCTAGGCCTCTTACCCTCTTGCCTTATGTCCCTAATTCTGGACTCCTCAATTTGTTGTGCATAAACCATGAGTCTAGAGATATCCATGTCATTAAGAGACATTGACGTATGACACTCTTTATCCACCAAGTTAGACACTCCCATCACTAATTTGTTCATCCTATCCCTAGGGTTGGATACCATTGCTGGGGCATACTTAGAGAGTTGGGTGAATTTGAGAAAGTACTCTTGCACACTCATTCCCCCTTAATGAAGGTTCATGAATTCAACCATCTTCTTTTCCCTCCACTCTAGGGGAAAGAACCTATCTAGGAAAGCCTCTTTAAATTCCTCCCAATCAACCAGATCACTTTCTAAGGGTCTCTCAACCCTCCATTTCTCAAACCACACTTGAGCCACATGTTTGAGTTGGTAAGCGGCTAACTCCGCTTTATCCCTAGGGGTCACAACCATAGCATCCACTACTTTGAAAACCTCATCTATGAAACCTTGTGGATCTTCTTCTACCTTAGTGCCATAAATAGTGGGAGGGTTCATCCTCATGAAATCCTGAATTCTAGAAGCGGGAGTACTAACATTAGGTTGAGGCCTATCTCCTTGATTAGCTTGGCCAACAAGGTGATTGTTAACGACATGAGATTGAGCCGTCATGAGTTGGGTCAAGTTCATTAGGGCAGCCCTCAACTCTACATTAGTCATATCTCCTTCAACAAAAGGAGTTTCAGTCATAAAAGGGACTTGAGGCTCTTGGGTTTCTGGAGGCACTTGAGGTTCTTGAAGGGGAACCTCCTCATTCTCTTCTCCTAGGCCAACAATAGGAACTAGGTCAACTCATGGAGGTATCACTCATTAGCTACACCTCCCTCCTCCCATATAGTGGTTGATATCCTTTGATTCATGTCCATTACATACAAAGAGAAGAGGTTGAGAAAAGACACCTTATATAACTCAAATCTAAAGCACAACATTAGAATATAGAAGAAAGTGAAACTCAATCGTCCTATGGACTCTTGTCCATGAATGCAACGCGACTCATACCAATGACCAAGATACTACTAGACGTGGCTTGTGAGACTTTTAGAACCTAAACTATTTTCCATAACCTTATGCTCTAATACCAAGTCTGTCACGACCCGAAAGTACCCCTAGAAATTAGGGCAAACCTTCGGATCGTGGAAAGGTGTACTTGACCCTTTGGGGTATTATACAAGCCCTTTAACTATCGTTCATTACATAAGACATGAAAAGCAGTGCAGAATTTAATACTTTTCACGAATAATTTAATAAAAAGAAATCCTTAATAAATACTTAAGAATCTCATTGTCATAATCCAACTTAAAGTCACGACATAATATCCTAGAGACATGACCCTTTACATTAAATAGAAATACTAATAAGTATTTAAATAGGAAACTAAGAAAAGGACTATGCCCTTGAATATATGAGGATATACTTTGTCTTGAGAGGAATGTTCCCAAGCTTCACCTTTAAACCTTCAAAAGAGCTTCGAACCTATACTTGTAGAGTATAGAAAAGTATGGGGTTAGTACAAAACAATGTACTAAGTATCGCATATGCAAATAAAGGCAAAAAGGGACATTTTGGTAAAATAAGCTTTTATGCCAAATGAGTAAAACATTCATGATTTAAGAGTTGAAATAGTACAAGTATCATCATTTAACAAATAATAAAATAAATTCATAATTTTTGAATCAAAGAACACATTACAGTAACATTGATGCCATTACAATGAACTAGTGGGAATGTTAGCTTTTATACATGCTTTGAACCTGCATTCATCAATTCACACATATTACATGCTTCACAAAATCATATACTTCATTTAGGCATAATCTAAGCCAAACATGGAATTCAATCTTCACAAGAGACAATACATGACCCATCTTCAATATCACTTCATTTCACCAAACCATCACAACCTATAATAATTTTCTCAATGTTTCATCATAATAAGTCCCTTAGGGTAGTAGCTAAAACATAATAACAACACAACAAAACCAAAGTTCATACCCTACACAAACATGCTCACTTCACCCATTTCTTAAGCTAAAAGTTTCAAATATGCATAAAAATGAGTTCATTAGGTTTTTGAAATTAAAATCATCAATTAATGCTAGAATAAACACATTCAAATTATTAGAACACTTTTACAAGAAGACCCACTTTTAGAATCAAAGGTAGAAGAAAGTAGAGTTTGAAAACCCTTTTTGAAATCTTTTAGAAATGACTCCTTGAATGGAAGAGAGTTCAAGGATATATACCATATCTCAAATTCAAGACAAACCACTAACTTTTGATGAAGAGCACATCCCAACCAGCCATCCTATCTCTTCTTGATTTCTAACTTACAAAGATACTTGAGAGAGAATTCTAAGGGAGAGGGGTTTTGGGGTTTTGGGAAGTGAGGTCTAAAATTAGGTCTTAGGGTTTGAAATCTTTTAATATATCTAAGTAACCCTAAAAATATTTTCCTATGGTCATAAAAGACATGGGGTGAATTTTCCAAACACCCAAGACTTCACAGGAAAGAAACAACTTTTGGGGCATTCTCCATCAACGGACCAACCAACGGACCATTTGTCAAAGGACGGACCGTTGGTGGGGTCTCGTTGATTGAGACATAGCTCCATTTGGATCCTAGGAAACTGAACTTGCATTTCCAATAAACGCCCATGATCGACACACCATTGGTTGACCAACGGACCGTCCCTTGGGTCGTCGTTTGGTCACTGTTTTGGCAACTTGTTTCCAAGAGGTGGGGTACTCTTCTAAGGACCTTCACGGGTCCTAGTTGAGGTAGTAACCGGACATTAAACCCCTAAACTAATTCATCTAGGTCCTAATAATATCCAACATCAATTTAGATTAAAATGAACACGTAAAACACACTCCTACACATCAATAGATACAAGCGCTATCTAAGGCACACCTTCCGATTGTCATGGACGTTCTCGGACGTTTGACCTCCAAACTTAACCAAAATTCACACACTGAATAAGAACACTAAAGTAATTAATTTTAAAACCAATTTAAGTCAAGAAGCACTCACTAGGGTCTAGTTTATCTTAGTTAGTTTTGGGGCGTTACATACTAAGTTCCCTTAAATCTCTTGAGAAATGAACTCAACTTTTTACTATTTACTTAAATTGAAACTTTTAATCTTAATCAATTCATTTGAGTATACTTAGTCCCCTTATACTTTTTTAAAGAAAATACTTTAACTTTTACTTTTTTCTTAACTCGAAACTTGATTCTTAAAATGAAGTTAAAACGTTTAACTAGGACTATTGGAAACTTTTCGAAACTTTACTTTAACTTAATTTATAGCTTTAGAATTGACTTCTTAAATTCCTTGAATTTGATCCTAACTTTCCTTGAATTGAATTATGGATTCAAGGAATCAACTAGGAATTGACCTCATAGATTTATGGATGATTTAATGATATTTAGATGTACCATAAGAGTATTGGAATGTACTAGGAATTGTAGGTACATTATTACGAACTAGTATGAAAAGAAAGGGAAAGAATGGGCCTCCAGGCGTCCTTGGCGCTCTAAGAGGCGTGGAGCACTAGAGCCTGATAGACAGACTCTGGTCTGAGGTGCTTTGGTTTGCGCAACGCGCTAGATCTTTTCAGACAGAGGCTGTCTTGAGGGATATGGTAGGCATGGAATCCCAGGGCCTTTCATACGGTAGCTTTGACTTTTCTTCTCCGCGTTTCATCTCTAAACATGCTAAAACTCAACCAACAAGAATTCAATAACTGTTCAGAAAGAACTTCAATATTCATCAACCAATATATTCAAAACTCGCTGAATTAAACATCTTGGTGTATGGATGAACGAACCCAACACATAAAGATCTCACATACCTTTTTAGGGATCAACCTTGACGAATTTTACAAGCCGAACTTTGACGATGTTGAATGGTCTTGCTTCTTTTTCTCCTTTCTCCTCTTTTCTCCTATTCTTTTCTCTTCTCTCAAAATCCAAACTTGTTTTCTAAAAGAGTTAACTGAATTTAATCAGTTTAGACCCAAATTTATTACCAAAAACGAAATAAAATAATTGGGTAAGGAAAATTTAACTTTTCCCTTCCTAAATCTGAATTGGACCATTCTTAATCTAACAACCTAACTTCTAAAAGGCATAACTCACTCATATGATATAGAAATCGCACAAACTCGGTGGCGTTGGAATGATATCTAACTCATCCTGAGCTTTAAATTATGGCACTTTTAAATTGACCAAAAACTAACTTTTTCCTCAGATTTTCATTCTTCTCAAAACTTACTATTTCAACTTCTAAGCTTCTTCCTAGCTATATCAATTTGCGAGATATTACAATATATCCCCCTTAGGAACATTCGCCCTCGAATGAGATTACTTCTTACTAGGCTTTTGGTGTAACATATTACATTCAGATCATACACCTAACAATATAATCTAAGCACAACATGTCATCTTAATATCAATGCCAAGAAAAGGATTAGAACCTCAATGGGGAACTTCTTCGGATTCGAAGATATGTGGGTATCTGTTCTTCCTATCTTCTTTAGCTTCTCAAGTATCCTCCATAACTGATTTCTCTTCTTACAAAATCTCATAACACCATCCATGGGTGAATTTTTAAAGTAATCCAATCGTCTATTATTGGTACGCACAACCTACCTTGATATCTCAATACAACATCTCTCCCTTCTTCAAAAGCCATCACTTTTTACTTATGAACACTTTTCTTCAATTCAAGCCTGATAGGGTCTTGATCTTACTTTCCTTTTACTTATGACCTAATGATGATTCATACCCTCTCATCACCACTACTTCTCTTTATGTGTAATTCATTTATCAAACTCCTAATCTTGCAAGTCTATGCGCCTCCTTTGCTAACTCTTTCTTATCTTCCTCAAAATGGGTGGTACTACCCATATACCACCTTATTTGCCTAAGATTGTTCTTTGTAACTAAATACATGCCTAAAACTCTTCTGATTGGTGAAAATTTCAACATGAAAACTATAAGGATAATGGCGTCATATTTCAAAGCAAATACTACAACAACCAATTCTTAGTCATGGGTTGGGTAAATGTTATTCATGAAATTTAAACTTTTTGGAGGCATGAGCTATAACCTTGCCATTATGTATTAATACACAACTAGAAACTACTCTATATGCATCACAATACACCATAGAACTTGAGAACTTGCCGACAAAGTCAAAACTGAGCAGTAGTCAACTTGTTTTTCAAATCCTGAAATTTTTTCTCATAAGCTTCAAACCATTGAAATTTAAGTGCCTTCTCAGTTAATTTGGTCAAATAAAACCCTTTACTGGAAAATCCTTCAACTGCTTTTTCAACTCAACTGATGCCATTCTTTATGGCGGAATAGAGATAGGACAAGTACTTGGAATGATGTCTATGCCGAAGTCTATTTGTCTCTCAGGTGGTACTCCTGGTAGATCATCAAGAAAGACTTTTTGAAAATCTATTACTACTGAAATTGGAACTGACTAAATAGGAGTTATCTCAGCACTTGAGTCATTATGGACTAAGTGATAGACCTGCCCCTTTGAAACTAACTTCTTTGCCTTAAGGTATGAAATGGAACAACCCATAGGCATTGTTAAACTACTTTTCCACTCTATAACTGGTTCACTAGAAACTGAAACTTGACTACTCGAGTGTTTAAATCTATTGATGCATAATAGGATTTTAAAACCGGTCCATACCTAGAATGAAATCAAACTCTACCATGTCTAACTAAACTAGGTCATCCATGGTACTCTTGTGATTGATGGGGTACAATCATGATAGAATTTATCTGATAGAATAGAATCACCATAGGTATAGAAACATTGTAATTCTTCACTAAGTTGTTCCGGAATAATATCAAAGTTCATAGAAACATAATATGTTACAAAAGATAAACTAGCTCCTGGGTATAGCAAGGAATAAGTATTTAATTCAAAGACGTGAATCATACCAATGATAACATCTGAAAAGTTCTCTTGCTCTTGGAGGCTACTGATTACATAGAGATGGTTTGCTCCTTTGCAAGTACTAGAAGTAGCTCCTCTAGGTGCAACCCTGTCTGGTGGAGAGAATTATGAAGATTAAGCTCTATTTGCTGAATTTCCACCACGTTGCTTATTCTTAGGGAACTCTCTCATAAACTGACTCTCTTGACCATATTTAAAGAAACTTGAGTGGCCATCACTATATTTACTGGGATGGTTTCTACACACTTAGAACATGTAAGAGACCAACATCCTCCTTGTTCCACTCCATCTTCGGAATGGGATGGTCTAGCTTTGATGTTTAGAGAACTCTGGCCATCATACTCTCTTCTGTTTCTGGGCGCAGGTGCACTAGTAGATAATGGTGCAGGCCCCTTTGGTTTCTAAAATTGTGGTTGACTTGAACCACACTTCTGTTGAATAGACTCATTCCAGTCTTAGTTCCTGTATTCCTCTCTGTCCCTAAACTTCTCTTCTTCTACCTGCTTCACATAGACCTTTAACCTTGAAAATTCCATATCTCCAATTAACATGGAAACTCTACTTTCTTTGCTTGATGTCTGACCCAAGTAAGCAACAAACAAGATCATTTGACTTTTAATATTTTTAAACATCTCAGAGCATAGCGAGACAATTGAGTGAACTTTAACCCATATTTATTAACACTCAAGGATCCCTATTTAAGAGTAAGGAACACATACCTTGGCTTCCTTCAGATCCTGAGGAAAAAAACACCCCAAGAAAGCTTCTCCAAAGCAAGCCCAACTCGAAGGTGGTGCATCCTCATCTCTACCCTCCTTCCACTGATTTAACCAGGTTCTAGCCACATTCTTGAGTTGATATGCTGTTAGTTCATTTGTCTCTACATCAATCACATGTATCACATCGAATACCTTCTTCAACTCATCCACAAAGTTTTATGGATCCTTAATTGTATTCGAACTTTTGAAGCTTGGGGGATTCATCTTGAAGAATTATCGAATCCTCAAAGTGTCATCCCCTTATTTTTGAGTTCCTCTTTGTTGCTCAACTTGGTGGGTCACATCTTGGATTAACATCCGTATAGCCTCACAAAAATTAGCGTTGGTAACTTCTCCTTGAGGTTGCACATGTGGTGCATTAGGTACCTCTACATCTTTGACATTTTTTATGGATGGTTTACCTTTGACTTCTCTTTGTGGAGGCATAATAATCTAAAACACGCACATGCACGAATTAGAAGGGAACCTTTTTAGAGATAAAACTCTAACGAACAAAAGGAATATTAAAGAAGTGAGGATTTCCTAAATGTTGTAGCCTCCGAATCATAGATGTGGATTGCTTCACACTGATCACTATGACTGTACAAACACGGCTTCATAGACTCCCTAGGACTGTTGACCTCTATGATCTGATATCAAGTTTGTAACACCCTGAACTTTCACCCTAGACGTGGCTGTCACTCGGACACCATTGCTGGCCCCAAGAATACCCTTGGCCTGGCTTACTTACTTATCGGAAGACTTAAAAGCATTAATACAACGATTAAGATGCTAACTAACTCAACTGGCGGAAACTAAAGAGACCAAATCTATCTGTCTATGAAGCCTCTAAATTAAATATGGATGTTGGGACGGTACCCCAAATAATCCTAATAATTGAAAACTAAATCAAATAGCTAAATGATAAGGATGTCTTCTGGAATGAAGGGAGGCTCACCAACTGACTCTGAGCTACTAAGTGGATCAACGACATGCCAAATGTTGATCCTAGTGACATATGTCTGCATCATGATACGATGCAGGACAACTATCATCAATACATATAATATACGAGTAGCCAGTTGTAATGCTAAGTAACGACTTAAGCTTAAAAAGAAGTAAAAGAAGGAACACTTACCTTGGGTCTGCTCAACTCATGAATAACAAACTTACTTCATTATATAGTAGTTTAAGGACTTGTAAAATGTAAAGAGAAGATATTTAAAACATGGTTTTCAACTTTGTTTATACACAGATACCATTCTCTCTAAGATGTATGTAAAATACAAAATAAACTGATGTAAACTCATATTTTTTATAAAAGACATATCATGCTTCCCCTCAAACTCTACTTGTTTAATGAATGAATGAATTCCCATACCCTTATTCATACTAAGAAGAACCTCTTGATGAACCATGCAATTAGTGTTGTGGGAGTTTCTCTAATCGGCAACCCCCACTATGACCCTAAGTGTTTATACATTGGCTCACCCATGCTGCCAGAACTTTCCTATACTTTGTCGTCGCATAGAACATCCTCATCCTAGTGGATCCATTGGCTTAGCTCACGTGAGCATCTCAAAAATATGACATGTTAATACCCATGATGGATTAATGGTTGACATGGAGACTTAAATTAATATGAGCTCTCATCCCCGTATCGGTGCTCAATACTACTCCCAAAATATGCTTTAGCTCATCCTTTTAAAATAACTTCCTTCCTCTGGGTTGAGATAATTTGCTCAACCCCTTTTAAGATGTAAAAAGCCATCTTGGAATCAATGTCCCCTATTCTTGTTTAAAACTTTGTTGGGAAATCTCAGTTTCCCCATAACTTAAATGTAAAAGCATTTATAAACTTCCCAAGGAATACTTAGTTCCCTTATA
This sequence comes from Solanum lycopersicum, assembly GCF_036512215.1. Taxonomy (NCBI): domain Eukaryota; kingdom Viridiplantae; phylum Streptophyta; class Magnoliopsida; order Solanales; family Solanaceae; genus Solanum; species Solanum lycopersicum. The sequence continues at coordinate 34,296,059 of NC_090800.1, read as the reverse complement.
TCCTTTGAAAAATCAACTTAACTCTTTTATCTTTACTTGACTTTTTAACTTCCTTGACTTTGATCCTAACTTTGAAGTACGGATTCAAGATTCATGATTCATGTTTATGGATGATTTCATGACTTTAAGGTGTACCTTAGAGTATTTGAATCGACTAGGAATTATAGGTACATTACTTAGAAAATAGTACGAAATATAGGTAAAAAATGGGATCTCCAGGTATCCTTGGCGCTTTGAGAGGCATGGTGCGCTAGAGCCTGACGGGTAGACTCTGGTCTGAGGCACTCTGGCTGGTGCTGCGTGCCAGAGCTTGTTTGATAGAGACTGTCCTGAGGGGCTCTGGTAGGTGCGTCACCCCAGGGCCTTTCAAACGAGACCATTGACTTTTCTTCTACATTTTTCATCTATAAACATTCTAAACTTCCATGGATGTCGCTAAATAACTTAGGATCACTAATTACCTCAACGCACAATAGATTAGACCCAAAAAAGCCCAAAACACGAATCCAATCAACTAAAACATGCTACAACTCAACCAACAAGAATTCAATATTCATTAACCAATCTATTAAAAATTCACTAAATTAAACATGTTTGCGTGTGGGTGAATAAAACCAACATGGAAAAATCTCACATATATTTTTAGGGATTACCACCGACAAATTTGAAAAGTCGAACTTCTAGGATCTTCAACGTTCTTGCTTTCTTTTCTCCTTTCTCCTCTTTTCTCCTCTTCTTTTATGTTCTCTCAAAACCTTAAATTTTTTTTCTAAAAGCGTGAAATGAATAAAATCAGTTTAGACCCCAATTTATATCCAAAAATATAATAAAATTATTAGGTAAGGAAAAGACAACTTTGTCTTTCCCGAATTCGGATATGACTATCATTAATTTAACAACCTAACTTCTGAAAGGCATGACTCAGTCGTAAAAATCAAAATTGCAGAAACTGGGTGGATTTGGAAAGATATCTACAAGTTCATTCTAACCATATCAAGAACTACCTCTAACTCATCCTGAGCTAGAAGTTATGGTTGTTTGAAGTTGACGAAAAACTCTCTTTTTCCAAACTTAAGGAAATTTCCAGATTTTCTTTCTTCCCAAAACTTTCTATTTCAACTTCTAAAATTCTTCCTAGACATGTCAATTTGCAAGATGTTACAATATATCCCCCTTAGGAATGCTCGTCCTCAAATGGGATTACTTCTTACTAGGCTTATGGTCTAATATCTTATATTCATCTCTTACATCCAATGATAGAATATAAACACAACATGCCAACTTAAAATATCAATACCAATAAAAGGACTAATAACTCAATTTGGAACTTCTCCGAATTCAAAGAGATGTGGGTATCTCTTCTTCCTATCCTCTTTAGCTTCTCAAGTATCATCTCCACAAATTATTTCTCTTCTTTTCAAATCTCATAAATCCCTCATGGGTGGATTTTTAAATTAATTCACTCATCTACCATTGGTACACAGAACCTACCTTCATATCTCAATACACCATCTCCCATTTGTTCAAAAGCCACCACTTTTTGCTTGTGAACACTTGCCTTTAATTCAAGCCTGATAGGGTCTAGGTCTGGCTTGCCTTTTACATTTGACACTAATGATGATTCAGACCCATTCATCACCACTACTCCTCTATTTGTGTAATTTATTTGTCAAACTCGTAGTCATGCAAGTATATGCACATCGTTCTCTAACATTTTCTTATCTTTCTCAAAATCGGTGGTACTACCCATAGACTACCTTCTTTGGCTCATATTGTTCGTTACAACTAAAAACATGCGGAAAACTCTTGTTGTACTTCCATAGACCGTCTAGACTTTTTTCCTCATGTCAATCATGCAGTTGTTCATTAATTCATTCATGAAATTGTTCAATAAATATTTTTGAGTAGTTCTTAAGTTTTAGCCCCATACATTTGTAATGGAGGTTTTGAGTGATTGAGGTGAGGATCATGCGAATGAGTAGTGTTTCTTGATAGATTTTGAGTGTGATCTTGATAATTTTTTGTTGGGTTTATGAGTCAAAGAGAGTTTGGAAGAAACCAATCACTTCTTGATGAGTTAGGACCCGAAATTGAAGACAGATTCGTTAAATTTGTGGGTCCAAGCTAGGGCATTGAACCCTGATAGTGACAAGAGAGATGGCTCCCTTCTCCAGATATTCGCCCCAAAGTACTCTAAGTACTTTTGGGGCTGGTGCGACGCGCTATTGATGGTCCAAGGTTGCCTATTCGTTTTTCTGCTCTGTTTCTCATTCCGTAAATGTTCCTTTGAGTCGTGTAATCGTTCTTTTTTTTATATAGACTCTTTAAATTTTCATTCATAATTCAAATATAGTACATATCCTAATAATATATGTTATGTAATATTTCAATTTAATGAGACATTAAGAGCAAAGTTCAAGAGGGTCCCATAAGATAAATTTTATAAATCTGTTGAAATCAGTCATAGTTTTGAACTAAGTCTTCAGCAAAAGAGTGTGAGAATGAGAAGAGTTGTATTCACAGTGTTCACTGTATTGAGATCTCTAAGAAGAGTCATTCATGCCCATAATTTTGTGTGAACTCTATGAATTGTGTAATTTTGAGAGGAGTAGTATCGTTGAGTTCTGAGTTGCGAGTCCTTCAATTCTGAATTTCCACATTGATATTAAGATCCCTGAGTTGAACCATTCATCTCCATAATTCTTCTTTAACTGTATGAATTGATTTGTAAGTTTTGACAATCTTTTTAAACTCAAAATTTATGTTTTGAAAGATAAGTTTTGAGGAAAGAAAGATAAGTTTTGATAAAGACTTTACAAATACAAATTGAGTAAGAGTATAATGGTACTGAGTATTCTCAAAGGTAACAGTTTTTACATTGATAAAAGAGAAATTAAGATGTCTAAAAAGATTTTATGAGTTTAAAGATATTTTAGAGAAGTTACCTCTTATAAGAGGATAGTTTGAGATATTATCTCAAAGTAGAGAAAGAGTATGTTCTTAAACATTGTGCATGAGTAGATTCTATTGAGAGTAGTATTGAGCATTGATATAGAAATGAGTTTAGATAACTCATATTCCTTATAAATCATGCATATCAACATATATACATGATCATACTTTTTAGATAAATCATGAGTGCCTTAGGGCAAAGCTTAGTGGATCTACTTAGCTGATGTGTTCTCTAGCCACACAATATACATAACTATTCTTACACCGTGGGTGAGACGTTGTCTCATCACGTAGCTCATGACGATTGTTATCGGTTATAAAATCTCTCAAATAAGAGTAAAGATTATTTTAATTGAACATTGAGTTTTATCTCTTGTTTTATAATGTTTGATATATTCCATCTATCATGGTTGTTTTGTATTGAGTTCAGTTGAGGTGAGTATTTCTTACAGCCTTATCAATTCAGTTAGTTATTGTTTTTAGTCATTCAAGCCAACTAATTGCTTACTCTAAGTTTCACGACCCAAAACACCATGATTGGAACCCACGGTAACCCTCCAGTGGGAGAACCACTACTACAAACCAACTAAATAATTTAGCAAAAACTAAAACATTAAAAGATACATAAGAAGGTTTAAATGTCTAATGGAATAGCGAGTTCCCATAAACTGTAAAAGTTCTAAGAAAATATCTAACAAACTATGGTGAACAAACAAATCCCTTGAACTTGAAAGTCATTTTACCGAAACACAAAAGTTCAAACAAATCTATAAAAGGGGTACAACGCCACGACTAGCATATGAAAAGCCTAAAACATAGTCTAAGTCCGAAAACTCAAAAAATTGCAGGATCTATGAAAACCTGAAAGAACTGGGTAACCCTTAAATCTAAGTCTCGATCACCAACATCCTAGGTGAGGTCTATTTGTAGCCACCTAAAGATGCCTTGTACTAAAAAAAATAACGAGTAAGTACAATATAAGTACACAATGACAACTAACTAGTAGGATCACACTGCCACTCTAGTAAGAAAATACACGTAAGAAATTGCAACAAGTAATCACACATATACATTATATTATATTAGTTATTATCTGAAGAGTAATGTACAATTCAACATTATCAATAAAATAAAGTTATGAATGTATGAATGACAAGCGTTCCTCTTGAGGAACATACACCCAAATTCCAAGTGCGTTAGAACGTGACACCTTATCCGATATATGTACTAGAACGTGAAACCCTATCAAATATATGTGTCGAAACATGACACTCAACTCAACCGACAAAACTACAGTCACAAGCACACACATAATGACATTACTCATATTCATGCAATCAATTATGAGGATCATGTATTTTAGTTGTTCATACATATCATTAATTATACTCCATTCACATTTCCTCATTCACATGCATGCATGAATACAATGAAGCCAAGGATCAATAATCAAGGCCAAATTATCTAGATTATAATCAATATTATCACTTCTAGACCAAACCCATTATCTTGATATTTAATTAGGACATTTTCCACCATTATCAACCCCCCCAAAAGATAATTACCCAAGAATCTAAGTTCAACGGATCGAAATATAGATTAAGGGAGTGCTAATCTCACCTTTAGCTCTAGATGTTTTGGGAAACTTTCAAGAACTTGCCATAGGTTTTCTCTTAGCTCTAAAGAATTAATGTTTGCAGAAAACAACACTTTTGGGATTTTACCCGATTTATCAACTGTCCCACCATGGACAACCCCAACCCTCCACAATGGCCCAGCCCTGGTGGCTGATACGCTAAAAATTACTTCTCAAATAAGAAATAAAGCGGTCGTATCAAGTAAAGAACCCAACTAATGAGGATAGGATCGTTCCCAAGAGGAAACTAGATCAAACTTAACTTCAATCTCTTATTACTATTATTTAGTCAATTATTTCCTTAGAAAACAAAGACAATAAAAGGGTTTTTTTTTATTTCTAAATGAATGAAAATAACTAGCTAAATTAAAGTAGACAACTAACATATTCAAATGTTGGAGTTTAATCAATTAATAAAAGTAACTAGGGTTTACGTGTTCCCCACAGGTTCCTAATTTGATAATTCTAACTATAACAACTCTTTCCTAGTATCTTGCATGCAAAGTGATAAGTTATGTATTTCTAAATCCTTGGTCTGGCATCTAGAAAGTTTCACTCCGCACCTTGGTCCGGCTACGTGTGTTTCTATACTAACCCCTACCTTTACCTCATATTAAGCATTGTATTCGATATTTGACTAAGTTATTACCTCGTACAAATCAATACTAGCCTATTAGATAGTGTACACTAAATCTATGTTGATAATTATTTTCCTATTATCTACCTCCTTGGTCTGACAAGTAGCATTAAGGCGAGTTCTAACGTTGTCCATTCGTTAAAAAGAATTCTAAGCAAAAGAATTATGAATACATGTAAGACACTATTCTAGAATTGTTATTTTAGTTAGATTTTATCTTATTATTCACCCATGATTCCCACAACCCTAATTATTGAGTTTGGTTACCCACAGTCATAATCATAATATTCATATATATAATATAAGAATTTATGCACTTACTTCAATGAGAAAGAATAAAATCCAGAAATTTACTTGATTAATCGACAAAATCGTCAACAATCAACTCCAGCGAAAAGTGTAACAATCTAAAGTGTAATAATCAAAATAATCTCCTCACAAAGAATCTAACATAAAAGTGTCTAACAACCAAGAGTCTAACTATATGTGAGTCAAACCCCAAAAACGAGGTTTTTAGAACTATTTATAAAAAAACAAAAACCTAATAAAACTTTGCTGAAAATCTGTCAAAACGCGGCTTGGTCGATGGACCTCGCGACGGTTCATCGTGGCCACGATTGTCCGTCATGGACTCCATCGTCAAATTCTTCTGATGCTCTCTTTATTACCCTTGACGCTAGGTATGATGGATCGGCACAAGCAAAATGGTCCGGCGAGGGTCTCCGTTTCATAACACTTTGACTCATGGAATTTGGGTACTAGGACTACATCTCTGATCATCACGACGAACCAGCAGGACGGACCGTAATGGCTATGATGGTCCATCATGCACTTTGTAACCCCACACTTGGTCAGACTTCCCCATCTTCCTTCACAAGCTTCACTATGATGCCACCTACGGACCGTCATAGGCACGACGGACCTTCACAAGCTCTGTAGGTGGTAACTTTTCTACATTTCTTGCTCAAAAACTTCTGCGTTCTTCTTTAGACAAATCTCCTGCAAATAAAGAGAAACTTACATAAAATTAATACAAAAAGGAATTTGGACACACACTAAACATAAGGAAAAAAGGAAATGGGTGAAATGAAGGGGTAGGGTGTTTAAATGTTACTAATTTTTCAAATAACCCCCCAACCGGGTCGGGTCGGGTATGCTCATTAATGATGCCACGAGACCCCAACGATGGTCCATTGCAGATGAGACAGTCCTTCATTGGTTCCATCATGTGTGCCCTAGTTTTGATAATAAATGACAGACGTACCTGGCACGACAGACTCATGCAACGGTCGGTCGCGTGCGTGACGGTCCGTCGATGTGTCCATCAGTGACTGTTGCAGAGTGATTTTCTGCTGAATTTCCTAGTGATGTTCCTACAACTTTAAAAAACAATTAGTAGAAAATGCTACGATTACTAGAAAGAAAACAAGAAGTATTGGGTTGCCTCCCAACAAGCGTCTGATTTAACATAGCGGCACGACTAAAGGAACTTTATTAACTCAGACTTCATCAAGATGGTATGCCTCGATTCCTTCATTTGTTGATTCGGGATGCCCGAAATAGATTTTGATGCGTTGTCCATTCACCTTGAACTGCACACCCTCCTTAGTTTCCAACTCAACTACTCCATGAGGGAATAGTTGGGTAACCAAGTACGGACCAGTCCATTTGTTCTTTAGCTTGCCTGGAAACCAACGCTACCTAGATTGTCTAGAAGCACCAAATACCCAACCATAAACTCTCGTTTTTCACTTCTTAGGTCATGGTACTTCTTCATCTTTTCTTTGTAGGATATAGCAGATACCGATTTGAGCTCACCACTCTGCCTTATGGACCTACAAATGTTGAAGGTCGCTTTTTCATTGTGTAACTGAAATTTCATCTGCCCTTTTACACATAAACTAAGGATCTACCCGTAGCAGGGAATGACCTCCCAAGAATAATAGGCAATTCAAAATCGACTTCACAATAAAGAATACCAAAATCTGCCAGAAATATGAACGACTCCACTTTTACTAGCACATCATGGAGTATCCCTATAGGCCTTTTCACTGTTTGATCGTCCATCAGTAGCCGCATCGCAGTGGGCTTTGGGTTACCCAAATCCAATTTCTCGTAGATCGAGAGGGGCATGAGATTTATGCTTGCCCCTAGATCACATAATGCTTTCGCAAAATGTAATGGCCCGACTCTACAAGGAATAGTGAACGCACCCGGATCTTCTTTCTTTTGTACGAGAGCTCTTGTAACAATAGCACTATAATGCTACATTCTATCAGCATCCTCAAATGTGACTGATCTTTTCTTTGTAACCAGATCTTTCATAAACTTGGCATCACCGAGCATTTGTTCTAGAGATTCAACCAAAGGGACATTGATAGAAAGCTGCTTCAATATTATTATAAAACGTTGAATATTTACCATCCTCGATCTTTTTCACTTATACTTGAGTAAAGGGGTGGTGGTCTAGGCATGGGAATTACCTTTATAGGCACTTTAGCATCTTTTTCAGTGTTATCTTCTAGTTAACCACTATCCTTTACCGCCTTATCATTATCTTTTATCACCTTTTCCTCCTTAGACGGCATAGGTGGGTCAATGGTCTACTTACCACCCTGAGTAGTGATTTCCATACAGTCTTCATCATTTGTTGGATTTTGGACAATGTTGCTAGGAAGAGTGCCCGGTTGTCGTGTGTTCACAGTCGCAGATAATTGGGCCATTTTCAACTCAATCTGCTTAATCGATATTGCATCTGTATCGAATTTCTGCCCAATACTCGCTAAAGAGATCCTTAACTCGTTAATGTACTCATCATTAGCATCGAACCTCTTTATCATTTTGTGCAACATATCCTCAACGCGCGGCATACTCTCTCCACCATACCTAGGAGTAACTTCACAATTTTGAGGAAGTACATAGGGCCCATTTCTATCATTTTAGTTACCATAGTTACCCTTGTTGAAGTTCTTGTCGCGGTTGTAGTTTCCATATTGAACATAAGGACCCTCACGGTTATAGTTACCATAGATCTGACCTTGGTTTGCTTGACCTTGGCGCCAATTCTCCTGATTTGAACCTTGGGCACTCGGTCGGAAACCCCTCGTCTGCTCAATTACTGCATAGAAATCCTTTACATAATAGCATCCATCATTTGGTGGTGGTAGTTTAGACAAATAGTTGACTGTATTTATCTTTTCTGCACCCCCAATGATATGTTTTCATACAAACCCAAGATCAATTCTCATCTGAGCCATGTCTTCACGAATCTCATCTATGGCTGGGTTGTGAGTGGATTGCACTGCAAAGGTATTTCTCCCTGTATTTGACTACCTTGTAGTCCAAGCTTTGTTGTTTGGGGAGATTTTCTCTAACTTTTCGGCAATCTCAGCATAAGGACACTGTCCATAGGAACCACCCGCTATAGTATCCAACACCGCTTTATTATTATCATCATGTCCTCGATAGAAGTATTCCTTCAGTGACTCATCATCTATGCGGTGATTGGGGACGCTTCTCATGAATGAGTTGAATCTATCCCAAGAACTACTAACTAACTCTCCTCGTAGTGCCACAAAGTTGTTCACTCTATCTTTGTTGTTTAGTTTCTTGGAGACCGGGTAGTAGCGTGCAAAAAAATGTCCCTTAGTTGGTTACAAGTAAAAATTGAGTTATAAAGGAGCTCAGTGAACCAAATAGCATCCTCTCCAGTCAGTGAGAGAGGAAAGACTCTTAGCCCTATTACATCCAAATCCAAATCAGGTCTCCCTACACAACTTTTAGACACTGCCTTACCTTAGCTATATGGGCATGTGGATCCTCAAAAGGTAGCCCTGATAATAAACCTTTGACTGTGAGCATTGCATCAGGCTACTAGTTACCACAAAGGTGTGGCATGGTGGTTAAGGGGGCAATTCAAGTGGCCCATCAGAGTCTGCTATATTATCATAGCCTCTGTAGTTTTCTTGAGGACGTGGAGCGAGATTTTTTCCCCTCTGTTGATTTTGACCCTGATCATCAGATAATACATGATAATAAAAATCAACCGGAGCTAAGATGTTCTGGTTTGGATCATCATGATTAATACCCAAGTTTCGATTCATCTTGCATAGTGTATGCTCTAATTCGTGATGGTAGGGAAACAAGGGTTCTCTTCCTCTCTGTGTCTTTGGCATACAAGGAAGATAGTTCTGCAAGAATAACAAATAATAAACAAAATAAAATTAAGAAAATATCGACTAATCATTACTAATATGTTTAAGTTTATCTAAAAGCTAAAATCCCCGGCAGCTGCGCCAAAATTTGATACGCTAAAACTTACTTCTCAAATATGAAGTAAAGCGGTCATATCAAATAAATAATCCAACTAATGAGGTTGGAATCATTCCCACGAGGAAAATAGTTCAGACTTAACTTCAATCTATTATTACTATTATTTAGTCAATTATTTCCTTAGAAATCAAAGACAATAAAAGTAGGGTTTTTATTTGTAAGTGAATGAAAATAATAGCTAAATTAAAGTAGACAACTAACAGATTCAAATGGAGTTTAATCAATTAATTAAATTAAATAGGGCTTACCTGTTTCCCCGCAGGTCCCTAATTTTATAATTCTACATATATCAATTCTTTCCTAGTATCTTGCATGCAAAGTGATAAGTTATGTATTTTCTAAATCGTTGGTCCGACATCTAGAAAATTTCACTCCGTACCTTGGTCTGGTACGTTGTTGGAATACTAACCCTTACCTTTACCTTATATTGAGCATTGTATTCGATATTTGACTAAGTTATTACCTCGTACTAATAATTACTAGCCTATTAGATAATATACACTAAATCTATGTGGATAATTCTTTTCCAATTATCTACCTCCTTGGTCCGGCAAGTAGCAGTAAGGCGATTTCTGACATTGGCCATCCGTTAAAAAGACTTCTAAGCGAAATAATTATCAATATATGCAAGAAACTATTCTAGAATTGTTATTTTAGTTAGATTGTATCTTATTATTCACTCATGGTTCCCACAACCCTAGTTATGGAGTTTAGTTCCCCATAGTCATAATCACCATATTCATATGTATAATATAAGAATTCATTTACTTACTTCAATGAGAAAAAATAATATCCAGAAATTTACTTGATTAAACGACAAAATTACCAATAATCAACTCCAGAGAAAAGTGTAACAATCCAAATTGTAATAATCAAAATAATCTTCTCAAAAAGAATCTAATAACCAAGAGTCTAACTACATGAGATTCTAAATATATGAGAGTCTAACCCCAAAAATGAGGTTTTTACAACTATTTATAAAAAACTAAAAACCTAATGAAACAAGGACTCTATTTGCTGAAAAACTATCAAAACGCGGCTTGATCGACGGATCTTGCGACGGGTCGTCGTGGTCACGACGGGCCGTCATGGACTCCGCCGTCCCATACTTTGCAAATTCTTCTATTGCTCTCTTCATTACCCTCGACGGCAGGTATGATGGATTGTCACAGGCACAACGGTCCATCGAGGGTCTCCGTTCCATAACACTTAAACTCTTGGAATTTGGGTACTGGAATACTTCTCTGGTCATCACGACGAACCAGAAGGACGTACCATTATGTCTTTGACGGTCCATAATGCACTTCGTAACCCCACACTTGGTTAGACTTCTCCATCTTCCTTCAGCAGGTTCACTACGATGCCACCTACGGACCGTCGCAGGCACGATGGACCATCACAAGCTCCGTTGGTGGTAACTTTTCTAAATTTCTTGCCAAAAAACTTCCTTTTTCACCTTTAGATAGATTTCCTGCAAATAAAGAGAAAGTTACGTAAAAATTAATACAAAAAGGCGTTTGGACACACACTAAACTTAAGGAAAAAAGGAAATGGGTGAAATAAAGGGGTGGTTTTTTTAAATGTTACCAATTTTTCAAATTACCCCCAACCGGGTCGGGTAAGGTATGCTCATTAATGACGCCACGAGACCCTGATAATGGTACGTCGTATATGCGACGGTCTGTCATGGGTTCCATCATGTGTGCGCTAGTTTTGATAATAAATGACAGATGTACCTTGCATGACGGACTCATGCGACGGTCCGTCGCGTACGTGACATTCCTTCGATGTGTCCGTCAGTGACTGTTGGAGAGTGATTTTCTACAGAATTTCCTGGTGATGTGCCTACAACTTTAAAAACCCATTAGTAGAAAATGCTACCATTACTAGAAAGAAAACTATAAGTATTGAGTTGCCTCCAAACATGCGCCTGATTTAACGTCACGGCAGGACTAAAGGGCTGATCTTTTCCATACCAACTGAGGCTCTACCCTTAGCAAGGAATGGCCTCCCAAGAATAATAGGCAATTCAAAATCGACTTCACAATCAAGAATAACAAAATCTGCCAGAAATATGAAAGACTCCACTTTTACTAAAACATCGAGGAGTATCCCTATAGGTCTTTTCACTATTCGATCGGCCATCAGTAGCCGCATCGCAGTGGGCTTTGGGTTACCCAAACCCAAATTCTTGTAGATCGAGAGGGTCATGAGATTTATGCTTGCCCCTAGATCACATAATGATTTCACAAAATGTAATGACCCGACTATACAAGGAATAGTGAACACACCTGGATCTTCTTTCTTTTGTAAGAGAGATCGTGTAGCAATAGTACTACAATGATCTTTTCTTTGTAACCAGATCTTTCATAAACTTGACATCACCGGGCATTTGTTCTAGAGATTCAACCAAAGGGACATTGATAGAAAGCTGCTTCAATATTATTATAAAGCACTGATATTTACCATCCTCGGTCTTTTTCACTAATATTTGAGGAAAGGGGGGTGGTGGTCTAGGCATGGGAATTACCTTTATAGGCACTTCAGCATCTTTTTCAGTGTTATCTTCTACTTCACCACTATCCTTTACCGCCTTATCATTATCTCTTATCACCTTTTCCTCCTTAGACGGCATAGGTGGGTCAATGGTCTGCTTACCACCCCGAGTAGTGATTGACATACAATGTATGTCATTTTTTGGATATTGGATAGTTTTGCTAGGAAGAATGCCCGTTTACCATGTGTTCACAGTCGCAGATAATTGGGTCATTTGTAACTCAATCTGCTTAATCGATATTGCATGTGTATCGACTTTCTGCCCAATACCCACTAAATCTGTCCTTAACTCTTTAATAAGCTCATCGTTAGCATCAAACCTCCTCCTCATTTTTTGTAACATATCCTCAACTTGTGACATACTATCTCCACCATTCCTAGGAGTAACTTCATGATTTTGAGGAGGGACATAGGGCCCATTCCTATCATTTCTATTACCATAGTTACCCCTGTTGAAGTTGTTGTCACGGTTATAGTTTCCATCTCGGACATAATGACATTCACAGTTATAGTTATCATAGATCCGACCTTGGTTTCCTTGACCTTGGCTCTAATTCTCCTGATTTGAGCTTTGAACACTCAGTCGGAAACCCACTGTCTGCTCCTTTACCGCATAGGAATCCTCCACATAATAGCATTCATCATTTAGTCGTGGTTGTTTAGACAAGTAGTTAACTACATTTATCATTTCTGCACCACAGTGATATGTTTTAATACCAACCCAAGCTCAGTTCTCATCTGAGTCATCTCTTTACGAATCTCATCTGTGGCTCAGTTGTGAGTGGATTGCACTGCGAAGGTATTCCTCCCAGTATTAGACTTCGTAGTACTCCAAGTTTTATTGTTACTGGAGATTTTCTCTAACTTTTTGGCAATCTCAGCATAAGGACACTCCCCATAGAAACTACTCCCTATAGTATCCAATACCGCTTTATCATTATCATCCTTTCCCCAATAGAAGTATTCCTTCAGTGACTCATCATCTATGCGGTGATTGGGGACGCTTCTCAACAATGAGGTGAATCTATCCCAAGAACTATTAACTTACTCTCCTAGTAGTGCCACAAAGTTGTTCACTCTGTCTTTGTGATTTAGTTTCTTGGAGACTGGGAACTAGCGTGCCTAAGAAAACATCTCTTAGTTGGTTCCAAGTGAAAATTGAGTTATAAGGGAGCTCAGTGAACCAAATAGCAGCCTCTCAAGTCAGTGAGAGAGTAAAGAATGTTAGACCTATTACATCCAAATCCAAATCAGGCCTCCTTACACAACTTTTACACACTGCCCTTACCTTAGCTATATGGGCATGTGGATCCTCAGAAGGTAGCCCTGAAAACAAACCTCTTGCAGTGAGCATTTGCAGCAGACTACTAGTTACAACAAAGGTGTGTCCTGGTGGTAGAGGGGGAAAGGCAAGTGGCCTATCAGAGTCTGCTATATTATCATAGCCTCTGTAGTATTTTTGAGGACGTGGGGCGAGATTTTTTCCCCTTTGTTGATTTTGACCATGATCATCATGTAATAACTTACCATGAACATCAAGCACAGCTAAGATATTCTGGTTTGGATCATCATCATTAATACCCAAGTTTTGATTCATGTTGCGTAGTGTACGCTCTAATTCGTGATCATAGGGAAACAAGGGTTCTCTTCCTCTCCGTGTATTGGGCATATAAGGAAGACATTTCTGCAAGAATCAAAAACAATATATAAAGTAAAATTAAGAAACTATCGACTAAACTTTAGTAATAAGTTTAAGTTAATCTAAGAGCTAAAATCCCCGACAGCGGCACTAAAATTTGATATGCTCAAACTTACTTCTCAAATAAGATGTAAAGCGGTCGTATAAAGTAAAGAACTCAACTAATGAGGTTGAGATCGTTTCCAAGAGGAAAATAGTTCAGAATTAACTTCAATCTTTTAGTACTATTATTTAGTCAATTATTTTTTTGGAAAACAAAGAGAATAAAGGGGGATTTTTATTTCTAAATGAATGAAAATAGCTAACTAATCAGTTAATAAAAGTAACAAAGGTTTACGTGTTCCCCACAAGTTCTAATTTGTATAATTCTAACTATAACAATTCTTTCCTAGTATCTTGCATGCAAAGTGATAAGTTATGTATTGCTAAATCCTTTGTTTGGCATCTAGAAAACTTCACTCCGCACCTTGGTCTGGATACGTGTGTTGCTATACTAACCGTTACCTTTACCTCATATTAAGCTTTGTATTCGATATTTGACTAAGTTATTACATCGTACCAATCAATACTAGCCTATTAGATATTATACACTAAATCTATGTTGATAATTCTTTTCCTATTATCTACCTCCTTGGTCCGGCAAGTAGCATTAACGCGAGTTTTAACGTTGGCCATCCGTTAAAAGACTTCTAAGAGAAAGAATTATCTATACATGCAAGACACTATTCTAGAATTGTTATTTTAGTTAGATTTTATCTTATTATTCAGCCATGGTTCCCACAACCCTAGTTATGGGGTTTAGTTACCCATAGTCATAATCACAATATTCATATATATATAATATAAGAATTCATGCACTTACTTCAATGAGAAAGAATAAAATCCAGAAGTTTACTTAATTAATCGGCAAAATCACCAACAATCAACTCAAGAGAAAAGTGTAACAATTCAAAGTGTAATAATAAAAATAATCTCCTCACAAAGAATCTAACATAAAAGTGTATAGTAACAAATAATCTAACTATATGAGAGTCTAACCCCAAAAATGATGTTTCTACAACTATTTATAAAAAAACAAAAACCTAATAAAAGGACTCTATTTGCTGAAAATCTGTCAAAACGGGGCTGGGTCGACGGACCTCGCAATGGGTCGTTGTGGCCACGACGGGATGAAGAAGACTCTGTTGTCCCATACTTTGAAAATTCTTCTGCTTCTCTCTTCATTAACCTCGACGGCAGGTATGACGGATCGTTACAGGCACAACGGTCTGTCGAGGGTCTCCGTTCCATAACACTTAAGCTCTTGGAATTTGGGTACTGGACTACTTCTCTGATCATCACGACGAACCAGCAGGACGGATCGTCATGGCTACGACGGTCCGTCATGTACTTCGTAACCCCACACTTGGTCAGACTTCCCTATCTTTCTTCAGCAGCTTCACTACGATGCCACCTACGGACCATCACTGGCACGACGGACCGTCATAAGTTCCGTAGGTGGTAACTTTTCGGCATTTCTTGCTAAAAAACTTCCGCGTTCATCTTTAGACAGATTTCCTACAAATAAAGAGAAACTTACATAAAAATTAATACAAAAAGGCTTTTGGACACACACTAAACTTAAGTAAAAAGCATTAAAAATACCGTGAAACCATGATATATCAGCGGCTGAATGAAGATAATGATTCGAAATTAGATTTTGAACCCTTAACGTTCAAAAATTACCTGTTCACCTAATATCAGTTTTGGCAGTTCTACTCGCCTGAATTTGATCCTGTAAAAATCATACAGGCTCTCTAACATCATGACTATCCACTTATTTACTAAAATTCACAGTTCGTTCTATCATTAATTACCATATTTTCCTAGACCTCACCTAACTTAGATTTTGTCCAAATCTTGACTTGGGTAGGAATTTCCATGTCACTATTCAAAAGTTTTCAAGACCCAAAATCTTTTTGCATTGTCTTTTCTATAATGACGAAAACAGGACATTACAATAGATATCAATATACCCATCACTGCTCCTCGAGTGATAAACTAGGAAATCTAAGAATACTTTTCTGCATGTCCTTCCCAGTTTTCCAAGTAGCTTCTCAACCAAACTATACTTACATTGGACTTTCACAAACATTATCTCCCTGGTCCTTAACGTTCGGATATCGCGATCAAGAATTGTAATCAGTTCTTCCTCATAATATTGGTACTTTCCCAAAAAAAGTGAGTCCCTCTTAATGATGTTGTATCATCTCACCAATTTAAAGAACTAGAAAGATCTAGAATTAAAAATAGTCATTTTTTGGAAAGAACAAAATATTAGGAAAATTGGTTACCTAAAATTATGTCTGAGTTTGGGTCAACTGAAAATGACCATAACTCCTAGACTAGGATGAGTTAGATTTTACAAGTTATCGTAGGAAATATATTTGAATTATCTTTCTAAACCCACCGAGTTCGTGTGATTTTGAGTTTGTATGAGGAAGATATTCTCATTTGAATTTGGGTTGTCTAGATAAGTCAAAACTGGATTTTCAAGGGGTATTTTAATCTTTTCCATACCCGTTTGATTTGATTCACTTTAAGTGAATTAATTAGGGTTAAAACTCAAATGGTTCAGTTTGCACAATTGAAAATACACGCTAGGGAATTATAAAGAAGAACTCAAGAGAGAAGAGAAGAGAAAAAGCAAGATTCTTGTCTTTGTAATGAATCAATTGTGGCGTTCGTCAAGGATTTGATCCTAAGAGGTATATGAGTTTAGATAGTGCGAGGTTTGTTCACCCATGCACAAAATATGATAAATTAAGTGATTTTTCGTCCTTAGAAGTTTGAGATTTTGATTTTCTTGAGTTGTATTGTTGAATGGCTTTCGTTCATGAATTTTCGGTGAGACTAAGGAGTTCTTGAGAGTTTAATGTCGATTATTAGAGTTACTTTGGGTTAGATTCTTGTGTATTTGATTTGGATAGATTAATTTAAAGAGATATTGAGAAAAATAATTGAAATAATTCAAATTATGGTTAGAAGACGAGAGAAAAAGTTTGTCATCCTTTCCTAGGGAAATGTTGGGCGACCCGCCCCCGTTGCACTACGGAGGCTGGGGCGGATTACCACCATTAGGCCGAGAATTCTGGCCCTACGCGTCCCCATAGGGCTAGGACGTCTGGGGCAACGTGCCCCCATTGAGCTAGAAAGGTTGGCCTGACGCTCTAGTAGTGTGTCAAAATGGGGTCTTTAAATGGAAAGATCTGAAGTGGCGCGCCAGCAGTTCACCGGAGTTATCTGCCCCACCCGTTTTTTATTATTTAGATCGTCTAAGTCCTTATATGGTGTACTAAAACATAATATTGATTCTAACTACTCTAAATAACCTCTAACTTCTAGAAATCATATGTAAACATGAATTATAACCTTGAATCTATAAATTCTAATTTAAGGAAAGTTAAGAGACAAATCAAGAGAAGTTCTTAGAGTCTTGCAAGGTCTTTTTGCAAATGTTTTAACTTTGTTTTTAGACTCGACTTTTGTGTTGATTAAAGAGTAAAGTCTAAATTTCATTTCTTCGAAAGTGTATATTGGTACTATATTTCCAAAGAGTAAGTGTTTTCATATTTAAAGAAGAGAAAGAAACTTTGATTTCCATTAGAGCGTTTGCGCTAATTTTTCAGTAAAGAATAAATGTTTTCACAATTGAGCAACAAAGGAATTATTGAATTCCAATAGAACCTTTGAGCTATGTTTTGAGATTGTTTTTTAAACCATAGAAAGAAGTATGTTTTTCTTTATAGATAAGAGCTAGTACAATATTTTTAGAGTAGTATTGAGCAAAAAAATATGGGGGAGAGTTCAGACAAATTCCTGCCTTTATAAACCATGTAACCATCATGAGTAGAAAAGTGTCATACTTTTTAGATGATTCTTAGTGCTTTTTAGCATAGAATAGTGGATACAATTAATATTCATGTTCTATACTCTCGGCAATGTATAAGACAACCCTTGAAGCGTGAGGCAAAATGATGTATTATCACAATAGCTCTTACTTGATGGTTGTCGGTTAGAAAAACTCCCACAACACTAATACAATTGTTTATGTTGTATTTTCAATCCATAAAGTGTTATTATTTTATTTGTAAATAGACGGAGTTGATATCCATGTTTTAAACGTTTTTCTTTACATTGCACTTTTTTATAATGCTTTATACTAAAATAATTTCAGTTTAGTTTAGTTGAATTGAGACCAGGTTTATTCTTCAGTTCCTTTCAAGCTTATGCATTATTTTTTAATTCCCCTCGCATTCTTTTACATTTAATGTACTGATAAAAATTTATCTACATCTTATTATGATGTAGATAGAGACAACTAGGATCAACATTCAATGCTTCGCTGATCCAATTGAGCTCCAGAGTTTTTTGTTAAGCCTCCTTTGCTTCTAAAGGCTCCCCTTTTTATTGCTTCATTATTTTTCAGCTGTTCTGATATTTGTTGGTCTTGTCCAAACATCACTAATAGGTTTAGAGGCTTCATAGACAAAATTAGTTAATATTAGATCATTAGTCTTTACTTTTCCTTTTTCAGTTAAATTGTGATTGAGTTGACATTTTTGTTATTGAATGTTTAATTATAATACATTCTTAGTTATCTTTGTGCTTTTTGTTAACTTTTAATGCGCATTTATCTTGAGTATATATAGTCTTCTATTGAGTAGTAAACCAGACCAAGGGTTCTCTTTGGGACACCCATAGTTTTGTAGTGCTAGCCACGTCCCGGGTGTATGCTCAAAGCACGACATATTCAATCTTTGTCCTCATGATACTTCTTGGACATGGATACATGAAACACTAATAATATCCATATAATCTAAGAGGTAATGCAAACCTATAAGCCACTATCCTTATATAGTCATGAATTTCAAATGGCTGAATTTATCAAGGACTAAGCCTGGCTTTCTTGCCGAACCTCATCACCCTTTTTATGGTGATACTTTAAGAAGAAGTTGTCCACTGGCCTGAAATTCCGTGCCTCTTGCCTTACCCTATGCATACTTCTTGTGTCTACAATGGGCTGCAATAACTTAGCTTGGATGCTTCTTACCTTATCTTAAGCCTCATTCACCAAATCAAGTCAAAAAGATTTCCCAATTCTAGCCTCAAAAAGACCTATGAGTGATGCACATCCTCTCCCATAAAAGTGACTCAAATGGAGCCATATCAATGCTGAAGTGGTGACTATTATTATAGGAGAACTCTCATAAAGGTAGGAACTTATCCCAATGTTCTCCAAAGTCAAACGCACATGCCATCAACATGTCCTCTAACACTTAAATAGTTCTTTATTACTTCCCCTCCATCGCTGGATGTAAAACTATACTTAAAGTGAGTTAATTAAGTAACTCATCATGAAGTTTTTTGTAAAACTTAAAAGTGAACTACATACCGCGGCAACAAATGATAGAGAGGGGAACTTCATGCAGCCTCACTATATTCTTCACATACACCTTAGAAAACTACTACTAATTATAGTCTTTTCTGACTAGAATGAAGTAGGTTGACTTTGTTAGTCTATCCACCACTACTAGAATTGAATCAAACAAATGTATAACTACACTTCCCACTACCATTCAAGAATTGGCCTTTATTGAGGCAAACATGCATACCTTTGGTGTTCATATATTACTTGTTGGAAGGTTTGGCATTTAGCCACAAACTCAACTATGTATTTCTTCATGGAAGGCCACCAACAAAGTCATATTAAATCTCTATATATCTTGCTCGCACCCGGATAAATGGAACTACTGCGAAAAATGGGAATTTATCAACAATTTTGGAATCAAGTTGTCCTCTCAGGGAACAAAAATTCTTCTTTAAAAATTCAGCACAACCCCCGCATCAAGAGTCATGTGTTGTGTCTTTCCAGGAACTATTCTTTCTGCGCTCATTCAATGTCTCATCCTCAAACTCTTTGGGCTTGAATCTTCTCAATTAATGTGGGCCTAATCTTCTATACTGGCTAACACCCTACCGTCCTTTAAGATGCCCAATGTTATGAACTTACACGCCATGGTTTGCATTTTCTTGGTCAAAGGTCCCTTGGATACACTCAAGCAATCTAGACTACCCTTAATCGTCTTATGATATAATGCATCTACAACCATGTTAGCATTACCTCGATGATAATGGATGGGAAAATTATAATCTTTGAGTAACTATATCTACATATGATGTCTCAGATTCAACACTTTGTGAGTGAATATATCTTTTAGGCTACGATGATTAGTAAACAACTCACACTTTGACACAATAGAGGTAATGTGCCATACCATAAGAGTAAACACTACTGCTTCCACCTCCAAATCACATGTCGGATAATTTCACTCATGCACTTTCATTTTGTTGCAACACATAATTGATAATATTCTTATCTAGTATCAACACAATAATCAAACCCAAATATGAAGCATCACAATAAAAAAACAAATCTTTAGTATGCCAAAATAGGTGATGGGGTCAGAAGATTTTTTAGCTTTTGGAAGCTCTCTTCATATTTGCCAGTCCACTCGAAGGGCACTTTCTTTTGGGTCAGTATCGTCAAATTCATAGAGATAGGAGAAAAATTCTTCACAAATGGCAATAGTAGTCCGGGAGTCCCATAAAACTCCTAGTTTGAGTCACAAAGCTAGGTCGGACCCAATTTCTAACTACTTCAATCCTTTGGGGATCTACCATAAATCCTTCCCTTGAACCACCATTCCCAAAAAGGTAATTAAAGTCAATCGGAACTCACACTTGCAAAATTTTCATATAGATTTTGTCTCCCAGGGACAACCAAAATAATACAAAGATTATCATATGCCCTTCCTTACTATTCATATAAACCAAAACTTAATATAAAACAATCACAAATAAATCCAGAAATGGTATGAAAACACTATTAATCAAACTCATGAAAGTTGTCGGTGCATTTATCAACTCGAACGACATCACTAGAAACACATATGCCCATAGCGGGTCTTAAACATTATTTTTGGTAAATCCTCATGCCTAATATTTTACTGATGGTAACAAGACCTTAGATCAATCTTAGAGAAAACTGATGCACCTTGAAACTGGTAAAAAGAATAATCTATTCGAGGCAATGGATACTTATTTTAAATGGTGACCCTATTCAAGTGTCAACAGTTTATGCACAATCTCATACTCCAATCATTTTTAAAAAAAACAAGAAAGGGGAACCATACAGGGAAGCACTAGGACGGATGAATCCTTTATCAAGAAGATCCTAGACTCAATGGAGAGAGACACAATATCAACATCTCAAATATGATCCAAATACATTGAACACCCTTGCCCGACCAGTTTCTTGGCCCGAATTGAAGATATGACCTTAGTTGTCTTAGGAATGTACTCCCCTTCCCACTCTAACTTTTCCCTTCTCAGGAGTTTTAGAGTCATAGACTTTGTATAACAATTAAGCACAATATAATAGGGGGGAAACCAAGTCAAGCCTAAGTTTTTATTAAATTCAATCATGTATAAAATAACAAAATTAGCCAAAATTTGGAACTCAAAAACATAACATAACAATAACAATGTACATGTTTGACTTTGACATGCTCCCCGACTAGGGTAGAAACTTTGATGGGGGCATAAAGTACATAAAAAACACATTAAATCTCAAGGAAAACTTCATTGAACTGTATGAGAAAGACGATCACGGGTTAAACAACACATTATCCATTCGTTCACACAGAAGAATAGTAATTGGGATCATTGCATCTGATGTCTCTGCCTTGATCTTGTGTGGAAAGGTATAAAACTGAGCCCTGTAATCTCTAAGAACAACCTCCTTCCCTACTTGCACCGCTCCTCTACCTGCATTACAATTTTCCACGCCTCCACGGCCTCATTGATTCCCTCCTCGCCCACCTTGTGGACGTCCTCTACCATTATAACTGATTCTCGCGGGTACTAGTGCTCTAGATTTCTGTTGTACGGGGTCAGTTGTAGGAGGATGGGGACAATCTCTCCTCATATGTGCAGATTTTCAATAATTATAACAATTATCATCGAACATAAATATGCCTCCAACTGAAGTTGCGACTCCCTAGCTATCATGAACAAAATTCTGCTATGGAGTTCCTGAGTAACTACCTGCAAAAGCGAGAATGTCCTACTAAATCGGTTGAACTACAAGTGTCAGTCTAACTGCACCTCTGATGTAGGAACACTAGAAGTTACATGTGCTATTGGATTTATGAGCCAAAGCCTTAGTGTGACCATCACGTGTAATTCCTTCCACTTTGTTCACAAATTTAGTCACACCATAAAAATATTTTCTTGTAGAGGTCATACGAACATGCAATACCAGTAGTTTAGAGTTCAATCCCCTGAAAAAAGACTAATCCTCTCCTTCTCGGTAGTCACTGGTTGTGTAGTATATCTAAACAAGGATGAAACTTAGCCTCATAAGCAACTAAAGTCATACTACTGTGCTGCATGTCTATGAACTCATCCTGCTTGCGATCTCTCAAGATTAAGGGCACATACTTTTCTAGGAACGAAGCATGAAACTGCATCAAAGTTAATGGGGAAAGGCTGATCATCTGCATTACACCTAGGCCCTCCACCACTACTTAGACTCACCCTGAACCAAGAAGGTTAGAAACTCTACCCCATGTTGTTATACGATACCTAAATTGTGAAGCCTTTAATAACAATACAAAATAAACTTCCAAGCATCGTAACTCTCATAAACATGGAACACAAGTGGCTTCAACTTCAGGAACTTAGTTAGAACCTCATGCCCATTACCAGTCATAACAGGATCCAATAGGGGACCAAAAAAAGGTATTAGCATCTACATCTCCACCTACCTTGGGAACAATAAAAACAATAGGGGGCTGAGTCGCATGCACTGTGGGAAGGACAACAAAACCGACCGATCCCTTTAGATTAGTCATAATCTTTTGAGCAAACATTGTTTCTACGGGAGGAATGCTTTTACCCTCTGCAAGTGCATCCTTCTCTAGTTCAACCTCCTCCTTGTCCCAAATTTCCACATTCTCTTCTAACTCTTCATTGTGTGTAGGATGTGCCTCTTCCCTTGTAATATTCTCGACTGGAGCCCACCCCCTGGCGGATGCTACACTTTCTAGGCCTCTACCCATTCCTCTTCCTCTACCCTTTCCTTGATCATGATCTTTTGTTGCAAACCACTCATCGGGCTCATTTACGGGAGCGACGGGTTTGACACCATTGAAACGCGTATTGACTATATGCTAACATAAGAGGATGGAAGATTAGATAACAATTTGGATCAGAAGATACAATTTGGAATGAAGTCACTTCATGAAAGGAATCATAAAAACTCACAAGTAGTATTATTTTGATCAACTCCACATAGTTGCACTTACTAAAATGAGAGAGATTAAAATTTTCATCATAATAATATTTCTTTGTCTAGTTGATATACCTTATCCTAATGAAGGTTTCCATATCCAAAGAATCATCAACCTTTTTTTCTTTGAACAGAAGAAATTATTTATACATAGTTACAAATTATCCATACAAAAAGAAATTGATCTACGTGATACAGTTCCTGTAGCATATCTTTCGATGATGTTAGATACAAAAGAATCAAACGCTTCAAGAACATAGAGTCTATTTATAGTCATATTTGGATCAGCTTGATTTCCTCTCACTTTCTTCTATTAAGTCATCAACTCTGTTAGTCTCTCTACGGATGTGTTTTGTTACGGATCAACCTCTTCATGTCAGCAAAGCGATAATTGTCTTTGTATGAAGCTAGGTCAATAATATCTACAAATCACAACAAGGAATGAGAAATTTTAGCTAGTTTAGTATTATATTCCACTATATCAAAATTAATTCTTTATGTTAGGTAAAATACTTAAGCCAAATAACCAAAAGTGGAAGAAAATGGGAATTTAATTAAACTGAATATGATTAATGTATGTCACAAATTAAACACTGCCTTATTTTCAAGTTTTGCAATGGGAAATTAATTAAAATTTATTCAATACTGTAAACTCAAATTACAAAATTTGGTAACTCAAAATTATTTGTGCTCCATGCTTTACTTAATTCGTAATGAAGATCAAGCTAGTTTCGAAGCTCTTTTGTGCATTAGGAGAAGAGCAAAAGCACACAAGTATCCTTTACCTATTTTTTAAGTTTGTATTGCAATATTAAAGAACGTTTCTTTCTTTTTTGTCAATTTTAAATATTAACTTTCCACCTAATATATTAAAATTATACACTTTAAATATAAAAAAGACATAATGAGATGGGAGACCCTTGTACTTGAATCTGTTTATAAGTTGAATCCTTGTACTTACGATTTTGCCAACTAAAACCTTAAATTCATTGAAACACAATATTTTAAACTATTCGAGTTCATTTTGAAATTTTGAGGAAAAATTATGGGACCTGGCGTTTGTTTATGATTTAAAGAATGGAATATTGAAAAGTCAATTGTTGGAGAAAGGCGTGTTTTTATAGACACATTGGAGTAGACGTTCTCTTAATTTTTTTTTGGAATGATGAAATTCATTTAATGTGTGAGTTTTTATAAACTAGTATTTTATCCGCAAATTTTTGAAGTGATAAAAAGGTTCATGACTGCACAATCCAACCCTACTTTTTTTAATTTTTTCTTAATCTAACCCTAAAAATAAATGAAAAAGAAATTTATTTCTTTCAGACCTTTAGAACAAATTCACCTTCCTCAAACCATCCAATTGGAGATCTACATCTCCTCCCATAAAGGGATTCAAAGGGTTACATGGCGATACTTGAATGGTAGTTATTATTGTAGGAAAATTCAATCAGTGGTAGATGGTCATCCCAATCACCCTTGAAGTCAATAACACACGCCCTCAACATGTCTTCCAAGGTTTTTGTTGTTCATCCTGCCATACCATAGTTTTGTGGATGAAATGAGGTACTAAATTTCACCTTGGTACCTTGACCATTATTGAATTCCTTCCAAAATCTAGAAGTTAATTATGGACCCCTATCGGAGATGATAGATAAGGGAACCCATGCAAACTTACAATATCATTAAGGTACAAACCAGAGTAGTCCTTTGCTGATAAGTAGCTTTGACGGGGATAAAATGGGAATATTTTGTAAGCCTATCAACAATAACCCATATTGAGTCCTTTTGACTTTGTGTACGAGGAAAATCTGCAATGAAATCCATATTGATATCTTCCCATATCCAAGTAGGGAAAGATATATCTTGAGTTAATCCTCCCGGTCTTTGATGCTCGGCATTGACTTGAAGACAATTAGGACATTTGTCAACAAACCCCGCTATATCCTTTTTCAAACCATTCCACCAGTACACCTCTTTGAGATCGTGATACATTTGAGTGACACATAAATGGAATATCGAGAAACAAAAGTGTCTTCTAAAATATGTCCTCTTAAATCATTTACATCCGGCACACACAATATACTGTTGTACCTAAGTACACCATCCTCCCTTGGGAGAATGAATCATTAATATAACTAATAATTAATTCCTTTCAAATCCACCAATAGAGGATCAAGATGTTGCTTAGATTTCACCTCAATTATTAAAGATGACTCGGCATTATAATGAACCATGACATGTCCTTTTAGAGAATCTTTTAATCGAACAGCCAACCAAGACAATCTACGCACATCTTTCACTAACTCTTTCTTACCATCTGGAACATCGGATAAACTACCCATAGACATTCGACTCAAAACATCCGGAACGGCAGTGGCTTTCTCGGTGTGGTAATGGAGACTCATATAATAATCCTTCAAAATCTCTAACTAACTTTTTTTTATCAAAGATTAAGCTCTTTTTGAGTGAACACATGTTTGAGACTCTTATGGTCGATGAACACATCCACATGCACCCCCATATAAATAATGTTTCCATATCTTCAAAGAGAACACTAAGGCCGCTAGTTCAAGATCATGAGTTAGATAATTCTTCTCATCCACCTTGAGTTTTCTAGAGGCTTATGCTATCACCTTACCATGTTGCATAAGGACACAACTTAAACCTAGTCGAGAAGCTTCACAATACATAACAAACCTTTTCGTACCCTCCGGTAAGGTCAAAATCGTAGCAGAGGTAAGATTATCTTTCAAAATTTTGAAACTTGTTTCATAATCTTCCGACTACTCAAAATTAAATTTCTTTTGGGTTAAGGTTGTCAAAGGAGAAGTGATACATGCAAACATGTTAATAAATCTTCTATAATACCCAAATAAACCCAAGAAACTTCGAATATCGATTGGAGTCAAAGGTATAGGTCAATTCTTAACCTCCTCCATTATCTTTGTATCGGCCTATATACACTCACTTGAAACAATGTGACCAAGAAAAGCGATCAATCTCAATAAAAATTCACACTACTATATTAGTAAATAGTTGATGTTCATTGATGACTTGCAACATTATCCTCAAATGACTCATGTGTTCATTCTCACTTTTAGAATATACCAAGATATCATAAATAAATACAATTACAAATGAATCACGATAATTCTAGAACACCCTATTCATAAGGTCTAGAAAAAGCCATCGGGCATTAGTTAGACAAAAAGACTTGACTAGGAACTCATAATGACCATACCTAGTTCGAAAATTCGTCTTATTTTTGTCAACACCTCTCACCCTAAGTTGGTGATACCCCAACCTCAAATCAATTTTCAAAAAGTAATTCGCACCTTGGAATCGATCAAACAAATCATCAATCCTAGGGAGTGGATACTTATTCATTATAGTGACCTTGTTCAATTGTCAGTAATCAATATACATTATAAGAGACCCATCTTTCTTTTTTACAAATAATACCAGAGCGCCCTATGGAGAAATGTTTGGTTGTATAAAACCCTTATCTATCAAATCCTTGAGTTGAACCTTTAATTCTTTCAACTCGGTCGGAACCATCCGGAAAGAAGAAATTGAATCGGGTTTAGTATCTGGCATCAAATCTATGCCGAAATGTATTTCCCGTTCTGGAGGGATTCCAGGTAAATCATTAGGGAAGACTTACGAAAAGTCCTTCACTACGGGGACCGACTCTACAGGAGGAGTCTCAGACTCAAGGTCCTTGACGATCACATCCTGATAGAGACATCCCTTAGAAATAATCTTAAATCTTTAAGACATGAAATAATTTGACCTCTACAGATTGAGTTTCCCTCTTTCCATTCCAAAACAGGTATATTATGAAATTGAAATTTAACTACACTTGTTTAACAATCAACTGAAACAAAACAAGCATGTACCAACAATCCCTCATATGACATCAAAGTCTAATATATCAAGTTCTACCAAATCAACCAACGTAACTTTATTGGACAATAGTATAGGACAACTCCTATAGACTTTTAGCTACAACGTTGTCACCCACTGGGATGTAAACTGAAAAAGGTTCAACTAAGACATCGGCGAGCACATCAACTAAGACATCGGCGAGCACATCAACTAAGACATCGGAGTTACAAAATACCAAATGGCACCGGGATAGAACAATGCATAAATATTACTTGAAAATACTTGCAACATATCGGTAACAACATTAGGAGAACCCTTTTGATCACCCCTAGACTTGAGAGATTGTAACTAATAACACTTACTTGTGATTGACTACTCTCCTTCGTTGATTCTTGGACATAGTCAAATCCCTAACCATATGCTCACTCTTGACACATCCAAAGCAAATATCCATTCCAATTAGACATTTACCCATGTGCTTCTTTCCACAGGTGGCTGATTGTGGGACCTCACTTGGTGAACCATCACAATTCCATACTTGGGACCTAGGGATAGACATCCTATCCATATATCCATTGTGACATTAGAAGGAACTTGGTTGAAGAATATGTTCGTAAGCTTTGTTTTATCTTGGATCTCAAACTTACCCTTAGAAGTACCTCAATCATGGGTCCTTTCCCTCTTCAACTCCTTGTTCTTCCTATTGAGCCTAGTCTTCTTAACTTGTTAAGAATGTACCATCAAATGAGAAATGTCCATGTTGTCATGAAATATTGCAGCCCGACATTCTTCCACAATATCATTGGAAACCCCTGTCACAAAACGTCTCATTTTATCTCTAGGATTAGACACCAAAGAAGAAGCATACATGGACAAGTTGATGAACTTCAATGAATATTCTTGAACAATCATACCTCATTAACAAAGGTTGATGAACTCTTTCACTTTTTACTCTTTTTTATCTCCTGGGAAGAACTAAAGACTTCCCAACTTATGCTACTCCCTCTCAAAGACCTATTGTCATTCCATTGAGTGTACCATGTTTGAGACACATCCTTGAGTTGATAAATTGTTAGATCGACCTTCTCATTTGAACTCACCCCCATAGCATACAAGATCTTCTAAACCTCATCAAGAACGTCTTGAGGTTCTTCATTCAACTTAGACCCAAAGATCATTGGAGGATTCTTCCTTGTGAAGTCTCACAAATGAGAATCCATGGTACTAATATTTTAATTTAGACGGGTTGCAACTTCCCAGTTTGCAGGAGCTGCCACAGCTTGGGCTTGAGTATTCATGTCTTGAGCTTAGTAGTCATGACTCGATACAAGTTTAGGAAAGCCTCCCTTATTTCTCCATCTGACATGACCGAAGGATTGACCGTAGCTTGGCCATCTAGAGGAACTTATTCTACAGGAGGAGCTTGGTTACCTTGGGGAGGAACTCCCGCATTAGCAATCTCCTCTTCAAACCTTCTAAGGACTGCCATTCTAGTAGTCATAGCCTATACACAAGAAAAATATTAAAAGAAAAGGACTTATAGAGTTTAGACTCTTGAGTCACGACTTAAGAATACCAAAGAAGTGAGAATATCATAAGCATCACATAGCCTCTCATTCATAAGAGTAGCGCTCTTCACAATCATTAACAAAACTCTACGTAGATGTGGGTTTGTGAGACATCATTACTAAGATTATTTAATCTCATGCTCTGATACCAAGTTTGTTACCATGGGAGGGTACCCCTTAGACGTAATCAACGCATTCGTCCTCGAAGAGGCCTTAGACAATCCATTGGAATAAATCATCACATTTCATAGGTAAATAACATGGAAAAATTAAAAATTTACATTTTAAGTTTACATAGACTTCTCATATATCAAAAATAGTCTACAATCGTGTCACATAAACCATCTAACATAAGAGTACAAGATTTGGGACATAGTCCCTACAACATTACAAAATGTCGCATAAGAGAATACTGTATAGTCTTTAAAAATAGGAAATAGAAAAATCTCTAGAACAAACAAATAATATTAACTAGAATAATAAGTTTCGTCCTTAGAATTGAGTACTCACCAACTTGGGAATCTATTTAAGATTTTTTTAAAATTGGCCTTGGAACCCTTTAATGGCCCGAACCTACATTATTAAAGAATTATAGAGAATATGGGTTATTACAAACCAAATTTATAAGTATGGATATATACAAGTAAACCATTCGAAGACATGCACAAAGGGTTATTCTAGTATAAACATGCCAAATTTACTTTGTAAGCCTTTCATGCACATTCCATGAACATATACAAGTCCATACAAAAACAACAATAAGACATATATTATTCATTTTCAAGAGTAACATCATAACTAAGCCATAATCAACATTTCATACTTTAGAGTCCATTTCATCAATACATCAAAAAACCTTACTCATAACCCCAATCCAAGTCCATTAGTGCAATGTATATGTGAAGCCGCATAATCCCCACATAAACCAACTAAGCTTGCAAAGAGATCATAAGCATTGCAGTTACCTCATATAAAATCATTATAAGTGTAGTTAACATCATTCATATCAATTTATGCCAACATCATGCATGTCAAATGAAACCAATAATCATATAAAACCAACATCATACACACACACACACACACACATTATTCATACAAAAATAAACCACCCTAGAGCTCTCCTCAAGGTCCACTTGTTCAATGTATTACTAAAGACCCATATCCTTACCTACACTATGTTACACCCCTTAAGTAGTCCTTGTTAGTGTTCAGCTTCATACTTTCATTCATTCATTTTAAATTTTGGGAGACTTAGCCATAACCAACATTAGACCATATGAGCTAAATATGGAATGCGGTATCAACCCCTCACACTGAAAGGGGGGTATCCTACTTGCCAATGTATGACATAAACATAATCGTAGCATCTAGGTGGATTCACTAGTTAGGTTTCCTATGGGGGCACATGGTTAATGAACTAGGAGGTTTTTCCTAGAAACCCTCTTTATGCTAATTCGCATTGTAGTTTCCACCTCATGAGAACATTGGGGGAACCTCCCTTCCTTTGTCAAGGAACACCTCTTATTGTCAAGTTCACTCGGTACTAAGATAACTTCCATTTTTAAAGAACTTTTGAGTATTTCTTAAACATAAGTTCATATGATAGGCCTTAGGATATTAAGCCCTTATACAACATATACATAGCTCATCGGTCATATGATGATAATGTCCTTTCATCAAAGCCAAGATAATGTGAGATCACTCCTTCATGATATAATTATTAGATTAGTATGATAATTACCTCACAATTTCACATAATAACATACCTATTATCATCTCACAATTCATCACATTGATAACATGATCATAATTTCATAACTTTATCATTCATACTTCAGTTTAGCAACATTACCAAGGATAAGCCAACAAAAACATAATAACAATAACTAGTTCATGACCATGAAGGTCTTACCAATGGCCTCCATGAAATCCATTCAAGACTCAATTCCCAATTCATTATCAATACCCATAAACCAATTATCCTTATCATACAATGACCAATTATATCGCAACACCCATAATTTCATTATCTCTAGCCATCTATTTACAAAATCTAAAGGTTAGGGTTAGTGTTAGGGGAAGAGAGACATTCATGGACTCTTAAATAAATAGATCAAAACCCAACACTACATGAAAATAGGCAGTCAATGAATTAAATAACATGATTAACACAAGTATATTATTTGATACATTCATCACTACCAAATCAATCATAACCAAGATCCAAGATTTAGGAAATTTGTGGGAAGAACATGGATAAAACTAAATCTCAATTAAACAACATCAATTACCCACCAATATACGGTTAAATAACCCTAATAAATCACAATTTTTCATAATTAACTCACAATTTCAATTTTAAAAGGACGCCCATTTATAGAAAAAACCCTTGAATATGGGTGATTTTTGAAATCATCTTTGAATGAACCTCTTGGGGAATATAAATAAAGAGTTAAAGAATACATAACTTTATGAATACTTTAGAATCAAATTTGAGTAGAAAACTTGGAAAATTGGTTTTCTTCTTCAAGATCCAATGATCTTCAATAGAGGTTGGGTAGAAAGAGAATTTTATCTAGTAGTGAGAGTGATTTGGATTTAAATTGGGATTTGATTTGGGTTGGTGAATATGGTATAAAACTGACTTAAAATATGTATATACCCCTCCCCAAAAATACA
This sequence comes from Solanum lycopersicum, assembly GCF_036512215.1. NCBI lineage: Eukaryota > Viridiplantae > Streptophyta > Magnoliopsida > Solanales > Solanaceae > Solanum > Solanum lycopersicum. Next base: position 34,264,712 of record NC_090800.1, on the reverse strand, counting down.
TAAAAGAACCTTCACTTAATTGGACCTTTTTGTGAAGTCAAACTTGACTTCAAATTTCAGATTTTTCGCCAGGGAACAAGACCGGGTCACTGTGTTGTTGCCACAAGAATTCCGAACTTAATCTTTTAGACAGTAGAGAACACGATGTGGAATAAATATTTTTGTACATGGTGAACCATTTTCGCGACGCGTACTACTTTAATGCATGAAAAATTCCTGCTGCCTTAGGCAGCTTGTTTGGCCAATAGGTGGGTCCTCCTCATGGACCCCTAGGTTTGTTTTTAGGGGGTTCAGACCAGAAATTTTTGAAACTAAAAACATTATTTACCTATTTAAAGTACTATTTTTACAAGTTTTAGATTTCATACAACACTCCCAAACCTTCACAAGACCGAAGGACATTTACTAGTTTGATTTCACTTGTTTCCGGATGTCATGATCGTCCCTTGACGTTTAGGCTCTAATACTTCTAAGTCAAGTTTATGATCCTTATTTAGGCCTGTAAACACTGACTTAAAGCATTATACACTAGGTGATACTCTAGTGTATGTCCTTGGATTTCCCAGGTATTACATTTTAGGACAAATCTAAGTTATGTAAGGTTTAGGGAAATCTGCAAATGAATGTGACAATTAATGATGAATTTGATCACTTGAGTGGTTAGAAAATATATGAGGGGTGACTGTACGGCTTTATGGAAATGAATTTTGGTGAGTAAAACTTCCAAAACTGATCTTAGGGTGAACTGGAAGTTTTCAAACGTTAAGGGTTGAAGGTGTGTTGTGGAATAGGAGTTTGAAAAATAATATTACTTTTTGTCTCTGTGTAAGCTACCACTGAGGGTTTAGTTCCATAAGGGCAGGGGCGTTGTGGAAGGTTCGTTCCTACTATGGAAGGATAGTCGCGACTTAACTTAAGTAAAAATGTAAAAAATAGTATTTCCTGAAAAAACACTCATTCTTGAGAGTTAATAGAGTACCCAGGGAATGTTCTTGACATCTTTCTACAATTTTTTGCACTCAAGGTATGATTTTTACTCCCTTAATGTGTTTCAATCTGTAGAACTTAGATTCATGAGTAATTATCATTTGTGGAAGGTTTTGACCCGAGGTTAATGGTGGAAAGATCTCTAAATGATAATTAGGATCTTGGGTTTGGTCTAGGATTGAAAATGTAAATTATAATCCAGGTAGTTAGGCCTTGTTTACTGATCATTGCATTAATTATTGTTTTTAGACCAGGCACAAGTTGAGAGAATTTGGAAAAGGAAGAATGAAGTGTCTTAGGAGGATCCAAACTTAGTTTCAAGGTAGGTGATGGTTTGATTCCCTGTTTGTGTAATATATACTGCTTAATTGCTTCATTGTATGCATGTGTGAATGTGAATAGTTAAATGAGAGTCTAATCTATTACAATGAGTATATATATGAACAATTACATGCTATGAATCCATTACTTAATTGGATAGCTATGAGCATTTCTTGTTATGGGTGCGATTGTGATTATGGTTGTGCCAATTGGATTGGATGTCACATTTCGATACATATATTGTATTGGGTATCACGTTCCGACACATATATTAGATCTGGTGTGAGGTTTCAACTCGTATATTTGATCGGGTTTCACGTCGCAACAGATATATGATTTGGTGTCACGTTCTAACACATTAAAAGTTTGGGTGTGGTTTCCATGCGAGGACCATTTTGATAATTACATTCATGTCTATTGTCGTTCATATATGGAACTTTATGTTTCTCTTGAAATGATAATTGATCTATGCATTATGTATATGTGTGTTTACTATGTTGTGATTGCTTGCTATACCTATTGGAATAGTTGTGTGATCGTGCTAGTACATTGTGGTTGTGTACTGATACTCCACTTGCTCGTTGTTTGTTCAGTACAAGGCATCTTCAGGAATCTATGGATAAACCCCATCAGGATATAACTAATCGAGAACGAATCCAAGGGTGACCCAATATTTCCAGTTTCACGACTCGAGAGTACTCACAAGTCGTAAAAAGGTGTACTTGACCCCAAAGGAGTATTGTAATATCCTCTTAGTATTAAATCATCACATAAGCAATAATAATAGTATGGAATTAAAACTTTTCTCAATAAAGTAAACAATCGAATATGATTTATTAAATGACGGAATTCTATGTATCAACTTAGTCATCTTAGACACAACATCATAGGGACACTGCCCTTTAAAATCCAATGAAAACTACTAAGAGTCTATTACATCAAAAAGGAAACTTAAGAGTTTTTTGTCATCGAATCCATGAAGCGGTACCAACTCATGGAGATTAGAAATCCAAGCCTTCAACTAGAGAGTCCACCTAGAAACCTCAACCTACACTTGTAGTAAAAGTATTCATAAGATGGTGTTAGTACAATTAAGAACCAAGTATGATGACCATGCAAAAATGTCTTAAAAGGGAAATTCTGTTGAAAGTCATTCTTTTATGTCATTTTAGTAAAACTTCATGAACATTGAACAATAATAGCATAATATTAATCACAACCTATATACGTGTCATAATATCTTATTTAAGACATTCCCTTTAGCTTTTTTACTTTTAGATCAAGTAGACATACTTCAACTAGTTTAATCATGTCATACATGAACATATACATTTAAGTAGATAATTTTATCATTTGAGGCCTCTACCTAAAGTTACCCTAAGACCCACTTAACTAAGACATCTTTCCACACCTAAGTTTTCCTCAAGGCTAAAATAGACAAGAATCTTTGCATTTCAACATAACATACTATGTAACTCATTTAATCAATAAAAAAGAGGCATGTGTCATATTATAGAGTTAATGAGTCAACATTCTTTCTTAGCTTCATTTAGAGGACTATAAAACATTAGTCATGAGGACTTAGGGAACTCACTTGTGAACCTTTAAATCCTAGCCGTTCCATGTGTAGATAGCATCACATACTACTCCCTATACGTTGTAGTACCTATAAATTAACTAGAGTGCACACCCTATAAAATGGGAATAAGACTTTAACTGACATAGACCATGCAAGCTAGACATGGAATACAATGTTTTATCCCCACATCATAAAGAGGTTATCCCCTTGCCTAAGGTAGACAGCTCATCTAGATTTAGAAAATCCATAGCTAGGACCTATGAGGGCACATAGTTTGTGATATAAAAGACCGTTATTGAGATTCAGCCTATCGTGGGGAAAATCTCCATCGAACCATATCCACTCCGTGCTTGGCATACATTCCCATAAATAGTTTCGATAATAATATATTGGTGTGCTCAAGGAAGCCTCCAACATTAGGCCTACCCACCCAAGACACATACACATGATAGTCCACTACCATTAGGTCTACCAATAAAAGGTATAGATTATAGCTCATTAATATTCCTTAGGAAAGGTCACCACCTTTAGGTCTACCGCTCCTAAGTAAATAATTTCACACAATATGGGGATCACTACCATTAGGTCTACCGCTTCAAGTTTATACATTCACATAGGTTCTAGACTCATCGTGAAGGGCCACCAACTTTAGGTCTATCGATTCAAGATATAGTATAAAATACCTAATTAGTTATTCACAGGGAGGCTACCAACATTAGTTCTACAAAACCAAGACATTTATTCTTTTATCCAAGAAAATGCTATCAAGTATAGGTCTACTAAAACATGATAAATTACAAATTAATTCAAGATAGTGTAAAAGAGGATGAACCAGCCTACCACTTCAAGATATACATTCACATTTTTATTTATTTATACAAGAGTAGGGTGCCTAAGACTACCAATTGAAGAGTAGTTAGTGAGATTACACTCTCAATCACAACATATTCACATTATATATAAGATCATCACTCTATCATTGAATAACATATAGATATACGTCAAAATGTGATAACCTTAATTCCATTAAGTTCACATTCATATAGCTAACAAATAAACACCTCCACCATAAGTGTATCACATATCAATACATGACAATTCTATATCAATTCCATATTAACATGAAATTAGGTAAAAACTTTCCCTTTAAAGGAAATAATCACAATTCATCAATTCACCAACACCACCATAATTAAACGTAGATAATGATACAAATCAACAATCTAAATCAATCTACATATGAATTTGTCATCATTCATAATCAACAAATTCACTTCATAAGGTCAAATTTGAGAAATTGAGAGAATTCATAGGTTTGGGGAGTTTTTCACCTTAAATCAACTAAAAATCAATATAATTGTAATTTATCATTTGAAAACATTTGATACAAGAACCTATGAGATTGAGTGAAATCTGAGTTTTTTCATAAACATTGGAAACTTGAAAACTATTTTGAAACTGGCTCTAGGGTGAGGCTACCCTAGATAAAGCATCACCATACCTTATAATCAAATATTCCCACGAAAATCACTTGAAAACTAGGAGAGATTGAACTTTAAACCTTACCTCTAATGGAGTTTTCCTTTAGAGAGGTATTTGGAGTTCACGAGAGGTTTCAAACTTTGGGGTGTTGAAAATAATAAAGTCTAAAATATGTTTAAACACTTTTAATACTATTAAAATAAGGTAATAAACCTAAAATATCATTCAGTACATTTATAGGAGCTTGGGGATGAACTTACCAATTCACCCCTCTCTTGGTCGTAACTTGCACCAGCAAAATAGTTCCCATCCACGGATCCAATCCACATATCGTGGATTGGTTGATGGCTCGTGATGTCAATATGTGGTTTGGGACTCAGGATCTTAAAATAGTAGCCAAATTTCCCTAGACTAACTCTTGACCTTTGGAGAAAGTCTACAAATTGTAGATCAATCTACTGCACGTGGTTTGTTTTTGTACGTCACAACATTTTTGCAACTTGGTGTTTGAACTTTGTGTCATTCTCAAGGAACCTTAGGGTTGTCCTTGGGGAGTTGTATCCGGAAGTTTAACCCCTAAATATGATGTTCTAAGTATGAGAACCATTTATTATTATTTTAACATCCAAATGGCACTCCAAACTTCAATGATAAGGCATTAGGACTCAGTAGTTCAAATGACTAGTTTCGGGATGTTATAGTTGTTCCCTAACGTTCGACCCCAAAACTCTATAAACTAAACTTCAAAAGCAATTCTTATCTTTTTAATCAAGTTACAAACAACAAGCACACCATATGAGGCTCCAATTCTGCCTACTCTATTTTAGAGTCATTACATATTCCCTCACTTGGGAATATTCGTCCTCGAATGAAACATTAAGCACATTATGAGTAATGACACAATATTAGAAGACCTCATTAAAGCATGAAAAATAAAAATATAGTCACACAACTTGGAGGAAACATCCATTCCATATAAACAAGTTAAAAACACAAAAATCAAGTAGGACTACATATACAAACTCATTATTAGCCAAAACTTCACATTCTTTATTTTATTGGAGGAAATTATTCTCCAAAGTACATTATGCTCGTAACAACAATATTTTAGGTAATTTATGCAACTTTTTTCAATAATATATTTAAGCATGTTAAACATTTAACCTCATGAAGCAATTAGGTAAATCATACTAGATACACATCAGCATGAGGAACTCATTCATTAAAAATTATTTTTTCTCATTAAACAATAAAATAACTAGAACATACATAACATAAAGAAGCTAGGAAAACTCAAGAATGTTGATGAATCCGAAACATAAGACAAGCTACAAGGTAACTCTAGGTCTCAAGCTTGAGTAAGAATAGAAGGGAAAGAGATAAGTGTAAGGAACTCTCATAACCTTGCTATTAATCATGTCATCCCCCACATAGGGGAAAACCCATCTAACGCTACCATGAATACAACATAAGAAATATCAATACACACTTACAACAAAAGGAACTATTACATACCGGTACCTTCATCCGAATTAGCTCCTAGCCCTCATTATCTTGAAGTGCATAAAGACAAATGTTCTTTTGAGCATCAATATTTGGACCACTAATGGAAGCTTGATTAGCCTCCTTTCCTCTATCCGTAAGAGTAGGAAAATCTTTTACTTGATCTTCATTCTTTCCACAACCATAGTACCCACTAGTACGGGCTAGACACTTCTAAAAATGTTTGTTTCAACAATTATGGCAAGTAGGTTTAGCAACTTGAGATCCACCACCTGTATCTTGGTTACCCTTATGAGCATTTGAAGAGTCTAAGTTGGAGCTCTGTTCTTGAACCTAGGTTGACCTTGCTCATCGGACCTAACCCTCTTCACATCCCTATTCATCCTCTTAAGTTTTTACTCCTCAATATATTGAATATACACAACAAGTCTAGATAGATCATATCATCATGGAGCATGGTATGACACTCTTCCTTAACTAGGTTGGATACACTAGTAACAAACCTACTAATCTCATATTTAGCGTTAGTTACCAAAGATGGAGCATACTTAGATAATAGGGTAAACATGAAGGAATACTCCTCAACATTTATGCTACCTTGCCTAAATCTTATAATTTGTAACGACTGGGGAGCACCCCCTAGACATCACCGACGTACTCAACCTCAAAGAGTAGTTTTCATACAAGTCTCTTAGCATAATTGTCATGGCGTAATGTACTTAAAATAATGTGGAATATTTAAAACCTTTTATATATTAATAGCAAAAAAAGCATTATATTAGTGAAGCTTCTTGGAGTGCTAAAAATAAAATTATTTATTTTCACCATGTTTTTAAAAAGAATACGATTAAAAAATGACACATGTGATAACCATAAAAATTCTCATTTTTCCAATCTTAAAAAAAGAAAATTTTAGTGCCACTTGTCAGCACTAAGAAGTTTCCTAATTTTTCAGCCTCTCCTTACAGTCAAGTGGCTTTCAGCTCCTCCTTTCTTTTATTCACAGGCACGGGAGGTTAAATTCCGATTGTTGTGAAAGTTACTGAATGAATCTATTTCACTCTAATTCGATCTAAGAAGAAAAAAATCACGCTCTGTAGGATTTGAACCTACGACATCGGGTTTTGGAGACCCACGTTCTACCAAACTGAACTAAGAGCGCTTTCTTATCACAATAGATACGACTATAAAGAAAAAGGATTCTTTTTGTACCCCCAATACATCTTGCATGCATATAGTCTCATAAAATGAAAATCTGTATGTCCAATTTGAATCGACCTCAATGGATCCCTCGTTACTGCCCAGGGGAGAAGAATAGGTAGGGATGACAGGATTTGAACCCGTGACATTTTTTTATCTAAAACAAAGGTGCTACCAAACTGCGCTACATCCCTTTCCATTGGTCTAAAACAGTGTCATTGTAGAGAATCCTTGCCCACCACTCTCCTTGTAGGTCGAGCCTCCTTTTCAATCACCCTCTACATCATTATTTTTTCCATAGATATCTAATTTATCTTGTCATTTCTTATTTTTTGGTCTTTATTGATTTATATACTCATCATCATCCTGCCGCTCCTACCAACGCTTACTTAAAACTAAGTAAAAAAAAGGGTTCTATAAAAGAAGCCCTTTGAAAAGTGAGTCTTTCCCGATAGAAAGATTTGCATGCAACAAAGATCCCAATTTCGTGTATCCGGTTAAGCAGGCCATGCCCGCCATCTTCCACCCAGACAAAAAAGGTGAGCGCCTAGTGCGAAAGGTTGCTTTACTAAGTAAGATAAGGAAAGAAGTAAGGGTGTAGCAGCTGCGCGAAAGCCGTTGAGACTTAGCGCATCACCCTTTCTTGCTCGATAGCGCTGTTTGTTGATTTTTGAAAGAAGGGGCGGAGCTTGAAAAAGCGAAGCGAGCTTAGAGTAGCAGCCTCTTACGTTTTTTCAGGCCCCTTTGATATCTTATTAGTCAAGCGCTAGCGCCCCTTTAGAGTAAGTCTTTTCTGTTATCAATGAAACCAAAAGAAAGAAAAAAAACAAGTGCCTTTCGTATAGATCGAGACTTGTAGCTTGATTCTTTACTCATTCCATCATGGTAAGAATTGCAGGAAATTGTTCGATAACACTTCTTCCTATTTCTTTCTCAATGATATCCGACGATGAAGACAATTCCCGTGAAACTCTTTCATTTCATAGAAGTTCATTCTTATTCTTACGAAGCAAATAGCATTTCCTATTGATTTGTCCCCTAGACTGGACCTATTCTGATTCTAAATTATCCGTCGCTACTCTATTCCCAAAAACTAGCAAAATCGAAATAGCGAAATTCTTGGGTCATCTCAACGGGTTCAGAAACCACACGTTTCTTTGGATCATCATAGCGTACTTCCATATATCCACTCATAGGAAGGTCTTTTCATAATGGATGAACCTCGAAACCATAATATGTTGATATACAACGTAGATCCGGGTGATTGATGGAAGAAACACCAAACATGTCCCAAACTTCTCGCTCCCACCGGATGGCTGATTGAAATAGATTGACTATCGGAGATATTCGTGTTACTTCGTCTGCACTAGTTTGTACACGAATGCGTGAGTTATACCGAATAATCAGTAAATTATAGACCACTTCAAATCTTTATTTTCGAGAGGGATATCAACTCAGCAAATATCGATCAAAACTTGAACCCTTGTATAGGTATGCAATTTCATAAAGCGCAACAATTGAAATATGTAGTCCGTATAGGTATCAAATTTATTCCCATGTTCCAATCTTTCCATTTTTTTGACCCATTTCTTGGGTAATGTCTCCCAACTATATTTGAAAATGAATTGGTTATCCATAAAGAGAAAAAAAGTTTTCTTCTAGTTCCGCTTCTTGCTCTTCCAATTCAGAAAGACTTGTCGGAAATCGCCGGTATGGTTGGTCCGACCAAGAAAGGCATGGGACTTTTGGGCATTGCTTGGGTCGAGCTAGGCTACCTAGTGATTTACAAGCACCCTCGTTGCACACTTTCTATATATCTGTCTCCATCCAATCAAAGACGTCCATGCCATAGAGAATCAGGCTCGGAAAAAATGAGACTAGGGACCATGCTCCCCGCTTTCTTCCTGTGTTTACTATTAGAACACAAGCCATGAAACTCAAAAGCACAACACAAGCACCCTTACTAGTTTTGGAGTTTTCGCCCTTTTCTTCCGGCGAAGGTAAATTGTCACAAAAGTTTCTCGTAGAACGTGAGCATTGAGGCTTTCATCGAAACAAAGAGAGAGGAGCGAAAAGCCACTTGACTGTACGGAAAGGGGTATGTATACTTTTTTTGTAAAGAATGAGGGCTACTTCACGAGCCGCTACTAATAATCGAAAAGGTTAACAGCGGGTTCTGTCTATAGTGACAAAGGGAACGTTTCCGTCGGAGCCATGGAAAAAGTATTCACTACTGCTTACAGCACCTTCATTCACTCGTCTTGCTACTTCGGAACTGTTCAGTGGACACGTGGAGTGGAACATCTCTCTACAATGTTGCGTAGGTAGACTGATTATTTTTGGTGACTGTCTCTAGTTGTTTAGAAAGAGTTCTGTTGCTACCAACTTCTTTTTAGTAGTCAAGTAGATCTACATGCTCTAGTGGATCTAAAGTAGGTTTATGATTAGCAACAAAAAGAGGTGAGGTTCTGCTTTCTTACCTGAGAATATTTACAAGGGGGAAGCGTTGAAAGGCATATGAGTGCACCTATCTTAGATGAATACCAACTCAGTCTGCTCCTACTGCGCAAGAGTCTCAGTCGGTCGGTGCCGGGTCCGCCCCTATACGACAATATTTGCCTTAGGAGTGGTTCGTCCATCAAGCTACTTTGTGGGCTAGGGGACCAGACTAGTGACTGCTGCAGTTGTTATCTGCGGGGTATGTGACACCCCACAAGTTGACTAGTGCTGAGCCAGGAGATTTTCCTTTGGATCGTTACAACGCTCGTTGAACGGTTCAAGTAGAAGTGAATAGGTAAGAATTAGAAAGCCCCATATCAATCCATATCCATAGGAGACAATATGAGCAAAAGACATGAATCCCTAAATCCCGTAGAAAAGAACTCACTCCGGGGGGGTGAGGGGGTATTCAAAACGGGGAGCCGCGGGTTCTTTCTTTCCTTGTAGGAAAGTTCTTGGTTTGGTATGGCATTAGAGAAAACTTGTTATGGTTATGCGGATATATAGAAAAGGTGGGTGGGGCTTCAGGCGGCTTCTTTTATGAATAGTTTCAATCAAAATTCCATCTATTGTAGCTAGTGATTACCCGGGTCGGTGTGTGATCTCCAAAGGTGAAGTAACCCTTCAAATGCTCTCTCCGCCCATGCCGAATACCCCCAGCCGGTTCCACCGGGTAAGGCCAGGAGCTGGTTTGGGGAATCACGGGGCCTTACTTATTTAGGGGGACTTGATTCTGAAATGGAATGATTGATAGAATCGATATTTCATAGAAGAATGACCGAGACCATAAAATCCTTTCACACCCACACATGTGGCTGAATATATAAGGAAGTTCACACACCCTGGAAAAATCAATCCTGTATCGCTGACTTGCCAGCTTGATTGCTTGTCATATTTACCCTTTTCTTAGCGGTGGTTTATGTCTGGTCCTTTCGGGTCGCCTGACCTGGGATGATGGCGCTTCGTAACGGCTTGTCTGGAGTCCAGCGGCTCTCTAAGGCTTCGATGTACTAGTACCTGCCACCAAAACATCGTGAAGGATACAGTGAACGTCTTTAAACTAAGTAACACAAGACAATTCATTGAATGGTTGTTGGCTCTACCGGAGGAGTCTGAAATCAACAACATGTAACTGCTTGGGCATTTAGTCTTCAGCTGCTTGAGGAAGCATGTGAGAGGATCGATGTTGATTAGAAATGGGGTTAAAGCAGCCAACAACGCATCCCCCTTTACTTAGTAGGGATTGTAAGGCTAGACAGTTTTTTTCCTTTCCTATCCAGTATTTTCAATCCAAGCCAAAATAGGAAAGCCGCAAGCACCACTAGGCCCGGTCATCGGTTGAGCGTCAGTAGGGTCCGATATTCATTCCTTACTCAAATAGGAAGGTGGCAATCTCAATCTAGCGGCGTGGTCCAGATCAAGCCTTTCCTTTGCAGATCCATGGGGTTTTTGTTTTGGTTACAAGAAGTGCTTCTTTGCTCGTTTGTAGAGCCTCGACTCGAGTTTCCGCTGTAGGATTGAGTGAGGTGACGAGAACTGAAGCCAAGGTTCCTTGCTACGCTCCATAGATGTTCATACGATTCTTGTGGATTTTGGGTGTGTTTGACTTCAGCCTCTCGTTAGGTCTTCACTGAAGGATTGTCCACCTTCTCAAGCCTCTCTACCATACCCTTAGGAAGTGACAATGGATGACTTCCATTACTAAATGGAAGAACTTTTCAAACTTGTTGATAGTTGTTCCCTGGTTGCACCCCACAATGGGTTCTAATTTACTAAATCACATGAATCTGTTTTCGGAACATCACATGAAGACTTTTTTAGGGGAGAATCACTCGGCGCGGGGCCTCCCGTTTGAGGTCAGGTGATGGTCAACAACTCAGGCAGGAAATGCTGAAATGAGGCTAACGATGCAAGAGCTCTTTTCCCCTTATATGCTCTAAAAAGGGGGTATGTCGGGTTTTTGGACCCTATGTTGAGTAAGGGTTCCTAACCTTCCAAAAGTGATAGGTATGTGTTTTTTCTTGTCACTCTTTCTATATCATGCCAACCTAAAAAGAGCGATGGAAAGTGGATTTCAGGTTCGATAGTCTCGAGAAGGTATTAGCCACTGGTGACCATACTTTCGTAAAAGCACCATTGGGTGGTGGTTCCTCTCCTTCCTCTTGAACCTCGAACAAAAAATTCATCTCGCCATCAGCTCGACTAAGATTTCCAAATCGAAAAAGTAAACTGAACTTTACTTAAGACGAAGGAAGTGAGTGCCGAAAAAAATCTGCTTTCTTAAGGCTTCAAACTACTAGTCATTAAGACTACTACGAATGAAAGGTAAGGAAGGCCTTTTCTTGACTTATCCTGCGTGCATTATACCTAACATTTTCACTTGATTTCAATCTCAACAAAGAAATGAAAACATAACTTTTTTCTCGCTTGCAGCGCCTCTTAGTCTTTTATTTTAGCCTGCCTTGTGAAGATCTCTCGAGTGTCTACGGCAGATCCGATCAGTCTCGTGATGGAGAGAATTTCCGATGTTGAAAGGTATCATCACGACAACTCAATTTGTCCGGTAAACTACTCGGGGCTCCCCATGGTTTAGTAAAAGGGAGGGGATATTTTTTCTTTATTCGGGGGTTCATTCATTATGAACTAAAAAGTGGTTGGCTGATTAGTGAGGCCTTAAAAACATCATAGAATTCATGATCGACCATTCCATTTTTGCTTTCAGCAAGTAGGTGACGTGAATCTATGCTTTCTATCTTTCAATCGGATACCAATTGCTTGGATGCATTTGAAAGCCTCGAGATGACTTGCGGAAAAATGCTTTCTAGGGTTGTCTTTTGTCTCCAAAACAAATCGGTCCATTTATTGATGGGCGAACGACGGGGATTGAACCCGCGCGTGGTGGATTCACAATCCACTGCCTTGATCCACTTGGCTACATCCGACCCTACCCTCCGCACAGGTTGAAGTCTCTATCTATGATCAAATGCTTTATGAACTCCCCTATAACTTCTTATCAAAGAGAAGCTTTTTCCTAGACTATAGTGGCAAGTCTATTGTTGTGTTTCGGAATTAGGGGAAACAAAGCTTCAACAAGTAGAAGCTTCCTGGCAAAGCTTCAAACAAAGAGGTTGGGCTGTTCACTTCATTGATTTGACTTCACTTTACTTAAGATTAATGATAGGGGTCGGGCGGGCAGTGAAGGCTTTAGTAGACATCGAGCGAGCTGCAAGCACCTACTCCTATCAAAATGAAAAGCAGCAAGCGGAACTTGAACTTGAAGAAGCGGGCCTCTATAAGAGAAAGCCATTGCGCGCTAGCCCCTTGTATAGGGTTCCAAACTTGAGCACCCATAAACTACAAGCTTTCTTTGAAGCCCCTACAACATGCGATATTTGATGAATCCCCTTTCTACAAATCTTTTTATAATATAAGAGAAGCTCTTCAAGCTTTCTTCGCATACTTGAGCGCATCCCCTTTCTATTAGTAAGGTTGTCAAATTTCCTTTTAGTTCTTTTATGATTATAATCTAAATAATAGGGGTAGGGGCGCTAATGAGCAAGAAAAGGGGTGCGCTAAGGCGCAACGGCTTTCGCGCAGCTGCTACGCCCTTGCTTCTTGCCTTATCTTTTACTAAGAGAAACTAATCTATATAGAAGCCCTTCTTTCTCAAAGTTAACTTTCTCCCTTCTTGCTTTAGTGAAATAGGGGGCGCTAACGCGACCTTCCTTCAACTGGCTTCACCCTATCTATTCATCTATTTTCTCAAATGTATCTCTTGTTCATAGATCTTGAAACTAGATCAAAATCCATTTCTTAATATATCTATTTATCGATAGAAAGATATAGAACTCTATATGGATCTATCTCCATATCTAAATATGGAAGAACCAACACTCAAAGAGCGTAACCAATGGGAGGCTCTCACCCTCTCCCCGACATTGTTCTCCGACGATGTCCCCTGGGCAAAAGGAGATGAAAGCCACTTGACTGTAAGGAAAGGAGACAACATTCTCTTTCTTTCTTCTTCCAATAAGGAAAAGTGGGTTGGTTCGTTTCATCCTCCTATCTACGCAATTCTCTGTCTTCGTTCATGATCATGTTGGACAAAAGGTAGTTGTAGAGGAGCGGAAAGCCACTTGACTGTAAGGAGAGGAGTATCCCTTGTTTTTTTATTTCCCTCATAAGCCTCTGCTACTTCCATAACATGGGCATTTGACGTGTTCCCCCATATATGTGGATTCTTATCTTCTTTAGTGATGTATGCGCACATCGGACCCCAGCCCTTTTTTCCCTGGATATAGCATTGCATTTGCTCGTACTCGGGAAAGACTTTCCTAATCTTGCTTGTAAAGCTAATTGTAGGTTCCCTCTCGACCTTTCCACCGATGTTATAATATAACCCTTCGATTCTAGGATGTGTATAGACTATTGCCAATTGAATAAGGTCACATTCAATAATAAATATCCTTTTCCAAGGATGACAGATCTTTTTGACTAGCTTCATGGTGTTTCTAGCTTTTCAAAAATTGATTTGAGATAAGGCTACCATCAATTGAAATTTATGAAATGTTACATTCCAAAGACAACTTTTAGAACAAGATATGGGCATTATGAGTTCTTGGTTATGTCTTTTGGTTTGACCAATGTTAGTGCAACATTTATGGATCTTATGAACAGAGTCTTCAAACCCTATTAAGATCAGTTTGTCATCGTCTTCATCAATGTCATACTGATTTTTTGAAGAAATGATGAATATCATGCTAGTCATCTCATGAATGTTCTACAGACATTGAAAGAGAAGGAACTATATGCCAAGTTCTTCAGGTGTATGTTTTGGCTTAACTCACTGACATACTTGGGCAACATCAATCCCAGTGATGGGATTAGAGTTGTAACCCAGAATATAGATCCAGTTCAGAGTTGGCCTAGACCCACGCCTCAAACTTATATAAGGAATTTCTTAGGTTTGAATGTCCATTAGGAGATATATCGAAGGGTTTTCATCTATATCATCTCCTTTTACCAATCTAACTCAGAAGACAATCAAGTTTCACTGGTCTGAAGAATGTGAGAAAAGCTTTCAAGAATTGAAAAAAAGATTAACTACCGCTCCGATTTTGACCTTAATAGAGGGTACTCAATTTTTTGTGGTTTTCTGTGATTCATCGAGAGTTTGTTTGGCATGTGTGTTAATGTAAAATTGCAATGTTATATATTATGCCTCTATACATTTGAACGTTCATAAGAAGAATTATCGTCTCATGACTTACAATGGGTTGTAGTAGTGTTTTCTCTAAAGATATGGTGTCACGACTTGTATGGTGTTCATGTTGACATATTCACTGGTCACAAGAGCCTCCAATATGTGTTCACTCGAAAGGATCTAAATCTCCGAAAAAGTAGGTGTTTATAATATTCAAGGATTATAACATGAGTATTTTTTTTACTGCCCAGGTAAGGATAACGTAGTTTCTGATGTCTTAAGCAGGTTATCCATGAGGAGAATCACCTATGTTGAAGAATTAAAGAGGGATTTAGATAAAGATGTGCAGATACTATCACTTCAGGGACTCAAACTTATGGATTCCCCAAAAGGAGGGAGAGTGGTGACTAATTAGGCTAAATCATCACTCATGTAAGAGGTTAAAGAAAAACAAGACCAAGACCCCATTTTTCTTTACTTGAAGGTGAATGTTCATAAGCAAAAAGTATTTGCTATTGAAAAAGGGGGAGATAGTGTGCATAAACTCCAAGGTAGATTATGTGTACCAAGGGTGGATGGACTCTAAAAAAGGATCCTAGAGGAAGCTCATAGCTCCAAATATTCCACTCATCTGGGTTCCACCAAGATGTATCATGATTTGAGAGAGGTATATTGGTAGGAAGGCATGAAGAAAGATATTTTTGAGTTTCTGTCTAAGTGCCTGAATTTCCAACTAGTGAAAGTAGAGAAACAAAGGCCTTGAGGTTTTTATACGACTAAAGAACTTCCAGAGTGTATTATGGGAGGTGATCAATATGGAATTTTTTCATAGGCTCGCTATGATCTCGTATACATTATGCGTCTATTTGGGTGACTGTAGATAAAATGACAAAGTTAACCAATTTCTTAT
Organism: Solanum lycopersicum; assembly: GCF_036512215.1. Classification (NCBI taxonomy): domain Eukaryota; kingdom Viridiplantae; phylum Streptophyta; class Magnoliopsida; order Solanales; family Solanaceae; genus Solanum; species Solanum lycopersicum. The sequence goes on along the minus strand of NC_090800.1, from coordinate 34,249,028 downwards.
CGTTAAAGACAACATGTTCGATCGAGGATTATAGTAAGTGTACCCTCCAATGGTGGATAGAATTGGTGGAGTTTTGGTCTCCATTATTTCATATAGAGGTGCACAATTTACTGCATAATTAATGAAATCTTTCCAGAAAGGTTTGGGTTCAAAGGTTGATGTAAGCATTGTTTTTCATCCTAAGATAGATGGACAAGTAGAGCGCAATATCCAGACCTTAGAATATATGTTGAGAGCTTGTGTGATCGAATTCAAAGGGAATTGGGATGATCACATACCTCTCATTGAGTTTCCTTACAACAATTGTTACCATTCAAGCATCCAAATGGCTCCATATGAGGGGCTTTATGAAAGCAGATGAATCTCCTATTGAGTGGTTCCATGTGGGTGAAGTAAGGTTAATAGGACCAGATTTAGTTCACCAAGACATAGAGAAAGTGAAAGTGTTTTAAGAGAGATTGAAAATGACACAGAGTCACTAAAATTCCTACACAGATGTTAGGAGAAGGACGTTAGAGTTTGTGGTGCGATTGGGTGTATCTGAATGTTTCACCCATGAAGGAGTTATGAGGTTTTGTAAGAAGGGGAAACTTATTCCCCAACATTTCGGTCCTTATAGAATCTCGAAGAGGTTTGTCAATGTAGCATATGAGTTTGAGTTACCCAAATAGTTAGATCGGTTCATCCGGTCTTTCATGTGTCTCTGTTGAATAAGTGATTGGCTGATCGTTCATTAATTGTCTAAATTGAGAATTTCGGGTTTGCTTATCCTAAGAAGAGATTCCAGTTCAAATTTTGGATCATCAAGTTCGCAAGTTGAGAACTAAGGAAATGGCATAAATTAAGGTCCATTGAAGGAACCAATTTGTTGAAGGAGCAACTTGGGAAGTTGAGGATGATATGAACAAGAGATATCCACATCTCTTTGAATCCATAGAGAATGCATATAAAGGTATTAAATTCTCTTCTAAGCACGTTACAAGACTATGTGTAAGCATGTATTACATGCTTTTGTTGGTTGCGTCCTAAAATAATTTTGCCACCTTAAGCTTAGTGAACATGTTATCATTCGAGGATGAATGTTCCCATGGGGGAGATATATTAACATCTCGTAAACTGAAATGGTTAGGATTACTCAAAGAAACTAAGAATAGTTATTTTTGGAAAGAATGGGATAAATATGGAAATTTTCCTAAGTGTAAAAATAAGTTTTTTGTTATTTTCAAACTGCTATACTTCTATCTTAGGATGAGTTAGGGTCAGTTTATTATAGGGTTGGAAATACCTCACAGAGATCTTTCCAAAGCGGCTGAGTTTGCGTATTTTCAATATTGTATGACGTAGATATGTCTATTGAAAATTTATTTATTGGATTGAGGAAAATACTATCCAAATTTCGGTAAGGGTAAAGTAGTCTTTTCACCCTACTATTTCCTAATTTTTTAAAGGGTTTATTGGGGGTAAAATTAATCCTTAAGTCTGTTTTTAGATTATTCAATACGCTTAGGGCTTGGGAGAAAAGAGAAGAAAAGAAAGAGAAAGGAGAAAAGACCAAGATTTTGCCAAGATCGTTGAGTGAGTTTAGTCGAGGGTGATCCCTTTTGTGAGATTTTTCTGTGATGGGTTCTTCCACCCACACAATAATATGATTAATTCAGTGCAATAATAGTAGATTGAATAATAAACATCGAAGTGCTTGATTAAAGTTTTTTTGGACTTCTTGTTTGTTGAGTTGTAGTATACCTTGGGTTTCTTCGATTCGTGTTTCGGGGCTATTTTACGATTTTGAACTATTGGGTGTTAAGAATTTTTCTGATCCTAAGTGTTTGGGTTGATATTTTTGGGAGTTTAGAAGGATTAGAATTGAATATCGAAGAAAAAAAGTCAGAAATCCTTTCAGAGAAGCCCTTGGGCACCGCTCTTGCCAAATCTCCTCAGGGTTGCCTCTGTCTGAGAGGTCCAAGCGTGCCGCGCCATCTTGAGCCCCTCCAAACAGTCTTTGTCGGTCACACTCTGGTACCCCGGGACTCTCATAGCGCCATGGTCACTTGGAGATCTCATTTTTTCCCCATCTTTTTGTACTAGTTCTAAGTGATGTACCTATAATTCCTAATTAGTTCCAACACTAGTTCTAAGTGATGTACCTATAATTCCTAATTAGTTCCAACACTCTAAAGTACATAAAATCATGAATTCATCCATAAATATGTGATCATGATCCTTGAATCTGTAATCCAATTGAAGGAAATTTAAAATCAAACTCAAAAAAGTTAAAAGTTAAGTCCAAAAGTTAAGAAGCAAGTCAAAGTGAGTTCTTAGAGTTTTATAGTCTTGAATAAATATTTTAACTTTGTTTTAAGGCTCAAGCTACATGTTTAACAAGAGTAATAAGCTGAGTTTAAATCTAAAATAGTTATTAAGGAACTAAGTATTCTGTAAGAGTTAAGTTTCATGCAAAGCAAAAAGCAATTAGTGAGTTCATTTCTCAAAAGCTACAAGGGAACAAAGTAGTTCCTACGAGTTGCAAATGTTTTCACATTTTGAGAAATAAAGGAAGCTAGACTTCCACGAAGCCTTTGTCTAGTTTTAGAAAATGGGAACTATGATTTCCAGGAAACCTTTTAAATATAAGTTTGAACAATTACCTCAAACCAGAGAAGAAGTTTATTTAAAAACATATGAGCTGAGTATTTTGGGAGTAGTTGGAGTATCGATATGGGAATGCAAGCTCATATCAACTCAAATATCCATAAACCATGTAGCTAGCGTGGACAAATACAAGTTCATACTTTTTGGATGAATCCTTAGTGCTTTTTAGCATAGACTAGTAGATCTACTTAGTATTTCAAGTTCTACACCGACAACAAAGTATAGAGCGTTCCTCTTGCAACGTGAGGTGAGTCGTTTTACCATCTCTTAGGCTCATAGTGATGGTTTTCACTTAGATAATCTCCAACAGAACCTATATTCCTTTCATGCATAAGTAAAGTTGAATTTATTATTTCATTTCCTTTAATGAACTAAGTGTTTACACAATTTTACAAGCTTTATATATTGCATGCCTCTTTACTACTTTATATTGAGTTATGACTTCTTGAGTTGAGTTGAGCATAGGTAAGTTCATTCTTAATCCTTTCAAGCTTACTAGTTGTTGTTTAGAATTTCAACTCGCATACTCGTACATTCGATGTACTAATGCCAACTTGCCTACATTGTCTTATGATGCAGACATAGGTTAAGGATCAGCATCCAACGCCTCGTCGATCCAGCTTGAGCATTCAGATTCAGTTGAGCCTCTTGCATTCTAGAGAACTCTTTAAGTCATTTCTGTATTTCCTTTACAGAATGTAGTAGGGGTTTTCGCGACATTCATCTTAGTAGTGGTAGAGGTTTCATAGAAAAATATATATTAAGACAATCATTCTTGAGTCTCTCTTTATTTAATTATATATATATATATATATATATATTGAACCTAAACCTTTCTAAAACGATTTCCAGAATAGTGTAGTAAATTATGCACGTCTATCTGAAATGATGGAGACTAAAATGCAATGAAGTCTTACTACCTCTTGGATATAAAACTTGGCATAATCTTATGTTGAATAGGTAGTCTTCACCGACAGAAAATATATTGCTTTTGTCATTATGTCGACAATCACCGGAATAGAATAATGTTGTATTTGAGACCTTGGTAAACCTGTGAAGAAGACGATATTATTCATCTCCCACTTACACTTTTGATGTTCTATATTTTGACTAAAACCTCCAGTCCATTGGTTCTCTACTCTAACTTGTTGGCAATTCAAGCACTAGGCAAAATCAATTCCCTTCTTCATACAATTCCACCAATATACTTCTCTCAAATAGTGGTACATCTTTGTGGAGCCCAGATAAATGGAATATCTGGACTTATGAGCTTCCTCCATGATACTCTCTTTGAGTCCATCCACCATAGGTACACACAATCTACCTTGATATCTCATACACAATCCCCCCTTTGTTCAAATGCCAATACTCTTTGCTAATAACATTTGATTTCAATTCAAGCAAAATGGTATATTAGTATTCCTTCCCTTTTACCCCTGACAGTAGTGATGACTAAGCTCCATTAGTCACCACTATTCCTACTTTTGAGGAATCTATAAGTTTGATTCCCTGGCATGCAAGTCTTTGCACATCTTTCGCTAACTCTCTCTTTCCACCTCCATAAGGGCAGTACTACCCATAGATAACATGCTTACATAATTTTCAACCATATTAGACTTACCGAGTTGGTAAAGAATACTCATGTTATAATCCTTCAGTAATTATAACCACTTCCTCGGTATGAGAATGAGCTCTCTCTAGGTGAACACGTATTATAGAATCTTATAATAAGTGAATATATCTACATGAACACCATAGAAATAATGACGTCATATCTTCAATGGAATAACTACAACACCCAACTCTAAGTCATACGTTGGGTTGGATAATTCTTCTCAGTAACTTTTAACTATCTGGAGGCATAAGCTATAACTCTTCCATTTTTCATAAGAATACAACCGAAAAAAGTAGATCCATCACAATACACCACAAAACCTGGAGTACCTTCTAGTAAATTTAAAATTGGGGCAGTAGTCAATCTCTTCTTAATTCTTTAAAGGTCTTGTCACATGCTTTAGACCATTGAAAATTCACTGTTTTCTGAGTCAACTTCGTCAAAGGAGACAATATAGATGAAACCCCTCTTCAAACCTTCTATAGTAGCCAGCTAAACCCAATAAACTCCTAATGTAAGTTTAAGAGGTGTGTCAAGGCCAATTCTGCACTAATATAATCAGCGAAAACTACGTGGCTCAAAATTTCCACTGAATCAAGCCAAACTTAAACTTAGAGAACTTGTCATGAACTATTCTGATATCACTAGCATGATTTTCTTCATTCTTTGAATAGATTAGTATTTCACAAATAAATATGATGATGAACATATTTATTACAAGGTTTGAAGACAATTCATGAGATCCATGAACGTTGTTGGTGTATTAGTCAAGCCAAAGGACATGACCAAAAACTCATAATGACCATATCTGGTTTTAAAAGTTGCCTTTGGAATATCACATTCCCTTGCTCTTAACTGATGATAGTCTGATCTTAGGTCAATTTTGGAGAAACAAGCACCCTGAAGATTATAAAAAATATAACTAATTCTCGGAAGAGGATACTTATTATTGACGATAATCTATGCACGTCCTAAGGGAACCATCTTTATTTCTCATAAACAAGACTAGAACTCCCCAAGGTGAGACACTTGGTGAGACCCTGAAGAACTTCACTGTACAGTGAAATGAAGTAACTGTAAAGTACTTCCAAAAAATGTGATTAATCGTTTAAATGTTATCTTATGTATTTGTAAGTTGTTAAATGTTTCTCTTATGATTATACTGTTGTTTATAAATTAAAAGATCCATATTTCTAATAAAAGTACGTTTTTATGATTTTCATGTATTATATCATACTTAGTACATGTGGTTGTACTAATTCATGCTTTTATCTATCTCTATAGTTGTTGGTAGGTGAGGAGCATTTGGAAAGAAAATTTTGGATCATAGCATTATTCAAGTGAAGTCGAAGTATGTTCTCAATTAACTTGAGGGCATACATACATGTCTTTTATGTCTTCTATTTCAAAGTATTGTAATAGACTAAATATTTCAATATTAGTATTGTGTATGGTTCGTGTACCAAAAGTATTCTCGTGTCTTAATTTTGATGAGATTGAGACTTAATATATTGTATAACTTTATATGAAACAGATTTTAAAGACTATGAAATGTTTTGTGAAAAGTATTAATTCCGCACTAATTTTCATTATGTATATGCGATTAATGATATCTAAGGGCATGTACAAGACATCCGAGACGTCAAGTACGCCGTGTTTCAATCTGAGATTGACCCTAACTTTTAGGGTGTGATTTAGGGATTTGACAACTTTGATGACTTTCACTTGACTTGGTTCTTGACTTTGATCTTAAATATTACTTGAATTTGACTCTTAATTGCTCTGTGAATTCAATTATGGATTCAGGGATTATGATTTGTGTTTGGAAGGATCTCATGTAGTTTAGAAATTATTTTAGATAGCTAAACATGAGAAAATTTATGAAATCATAGTCTTGGAACAAATCCGCAACACGGAGATGCTCCAAATTAATTATTCACAAACCTTAATCTTTAGACGGACAAGTCTGCGTCCTGTCCGCACACGGAGCAACTTTTGTTTCCTGAGGGAACAGGTCTGTAGACATCAACATTACTATATTACTATATATCTGTCCTATACAAAAAACTCACCCAAATCCATAATCAAATTTCTAAATTTTGATATCAACTAATATATCAAGTCTAATTCCTTCCTAAATATTCAAGCCTAGGGTTAAGTCTCCATTTATCTAATAGGATAACTCTAATGTAATTTATAAAATATAATACACTTAATGTTTAATTATTTATCTCACTATATGAAAACTTATTTTATAATATGATAACAAAATAATAATATGTAAAATTTGAAATCACCTAGATACAGAAACATGGTATGCCTAACTTAAACTGTCTAAATAGAAAGATACCCTACGTAAGACAACCTTAATGATTGAATTATCGAATGAAAATAATTGTCAATCATCACCCAACAGACAGCTGCCAGTATATTGGTAAAATCAGAAACAAACCTGAAGTAGTAATTTACGGCAGGGTTCACGGATTGTGACAGGAATCACATTTATCTAATAACAAAATAACTTCATAACCTTCCATTTTATGGTCTAAAATCTCATATGAATGGATGATCTGATAATAAAAATAAAGATTGACCAAATTAGAAGATCCAATGATTGGTAAGGTAAATTACAATTCAAGAACACCAATCATCAAATCCATGATAATTATAATATGAAAATCTGTCCTCTTCTTAATCAGAGACAACAATTAAATCAAATTTAAGATAGTCAGCCAAAATACACCTCCTTATTTCTTATTTATAATTTTCCACCTCTAACTTAATGGTCAACTAAATTCTACTCCTCCATGTATTTTTCATTAAGTGTTTCTAAGCCAAGTTGTATAATCTTATACATTAAAAGTGGTTAAAGTAGACATCCATAATATTATATATCTAGCCTATATGAAAAACTCATTCAATTCCATAATCAAATTTCAAAATTTTGATATCAACTAACACATCAAATTTCCTTCGTTCCTAAATATTCAAACCAAGGGTTAAGTGTCAATTCATCCAAATAGCATAACTCTAATAGAATTCATATATGACAATACACCTAATGTTTAATTATATATCTCACTAAATTAAAACTTATTTTATAATTTGATAAGAAATAACAATATTTAAAAATTTAGATCACCTTGATACAGACACACGGTTGCCTAACCTAAAATCTCTACAATGAATGATATACTACGTAACCCAACCTTAATGATTGAATTATCTAATGACAATAATTGTCAATCATCACCAATGGAAAGCCACCAGTATAATGGAAAAGACATAATTGTAACACATTACCGCACATCAATCCAATTTTCTTATTCATGTTGGTGATTTCATTCTCGCTTATCTAATATAATAATACTATCCAACCCATAAACATAAAACAATGATTTTTAGAGGTATTGATTTACCGAATTCTTGATCTTTTTCTCTCTCATTTGTCCCCTAGGCAAGTTTTTGTCTTCCTATTATTCTTTTTTTGTCTTTTTCCTTTCCTAAGATTATTCTTTTAGAATATAAAGTACTTTTTATAAAGATTATTTACTACCTTAATTATTATACATGGATAATTATATAAGTGGTGAAAGTAAACGGTTACTAATTTCAACGTTATTTTCTTTTAACCACAAACAAATATCAATTATTATAATTACACTATTAGTTGTATAATTATAGTTACAAATCGTCCAAAATGTAAGTATTATATTATGCTGTTTAGAATGTGGAATAAAAATATATGCATTAACTAGTATGCCCTTAAAGTTACATAATTCAATCTAACTAGTTTTAAAATAAAAAAATGTGCATTGGAAATGTAGTTAGCAACTATTTAAAGTCAATAATATTATTTCATAGAGATTAATTAATTAATTTATAATAATTTATAAACTATTAATCACTGAAAAGCAATTGCTTCATTTATTGTAGCACCTCGAAAATCAGACCTACAAAAAATTTCAGAAATTACTAGAACAGGTGGGGTTCAAGAACCGTGACAGGGACCACAATTATCTAATGACTAAAAAAATTGACGTAATAACAAAAGAATTTCATAAACTTCAATTTTATGTTCTAAAATCTCGTATAAATGGATGAGCTGATAATAAAATCAAACATTAACCAAACTAGTAGTTTGGGTCCTCCTCAAGGACCCTAGGGTGGTACTTGGTGAGTCGTACATGTAATTTTTGACCTTAAAAATGATCATATAGATATTGGGTTCCCATCCAATCATTTTATACTTCTAACAACACTTCAAAACAAGGCAAACATACAAGGACACACTAGCACATAAAAGACTAGTTTCAGATGTTTTGATCGTCCTTTGATGTTTGACCTCAAACCTTTTCAAACCAACTATTACAAGTTGTTTCTTACCTTATTAATAAGTTATTAACTCTTAAAACTCATGTGAGACTCTAGTTCATCCTATTTCATTTTGAGGGTTAATAAAGCAATGTAGCGTACGTGTGTGTGTGTGTGTGTGTGTGTGTGTGTGTGTGTGTATATATATAAGTGAAACGTGCTGCCACCACAAATCAGAATTCATATTTAATTCATTAATATCCAAAATTAGTCTTCTCCTCATGAAAAGTTGTAACATTTACGAAAAGCGGCAACTTTAATGAAGAGTTGCGACTTTTATGAAAATTTATGATTTTTATGAAAAGTCGTGACTTTTATTAAGAGTAGTGACTTAAATAAAGAGTTGCGACTTTTAAAAAAAGCTATCACTTTTATGAAAGGTTGTGACTTTTCTGAAGGGTTACAACTTTTCCCAATAGTTGTAATATTTCTAATAAGACATAATAAATCTCTGTTACCACTACCATTTATTGTCTATAAATAGAAGAATTTCCTCTCATTTTATAACAAACGAAAATTCTAAATCTCTTCTTCATCACAATTAAATATTTGTGTACTTTATTCATTTTGAGTGTCTGAGTGACATTATTGCTTATGTTAAGGACCCTGGTACATATTTTTACCATCATTAATTTATTCTTATGTATTAACGATAAGTGATAAGATGTAATAACTTTTATTTTATGTTACATTATTAATTAATATTTAATTTAAGAAAATATAGTGTTTTAGTAATAGTTACTAATATGTTTTAAGTATTATTTATATATATTTCGTAATATTAAGTTTTCGCGCGAAGCACGTGCAATTTTACTAGTCTCCACATATAATATTATCTCTACCATAGTGCACATTGAGCTTCCAAATGTATGAAACTAGAGGTTAGCTAAACTGGAAATTTTTTTTATTTGGATTAAATTTATCCGGTCACAATGAATTGAATCATTTAAATGGGTCAGTGTCGAATCCAACAAAAAAATTTATTGGATTGTGATGGGTTTCATAAAAATATGATAAATAATGGGTCATAACATAAGCCGCCCAACTATTACCTACTTTTATCATTGGTAGGGGATCCTCCCACTTCAATAACACCAACTACCAAATCAAAGTTAATTATACGATGAAGAGCTCTCCTCTTCCGACTCAAATACAACAATTCAATCAAATTTGAGATGCTCGACCAAAATAGCACCTCCTTATTTCCTCTTTGTCATTCTCCACCTGCAACTTAATGGCCATCTTTGACTCCTCCATCTGTTTATCATGAGTTATTTCTGAGCAAGTGTGTATAATCTTATACATAAGTATTCGTTTTTCAAATTAAATATTTGTAATTCTTTGCAAAGATCTTCAGTGCCTCAAAGCCATTTGATTTGCCGTAAGCATAATCATATTGGAGATCCTCTACTTTCACTTTGAAAAATTTATCAATTATCTCTTCTATACCTGTGGAAAACGATGTTTCTCCACAAGTTTAGATGAAATAATTGATAAAATTTTCAGAATGAAACTAGAGAATCATCCACGTGATTATGTTGAGGGCAAATAAAATGTCTTTGAGGCATTGAAAGATCTCCATTAAGATTTTGAATCATGGAACGAGAAAGAAAACAAACGAATACTAATTAATAAGGTTATGCACCCCGACTATTAAATACCTCCACATAAACACATGGAGGAGAAAAAGCTGGCAATGAAGTTGCGGGTAGGGGAAGTTCTAGAAGAAACAAAAAGTGATACTTTGGTCGAGCATTTAAAGTTTGATTTCGATGTTGCCCCCGATCCTGAAAAAGGGGGAGTGTTCTTGAACTCATAATTATCATTGAGTTGGTTATGTGAGTTCTTTAAATTTGAGTGATACTTGGAGAAAACATAGCTATAGATCAAAACTTTTGATATGATCAATTCTTATCTTTGTTATTATGTCATTTTTCATTAATCTTGAGTCATCCATTTGCACGATGGTTTACTTCTTAAAATAGAAGGTTTTGGAGTTCTTATATAATTAAGTATTTTATTTGTCTCGTATTTAACATTAATGATATTATGAGTTTTCAAAACTAGCAAATCAATTGAAATCTTTTCTAAACTAGTGAAAAAATTAAAGTGATAGATCAAACTCATTAAGGTTTTGTCATGGTTCCAACTCTAGGGAGATTGATACAAATACATGATACACTTGAGCTAAATCTCCATGAAATGGTGAAATCTTTTTAAATGGGAATATAAGAAACATCTATTAACGGTATGTATTTTTTTTGTTTATTAGAATGTGAGCTAAAAATATGTGCATTACTTAAAATGTGATATGGAGACATCTATAGCTACATGATAAGGAGATTTTTGTCTAGTATTGGTAATATTCGCTCTTAAAATCTTATAAGTTGTGAAATAGATTTGACATAAAATATCCTCCTACTAGAGTCCCAGTCACCTAACCATGCTTAACTTACCCGACAAGTATAAACACAGTGGGAACTGAACAATCATATAATATTCAACATCATTATCAGGTGGATACTACATATTATTTTCAATTTTTCTCTAAGAATTTTTCCCTAATCACTCTTGGTATTAATGATGACTCGATGCTAGCATGGAAATAATTAATTATTCAGAGGTTTCTAGTTTTCTTTCTTCTAAAATCACCTTAACAAATAAAAATGTAGGAAATATTTTTTCTTCGTAATCCCATTTTATCAATTAAAATAGAATAACTTCATGCAAACATTCAACAAATAATATATATCATATATGTAGATCATAGTATATACATCATTAATTTATATTTATATAACGATATAAATTAATATAATAAATATTTTTATTTTTATTTTTTTTCTCAACTGAAGTAAGATAAACACTATCTAATTTTAAAAAATACATTATTAGGAAAAGAATGTGTTAAAAAGAAAATAGCAATATATTTTATAACAAAATGAACATGTTGACTCATTAAATAATAATAAGAGCATTTTCTGATCAAAGTATTGACGATAAGTATTTTTTTTAGTCAAACTATAACTAAGGGCATTTTTGTTTCTTTTATACAGTTTAAAGGCAATTTTTACTCTTTTCCCTTAAAGAAAACATTAAAAGGTCAATATACTTTGACCAAATGGAGAAAGGAAGTTTATGGTGATATTTTTCAGGAGCTACTAATAAGGGAATATATTGTCAAAATCAAAAAAAATATTTTAGGAGAGAGATGTATTGCATAGATCCAACGCTGAGTATTGAAAAAACTACATTTTGAGGAGGTTTTTTGGCAACAGGAAGATGGGTAAGACTGGTGTGAAAATGGAGATAGTAATACTATATTTTTTTCATATCATTGTTAATGGTGGGAAGAAAAAGCTTCAACTATATTGAATTCAAAATAAATAAGGGGAGTAGTTGGTGGAAGAAAGTGGTATAAATGCTGAAGTTGTTCAATTCTATGAGGATCGGTTTCACCAAGATAGAGATGTTTCATTCTTTTCATTGTTTAGACATATTCCTAGTGTTGTTACAAAAGAGGAAAATATTGGTTTATGTAAAGAGCATGATACGGAGGAAACAAAGAGAGTTATTTTTATCAATGTTGTTGGGAGATTGTAGGACAAGATATTTTCAGAATAGTTCAAGAATTCTTTGTTGTAAGACTCTCCCTAAGTCTATTACTCATACTAAATTGGTCTTATTTCCCAAAAAGACAAAGTTAACACCTTTGCAGACTTGAGGCCAATAAGTTTGAGTAATTTTATCAATAAAATTCTATCTAGAGTTGTTCATGACAATTAAATGATATGTTACCTAAACTCATCTTGGATAATCAACCTGTCTTTGTGAAAGGTAGAAGCATTATTGAGAATTTTCTCCTAACACAAGGGATTGTCACAGACAAAAGGAAAAGGGGTAAACCTTCTAATGTTGTAATTAAGCTTGATATGACAAAAGCTTATGATAGAGTATCTTGGTTCTTTATGATGAAAGTGTTAAGGAAGATGGTTTTTCTTAATTGGAGGTGTATCTGATATGCAGGTTGCTTGCAAACAATTGGTATTCACTTCTTTTAAATGGAAAGTTGTGTGTGTTCTTTCCCCAAACTAGAGGGGGTGAAACAAGGTCATCTACTATCCCCCTGAGTTATTTATTTTATTTGCTGAAGTTTATCTACGTATTTAACCTCTTTATTTTAGAATGATCTATTTCGGGGGTATGGGATACTAAAATGGAGTATCAATATAAACCATCTAGCTTCTGCAGATGATAATATTATTTTTGCATCTACTAATAGATACCCACTAGTAAAGATCATGTCAATCTTAAAGAAGTATGAAATTCAGTCAAGACAGAAAATTAACGAGGATAAAAGTGTCTTCTATATGCATCAAAATGCAGCAACTACTAAGGTATTGCTGGTTGAGGAGTGTAAACTCTAATCTTAATACAATGGTCAAATGTAAACTACAAGCCTGGAAAGGAAATATATATGTTATCCTATGGAGGTAAAGAAGTTCTAATAAATAGTGTCTTGCAATCTGTTCCCATCCATGTCTTGTCTTCTATTGTGTCGCCCATCTGTTTACTCAAAGAACACCATAGGGTATTTTCTAAATTCTATTATAGTAATAAAGTATCAAGAAAGAGCAAGCACTAGGCTGCTAGGAATGAAGTTTGCTCGCAAAAATAACAGGGTGGTCTTGGTTTTAGGTCTTTATTTGAGTTATCTCCAGCTTTATATGCTAAACTCTTGTGCAGGTTCAAAACTCAAAACTCTTTATGGGACAATATCATATTGAATAAATATTTTAAAAAGAAAATCCCTAGTTTTGTAAAATGGAGGGGCGGAGCTCCATTGTTGAAAAATATGTTGATGAACAAGGATATCTTTGAACGACTTATTTTGTTGGAACATAGATGGGGGCACAGAAGTCCAAACGTGCCACAATTTGACAGATGTTAACACCTATATGAATAAAGAATGTTTTGATTATGAGAAAATGCTAATCCAGTTGCCTCAGCATGTAGTTCATTATGTCAAATCTTCTAGGGATGAGATTAGACAGTCATATTTCAGTGATAAACCATGGTTTACAAGGACCAGTTCTGGCCAATTTTCAGTCAAAAGTTCTTGGAATGCTAAAAAAAGATAGCCTGAATGTCTAATTTATCAGGAAAATGGAATACTAATGTTTCTTATTTATGTGGTTGCTAGGAGGTTCTAGTTAATTAGACTATGGGTCACTTATTTCTAAAAGGAGAAACGGCAGATTCTATATAGAGATACTTTGCTGGTGCAGCTAGCCTTTTCGTATCATGCGGTCAGGTGAAACAGGTTTTGTTGAAATGGCGTGATTCTAAAGGTAATTGTAGCACTATTTCATTTTAGGATCCAAGACACAACAAACATAGTATCTTTGGGTGTTGCTTTGAAGGAAGGACTTAAATATTGTTTGGAGAATGTTTTTTCACCAGTTAATATTGGGATCTATTTCTTTATCATTGATTAATATGTTGAATGGAGATTGGATTGTTCCTTGGAGTGTGACTTTGGAAGTCAATTATATTAACAGAACGAGGGCTTTGATGACAAAAGTAGTACAACGCACCTTAAGTGAGGGAAATACTCTTACAGATTATTTCACTAACCTAGCTTTCAATTTTGAAGGTACTTTTGAATGTAAACAATTTCATTATATACAAGTTGAAGGTAGAAGAATCATTAATACAGATAAACATGGCATCCCTCGTATTAGGATAATAAAATCTTGTTAAGCTTATTTTAGCTCACTATATAACTCTTTTAGAGGTTGTTACTAAATCATCTAGTAGTTGGTTATATACTCTTCACCTTATGTGAATAAGATTCTATTGGTTATTTATCATGAACCTGGTGAGAGCTTTGAGATGTCTCTTATGATAAAAAACAAACCCCCGCACGAGTGAATTTGTATTTTCTTTTCTGCTAGATAGCTTATTGACTAGTTCAATTATGAGTTTTGCTGGACATTTCGACTTAAAATTGTGCAGATCACGTATAAGTATGCTATACAGTTTTACGTTGAAATTCAATCTCCTAAATTAGTATATTTTCTCATAGATCCAAAAATCCATATGGTGGTATTAATCCTATGTGGGGTTCATTAGATATATATTGAAGGGGAGGGTTTTCTAATATTAGCTAGGTTGATCAAGCCCCATTTTTCTTTTTGTAGAAAGCAAGAAATGATAATGACTAGATAAGAAGTCCGTAGAGAAGTTTTTCTGATTTATTTACCTCTAGGTATAAACTTCGGTTTAGTGAAATATAGAAAAATCATTTAATGGAAGAAACAGGAAAGTCTACTCGGGCTTAATAGGGAGACCTCATTGTAGCTCAAGAAAGAACTAGAATGAACAATGCAACGAGAGTAGTTCTTACTTCAATCTTTGTCCTTTAAACACAGAATGTGGTGGTGATGTTAGAAAGCTATCATTTTGGCAAGACCACTAGCTCAATCTTTCCCCTTCATGAGACCAACTCTATAACAACTCATTAAGTCATTTTTAGTAGTAGATCTTCTTATTTCGTAAATGACATTCAATATATTCTAAATGGGTATTTTGGATTATTCTTAAGTACAATTATCTAATTTATGGGTAATTATAATAATTAGTTTAGTCGGTTAAAATAAAATGACGTTGAAATTAGTAGTTGACCACTTTCACTAATTTTATAGCTAACCATGTATAATTACTAAGGTAGTAAATAATCTGTAGAAAGGAAAATAGGAAAAAGGAGAAACTTAGCGACCGAGAGAGAAAAATATCGAGAATTTGGTACATCGATACTCCCCTAAGTCTTTGTTTTATGTATATGGGATGGATAATATCAATATATTATATAGGAAAGACTTCAATTGCTTATGTGAATTTGAAATGATGCACTACATTGTGTTACTACTTTGTCTTTTACCAATATGTTGACGTCTATCAGTTGGATGATGTTTGTTATTAGATAATTAAATAATAAGGATTGAATTATGGATTATATCATTCATTGTAAATAGTTTAGGTTTGGCATGTCGTGTTTCTGGAACTAGGTGATTTCAATATTATTATTATTTTATTATCATATTATAATTAAATCTTGATATATTGAGATGGATAATTGGTATATTATATTATATGAATTCCATTAGATTTATGTCATTTGGAGGAATTGAAACTTAACCCTAAGCTTGAATATATAGGAACGGATGAGATTTGATTTATTAGTTGGTATCAAAATTTATGGAATTTGATTATAGATATGGATGATTCTAGGCTATATATACAGTAATATGGATGTCTACAGACTTGTTTGCTTATGAATATTATATACCTCATAGATTAGAGACATTGTAAGACATTAAGGAAAGTGAAAATTGGGTAATTATCTTGCTTTACTTTGATGAAGGTAGGTTGTAGTTTATTCTATGTGATATAGATACTCTTAATAGTGATTGATAGTTATTGGGTAATTCTGTGAAATTTTCTATGTACACAATTGTTGTGGTTTAGATGATTCATGTGTTGTTTGTGATTAGTATGTAATCCCAAAACAGCGAAATTGATAATCTTGAACTTATTTTGTTGAAGTGATGTCTTGAATAAAAGAGGCTTGGTGAAAGTCTTAATGAAATGATAAGTGGTAAAAATAATGATGAGTTTACTACCGCAACGCCTCGTGTTAGCCGATTCTAGAACTAAGTTAAATCATCATACATTCATCACTTTCCACATCATTATGTAACGACTCAAACCGTCGTTATTAGATAAGGGCTAAAATCTGTGAAAAACTTTGACCTTGTCCTGCTACAGTGACATAGATGTTGTTGGCGCAGC
Organism: Solanum lycopersicum; assembly: GCF_036512215.1. NCBI lineage: Eukaryota > Viridiplantae > Streptophyta > Magnoliopsida > Solanales > Solanaceae > Solanum > Solanum lycopersicum. The sequence continues at coordinate 34,232,536 of NC_090800.1, read as the reverse complement.
AGCACTACAACAGCGTAAGTTTCTTCTGAAGTGGGATCGGCAAGGAAGAATCGTTAATTATGAGAAATCATTATTTTTCCATATTTCTAAAAATAAAACTTAGGTTGTCAATTACACTAGAAACCTCAGAAAAGTTATTCCATGCTTGGGATAGAACGACAAGGAGCTTTCTAGTATGGGGATGGTAAAATCTTGCTAATTCGGAAAAGCAGAAAAAAAAATCAAAACTCCATACAATTTTTTGGTGCCCAAGTAGGTTAGGTTTTTATGCAAGGAGTAGTTGTAAATATGTGTTTTCCATGTTGTATAGGAAATCAATAGAAGATGATATGCGACGACTTTCCTGTACCAAGTAAATTTCGTGGAAAATTTCTATAATCCAATGTATTTGATTGGTGTTTGATGTAGAGAATAGGTGATTGGTTGAGTGTCCTTACTTGTTTTCTTGAGTAGAAATCCTTCATTAAACAAAGTTATCTGGTAGAAGGGAATAAATTCTGGTCTATGTTAGGTTTTGTAACATCTAAATTAAAAAGGCAAAAGAGCTAATACTATCTGTCTGTGAAGCTTCTAAAACAAATATGGATGCTGGGACAAGACCCCTATAATCCAAACAACTAAAATCTAACAAAACAATGATAAAATATGTCCTTCAGGATGTAATAAGGCTCAACAACTGAATCGAAGCTACTCACTGGATCAATAGTATGCCGAAGATGATCCATGTTAGTTGCGTCTGCATCATTAGGCGATGCAAGCCAAGTTGTATCAGCATATTGAATGTAATAGTATGCAAGTTGGAATGCTAAAATACCTTAAGCTTGAAAAAAGGAGTAAGAAGGAACATTTACCTTGACTCTGCTCAACTCATATGAGTGAGATATGACCTTCGAAAGATGGGTTGTTGAGCAGGGAAAGTTCCAAAATCTCATTGCGGGTGATCCCTAAAAAGTTATGTGAGTCTCTTATAGAGTTGTGTTCATTTTTCCATGCACCAAACATGCTTAGTTGATCGCAATTCGTCCTAAAAGAGTTTGAAATTTCATGTTCTTCACATGAATTCTTGAATTTGAATGTTGTTGTTGAATTCGATTCAATTATGGAGTTTCTAAGATCTTTACATTGTGTTTTAATGTTATCTAGAGTACATATGTTGGGTATGGGAATCTAAAATGAATTTGAGAACAATAGTCGAGTTAAGGTGAATCGGGGATGGAAAATGAAGAGGAAAAAATCGGAAAAGTTACAAGTACATGGTCCGCATCGCGGACCTGTTCTCTCAGTGAACAAAAGTTGCACCACATTGAGGATAGGGTGCAATGTGGGTATGCCTAAAAATGTGTTTCGTGAATAATTGTCGAGGAGCATCTCCGCATTGCGGACTTGTTCCAAGACGATGATATCATAATATTTCTCGTGTTTAGCTATCTAAATTAATTCCTAAATAACATGAGATCTTTACAAACACAAATCATAATCTTTGAAACCATAATTTAATTCAAGGATAAATTGGGATTAAAATTGAAGTAAGAGCTCAGATCAAAGTCAAGAGTCAAGTCAAGTGAAAGTCATCAAAGTCTTCAAGGGTCTTTTACAAATGTTTTAACTTTGTTTTAAGACTAAAAGTTTCAAGTTAAGCTAAGTGTAATAAGTTGAATTCACTTTTCAAAAATCTATTAGGGAACTAAGTATTCCCAAATAATTTATAAATGTTTTCACATTTAAGATGAGAGGAAACTCATATTTTTAAAAGAGTTTTGAGCTAGAAAAATGGAACATCGATTCCAAAAAAGTTTTGAAGCTAATTTTTGGGTAAATCTCAAACCAAAGAATAGAAGTTGTCTTTAATACATATTAGCTAAGTATATATTTGGGAGTAGTATTGAGCACCGATATGGGGATACGAGCTCATATTATGTCAACATGTAGTAGTCATGGGTATTAATGGATCATACTTTTTAGATGACCACATTAGTTAAACTAGTGGATCCACTTAGTGAGTTAACCTTACTATACCCCCCCCCCCCACAAGCTATGGGATTATCCTTGATACCATGAGATAAATTATTGTGTCATTACTATAACTCTTAAGTCATGGTTTTCGATTAGAGAAACTCCCACGGTAGTAATTGTGTGGTTCCTCAAGGGGTTCTTCTTAGTATGAATGGGGGTATGAGACTTCATTCGCATTGGACAAGTAGACTTTGAAAGGAAGCATGATATGTCTTTATGATATTATGATTATCAGTTGACATTATGTTTTAAACAGTTTTCCTTTTCTTGATATTGCACTTGTTTGAATTGTTTTATAATGAATTGAGTTCAGTTAAGTATTCATGAGTTGAGAAGAGACAAGTGTTTCTGTCATAATATTTTCTAAGCCTATGTTATTTTAGAATTCCAACTTTCATACTCATACATTCAATATATTACTGAAATTGGCCTATATCGTATTATGATGCAAACACAAGTATCTATGATTGGCACCCAACGCACCGTTGATCTAGTAAGCAACTTAGAGTCAGTTGATGAGACTCCTTGCGTTCATTGTTTTTCAGTTTTTAGGATGATCGGCGGTCTTGTTTCGACATACATCTCAGTTATTATTGTCTTCATAGATAGACAGTTAGCAGTATGTTGTATTTACATTGTCTATGTACTCAGACTTGGGTTGTCAGATTTCTAAGTTGAGTGCTTTATTCTTAAAAATGTTTTAAGTTATTTTTAAACAGATAATTAAGTGCATTTTAATCCTTTTATGAATGCTTTGAGTTTTGCAATGAGTTATCAAAGTCAGGCTAAAGGTTCACTTAGGTCCAGCAACGGTCTTTGAGTGCAGTCCCGCTCAGGGTGTAGTTTCGAGGTGCGACATGTAAGCAAAGGATTGAAACAATGTTGATTAAGTTTGGGAAAGAAAAACTTTTAGTTTTCTAAAAAGAACAAAATACCTTGTTCCATAATGTATATAAACCTGAAACTCGGGCCAGAGCAGATGATCTGCTCGTGTTATGTTCTTTTCAATAAGTGGAAAACCATGTTTCTATGGTTCCACAAGTAAAGAGAAAATTATTGAATTATTTTAAGTGAACATAGAGCATCACCATCATGTTTATGCTTTAGGGAAAATCAAACGGGTTTTGAGGCACTGAAAATCTCCGTAAAGAATTACAACTAGTTGATGAGCAAGAAAAAAATGAATCCTAAGGTATAAAATTATACACCATGCCTCACAAATACCTCTAGACGAACACAACACGGAGAAAAAGCTACCAATTAAGGTGTAGTTGGAGATGGTGAAATTTTAAATAAGTATTATTCTGGTAATACACAATATCAAATATTGCTTAATAAACTATCTTAGAATAAGTGATTCAAATGTTTCTACTACAGTTTTTTCATCATTATTCTTATACAACTTATCAAACGATCCCTTATATTTTTTATTATAGGTTATCCTATTTTGGTATAACTCTTCTATGTGACGAGTTGGACTTTGTTTTATTTATGAAGCTCTTTTCTTGATTGAAAAATAAAAAATCAAATTAAATAATGGTAGGAGTTAGACAGGTTAACCTTAAAAAAGTTGTAGACACAAGGAGTGAGTACCAAACCACACGGTACTCAACAAGTAAACCTCTAAACACAAGCTAAGGGGGTGAATACGGTAACTCCTACCACCCCAACCGAACCTCCATAACTACAACCTGTATAAAATTAACCCAACCTACCACAACCCAATTTACACAGCACATAGCTCAACAATAACACTTAGACAAATTACATATCCTCAACAACAACACTCTGTAAAATTTAAGTCCTAAACAACAACACTTTAACAATTTACATATCCTCAACAACAAGCTCAATATTCATCAATCACAAGTTCCACAGAAAGACATTCAAAAGATCAGCATTATACAATATCAAGTTCATTAATGATAAGTATGTGCAATCCAATAGGATGCAATGTCAAGTATAATGATGCATGTCTGACCTAGTGATACACACCCGCTGTCTCTTAGTCCGGGACCCGTAGTGGACACATTTGTTCATGAAAGCGGCATTAGATACTACCCTCGGTAATACTAAATATTGCAGTGTTTGATACGCCCCTCGAAAGAAAATATTTATCGCAGCACGCGATACGACCCTTTAAATGGTACATCCTCTATAATTTCTTTTTCTTTATCGTCTCACATAACACTTGTCACAAACATGGCTCAGAACAATGCAAATGACATGTTCACAAAAAAAATGAGGAGATGACCATTTCCATAACATTGCACAAATCACAAAAACACAATCATGATATATTATCAACAATGATTCAGCAAGTCTTCAAACCTTTCTCAGCACATCACACATAAATAATTAATCATCTTTCCTTTTATTACCAATTTTTCATTATTAGAATTAATCAATGTTGACAAGTTTACCCATCACCGAGTCTCATTACCCCCAAACATATATTACAAGGAAATACATAAATTGCATACGCTTAGCAAGGATTTAGAAATTCACTTGGTGCCATCACCGAGTCATTCTCTTTCAGTTGACTTCCAAATCAATACAATCTATTTGAATAAATAACTACAATAAGATTTCGAAACTAACAACATCCATATTATTACAGGTCTAGCCTATACCCAAAACTCACTCAATTTACAATCAAGTTTATAACTTGGTGCCAATTAACATGTCCACTCCCATGGCCTTCTAAATTTCAAGTTTATGATGAAGTCGTAACTCCTCCAATATCATAATCTAATGGTATTCATATAACATGATATATCTACTATTCAATTAGGTATCTTAATATGAAAACTTGAATCATAAAATGGTAACCAAATTTAAAGGCGTAATCAACATCCTTAACTATTGAAAACTTTTCCAAAATCTAAATCCTGTCATTAATTTATTTAATTTATTACAATGGCAATCATTGGACAACATCCCATGAAGAATAGTTACTTAAAAAAAATTTTTAAAAAATCCAGTCTACAACTCCAACAACCAACATGTGATAGTCATCGACGTGCACTTAAATTTCTTCATCCAACATTATTTAATATATAAAATAGGTAATATTTGAGATAATTGATATTTAGTGGCTTCCCCACAACCCCAAATAGATTAACATGCTATAATTCGGCAACTATATTTAAGTATTTAGTATATTTGTACAAGTATAGAAAATTAGTTTGAGAGATTTTGTTCTTACATAATACTCGTTATTTCCATTGTTGAGGTCACATAAATTCTTCACGAACTTATATTTTTTCTTTCTTCCGCACAGGTGAGTTTCTACCTCTCTTTTCTCTTTCGTAAATTATGGACTAATATGTTAAACCTTACTAACATATTTTATTATGAGTCAAGTAGTGTAGGGTATTATATAAGTTATCAATATAGCCCATTAACTATCAATTAAATTAATTATCTAAGATTATCCGTAAATTATTTAAAAATAGTTACACAAATAGTTCAAATATCTCAAATCATTTTCATTGACTTGTCAAAAATAACCCGGGTCCACTATCATGATGTATAAAATGATAATTTTTATAAAATTTCTAAATATGACTTTCTGGGTCATTACAAAATCCTAGAGTCTAAGGGGTCCGGCTTGAGTGGAACCAAAAAGTAGTGCTTATAATGCAAGTTTAGTGATGGGACACACGAGGTTAGCGTAGAAGGGAAGCTTGACAAGCAGGTCATTCGCTCTTTATTTGGGTCAAGTCATCTTTTTCTATTAAACATTCTTGCCTTTAGATTCTTGTTTGCTTGTGCTTTGATCCTACCCTAGCGATTCTTGTGTATAGTTATCTCAGCCTATAGTTCTATCATTCTTGTCTTATTAGTTGTACTCGTACTTAGATTCTTGCTCATTTGCGCTTCATTTCCTGCATTATTGACTTTTTGTTCTTAGCTTCTAGCTTTGTCTTTACTATTGAGTATTGTTTCCTACTCATTTCGATGTAAGCCCTAGATTAGTTATTTTATCAGTCAGGGGCAGAGGCTTGGGTCAGGGATGGTAAGTGGGTCATGGAATCTTCTAGTTTGAGAGTGGGTTCTTTGAACATAGGAACTTTGATGGGGATGTCCATACACTAGTGAAGATTCTCAAAAAAGGAAGATTAGTGTACCTAGTTCCTAGGAGATGTTTGGAGGATCAACGACAGGATGATGGAGATTAAGTTTCTCATTAGAGGGTCCACTTTGAACATCGTCAGTTCATACACACCACAAGAGGGCTTGGGCAAAGAGGAAAAGAAGTTATTTTGACCATATAGTGGAAGGTATACCACTCACAGGTATACCCCTCATTGAGAAGTTATTCGTAGAAGTATTTAAATGGACACAACGGGTCAACTCCATGGGGCTATGACAAGTTCATAGAGGATTTGGTTTCGAAAACAGGAAAGGCTCACTTCTAGTTTTTGTAAGATCCTTTGGGATGGGGAAGCCATTAGAGTTTCTCAAAGGAAGAGGAGAACTTTGTAAGTTCCATAGTACATTAGGAAAGAAAAATAGACTATTTTCTATCTAAGAAAGATGATAAAGGTCTTTGTAAAGACTAGGTTATCCCAGTGAGACTCATATTAATAAACATAAGCTCCTTGTTTTGGTAATACATTTAGAGATCATGAATAAGGTGAAGAAAATCTCTTGGGACTCTTCACCAAACGGGACATTTGGTTTGTGGACATTTTAATCTAGGGGCTCATAATCGGTAAACATTAATTTGGATTGATCCTTCATACCATGCTAAATTAAGCTTTAGGCTTAACTCAAAACCCAAAACCTAGATCAAAGGAAGGATTTCTCAAGCCTATGAATAGACCACATATTCCTTTTTATTTGCTCTTCAATAATTGTCGTATTATTCAATTATATCCACTGTTTATAATGGTTTGTCATAGTTTCTCACTTCTATCATTTCCTATTTCATACTACTTTGAACCATTTTTTTATTGATATGATGATCTATTGGAAATATATTTTCCACCTCGGATCTATTGGAAATATATTCTCTACCTCCAAGCTACGGGTAAAGTTTTCATAGTGTAACACCCTATATTCTACATGTAATAGTTCTACATATATGTCCCTTAGAAATTTCCTTGTGGTATATCTATGGACTCGGTTTCCTATGCGACTAGTGACAGTAGAATATGTTTAACGTTGTGATACCCCGCCTGTTACTTCCAATATATATATGAAAAAGTGAATTAAAAAAGAACTCTTATTCATGATAGTAAAGGTGGTATTTAATGTAAAGGTCAAAGTGGTCAAGTTAGTATTAGTGCTACGGTCTTGTAAAGAAACTAAGATGGAAAATGATGTAAAATAATTGAGTTGCTTATTTGACTAAACCATGCTAGTAGGAGACAAGTAGGTTATGTACCTACTTAGAACTAGTGGAGTGCATTTTAAGTGAAAAAGGGGAACTAGGTGATGCACCTAGTTAAAATTAGAGGACCAAATTTTAATTTAAAAGGAGAAAGTAGGTGATGCACCTACTTAGAATAAGTGGATTGCATTTAAGTAAAAAGAGCAAGTAGCTGATGCAGATAATTAAAAACTTGTGGCAAAAACTAAGTAGGTGATGTACCTGATTGCTTAAAAGTAAAGGGACATATTATTTCTCCAATTTATTGAGTGAAGCGTCCAAAAGCGACCTCTAAAGCACTCAAGCTTATCATATCTCCTTCATCACATATTTTCTAGAATGTTTCTCCAATGGAAAGCCATGAAAGCTCCATAGAGTTCTGTTCTACAACTTCACCATTAGAATCTAAAGGAAACATGTGTTATTAAAGTACAAGTAGGTAGAACATCTCCATATTAAGGAATTCAAGTGTAATATGATTTAAAATCAAAGTAAGGGGAAGAGGACGACCTAAAACTTAAAGATTCCAAGTCTTAGCAAGTGAGGTTTCTTTGCAGCAAGATAAATAATTTGAAAAGAACACAGTTAACTCATGGTAATATCCAAAGTTGTGCAGCAAGTTATGTAATGCCATTCAATTTCCTATTTCATTTTCATGAATCCAACGCATGTAAGCATTATAAGTGCCCATGCTAGTGACTGATCCACAATTGTAGTTCTTACACTCTAGATCATTAGAGAAAGTACTCTCATATTAGTTTATTACTAAATGTTCATGCATACTCTACCAAGTATAAGACTGCAAAGTTTAAACTTGTTTCATCGTTAAAGTACCCTTGGAACGTATTTCCCTTATATAAATCAAAGAGATCCTAGATTTTACATGTTACATAAGTCTATATCTTAAATATACAACCTGCCATATCCCGTCAACTTTCATCGATTGTCTAGTCCATCATATATGTCATTTTGTCACATGTTCATATGTTCCCTTTATTGGTTATTACTCTACATTGTGTTAGACTATTATGTTACCTCACAAGATGTCTACTTGCTCTATTGTACTTTTATATGTAATTACTTCGAATATGTATCTGCCCTTAAGTTGAATCATTCTTGGTTTAACGTTCATGTATACTTTGTCTTTGATATTAGTTAGTGAGTATTTGGCTATCATATATAATTTAAATTTTTTGGTTGAAAGTTAAATGTTTTAACTTGATGTGTGTTTCAATTTGACATGTCAAAATACTTACTGCATCATACAAGCCCTGAGGTTCTCTCTCTATTTTTCTAAGTGTCCTCAAACGGACAAGTATGACGGACCGTCATACCCATGACGGTCCGTCCTGCATGACCGTTATGATGGTCAGAGACCCCACTCCTAAGGGTCTCCATAATTTTTTTCAAGTGTCCTCTAACGGACACCTACGATGGACCGTCGTACCTGTGACGGTCCGTCCTGTACATACCGTCATACTTGTCAGAGACTCTCCTTCAGGGTTCTCCATATATAAAAAGCCTAAGTAAGACATGACGGACCCCATGACGGTCTGTCATTGTCACCACGAGCCGTCACTTGGCCCGTCGTGTTTCACTGTTACTATAGAAATGTCATTTCATTTTAATTTTTTTATTTATTTTGTGTGGTTTTGCTTGTCTTGTTTGCTCCTTCTAGTAATAATATTGAGCCTTTACAGTTACTATCTACTATGGCACCAAAACAAGATCGAGTCTATGCACGCGGGCGATCGAAGTATGTCGACCCATCTGATTGCCTGGTCATTGGCTCTGATGATGAGCGTGACCTCGAGTACGTGCACCCAGGCACTTCCACCCCATCCAAGGAGGTAGATAATCGGAAAAAAATTATCAACATAGATTTAGTGTATACTGTCTAATAGGCTAGTATTGATTGCTACGAGGTAATAACTTAGTCAAATATCGAATACGATGCTTAATATGAGGCAAAGATAAGGGTTAGGATAGCAACACACGTAGCTGGACCAAGGTGCGGAGTGAAATTTTCTAGATGCCGGACCTATGATTTAGAAATACATAACTTATCACTTTGCATGCAAGATACTAGGAAAGAATTGTTATACTTAGACTTATCAAGTTATAAACTTGTGGAGAACATGTAAACCCTAGTTACTTTGATTAATTGATTAAACTCCAATATTCAAAGCTGTTAGTTGTATCCTTTTATTTCGCTAGTTATTTTCATTTATTTAGGAATAGAAACCTCACTTTTTATCATTTTTGCTTTCCAAGGAAGTAATTGACTGAACAATAGTAATAATAGATCGAAGTTGAGTCTAAATTAATTTCCTCGTCGGAACGATCCCAACCTCACTAGTTGGGTTATTTACTTGACACGACTTCTTTACTTCTTATTTGAGAAGTAAGTTTGAGTGATCAAATTTTGGCGCCGCTGCCGGGGAAAGTAGATTTTAGATTAATTTAAACTTATTACTATAGTTTTGTTGATATTTTCTTGATTTTACTTTGTTTTATTGTTTTTGATTCTTGAAGAACCACCCTCCTTGTATGCCAAATACACGGAGAGGAAGAGAACCCTTGTTTCCCTACGATCACGAATTAGAGCGTACACTATGCAACATGAATCAAAACTTGGGAATAAATGATGATGATCCAAACCAGAACATCCCAGCTCCGGTTGATGTTCATGGTCAGTTGTTACCCGATGCCCCGGGTGAACACCAACAGAGGGGACAAAATCCCGCTCCACGGCTCCAAGCATACTATAGAGGCTATCATAACATAGCAGACTCTGATGGGCCACTTGTCTTGCCACCTCTACCACCAGGCCACACCTTTGTGGTAACTAGTATCTTGATGCAAATGCTCACTGCTAGAGGTTTGTTTTCAGGGCTACCTTCTGAGGATCCACATGCCCATATAGCTAAGGTAAGGGCAGTGTGTAAAAGCTGTGTAGGGAGGCTAGACTTGGACTTGGATGTAATTGGGCTTCTAGTGTTTCCTCTCTCACTGACGGGAGAGGCTGCTATATGGTTCACTGAGCTCCCTTACAACTCAATTTTTCACTTGGAACCAACTAAGGGATGTTATCCTAGCACGCTACTATCCGGTTTCCAAGAAACTAAATCACAAAGACAAAGTGAACAACTTTGTGGCATTTCCAGGAGAGTCAGTTAGTAGTTCTTGGGATAGATTCACCTCGTTCATGAGAAGTGTCCCAAATCACCGTATAGATGATGAGTCACTGAAGGAATACTTCTATCGTGGACAGGATGATAATAATAAAACTATGTTGGACACTATAGCAGGTAAATTTTATGGGGAGTGTCCTTATGTTGAGATTGCTGAAAAATTAGAGAAAATCTCCCGGAATAATAAAGCTTGGAGTACTAGGAAGTCAGAATCTGGGAGAAATACCTTCGCAGTGCAGTCCACTCACAACCCAGCCACAAATGAGATTCGTAAAGAAATGGCTCAGATGAGAATTGAGCTTGGGTTGGTACTAAAACATATCACTAGGGGTGCAGAAAAGATAAATGCAGTTAACTACTTGCCTAAACCACCACCTCCTAATGATGAATGCTATTATGTAAAGGACTCCTATGTAGTAAATGAGCAGATGGGGGGTTTCCGACCGAGCGCCCAAGGCTCAAATCAGGATAATTGGCGCCAAGGTCAAGGGAACCAAGGTCGGATCGATGGTAACTATAATTGTGAGGGACATTATGTCCGAGATGGAAACTACAACCGTGACAACAACTTCAACAGAGGTAACTACGATAACATAAATGATAGGAATTGGCCTTATGTCCCTCCTCAAAATCGTGAAGTTACCCCCTAGGGATGGTGGAGATAGTATGGCGCGAGTTGAGGATATGTTGATAAGGAGGTTTGATGCTAGTGATGAGAACATTAAAGAGTTACGGTGTGATTTAGCAGGTATTGGGCAAAAAGTCGATACACATGCAATATCGATTAAGCAGATCGAGTTGCAAATGGCCCAATTATCTGTGATAGTGAACACACGGCAACCGGGCACTCTTCCTAGCAACACTGTCCAAAATCCAAAAAATGATGCGCAATGTATGGCAATCTCCACTTGGGGTGGTAAGCAAACCATTGACCCACCTATGACATCTAATGATAAAAAAAGGTAAGAAAGGATGATGATAAGGTGGTAAAGGGTAGTGTTGAAGCAGAAGAGAGCACTGGAAAAGATGCAGAAGTCCCTATGAAGGTAATTCCCATGCCTAGACCACCACCACCCTTCCCTCAGGGATTAGTAAAAAAAAGACTGAGGATGGTAAATATCATTGTTTTATAACAATGCTGAAGCAGCTTCCTATCAATGTCCCTTTGGTAGAAGCTCTAGAACAATTGCTCGGTTATGACAAGTTTATGAAAGATCTGGTCACAAAGAAAATATCGGTCACTTTCGAGGATGATGATAAAATGCAGTATTGTAGTGCTATTGCTACAAGATCTCTCGTACAAAAGAAAGAAGATCCGGGTGTGTTCACTATTCCTCGTACAGTCGGGTCATTACATTTTACAAAAGCATTATATGATCTGGGGGCAAGCATAAATCTCATGCCCATCTCGATATACTAGAAGTTGGGTTTGGGTGACCCAAAACCCACTGCGATGCGGCTACTGATGGCTGATCGAACAGTGAAAAGGCCTATAGGGATACTCCATGATGTGCTAGTAAAAGTGGAGTCATTCATATTTCCGGCAGATTTTGTTATTCTTGATTGTGAAGTCGATTTTGAAGTGCCTATTATTCTTGGGAGGCCATTCCTTGATAAAGGTCGAGTCTTAGTTGATATGGAAAAATTGCAGATGAAATTTTGGTTGCACAATGAAGAAGCTACCTTCAACATTTGTGGGACCATGAGGCAGAGTGGTGAGCTCCAATCGGTATACTCCATATCCCACAAAGAAAAGATGAAGAAGGAGAATAAAAAAAAGTGCATAACAAGAGTTTATGGTTGGGGATTTGGTGCTTTTAGACAGTTCAGGGTTGCCTTTTCTTCCGGGCAAGCTCAAGTCCAAATGGACTGGCCCTTACTTGATTACCCAAGTATTCCCTCATGGAGCAGTTGAGTTAAAAAACAAGGAGGGAGTGCGGTTTAAGGTGAATAGAGAACGAATAAAACTCTATTTTGGGCATACTACATCGGTGAATGAAGTGATAGAGGCATACCATCTTGATGAAGGCTGAGTAATCAAGTATCCTCAGTCATGTCGCGACGTTAAATCATGCACTTGTTGGGAGGAAACCCAATACTTATAGTTTTTCTTTCTAGTAATGGTAGAATTTTCTACTAATGGGTTTTAAATTTACAGGCACATCACCAGGAAATTCTGCAGAAAATTACTCTGCAGCAGTCACTGACAGATACTGTGACGGATCGTTTCAGTTGTGACGGACCGTCGCATGAATTTGTCGTGCCAGGTACGTCTTTCTGTTATTTTCAAACTAGGCCACACGCGACGGAACCAGCGACGGATCGTCACAACTGAGACAGACCGTCGTCGTGGAATCGTTGCGGCATTAATGAGGCGTACCCGACCCGACTTGGCTGGGGTTTTTTTAAAAAAAATTCAACATTTAAAACCCCCAACCCTTAATTTCACCCCATTCCTTCACTCTTCCTCCTATTTCCCTCCCTTTTCAACTTTCAAAATCATCTCCCTCTTAAACCGATCATTTTCCCCAAATTCTCCGAAGTCCTAAAAGTCCTCATCTACTAATCGGAGCTGCTGTTGTGGGTGTCTTCTTGATCACCAAGTACCTTTTCCTCTTGTTTTTTTCTCAAATTATCAGGTATGTGTCTCTAATTTATACTCATTTTTATTGCATTTTTGTTTATCAATTAGTATTAGCCTAGTTGTTCTTGATATGTTCATTTTTTATTTTTATTTTTAATAAAATTCTGTATGACCTGGGTTAAAAATCCTCAAAATTGCCGTGTTAAAACCCTAGAAATAGGTGCTTTAGCATTCCTAGTTTACTAGTTATTTGGGTTAGACAAATGTAGGTTAAAACACTAACAATTCGATTTGGGTCATAGGGGATGAATGGGGCACCCCCAGTTCTGTCACTGAGTTACAGAACGAGACCCCGATGATGGACCGTCGTACCCACGATGGACCGTCGTTGGGTCCGTTCCAACAACCCTAACACCCACTGTCCAATTTTCTCCAAGTGTCCACCAACAGCCACATGCGACGGATCGTCGTTCCCACGACGGTCCATCCTGCACAACCGTTCTGGTTGTCAGAGACCCTGTTCCTAAGGGTCTCTCACTTTTTTCTAAGTGTCCTCCAACGGACACATGCGACAGATCGTCATCCCTACGACGGTCCGTCCTGCACAACCGTTCTGGTTGTCAGAGACCCTGTTCCAAAGGGTCTCTCTCTATTTTTCTAAGTGTCCTCAAACAGACAAGTACGACGGACCGTCATACCCGCGATGGTCCGTCCTGCATGACCGTTATGATGGTCAGAGACCCCTCTCCTAAGGGTCTCCATAATTTTTTTCAAGTGTCCTCTGACAGACACCTACGACGGACCATCGTACCTGTGACGGTCTATCCTACACATACCGTCATACTTGTCAGAGACTCTCCTTCAGGGTTCTCCATATAAACAAAGTCTAAGTAAGACACGACTGACTCTATGATGGTCTGTCATAGTCACGACGAGCCGTCACCTGGCCCGTCGTGTTTCACAGTTACTATAGAAATGTCATTTTATTTTAATTTTATTTATTTAATTTGTGTGGTTTTGCTTGTCTTGTTTGCTCCTTCTAGTACTAATATTGATCCTTTACAGGTACTATCTACTATGGCACCAAAACATGATCGAGTCTATGCACGCGGGCGATCGAAGTCTGTCACCCCGTCTGCCTGCCTGGTCATTGGCTCTGGTGATGAGCGTGACCCCGAGTACGTGCCCCCAGGCACTTCCACCCCATCCCATATTGCACGTGCTTCCAGAGCCATACCAAAAAAGGTGGCGTCCGGCGTAGTCACTGCCTCGCAGTCTTATGAGGAGCGCACACTGACCGGCACACCTTCTGGGTCAGCCACTAATGAAGAAGGAGCGTCTGGCTCCTTAAGAGTTTCGTGGTCTGAGGAAGACTCCGAATCTGCTGAGGTTCCCGCACCCGCCACCGCTTCAGCATTGGCCTCGTCCGATGAGGCTGACAGTTCGGAATCCACACCCGGTTCACCAGCTCGTGCTCTCACCCTAGTTACTGACCAACCCAATCGGTTGTGTGTCGATGGGCAGTTTAAAGTCTATTCCGATGCAAAGTTCCTGAATGACAAAGGAGTTATGACTCTGACACTTACGTTGGAGCGATGGGTTCTTACGGGAAGTTTCCCAAAGATGCATGAGATCCACAATCTCTTTACTAGACATCGATTGGAGTGGAAAGCATGTCCGTTGGGACGTTATAGTGAAGAGCAGGTTCGATAGTTCTACGCTTCTTACGTAGCGACTCTCCTATCGCAGATTGATAAGCGGGCTTCTGATACGCTCAAACTTACTTCTCAAATGAGAAGTAAAGCGGTCGTGTCAAGTAAATAACCCAACTAGTGAGGTTGGGATCGTTCCCACGAGGAAAATAGTCTAGACTTAACCTCAACCTATTATTACTATCGTTTGGTCAAAAACTTCTTCGGAAAGTAAAAATATAAAAAGGGGGGTTCTATCTCTAAATAAGTGAAAATAAACAACGAACTTGAAAGAGACACTTAACAGCTTTTAATGTTGGGTTTTAATCAATTAATCAAAGTAACTAGGGTTTACGTGTTTCCCACAGATTCATAACTTGATAACTCTAACTATAACAATTCTTTCCTAGTATCTTGCATGCAAAGTGATAAGTTATGTATTTATAAATCCTTGGTCCGGCATCTAGAAAATTTCACTCCGCACCTTGGTCCGTCTACGTGTGTTGCTATCCTAACCCTTATCCTTACCTCATATTAAGCATCGTATTTGATATTTGACTAAGTTATTACCTCGTACCAATCAATACTAGCCTATTAGATAGTATGCACTAAATCTATGTTACTAAATTCTTTTCCTATTATCTACCTCCTTGGTCCGGCAAGTAGCATTAAGGTGAGTTCTAACATTGGCCATCCATTAAAAAGACTTCTAAACGAAAGAATTATTAATACATGCAAGACACTATTCTAGAATTGTTCTTTTAATTAGGGTTTATCTCATTATTTGCCTATGGTTCCCACAACCCTAGTTATGGAGTTTAGTTACTCATCGCCATAAACACAATATTCAAATATATTAAATAAAAATATATGTACTTACTTCAATAAGAAAGAATAAAGTCCGAAAGTTTGCTTGATTAATCACCAAAAATCACTTGTAAGAATCTCCAAATAAAAACACTAATACACAGAGTCTAATAATATGATGTCTAATCTAGCAGAGTCCTGCTGTCTCTACAGTGCGGGAGCTAGACACCCCAGCCGCTATCTGCGATGCTCTGATTTGGTGTGCTTTCGCCTCAGGAAGTGAGGCTCTCTTCGCGGCCTCCATCTCTCGGTGCTCCTTCTTCCTTGCTCGCACCTCATCCTCTGATCGACCCCTACGGCTCTCGGCACTCTCTCGAGGGGAAGGTGGGGGAATTTCTGAAGTAGCAAATAGGGCCGCCAATACAGTGTCCTCAATAGGCTCGACAGGTTGTGGCACTCTCGCCTCTAGGATCGTATCGACGTTTGCACGAAGACTGTCGACTGCAGCCTGAAGAGTCGACACATCTACCGGAGGGGCTAGGCGGGCTAACACTCTCAACTCAAATGCATCTAGGCGCTGGTTAACCTCAGCAATCTTCCGCTCGGTAAACTGATGCATCTTCCTCTCTAGGCGCGCCTCAGACTGAGTAATCAACTTCTGCATCCACGGCTGGATATGATGCAGAAGAGTGGACATTTGTGCCTCCAATTTTTGGACCCTAGCAAGCGGGACCAGTGTCGTTAGAGGGGCTGTGCGAGAGGATCTCAGGGCTGGGCTACTACTCGGGATAGACTCGACCGGGGTAGTGTCAGTAGATGTCTGTGTAGCGGTGCGGGCCTGGGCCACCGTATCCGCAAGATCATCAGCAAGTGGTGGCAGCTCTGGATGGGGCCCTCGACGTGGGGCCAACTCATTGGCCTCGTCTCTGATGATGCCGACGTCAACGGTGCCCTACGGGGTCTTCAACTGATCTATGTGCCATATGGGCACACCTGCGGTCCTGCAAAGGGTAAAAATCATACACAGGAAGGGGTAGGTAGTAGTGACCTTGAATGCCCTCTCATGCATGACTGACTGGAGAATCCATGCAAATTCGACCTTGAATCCGGCTATCATTGCCGCCATCAACACTGCTCGATCCCAGGTGACGATGTTATCAGCAGCTGTGGGGGAAAGGCAGTGACGGATGAGCAGCCACAAGAACTTTGCGACGAACGTGAGGTTGGCCTTCTTGATGGGCCCCTTCGGCTCGGTGACCCAATCTGCACCCTCTCCATCGACTGATAGGTGCAGGGCCATCCACCTCTTGGTGGTCTCTCTCAGTGCCTGCTCGCGCAAGAACTGGCCATCCTTCACTATCTGCTAGTGGTAGTCAAACTTGGCAGTGTGGGGAGTCCGCGTAGCATCTGCATTCTCGCCGTATAGGAACCGGCGGATAGCTGGCAGGGAAATATCAACCTGCATGCCCCGGACTCGAACCTGCTCCAGTGGGGCCTGTTTAGTGGGAGCAGCCCGCCTATCGATCTGTGATCGGAGAGTCGCTACGTAGGATGCGTAGAACTCTCGGACCATTTCCTCGCTGTATCGTCCCAACGGACGGGCTGTCCACTCTAAGCGATGCCTGGTGAATAGGTTGTGGATCTCTGGCATCGATGGGAGACTCCCAGTAAGTACCCGCCGCTCCAAGGTGAGTGTCCGAGTCATTACTCCTTTATCAGTCAGGAATTTGGCATCGGAGTAAACTTGAAACTGGACTTCGACACACCATCGATATGGCTGATTAGAGGCTGGGGTGGGGACCTGGGCTGGTGCGCCGGATGTAGAGTCTGAACTGTCAGCCTCATTAGACGAGGCCGACGCTGCAGCAGTGGCGGGTGAGGGAACCTCAGCAGAGCCGGAAGCTTCCTCAGACCATGATACTCCTAAGGAGCCAGACGCTCCTTCCTCATTTGTGGCTGACCTAGAGGGTGTGCCGGTCAGTGTGCGCTCCTCATCAGACTGGGAGGCAGTGACTACGCCGAACGCCACCGTCTTGGGTGTGGCTCTGGGAGCACATGCAGCACGGGAAGGTGCGGAAGTGCCTGGGGGCTCATATTCAGGGTCCCGCTCATCATCAGAGCCGATGATCAAGCGTGCAGACAGGGCAACAGACTTGGATCACCCGCGTGCGTAGGTTCGGTCTTGCTTGGGTGCCATAGTAGATAGTACTTGCAAAGGATCACTATTAGTACGAGTAGTGGCAAACAAGACAGGCAAGCCTATACGGCATAAAACATTTAAAATAGTGTTTTAGTGATAGTGAAACTGTATCACACGACGGGCTAAATGACGGCTCGTCATGGATATGACGAACCGTCATGAGGTCCGTCGTGTTGTACTTGGTCTATGTATATATAAAGAACCCTTATCAGAGGGGTCTCTGACCATCATGACGGTCATGCAAGACGGACCGTCGTTGGTACGACGGTCCATCGTAAGAGTCCGTTGTAGGACACTTAGAAAATGTTGGGAGACCCTTATCAGAGGGGTCTCTGGCCATCATGACGGTCGTGAAGGACAGACCGTCAAGGGGACGACGGTCCATCGTAAGTGTCCGTCGTAGGACACTTGGAAAATGTTGAGAGACCTTAGAAACAGGGTCTCTGACAACCAGAATGGTTGTGCAGGACGGACCATCGTGAAGACAACGGTCCGTCACAGGCGTCGTTGGGACAGGGTGCTAGGGCTTTTGACATGGACCCTATGATGGTCCGTCGTGTGTGCGACGGTCCATCATCGGGGTCTCATTCTGAGTAGCAGTGTTAGAACTGGGGGTACCCTATGCATCCTCGATGAACCCACATGGTCTTGTAGTGTTGTGGACCTATATGTGTCTATCACAACTACCTAGGAAACTACCAATGCAAAATCACCTATGCCTAGGGTTATCAACATGGCACGTTCGAACATTTTGAGCCTAGGTTTAGACATAAGCATATAAAGGAAACAGTATACGACTAAGAACTAAGCTAATACTAACTACAAAACCAAAATGCAAGATAAATGAGTATAAATTTAGAGACACATACCTTGGAAATGGAGAAAAACAAATGGAGAATGATTCAGTTGGCAAGGTAGACACCTACACCAGCAGCACCGACTAGTGGATGATAAGTATAAGGCTTAGGAAGATTTTGGGAGCAATGATCAGTGAGGGGAAGTGTGGAAGTTGAAAAGAGAGGGGAGATGAGGGGAATAAGGAAGTAATGGGGTGAAATATGGAGGGGCGGGGAGTATAAACGGTCAGATTTTGAAAAGGGTCCAGCCGGGTCGGGTCGGGTAGAATTCATTAATCACGCGACGGTTCCCCGACGACGGTCCATCGTAGTTGTGACGACCCATCGTAGGTTCCGTCGTGTGTGCCCTAATTTGAAAATGACAGAAAAACGTACTTGGTGTGACGGATGCATACGACGGTCCGTCGCATGCGCAACGGTCCGTCGATGTATCCGTCAGTGGCTGCTGCGGAGTAGTTTACTGCAGAATTTCCTGGTGATGTGCCTGCAAATTTAAAACCCATTAATAGAAAAATGCTACCATTATTAAAAAGACGATAAGTATTGGGTTGCCTCCCAACAAGCGCCTGATTTAATGTCGCGGCACAATTGGGACCACTTGATTACTCAGACTTCATCAAGATGGTATGCCTCGACCACTTCATTCGCCGATTTAGCATGCCTGAGATAGATTTTTATGTGCTGTCCATTCACCTTGAACCGCACACCCTCCTTAGTTTCCAACTCAACTGCTCCATGAGGGAATAGTTGGGTAATCGTGTAAGGACCAGTCCATTTGGACTTGAGTTTGCCTGGAAACAAGCGCAATCTGGAATTGAATAGAAGCACCAAATCCCCAACCATAAAATCTTGTTTTTCAATTTTGTTGTCATGATACTTCTTCATCTTTTCTTTATATAGGGCTGAGCTTTCATAGGCTTTCAAGCGAAATTCATCAAGTTCATTCAACCCATTTAACCGTTGCTCTGCAGCTTCGCTCTAATCCATTTTTAACTTCTTCATAGCTCACATGGCTTTATGCTCTAACTCAACCGGAAGATGACAAGCTTTCCCATATACAAGTTGGTATGGAGACATACCTATGGGAGTCTTATATGCTGTCCGGTAGGCCCAAAGAGCATCATCAAGCCTCCTTGACCAATCCGTTCTACTAGCATTCACTGTTTTGGACAATATCTATTGATCTCCCGATTCGATACTTCAACTTGCCCACTAGTTTGAGGGTGGTAAGGAGTGGCCACATTATGGCGAACACCGTATTTCTCCAATAACCCCTTGAACAATCTGTTGCAGAAGTGGGAGCCCCCATCACTAATAATGGCCCTTGGGGTGCCAAAACGGGAGAATATATTCTTTTTCAAGAATGCAGTGACACTCTTCCCTTCATTGTTTGCGAGGGCTATGGCTTCGACCCATTTAGATACATAATCAACAGCTACAAGAATGTACTTCATCCCATGAGAACTCACGAAAGGGCCCATAAAGTCAATACCCCACACATCAAATAACTCAATCACAAGAATGGGGTTTAGAGGGAGCTCTTGCTTTCTTGAAATACCACCATCTCATTGACATTTGTCACATGCTTTAGCAAACCCATGAGAATCTTGATGAAGAGTTGGCCAATAGTAACCACATTGCAATATCTTGTGAGCGGTTCGGATACCACTGTGATGTCTGCCAACAGGTGAAGAATGGCATGCCTCCAACACACTCAACATTTCACATTCTGGCACACAACGCCGAATAAGCCCGTCGGCACAACTCCTATACAAATATGGTTCATCTCAAAAGAACTTCTTCACATCGTACATGAACTTTTTCCTTTGATGAAAGGACAAGTCTGATGGAACAATATCACTAGCCAGATAGTTCGCAAAATCTGCGAACCATAGAATCAAGTCTTGTGAAGCAGCCAATACATGTTCATCGGGGAAAGTATCATCAATGTCAGTCTTATCCCCTAACTCTCTCATAGCTTCATCCTCTAAACGAGACAAGTGATCAGCAACTTCATTTTCAGTTCCTTTTCTATCCAGCACTTCAAAGTCAAATTCTTGCAGCAGTAATACCCAACGAATCAGCCTAGGTTTCGCATCGTTCTTCGCTATTAAATATCTCAATGCTGAATGGTCAGTATGCACTATAACTCTAGTACCTAGCAAATAGGAGCGAAATTTCTCAAAAGCAAAGACTACTGCAAGGAGTTCTTGCTCAGTCACAGTGTAGTTCTTCTGAGCTTCATTTAGGGCTTTACTATCATAGTAAATTGGGTGAAGGATTTTATTTCTTCTCTGTCCCAATACTACACCAAGAGCCACCCCACTAGCATCGCACATTACCTCAAATTGACTGTTCCAATCCGGAGAAATAATGATAGGCGCAGACACTAACTTTTCTTTTAGCTCACCGAATGCTTTAAGACAGGATTCATCAAAACAAAATTTACATTCTTTCTCCAGCAATTTGCACAATGGGTGTGCAATCTTTGAAAAGTCTTTGATGAATCTCCGGTAAAAACCTGCATGCCCAAGAAAGCTTCTCACACCTTTCACAGAGATCGGCGGGGGAAGTCTCTCTATTACCTCAACTTTAGCTCGATCAACCTCTATGACCTTTTCTGAAATGCGATGACCCAACACAATACCCTCTTTTACCATGAAATGACACTTTTCCCAATTTAGTACCAAATTGCAGTCTTCACATCTCTTAAGAACCTCAGATAAATTGGTCAAACACCGCTCGAATGAATCACCAACCACAGAAAAATCATCCATAAAAACTTCTATAGTATCCTCCACCATGTCAGAAAATATTGATATCATACATCTCCGAAAGGTAGCGGGTGCATTGCACAACCCAAACGGCATTCTTCTGAACGCAAAGGTCCCATACGCACAAGTGAAAGTGGTTTTCTCTTGATCTTCTAGTGCAATAGAAATCTGATTATACCCCGAATACCCATCAAGAAAACAATACCACCCTTTTCCGGCAAGTCTATCCAACATTTGATCCATGAAGGGCATAGGAAAATGGTCTTTTTCAGTCCATGAGTTCAGTTTACGGTAATCCATACACACCCTCCATCCAGTAACCGGTCTCATTGGAAAAAATTCATTCTTTTCGTTGGGGACCACAGTCATTCCCCCTTTCTTAGGTACACACTGAACCGGGAATACCCAACTACTATCGGCGATTGGATAGATTACTCCGGCATCCAACCACTTGATGATTTCCTTCTTCACAACCTCTTGCATAGGAGGATTCAAGCGTCTCTGGTGCTCAATACTCGGCTTATGATCAGGCATGAGTTGGATTTTATGAGAGCAAATACCAGGAGGGATCCCAATAATGTCCGCAATGGTCCACCCAATAGCTCTTTTGAACCTTTTTAGTACCTTCACCAAACTCTGAACCTGTTGTTCATCCAGGTCTGATGCAATGATTACCGGCAAAGTGTCACCATTTCCTAAGAATTCATACCTAAGATGAGGTGGGAGAGCTTTTAATTCAACTTTTGGAGCCTCTTCTATCGATGGTTTCGCGGGTGGGGACTCGCAATTTTTCATATCAAGCTCAAATTTCTTCGGTTTAAACCAAACATCACCTCGGTCAAGAGCCGCGACTAATGAATCATATTCTTCAATGCAATCGCTATCAAAGTTCATTTTCACTGCCGCTAATACTTTGACACCTAGACATTCTTCTATTTGTGTCTCAGATGTCTCACCCATGTTGTAGGATATAGCAGATACCGATTGGAGCTCACCACTCTGCCTCATGGACCTACAAATATTAAAGGTCACTTCCTCATTGTTCAACCGAAATTTCATCTTCCCCTTTTCCATGTCTACTAAGGCTCTTCCCGTAGCTAGGAATGGCCTCCCAAGAATAATAGGCACTTCAAAATCAACCTCGCAATCAAGAATAACAAAATCAGCCGGAAAGATGAATGACTCCATTTTTACTAGCACATCATGAAGTATCCCTATGGGCCATTTTACTGTTCGATCAGCCATCAGTAGCCGCATCGCAGTGGGCTTTGGGTCACCCAAACCCAACTTCTTGTAAATCGAGAGGGGCATGAGATATATGCTTGCCACCAGATCACATAATGCTTTTGCAAAATGTAATAGCCCGATTGTACAAGGAATAGTGAACGCACCCAGATGTTCTTTCTTTTGGACCAGAGATCTTGTAGCAATAGCACTACAATGCTGCATTCTATCATCATCCTCAAAAGTAACCGATCTTTTCTTTGTGACCAAATCTTTCATAAACTTGGCGTAACCGGGCATTTGTTCTAAAGCTTCTACCAAAGGATTATTGATACAAAGTTGCTTCAACATTGTTATAAAATGCCGATATTTGCCATCCTCGGTCTTTTTCACTAATCTTTGAGGAAATGGGGGGGTGGCCTAGGCATAGGAGTTACCTTTTTAGGCACTTCAGCATCTTTTGCAATGTTATCCTCTAAATCAGCATCAACATTTACCACTTTATCAGTATCTTTTGTCACCCTATTCTTATTAAATGGCATAGGTGGGTCAATGGTCTGCTTGCCACCGCGAGTAGTAATTTCCATACAGTGTCCATCATTTTTCGGATTTTGGACAGTGTTGCTAGGAAGAGTGCCCAGTTGTAGTGTGTTCACAGTTGCAGATAATTGGGCCAATTGTAACTCAAGTTGCTTAATCGATATTGCATGTGTATCAACTTTTTGCCCAATACCCGCTAAATCATTCCTCAACTCTTTATTGTGCTCATCACTAGCATCGAACCTCCTCATCATTTTATGCAACATATCCTCAACTCGCGACATACTACCTCCACCATCCCTAGGAGTAACTTCACGATTTTGAGGGGGAACATAGGGTCCATTTCTGTCATTTCTATTACCATAGTTACCCCTGTTGAAGTTGTTGTCGCGATTTTAGTTTCCATCTCGGACATAATGACCCTCACGATTGTAGTTACCATAGTTTCGACCTTGGTTCCCTTGACCTTGGCGCCAATTCTCCTGATTAGAGCCTTGGGCACTTGGTCGGAAACCCCCCATCTGTTCATTTACTGCATAGGAATCCTCTTCATAATAACACTCATCGTTTGGAGGTGGTGGTTTATCCAAGTAGTTGACTGCATTAATATTTTCTGCACCCCCAGTGACATGTTTTAGTACCAACCCAAGCTCAGTTCTCATCTGAGCCATTTCTTCAAGAATATCATCTGTGGCTGGGTTGTGAGTGGACTGCACTGCGAAGGTGTTTCTCCCTGTATCGGACTTCCTAGTACTCCAAGCTTTGTTATTTCGGGAGATTTTCTCTAGTTTTTCTGCAATCTCAGCATAAGGGAATTCTCCATAAGATCCACCTGCTATAGTGTCCAACACCGCTTTATTGTTATCATCATGTCCCCGATAGAAGTATTCCTTCAGTGACTCATCATCTATATGGTGATTTGGAACACTTTTCAAGAATGAGGTGAATCTATCCCAAGAACTACTAACTGACTCTCCTGGTAGTGCCACAAAGTTGTTCACCCTGTCTTTGTGGTTTAATTTCTTGGAGACCGGATATAAGCGTGCTAAGAAGACATCCCTTAGTTGATTCCAAGTGAAGATGGAGTTGTATGGGAGCTCAGTGAACCACATAGCAGCCTCTCCCGTTAGTGAGAGAGGAAACACTTTGAGACCTATTAAATCTAGATCCAAATCAGGACTCCCCACACAACTTTTACACACTGCCCTTACCTTAGCTATATGGGCATGTGGATCCTCAGAAGGTAGCCCTGAAAACAAACCTCTGGCAGTGAGTATTTGCATCAGGCTACTAGTTACCACAAAAGTGTGGCCTGTGCGTAGAGGGGGCAAGACAAGTGGCCCATCCGAGTCTGCTATGTTATCATACCCTCTGTAGTATGCTTGGGGCCGTGGAACGGGATTTTGTCCTCTCTATTGATGTTCACCCGGAGCGTCTGGTAACATCTGACCATGAACATCCACTAGATCTGGGATGTTCTGGTTTGGATCCTCATCATTTATTCCCAAGTTTCGATTCATATTGCGCAGTGTACGCTCTAACTCACGATAGTAGGGAAACAATGGTTCTCTTCCTCTCCGTGTATTTGGCATACAAGGAGGATAGTTCTAAAAGGAAATCAAAAACAATAAAACAAAGTAAAAGCAACAAAATATCAACTAAACTATAGTAATAAGTTCAGGTTAATCTAAAAGCTAAAATCCCCGGCAGCGGCGCCAAAATTTGATACGCTCAAACTTGATTATCAAATGAGAAGTAAAGCGGTCGTGTCAAGTAAATAACCCAACTAGTGAGGTTGGGATCGTTCCCACGAGGAAAGTAGTCTAGACTTAACCTCAACCTATTATTACTATCGTCTGGTCAATAACTTCCTTGGAAAGTAAAAATATAAAAAGGGGGGGTTCTATCTCTAAATAAGTGAAAATAAACAACGAACTTGAAAGAGACACTTAACAGCTTTTAATGTTGGGTTTTAATCAATTAATCAAAGTAACTAGGGTTTACGTGTTCCCCACAGGTTCATAACTTGATAACTCTAACTATAACAATTCTTTCCTAGTATCTTGCATGCAAAGTGATAAGTTATGTATTTCTAAATCCTTGGTCCGGCATCTAGAAAATCTCACTCCGCACCTTGGTCCGGCTACGTGTGTTGCTATCCTAACCCTTATCCTTACCTCATATTAAGCATCGTATTCGATATTTGACTAAGTTATTACCTCGTACCAATCAATACTAGCCTATTAGATAGTATGCACTAAATCTATGTTAATAATTCTTTTCCTATTATCTACCTCCTTGGTCCGGCAAGTAGCATTAAGGCGAGTTCTAACATTGGCCATCCATTAAAAAGACTTCTAAACGAAAGAATTATTAATACATGCAAGACACTATTCTAGAATTGTTCTTTTAATTAGGGTTTATCTCATTATTTGCCTATGGTTCCCACAACCCTAGTTATGGAGTTTAGTTACTCATATCCATAAACACAATATTCAAATATATTAAATAAGAATTCATGTACTTACTTCAATGAGAAAGAATAAAGTCCGAAAGTTTGCTTGATTAATCACCAAAAATCACTTGTAAGAATCTCCAAATCAAAACACTAATACACAGAGTCTAATAATATGATGTCTAATCTAGCAGAGTCTAAACTCCAAAACGAGGTTTTTTGAACTATTTATAAAAAATAAAAACCTAATTAAACAAGGATTCTAATTGCTGGAAATCTGCCAAAACGCGGCTGCGTCGACGGACCTCGCGACGGACCGTCATGGACTCCGTCATCCCATACTTAGCAATTTCTTCTGCTGCTTTCTTCATTCCCCTCAACAGCAAGTATGACGGACCTTCATAGGCACAACGGTCCGTCGAGGGTCTTCGTTTCAAAACACTTCAACTCTTGGAATCTGGGTACTGGGATCACTTATCTGAACTTCATGTCGAACCTGCAAGACGGACCGTCATAGCCACGACGGACCGTCACAAGCTACGTAACCCCACACTTGGTCAGACTTCCCCATCTTCCTTCAGCAGCTTCTCTACGCTACCACCTACGGACCATCACAAGCACAACGGACCGTCATCAGCTCCGTAGGTGGTCTCTTCTGCATTTCTTCACTCAAAATCTCCGCATTCAACTTTGAACAGATTTCCTGCAAAACAAAGAGAAACTCATAAAAAATAGCACAAAAAGACTTTTGGACACACAAACTTAAGAAAAAAGTATTAATTATACCATGAAACCACGGTATATCAGCTTCCCTTGCCAAACAGGCCCCACTGGAGCAGGTCCAAGTACGTGGAGTTCCGGTTGATATCTCCCTGCCTGCTATCCGCCAGTTTCTATACGGCGAGAATGTTGATGCTAATCAGACCCCTCTCACTGTCGAGTTTGACTACCGATGGCAGATTGTCAAAGATGGCCAATTTATGTGTGAGCCATCACTTAGAGAGACCACCAAGAGGTGGATGACCCTGCACTTGTCCGTTGATGAAGAGGGTGCCGACTGGGTGACTGAGCTGAAGGGGGCCATCAAGAAGGCCAACCTGACTTTCACGGTGAAGTTTTTATGGTTGATTGTCCGCCACTGCCTTTCCCCCACGGCCGTTGATAATATCATCACATGGGATCGAGCAGTACTGATGGCGGTGATGATAGCCGGGTTCGAGGTGGATTTTGTGTGGCTTCTATAGGCGGTCATGCACGAGAGGGATTTTAAGGTCACAACTACTTACCCTTTCCCATGCATGATATTTTCTCTATGCAGGTCCGCAGGTGAACCTATATGGCACGTTGATCAGCTCAAGACCCCTCTAGGCACTGTTGATATCGGCATCATTAGAGATGAGGTCAATGAGTTGGCTCCACGCAGAGGGCCCCGTACAGAGCTGCCTCCACTTGGTGACAATCTGGCTGATACGGTAGCACAGGCCCGGACGGCTATGCAGGCGGCTTCCACTGACACTACCCCGGTCGAGTCTATCTCGGGTAGTAGCACTGTCCCGAGCTCCTCTCGCTCAACCCCTTTACCCACTCTGGTCCCGCTTGCTAGGGTTCAGAAATTAGAGGCGCAAATGGCTACACTTCGGCATCATATCTATCCTTGGATGCAGAGGTCTATTACCGAGGTAGAAGAGCGTTTGGAGCGGAGAATGGTCCAGCACACAGAGCGGAAGATCGCTGAGGTTCATCAGCGCTTGGACGTTTTTGAGTTGCGAGTGCTAGCCCGACCAGACCCTCCGGTGGATGTGTCGACCCTTCAGGCTGCGGTCGGCAGTATTCACGCAGATATTGATATGATCTTAGAGGCTAGGGTGCCTGAGTCTGAGGCCCCTTCTGTAGAGCCTGCTGAAGACACAGTGATGGAGGCCCTATTCGCCACTTCAGAGATTTCACCACCTCCCCTCGAGAGCATGCCAAGAGGCGTAGGGGTCGAGAGGAGGATGGCGCACGAGCGCGGAAGAAGGAGCTCCGTGAGATGGAGGTTGCGAGGAGAGCCTCGCTTGCTAAGGCAAAGGCGCGTCAGATGAGAGCAGAAGAGTTAGCTGCTGGGGCGTCTAGCTCCAGAACTGTGGAGATAGCGGGAGGCACTGCTGATAGTGTTGTTGATGCTGAGGACACCACTGAGGGTGTCCATATTAAAGAGGTAGTGTGTTCAGGGTAATCGGGCCCACCAGCTTGCTGATTGTCGGCACTTTACGCCCCAGGTTTTCTTCACCTACCACTCTAGTATTTCAATTTTTTTAAGCATTGGGGACAATTGCATGTCTTTTTGTTAGGGTGGGGTAAATGGAAAGTGAGTGCTAAGGTGAAGTCTGATTAGCCCAATTCACTATCCTCTTTTGGGGTTTTCTTGCCTGTGTTCTTTTTCCCCAAGAGACTGATTACTTTTTCTAATGAATTGGCATGTGTATATCTTGTGTACATAGTTTAATTCTGAAGCATGATGGCTAAAATGATATTTTGATAAAATGGAAAATGATGCATGACTAGGCATAGTAATTGATAAATGTGTGGCTCTAAGCATGACATAGAGGTACACCACTGCATGACCCTAAGTCTAAAATTCGAACTAGGTGTCTGATAATCTGGTAGAGTGATGAGATGTCAAGTAAGTGTGAGGAAGATTTGAATAGTCCACTATTTGTACTGAGCTAGAACTTGTCTGGTTAGTCCTGCTAAAAGTAAGTTGTAATAGACAATTAGGAAAGGATCATAGGCCCTTATTCAATGTAAACCATTTTTAGCCTAAATAAAATAAAACCAAATGAAATTTATCCTTCTTTGATCCAAATGATTTGTGCTTAAATTAGACCTTTCTTTTTCACCCCAACTGATCTTTTCTGGTAATAATGTGTTGGCCCTGGTCCCTCCTTGGACATGTGCACCTCAGCTTATGCCAAAAGCATAAGTTTATGGTGTGTAATGCAGTAAACAACATTTTTATGGCCCTGACCCAACTTTGGGTATTGTGTACTTTGACTCATGGCAAAGCCATGAGTTGAGGGTGACTATTATGAGGAATACTCCAGAAAGTAGGGTTGAAAGAATAAAGAGAGAGAAAGAACAAAAGTAAAGTGATCAAGATTTACTTTAAATAAAAGTAAAAAAAATTACAAGAAATACAAGCAAGAAAAGAAGAGAGTCACTTACACAAATGAAGAAAAAAAGGGAAAATAGCTAGGTGAAAGATTGTGGGAAACTGGGCAAAATAAAATGATAGAAAATGGTATGTTTAGCTGATATGTCAAGGAGGGCAAACAGTCACTAAAGTATATCTAAATATACCCTACCTGACCCTGAGCCTATGTTACAAGCTAAGAAAGTCCTATCGTGATCCTAAGGATTGTATAGCGAACTTAAAGCAGTGAAAATAAGGGCAAGCTTATGGCAATAAGTATGAATGAGTGTGAATTTGTTCTGAGAGTGAGTGTTGAAAAGTAATCCTTATACTCAAACTGAAATCATTGTGTGAAAAATGAGGATTTTGTTTTGAAGTGAGGACACTAGTTGCATTACCGGAAATATTAGCACCTCGGTGAGAAATTGAAGAGGATAGGTGTTAGTGCATGGTGAGTCTGTGTCATGGTCTGATTCCACATAATTCAAGCCTAATAGTGATAGCATGCATAAATATGATGAGATTAATCGGGATTGATAGCCAAATGATTACAAAGGATAAAACATGGATATTATTGTACAAAGATTGTGTATTGAGTCATAGTACGTCGCTTGAGGACAAACAACGAATTTAAGTTGAGCGTGTTGATATACCGTGGTTTCACGGTATTATTAATACTTTTTCCTTAAGTTTAGTGTGTCCAAAACCTATTTGTGATAATTTTTATATAAGTTTCTCCTTATTTGCATGAAATCTGTCCAAAGATGAATGCGGAGGTTTTTGAGCGAAGAAATGCAGAAGAGACCACCTACGGAGCTTGTGACGGTCCGTCATGCTTGTGACGGTCCGTCATGCTCATGACGGTCCGTAGGTGGCAGCGTAGTGCACGTGTTGAAGGAAGATGGGGAAGTCTGACCAACTGTGGGGTTACAGAAAGCATGACGGACTGTCGTGTCCATGACGGTCCGTCCTGCAGGTTCGTCATGAAGTTCAGAGAAGTAGTCCCAGTACCATATTCCAAGAGTTCAAGTGTTTTGGAACGGAGACCCTCGACGGACCATTGTGTCTGTGACGATCCGTCATACCTGCCGTCGAGGGTAATGAAGAGAGCAGCAGAAGAAATTGCATCAAGTATGGGACGAGGAGTCCATGACGGTCAGTCGTGACCACGACGATCCATCGTGACCACGACGATCCGTCGTGATGTCCGTCGATCCAGCCGCGTTTTGACAAATTTACAGTTAATAGTGTCCTTGTTTAATTAGGTTTTTATTTTCTATAAATTGTTCGAAAAACCTCGTTTTTGAGGTTAGACTCTGGATTATTAGGTTAGACGCTGGATTATTTGGTTAGCCCTTGATTGTTGTTAGATTCTTGATTATTTTAAGATTCTTTGAATTGATTGTTGGTGATTTTTGTTGATTAATCAAGCGAACTTTCGGATTTTACTCTTTCTCATTGAAGTACATGAATTCTTATACCATGTATTTGAATATTGTGATTATGACTATGGGTAACTAAACTCCATAACTAGGGTTGTGGGAACCATAGGCAAAAAATGAGGTAAAACCTAACTAAAATAACAATTCTAGAATAGTGTCTTGCATGTATTGATAATACTTTCGCATAAAAGTCTTTTTAACGGATAGCTAACGTTAGAACTGGCCTTAATGCTACTTTCTGGACCAAGGTGCGGAGTGAAATTTTCTAGATGCCGGACCAAGGATTTAGAAATACATAACTTATCACTTTGCATGCAAGATACTAGGAAAGAATTGTTATAGTTAGACTTATCAAGTTATGAACCTGTGGGGAACATGTGAACCCTAGTTACTTTGATTAATTGATTAAACACCAACATTCGAAGTTGTTAGTTGTCTCCTTTTATTTCGCTAGTTATTTTCATTTATTTAGGAATAGAAACCCCACTTTTTATCATTTTTGCTTTCCAAGGAAGTAATTGATTGAACAATAGTAATAATAGATTGAAGTTAAGTCTAAACTATTTTCCTCGTGGGAACGATCCCAACCTCACTAGTTGGGTTATTTACTTGACACGACCGCTTTACTTCTTATTTGATAAGTAAGTTTGAGCGTATCATATATATATATTTAAAAAAATTAATCTTGAAGTTATTGAAAAAGAATAAGATTTTGTAATTTCAGAAAGAATGTGTTTTGGGGAAGAAGATGAAGATGTGTGTGTGTGTGTATATATATATATATCTAAATTTAATTTTGAAGTTATTAGAAAAGAATAAGATTTTGTAATTTGAGAAAGAATGTGTTTTGGGGAAGATGATGAAGATGAAGACGAAAGGGGGTTGGGGTAGGGTGAGGTAAGGTAGGGTAGAATAGGTTGACATTTTTATTTTTCTTTTTCTTTTTTAAAAAATTAGATATTAAATGTGTGTGTGTTTTATAATTTTCGGGGCCCAATGTCAAATATTATTTTTTAATTAGTCATTTTGCCATGTCACCGCAAGTGTATCACACTCTCTTCACATTTTTTGATGATTATAAAAAAACGTCTAATAGGAACGGTTTTTGTATAGGTAAAAGTGTTCAATTGGTACTAGTCTTAGTTGAAGTGTCTAAGTGAATTATGTAGACAACTTTAAGGGACCGCTGATGACTTAAGCCTAATTTTTTACTTTTAATGTGAAAAAAAGTTGTGATACGAAAATATGTTATACTTCTTTTGCAGGAAATTATTTTACATGATCAAAAATATCGTTTATCCCCTCGTGTTGCAGCTGATAAGCCATTGAATAATTCATCGATGCCAAAGCCAAATCATGGCAAGTCATGATCATCTCATTAATTATGAAATAACACAGCAATAAATTTAAAACAACTAATGTGATCATATATGAATATAAAGAAAAGTTGATAATGTTTGACAAAAAACCAAAATATTAGTTTTAACCATAAGTTCAAAAAATAGAACTAGTACAAAATACTAATCCATCAGAACAAGTTGACTATTATCGATCCTTGCGGGTGTCCTCATTCTTCTTGGCGGTGCCTCATTATCGCTATCAGCCCCGTCTTTCATCTTTTTATTGCATATTTCCACAAGAGTGCACCGTATCTGATGCGGTGTAACTTAGAATCAAGGTATTGAACTGGAATACCTTCACCCTCACTTAGGTACTCGGCAAAAGCTAGCAAGTATATTCCGCAATTCCTGAAAATATACACTAATTTTTAAAATCTGATACTTTTTAGGAAAGTTGAATGAAGAAACTTATTTTATACTTACAAAAAAGCTGACCTTGTTGAGGTATATCCTCCACATACGTCACGTCATATGTGATGTGGTTATCTTCTGCATCATCCGAATCATTTCCAATCTCTATTGAAACATACATTTACAGAAGCTTAGCAAGCTTTTGAATTTCTTCTCTAACATGATAGTTATGACCTGCTGCTTTGTATGAGTCATATACATAAATGTGTTGGTCAATTAATGACAAAACAGCCAACACCCAGTGATTTTTATGCTCCACGTTCACTGGTATGAACACATTGTCGATTCTATTCCATGGAATGACAGTCATCAATCTATATCCTTTTATGTAATCACGTATGGCGCTTTCAACATTTGCAACACAAAAGTTACTTTCAACTTGAGCATATGCAGCATAAATTTCAGAAATTTTTGACTTGAATAGACAATCAACAGTAGTGTATCTGTAGCGACTATTGATGTTGTATTTACTTTTTTTACGCAAGTAATACAGGATCACATCAATATGCTGTAAACAATTAAAAAACAAATGTAGAAAATTAGCACATCTTAAAAACATGAACACATTGACGATTGCTCTTTTTTACAGCAATATTCGAATCAACCGCAGAACAACATTCATATATCCAAATTTGCATGGCTAGAGGCAAACCATCAATTCTTTAATACTTTTTCTTCTCATCAATTTTTTTTGTTACGCTTTTGAGCAATTTGTAGAAAACATCTTTCCCCCAGGGGTATTCATGGTACCGGCCGCTCTCAACTAGATCAAAATGTATCCTTGGAATTGATGAGCTCTTCTTCTGACGGGAATATATGAACGTACAAATAAAATACAGAGTAGTGAATTTAACAGCATCATCATTGCCACCACCTCAAACCTTTTTTATATGTACTGATCAAATTCACTTTTGTAACAATACTTTTACCCTCAAAATACTGATTGATTAATCTGTTTGGCTTCCTTGTATCAAACAAAAAGTCATCTTTATTACCAAAGCAGTTCAACCCAGTAATAATAGCAAATTCTTTATACAAAAATGGTGCGTGGTATGATTTATATGAAACAACAATTCATCAGGGGAACTGTCTTCTAATTCACATACCATGAAACACCTAAACCTTTGTGGTTGCGCTCCACATAGGTGCATTTTTGTATATGCTCCAAAACATGTATCTTTAAATTGATTGAATTGGGTCGCTGTAAGCTTCCCCTTCAAATCTGTGACTATGTTATGGCTCACATAAACCTACATGCGTGGGGGTTTAATTGGGCGAGCCAATACATGGAATCTGATACCCTGTAATTATAAAAGATAACACATTCAGAAAAGGAAAAACTACTAATAAACTTTCTTGGTATATACTCAACGTAACCTTTGTTGTTCGACTTACATTACATTATAACACATGTACAAAAAGCTTTAATGTTCTTTTTTGACTTATTGTACGTGATCTTGATATTTCTTACAATATACACTAATTTTTACATGCAACCTGCATGCATTACATCACTACCTACATTCACACAAAAGGCTCTCATACAAAATGTATTCACTTATGTACTTTTTACAAAACTAAATGCATATATATCTAAACTACAGTTACCACCATTCAACAACATCAATACTATATCATAATCAAAAACTATTTTCATTTAAGTAATTTTTACAAATCAAAAGATATATAACCACATGATCTTTCTTAATAGAATTAAAGTACACTGCATGTACATATGCAAAAATTATTCAAAAAAATTAAAAATGTACATACCTTTAATTTTTCACTGACTTCGTCTTGTTCTTCATTAACTGCATGTTCTCCAATCATGTCGGAAACTACATTTACTTTCCTCCTCTTGTAACAATTTTTTTCAATCGCTTTCACCGTTGACCCTACTTTTCTTTTTGAAGGAAACCTTACTATTTCATCTTTCGACTTCTTATGTAATTCCATCGCAGCAGTATATCCTGAAATTTGTGATTTAATCTAAGTTATACCTAAATCAAAAGATGGTATTTCAACCATGAAATTTTCGGTATATTTTGTATCTCTTGTGATTATCCTTTTGGTATTTTGTTTAGACAATTATATTCAACAACCCATATCCTAAAAATTTATAAACAAACAAATATTAAAGAATTTAACCTAATAAAAATTGAAGAAACCTGCATGATCTAAACAACATAAATATCTCCGAAAATCAAGCAATGTTGCGTATTTGATTTGAAAAAATACAAACCTAATTTCGTGGGAGCTTGATAGAGATTTAATTGATTAAGAATTTTACGGTAAATCTGATTTTGGGGGGATTTGGGAGATAAGTTTGAAGCTATAAAATGGGGTTCTTGGAAAATGACTAAATGTGAAATCAGATTTTGGGAGGATTTGAGAGATAAGTTTGAAGCTAAAAAATGGGTTTCTTGGAATTAACGTGAAAATAGGCTTCTTTAATTTCAATAGGCGTGCTGTAGATAATAGAGAGAGAAACATCCATAATATCTGTGCACAATTATTATGGAAGGAAGAGAAACGTTAAAATAAGAACATAATTAATATAGGAGTAGATTATAGAGAGAGAAACATGAGGCGTACATGCACAATTATTATGGAAGGAATATAAACGTGAAATTAGGGGCATATACTATATTTTTTAGGATAATTTAATATTTATTTTCTATTTATTAATTAAATATAGTCATAAAATGAAAATCTAAGGAAGTATAGCTATATTATTTTAATATAAAATATAGTTTGTCATTTTATGTAGTTTTTCCTATAAGATATGACAAACCAACATTCCAAATTAGTTAAAATGTTTAAGAGAAAATTATGCAGTTAAGCAAACTTATACGACTTAACTATTTATCATTACTATAATTTGCTATAATTACTATTCATGACTAACATTATACATTAATTATGTGGGGCGATTTCGAGTTTGAATAATTAGTCACATTTGTATATGTATAATTCGCCTAAATATACAAATACATATGTATGATATATAATTATCTAATCGATATACATATATAATTCACCTCTCTCCCACTCTCTGGCCTCTCTCCTCCCTCTCCTAATCTCGTTCGCCTCTCTTCTATCTCTCCCAATCTCGTTTGTCATATATACAAATGTGTATGTATGATATACAATTATCTAATATATATACATATGCAATTCACTTCCCTCCCACTCTCTGACCTCTCTCGCTCGCCTCTCTCCTCCCTCTCCCAATCTCGCTCGCCTCTCTCCTCCCCCTCTCAATCTCTTTTGTCATATATACAAATATATATATATATATATATATATATATATATATATATATATATATATATATAATATACAATTATCTAATCGATATACATTTACAATTCACCTCTCTCCCAATTTTGACTCTCTCTCCTCTCTCCTCCAATCTCGCTCGTCTCTCTCCTCCCTATAACATGTAGTTACGAATCGTAATCATCAAATTATAACTATGGAGAGTAATTAAACTATTTTTGAGTGGATATATGTGAAAGTTTCTCATTGAAATTTAAGGCCAAAATACAATAATCACATACTTTAAAGGCAAAATTATCATTTATCCTTTTAAAGTTTATAATTACAGAAATCTCTCAAACGGATACAATAATATAAACGTTTGATACATTAAAGAGAAGGTCAAATACATTAATGACCAAAAAATCAAAGTGCTGATACATTAAAAAGAGGGTCGGATACATGTGTTGATATATTAAAAATGGAAAATTATATGGAATGGCAAAACATTCCTAAGTAATTATATAATAGGGGTATAGTTTAATTTATTTACTTTCTATAATTTTAGTATATTTTTTTTGCTATAATTAATGGGGTCCACCACCTATTATATAACCAATAGTATAAAAACTTTTTTTAAAATTAATTTTGTATATAATTTTACATAAAACAATATTATCTCTCCTATTCATATTCCACTTTT
This sequence comes from Solanum lycopersicum, assembly GCF_036512215.1. NCBI lineage: Eukaryota > Viridiplantae > Streptophyta > Magnoliopsida > Solanales > Solanaceae > Solanum > Solanum lycopersicum. The sequence goes on along the minus strand of NC_090800.1, from coordinate 34,196,428 downwards.
TTCTCCTACAATTAATACTTCTATCCGATTTGAATTTCAAATTGTCCAAAATTCAATTACTCCCTCCTGAAGTTGAATTCAATTTTCGTAGGTACTCCTAAATTTTAGTCGTTTTTTTTATACAACAATTGTATATGTATTGTGTTTCTTATGTTTTTTCATATTTTTTTGATGAAATAATCAATTGTTTGTTCTTATTAGATCTCTAATTAGTCACAGAATGAATGAATCATCTTCATCTATGAGGATTATTAAAGGTATTCCGTTGCATGTCAATTTTGTTGACAATTTATCATCATTTTCAATGGTTACACTCAAGATTTTGGGTTGACGTAGGGTCTATGGTAAAATCAAAACAAGTTCAACATGAACAAACAATGGAAGAATTGAGATCAAAGAAAAAAATATGACCTTACGGCAGTTCAAGAAGTTATTAACAATGTTAAAGCTAGAGGCATTAAAATTGTACATGGAGGAAGAAAGAGGAAAGCAGTAAACATTGATTCAGAGGAAAATGCATGTGAAGTTGACGGATCTGAAGAACATCATAATTATGAGGTAGTGACTTAAAACACAAATTTAGATACAATTTTTTTGTTACTTAGATGTCAATATACAAAAAGTTATTGTTTAAGTAAATTTTGTATTCACGTAATTGTATATAGTATATTGCATGTTTAGTACACACATGTTTTAGTTATATATTTGTATATGTGTCTGTGGATTTGATTACTTTATACATACTTTAAGTTATGTATAATGAATAATACACTAAGTCTTAATAGTGGTAGTAGCAGATTGTATATTAAAGGCTCATTATTATTTTTGTTTTTGTATATATATACAAAAAGTAATTGGACTCAGTTATACAGATGGGAAAATTTCATATATGATTATAATTTGTATATTTTATTAGTTATATACAAATTATTGAAGTTAGTATATATTGAGTTTATATACATATACAAAAATTGATATGTCCATGACTGTTTTCAAAATTGGCTGTTTTTGTATACATATATACTAAGTTTTAATAGTGGTAGTAGCGGATTGTATATTAAAGGCTCATTATTATTTTTGTTTTTGTTTACATATATACACAAAGTAATTGGATTTAGTTATACATATGGGAAAATTTCATATATGATTGTAATTTGTATATTTTAGTAGTTATAGACAAATTATTGAAGTTCGTATATATTAAGTTTATATATTATTGGAGTCTATACAAAGTCATTTAGACAGTTGTATATATTGTCATGTTTAACTAACCATATTCATGTACACATATTAACCAGAATGCATAACCAAAATAGCCAATGAAGCCATTATCTGTACAATTATAAAAAAAAAAAAATTTCAAATCATTCAAAAAGATCATATATACAATTAACACAACACTATTATACAATCAAATTATTGAATTGATTTTACACTGATATTCTTTTTAATATACAAATACTACATCAAAAAAATATATATAATTGTATCAAAAGCAAAATACTTACTTTATGGCTATATATAATTATCACCAACGATTACTTGTATTCGCTTACACTGATCTTCTTTATAATATACAAATACTACATCAACAAAAAGTATATAATTGTCTGCTTAAAATAATCATATTTTGAAACCAGTTTTCAAAAAAAAAATTTACGGCACCACAATAACGAACGCACATAAATCAAAATTTGTAAATCCAATAGAACATTGTATAATTATTGCAATAATAAAAATGAATTTTCATCCAATGAACACTTACTTGAATTCGATTACAAAGAAAAAATAAAAAAAATTGATGAACTGTTGTTTCATAAACAACAAAAACAAGTTTATCTTTTGTTTCAATTGCTGTATAATTTTTATTTTTTTTTGAAAAAAAATATGAATTTGAACGTTTACTTTAAAAAAGGGACGTTTACCTTAAATTATGACATTATCTATATTTATTGTTAGCATATTTAATGCTTCAGTTACAAACCACTTTTTAAAATAAAATTATATAAATAAAAAACAAAATAAACCTTATATACAAAAATAAGGATACCTAAAATAACTAAACTATACCCATAAAATGTAATTAGGTAAACTATACCCATATAATGTTATTTAATCAAATAAGTTTGTCATATATGAAATTTTCCCTATTAAAAAGAGGGTCAAATACATTAATGGAGGTTCAAATATATTAAGGAAATTTTTGACTTAAGAGAAAAATGATTTGAAAATTTGTAAAATTTATAGAAAATAACACTAATTAGTAAACCAAAAGGTGTAATTTCTGTAACAAAATCCGAAATTTAAACAGAAGCCCAAGAATGTTATGTGGTGGTGGGTGGGCTTGTTGAATAGGCCCAACCCTAGTAGCCCATGATAGCACAAAACCCACATTGGCGCGGAAAATTGAAATGTCTGCTTCTACTGAGTAGTGAGCTTGGCAGAGGAAAATTGGTCGCGAATCAGGTTAAATTTCTTCCATTTTTGTGTTTGTATGTGTTAACAAGAACAATCAAAATTCAGAGTGTTTGATATCTTATTTCAGGACGATTTCTCTTCAACTATAGGTTGAAATGTTGTGGGTTGACAAGTACCGCCCTAAAACATTAGATAAAGTTATTGTACACCAGGATGTTGCTCAAAATCTTCGTAAACTGGTAAATTATCTCTTCACACTTTGTCAATTCTTTCATATACTCAAACTCATCACCCTTATTACTATTATTAGGTCTCAGAGGGAGATTGTCCTCATCTCCTCTTTTACGGCCCTCCCGGTTCAGGAAAGAAAACTCTCATTATGGCACTTCTTAGACAGATTTTTGGTCCAAGTGCTGACAAGGTAATTCTTTAATTCATTGTTTTCTTTTTCTCTCTGTATCTAAAAATTTGAAATTTATGTTTGGATGACTTATGCAGGTTAAGGTTGAGAACAAGATTTGGAAAGTTGATGTAAGCTTTTCCTTGAATTTCTTTTTCTTTTCTTTTGGAATGCAAGTATATATGTGCATGTGATTTTTTTTTTATCTGCATTCTTATTATTTGCATACATCAATTGATTCCTTTTTTTCTTTCTCCAATATATAACAATTGCCCTTTTTAAAAGTAAAATGCACAAAAATAGTGGAAGATGCTTAACATTCAAGTAACACATACACACTCATATTAAAAAAAAAAGCGACAAAGAATAGTTCTAGTTTGTTACTTCTAAAAATTTTTGGTGCACAACATATGTACCTACTTGTATAGATGGTTGGTTAGATTTTTGATGATTTTGATTTATAGCACTGTACTTCTCTTGTAAAGCAATCATCTTCTTCATGTGGTATTAATAAATAACTTGGATTTATTAAAACAAAGAAAACTAATTAAGTAAATCATGAGACATTGTGAGTATCCATGTACATTTTCCATGTTGCTCCAAAAAGAAAGAAGGAAATACAATGAGACTGAAGACTGATTATATTCCCCTTTTTTTCTTTAAAAAATCTTCTGTTTCTCTTTCTCCAGTTTTAATTTAGTCATGTGTGTATATATATTTTCTCAATGTTTGTCAGCAACATATTGTGTGAATTTTAGTGTTAAAGAAAGAATAGGAAGTTTAGGCAATATGTAAACAGACAATTTTCATTAACTTTTAAGTTCAAATGAAATTGTGCTATTTAAAATGACCTGGACTGAAGTGTTAAAAACATGAGAACCCCTCTAATTCCTCATATTCTCTTCCTATGTCTTTCACAAAATAAAATCTATCAGTTTCAGCACTACTCTAAATCACTTGATGTCTGGAACTGAGTAATTAAAGTACTTATTCATAAAAATATTTTAGTACATTATTTACTAATTAAAAATATCTAATTGTCTTTTGCATTTGAGAGGCTTTTCTACCAATATACCTCTAATCTATCTGTCAAAACTGCAAGAATTTGATATTTAAGAGTTTGGGGAAATTTTATCTCTGAGGGACATTTGGCTAAAGGAAAAAAAGCAAGGAGTGTTTTTTTGCATTGATCTCTCTTTATGGGTTTTCCTCTCAGGCTGGTACTCGGACAATTGATGTGGAGCTCACAACATTGTCAAGCACTCACCATGTGGAATTAAATCCAAGTGATGCCGGATTTCAGGACAGATACGTTGTTCAAGAGATAATCAAAGAAATGGCCAAGAACAGACCAATTGACACGAAAGGGAAAAAGGGGTTTAAAGGTGACTCAACAACTTAGTCTAGTTTCTACTAATTAAAAAGAGTCTTAACAACTTTGACCCATTAAATATATAAAAAGCAACACTTTCTAGCAAACTTGATCCATCGCCTTGACTCGTCCCCCAAACCCATCATCAAGATTATTTAATGAAGGAAATCCAAACTCACATGATCGTTAGCTTTCTCAAGATCCAACTTACATAAAGTGCACGAGTCATATTTCGTCTTTCTAAATTAGCCACTTCGTTTGCCACTAAAGCTGATTCCAGAATGTCTTTCTTCCACAAAAGCATTCTGACAAGTAGACACTGTCTTATCCAAAATCTTTTTTTTTACTCTATTAGAAAGCACCTTAGAAATAATGTTGTTAATGCTTCCTATCAGACTAATATATCTAAAATCCTTTATACTCATTGCTCCTTCCTTCTTTGGCGTAGTAGTCATGCACTAGAACTTCTCCCCAACTCCTAGTATCTTGGAATACTGCAGTTATCTCCATCAACTCACTTCTAACTACCCCAACACTGTTGGAAATAAGCTAGAGTGAATCCATCACTTGCCACCGCTTCCTGCACTTCTTCTTCATCTATACCCCTTTCCTACCACTCCCTCATCCCGTTCCTTAATTGACTAAATACTACAATGGCTCCCTCACTTTCTCATCGTCCTTCTCATGCACCTCTCAGTTCACATCTAGAGATTCAATTAAGTTCCTCATCCTAATTGCTATGACAACCCTATGAAATAAGCTTGTATCTGAATTCCCCTCTTCCAGCTACAATATCCTCGATGTTTGACTCCAACTAGTCTCTTAAGCAACCGCTAAAGCAGCAAGCTACCTTTTTTCCATCTCCTTCCTAATTCTCTTCCTATCTTCTAATGCGTTCATCCCTTCCACATTCCTTATTGTCCACCTCATTTTCTAATTCCCTCATCTTAGCTGCCGCAATCCCAAACATCTTCTTTCTCCACTTCCTCATATTTCTTTTTAACATTTTCAACTCGCTAGCAAGTCGGAAAGATGGTGTACCAACAACTTCATACCCATTCCATCAAGTATCTTCCCTACCTTTTTGAATATATTAACACTCCATAGATGGAGCAGAGGGCCCATCAGATTTACTATCACAGTGTTGCCGAAGAATCTTTTGTCAACGCAGCCATCTTGCTCTATTTACCTTTCCAACAGAAGTTGCTAGTTAACCATCTCCTTCCTCCTGAAATGTCTTCACTGCCTGCTGCTCATTAGCAGAGCGAAATAAGGTTTGGGTGTCGCTCAGCTGGATAATTTTCAACCCATCTGCTACTTCCCGTTTGTTAACAACACAATTTTCGATTGCCTCGGAAGTGCAGCCATTTCGTAATGGAACCAACCAGGCAAGTACTTAAATTTGTTTGCTTCTTGAGACATATTCTGTAGAAAGAGAGAAACAGGGTTCTCTCGTTGATTTGTTCTGTTGGCATCTTCCCTCCGGTCTAACAATGCCGGCGATTGAGCTTTGTGGAAGGACATGACCTCCGACTTCTCTAGAGACTTTGATCATAGTACTATTTGTTGTAGTTACTTTTTTCAGACTTCTTTGTCGTGCTTTCTATGGTATTTGCCATGGCTTCTTATTCACTTCTGTTATTTTTTTTTCAAACTGCTTTGAGTTTCTTTTCCTTGAGCCGAGGGTCTATCGGAAACAACCTCTCTACATCCCAAGTTAGGGGTATCTGCATACATTCTACCCTTGCTAGGCTCCACTTGTGGGGTTACACTAGGTATATTTTGTATGAATAAATGAAAAACAACAAAATCCATAATCTATCTTTTAATAAGGAAAATACATATGATCTATTATAGATAATTTATAAAAAAGAAGCATTTCATGTGATATATCATACCAAAGGTTAACAGGACAAGAAAATTGATATTCTATAGTGATTTCTCTATGTTAAGCTGAGGAATTTAAAATAGTTATTGAATGCCTTATCAGCTTTGAGATATTATTTTGGAATTTCAATTATTTGCCACCAGCATTGTGTAAATGTCTTCTATTATTTATACTTTGTTCATTAGTAGCTGTAAAAGGTACCTAGCTGATATCATGTTGGTACATATTAGTTCTAGTGCTAAATGAAGTTGACAAGCTCTCAAGAGAAGCACAACATTCTCTTCGAAGAACAATGGAGAAGTACAGTGCATCATGTCGCCTGATTCTTTGCTCCAACAGTTCTTCAAAGGTCACTGAAGCAGTTCGCTCACGATGCCTTAATGTGCGAATAAATGCACCAATGGAAGAAGAGGTCAGTGAAATTCAGCTGTCCCACTGTTGATATATTTTCTTTCACCATCTTTCTGGTTTGTCCCACTGCTAATATTACAACATTGTCTTCTTTCCTTTTCTTTTTCTGGTTTTCATACTACAAGATCAAGAGTAGAAGTATATGTGCTGTTTAACAATTAGCTGCATTTTCTTGGTTCGGGCTTGCATTAGACTAGTGTGTTTATCTGGTCTTTTCTCCAGGGTTTATTTCATGTGAGAATTTCCCTGTAATGACATTCATTGTCGCCAAAAAAGGTGCTAAGTAAAGTTAAATGTTGTGCTAGCTTAGACATGGTGGATTGAAAATGCCATTTCAACTGCTTTGGCTATTCGTTTACCACAGGAAAAGACACTTTTTGAGGAAAGGGTGCCATACATCCTTGAACATAGTTTGAGCAGTCTTTGGTCTTACATACCAATTTGTGCCTTAGAAACAAGATGGAGGCTCATCTAGTGAATAGAGTAACTAGAACAACTAAATGTTGGAGATATACTTAAATAATAATATTGTGCACTTTTTAATTGCTTAAGCTTCTAGATTAGATAAAACAAACTTCAACATTTATTAGAGCACACACAAGTCCCGGGTCAGTCTCACCATCACCCACTATTAAAAGTAATATCTATGTGCTTGGCTCATGAAAAAAGAATTAAGTCTGCAGTCTGCACATGAGAGGGCGTGTTATAGATGTAACTAAATAAATAATAGTGTGACTTCTCTAACAACTTAAGCTTTTAGAGGAGATGATCACACAGTTCAGCACTAACAGCACGAGAGCAGTAGTTATTTGTAGAATTGTCACATGAGTTTGTTTAAATTTTCTTTACAATTAAAATTTTTTGGTTATACTTGGATTAAATGTAAGAACATTTGTTGTAATTTAATCAATTTTCAAAAAAAGTAAAAAATATATAAGAACATTTGCTCAAGTATGAATTGATCTTATTTAAGTTTAATTACGGATATGCTAATTTGAGTTATTCCACTGACATGTTCTAGTTGTCCAGGAAACATTATAAGATGAAAGTTTTAACTTAAGAAAATACGTCAACTGAAGGACCATAACGCATGTGTTATTTTTTTCCTGTGACATTGTCCCCTCATAATTGAGAAATCCCTGAAGGGTAGTGGGCCTTGTTTGAAGCTCATTGAATAATTGATCCACTTTACCCTTCTCCACTTAAATACCAGGACTTTTTCCGCAGCAGTGTTCAAGCCCTTGCACCTAATCTACACATCACGTTCTGCATTCCTACTAGACTAAAGCCTGGTTGCCTTAGGACCTGTGACTCTACTTGACTTAATGCTTTTTTGACTTTGGTGTGGGACCATCAGGAAGTTTTTGATGCATAAGATTTTTTCTGAATCAAAGTATATATACGACCTAGTCAGTCATTTAGCAAAGAATTGTTGACACGTGGTCCTTTGATTATTCATCTTATTCCTAACTGTTTCTTGTTAATCTTTTTTGTTTGACAGATTGTTAGTGTTTTGGAATTTATTGCCAAAAAGGAAGGACTTCAATTTCCACAGGGTTTTGCAGCCCGCATTGTGGAAAAGTCAAATAGGAATCTGAGAAGGGCAGTTTTAACATTTGAGTCTTGCCGTGTTCAACAGTTGAGCCCTTTAACTGCTGGATACTGATTTATTTTAGTTTCTTGCTAGCTTAGGCTGTTAATTCTGAGTTTATGGTATATTATTTGTACCAAAGTTTTTTTATGCACTTGCTGATCCCTTCTTTATTTGTGCAAGGTATCCCTTTACAAACAACCAAACTGTACCTCCAATGGACTGGGAGCAATATGTTTCAGAAATTGCATCAGACATAATGAAAGAGCAGAGCCCTAAAAGGTACTGTTGACAGTTAATATGAATAGGGTATTTAATATTCAGCTCGTGCTTCTATAAACTGTTCTTTGAATGTCCAGTTCTGCCACTAGAGGTCGACATGGAATTCAAGACAAGTGGAGATTTGACTTTGAGAGAAGGGAGCTGTAAATTTAAGAGGACAATTGGCTTTTGAGTATGTTATAAAAACAGAGAGAAACCTATAAGACTTCACATACCTTCGGTGGCCCAGTGGTTTGGGCTTGAGACTCCCATGTTGAAGGTCTCAAGTTCGATACCCCATGCCAGAGAAAGCAGGGGGTTTGCCTTCTGGGTTGTGCTCGTCTCACCGGGCTTGACTAGTGCGGGTTACCTCTCATGTGTGATTTGTGAGCTATTGTATAGGAGTGAGGATTCTATCCTATGCGCATCCAAAGGTTAGCGGCTGCGGATTTCTCTTGTCATAAAAAAGCAAGCAAAGCAAAATTAAATTTCAAGTAATGTAATGAATGACTAGAAATGGGGAAGTTAGTGACTAGAAATAGGAAATTAGAAATTAGTTTTAGAAAACTAGTTGCTTTTATGATTTAGAATCTTAATATGCATCTCTGCATCTAATTTAAAAAGGTTTCGAACTTGATTGATAGGGCCATTTCTTCATTTATTTAACTTATTGTAGTTCTTTTTACCATAATCCATACATACCTGTAGTTAGTTCTCTTACATTACACATGCTAATTTATGTTTTCTTCCTATTGTGCCTTTCTTCACTACAGCATGCTGTAATTGTGCTTTGGGCTTAAGCCCTGGCGACACTCCTTCGCCTATAAGTAGAAAAGAGGCAGTAAGAAGTCAAAAGGGGGCATATTGAAATTTATCCTGTCATGGAATTTGTTGATTGCTTTCTTCTGTTAAAGTTAGTAGTTCTTTGTTGTCTCAGTTTCTGAAGTAGTTTCCAAATTGAGGATCTGAATGTCTTATTTGATTAATAAATCAGTAATGTAAAGCACAGACAATTGAGCGAGCGAGTCACATATAGATAAGCAATTTGTCTCCAAACTTCTAAAAAGTTGTCCAGGATTTTTTAAAAAACTAGTTCACTGAAACAAAAGAAAATTAAAAAAAAAAAAGAAGCAAAAAGAATGAATAGTTGCTGCAATCGATTTACAGAAGTCTCCATCTCCAAGTGAAGATCCTTTAAATTCTTTAAGCCCTTTTCATTACCTTGGATGCACCAAACAAACACAGATATACTTTATGAACAATGGTTGATACTCCCTTAAATCATTTCCTTTTTTGTTCATTCCATATGCAACCAATAATGCATAGTGTTGCATCACAAATTTCCTCACCTATTTCCCATTAAATGTCAAAAGACGGAATTGCATGCTCTTTAATAAGCAGAGCCAGAAGAAACATTCAGTTGAAAGGCAAAATCCAAGTATTCAAGCACAAGAATCACTAGAACAATGTAGTTCAGAGTATATAGATGATCCTGTGGCTATGGTGGATATCCCAGGATCCTTATAAGTTATACGATGATGGAGGATCTGGTGATAGTTTTGCTTTTTTCTTTATGTTTTTGTTTGATAGGCACTCTCCTGTGGATATAGGATATGATGTAAATTTTTGGTTACCCGCTCTGAGCTGATGATTGATATACAAAATATTGCCTTCATCAAGAAAAATAAATAATTACTAGAACAATATTAGTTTTTTGCAGTCTCTGGAGTTTTAACCTTTCTTTGTGTAAAGCTTTATGTATCTTCTTGATGCTTTTTAACACAAGAACGTACTTCATAAAAAAGGAACAATATTCTACCCTCACTATAAGTTGAAAAAAGGAAAACTGTGTGTTTTTGAGCTTACATTGTTTTTCACATCATTTAAGATATTCAACTATTAATCATGCAAAGAAATCATCATCTTTCATACGAAGTTAGGAAGGAGGGAGGTGGGTAACTTCCCATGGGCAATCTGAACAAGACATGTGTCTTAATTGTGCTTATCACCACACAACTACACAATATACATTTGCGTCCTTGTATGAACTGCAATGTTCTTTATTACAGGTTATTTGAGGTAAGAGGAAAGTTATATGAGCTTCTAACTAATTGTATTCCCCCTGAAATTATTTTGAAGGTAAGATCTTTTTCCAGGTGCTTTACCTTCTACTCTGTAAGGTGTTACAAACATTTATGTTTGAATGATTCTGCTTTCAATTGCAGAGGCTACTTTTTGAACTATTAAAGAAACTGGATTCAGAGTTGAAGCATGAGGTGACCAACTGGGCTGCTCATTATGTAAGTTATTGAGTTACATAATGTTTCGTATTAAGTCGATGAGAGTTAAGGAATCAAAGGAATTTCTAAAGGTCGGACTACTCCAACCATTCCCTTATGGTTTGGCTTGAATGATCAATCATTCTGTAGTACTACAACCAAGTATAAGTTAGGATTCAAGTCAATGTATGAACTCAGCATTAATGTTTGTTGAGAGATGTAAAGGGATGCTTTTTTTTTGTTGTTGAATCAGCCATTAGGTTATGTGCACTTTTACTGTATTGATAATTCTGCATTTTTCTCGTGCATGAATTAATGTTTGTTGTTTTGTAAGAAATAGTTTAAAACTTTCCTTAAGAAATTGTGCCTTTCAGGAGCATAGGATGCGTCTTGGACAGAAGGCTATATTTCATCTCGAAGGTATTGCATATCCTTTTAATTAGAAATCAACTTTGAGCATTATCAGAAAACAGCTTTGACTGGCTGCTTTGTATTGGTTGAGCTCTATTTTCTCAGATGCTGATTTTCTATGTTACCTTTACTTGATCTCTCAGTTGTTTATGCTCTCATACATTGTTTGAAATATAAGTTGCTGTAAGTAACTTATAAATGACTTCTGTGATTTCCTGTCTGCTTTTTTAAAAATTTTTATGTGAACTTAATTTTTGAATACTGGTGTTGTTCTGTTCGTCTAAGAGCTTTGGAATGTTTCTTTTGAAAAATCTTCTGCCACATATTTGATCTGTAGATAGGATTTGCACATGATTAGTTCAGTCTGAAGGGGTTAATAGGATGCTAGTATTAAAGGGATTTTATATTTATATTTGGATAGTGAGCTGATCGGAGCAGAAGCCTGGGAGAATATCACGCGTTAAGAAGCATTTGGATTATTTATTGTTTAGGTCGATAATCCAAGAAATGGGTGATTGGCGATGTATAAAATGTCTTGTGTGATAAGAATGTGCCACCAAGGCTTAAAGGTAACATTTATAAAGTAATTGTTAGACCAATTATGTTGTATGGAGCATAGTATTGGCTGGTCAAGAATTCACGCGTCTAGAAGATGCAAGTAGCGAACATGAGGATATTGAGATGGATGTGTGGGCATACTAAGAGAGATACGATTAGGAACCAAGAAATTCCGGACGAGGTGAGAGCATGTGAAGTGGAGATGCACATATGACCTAGTGAGGAGATGTGAGACGTTGACTATGGTAATTGGTAGGTATGAGGATAGGTAAAGGTAGGCCTAAGTAGTGCGGAGAGGTGATTAGATAGGATATGACACACGTGTTAGTTGTAACTTTACTTACTGCGTGCTTGATCTTAGATAAGAGGGTATGAAGGCCGAGGATTAGGGTAAAATGTTGATAGGTAGTCGAATTTTGACTAGTTTACGTTATCAGTATTGTTCCGATTATTACTTTTCTACTGTCTTATTCTTTTTTTATTACCACTTGTTGTTTCCTCTACTTCTATTACCGTATTTTTTTTAATGTTGCTACTGCTCTCTTCTACTTTATTTTTACCATGGCTTCTTCACTACTGTATTTCCTTTCTATACTTGTTATTATTATGCTTTACTTGAGCCTGAGGGTCTATCGAAAGCAACCTCTTTACCTTCACAACATAGGGGCAAGATTGCGTACACATTACCATTCTCAAATCCCACTTGTGTGATCACACTAGGTATGTTGATGTACCTCCCTTGGGATGCCAAGGCAGCTTTTATAATATGCATTATCTGGTTAAAGAAAACTGAAGGGTACCTTTGTTGAAGTAAGAAACTGAAAGGAGAATAAGATTTATCTTTGCTTGGAGATCGGGATGGATTCTCATTCAACCTGTAAATATTTGCATTTATTGTACTTGTATCATAATTGTAACTTCTGGAACCACGGATAAGGGGAAGGTGAGGATTACAATTTCAGAACCAGCCATGTGTATGGGTAGGGTGAGAAATTATTATAAGAACTCGGTGTATGCCGTACCATACTCTCTCCATTCATAAATATCGTTAGTTCTTGTTTAAGATTGAAGTTAGTAGTATGAATGATAAACTTGAGGTATCAGTTACCCCATGACATTAGTTGTGGTATGCACAAGCTGTCCCAAACACTATATTCATCCAAAAAAAGAATGATAATTTTCAGTTTTTCATTAAAAAACATTTGATTTTAGTGCACAAGGAATATAAAAAAATTGTAGGTTGAGGAACATGATGGTGGAGATATTGTATCAGTATGGTATGATATCTGGATGAGCACTCAATGGTGTGACCTCTAATAGTCAGTATAGTGGGTTGAGAATCAAAGGGTCTTAGGTCCAAATCCGATGAAGCAAAAACACTAGGTTCTTTCTATCTGTCCAACTCTTGGTGGATGGAGTTACTCGGTACCTGTGTTGGTGTAAGGTAGCAGATACCCGGTGGGCTAGCTGTTTCCGCTCCAATGTTCAAACAAAGATATTGTTTGTATATGGATGATCCGTTGTAGCAGCTACTAATGCTTGTAGTAGGGTAGGCTGTCTACGTCACACCCCTTGGGGTCTAACCCTTTCCTGGAACCATGCGTGAATGCGGATGTTTTTTTCACAAGCATGCCCTTCTTATCTGTATATCAGTGAATGCTAAGTAGTATTATTTATCATGGATGAGTTCACCGAATAGATTTCATGTCTTTTGTCATCCTACTAGGAGAGAAACTTGCCACCTCTAGAAAATGTGTTTTCAGTTTTTCTTTTTCTTTTTCCTTTCCCTTTCTGTTTTGCTTGCCAAATAAGGGAAATGATTGTTACAAACTTTTGATTTTCTCATTTTCTACTAATGAGACGCCCTAATATGCAAGCATATCTCTCTACTTTTCAACTTTACTTGAATCAAACCATATTCCATGTTAGAAAGTGCTCAATCTCGGAAGGTGTATGATGTAGATAGTCTATAGGAGTTCCTCAGTTGCCTCACATGCTAGAGTAGAGAGGAACTGAGATTTTCGTAATATCCCTGCTGTAATCTCCCAACACCACCTTGGTGTGAATGAACCTTTTTACCAACCTATGAAAAAGAAATGTTGGGAAAGCTTGAAAGTGACCTATAAGTTACATCCGTCATCATTGACAGTAATAACTTTTGAAAATTGCAAATTAAAAAAATGAAGTAAAACTATTTTTAACAAGGAAGAAGTAATACTGTTAGCAGAGGCAAAGGGATGTCTAGCATGTGAACCGTTAACCTTTTGGGGGTTGGAATATAGGAGTTGCTTAAAGAGAATAAAAGCAATAGTCTCAAGGAACATTCTGGGAAGTACTGAATAAGAGCGATGTCCTATTTGGGGTTGCATGTTAGGTGATTTAGGTCACAGTTGAATGTTTGGCGCCAACTATCAATTTTAAGGAAACTGTTGATATACTGACTTGAGGAAATGGATGCATGAATGGACTCCCAAAGTTGAGACAGTCGTGAGTTGAGTTTAGAGACGTAAGCACTTCTATGGGATTCAAATTACTTCCAGGTTTCTTATATGATATGCAAACTTCCTGATAAGCTACTGTCAAGGACAACCAACCGTTGTGCAGGATGTAAATTAAATCACCTAAGTTGTCTTTTCAATCATTTTGCTCATGGATTTTCTATGAGCTCAATATGTCCCTTTGCTGTGAAAAAGACAAAGTTGAGTACTTCATTAGCTTACCCCTGATAATTTTAGTTGCACCATTTCGGTATTTGGATACTCCAGCTAATGCCCTCCTTTCTCCATGTTATGTGCTCGGGCTCTCCCGAAACACTGCCACACCCGTATTGGATCCTCCAAATATGTACTATTTTTGAAGATCTAACATTCATCAGTCAACATTTTTGAAGAGTCCGAGCAATAAAGATGCGTGCTTCATTACTTCTCACATTTTATATCACCAAGGTATTATTATGCTTTGCTCGGAAATCTTGTCAATAAAACAAGATATGGATATGATATTTATCACCAACAAACAATACCAGAAGCTGGGAAAATGGCAGGGAAAATTTTTATGAGCTTTCTGCTTGTGGGATTAACTTTACAGTTTTGTTTATATATATTTTAGTTTATATTGTGTTGAACTGTGTTATTAAATATACTTGAATCCCATCACAATGAGCACATCCACAAAGGGTTATTCATATAAGCATAGTTTCTCCGTTTCATGAATTAGTTGTGTTTATGTGTGACTGGAGTGTATGTTAGTGTGGAGTTTTGATGGACACCTACAGAATGATTGAAGCTAAGGAATGTTTCTTCAATTACTAGTGGTGCCTGATTGTAGGAAATAAGACATTAGTTTGTTGTTTACTTATTAGTCTAAGTACTTTTAAGGGTCATTTGGTAGAGTGTATGAGAATACTGCTAAATAGTGTATAAGTAATGCTTGCATTAGTAATGCATCTATTAGTTATGCTTGCATTAATTATACATAGATTATTATAATGCATTGTTTGGTTTGATACATTAAAATAGTATGGATTTCATTAAAAAAATTATTGACAAGATATCCTCCAATTTTATGGTGGAAAAGGATAATTGAGTGTTTTATCATTTAAATGCATGCATTAAAACCATTGCGTTGCTAATACCTAGAAATTCATGGTATTAACAATGCATACCTTAATAAACAACAGGGTATAACTAATGCGATTAGTTATACACATGTTGAATAAGAATATCAAACAAGGTACTAGTAATACACAAGGCTAATGCATGCATTATTTTCCTTAATACACTCTACAAACGACCCCTTAGTCTCTCATTTGTAACTTGGAGCAGAAAAAACCAAGGAACTTACTCCAAAGTTGTGCATATCAAATGGGTCATGGAGCAATTTTTTTAGTTTGGGATTTAACTCAAAGTTGGTCACTGAAGGGGAAGGGGCTCAATATACGTTAAAAGTTGATTTTTCTTTACACCCATAAATGATCCAATTAAGAGCCATCTACACAAATTAAGAGTGAGTGACGATGATAGTCCAATTGTAACAATCAGGGAGATAATATTTCGCAGCAAGGGATTGCTTAATTCCATTCTTTAGCATGTATTTGCAGCAGGTGTATGACTGTATAGTCTGCTGTTTGGCCGAAGCAGATATACTTAATTGGAGAAGCATGATACATGTTCACACTTAATGGTGTTATAAAGATTTAAGCTACAGACCAAACTTGCTCAGTAATCGCAGTTTTTGTTGCTCAAGTTAAATAGTTCTTCTAGATATTTGTACTAGGATTGACTGTTATTTAAAGATGTGATTTTGTTAACCTACGGTTATGGTTTGATGTGCTTCGAGCTTATTGGTTCCTCGTCTTTGATTTGTTTTTGCAGCATTTGTGGCCAAATTCATGAGCATCTACAAGAGTTTCCTTATTTCAACATTTGGCTAAGATAGAAGATCTGAAGTAGTTGAAACTGTTTGGCAGTAGGAAAAAGTTTTCTTTGTCCATTGTGCTAATGTCCTGTCGTGTTTTAATTTAATTCGGGCTGTACAATACATTACTGTACCAGAATCATATTCCAATTTGATCTCTATCGGAAGGGATTTCTACTGCTAGTATCTTTGCGATTGCCATGTCGCGGTGGGTACAAGGTAATGGTACATGTTGCAGTTATTTTTTCCCCCATCTCCCTAGCCCCTTTGATGGGGAAAGTGAATGAACTACAAAGAGTAGGTGTATGAAATTGTGGGTCTTAGTTTTGGTGGTAAATAATTCAATTTGCAGCTTATTGCTGTTTCCTCGACTGCTAGACCTAAAGGAAAATCAAGAAATGACAAATTATGACACAACATTACACAAATGCTAAACAGAGTTGTATACTCAAGTCAGAACATTACACAAAGGATAACATTCTACTTTCTACCATCAAGATACAAGCTTATCACCAATCATACTTTACACGGGGAAACTAAAACAAATTATAATGGAAGTGAAGAGGCAACTTAGAGCAAAAGAAGGTAGATACAGAATACACCTACGTCTTCAAACATTATATTATAACCTACCTGCATAACAGTAAGAATTTGAGGTTCTGGCACATTATAACACTTCAAACATGTATGATGCACCAAACATCAGAAACATATGACCTGCATAACAATAAGAATTTGCGGTTCTGGCACATTATAACACTTCAAACATGTATGATGCACCATACATCAGAACCATATGAGTGCCTGATGCTAGAAAAAAAAAATTCACCCAAAGAAACTAGTAATTCTATATACAGAGAGTTCCTGACCAAGCTTGTGTGTAGCGTGGTGTAATCCTCCAGTCATTTCTGTGTACCCGCCTTCTTTTCATAGTTTAAACCTTTCCTACATGGCACTGACTATTCCATCAGCCCCGGAATGACCAAATTAGGCTAGTTGCATGGCTAACACGAGTATCGAGGCCTTCATTGCAAGTTTAGACCATTAAGCGTTTTAGCCTTTGAAATTTGGCTTAAGGTTGACTTTGCTAAACATTCTTGGGAAACACATCTAAATGAATATTCTGACAGCGCGGTTAGCCCCGTAATGCTAAGTTTGGTCGGAAACGATCTTTTGTTCGAATCCCAAGGCCTTCAAACTTATTCCGAGCCCCTCGGTGGTTTAGGTTAAAAATAACCTTTGGGTGTGGGACCCACTTTTTGTCAAGATGACCTCGTATAGAAATTTTGACAGTGCCATTGAGACTGAACGTCAAATTTAGTGGGGGTAACATAGTCCTTATGTGCGCACAGGATTCTGAACGAATTTCGAGCTACTCGTCAGAAACTCTAAAAAGGCAAAAGCTGAGATCTGGTGCAGCCCTTTTAGCACCAGATTTTTTGGGCTTTTAGTAATCATATATTTGGGCTATTTAGCAACCAGATTTGCCTTTTAAAAGCCCCATTTATGCTTTTGAACCTCATTTTAAAAGTGTGATATCTTGAGCTTTAGAGCTCCAAACTAGGTGATCCAAGAGGCTAGGTTGTGAGCTTTTTTGAGGAGAACACGTTGGTGAGATCGGAAGCTGCTTTGGGACCTTTGTTTGAGGTAAATTATTTATTTCACCTATTGTCGTGGCTACTTTGTGAACTCAATTTGTGGGATATTCCATCCATCTGAGCACAACTAAGATGTATCGTGATTTGAGGCAGTATATTGGTGGAGCGGTATGAGGAGAGATATGGCCGACTATGTATCTCGTTGTTTATGTTGCCAGCAGGTGAAGTCCAAACTTTTGAGGCCTGGTGGCAAGTTCTAGATATTACCTATTCCGGAGTGGAAGTAGGAGCATATCATTATGGACTTCATTGTGAGGTTGCCTCGAAATTCTAGAGGCGTTGACAACATTTGCGTCATTGTGGATCAATTGACCAAGTCAACACACTTCCTTCCTATTCATACTACCTTCAGTGCCAAGAGGTTGGCTCGTATCTACATTCGGGAGGTAGTTCGTCTTCATGGGGTGCCTGTTTCTATTATTTTAGACCAGTGGTCACAATTCACTTCGAACTTTGAAAGGGCTTTTTGGGAGGATTCGGGCACCCGTGTCCACCTTAGCACAATATATACCCGCAGAAGGATGTCTAGTCACAACGACTATTCAGGTCCTTGAGGATACGTTACGAGTCCGTATTATGTATTTTGAAGGTTAGTGGAACTACTCCATGCCTTTGGCGGAGTTTGCATACAACAACAACTACCACCCTAGTATTCAGATGGCGCCGTTCGAGGCCTTATATGGCATAACACATCGTCTCTCTCCAGTTGGTTAGTTTAAGTCTACAAAGCCTAGGCCGCGTGGTATAAATTTTCTTCAAGATGCCTTGGATCGGGTGAGGGTGATTCAGGATAGCCTCAATCAGGTAAGGGTAATTAAGGATAGGTTTTCAGGACGACTCAAAGTAGACAATAAAGTTACGCGGATCACAGGCGTCGACTGTTGAGGTTTGCAGTTGATGATTGAGTATTTCTCCGAGTATCGCCCATAAAGGGCATGATGAGATTTACGAGGCAGGTCAAGCTTAGCCCCATGTATATAGGCCCTTTTGAGATTTTGAGAGAAGTTGGCGAGGTTGCCAATGAGTTAGCTTTACCTCCAGCACTATCGACTACCTACCCAGTTATCCATGTTTGGATGCTATGTCGGTTTGTTCCATATGAATATCTTGTGCTCAGTATGATTCAATTAAGTTGGATGATCGTCAAAGCTATATAGAGGATCCGGTTGCCTTTCTTGACAAAGATGGCAGGCAATTGCGTCCGAGAGCTATTCATGTTGTTAAGATCCATTGGAGGAATCGCCTAGTTGAGGAGACTATCTGGGAGACCGAGCAGGAGTTACGAGAGCATTTCCCCGACTTATTTGAGTCTTCATGTACTTTTTGACTCTTACTTTCATCGACGAAAGTATTTTTTTAAGTAGTGGATGTTGTAATGACCCTCTAGGTCATTTTTATGTATTTACCTTCTTTTCGTAGATTAGAGCTTTCCTATAGCGACCCCAAGTCATTTATGACTTGGTGGCACTGATTGTTTGATCTCCTGATCGTTCGTTTGGGTTTTATGCTTGTTTCCCAGTTTTAGAGCTTTTGAAACTTGAATAGTTGACTTTAGTCAAAACATTAGGTAAAAGACCTCAGAAAAGGAATTTTGGCAGTTCCATCAGCTCTAGAATATCCACATTAGGATAATAGCATGTATCGAGACCTTCGGTACGAGTTTGGACCATTAAGCATTTTAGCCTTTGAAATTGGCCTAAGGTTGACTTTTGTCAACATTCTAGACTCATTTCTAGCCCCTTAGTAATTTTTGGTTAAAAATGGCCTTTGGGTGTGTGACCCACTTTTTTGTCAAGATAATCTCGTATGGAAGTTTTTACAGCTCCATTGAGTTCAGATCATCGAATTTAGTAAGGTAGCATAGTTTGTATGCGCACAGGATCCGAAAGAATTTTGAACGACTATCCCAACTCCATTGTCTAGTGCAACCTTTTCATTTATACTGAATAAAACTAACTCATGTGGATTAAGATATGACATAGATCGACCAATAGATAGCACAACATACTCTGTTCATAATCACCAAGGTACTACTATTTTCCAATAATGCAACTACTGCCGCCACTTCAAATGAAATTCCTTTTCACACTATAGACATGATTTTTGAGTTTAAGGATTCATTCAACACTCACACTCAGAACTGACTTCAAGTATATTTAGTGCTGAATACCATATGCTTGCCCTTATTTTCATGGCATAGGCTCTCCAACTTGCCACTGGGATCACTCTAGGACTTTGTTAGCTTGTACATAGGCTCATAGTAAGGTAGGATATATTTGGGTTCCTTTTAGTGACTTTCTGCCCTCCTTGACATAACATTGACTTTTACCTCTTTTCTCAACCAATTCTTGACAACTTTTTATTTCTTTTATTTCCCTTGACTGTGTTATTTGACTTTGCAACTCATATTTTTTACTTTTATTCTTTTTCTTTATTCTTCTCAACACTTTTGCTATTCATCTTTTTGAACAAAATCACATATTTTTCTATCTTTTCTTTTCTTTTCATGTCTTCAAAAACAAAACTCTTTTCATACCATTTTCTTCTAGTTTCCTTTTTCATAGCCACCCTCAACTTATCAATTTTGCGAGAGTTGAGGTGCAAAATATCTAATGTCAGACAATGGAACAAGATTAAGGTAAGTTTTTGACTTATCTACCCTCAACTTAGGCTTTGACATAAGTCAAGGTGCACATGTCCAAGGAGGGAAAAGGCCAAAACAATCAACTAAGGGAGGGTGAAGTAGGTGATTGAAAGGAATAGTCTATTTGAGGATTAAACATTAGGACCAAAGGAAAAATTTATTTCATTTTGTTGGATTAATTTAGGCATTAGTGGACTTATCAGAAGCAGGGCCTATGATCATTTCCTAGCTTCTAGCCTCGATCATCTAAGAAGGACCAACAGGGCAAGTTCTATATTGGCACACAACTTTCTGAACATTCAAACTTTCTCACTCACTTTTGGAACATTGTTTGATTATTAGATTATCAGGTTACCTAATTCAAGATTTAGCGTAAGTCATGAGATCAAATTGCTTCTTTATCATGTCATACTAAGAGACAACACATTCAACTCATCAAGACAACAAGTTCTAGCACATTTCAAAAGTTTTGGACGGGTATCAATTCTTTGTCATTATACCATCACGCTCCGTATTCTTCTTCATGCTTCTACACCTACAATCCTAAATATGATGGTTTAACAGATTTTAAAAAAGTCTCTTGGGGAAAAGAGCACAGGCAAGAAAACCTAATGAGAGGATAGTGATTTGGGTTACTTAGATTTCGCCCACCATTCACAATCCATTTACCCCCTCCCACCCAACAAAATAAAGTGCGATTGTCCCCAATGCACACAAAAACAAAAAATCAATGCATAGGGTGAAAGTGAGGCAAACCTGTGGGTCAAATGCGCCGAAGACATCTCAATAAGTAGGTGGGTCCAATTTTCCAAATCCCACTGGATAAACAATTAAAGCGCCTTTAGTAGAGCTCCTTTATACTACCCAAGCACTCTTAGTAGTGCTCACATCAACTCTTACTGTAGTAGCACCCTTAGTAGTGATCACAGGACCAGATGTACCAATACCAGCATCTCTGGCTCATTTCTGTTTAAGCTCACTCATCAACTATAGATGCCCTTTAGTAATCCTCAATCTACTTAGAACTCTTTTTTTCTCTATCTCGCAACCTTAGCACCAATCTATGTACGAACCAAGATGTGCTGCTTTCCTACGGCATGGGAAGAAGCTTGTGGCGGAATACTGTCGTAGAATAGGGCATTCAACACCACTAGATCCTCCGATGTCGTGAGGGAATACTTTCTCTCAGTCGTTGAGGGAGCTAGAAAGGCATCAATTTCTGCCCGAAGGCTAGTAAACTCCCTCCGGAAAGTGGTCAAATCAATCATTGGGGATGGCCTCTCCTCAAAAGCATCCAGACTCTTATGAAAGTCCTGGACCTGCTGATTCATCAAGTGCTCCATTCTTTCCTCTAACTATGCTATTGAACATTGCATCCAGGGATTCACATGTTGAAGCAACGTAGCAGTATATGTCTCCATCTTCTACACTCAGGCTAGGGTGATGAGAATGGACCCGGATGGAGAAGTGGATTTGGAAGAGCTAGGGTCCTGACTGGTAACTGAAGATGTGGGAGCTTGGGCATCTATAATAGTGTCTAGAGGGCAAGGTCATTAACCTGCATTATATCCACATATGCTACAGATCCTCACCTAATGGTAGTACCTCAACTAGTGGCTTTTTGCATGGTGAATCCAGGTTGTTATAATCCTGAGTCATCCCAATATCTAGCGTATTGATTTCCTGAAGAAATTGGTCATCATGCAAGACTATTACATTGGCATTCCTGCAAAGTTGGAATAAGACAGGGGAACGACAAGGTGGTGGTGGCTCCACAACCAGGAAGTGGACAAAATCAACCTCTAGCATGATATGCTCAAATTACACGTCCCTAAAGAGGTATAAACGGTCGTATCAAGTAAAGAACCCAACTAGTAGCTTGGGGTCGACCCCATGAGGAAATTTGTTTAGACTTAACTTCATTGGAAGATTATTGCTATTTAGTCAAGTTCTTTCCAAAAGCAAGTAAATAAGGGGGGGGGGGTTGTAACAGAAATCTTTGTTAACAATTCTAACCCAAACAACTAAATAAAAGCAAAGACTTTGTTTTTTTATCAAGTTATGTTGAATGCCTTGAATCGGACCCGTATTGGGCCCGTAATTATCTGTCAATTCTGTATTTTGGGCCCAAGCCTGTTAGGGAGTAGCTTAGCACTATATATATAGACACTATGGCAAACCCTATTCTGTAATTTTGTTCTTGCCTCTCCATAATAAAACTGCTCCCCCTCTTCCCGTGGATGTAGCCAATTTATTGGTGAACCACGTAAATCTGTTGTCTTGTTTTTCGTATTTATATTTTCTCGTATTATATCAAATTCCGCATAACAAATTGGTATCAGAGCCTTTCGGTTAATCGGTGTTCTTGGAGAATTTGATATGTCTGCTTTGAACGTGAAAATCGACAAATTCACAGGGAGGAACAGTTTCAGTTTATGGCAGATCAAGATGCGGGCTTTGTTGAAACTACAAGGCTTCTGGGCGCCGTTGTCGAAAGACAAGAATGCCGTCATTACTCCTGAGATGGCGATTCTGGAGGAAAAGGCGCACTCGATGATCATGCTGTGTCTCGCGGATGACGTCATCACGAAGGTCTCGGATGAAGAGACTGCTGCTGGTCTGTGATTGAAGCTGGAGAGTTTGTACATGACAAAATCTCTAACCAACAAACTGCTTCTGAAACAACGTCTATTCGGTTTACGAATGGCTGAAGGTACATAACTCAGGGAACATTTAAAGCAATTGAATACTTTGTTATTAGAATTGCGTAATATCGATGTGAAAATCGCGGATGAAGATTCTTCCCTGATTCTGTTAGTATCTCTCCCAATGTCGTTTGAGAATTTTATTCAATCGTTCATTGTTGGGAAAGATACTGTGTCGCTGGAAGAAGTCAGATCGGCCCTCCATAACAGGGAATTACGGCATAAGGCTAATGGCACAAGTACGGACATACATCCTTCCGGTCTGTTCACCAATAGCGGAAAGGGAAGGAAAAATGGAGGAAAGAAAAATAACCCGATGTCGAAGGGTGCAAAGCCGGATGATGTTTGTAATTACTGCAAGGAGAAGGGACATTGGAAATTTGATTGTCCGAAGAAGAAGAAGCAATCGGAAAAACAATCAGTTTCTTCTGTTGTTGCTGAAGAAGACACCAATTCTGAAGAAGACATTGCCCTAGTTGCGGATGAGCACACTCATCATTCAGATGTGTAGGTTCTCGATTCTGGGGCATCTTATCACATCTGTCCTAGGAGAGAGTGGTTTACAGCTTATGAGAAGGTAGACGGAGGTAGCATCTCGATGGCCAACAGTTCTATCTGCAAGGTGGTTGGGACAGGCTCGATCAAGATAAGGACACATGACGGTAGCTTCTGCACATTGAACGAGGTCAGGCACGTTCCATTGATGACGAAAAATCTGATATCTCTCAGTCTTTTGGATAGCAAGGGATTCAGCTGGTCAGGAAAAGATGGAGTCTTGCGGGTCTGGAAGGGTTCAAATCTGATTCTGAAAGGTGTCATGCGTGGTACTTTGTATTTTCTACAAGGTTCCACGGTTACAGGTTCAGCCCATGTTGCATCGTCAGAAGTTCACCAGGAGGATATGACTAAGTTATGGCACATGAGACTTGGTCATATGGGTGAAAGAGGGATGCAAATTCTGTCAAAGGAGGATCTTCTTGCTGGTCATAAGGTTAAGAGCCTAGAGTTTTGTGAACATTGTGTATTTGGAAAACTACATCGAACAAGTTTCCAAAGGCCATTCACAGAACAAAAGGCACACTTGATTACATCTATTCTGATTGCTGGGGTCCATGCCGTGTTGAGTCTTTGGGAGGCTGCAGATTTTTTTGTGTCCATTATTAATGACTATTCAAGGATGACTTGGGTGTACATGATGAAGCATAAAAGTGAAGCTTTCCAGAAGTTCAAGGAGTGGAAAATTTTGATGGAAAATCAAACAGGGAAGAAGATCAAGAGGTTGTGAACTGATAATGGGCTAGAATTCTGAATTTGATCACTTCTGTAAGGATGAAGGGGTTGCTCGACATCATACAGTCAGAAATACACCACAGCAGAATGGTGTAGCTGAGCGGATGAATCAAACACTTCTGGAGAGATCAAGGTGCATGCTCTATAATGCTGGGCTAGATAGAAGATTCTGGCTAGAAGAGGTTAGTACAGCTTGCTACTTGATTAACCGCATACCACATACAGGCATACAGTGCAAGACACCTATGGAGATGTGGTCAGGAAAAGCTGCTGATTATTCAAATCTGAAAGCTTTTGGTTGTACGGCTTACTATCACGTCAGTGAAGGTAAGTTAGAACCAAGACTAAAAAGGGAGTATTTGTGGGCTACGGAGATGGAGTGAAAGGTTTCAGAATCTGGTCTCTAGCAGAAAAGAGGGTTATTATGAGCAGGAACGTTGTCTTTGATGAAGTTCTCTGCTTAGAACCATTGTGAAGCCTACAACTTTGTCAGAAACTGGGAGTCTTGATAAATAGGTGGAGTTTCAAGTCATTCAGAGCGAGAGCAATTTGAAAGAACCTGAAAAGAAGGATCAAGAGTCACAGACAGAAACTGATATTCCAGAATCCATGCCATCAGATATCCATCAGAGTATAGCTCAAGATCGGCCAAGGAGGGTTGGAGTTCGGCCACCTACGAGGTATGGTTTTGAGGACATGGTGGGTTATGCACTGCAGGTTGCTAAAGAGGTAGATACATCTGAGCCGTCTACTTACAAAGAAGCCATTTTAAGTCCTGATTCTGAAAAATGGTTTGCCGATATGGGAGATGAGATGGAGTCCCTACACAAGAATCAAACATGGGATCTGGTCATACAGCCTTCGGGGAGAAAGATAATTACTTGCAAATGGGTTTTCAAGAAGAAGGAAGAGATATCACCAGCAGAAGGAGTCAAGTATAAAGCCAGGGTTGTTGCCAGAGGTTTCAACCAAAGAGAGGGAGTGAACTACAATGAGATCTTCTCACCAGTGGTCAGACATACTTCCATTTGAGTGTTACTAGCGATAGTTACACATCAGAATCTGGAGCTTGAACAACTTGATGTGAAGACAATGTTTCTACATGGAGAGTTGGAGGAAGAGATATACATGACTCAGCTGGATGGTTTCCAAGTTCCAGGGAAGGAAAATCATGTCTGCAAGTTGAAGAAGTCCTTATATGGACTTAAGCAGTCTCCAAGGCAGTGGTACAAAAGGTTTGACAGCTATATGGTGAAGTTGGGCTATACTTGGAGCTCATATGATTGTTGTGTCTACTACAATAGGCTCAAGGATGATTCATTCATCTATCTGGTGCTTTATGTGGATGATATACTGATAGCTGCAAAGAAGAAGTATGACATTCAGAAGCTGAAGGGTTTACTTAGTGCTGAGTTTGAGATGAAGGATCTGGGAGCCGCTCGGAAGATTCTAGGGATGGAGATCATTAGAGACAGAGAGAGAAGGAAACTTTTCTTGTCACAGAGAAGCTACATTCAGAGGTCTTGGCGAGGTTTGGCATGTCTTCATCTATGCCTATTGATACCCCCAGTGCTGCCAATATCCATCTCACTGCCATGTTCGCTCCACAGTCAGAAGAAGAGAAGGAGTATATTTCACGAGTCCCTTATGCCAGTGCCGTAGGAAGTTTGATGTATGCTATGGTCCGTACAAGGCCAGATTTAGCACATGCAGTCACTGTAGTGAGCAGATTCATGGGACAACCAGGGAAAGAACATTGGCAGGCTGTGAAGAGAATTTTTCGGTACCTTAGAGGTACATCTGATGTTGGTCTCATTTATGGAGGTGATACTCAGTGTTTGGTAACTGGATATTCTGATTCTGACTATGCTGGAGATGTTGACACAAGAAGATCGATGACTGGCTATGTGTTTACCCTTGGAGGATCTGTCGTCAGTTGGAAGGAAACTTTGCAACCTACAGTGACTTTGTCTACTACGGAAGCGGAGTACATGGCCTTGACAGAGGCTGCAAAAGAAGGGATTTGGCTGAAAGGGCTGGTTAGTGATCTTGGTCTGCATCATGATCAGGCTACGGTATATTGTGATAGTTTGAGCGCAATTTGTCTAGCCAAGGATCAAGTCCATCATGCGAGAACCAAGCATATTGACGTGAGGTATCATTTTCTGAGAAGTGAGAAGAGAATCAAGGTGAAGAAAGTAGGAACTGCTGATAATCCTGCTGATATGTTCACAAAGCCGGTTCCACAGAGCAAGTTTCAACACTGTTTGGACTTTCTCAACATCAGAAGCTGATAATTGCCCTGCGGGGCAATTCTGAGGAAGAGGGGGAGGCCTGGCACTATCATAGTGTGTCTGAAGAATCTGTTTGGAGAATTCAAGTCAAGGTGGAGATTTGTTGAATGCCTTGAATCGAACCCGTATTGAGCCCTTAATTATCTGTCAGTTCTGTATTTTGGGCCCAAGCCTGTTAGGGCGTAGCTTAGCACTATATATATAGATGCTATGACAAACCCTATTCTGTAATTCTGTTCTTGCCTCTCCATAATAAAACTGCTCCCCCTCTTCCCGTGGACGTAGCCAATTTATTGGTGAACCACGTAAATCTGTTGTCTTGTTTTTCGCGTTTATATTTTCTCATATTATATCAAATTCCGCATAACAAGTTATGAAAGAAGCTAGGGTGTAAGTGTTCTCGTAGGATCATAATGCCGTATTCCTGGTTAAAACAATTCTTCCCTAGTGATTTGCATGAAAAGTGATAAGTTAGGTATCTCTAAACCTTGGTCCGACATTTATAGAAGTTCACCCGGCACCTTGGTCCGACTACGTGTGTATATGATACGCTCAAACTTACTTCTCAAATAAGAAGTAAAGAGGTCGTGTCAAGTAAATAACCTAACTAGTGAGGTTGGGATCGTTCCCACGAGGAAAATAGTCTAGACTTAACTTCAACCTGTTATTACTATTGTTTGGTCAATGACTACCTTGGAAAGTAAAAACAATAAAGGGGGGTTTCTATTTCTAAATGAGTAAAATCAATTAACAAACTTGACAGAGACACTTAACAACTTTGAATGTTGGATTTTAATCAATTAATCAAAGTAACTAGGGTTTACGTGTTCCCCACAGGTTCATAACTTGATAACTCTAACTATAACAATTCTTTCCTTGTATCTTGCATGTAGAGTGACAAGTTATGTATTTCTAAATCCTTGGTCCGGCATCTAGAAAATTCACTCCACACCTTGGTCCGGCTACGTGTGTTGCTATCCTAACCCTATCCTTACCTCATATTAAGCATCGTATTCGATATTTGACTAAGTTATTACCTCGTACCAATCAATACTAGCCTATTAGATAGTATACACTAAATCTATGTTAATAATTTTTTTCCTATTATCTACCTCCTTGATCCGTCAAGTAGCATTAAGGCGAGTTCTAACGTCGGCCATCCGTTAAAAAGACTTCTAAGCGAAAGAATTATTAATACATGCAAGACACTATTCTAGAATTGTTATTTTAGTTAGGGTTTATCTCATTATTTGCCTATGGTTCCCATAACCCTAGTTATGGAGTTTAGTTACTCATGGCCATAAACACAATATTTAAATATATTAAATAAGAGTTCATGTACTTACTTCAATGAGAAAGAGTAAAATCCAAAAGTTTGCTTGATTAATCACCAATATTCACTTGCAAGAATCTCAAAATAATGAATAATCTCACAAAAAGTCTAATGATTATGAAGAATCTCACAATACAACGTTTACCAATAAGGAATTTTACAATCTAAGAGTCTAAACTAACCGAGTCCAACCTCAAAAACGAGGTTTTTCGAACTATTTATAAAAAATAAAAAAGTCTAATTAAACAAGGACTCTGTTTGCTGGAAATCTGCCAAAACGCGGCTGGGTCGACGGACCACGCGACGGATCGTCGTGGTCACGACGGACCGTCATGGACTCCGTCGTCCCATACTTGGTGCAATTTCTTCTGCTGCTTTCTTCACCACCCTTGATGGCAAGTATGACGGACCTTCATAGGCACAACGGTCCGTCGAGGGTCTTTGTTCAAAAACACTTCAACTCTTGGAATCTGGGTAGTGGGATCACTTCTCTGAACTTCACAACGAACCTGCAGGACGGACCGTCACAAGATTCGTAACCCCACACTTGGTCAGACTTCCCCATCTTTCTTCAGTAGCTTTACTACGGTGCCACCTACGGACCGTCACAAGCACGATGGACCGTCATAAGCTCCGTAGGTGGTCTCTTCTGCATTTCTTCGCTCAAAATCTCCGCATTCAACTTTGGACAGATTTCCTGCAAAATAAAGAGAAACTTATATAAAAACTAACACAAAAAGACTTTCGGACACACTAAACTTAAGGAAAAAGTATTAATTATACCATGAAACTACGGTATATCAACACCCTCAACTTAAATTCGTAGTTTCTCCTCTAGCGACACACTATTACTCAATACAAAATCTTTGTACAATAGTATCCATGTTTTATCCTTTGCAATCATTTGGCTATCAATCCCGATTAATCTCATCAAATCTATGCATGCTATCACTATTAGGCTTGAATTATGTGGGATCACAACATGACACAGACTCACCATGCACTTACACCTATCCTCTTCAATTTCTTACCGAGGTGCTAACAATTCCGATATTGCAACTAGTGTCCTCACTTTAAAAAAAATCCTCCATTTTCTCACAATGATTTTAGTTTGAGTATAAGGATTACTTTTCAACACTCGCTCTCAGAACAAAGTCACACTCATTCATACCTATTGCCATAAGCTTGCCCTTATTTTCACTGCCTTAAGTTCGCTATACAACCCTTAGGATCACGATAGGAATTTTTTAGCTAGTAATATAGGCTCGGGGTCAGGTAAGGTATATTTACTTATACTTTAGTGACTTTTTGCCCTCCTTGAAATATCGGCTAAACCTTCCACTTTCTATCATTTTATCTCGCCCAGTTTCTCATATTCTTTCACCTTGCTATTTTCTCTTCTTTCTTCATTTGTGTAAGTGACTCTCTTGTTTTCTTGTTTGTAATTCTTGTAATTTTTTTTCTTTACTTTTCTTTCAACGAATTCTTGAGTTACTTTACTTTTGTTCTTTCTCTCTCTTTGTTCTTTCAACCCCACTTTCCAGAGCATTCCTTATAATAGCCACCCTCAACTCATGACTTTGCCATGAACAAAGTACAAAATATCCAAATTTGGATCAGGGCCATAACAAAGGTTGTTTATGCATTAGCCACCGTCAACTTATGCTTTTGGCATAAGCTGAGGTGCACATGTCCAAGGAGGGACCAGGGCCAACACATTGTTCCCAGAAAAGATCAGTTGGGGTGAAAAAGAAAGGTCTAATTTTAAGCTCAAATTTTTTTGATCAAAGAAGGATAATTTTCATTTGGTTTCTTCTATTTAGGCTAGAAATGGGCTATATTGAATAAGGGCCTATGATCCTTTCCTAATTGTCTATTACAACTTACTTTTAGCAGGACTAACCAGGCAAGTTCTAGCTCAGTACCAATAGTGGTCTATTCAAATTTTCCTCACACTCACTTGAGATCTCATCACTATACCAGATTATCAGACACTTAGTTTGAATTTAAGACTTAGGGTAATGCAATGGTGTAACTCTATTTCATGCTTAGAGCCACACAATTATCAGTTACTATGCCTAGTCATGCATCATTTGCCAGTTTATCAGGATATCATTTTAGCCATCATGCTCCAGAATTAAACTATGTACAAAAGATATAAAAATGTCGGTTCAACAGAAAAGAAATCAGTCTTTTGGGGAAAAAGAACATAGGCAAGAAAACCCCAAAAGAGGATAGTGAATTGGGCTACTAAAACTTCACCCTAACACTCACTTTCCATTTACCCCACCCCCAACAAAAAAACATGCAATTGTCCCCAATGCATAAAAATTAAAATACTAGAGTGGTAGGTCAAGCAAACCTGTGGCGCAAAGTGCCGTCGATCAGCAAGTTGGTGGGTCCGGTTCCCCGGAACCCACGTCCTCTGCAATCTGGACACCCTCAGTGGTGTCCTCAGCAACAGCCGCACCATCAGTAGTGCCTCCTGCTATCTCTACAGTGCGGGAGCTAGACACCCCAGCGCTAACACTGATGCTCTCATCTGGTGCGCCGCCTCCTCAGCATGTGAGGCTCTCCTCGCAGCCTCTATCTCTCGGCTCACCTTCTTCCGTGCTCGCATCTCATCCTCTGCTCGACCCCTACGCCTCTTGGCACTCTCTCCAGGGGGAGGTGGTGCAATTTCAGAAGTAGCAAAAAGGGCCGCCAACAGTGTGTCCTCAGCAGGCTCGACAGAAGGGGCCTTAGAATCCGGCACCCTAGCCTCTAAGATCGCGCCGATATCTGCAGGAAGACTGTCGACTGTAGCCTTGAGGGTCGACACATCCACCGGAGGGGCTGGTCGGGCTAGCACCCTCAACTCAATGGCGTCCAAGCGCTGGTTAACCCTATCTTTCTTCCGCTCTGTAAACTGCACCAATTTTCTCTCTAGGTGCTCTTCAGACTCAGTAATCGACTTCTGCATCCCCGATTGGATATGATGCAGAAGAGTGGCCATTTGTGCCTCTAGTTTTTTGGACCCTAGCAAGCGGGACCAGTGCCGGTAGAGGGGCTGTGCGAGAGGAGCTCGGGGCAGTGCTACTACCCAGGATAGACTCGACTGGGGTAGTGTCAGTGGACGCCGCCTGTGTAGCTGTGCGGTCCTGGGCTACCGTATCAGCAAGATCATCAGCAAGTGGGGGAGCTCCAGACGAGGCCCTCTGTGTGGAGACAACTCCTTGGCCTCGTATCTGATGAGGCCGACGTCAACAGTTCCCTGCGGGGTCTTAAGATGATCTACATGCCATATGGGCACACCCGCGGACCTGCAGAGGGCAAAGATCATGCACGGGAAAGGGTAGGTAGTAGTGACCTTGAATGCCCTCTCATGCATGACTGCCTGGAGAAGCCATGCGAAGTCCACCTCGAATCTGGCTATCATCGCCGCCATCAACACTGCTTGATCCCAGGTAACAATATTATCAGCAACTGTGGGGGAAAGACAGTGATAGACAAGCAACCACAAGAACTTTGCTGTGAACGTGAGGTTGGCCTTCTTGATGTCCCCCTTCGGCTCAGTCACCTAATCGGCACCCTCTCCATCTACTGACAGGTGTAGGGCCATCCACCTCTTGGTGATGTCTCTCTCAGTGATGGCTCGCGCAAGAACTGACCATCCTTAACTATCTACCAGTGGTAGTCAAACTCGGTAGTGAGGGGGGTCCGAGTAGCCTCAACACTCTCGTCGTATAGAAATCGGAAGATGGCTAGCATGGAAATGTCAGCCTGTACGCCTCGTACTCGAACCTGCTCCAGTGGGGCCTGTTTAGTGGGGGCAGCCCGTCTATCTATCTGTGATCGGAGAGTCGCTACGTAAGATGCGTAGAACTCTCAGACCAATTCTTCACTGTATCATCCCAAAGGACGTGCTGTCCACTCTAAGCGATGCCTGATGAAGAGATTATGGATCTCAGGCATCGTCGGGAGACTCCTTGTAAGGACCCGCCGCTCCAACGTGAGTGTTCGAGTCATCACTCCTTTATCAGTCAGGAAATTGGTGTCGGAGAAGACTCGGAATTGCCCATCGACACACCACCAGTTGGGCTGGTCAGTGGCTGGGGTGGGGACCTGAACTGGTGAGCATGATGTAGAGTCTGAACAGTCAGCCTCATCAGACGAGGCCGACGCTGCAGTGGTGGCGGGTGCGGGAACCTCAGCAGAGCCGGAAGCTTCCTCGACCATGATACTCCTAAGGAGTCAGACGCTCCTTCCTCATTTGTGGCTGACCCAGAGGGTGTGCCGGTCAGTGTGTGCTCCTCATCAGACTGGAAGGCAGTGACTACGCATGCCAACTTTTTGGGTGTGGCTCTGGGAGCACGCGCAGCGCGGGAAGGGGTGGAAGTGCCTGGGGGCACGTACTAAGGGTGACACTCATCATCAGAGACGATGACCATGCGGGCAGACGGGGCGACAGACTTTGATCGCCCGCGTGCGCAGATGCGGTCTTGCTTGGGTTCCATAGTAGATAGTACCTGTAAAGGATCAATATTAGTACGAGTAGTGGCAAACTAGACAAGCAAAACCATACTTAACAAAACATTGAAAATAGTAGGTAATTGCTATAGACACAGTGGCACACGATGGGCCTGGTGATGGCCCATCGTGACTTTGATGGACCGTCATGAGATCCGTCATGTATTAATTAGACTTTGTATATATAGAGAACTCTGAAGGAGAGTCTCTGACTAGCATGACGCTCTGTGCAGGACAGACCGTCACAGGTATGACGGTCCGTCGTAGGTTTCCGTCGTATAGCAGTTGAAAAAAAAATATAGAGACCCTTAGGGGAGGGGTCTCTGACCGTCATGACGGTTGTGCAGTACGGACTGTCATGGGTATGGCGGTCTGTCACATGTATCCGTTGAAGGACACTTGGAAAAAAATGAGAGACCCTTAGAAACAGGGTCTCTGACAACCAGAACGGTTTTGCAATACAGATCGTCGTGAAGACGACGGTCCGTCACATGTGTCCGTTGAGGAACACTTGGGAAAAAAATGAGAGACCCTTAGAAATAGGGTATCTGACAACTGGAACGGTTGTGCAGGACGGACCGCCGTGAGTACGAAGGTCTATCACATGTGTCCGTTGGGACAAGGCGCTAGGGCTTTTGCAACAGACCCTACGACGGTCCATAGTGGGTACGGCGGTCCATCATCGGGGTCTCTTTCTGAATAATAGTGACATAACTGAAGGTACCCTATGCATCCCCGATGAACCCACATCAAACTGGTAGTGTTTTGGACCTACATTTGTCTATCCCAACTGCCTAGGAAACTAGCAATGCAAAGGCACCTTTGTCTAAGGTTGTAAACATGGCAATTTCGAACATTTTGAACCTAGGTTAGACAGAATCTAATAAAGGAAACAACATACGATGAAGAACTAAGCGAATACTAAATATTAAACAAAAATGCAAGATAAAAGAGTAGAAATTAGAGACGCATACCTTAGAAATGTAGAAAAACAAATAGACAAGTGCTCGGTGGCCAGGCAGACACCCACAACAGTAGTTCCCACTAGTAGATTAACACTCTAGGGCTTTGGAGAATTGTGGGGGGTCAATGATCGGTGGTTGATAGAGGAATAGATTGTGAAAGTTGAGAAGGAAGGAGTAATGGGAGAAATAATGAAGTAATGGGGGTGAAATGAGGGGTTGGGGAGTTTAAATGGTGAAAGTTTATATTAAACTCCAATCGGGTCATGTCGGTATGCCTCATTAATCACGCGACAATTCCCCGACGGCGGTCCGTCGCAGTTGTGATGATCCATCATTGGTTCCGTCGTGTGTGCCCTAGTTTTAAAATAACAAAAAATGTACCTGACACGACGGATGCATACGACGATCCATCGCGGGTGCAATGGTCCGTCGATGTATCCATCAGTGAATGCTTTAGAGTAATTTTCTGCAGAATTTCCTGGTAATGTGCTTGCAAATTTAAAACCCATTAGTACAGAATGCTACCATTACTAAAAAAAAACTATAAGTATTGCGTTGCCTCCCAACAAGCGCCTGATTTAATGTTGTAGCACGACTAGGGACCCTTGATTACTCAGACTTCATCAAGATGGTATGCCTCTATCACTTTATTCCCCGATGCTTTATGCCCAAATTAGAGTTTTATTCTATCTCTATTCCTCTTAAACCGCACTCTCTCCTTGGCTTTTAACTCAACTTCTCCATGAGGGAATACTTGGGTAATCAAGTAAGGGCCAGTCCATTTGGACTTGAGCTTGCCCGGAAGACAAGGTACCCCAGAACTGTCTACAAGCACCAAATCTCCAACAATAAACTCTTGTTTTGCATTTGTCTATTCATTACCCTTCTTCATCTTTTCTTTGTGGGATATGGCAGATACCGATTGGAGCTCACCACTCTGCCTCATGGTCCTACAAATGTTGAAGGTGACTTTTTCATTATTCAACCAAAATGTCATCTGTCCCTTCTCCATATCAACTAATGCTCAACCTGTAGCAAGGAATGACCTCCCAAGAATAATAGGCACTTCAAAATCGACCTCACAATCAAGAATAACAAAATCAGCCGGAAAGATGAATGACTCAACTTTTACTAGCACATCAGGGAGTATCCCTATTGTCCGTTTCACTATCCGATCAGCCATCAATAGCCATATCGCAGTGGGTTTTTGATCCTTCAAACCCAAATTCTTGTAAATTGAGAGGGGCATGAGATTTATGCTTGCCCCTAGATCACATAATGCTTTCACAAAATGTAATGACCCAACTATACAAGGAATAGTGAACGCACCCGGATCTTCTTTCTTTTGTACAAGGGATCTTGTAGCAATAGCACTACAATGCTGCAGTCTATCATCATTCTCAAAATTGACCGATCTTTTCTTGGTGACCAGATCTTTCATGAATTTGGCATAACCGGGCATTTGTTCTAGAGCTTCTACCAAAGGGACATTGATAGAAAGCTGCTTCAATATTGTTATGAAACGCCGGTATTTGCCATCCTCGGTCTTTTTCACTAATCTCTGAGGGAAAGGTGGTGGTGGCCTAGGCATGGGAATTACCTTGATAGGTACTTCTGCATCTTTTCCATTACTTTCCTCTGCTTCACCACTACCCTTTACCACATTATCATTATCCTTTCTCACATTTTCCTCAGTAGATGGCATAGGTTGGTCAATGTTTTTCTTACCACCCCGATTAGTGATTGCCATACAACGCTCATCATTCTTTGGATTTTGGACAGTGTTGCTAGGAAGAGTTCCAGGTTGCTGTGTGTTCACTGCCGCAGATATTTGGGCCATTTGCAACTCGATCTGCTTAATCGAAATTGCATGTGTATCAACTTTTTGCCCAATACTAGCTAAATCACACCTCAACTCTTTAATGTGCTCATCACTAGCATCAAACCTCCTCATCATTTTATGCAACATATCCTCAACTCGCGCCATACTATCTCCACCATCCGTAGGAGTAACTTTACGATTTTGAGGGGGGACATAGGGCCCATTCCTATCGTTTCTATTAGCATAGTTACCCCTGTTAATGTTGTTGTCGTGGTTGTAGTTTCCATCTCGGACATAATGACCCTCACGATTGTAGTTACCATAGTTCCGACCATGGTGTCCTTGACCTTGGCGCCAGTTATCCTGATTTGAGCCTTGGGCGCTTGGTCGGAAACCCCACGTCTGCTCATTTACTGCATTAGTGTCCTCCGCATAATAGCACTCATCATTAGGAGGTGGTGGTTTAGCCAAGTAGTTAACTGCATTTATCTTTTCTGCACCCCCTGTGACATGTTTTAGTACTAACCCAAGCTCAGTTCTCATCTGAGCCATTTCTTCACGAATCTCATCTGTGGCTGGGTTGTGATTGGACTGTATTGCGAAGGTGTTTCTCCCTGTATCAGACTTCCTAGTACTCCAAGCTTTGTTATTCCGGGAGATTTTCTCTAAATTTTCAGCAATCTAAGCATAAGGACACTCCCCATAAGACCCACCTGCTATAGTGTCCACCACCGCTTTATTGTTATCATCTTGTCCCGATAGAATTATTTATTCAGCGACTCATTATCTATAAGGTGATTTGGAACACTTCTCAAGAATGAGGTGAATCTATCCCAAGAACTACTAACTGACTCTCCTGGTAGTGCCACAAAGTTGTTCACTCTGTCTTTGTGGTTTAGTTTCTTGGAGACCGGATAGTATCGTGCTAAGAAGACATCTCTTAATTGATTCCAAGTGAAGATTGAGTTTTATGGGATCTCAGCGAACCATAAAGCAGTCTCTCCCGTCACTGAGAGAGGAAACACTCTGAGCCCTATTAGATCTAGATCCAAATCAGGCCTCCCCACACAACTTTTACACACTGCCTTACCTTATCTATATGGGCATGTGGATCCTCAGAAGGTAGCACTGAAAACAAACCTCTGGCAGTGAGCATTTGCATCAAGCTACTAGCTACCATAAAGGTGTGGCCTGTGGGTAGAGGGGGGCAAGACAAGTGGCTCATCAGAGTCTGCTATGTTATCATACCCTCTGTAGTATGCTTGGGGCTGTGGAACGGGATTTTGTCCCCTCTGTTGATGTTCACCCGGAGCATCGAGTAACATCTGACAATGAACATCAAAGCTGGGATGTTCTGGTTCGGATCCTCATTATTTATTCCCAAGTTTCAATTCATACTGCACAGTGTATGCTCTAACTCGTGATCGTAGGGAAACAAGGGTTCTCTTCCTCTCCATGTATTTGGCATACAAGGAGGATAGTTCTTAAAAGAAATCAAAAACAATAAAATAAAGTAAAATCAAGAAAATATTAACTAAACTATAGTAATAAGTTCAAGTTAATCTAAAAGCTAGAATCCCCGGCAGCGGCGCCAAAATTTGATACGCTCAAACTTACTTCTCAAATAAGAAGTAAAACGTTCGTGTGAAGTAAATAATCCAACTAGTGAGGTTGGGATCGTTCCCACGAGGAAAATAGTCTAGACTTAACTTCAACCTGTTATTACTATTGTTTGGTCAATGACTTCCTTGGAAAGTAAAAACAATAAAGGGGGGTTTCTATTTCTAAATGAGTAAAATTAATTATCAAACTTGACAGAGACACTTAATAACTTTGAATGTTGGATTTTAATAACTAATCAAAGTAACTAGGGTTTACGTGTTCCCCACAGGTTCATAACTTGATAACTCTAACTATAAC
Organism: Solanum lycopersicum; assembly: GCF_036512215.1. Classification (NCBI taxonomy): domain Eukaryota; kingdom Viridiplantae; phylum Streptophyta; class Magnoliopsida; order Solanales; family Solanaceae; genus Solanum; species Solanum lycopersicum. The sequence goes on along the minus strand of NC_090800.1, from coordinate 34,159,283 downwards.
AATTCTTTCCTAGTATCTTGCATGCAAAGTGATAAGTTATGTATTTCTAAATCCTTGGTCCGACATCTAGAAAATCTCACTCTGCACCTTGGTCCGGCTACGTGTGTTGCTATCCTAACCCTTATCCTTACCTCATATTAAGCATCGTATTCGATATTTGACTAAGTTATTACCTCGGACTAATCAATACTAGCCTATTAGATAGTATACACTAAATCTATGTTAATAATTCTTTTCCTATTATCTACCTCCTTGGTCTGGCAAGTAGCATTAAGGCGAATTCTAACGTTGGCCATCCGTTAAAAAGACTTCTAAACAAAAGAATTATTAATATACGCACAACACTATTCTAGAATTGTTATTTTAGTTAGGGTTTATCTCATTATTTGCCTATGGTTCCTACAACCCTAGTTATGGAGTTAAGTTACTCATGGCCATAAACACAATATTCAAATATATTAAATAAGAGTTCATGTACTTACTTCAATGAGAAAGAGTAAAATCCAAAAGTTTGCTTGATTAATCACCAATATTCACTTGCAAGAATCTCAAAGTAATCAATAATCTCACAAAAAGTCTAATGATTATCAAGAGTTTCACAATACAATGTTTACCAATAAGGAATTTTACAATCTAAGAGTATAACCTAACCGAGTCCAACCTCAAAAATGAGGTTTTTTGAACTATTTATAAAAATAAAAAAAACTAATTAAACAAGGACTCTGTTTGCTTTAAAACTGCCAAAATGCGTTGGGTCGACGGACCACGCGACGGATCGTCGTGGTCACGACGGACCGTCATGGACTCCGTCATCCCATGCTTGGTGCAATTTATTCTACTGCTCTCTTCACCAACGTCAACGGCAAGTATGACAGACCGTCATAGGCACAACGGTCCGTCGAGGGTCTTCGTTCCAAAATACTTCAACTCTTGGAATCTGGGTACTGGGATCACTTCTCTGAACTACACGACGAACCTGCAGGACTGATTGTCATAGCCACGACGAACCGTCACAAGCTTCGTAACCCCACACTTGGTCAGACCTTCCCATCTTCCTTCAGCAGCTTTACTACGCTGCCACCTACGGACCGTCACAAGCACGACGGACCATCATAAGCTTCGTAGGTGGTCTCTTCTGCATTTCTTCGCTCAAAATCTCCAAATTCAACTTTGGACAGATTTCCTGCAAAACAAAGAGAAACTTATATAAAAACTAACACAAAAGACTTTTCGACACACTAAACTTAAGGAAAAAGTTTTAATTATACCATGAAACCACGGTATATCAGTATACACTACGAACCCTTACCTTTACCTCATAGGTTTTGAGTCCTTCTCAAGGACCCTTAGGGTTGTCCTTGGGGAGCTGTACCAGGATGTTTGTACTCTAAACATGTATATCTAGGTTATGGAAACCTTGATGCTCAATTTCACCCTCATACAACACTCAAAACTCAACTACAAGACCCTAACATAAATTAGTTCAACTGGACTAGTTTCCGCGTATCATGGTCGTTTCTTGCCACTTCACTTCCCAGAATTACCAAACTAAGTTAATTGCATTAGATTAGGTCTAGAAACATTATTTTAACCCTTTATATGTTATAATACTCCATGTAGGGATCTAGTTTAGGTCATACAACTTTCTGGGTATTATAATAATGCCCCCTAGGGAATATTTGTCCTCGAATGACACCTTAAACCTTCATAGTGGAACACCACGACTCAAAGCTAGAAGCCTATCGTCTACGCATTGTATATAAATGCACAAAACCAATTAAGGAAACTATAATTCATATCTAGATATACTCAATGCAACTGAAAATGCTTCAAAGAAACATATTACTAATTTCCAAGGAGAATCTAACATCTCATAGATACAACATGCTCAACATAGACTCATTATGTCTAAATGCACTTGGATCAAGATTCTACAAAAAGAGATAACACAATGCAAATACATCAATTTAAGCAAGTCCTACACACCTTCATAACAAGAACAACATCCTATACTAAGTCATAAAATAAGAAATTTTGAAATTTTTTAAAATATGAAAGAAGCACATACCAGAAAGGACATCAGGAGATCACTCTTGATCTTCTTTAAATTGGAGAGCATTAAAATATTCTCCTTTTGAGTCTCATCACTTACTACATTTGGAGAAACTTTCTAACCTTCTCGTCATAGGGAAATCTTTCTTCATGTGGCCACTCTCACGAAATCAAAAACAACCATCTCTACCAGCCAAACACCTAACCTGTGCATCTTACCTTACCTAGAACAAGTAGGCCTTAGGGAATCACTACCTATACCTTGTGACCTAGTGTCATACACCCCTCCTCATTATACTTAGGAGCATTGATAAACTTGTTCGAAAACTTTTGTTGACTATTAGGACGACCATGTCCATCGGATGCCCCATTTTTGCATCCTACCTCTCCTTTTCTCTCTAGCATTCTCTTTCATGTGTTGTGACTCCTCTATTTGTTAGGAGAACACCACGAGATGAGAAATATCCATGTAATCAACAAGCGTTGCCATACGACATTTTCCTTTTACCAAGTCGGATACCCCCGTCATAAACCTATTCATCATATCCCTAGGATTGACTACCATTATTGGAGCATATCTAGACAAAAAGGTGAATTTGAAAGATTACTCCTTGAAACACATATTTCCTTGATTAAGGTTAATGAATTCTTCCAACTTTGCTTCCCACAACTCCTTGTGAAAGATCCTATCTAGAAATCCTGAATTAAAATCTTCCCACTCTATTGGGACCGCTCTCAAAGATCTACTATCCTTACATTGCTCATACTAAATTTGGAAACATCATTCAATTTATAGGCGATTAGCTCCCTTCTAATTGGAAGACACTCCAATGATTGCAAGCACCTTATAAAACTCATCTATGAACCCATTTGGATCTTCTTCCACCTTGGAGCCATAGAACTCCGGTGGGTTTTCAAGAACTTTCTTACCCTAGAAGCACCAATTCCTCCTATAGGGTTGGCCGGAGCCACCACCTCTCTATTAGCTTGCGTTGTCAAGGTTTGAGCCAATAGTTTCTTAGAATCCCTAAGCTCACCAAGAGTCGCATTCCCTATTGGAGAGTCATTTTGAAAATTTAGGAGGTACTTAGTGTTGATATTAAGGAGGGTCTTAATTTGGAACTTGGGGAGGAATCTCTTATTCCCTTTCACTTTCCTCAAATCTCCTAGAATTAGATCTAGTATTTGCCATAACCTGAAAAATCATAGGCAAATATTAGAAGAAAGACCTACTAGAGTAAACATCTATGGAATGGCAAAGAGAATGAAGAAGTGACATTGCTCCTAAACATCCTATAGCCTCATATTCATGAAACCTGTCGCGTCTTACACCCATGAACAAGACTCTAATTATATGTCTTTTGAGAAATCCTAAGACCATTTTATAAGCTTATGCTCTGATACCAAGTTTCTCAAGACTCGAGAGAACCCTCTAGTTGTAACATGGCACATTTGACCTCGAAGAGATATTTTACAAGCCTTTAAATTTCATTACATGAAAGTATTGAAAATGTGAAAGAATTCAAAACAACTCGGGAAGTATTTCATAAAATAGGAAGTCTTTCTAAAATTGTTGTCTCAAACCATCTATGTATAACATGAATAAAACTCTTGGGATTCAACCTGCATGACATTTTCTAGATAGAAAAGTAAATGACATAAATGGAACATAAAGGTTTATCCCTCGAAGCTATGAGGAGTCACCACTTCTTCACTTCTTACAAATTCCTTAAAACTCTACCCTCAAAGCAACTCAAAGCTCCAACATTACATTTGGTTAGAATGTCGGCAATATCCATTAGCACAAAGGTACTAAGTATGAGAGCTAATGTAACATCATAAGACATCTTAACTGGTTAGTCAACATAAGCCATAAGCATAAGAGACAATACCTAATCATAACATAATCATCACATCATACGTAAGGTATAATTATAATTTTATACTTCAACCATTTGTCTTTAATACTCAGGTGAACCACTTCACAAGCCACCTCTAAGTATACATGTGCAAGGGCAAGGTACCATTTAATACTACTAGCTAAGCTGAGTCACCTAAAGGCACACTTGTGAAATGCATTCGAGGAATCTTATTCTACCACACATACTAAAAATATCTTAAAGTTACCCTATTTATGTGTTACTATTTGTAAATCTCACTATTGACCTACATTTACATTTGACAAGTAACTATCATCTAAAGTCGTTCATATCATTGAAGGAAACTATAGCAACTACCGATGCTAACTATACTTCATAAGAGGACATTTCATAAGTAGTTTCAAGTCATACTTGTACCATGAATAAATGACATCCTATTATACCATTCACACTAAGAAATCATTTAGGCTAGCTTACTCAATGCTAAGGATCTTCCATACTAGTTTATAAAAGAATAACATACTATCATGCTAAACCTAACTGCCATGGAAAACGTCATATCCTGCAATCCAAGGTATCATCGAAAGGTTACAAGTATACCAACATATCCACCATGACACTACTCGTAAAGATGCAAGCAAACCATAGGGGAGTATAAATACTCAACCCTGATCTATCCATAGGAGAGTCACATGTCTAAATCCTAAGTTACCATGAAATTGTTTTGGTCTAACCAAGTCAAGCTATCATGAAGGTAGTCTATTCATGTTCCTTCAAGCTATATTTAGGATAATTTCATTTGTATATCCCAATCTCCCATGGAAATCACGATCCCTAAGATTCCATGAGATTTACTATCTCAAGCTACCATGAGACTTGACATCTAAAGTTTCCACGAGATTCACTATCTTAAGTTATCATGAGATTTAACATCTTATTCTTCCATGAGTAATCTAAGTCAAGATACAATGTGTGATCTAACTTAACTATTCCATAAATTTCACCTTACATGCAATTGAAGCTACTATTAAGAGTGTAGAGGTCTACTATCCCAAACTACCAACCTTGGTCTTATTTTAGTTAGCCAGTATTTGCATGAAGGAAACACAAGTTTCAAATTGAATCTATCCTGGTATAAAATGCTTTGATTAACTTTAGGTTATTAGGTCAACCTAGAATCCTTCTATGTGAGAGAACTTACTTCTCCTAGATTGTTCATGCATAAGAGTACAAGAGAAAGATAATACCCAATCAATATCTCCTCGTATCTACTTTACCCTCAAAGCCGTAACAACAATGTCTACAAGTCGTATTTATAATACTAACTTTATTTTACCATGATCTATGTCTAAATTACAAGCTATTTACTCACCTTGATCATTAGAAGGTAATTCTAGTCATACTTGATTATAAAGGTTAAATTATAACTTTACAAGTCAATTCCTTCTTATTCAACAAAACCTAGTTTAATTCATGATTAGATGATCCCAACTATGATGAATATCATCAGTATTCAAGACAGTTGAATTAAGAAGTTCAATTTAGAACCTTCAACATTGCCTCTAATGGCCCTAAACCTACAATGATCACCCTCATCAAATTATATTAAGGTTCATCAAGGAATTCAAAAAAAAACATATAATCATCATATAAGCGTAATTCATAACATAATTGAATGTTATCCACTACTTTGGAATAAGAATCAAGCCTTACGCATGGTGTAATCACAACCCGAGTTAGACTTGGGTATTTTTGATTCACAAATGAGGGATATCTATATGGGATACATCGACGAAAGAATCCATGGATGAAATATATTCACATAACTTTGATCAATGACTTAAAATAAGCTTGAAAACTTAGTGGATTTTCGACCTCCTCCTCCTTCCCTTCTAATTCAATGGTGATCTTGATAGAACTTTAGGGAGGGAACTTGGGGTATTTTGGATTCACAATTGAGGGATAACCTTCCATGACTAAATTGTAACGTAGGGTGAATTTTCAATTCACCGCTTACTTGGTCAAACCCTAAGTCTAAATTTCGAAATAGGTGTCTCATAATCTAGTAGAATAATGAGATGACAAGTGCGTGTGAGGAAGATTTGAATAGTCCACTATTTGTACTGATCTAGAACTTGCATGTTTAGTCCTGATAAAAGTAAGCTGTAATAGACAATTAGGAAAGGATCATAGGCCCTTATTCAATATAGCCAATTTTTAGCCTAAATAAAATAAAAAAAAAGAATGAAACTAATCCCTCTTTGATCCAAATGATTTGATCTTAAAATAGACCTTTCTTTTTCACCATTACTGATCTTTTTTAGGAATAATGTGTTGGCCTTGGTCCCTCCTTGTACATGTGCACCTCAGCTTATGCCAAAAGCATAAGTTGAGGGTGGCTAATGCAGTAAACAACATTTTCATGGCCCTGACCCAACTTTGGGTATATTGTACTTCGACTCATGGCAAAGACATGGTTGAGGGTGTCTATTATGAGGAATGGTCTGGAATGTGGGGCTGAACAAACAAAAAGAGAGAAAGAACAAAAGTAAAGTGACTCAAGAACTAGTTGAAATAAAAGTGAAATAAAAAAAATAAAAAAATACAATAAATACAAGCAAGAAAAGAAGAGAGTCACTCACACAAATGAAGAAAGAAGGAAAAATAGCCAGGTGAAAGAATATGAGAAAATGGGTGAAATAAAATGATAAAAAGTGGTACGTTTAGCCGATATTTCAAGGAGGGAAAAAAGTCACTAAAGTATACCTAAATATACCCTACCTGACCCTAAGCCTATGTTACAAGCTTAGAAAATTCTATCTTGATCCTAAAAGTTGTATAGCGAACTTAACGTGGTGAAAATAAGGGCAAACTTATGGCAATATGTATGAATGAGTTGTGAATTTGTTCTGAGAGCGAGTGTTGAAAATTAATCGTTATACTTAAACTGAAATCTGTGTGAAAAATAAGGAGTTTGTTTTGAAGTGAGGACACAAGTTGCAGTACCAGAAATATTAGCACCTCTGTAAGAAATTGAAGAGGATAAGTGTTAGTGCGTGGTGATTCTATGTCATGGTCTGATTTCACATAATTCAAGCCTAATTGTTATAACATGCAAAAACATGATGACACTGATTGGGATGGATAGCCAAATGATTGCGAAAGCTAAAACATGGATACTATTATACAAAGATTTTGTAGTGAGTCATAGTGCGTCGCTTGAGGACAAACAACGAATTTAAGTTGAGGGTGTTGATATACCGTGGTTTCACGGTATTTTTAATGCATTTTCCTTAAGTTAAGTGTGTGTCCAAAAGTCTTTTTGTATTGATTTTTATGTAAGTTTCTCTTTATTTGCAGGAAATTTGTCTAAAGAAGAACGCGAAAGTTTTTGAGCAAGAAATGCAGAAAAAATACAACCTACGGGGCCTGTGATGGTCCGTTGAGCTTGTGACGGCCCGTAGGTGACATCGTAGAGAAGCTGCTGAAGGAAGATGGGAAAGCTGACCTAAGTGTTTGATTACGAAGTTCATGACGGATCGTCATAGCCACGACGGTCCGTCCTGCTGGTTTGTCGTGATGATCAGAGAAGTAGTCACAGTACCCAAATTGCAAGATGTTTAAGTGTTATGGAACGGAGACCCTCGATGGACCGCCGTGCTTGAAATTGTCCGTCATACCTATTCGTCGAGGGTAATGAATAAATCAGTAGAAGGATTTGTAAAGTATAGGATGACAGAGGCCATGACGGCCCGTCGTGACCACGAAGGCCCATCACGAGGTCCATCGATCCAGCCGCGTTTTGACAGATTTTCATCAATTAGATTCCTTGTTTTATTAGGTTTTTGTTTTTTATAAATAGTTCGAAAGACTCTCATATAGTTGTTAGACTCTCATATAGTTAGACTCTCTTATATTAGATTCTTTTATGTTAGACTCTTTGTTAGTAGACTCTGTGATTGTTAGACTTTTGGAGACTCTTTAGTCTTCGATTAAATTCAGTAATTGATTTACTTTTCTTTTGGAATTGATTGTTGGTGCGTTTGTTGATTAATCAAGTGAACTTCTGGATTTTATTCTTTCTCATTGAAGTAAGTGCATGAATTTTTATATTACATATATGAATATTGTGATTATGACTATTGGTAACTAAACTCCATAACAAGGGTTGTGGGAACCATGGGTGAATAATAAGGTAAAATCTAACTAAAATAACAATTCTAGAATAGTATCTTGCATGTATTGATAATTCTTTCATTTAGAATTATTTTAAACGGATGCCAACATTAGAACTCGCCTTAATGCTACTTGCCGGACCAAGGAGGTAGATAATAGGAAAAGAATAATCAACATATATTTAGTGTATACTATATTATATGCTAGTATTTATTGGTACGAGGTAATAACTTAGTAAAATATCGAATACAATGCTTAATATGAGGTAAAGGTAAGGGTTAGTATAGCAACGCACGTAGCTGGACCAAGGTGCGGAGTGAAATTTTCTAGATGATGAACCAAGGATTTAGAAATACATAACTTATCACTTTGCATGCAAGATACTAAGAAAGAATTGTTATAGTTAGAATTATCAAGTTAGGAACCTGTGGGGAACACTTAAACCCTAGTTACTTTTATTGATTGATTAAACTCCAAGGTTTGATTCTGTTAGTTGGTTACTTCAATTCATTTAGTTATCTTTACTAATTTAGAAATAAAACCCCCCCTTTTATTGTCTTTTGTTTTCTAAGGAAATAATTGACTAAATAACAGTAATAATAGATTAAAGTTAAGTGTGAACTATTTTCCTCGTGGGAACGATCCCAACCTCATTAGTTTGGTTCTTTACCTTATACGACCGCTTTACTTCTTATTTGAGAAGTAAGTTTGAGCGCATCAAATTTTGGCGCCTCTGCCGGGGAAAGTAGCTTTTAGATTAACTTAAACATATTACTAAAGTTTAGTCGATATTTTCTTAATTTTATTTTTTTATTGTTTTTGATTCTTGCAGAACTATTTTCCTTGTATGCCAAATACACGGAGAGGAAGAGAACCCTTGTTTCCCTACGATCACGAATTAGAGCGTACACTATGCATCATGAATCGAAACTTAGGTATTAATGATGATGATCTAAACCAGAACATCCCAGCTCTAGTTGATGTTCATGGTCAGTTATTACCTGATGATCAGGGTGAAAATCAACAAAGGGGACAGAATCCCACTCCACGCCCTCATGAATACTGCAGAGACTATGATAATATAGTAGACTCTGATGGGCCACTTGTCTTGCACCATCTACCACCAGGACACACCTTGGTGGTAATTAGTAGTCTGATGCAAATGCTCACTGCCAGAGGTTTGTTTTCCGGGCTACCTTCTAATGACCCACATGCCCATATAGCTAAGGTAAGGGCAGTGTGTAAAAGTTGTGTCGGGAGGCCTAAATTGGATTTGGATGTAATAGGGCTAAAAGTATTTCCTCTCTCACTGACGGGAGAGGCTGCTATATAGTTCACTGATCTCCCTTATAACACAATTTTCACTTGGAACCAACTAAGAGACGTTTTCTTAGCACGCTACTATGTGGTCTCCAAGAAACTAAACCACAAAGACAGAGTGAACAACTTTGTGGCACCACCAGGAGAGTCAGATAGTAGTAATTGGGATAGATTCACCTCATTTTTTAGAAGAGTCCCTAATCAACGCATAGATGATGAGTCACTGAAGGAAAACTTCTATCGCAGACAGGATGATAATAATAAAGCAGTGTTGGACACTATAGCGGGTGATTCTTATGGGGAGTGTCCTTATGCTGAGATTGCTAAAATGTTTGAGAAAATATCCTGGAAGAATAAAGCTTGGAGTACTAAGAAGTCAGATACTGGGAGAAATACCTTCACCGTGCAATTCACTCACAACCCAGCCACAGATGAGATTTGGGAAGACTTGGCTCAGATGAGATTTGGGAAGACTTTCCCCTGGGGGATTTCCGACCGAGTGCCCAAGGCACAAATCAGGAGAATTAGCACCAAGATCAAGGAAACCAAGGTCGGATCTATGGTAACTATAACCGGGATGGTCATTATGTCTGAGATGGAAAGTACAACCGCGATAACAACCTAAAGAGGGGTAACTATGGTAACAGAAATGATAGGAATGGACCCTATGTTCCTCCTCAAAAACATGAAGTTACTCCTAGGGATGGTGGAGATAGTGTGGCGCGAGTTGAGGATATGTTGCACAAAATGATGAGGAGGTTCGATGCTAGTGATGAGCACATTAAACAGTTAAGGAGTGATTTAGCGGGTATTGGGCGGAAAGTCGATACACATGCAATATCGATTAAGCAGATTGATGTGCAAATGGCCCAATTATCTGTGATTGTGAACACACGACAACCGGGCACTATTCCTAGCAACACTGTCCAAAATTCGAAAAATGATGGACATTGTATGGCAATCTCTACTCGCGGTGACAAGCAAACCATTGACTCACCTATGTTGTATAATGAGAAAAAGGTGACAAAAGATAATGATAAATTGGTAGAGGTTAATGGTGAAGTAGAAGATAATACTGGAAAAGATGCTGAAGGGCCTACAAAGGTAATTCCCATGCCTAGACCCCCCCTTTCCTCAAAGATTAGTGAAAAAGATTGAGGATGGTAAGTATCGACATTTTATAACAATGTTGAGGTAGCTTTCTATCAATGTCCCTATGGTAGAAGCTCTAGAACAAATGCCCGGTTATGCCAAGTTTATGAAAGATATGGTTACAAAGAAAAGATCGGTAACTTTTGAGGATGATTATAGAATGCAACATTGTAGTGCTATTGCTACAAGATCTCTCGTACCAAAGAAAGAAGATCCGGGTGCGTTCACTATTCCTTGTACAGTCGGGTCATTACTTTTTGTGAAAGCATTATGTGATCTAGGGTCAAGCATAAATATCATGCCCCTCTCGATTTAAAAGAAGTTGGGTTTGGGTGACCCAAAGCCCACTGCGATGCGGCTACTGATGGCTGATCGAACGGTGAAAAGGCCTATAGGGATACTCCACGATGTACTAGTAAGAGTGGAGTTGTTCATATTTCCGGTAGATTTTGTTATTCTTGATTGTGAAGTCAAATTTTAAGTACTTATTATTCTTGGGAGGCTATTCCTTCCTATGGGTAGAGACTTCGTTGATATGGAAAACGGGCAGATGAAATTTTGGTTGAACAATGAAGAAGTGACCTTTAACATTTGTAGGTCCATGAGGCAGAGTGGTGAGCTCGAATCGGTATCTGCTATATCCTACAAAGAAAATATGAAGAAGCACCATGACCTAAAAATTGAAAAACGAGAGTTTATGGTTGGGGATTTTGTGCTTTTATACAATTCTAGGTTGCGTTGGTTTCCTGGCAAGCTCAAGTCCAAATGGAATGGCCCTTACTTGATTACCCAACACCATCTATACCTAGGATGTAGTTTAAGACCCTCATTGGGTTCACTGTGCAATGACTAAGAATGACCTAGTGTCATTACATAAGTCTAGTTCACTTCTTGATTATCCTACCCAAACACCTTTGGTATCAGTCATTTCATTGTGTGAATTGCATGAGGCTAGCCTCATTCATTCTTTGGAATTTCAAATTTAACCGACATAGATCATGTGAGCATCATGAAATCCAATGTCTACCCCACACCGAAAAGAGGTAGAATCACCAGCCAAAGTGAAACCAAAACATGTTAGCATATATAGGGAGTTTAACCCTGCTAGATCCCTATATTGGCTGCATAGGTTCAAAGACTATGAGATATAAGGATACCCATACCCTTCTAGAGGGGCAATCTCATCTCATGAGAATTACACAAAACTCTGCCTTCTTGAAAAAAGGAATCGCCACTCATAGCTAGCATATCGATGCTCAGTATAAAGTTCCATTACATTCATCTCACACATCATATAACCTGGATTTTAGCATAACGACATCATATCTCATTAGATGATTTCTCATCTCATCATAAGTATTAAGTATATATTAACTTCAATACTTTCATTAGAGTGTTCATTGAGATTGGTCCCTTCATTAACTTTACACTCTTATAGGTGAGTACGTTTTGGTAACATTTACTTAGGCTCATTTGAGATTTCTCTCATATTTCACATTAGCCTATTATCATATTGTCACCACATTCATTAGCCTTAGCACATTTTCTCTTTATAATTACTCACCCCTTTTTACGTGAATGTTCATTTCATCATATGTGAATGCACTTGGCCTTTTAGTGTGTTACACACTCTTACTTAACCCTTCTGGAGTCGCATCATTCATCATATAACATCTTTGGTTCAATTACTTTATAAACGTATGCTAGACCTATGAGTCCACACACACAAGCCATGAGGCTTCATTCCTAATTCGTCTAAGTGATTCATACTTACCCTAGGTTATGTGGTACAAGACTTATGCATCTTGTAAAAATGCTAAGATCTCAGTTTCGATCCTTAAAGGCATCATTCATTTAATAAGTTATTTACGTACGACTTATGTGTCAATACGGAATTGGTCAAGGGAACCCTATTTCAAATCCCTTGTATAACACTTAGTTAGTTTTGTTTATAATTTTGTTGACATAAAATTCTTGGCTAGGGAACCCGAGATCCATCCCCCACACCTATACTTCCTTTCTTTCTTTTTCTTGATTTTTTTGTCTTAAATATTTTGGCCTGGGGGACCGAGATCGAATCCCCACGGCCACATTCCTTTCTTTTTCTTTCTCTACTTGATTTCTTTTTTTAGACCAAGAGGGTATTGTATCGATTCCTCACAACCTCACCCTATTTTTATTTATATTTTCTCCTTAATTTCTCATTCAACCAATAGCTGGAAATTTGATCACCTTTTTGCAGTCCATTTTCTCATCCTCTTTCTTGTTAAACATTAAGACATTTCGAGTAGTTTTTAGGGAGTTCCTTAGGTGCAATTTCAAGGTTACTTTCAGTCAAGAATTATCATTCAATCCAACAACTTTGAACTCGTATGAACATCACGTTTTAAACATATTCGTACACACATAATTTTTAACATTTTAACATGTCAATATCAAGATTCAAACCGTGTCTAATTAACGACACACATGCACAAACAAGTTAACGAACTTCACATTTTCGGAACACCTCTTTCATATCTAAATAATTCCGATTACACATTCAAACACATAATCCCAACCAGCCCTTAAATAATCTATCAGAAGTCATACCAACGCATACTTGAATATTTCCAAGGATCTAATGACAGGGGCATACAATGGGGACAACCTTAATTTTTGATTGTGAATAGACTGAACCTTAGGGATCTCGTGGAAAAGGGACCAAGAGGGAAGAAAACCCATACCTGAAGTCATTCAAAGATATTCTTACGTATTTCCAAAAACCCCTCACTAAGCCGACGTCTCACCACCGAAATAACAAGCACAATCCGTCGAGAATTTGGTCTTTGCTTTTCATTTTGAAGCTTATTTTGCTTTTGAATTTTAGCGTTCTAGTTCTTGATGAACTTTAGTTTTTTTGTTCAGTTCTTTTCTTTTACTCAAGAAAACTCGTGCAAGTGAGGTACAAGTAGAGAGAGACATGAGAATGAGTGGTATCTTAGGATTAGGAGATTTAGTTTTGGAATTAGTCAAACTAGGACTCCTTATAAATTAATAAAATCTGATTTTTAAAGGAATAGGTGAAATTACTAATTATGCCATTACTTAAATCATCTAATTAATATAAATTAATAAATTTAACATTGCTTCCACCAAGGATCGAACCCGGGTGAAGCTTAACTTGTGAAAAAGGGTGAAATTCGGCTGACCCTACCCGGATTGCCCACCTTTTTAAATTAATTAATTAATTAATTAAATACTTAGGGTAATTAAAATACTACCCCTAACCTGGAAAAAACTATTTTTACCGCTAGACCCACAAAACCTAAGATTTCCCTTTTCAAGTTCGGTAAAAAACTCATTTTCGTGCTACTAGAATTGGTTGCTCAATTTGATTTAGAGTTTCAAAAGCTTGACATCAAAACTGTTTTCTTACATAGTGATCTAGAAGAGACAATCTATATGGATCAACTTGAAGGTTTCCTAGCTGAAGGAAAAGAAGATCATGGATGATGGATTGAACCAATCCCCTCTGTAGTGGTACAAGAGGTTTGATTCATTCATGACTACACATAGATTTTGAAGGAGTGCATTTGATAGTTGTGTGTATCACAAGAAGATGTCTGGTAACTCTATGATTTATCTATTGTTGTATGTTGTTGATATGCTTATTTTTGCTTATAACATCACATACATAATTATTTTGAAGAAACAGTTAAGCAAGGAATTTGACATGAAGGTTTTGGGAGTTGTAAAGGAAGTCCTTTAAATGGAGATTTCAAGTAAAAATATTGTTGTACATCTTTCTGAAAAGTGGTACATCAAAATAGTTCTTGAGAGATTCAATATGCATATGAGCAATCCTGCAAATACACCATTAGCTTCTCATTTAAAGCTTTCAGAGTTACAAATGCCTCAGTCTTGGAGCATATGTCAAAGGTTTCTAATGCAAAAACAGTTGGTAGAATTATGAATGCTATGATGTGCACACTTCCAAATATTGCTCAATCTGTAAGTGTGGTAAGCAGATACATGGCAAATCCAGGAAAAAGGCATTGGAAATATGTGAAATGGATATTGAGATATCTCGAAGGAGCTTCTGATGTTGGCCTAACCTTCTCAAAAAGTGAAGGTATTTCAATTCTCAGTTATGTAGATTCTAACGATGAAGGGGATTTTTATAGAAGGAGGTCCACCACTGGATACATTTCTATACTCATTGGTAGTGTCGTTAGTTGGAAATCTACTTTACAGTCTATTGTCGCTTTGTCTACGATAGAGGAAGAATATATGGCCACAACGGAGGCAGTGAAAGAAGTTATTTGGTTGAAAAGTTTGGTGGCAGAATTGAGTTTGATTCAACTGGAATCAATTGTAACATGTGATAGTCAAAGTGCTATTTATTTAATTAAAAATCAAAGATTTCATGACTGCACCAAACACATTGATGTCAGATTCCATTTTATTCGAGATACCATTAAAGAGGGAGTTATCAAGGTTGAGAAGGTTATCAAAGATGATAATCCCGCTTGCCAAGTTTGCACACTACAAATACTTGGCGGAAGAAAGCATGAATTGATGCAAATATGAGAGAACAACTTATAGGTGGAGCTAGTATATTCAACAAAGGTTTGATTCTTCTTATTTCTTAAAATAGGATTGCATAATAAGATTAGATGTTTTGGCGGGAGTTATTTATATACATGCTTGGAACACAAACCAAGGTTGAGATTGAAAGAGTTAGTTTGGTTCTTGTGGAATCAAACTCAATGGAAGAGGAATTAACTTCAATATTTGGTAGTAAGATAATTAGTTTAAAATAAAAGTCAAAACAATATTTTTGTAGGTGAAATTTTAATAAACCATAAAATGGTTTCACATTTTTAACCTTGATATTTTTGACACATAATGATGTCATGGATGACATTAATAGGAAGAATTGATTTCTATAAATAGGTAGCTCTTCATTCATTTTCAAAATATCATCTCACTTGCCCTCTCACCTTCAAAGGTATTTGCTATTCTCTCTTGTAGTATTTCACTTGTACTCTTTGTAGAGAATTTAGTGGACGTAGGATCATTTTGATCCAAACCACGTTAAAATTGTTGTTCTTCCTTGTTCTTTAATTTCATGTTCCAAAGGAACAAGCTTAAGTTGTTTATGGGTTTTGGGATTTTAGATTCAGTTTTCTTCCCTTATGCCTCCCTTTTATATATCAAAACCATTGTTCTATGGTAGTTCCTCACTAAGATAATATTTCACACGTTTGTTGTATTTTGCCACTTTTTTCTTCAATGGTTCAATCAAAGAGGTCTCTTACGACTATAGACACTGGACAACTCCAGATCTTTTTTTTACAGCGTCATAAAGTGCTCCTCTACTTCTAGTCTTCTAGCTATATATGTTCTTTGTTTCCATCTTCATTTTGTTATAAAAACTTCTTAGTTTTTGTTCGGATGCATGTGTAAATTATATTGTGATTGTAATAGAGGTTGACATTTGGAGATTTCAAAGGCTGATATCCAATATGGTATCTTTATACCCTCTTGGACTTTTTGGTTCTTTTAGTGCAATGTGGATATATTAGCAGGACTTGAAACAAAACGGGTTTTAATTGTTGTTTATATAGAATCTTTATTGATATCTTTGATTGTATGTATTTGTTTAACATTGGACTTGATTTGTACCCTTTTTTTGTACTTGCATCCATTGGGTCTTACAGTGCCATTAATTATTCTCTTAATGGAGCGGTTATGTTTTTCCATTTATGTCGAGGTTTTCTTGGTTCAGGTGCTTTTATGAGTTCTGACATTTTCAACTAAAATAACTTTTCTTTCTAGCAATATGTTATATTCTACTGCCATTTTTAGTTTTTACTTTAGGTGCTTGTTTTCTTCAATGAACCAGTTGATGAGATTCTTGATGGTTGATGGTTATGCTCTCATGGACACCTGACAAGTACCCAATTTTGGATCTTTTGAGAATCTCGTTTCTCTTTTTGTGTTCTCGCTTCACATACTCTCTACTTCAATTATTTTGTATTACGCTAGCCTGAGTTTTTTTGTTGGATGAATTCATGGTGACAGTTGAGAGGAGTAGGACTTGGATGTTTTTAAAGGTTGGTGTCTCCTATTTCTTGTCCATGTTGGTGCTCTTGCACTACAATCAAAAGATTATAAGGTTTTGAATTAGGGTGGTACCTCGTATGCCAACTTTACATTTATTATTCCATTCTTACTATGTTTGTAGCCGATGGGTCTTACAAAGCCATAGATTCTTCTTTCATGGAGCGACATTATGTGTCAATTTCTTGTTGAGGTTTTTTGGTTGATGCTTCTAATGATTATTGAGATCTTCAATTTAGTTTTTTTCGTAAACGTAATAGTTCCCTTCTCTTTTGTCATCTCTGCCTCACTAGCGTGTATTTTGTTGCCTTATTTGTTTTTAAAATATCCCGATGCTTTTGTTCTTTGGTTATCCGACTGATGAAATATGAATTGTTATGGACAAATAAGTGTAATAAAACTTAATCATGGATCTTTTGATGGCCATGTAATGCACTCCTATACTTTTCGTGTTCTCGCTACTTGTCTTCTCTTATTTCTTTTAGCCTACCATTTTATTTAAGTTTGTTGGATCAATGTTTGTAGTCTACATGGTGGTAGTAAGAGGTTGACATTAGGATAGTTTGTTATTTTGTTTCGGTGTGCATTCCTGTGGACTATGTTTCTTGCCATTTTTGTTCTTGCACCACAATCTTGATATTGGATATCACTAGGCATCAATAAATGGGGCTTTTCTATATTTCTTGTTTGGCATTTCTAGTGATAGATATTTTGTGGTATAGGTTTGCACTTACCTGTTATGTTCTCTCTGCGTATGAAAGTATTGGGTCTTCCAGAGCATGAAAGTCAGATTTCTTCCTAATCAATAGGTCCCTTCTTTCTTTGTCAAAACTACTGTTGTGTGGAAATTCTCAACAATAATAAAATTTTCCACTTTGTTTGTACTTTGCAGCCATAAAAGTTTTAGTCTAGATGTTTATTTTCTTGGATGATCCAAATGACGAGCTCTTTTATTTTTATTGACACATGAGAATTACCCAAACTCAATTTTAGATCTTCTTATGGCCCTAAGATCTCCTCTACTTTAGTGTTCTTGCTGCTTTTATGTTTATCATGACACTTGATTGTTTGGATGCATGTTTGTAGACAACACGGTTACGATTTGGGGATCAAATTTTGTAATTCTGGAGTTTTGTTTCACTGTGTGTCCTTTCCTTGTGCACCTTATTTTTTTGCCCTTTTGGTGCTTGCGCTTGCATTGTATTTTGTTATCACCAAGCACCGTCAAGGGTGTTATGCAATCTTTTTTGGCACTGAAATTTTGATATCACTAGGCAGTGTCAAAGGGAGTTATGCATTCTTGTATGGAATCTCCCCTATATGGCATGGTTTTGCAGTTTGTACTTTTACTGCTCCCTTCTTTTTGTTCTTGCTGTTGTTGGGTCTTTAAAGATAATATTCCTTTAATGGAGCAACCTTCTTTATCTTAGCGTTGAAGTTTCCATAGTTCAGGCCTTGTATTAGTATCTAGGTCTTTGATTTAGATTTATTCCATGATCATAGAGATCCCCTCATCTCGTTGTCAGAAGTGCTGTTAAGTGGAAGTTTTCCACTACAATAATTCTCTCCACAAGTGCATTTTCGTCTTTTAGTCCAGATGATTTTATTTTGCGAAGATCAAACTGATGATGTATCTCCTCTATTGTGGACATGTGGTAAGTGCTTGCTCAGTACTGGATCTTCTCATCATCTGCCTTCTATATATACCACATAGTGAACACTAGTGGAGCATTAGTTTTGGAGATTTTAAAGTTTAGTGTTCACTATGTTGGTCGTGTAGGTGCTTACCCTGCAATCTAGTATCGTTGAGGCTTCAATGAAAAAGGGTTTTCTAAATATTGTCTATGTCATTTCTAGTGATTTCCCAAGCACTTTGGGTTTTGCCAATTTTGCACTTAATTGTTCCTTCTTTTCGTGCTTGCAGTTGTGGTCTTAACTTAGTAAATTTTCTCTTTTCACGGAGCATCCTTTCTTTGTTGATTTGTATTGAGGTTTTGTTTTGTTCAACCTTCTATGAGTGTTCGATTTTCAGTTCAGTTCTCTTCATTGAGCAATATTATCTTTCTTTACCACACACTCTCCGAGTGGTGCTCTTGTAGTAAAGTTTAACTAGAAATTTTGCACGTTAGTGGTGGTGACATGCATTCAGGTTCTTGGGAGTTCTCTTGATATTATGTGTAATCAAGTCTTTGTTCGACCTATCTTCTTTCTCCCCTGCCCTTAACAAGGGTAAAGTTGTCTGTTGGCTGCCTCCACCTAATGGTTAGAGATGTTGATGGTGGGTCAATTGTGTGCAAAATTTTATCCAGGTCTTGCATAATGTGATAATGAGAATGTTCTGTAGATAACATTCTTTTCAAAACCTCTAATAGACTTACTCATTTGTAGATTGTGATCTTACGTGTTTTAGAGAGCTATTATTGTATTTGGTGGTTTAGAGTTGATATCTCTACTTAATGTTGTACTCGTCTGTTTCATCCCACTTCCCTCAATACAATTCCCTGCTTGGTCGGAATGGGAAGGAGTGGCAACTCGAGTTCTTTTCTCCTGCCATTTGCCTTATATGATTTGGTGGGCTTTAATTTTCTCCCATATGTAGGTTAATGGTCCTTGATTATGTTTGTTGGAAGTTTGGCCGAGGGGTTAAGGATGTCTTTTATAATATTTCTGCCATAATGAAACTATTCTTCTTTTATCAGAGATGGTTGACAATTTTTGGGTATTTACAGAATTTGATAAGTTTGGATTTTTTGGTGCAATTGTATTAAGTTTCCTTTGATAGAGTTTGGATTAAAGGAATACCTTTTTTGGGTTATACACACGAATTCAGTCCCATTTAAGCAGATTTTCATTCCATAACAGGGTAAGAAGTTGGGGGATGGAAACTCAGTTGTTGTGGAACATGTCAAACAGAAAAGGACCTGATATGATGTGGAGCATGTTAAACAAAAAAATGTACTGGTACGATCACTTGGATTTATGTGTTTACATTAATTTGTTCTAGCCATTTTTTGCATGTTGCGAAGTATTTTAATATCTGTTTTGGATTAACATTACAAGTTTTTTTTGGTTATTTTGTGTGGGTGCATGTTCAATTGCACTTGATTGTTTTACTCGGTCAGTAATATCTAATGTGCTTTTTCCTAGAACGTATAGTAATGTATTAATCTAAGTGCACCTTGCGGTTTTTGGAGGATGAGTGTTCTATTATGGTGGCAGTGTCTGTGATTGAGTTTTAAGTATGAGTGAGAACGAGGCGTTTTCAGAATAACTGTCTCCTCTCATAAGTGTAAAAATGTAGTAACGAAATATAGGTGGTCTATAAGGTAATATTCTAACAAGTTTCTTTATTGTTTGGGTTTTTATGACTAATTGGATATTTGGCTTATCTCACATGTTTATTTGGTATCTATGGATTAGTATCTTGGACTTATTAAAGCTTGAGTTAAGTAAAACAAAGAGATACTTTTATGAAAACATGGACTAATGAAAGTTTTACTCTAGGAGAAACATCCTGAAATTTTGAAGTAGTACTTGATTCCATGTTTAGTGATGGAGCTGGTGCAACAAATCAATTTCAAGGAACATTAGTTCTCTCTTTGTTCAAATACTTTATAGCTCCAGAACTGGAGAATCTGGTTTCTGAAATTTATATATATATTTTTAGTTGTTGAAGCTGCTATGAAATTGTCGCCTTATGGAGTTCGAGACTGCAACTTCTTCATGGTATGAGATGTATTGAGTTGTACGACATAATTGATTTTCACGTATCACACAATTATCCCTTGGGCAAAATCTAAGAAAAAGAATATGACCAGTTGGAACTATGACTAAGAATTTCAGTTTTGACGTGAAATTTTCTCCTTCACTTCTTTCCTAAAAGGGCAGAGCCAAATCTACTTGTTCAACAAAATTTCCCAGTTTACTTGTAAGACAACATCTTACCCATCGCAATTCCATAAGTGATCGGATAAGTGAGGTGTGGGAAGATAATATGTAAGAAGACCTTACCTCTTTATCTTGGAGGGGCAGAAAGACTTTTCTGATAGAATTAGAGGTTAGTCCCCAGTCCTTTTTTTCATTTTCTTTTTGTATAATTAATCTAATTTCAAAATTCATCATCAACTATGTTCTTTGTGTTTAAGTTGAATATGTTTTATTAATGTTTTAATTGTTAATTCTGTATGATTTCATATTGTTTCAGCACGATTAGTAGTTTTTCTTGTGGGTTTTTTATTGATATATTTGTGTTTAGGCGACTGTTGTAACTCTGCCTATGACAGTTTGTTCTTGTTTTTCTTAGAATATTAGGGAGGGATATAAAAATAGGTGAAATCTCATTATCACATAGTACTTGGTATTTTTTTTGTTTAAACGTGTTCCTTATAAAATTTTCTAAAGCCTATTTGAGTTAAACTGAATTTAAGTAATTATTTTGAGTAACAAGAGCTGAGAGCGCAAATACATGATAAAAAAAGCTCCATTGTATCAAATAGTGAGAATTTTTGTTGGAGCTAAATTTACGATTAGAACAAAGGGATAAGACACAAGTATCCCTAGATTATGACCGAAAATCCAGAGATACACCTTAACTAAACTAAGGTACTATTATCCTCTTGAACTTATTTTTAATGTAATTTTGTGCGCCTTTTGTCTTATGTGACACACTCTGTGAGTCCACACAATTAAAGCGCGTGAGAGTTATTTGGATACCATGTAAGACATAAAGGTGCACAAAATAATTTTCAAAATTGGGTTCGAGGGGGAGGGGGGATGTATTAGGACATGGGAAGACCAGGAATGACCTTGGGAATATGATGAGCTTATAGGGGTTTTCCTTCCCCCTCATGAAACAACAACGATTTCCTCTCTTTTCTATTTCAACAACCCTGAAGATCCAGGCGATGCGGCTACACGAGCTATCTTTCCTGATTTTAAACCATCCTCTATAGTATCAGCTATCTTGACTATCTCAACAAATTTTGCTCCAATGAACAACATAATTCTATCCTAATATTCTGGCTCCTACACGCGCACGAATACTTCAACAATTTCTTTCTCAGACATGGGTGGTCTCACTCTACCTATAGGCGAACTCCCTGTAGATTTCGGTTGATTTTTTCTTCATCTTCTCCAGAGAGTATCGATATGGAACAATTTCTACGTTGTAAGCAAATCGATCGATAAAAGTTTTGGCCAATGCATTCCAACTGGGAAATTGCCTTGTTTCATGCGATGTGAACCATTCAAGAGCTTCTTCGCACAGGCTTTGGCTGAAGAGCCGCATCAATATAGCTTCATCACTACCAACTCCAACGAGCTGGTCACAATAGGCTCTCATATGAGCCATAGGGTTTCCCACTCCTCCGAAGGTGTCAAACTTCGGGATCTTGAACCCTTCTGGAAGGTTCAAATTTTGATGAATACATAAGTCTTCATAACTAATCCCGGGAATATAAGGGACACATTGAATCTCTTTCATGGATTTCTTGATCTCTTCCTTTAGGTCGACCTTTACATCTTACCTTGCCCTCCACTCCTTTTTCTGTTCCTCGTAATGGTCCAGCTCAGAACTGTGTACATCGTGCTCGGCAGGGACAAAAATTTCGAAAGTGGCTCTCTTTGGTTACAGTGGAGCAATATAGGGACTCTGAGAATTTTGAGCCGTTTGATAATTGCTATTCATATTTAAGTGGTGGTGGGGTGTTTATGGATTGAATGTATTTTGGTTTTGATTTTGTGGTGGTGGAGCGGTTTGATGGTAGGTATTTTGAGGAATGGGTGGCATTTGGGGGTGGTTGTTCTATGGAGGAGGTGGAGTTCGGTAAGATGCGGAAGCATATTAGGGATTTTGGGTAGTAAGTTCTATAACCGACGGATTGTGAGCAGGTGTAGATAGCTGGTTCTGAGTTGGATCCATAATTGAGGAAGGGAAGTAGATTGGAGGCCTCTCATCAACAGTGTTACCAGCAAATCGTGGTGGAGGCAAATCCTCTCTCCTTTGCATTTCTACCCTCATCTGTGCAATCTGTAGAATCAACTCATTCCGGTCCGCTACGGTGGGTTGAGACACTACAACATCAGTAAGACTCACTTCTTTGTTATTATCCCCCATAACAGTCTTTTCTTTGTCTGAACTTTATTTAGGGAAAGAATTTGTGGGACCTTTTGATCTAGTGAAATAAGGATGATCTGCCAGCTTTTGATCGACATAGATGAATTTTGAAGTACCTGAGAATGAAAACAACTCAAAGGTAGATTTTTCAGTGCAAATTCAGAGTAAAAAATGCATAATATCACACAGAGAGTAGATAAACACAGAAGATGCTTCGTCTGAGGATATCTTGAACCCACGAGTGAAGACGGAAACACGTTTTTTTAACAAGCAGGAGTTTGCTTGTTTTAGTTTTGATCTGGTCTTCGTATCTTCCCGTAACATGAAGGGGAGAATGAAAAATTTTAATGATAGGGGTCGGGCCTAGGAAGCCTGCCTACGTATCTCACAAAGAAAATTCAGACCCAACGTAGTTCGATTACAAAAGAAAATATTTTCATTCATTAATTCATTGTGATTACAAGGAAATTGAAAAGCAACAATAGAGTTTCAAAGATAAAAATGACGACGACACGCTAGTCATTCTATTTCTTATTGTAGCATTAGTCTCCTCCTTTCAGACGACCTAGGGATGGCGGTTTGTTGATGATTTCCTCGTCTTTATCTTCCTTTGTCACTTCAGGGTGAGCGTTATCGGGAACATTACCGGCTCTTGCTCATAGACGGGGTATTTTTTGCTCATTTTTCGAAGTTTATCAATCATGTTGCTATGGAAGGCTTTGTTCTTCTTCGTCAGTGTGGTCATCCTTTCTCTCATGGAGGTGAATCCTTCAATTTCCACTATCAGCTCCTTATCGAGTGACAAGCTTTTATCTAAAAGAGCGGCTTTCTCTGATTCTATCCTCGCCTCTCTCGCTTTTATATCTTTCACTTTGAATCGAAGCATGTCCAACTTCTCTCGAAAGTCCTCCATCTCCATCTGATCATATTTCTTTCTATTCATCTATGATGTTAGATCCTCATCCAGCGTTACGGTTGTAGCTTTGTAGATTCCGGTGGCCATGTCGACGCTGAGCCCTTCCTCCTTGGCTTCTTGAATTTCCCGAGTGATCTGTTCTATCCTCCTTTGTAGTTCTTCTCCTGTGAGTTTCATCTGGATGTTCTTACCTTTTTCCATAGCAGCGACTTTGCCTTTCCTGAGACGGTAGAGTAATGTTTTAGGATTTGCGGTATAGGAGGAGGTCATTTGAGTGAGAAACTTAAGACTTGGAAATTTTGGTCGGACATTATGTAATAGTGACTTATGTATATTCTTTGGAAATTTATGGATAAGAGTGGGTTTATGATATCCTCATTCATAGCAACATAGTACATAAGCATTTAAACACACATATATCGCATCCTAAAACATATAGGGGGACCCTTTTGTGCCAAGAGTAGGCCTAGAGTATTTGAATGATGTACGTGTGAATTTAAACCAAATTAACAATTCCCTCCAAAAATAAATTTCACTAGTGAATAATAATGTTCACAAAGGGGAAATAGAGGATAAAAGGTTAAAGACAAACCCACGCAGGGGCCATTTGATAGTGCAATAAAGGCAGGCCCATGCAGGGGCTAAAACAACGTAAATACATATAAAACCCACGCATGGGCGAAGTCCACTATGCCGCTCCAGATGATCCTGCAGCATCGCTGTACCCTTGAGTCTTGTATTGCTGAAACATATATCTTAACATCAGCAAGAATCCTTCACCCATGCGTCCTTTGCCTTCAACACTTTCATATCACATCCTCTCGATTTTCTCCTTGATCCAGGTATCGAAATCATCATAACCACGCCTTAGTATTTCCGCTTCTTGAGTCACCCTCTCAAGAGTATCTTGGTTCTTGACAAACTTAGCGTACACCTCTTGGGCCTCTTATTTTACCTCTTGTAGCTCAGCCACTACTTTGGCCTCTTTGTCAGTTACGCTGCGAAAGCTGCGCAGGGTTTGGGAGGACACATTTTGTATGTTCTTCTTTAGCCATTTTTTGTAACCCTTGTCATATCTAGCATTGAATCGATCAGGGGTGATGGTGTCTTATCCATACACTTGCCATTTTTCCATTCTCTAAACATTTTAGACGCGTCATGCACTCTATCATCTCCAATATCGTATACATTAGCTCCATAGTATGCCTCCTTGGGTACAGTTTGTCTCCTTCCGAACTGTCACATAGACTCAAAAGGGTGCATAAGGGCGAATTCCCTGAAAACCTGGGAGAGGGAGCACGATCTGTCTACGGCTTTCCACGATGACTTCTTTGGAGATAAAACGGTCAAACATCCATTGGAGATCCTCTTCTCTCAATCCAAAGAAAATTTGAGCCCATCTCCACCATGTTCTCTGATTGTGTATATTTTCCCAGTACAACAGGTCATTCAAATCTGTAAGGATGTTCTTGTTGTCAAGGGTATGCAGCTCCCGAGTCACCGCACCCTTCGCTAAATTGCTGAGGATCCACCACTAAAGGAGTAGGTTGGATCCTTGGAAGTATCGATGTCCCTCTTTACATTTTCCCAAGGCTCGATACATGTCGGACAGGATGACCAGAGCTATAGGGTAGTATTTTGTTGTCTATTGGTTTTCATACCCTTTGAACAAGGTATGCACGAGTGTTATAACTCGGGTATTGATACTCAAACTTGGACCATGAGGGAAGACCATTGTTCCTAAAAACGCCACAATAAATGCTAGAGGAAAAATCTTGTTCCATTCTCAGTAACAGATCTTGAACTCTCTATTGTAAGTGGCGTAGAAACTTGCATGTCCAAATCAGTTATAAAGATCTCTAAATTCTACATGGGATTCTTGGCACCAGTAGGCAAAGTCTTTTCCCAACCAGAACCAGTCCGCAATACTTTCTACTGAGGCCATATTAGGGATAAAGATGTCTTCTTGTTTTCTCGCTCTCCTTTCTGTGCCACTGCCTACTATGTCTATACAGTCTGTGATCTCTTCCAAAATTGGGTTAATTTTGGCGGTCGCGAATCAAAACACCATTCTTTGTCTATCCCAATATCTCGTAAGGACCTCAACCAATTCAGGCCAAGCGTTCATGTTATTCAATTTGTTAATGCACCAACGTATTTGTTTAGGGTTCTTCTGTGATCTTCGTCAAGATTTTCATACCACATTGTGAGTTGAGGTGGCACTTCTATGACCATATCAAACTTTGGAAAACTCTTCACATATGCAAAACAGAAACTAGTTAGGTTTACCCAACCTAAATTGGTTTTGACACGTACATCATTCAAATGTCACATAAAATGATGTGTCGTGAGGTCGAAGACCTTAGACAGAATTTTGGCAGATTTCTACTAAATGGAATAATACACCTTGGGTATTAAGCCGTCTTAGGCTAATGCTTAATTTTTGGTTTTGATTTCGCTCTAACCTAGGCTTACTAGAATAGTTTTCAAATTAATAGTTACCTGAGTCGGACAAACATCGAGGTGAAGCTACCAAACAACGTCAGATGACCGCATTTGAACTATTTGTTTGATACTTCTAAATGAACTTTTGTGTATTTTCTGATGAAAGACCTGGAAATCCACGTAACTTTCATTTAACTAATGCAAACTAGTTGCCAATTGGGGGAATATGCCATGAAAAATGCAGCAGTTATAATAATAAAGTAAGCAAATAAGAACTTATAGCCAAATAATGTTAGTCTTAAGGTTAGAATTCTCCAAATGCCCAGCGGAGTTGCTATTTCTGTTTAATCCAAAATCGGAAAATACTTATTTTTGTAGAGTTTTTGACTTTTTAGAGCCGCCACTTAATTTTCAAAAAAATTAAGAAAACCTTTGTTTTCAAAAGATTTAAACAGATAAATCATTTGAAAATATTTAAAAGGGTTCAGAGATTCTTATTTAACATCTTAGGATGATTTTGAAAGCACCTAAGACGTTGTACTAACCTACGGTTATCCAACAACTAACTAAATTTGCCAAAAGTTGATTGGTGTAGAAACATTTTTTAAAGTTATTTAAAAATGAATGTAAAACTGATATAATAGTGTTTTGAAAGTGAAAACTATTTTTCTAAGTAAATTTTAATTTGTAAAATTCCTTTAAAAATATTTACTTGAATTAATCAAATTGTAAAAACTGAAGTGTCGTTTTGCGGGGAATTGGATTTTTTAACTTTTAAACTAATGTCAAGTAAAATAAACAAGTAACTAAAAACAAGTAAAGAGAGAGAGGAAAAGAGATTTGGGTCCGAATCCGGGTCCTGTTTGCCTTGACCAGTTTTTGGACCCACCTATTTTGGGGTTTTGACCCATTTCCTCCTGTCCTAGTCTAACAAAATATTAATAAGTAAATTTTAATAGGCTAAGGCCTAAAATAACAAAATACGTCATTTATAAAAAACAATTGGGCTCTTTCGCCCAATTCTTCAATTCTTCATGCTATTTCATCTTCAAAATCAATTCCTCGACTAGAGACTCGAGTGAAGTAAACCGAGTCTTTGCGTCTCTCGAAATTAAAGGATGGGAAAATGGGATTCATGGTGAAATCGATGTGAATTTCACATGAAACGAAAAAGATAAAGATTAGTATGTAAACCTTATATTTAAAGTCACACACAATTTGTTCCAATTACAATACAATGGTTCACCAAGAGAAACACAGTTAAAGCAATTTAAATAAAAAAAGAAGAATAAAACTAAATAATAAAACATCCGAACTACAATGGCCGTTAAGAGAACAGAGAGCTACTGTTTATCTTAAAGAAATCACAGAGCACTCAATAACAAGGAAAAATATAAATAAATGATAAATAAAAATGAGCATACTCCTAAGACTTTAGCAAATGATAAGATAAGTGAGTATAAATAATTAACACCTTGCAGCTGGTACAATAAATTGACACTAAACTACCAAAAAAAAATCAATACATTGTAGAAAAAAAAGGGGGAAAACACATGTTGACTCAGAGAATAAAGTCCACAAGAAAAAGCTATAAATGACATTAGAAACAAATTATTTCCTGATGAACAAGTAATTAATACACAACAAATGATTCAAAATAAAAAAGAAGCATGCTGAAAGAGCAATCAGTCATCATTTTTTTTAAAAAAAAGAAAATCGAAGTCATCTGCCGGAAAGGTCTTACAAACTAAAAAGACAAATTGATTCCTTATTTTGAAAAAAAAGTAAAAAAAAAGGGTAAATAATACTTAATTCAGGCAAAAAGAATCTAATATTTCAAAGGAATAAAACAAAATATATAGATGCTATGCAAACTCAACTTACCAATGTAAAACTTCAGATTAATATATGAACAATATAGAACACAAACTTAGTTTAAGCAAACCACAACGAATCACATTACATGTAAAAAAACGAAACCTCCAATACCGAATTCAAAGAAAACTGAGACAAAAGAATGACTAGCTCAAAGTATCATGTAGAATCATGTGGAAGAGTTAAATAACAGAACTCCAAATCAATGCAACCATATGATTCAAAACACAACAAAACCCAATCTTAAAGAAACTGTATATTAATTTGCACACTAGCTAAGAGAAAAAAATCAGTGGCATGATGATCAGTTAGAGATTCTCACAATACACTCTTTGAACAAAAGAATAGAAGTCAAGATAAAGGATGAAAGAAGGATGAAGCCGAAGAAATTAAAAGTATTCCTGGCATACTGCTAGTCAGAAAGGACAAAAATGAGAGATAAATATTACCTTTTTCGATGCGGAGAGACTGGGATACGTACCATAGACAACGATCCTTTCCACCGGAAAACAACGCTGTAAACTCAGACGAGCGAAACAGAGCAAACGAGAACGAGAACTTAAGCAAGAAAACGAACTTTGACCTATCCTTTTCAAAAAATAATCTAAATCATTGATTTATACTGTGATATTTTCTTGTGTCCAGACCAACCTAGTTTCTTCCAACTCTTCTCAAAAATAAAGGAAAATCCCTATCCTCAAAAAGATATATCCCCCTCGAATAGAGAAGAAAAACAAATTATATAGAGGGGTTTTCGATTAAAAAGGGGGAAAAGATGAGGATATAATCGTATTAGCAACCCCAGGTTTGAATTCTAATCACAAATCCTATCAAAAGGTCACCGAATATTCTCGCGTGATTCCAGCCTTTCAACGGAATACAAGGAGATAGAGGGCTGGATCATCTCTTTCGTCCTTGATGAGCAACGTGTCACCATCTCTAAACAAGTGAGGACGGGCAAGGGACTTCCGCAAGGATGATTTTGTAGAGCTACAACTGGTGAAAAAGTTGTACGATGCTGAAGAGAGGGAAAGAGACGTTGGGGGTTTTGTCCGCTTGAAAAGAGCAACGTTGATCTCGAGGCGCTGTTGATGCGAATTTCATCAAAGTGTACGCTATTGGAATCACGTGGCTTTCTGGGTGAAGTGTATCGACATCATCGTCTTTTCACGCGTCTGGGTCATTTCTTGTGAAGAAGAAACGGGAAACGGGTCGGCTGGGATTTGGGCTTGGGTCACTAACGGATTGGATTTTATTGATAATTAGGGATGGGCCTATTATTAGTATTTTGGGAATTGGAGGAGTGGAGATGGGCTGGGAATTGTTTTTCGGGGTCTTGGGAATTTGAATAATGGGCTGGGAATTGGGGTTAAATAAATGATCCAAATTGATTTACCCAAAAGGATTCAGACTATATAAAGTTATTTGGTAATCAGAAAAAATGAATTAGTACAAATTAATTAAACAAGATTCTCCATTTTAACGTAATAAAATAATCAGCGCAACTACAAAATAATTAGTTCAAACAAAATGTAAACTAATACATAATCTAACTAATCATAAAAATGTTCTAACAAAGGAAAAAAGCGTCTCTGAGACAAAATTCGAATAATTACAAAATAAACTAATCGTATACGTAATTATACAGATAAAATATATTATGGAAAAAATTTATAATAACTTAAACATTTTAAACGTTATAAAATCTAATTATTTTAAAATCACTTGGAATTAGGAAGCTCGCTAATTCATTCATCTTGTCGAGGGTAAAAATTTGGAGTCAACAACGGTAGTTTAAGTTGGGAATCCCGACCTATTGGGTGATTCACCAACATGACTTTTAACTCGCCAACATGAACTTTTCAAAATCTCTCCACACTTTAATATGTAAAATCAACACATTATTTACCAAAAAAAAACAGTAAAGGGTCTTAGGTTGCCTCCCAATCAGTGACTTAATTCACATCATGGCACGATGCAAGTCCATATTTAAACCTCATTCTTGGGGTTAGCTATAACATCACTAGGCTACCTCTCTTGTTATTTCTAGTAGAGATGAGGTAGTACTTGACCCATAAGGGATTCGATTAGCAGGAGATCTAGAGTGAGAGCCAATTATCTGATTTAGCCCTTTGAAATTTTCCCTAATCTCTTCCAACACTCTATCATACTTATTGACCTTTTTGAAAATGATTAGAAGCGTCTCTTTGCACGCCTATTATCATTGTCCTTAAACTTTCTCCGCTCATGAGGAGGTATGTATCTATAATTCCTTTTGCACTGAACTTTAACCTCTAATATCTACATGGTCAAATCGTCCAACTGACCTAATAGTGGAGCCAAATAGTGGCCCACCTCCGTTTCTTTATTTGTCTTAGTCATTTGGCCAACTTTTCTACTAATCATGCACAATATTTTCTATTCAACAAGTAGCACGAATAAAAACAAAAAATTAAGTAAGTTTCACTATAACTAATGAGAATATAATTCAACTTAACTAAAAACTCTCAAACAACACCACTGCCCGGCATCGACAACATTTAGACTTTCACGTATCACGACACTACTTCTAGTTCAAGTGCCAACGATCGTGAGTAGTAATTTAACTCATCCAAAGGTTGGGATCGTTCACATCGGGAGTGGTTTCGATAATCAATAACCAGGTGTGAATACGTTCAAGTTAATCATATCTAAAAATATTTATGAATTTAACATAGTTCAGTTTTGGTTTATAAATAAGAGGAAGAAGATTCAAATTACGAAATTCAATTTTTAAGGGACTTGTTTTTTATGCCTGAGCTGGTCACTTTTCAACTGCTCAGGTCATTTATTCTTGTTTGGTATTGGTTAGTAGGCCTTTTTGGGTTCCACCCTATGAATTTTAATAAAGTACCATGAGTCCAAAATCCAATTGAAAAAAAGTTTGAGGTGACAAAAGAAGTGTTAAACATGTCTTTTTTGTTGTAATTAACAACTACAACAAAAATTAACATGAAATTAACAAGTATAGACGAGATTCTTTGGGTGTGATAGGATTATGGGCTAACATAGACAACCAGATAATTGCAATTGATAGTGAATATATGTAACTCGGTGACTAAGCAAGACTTTATAGGGGATAAAATTTCTCTAGAAACATTTACCACAAATCGAATTGGTTTTTTCGAATGCCAATGAGAAGCAATTAAAAACAACCTTCACTTTAGTCCATTCACTCTTTCGATCTGAATGTGTAGAAAATTATTTAGGATTCACTCTCTCGAGCCGAATCCATGAAAACTCAATACCCACATACCAACAATTCTGTAATTTTGGTATTAAAACCCCTCTCTCGGTCAAACCAAAAACACGAAGTTAGCGTTACATTTGCAACTACAACCTTTTAGATTAGGACACAATTACTAAATGAAATCGCTTTTAAAAACATTTGGAATATCAGGTAGCAATGCCAACAACTAAATCAACACATTTAGTTTTAGCAAGACATCATAAAAAGGTTGAAATCGTTAGCGAATCATGTTTTTATCAACTAGAAAGATCAATATTGTGTTTAGAGAGGTCTAAGAGGAAGAATCTTCAACACTCACTTCTAATCTTTTAGAAATAGAAATCTTCAAATCTTTCAAAGCTAAGAAAGTATTGTCTCTAAACTCAGTTCTAATCTCTCGATTCTACAAAAAAATTGGTTGGATCCTAAGATAAAAATTTAAACAACTATTTATATTCACCAAAAATTGTGTTGTGTAGGACCATTTAGCGCTGTTAGTCAGGATCTCCAATCCTCCATGTCATAACCCGCAAGTACCCCTAGAATTTAGGGAGAACCCTACGGTCATGACAAAGCGTACTTGATCCTTTGGGGTCTTGTACAAACTTTTTAGCTATAATCCATTACATAAGACATGAAAAGTAATGCGTAATTAAAATTTTTCACGCCATTTAATATAAATGTAATGACCCGGAAGGTCATTTTTGGAAATTTTGAATATTTGCTTCACTTGAGTTCATTAATGAATGAATAATTGTAGATAATTGATTAAATTAATAGTTAATGGGTTAAAGTGATAAATTTTTTAAGACCTTATACTCTTTAGACTATATAATTAAAAAAAAAGTGGGTAAAGTTTCACCACTTTTAGTACATAAATAATTCAGAAAAAGAAATAAGAAAAAAAAGGGGAGAAGTGTTTCTCTGCACTTGCAGCTACGAACTGCTTAAGGTAAGTTTTCTTTTCCTTTAGTTTCTTATTTTCTACACATAGATGTGTATACATATCAATATTATATAGTTAATTTTATATATATATATATATATATGTGTGTGAGTGTGTGTGTGTGTATGTGTATAATAATGAATGAAGATTGCATGTGAATAAAAAAAAGAATTTGAACAGAAAATCACGTGAATAGTTAAAACCCATTTGAATCATTAGTGGGTTGAAAAGAAAAAAAACATAATGCAGAATACGTAAAGGCATCATTAGGCGTATATTTTAGAATATTAGTTATTATATTATGGTTCAAGTATTGATATATTTGTATGTAATTTAAATATTAGATGAACAAAAATTTGTGAGTACCATTTAAATTATGACGTTGGAAAAATTTGGGATGCAATCCTAAACTTGAAAACTATGATAGTAGAAATTTTAATTGACATCAAGAATTACAAACTTGATTATAAATTTGGGGTGTATTTTTAGGACAAGGTTAAACACATAAAAGTGTGAGTTTTGTTAGTTCTGCAACCTTGTTGTGAATATATACTTGAATAAATTCCATTGGTTCAGAAGTACAACGAAAAGGGAAGGCTCAAGTCCAAGAGTAATTATTCGATTGGATAAGGCAAGTGGATTTCTAAACTCTTGTTAAGCGTATGAAATTCGTGTATTTCCTTGTGTGATGTTAAGAATGATTTGGAGACTTGTTGCTTATTAGTTGGTGTTGTATTCCTTTTGTAAATTGCGCTTTGGTGTCAAAATGGTTATCTCCTCATTTTCATTTGAGCATGTCATTTGCATTGTATATGAGACATGGTTGTGGTAAGAGGATGTACCATTTTGAGGGTCCTATCGCGTGCCGCTATTGATATCATATTTCAGGGGATGTATCACGCGCGACGAGGGTTACTATTATCGAGGGTCGTGTCATGCGCCGCGACAGATGCATGGACAGATATGTCCCCTATGGGTCCCAGACTGAAAGACAGCGGGTGTGTATCATTAGGAAAGATATGCATCACTATATATGACATTGCATCTCATGGCATTGCACATTTTATTAATGCTGAACTTGAACACATGTTTTGCTGATCTTGTGAGTGTTTCTTTGTAAAGCTTGTGATTGTTGAATATTGAGTTGTTATTGAGAATGTATAAATTGATAGAGTATGATTATTGAATTGTATGTTTGGTAAAATGTAAACTGTTAGACTGTAGCGTGGAGGTTTAGATAGGGTGTAAGGATTACCCATATTTTGTTCACTTAACTTGTGTTTAGAGGTTTGGTTGTTGGGTACCGCTTGGTTTGGTACTCACCCCTTGCTTCTACAAATTTTTGTAGGTTACGAGCCCGGATCTTCGTGATATTTGTCATTCTTTTCATTTTCGAGGCATCTTGTGGAGTGTTGTGAGGTAGCTGATTGTCATCTCGAGCTAGAGGTCGTGCCAGTAGTACGATATTAGTAAGAGGTCTTGGACGTGGAGCATCACCACAGAGAGGTCGTGCTAGAGAGGTCTCTCCAGAACCTCAGATTGATGGCAAAGAGGACCAGGTTCCTCCAGCGCCTATAGTCACAACTTTGCTTCATGATACACGATTGAGGGTGTTAAGTGTGCTAGAGGGATTTTCTCAAGATGGTGGTGCGACTGCCACACCACATGACTCTCGTACTCGAGAGGGGGCTCAGACCCGAGAGTAGCAACAAACTCCACTTATTCAGGATGCGGTGGGGCAACTACCAGTAGATGTCATGATTCAGAATGATGTTGCACCAGCAGTTGGTGGTCAAGTTGCATCGATGGTTGTTCTGACAGAGGATGAGCAGCGTAGGTATGAGAGATTTTGAAAGATGGACCCCTCTCAATTTTAGGGTGGGAAGAGCAATGACAATCATGAGTTTCTAACTACCTTCCGAGTTACTAGAGGTAGTTGGTTTAGCTGAGTCAAATGGGGTTCAATATGCTACACTCCAGCTTTGTGGACCAGCGAGAGACTGGTGGAGGACTTATTCGGGGGGTTTTTCCAGTTGGATCTCCTCCAGTGACTTGGGAGCAGTTTGCTAGTGCATTCCAAAATCGTTTTATCCCATGGAGCGTGAGAGAGGAGAGTCGCTTGAGGTTTGAGAGCTTGAGACAGGATGGTTTATTGGTTACAGAGTACGAGGCGTGTTATTGCCAGTTGTCTAGGCATGTATTGGCAATTATTCAAAATGACACAGAGAGGATCCGCAGATTTGTGAGGGGATTGACTTTCTCTATCAGGTCAGCGGTGTTTCGGGCATCTAAGGAGGGGGCTTCTTTTTAGTCCAATGTGAGCGCCGCCAAAGAGGCGGAATTGATAGAGAGAGAGGAGTTTGGGGACCCTAAAAGGGATCGTATATTAGGCCAGTTTCATAGTGCCTCATTTGGAGGTAGAAGATCAAAGAGAGTGAGTGGTTCTTTTCAGTAGCGCGGACCTATTCATGCATCTATGCCGACATTTGAGGGTGGCTAGACATCTAGGGGTTCTTATAGCCCGGGTCAGGGCTCATACGGTTCACAACAACGACCTACAGGGCGAGGAAATTATAGTGGGTTTTCAGGGTCCACATAGTAGTTTTCAGGGAAGAGATTTTGTTTTACTATGGAGATCCCGATCATCTAATGTGGCAGTGTACTTCTCAAAGAGGTCATGGTCGACCTTGACCAAATTTTTCACTCCAGACTAGACCACCAGCACCACAGGGTAGAGGTCGTGGTAGAGTTCAGTCAGGTAAAGGTGATAGAGTTTCTAGTAGTGGTGTTGCAGCTCAGTAGAGTGGGGGTAGAGGTACCACCCAGGATGGAGATGGACGAGGAGGCCACTGCTATGCTTTCCCCGGAGACTTGAGGCGGAAAACTCTGATGCTGTTATTACAGGTATCATCATAGTATGCTATCAACCTACGTCTGTGTTGTCTGATCCAGGTTCTACATTCTCTTATGTGTCTGCGGATTTTGTTGCTAAATTTGATATGATATGTGATAGCATGACTGTACCTATTCGTGTTTCTACACCCATGGGTAAGCCCTTATTGGTGGATCGAGTGTATTGATCCTGTCTTTTTTCTTTTGTTGGGTATGACACTTGGGTGGACTTAATCATTTTGGGGATGGTAGACTTTGATGTTATGTTGGATATGGATTGGCTTTCTCCTTATCATGATGTCCTTGATTGTAATGGTAAGACTGTGACTTTAGCCATGCCTGGTGTTCCGAAGGTTGAATGGAAGAGTGTTAGTGGTTCTTATCCTAGCAAGCTCATCTCTTTTATCCGTGCTCAGAGATTGGTGGAGAGGGGGTGTTTGTGCTATTTAGCTTTTATTCGGGATACTAGCATTGAACCACCTCCCATGGACTCTGTTCCCGTGGTTCAGGAGTTTCTCGATGTATTTCCTTATGATCTTCCAGGTAGTCCTCCTGATAGGGATATCGATTTTGTTATTGATTTAGAGTCGGGCACTAAGCCTATTTCTATCCCTCCATATCATATGGCCCTAGCAGAGTTGAAAGAATTGAAGGATCAGTTGCAGGATCTATTGAGTAAGGGTTTTATTCGCCCTAGTGTATCACCTTGGGGTGCCCCTGTATTGTTTTTGAAGAAGAAGGATGGGACTATGAGAATGTGTATTGATTACCGACAGTTGAACAAGGTAAAAGTTAAGAATAAGTATCCTCTTCCGCGTATTGATGGCTTATTTGATAAGTTACAGAGAGCATCATTATTCTTTAAAACTGATTTGAGGTCTGGGTATCATCAGTTGAAGATTAGGGAATCAGAATTCCCCAAGACAGCTTTTCGAACTCAGTATGGGCCTTATGAGTTTCTAGTGATGTCATTCCGATTGACTAGTGCACCAGAAGCATTCATTGAGTTGATGAATGGTGTGTTTCGACCATACCTTGATTCTTTTGTGATTGTTTTCATCGATGACATCTTGGGTTACTCAAAGACTGAGGAGGACCATGTCCGACACCTGAGGATTGTACTTCAGAGGTTGAGAGAAGAGAAGTTGTATGCAAAGTTCTCAAAGTGTGAGTTCTGGCTTACTTCTGTGACATTCTTGGGACATTTGGTGTCCAAGGAGGGTATTAGAGTAGATCCAGCTAAAATTGAGGCAGTTAGAGGCTAGACATGACCTACTTCACCTACTGAGATTTAGAGTTTTGTGGGAATGGCAGGCTATTATCGACAATTTGTTCAGAGTTTCTCTACTATTGCAGCACCATTAACTAGATTAACTCGACAGGATGTGTGTTTTCATTGATCTGATGAGTGTGAGTAGAGCTTTCAAAAACTCAAGACTTTATTCACTTCAGCTCCTATGTTGACTCTACCTAAGGAGGGTGCAGACTTTACACTGTATTGTGATGCTTCAGGAGTTGGATTGGGTGGTGTGTTGATGCAGAATGGAAAGTGATTGCTTATGCTTCTAGGCAATTGAAGTCCAATGAGAAGAACTACCCTTCTCATGATCTGGAGTTGGCGGCTGTGGTATTTGTACTTAAGTTATGGCCTCATTATTTATATGGAGTGCAGTGTGAGATCTTCCCTGATCATCAGTCTCCAGTATATCTTTAGTCAGAGATATTTGAACTTGAGGCAGCGGAGATAGCTTGAGTTGATCAAGGACTATGATGTGACCATTCTGTATCATGCAAGGAAGGCCAATTTTGTGGCCGATGCTTTGAGTAGTAAGACTCATAGCATGGGGAGTCTTGCATATCTTAGTATTGAGGAGAGACCATTGGATTGAGATGTTCAATTGTTAGCTAGTAGTCTTGTACGATTGCAGATCTCAAAGGAGAGTGATGGGATGATTGCTTTTATTGAGGCTCGATCTTCTTTAGTCGAGCAAATCTGTGCATACCAGTTTAATGATGAAAAGTTATGTCTCATTTGAGACAAAGTATTGAGAGGGGAAGCTAAGGAGGCTGTCCTTGATTCTGATGGTATCTTGAGGATCGGAGGCAGGATTTGTGTGCCCAAGACAGGTGATTTGATTAGATTGATCCTTGAGGAGGCCCATTGTTCTCAGTATTCCATCCATCCGGGAGCGGCGAAGATGTATCATGATCTGAGTCAGCATTACTGGTGGTGTGGAATGAAGAGAGATATTACTGAATTTTTTTCGAGGTGTTTGACTTTCTAGCAGGTCAACTGTGAGCACCAGAGGCCCGGGGGTGTATCTCAGAGGATGCCTATTCCTACTTGGAAGTGGGAGCGTATTAATATGGACTTTGTTTTGGGTTTGCCTACCACAATGAGTGGTTATGACTCTATTTGGGTTATTGTTGATAGGATGACCAAGTCTGCCCACTTTATTGCGGTTCGGGTGAAGTATACGGCAAAAAAGTTAGCCGAGGTATATATCAGTCAGATTGTTCGACTACATGGAGTTCCTATTCCTATCATATCAGATCGAGGTTCAGTATTTACTTCTCATTTCTAGAAGGCATTACAACATGGTTTGGGTACTCAGTTAGATATGAGTATGACATTTCACCCTCAAATAGATGGTCAATCTGAGCGGACCATTCAGGTATTGGAAGATATGCTTCGAACGTGTGTGATCTATTTTTGTGCTAGATGGGATCAACATTTACCATTTGCTGAGTTTGCCTATAATAACAATTATCACTCTAGTATCCAGATGGCCCCATTTGAGGCGTTATATGGAAGGCAGTGTAGGTCTCTGATTGGTTTGTTTGATTCGGCGGAAATGGACTCTTTGGATACAGAATTGCTGAGAGATGCTATGGAGAAAGTCTGTATGATTCAGTATAGATTATTGACAGCTCAGAGTCGATAGAAGAGTTATGCAAACCGGAGAGTTAGAGGCTTGGTGTTTATGGAGGGTGATTATGTTTGGCTCCGAGTATCACCCATGAAGGGTGTGATGAGGTTTGGAAAGAAGGGAAAGCTTAGCCCTAGGTTCATTGGACATTTTGAGATTTTGAGCCGAGTGGGAGAGGTGGCCTATAAGTTGGCCTTGCCACCTAGTTTGTCGGCAATTCATCCTCTTTTCCATGTCTCTATGCTTCGGAAATATATTTCGGATGAATCTCATGTGATTTCACTCGATTTTGTGGAGCTGGGTCCAGACTTGACATATGAGAAGGAGCCTATAGCTATATTTGATAGGCAAATCCGAAAGCTTAGGAACAAGAAGCTTGTTTCAGTGAAGGTGCAATGGAAGCACCATTCAGCAAGAGAAGCAACTTGGGAGACAGAGTCTGACATGCGTGCCAGATATCCTCAACTTTTTCAAGAATCAGGTACTTTCTTTTACTTTATGTTCGAGGACGAACATGATTTTTAGTGGTGGATAAT
Source organism: Solanum lycopersicum (assembly GCF_036512215.1). Lineage (NCBI taxonomy): Eukaryota > Viridiplantae > Streptophyta > Magnoliopsida > Solanales > Solanaceae > Solanum > Solanum lycopersicum. The sequence continues at coordinate 34,120,672 of NC_090800.1, read as the reverse complement.
ATAGTGACCCGGAAGGTCATTTTTTGAAATTTTGAATATTTGCTTAACTTCACTTAATTAATGGATGAATAATTGTAGATAATTTATTAAATAAATAGTTAATGGGCTAAAGTGATAAATTTTTTAAGACCTTATACCTTTTAGAATATTTAATAAAAAATAGTGGGTAAAGTTTCACCACTTTTAGTACATAAATAATTTAGAAAAATAAATAAGGAAAAGGAAAAAAAAGGGGCGAAGGGTTTCTCTGCACTTGCGGCTACGAACTGCTTAAGGTAAGTTTTATTTTCCTTTAGTTTCTTATTTTCTGCACATAGATGTTTATATATATCAATATTATATAGTGAATTTTATATATATATATATATGTGTGTGTGTGTGTGTGTGTGTAATAATGAATGAAGATTTTATGTGAATTAAAAAAACAAAAGAATTTGAACAAAAAATTACGTGAATAGTGAAAACAATTTCAATCATTAGTGGGTCGAAAGGAAAAAAACATAATGCAGAATACGTAATGGCATCATTAGGCGTAAATTTCAGAATATTAGTTATTATATTATGGTTTATGTTTTGATATATTGGTATGTAATTTACATATTATATGATTAAAATTTTGTGAGTATCATTTAGATTATGACGTTGGAAAAATTTGGGATGCAATCCTAAACATGAAACTTGAAAACAATGATAGTGAAAATTTTAATTGACATCAAGAATTACAAACTTGATTATAAATTTAGAGTGTATTTTTAGGTCAAGGTTAAACACATAAAAGTGTGAGTGTTGTTAGTTCTGAAACCTTCTTGTGAATATATACTTGCATAGATTCCATTGGTTTAGAAGCTGAACGGAAAGGGAAGGCTCAAGTCCAAGAGTAATTATTCGATTGGCTAAGGCAAGTGGATTTCTAAACTCTTGTTAAGCGTATGAAATTCGTGTATTTCCTTGTGTGATGTTGAGAATGATTTGGAGACTTGTTGCTTATTAGTTGGTGTTGTATTCCTTGTTGTAAATTGCTCTTTGGTATCAAAATGGTTATCTCTTCATTTTCATTTGAGCATGTCATTTGCATTGTATATGAGACATGGTTGTGGTAAGAGGATGTACCATTTTGAGGGTCGTATCACGTGCCGCTATGGATATTATATTTCGAGGGATGTATCACGCGCGACGAGGGTTACCATTGTCGAGGATCTTGTCATGCGCCGCGAAAGTGCATGGACAGATAAGTCCCCTATGGCTCCCAGACTGAAAGACAGCGGGTGTGTATCATTAGGAAAGATATGCATCACTATACATGACATTGCATCTTATAGCATTGCACATTTTATTAATGATGAACTTGAACACATGTTTTGCTGATCTTGTGAGTGTTTCTCTTTGAAGCTTCTGATTGTTAAATATTGAGTTGTTATTGAGAATGTATAAACTGATGATACCCATGAGAAGAACTACCCTTCTCATGTCTGGAGTTGGCGGCTGTGGTATTTGTACTTAAGTTATGGCCTCATTATTTATATGGAGTGCAGTGTGAGATCTTCCCTAATCATCAGAGTCTCCAGTACATCTTTAATCAGAGAGATTTGAACTTAAAGCAGCGGAGATGGCTTGAGTTGCTCAAGGACTATGATGTGACCATTCTGTATCATCCAAGGAAGCCCAATGTTGTGGCCCATGCTTTGAGTAGTAAGACTCATAGCAAGGGGATTCTTGCATCTCTTAGTATTGAGGAGAGACCAGTGGCTAGAGATGTTCAATTGTTAGCTAACAGTCTTGTCCGATTGCAGATCTCAAAGGAGAGTGATGGGATGATTGCTTTTATTGAGGCTCGATCTTCTTTAGTCGAGAGAATCTGTGCACACCAGTTTAATGATAAAAAGTTATGTCACATTCGAGACAAAGTATTGAGAAGGGAAGCTAAGGATGCTGGCCTTGATTCTGATGGTGTCTTGAGGATTGGAGGCAGGATTTGTGTGCCCAAGACAGGTGATTTGATTAGATTGATCCTTGAGGAGGCCCATTATTCTCAGTATTCCATCCATCCGGGAGCGGCGAAGATGTATCATGATCTGAGTGAGCATTACAGGTGGTGTGGAATGAAGAGAGATATTACAGAATTTTTTTCGAGGTGTTTGACTTTCCAGCAGGTCAACTCTGAGCACCAGAGGCCCGGGGGTGTATCTCAGAGGATGCCTATTCCTACTTGGAAGTGGGAGCGGATTAATATGGACTTTGTTGTGGGTTTTCCTACCACAACGAGTGGTTATGACTCTATTTGGGTTATTGTTGATAGGCTGACCAAGTCTGCCCATTTTATTGCGGTTCGGGTGAAGTATACGGCAAAAAAGTCAGCCGACGTATATATCAGTCAGATTGTTCGACTACATGGAGTTCATATTTCTATCATATCACATCGAGGTTCACTATTTACTTCTCATTTCTGGAAGGCATTACAACATGGTTTGGGTACTCTGTTAGATATAAGTACGACATTTCACCCTCAAATAGATGGTCAATTTGAGCGGACCATTCAGGTATTGGAAGAAATGCTTTGAACGTGTGTGATCGATTTTTGTGCTAGATGGGATAAACATTTACCATTTGCTGAGTTTGCCTATAATAACAGTTATCACTCTAGTATCCAGATGGCCCCATTTGAGGCGTTGTATGGAAGGCGGTGTAGGTCTCCGATTGGTGGGTTTGATTCGGCCGAAATGGACTCTTTGGATACAGAATTGCTGAGAGATGCTATGGAGCAAGTCCGTATGATTTAGTATAGATTATTGACAGCTCAGAGTCGACAGAAGAGTTATGCAAACCAATGAGTTAGAGCCTTGGTGCTTATGGAGGGTGATTATGTTTGGCTCCGAGTATCACCCATGAAGGGTGTGATGAGGTTTGGAAAGAAGGGAAAGCTTAGCCCTAGGTTCATTGGACCTTTTGAGATTTTGAGCCGAGTGGGAGAGGTGGCCTATAAGGTTGCCTTGCCACCTAGTTTGTCGGCAATTCATCATGTTTTCCATGTCTCTATGCTTCGGAAGTATATTTCGGATGAATCTCATGTGATTTCACTCGATTCTGTGGAGCTGACTCCAGACTTGACATATGAGGAGGAGCCTATGGCTATATTGGATAGGCAAATCCGAAAGCTTAGGAACAAGAAGCTTGTTTCAGTGAAGGTGCAATGGAAGCACCATTCAGCAAGAGAAGTAACCTGGGAGATAGAGTCTGACATACGTGCCAGATATCCTCAACTTTTTCAAGCATCAGGTACTTTCTTTTACTTTATGTTCGAGGACGAACATGATTTTTAGTGGTGGATAATATAGTGACCCGGGAGGTCATTTTTGGAAATTTTGAATATTTGCTTAACTTCAGTTAATTAATGGATGAATAATTGTAGATAATTGATTAAATTAATAGTTAATGGGCTAAAGTGATAAATTTTTTAAGACATTATACCCTTTAGAATATTTAATAAAAAATAGTGGGTAAAGTTTCACCACTTTTAGTACATAAATAATTTAGAAAAAGAAATAAAGAAAAGGAAAAAAAAAGGGGTGAAGGGTTTCTCTGCACTTGCGGCTATGAACTGCTTAAGGTAAGTTTTCTTTTCCATTAGTTTCTTTTTTTCTGCACATAGATGTTTATATATATCAATATCATATAGTTAATTTTATATATATATATATGTGTGTGTGTGTGTGTGTGTGTGTGTGTGTAATAATGAATGAAGATTTTATGTGAGTTAAAAAAAAAGAATTTGAACAAAAAATTACGTGAATAGTTAAAAACAATTTCAATCATTAGTGAGTCGAAAGGATAAAAAACATAATGCAGAATACGTAATGGCATCATTAGGCATAAATTTCATAATATTAGTTATTATATTATGGTTTAAGTTTTGATATATTGGTATGTAATTTACATATTATATGATTAAAATTTTGTGAGTACCATTTAAATTATGACGTTGGAAAAATTTGGGATGCAATCCTAAACTTGAAACTTGAAAACAATGATAGTGGAAATTTTAATTGACATCAAGAATTACAAACTTGATTATAAATTTAGGGTGTATTTTTAGGTCAAGGTTAAACACATAAAAGTATGAGTGTTGTTAGTTCTGAAACCTTGTTGTGAATATATACTTGAATAGGTTCCATTAGTTTAGAAGCTGAACGGAAAGGGAAGGCTCAAGTCCAAGAGTAATTATTCGATTGTCTAAGGCAAGTGGATTTCTAAACTCTTGTGAAGCGTATGAAATTCGTGTATTTCCTTGTGTGATGTTGAGAATGATTTGGAGACTTGTTGCTTATTTTTTGGTGTTGTATTCCTTGTTGTAAATTGTGCTTTGGTATCAAAATGGTTATCTCCTCATTTTCATTTGAGCATGTCATTTGTATTGTATCTGAGACATGGTTGTGGTAAGAGGATAAACCATTTCGAGGGTCGTATCGCGCGCCGCAATGGATATCATATTTCGAGGGACGTATCGCACGCGAAGAGGGTTACTATTGTCGAGGGTTGTGTCGCGCGCCGCGACAGATGCATGGACAGATATGTCCCCCATGGGTCCCAGACTGAGAGACAACTGGTGTGTATCATTAGGAAAGTCATGCATCACTATACTTGACATTGCATCTCATGGAATTGCACATTTTATGATTGATGAACTTGAACACGTGTTTTGCTGATCTTGTGAGTGTTTCTCTGTGAAGCTTGTGATTGTTGAATATTGAGTTGTTATTGAGAATGTATAAACTGATAAAATTGTATGTTTGGTAAACATTGAACTGTTAGAATATAGCGTGGAGCTTTAGATAGGGTGTAAGGAGTGCCCGTATTTTGTTCACTTAACTTGTGTTTATAGGTTTTCTTGTTGGGTACTGCGTGGTTTGGTACTCACCCCTTAATTCTACAAATTTTTGTAGGTTATGAGCCCATATCTTCGTGAGATTTGTCATTCTTTTCATTTCCGAGGCATCTTGTGGAGGGTTGTGAGGTAACTGGTTGTCATCTCAGCGAACTTTCCTACTCCAGTTTATGACTTTGTTTTTACTTGAAAAACAACTTCATTTCAGACTTCTATTTTATTTCAACTCTAATAACTATATTAGAGGCTTGTGCACATGACAACCTGGTTTTGAGGATTAAATTAATATGACTTGGGTTTCATAACAAAAATTGTTGTTGGATTGTCATTTACTTCCGCACTTTGGTAGATATTGGGTTTTAGGCTGACTTGTCTTGGTGGGATAAGACGAGTGCCATCACACCCATTTTTTGGGTCGTGACAATAAAAAGGAACTCTTTCATAAATACTTAAAAAATCTCATCATCACAAGCCAACTTAAAAACATGACATAATATATGAGGGATACGGCCCTTTACATTTAAAAGAACTACATAATAAGAACTTATAAAAACTAAATGTTAAATAAGAATCACTATTTAACATTTACAGAAAGATTTCCTTAATTTTAATAGAAAAAGATACTTTACGGTAAGATTTTCAAAATTAACAGTGAACTCTTTTTATGATTTACAGTAAACTGTCCCTATTCAAAAATAGTGAACTTCCAAGGCCAAGCAAAGAGGAAGTGAACTCATTTCCATAGGAGTTACCCTAACAAAGGTTATCCTAAGACTCACCAAGGTAATACATGAAGGAAGTGCACATAGACCTCCTTCAATACACACCAAAATGATTCTCAAGACTACCACTTTTTGGCTTAATAACCTCGTGAGAACAAGCCCCCACTCAATGACAAGGCATTAGAAGAACACTGAAGAAACACCCAAGACTTCCATTTCGGAATGCCTTCTTAGTGAAATGACTAGAGGGCGTCCCATTCCACCACCTACCCTAAGTGGTAAACTCTTTTAGAAGGCTTAGCACCAAGACTTCCCTTTCGGGGGTCTACTTAGTGCAATGGATAGATAGCGTCCCATTCCACTACCTACCCTAAGTAGTAAGTTCTTTTAGGAGACTTAGTTCATTCAAATCATATAAGGCTCACTAAGACTCCCTTTTCAGAATGCCTACCTAGTGCAATGGATAAATAGCATCACATTACACTACCTACCCTAAGTAGTACACTCTTTTAGAAGACTTAGAACTTTCATTACTTTTGTGGGGTTAGCTTAACCCACATAGACCATGAAATCTAAACATGGAATCCCTATACTTCCCTTATCGGAGATGGGTCCCCTCACTTGCCTAGAGTGAGCTCGTACTTTTAGCTTTTACATGGGTTTCTCAATAGCTACACCTATGAGGGTGCATAGTTAAGGGATACGGAGATTACTAATAAGTAATCATTCTCTACTAACGAGGAGTACTATCTCAAGAGATACATTGGAATACAACATTTCAACTCACAAAGTGTAACCACCTCTTATAAATATCCTCTCAGTGCTAGGCATAACTCCCTACGGATTCTCATCATTCATTACTAAAGGTCAAGGATAACTTTTGGACACCACATCTCAACTCACGAAGGGTATCAATCCTCTAACCTACATTAGAAACCTCTTGGGAATAATGAGGTTGCTACTAAACACTTCTTCTCAACTTACGAATAGTGTTCACCCCAAAATTCCCCTTTTTGACATAGCTTAGCTTCATTCATTCATTCAAGTGTGTGTGTTTGTGTACATGCCAACACACCTTGCACATAAGCATCATTTCATTTACATTCAATGCTATACTTGCTTAGACCTTCTTCTATCACATCACACACTTTAACATGTTTCACATAATCATATAAGTCTTTTAGACATAATCTTTAGCATACTTTTCATAACAAGCTTCATGAAACACATTAACAAGAATAGATTCATTTCCATTTTTCTTCACATAATATGCCTTTATGGACTCATTCACAATAACAAGTAAGTACACAATCATACAATTCAATTAAACACCGCCACCAAAAAGGTGGACCATACCACTCAAAAGCATTTCATAATTAAAACTAAAAAACATAACCAATTTACCCTTTAGTCCAAGCTTCCATAATGTATAACATTTTACTCAACAATTCAGCATAAATTAGGCCTTAGGGAAGTAGCTAAACATCAATAACAACACAAGTAAAGCAAAGCTCAAAGACTACAAAACCAAGCTCATTTAACTTATTTCTTAAGCCACAATTTGATAAAAAAAACTTTGTTATGATTTCATTGAAGTTTTAGCATTAAAATTCTAACAAACATTAGAAACATCATATTTGAATCATTGAAATGTTTTCATGCACGACCGGTATTTAAAGTTAAAGATAGGATTAGTTAGGGTTTAAAACCCTTTTTTAAAATGTATTAGAAAGGACTACTTGAATGGAAGAGAGTTCAAGGATGACTACCATACCTTCAAATAGAAGAAACCCCAAAGCTTTTTGATGAATAAATTGACCACCACCAACCCCTTCTAGCCCTTCTTGACCTCTAGCTTCCATAGTGACTTGAGAGAGTCTTCTAAGAGACAGGGGTTTTGGGCTTTAGGAAATGGAGTCTAAATTTATGTCTAACGGTTTGGAACTCTTTAGTATACCTAAATTACCGCAAAATAATTGTCCAAGGTCTTTAAAATACTTGGGGTGAATTTACCAAACACCCCAAGCAAAGGCAGCCTGCTAACAACTTTTTGGCAGCTCAGAGACGGGAAAAACCAACGCATTGTTTGTCTATAAATGGTCCATTGGTGGTGGTTCGTTAGTTTATCCTACAACTTCAATACATGAAGGATTTCAAGTACAATCTACGAACCAAGTCGATAGGCCGTTGGTTTGACTACTGGCCGTTGTTTGGTCTCGTTAGTGGACACTGCCAAGGCTGTTTTGGGTCCGAGTCTTGGGCCCTTCTCTAGGGCCCCTTGTGGGTCCTAGGTGAGGTCGTACCAGGACGTTAAACCCCTAAACATAATTGTCTAGGTATTAGGAACATAACACACCAATTTTTAAACAAAAGAAACACGTAAAACTCATTCAAACACGTGAGAACACACAAGCACTATCTAAGGCATATCTTCTGAATGTCATGGACGTTTGACCTCCAAACTTCGCACACTACCTAAGGACATTAATATAACTCACTTTAACAAAAAATTAACTCGAGAAACAATTAAGAAGCTCTAGTTCAGCTTATTTCATTTTAGGGGGTTACACGCCCTTTGGTCCATATCATTGCCCTTCTACTTTTTCCTTCGGTATCTTAAAATTATTTAAGTATGGGCAATGTTGTACTACACCGTAGAATCATTCGGTGACTCGCTGACTGCTTCTTTCTATCACCTATTTGATTTTATCCTTCAAGGCTTTGTACTTTAGAACATTAGGCGAGACTAAGGTTGTTTGGAGACTCGCCCAATGGTGTAGGTGATTTTTAGGCTTTATTTTTTTCATTTTTTAAGTTTCCTTGTTCCTTTTGACCATTATTGTCCATGCTTTTTTCCACATTCCAAATACCTGAAAATCAAGGATTTTCATCAGTAATTGGCACAAAATATGCATTTGAAGAAACTAAATCTATTAAAATAAAGCCCTAAATGAGTCCAAAATGTTTACTCATCACACCTAAACCAAAACGTGAAGCATCACGATAAACAATAAAATACTTATCTTCAATAGGTAATGCTAGAATAGGAGCTTAATCAAGAGAGTCTTGAATATTTGAAAGCTGTCCTCAAAATATTTAGTCCATTACAATTGTAACTCCTTTCTAGTCAAATTAGTCAAGTGACTGGCAATAGAAGCAAAGTTCTTCACAAATAACCAATAATAGCTAGTGATACCCACAAAACTCTTAACTTCAGTCACAGAACTTGGCCGGACCAAATTTTTAACCGCCTCAATCTTTTGGGGATATACCATTACCCCTTGCTGTCACGCATGAGCCTACACCCTGGACATGGCTGGAACATAGAGACCATTGCTGGCCCCAATCAAAACCTTGGCTTGTCTTACTTACTCAGCGGAAGAGTTTAATCATTAATGCAAGGATTAAGATGCTAACTAACTCAACTTTCTGGAAATGAAATAAAATTATTTTGAAAATAAACCTTTACCTTAGCCAAAATGGTAACTCAAATATGATAATAAGTTAATAAATAATTATGACAAAAAAAACTAACATCTAACTGACTATCTATGAAGCATATATAACCGAGATGGATGTTGGGACACATCCCACAACATCCTAACCAACTAGACTAGAAAGCAATGAAATGAAAACGGATCCTCTGGAATGCAAGGAGGCTCACTAACTGACTATGGACTGCTCAATGGATCATTGGTGTGCTGGAATGCTGATTCTAGTTACCTGCATCTGCTTCATACTATGATGCAGGCCAAATGGCATCAGCACATTGAATGTACGAGTATGCGAGTTTGAGTACTAAATATAATATGCTTAAAAGAGATTCTTAAAGAAACACTTACCTTGACTTTTCTCAGCTCATCAATGCTTAACTAAATCATTTCAATAGTAAGCAATTTAAAAGCATGTGGATAATAAACAAAAGTTGTTTTAAAATAGGGTGTAAAATCTGTTTTATACAAATATAGAAAATAACTTTAAGATGTATGTAAAATACAAAATAATCTTATGTTAATTCATAATTATAATAGAAGACATTTCATGATTTCTCTCAAAGTCTACTCATGCAATGCATAAATGAAGTCCTATGCCCCCATTAATACTAAGCAAGCCTCATGAGGAACCATGGAAATACTATTGTGGAAGTTTCTCTAATCGACAACCATCACTCATTAGTTATAGTGAGGATAAAGCGTTACTCGGCTTGCACTTCTCGTCTCATCCTAACCTTGCCACAGTATAGAACCTGAACTTCCTAATGGATCCACTAGTAAACTATCAACAAAAATAACCTAAAAAGTACGACCCTTTTCTATCCATGATGGCTACATGGTTTTCATGGAGACTTGAGTTAATATGAAACTCGCATCCCCACATTTGGTGTTGAATTCTACACCCAAAAATATATATTTATCTTGTATGTTTTATAAAAACAACTTTTCCTGTGAATTGAGATTAGTGCTCAAAAAACTTAGCTCAAAGGCTATGTTGAAAATCTCAGTTTGCCTGCTTGCTTCATTTTAAGAAGCTATCTCTTTTCTGAAAACTATCTCGAAGGCTATTTTGAAAACTTGGTTTTCCTTACTTGTTTAAATGTAAACACATTTTAAATTTCTTTGGGGTTACTTAGTCCCACTATACTTTTGAAGGAAAGAGCTTCAATTTAACTCTTTACTCTTAGCTATTTGCTCTTCACATTTTACAAATCTTGACTTGACTCTTAACTTATCTTAACATGACTCTTAACTGACGTTAACTTGACTCTTAAATGATCCTTGAATTGAATTATGGATTCAAAGACTACTATTTGTGTTTGGAAAGATCTCATGTTTTTTAGGAATGATTTTAGATAGCTATAGATGAGAACATATTGAAAATCAAGATTGGAAGGTGGGTCTGCAATGCAGAGGCATGATTTTTTTTCCAAAAATTTATTTTGAGGAATAAAACCTCATCTAATCTGCGGGACATAGAGAAAAAAATTCATTTATGGGAACAGGTCGCGTGACGCGATCCCATATCTAAATTTCGCTCGTCGAAATTCCTACTTTTCTTTTCTTCCCTTATTCACCAAAGCTCGATTATTTTTCTTTAATCTCTTTTATATAATGATACCCAACAAATGTACCAAAGAACCCAACCTGAAACGATCCCATAATGCTACATAATGAATTCAAAAACATCAAAATTCAGGCAATTAAAGAACAATACATGAATTTAAGAAAAAGGTATTAAAATATCAATGTTATAATTATTTTAGGACGAATCCAAACTTAAATAATATGCTTGGCACGTGGGAGAAATATCCCAACGTTATGAGAACCTCACATACCTTCTTAGGGATCACCCTGACAAAATCCACAAGTTAATCTTTACCAACTCGACGATCTTAGCTCCTTTTTCCTTTCTTCTTCTTCTCTTGCGTTCTCTCCATAACCCTAACGTTTCTCCAATAGTATAAAACTAACAAAGTTCAGTTTAGACCCTTAATAATATTATCCAAAACGAATTTAATTAATTGGGTAAGGAAAAGACCAAATTATCCTTTAAATTTTCGGATTGGATATTTCCTTAATCCAACAACCCAGCTTCCAACAGGCATAAATCACTCATCCAAATTTGATGTTTTGCAAACTCGGCGGCATTGGAAAGATTGTTCCAATGGTTTGTCATTCATTTTTGGAACTACACCTAACTCATCCTGATATAAGAGTTATGGCTATTTGAAAATGACCAAATACTCACTTTTTCCTAGCATAAGAAAATTTCAAGAATTTAATTATTTCCAAAAGTGACTATTTCAACTTCTAAGATTCTTCCTAGCTATTTCAATTTGAAAGATGTTACAATATCTCCCCCTTGGGGATCGTCATCGTTGAACGATATTACTTCTTACTAGGCTTGTGGTGTAACATCTTATATTAAGTTCATACACCCAACAACAAAATATAAACTCAACATGCCAAGTTAATATCAATGCCAAGAAAAGGATTAGTATCGCACTTTGGAACTTCTCTGGATTCAAATAGATGTGAGTGTCGCTTCTTCCTATCCTCTTTAGCTTCTCAATTAACTTCTCCACAAACTGATTTATCCACAAAATTTTTACTTGATGCTACTTACTTTGTTCTCAACTTGCAAACTTGACTATTTAAAATCTAAATCAAGACCTCCTCATAAGACAAGCTATCATTGATATCAATATCCTCAGTTTGTATGATGGGTGACGTATCTCCTATGCACTCCTTCAACATGGAGATGTGAGACACCACATAGACTGTTGTTAACTCTTATTGTAGCCCTAACTCACCAACTAGATTGTCAATCTTCTTGGATTTTCCGTAAGGACGAATATACTAGGTAGTGCTCTTATCTCTCTAACAAAATATCATAACACCCTTCAAGAGTGAAACTTTCCAAGTCACTCAGTCATCTACCTTAAAAAGAACATCTCCCCTTTGTTCAGAAGCCATCACTTTCTTTGCTTATGAACTTTTGTCTTTAATTCAAACAAGATAGGGTCTTGGTCTTGCGTGCTTTTTACTTCTGACACTAAAGATGGTTCAAACCCATTCATCACCACTGCTCCATCTTCTGTGGAATTCAATAATCTAACTCTTGACTATGCATGTCTATGCACCTCATTTGTTGACTTCTTTTTTATCTTCCTCAAAATGGGTGGTACTACCCATTGACAACCTTGTTTGTATGATATTAAGATCTTTCTAACTTAACACGTGTCAAAAAATCTTATGATCAGTGAACAATCCCACATGGACACCACAAATATAATGGTGTCAGCTTTCGAAAGAAAATACTACAATGACCAACTCTAAGTGATGGGTTGGGTTCTCATGAACTTTCAAATTTATGAAAGCATAAGCTATAAATTTTCCATTTTGTATTTAAAGGTAACCCAATCCACCACTAGATGCATCACAATACACCACAAGAAAAGTAGAGTACTTTTCGGTAAAGTCAAAACTGGGAAATAGTCAACTTCATTTTCAATTGCTGAAAGCTTTTCTCACAAGCTTTAAACCATTTAAACATAAATTGTCTCCTAAATTAATTTGATCAAATATAAACCTTCTCTAGAAAACCCTTCAACTACTCTTTCAACTCTACTGTTGCCATTCTATATGGCGGAATAGAGATAGGACTAGTATCTGAAATTGTGTCTATGCCAAAATTAATTTCTCTCTCAGGAGGGACTCCGGGTAGATCATCATGAAAAACTTAGGAAAACTCTTTTATTACTGAAATTGAAACTAACTTGATAGGAGGTATCTCAACACTTAAGTCATTACGGACTAAGTTGTAGAAACGACATTTGGAAACTGACTTCTTTGCCTTATGATACTAAAATGAAATGACCCATAAGCCCTGTTGAACTACTTTTCAGCTCTATAACTGGTTCAGTGGAAACTTAAACTTGACTACTCGAGTGCTAAAATCTATTGATGCATAACAGGCATGAAACCAGTTCATAACTAGAATGACATCTAATGCTACCATGTCTAAACAATGTCATCCCTGGTACTCTTCTGATTGAAAGGAAATGGTACAATCATAATAGAACCTCTCTACTAGAATAGAATTCTAAAAATATGTAAAAAGACACTGATTGAATCAAGATGTTGCTCTGGAAAAACATCAAAACTAATGACTTGGATACCAGTGAAACCATCTGGTTAGTCCTCTTCCTCTCGACAACTATTCATACCATAAAGACGGTTTCCTTCTCCGTCTGTTCGTGAAGTATCTTTTCTAGATGTAACTTTTGTCTGGTGAAGCAACTGAAGAAGAATGAGTTATATTGCCCACTTTATCATTATTATGTTTGTTCTTAGGACACTCTCATGTAAAATTACTATTGTGGCCACACTTGAAGCAACTAATTGAAGCAATCATGAAACACCCCTGAGTGTCTCCTACAACACTTGGAACACGCATGAGTCTAAGTAACCCTTTGTTCCTTACGACATGCGAATACGCAGGTGTAGGTATGAAACTCTAAGAATCATCAGTATTGTACACATATTTGTTCCGTGGTGCAGGTCCACTAGTAGATTATAAAGCAGGTCCTTTCTTCTTCTGTTAGAAAGAGGACCAAGTCACATTATTCTATTGCTTCCCTGACTCATTCCTTATGTCTTAGCCCCTTATGCTTGACCTTTTATCTATCCCTCAGATTTTGCTCCTCAATTTATTACGCATGGAGCATCAACCTTGCTATTCTCATGTCAATTATTAACATCATAACCTTACTTTCCTCACTCGATAAATGAGATAACACAACTACAAAATAGTTTTTTGTACTCCTCTTGTCAACAACCATATCTTTTTTTCTCTTTGCTCACAGAAAAGAAACATCCCATGAAGTACTCTCATTCCAGTCTAAGTCACAAATAGTTATGTGTAAGAACGAATTAGAAAGAAATTTTATATAGATAAACTCTAGGCACGAAATGGAATGTGAAAGAAGTGAGACATTTCTAAATGTTGTATCCTCCTAATCATAGATGTGGTGTGCTTTACACCGATGACTAAGACTCTATAGACACAACTTCATAGACTCCGTAGGAATCTTAAACTTTGTGCTCTGATACCATGTTTGTCACGCCCCGATCCTACACTCAAGACGTGACCGACACTCAGAGAACATTGTTGGCCCCAAGCAAACCCTTATCTTGGCTTACTTACTCAGCGGAAGACTTAAAATATTATTACAAGGTTTAAGATGCTAACTAACTCAACTTTCTGAAACTGAAATAAAAATGTTTTGAAAATAAACCTTAACCTTAGAAAAAATGGCAACTCATAAGTTAATAAGAAAATTATAATGAAAGAACTAACATCTAACTGACTTTCTATGAAGCCTCTATAACAGAGATGGATGTTGGGACATACCCCATAACATCCTAGTGAACTAGACTATAATGAAATGAAATGAAAATGGATCATTCGGAAAACAAGGAGGCTCATCAACTGACTCTGGACTGCTCACTAGATCTACGGTGCGCTGGAATGCTGATCCTAGTTACCTACATTCGCATCATAATACGAATTACACTAACTGGCATCTTTACATTGAATGTATGAGTATGGAGTTGGAGTACTAAACATCATAGGCTTGAAGGAGATTCCAAAAGAAACACTTACCTTGACTCTTCTCATCTCATGAATACTTATCTAAACTCATTTTAATAGTAAGAAATTTAAAAGCAAGTGCATTAATAAAGAAAAGTTGTTTAATAATATGATGTAAACTCTTTTGTATACAAAGATAGAAAATAACTCTGAGATATATGTAAAAATACAAAATAATCTGATGTTAATTCATAATCATAATAAAAGACAGGTCATGCTTCCTCTCTAAGTCTACTCGTGCAGTGCATTAATGAAGTCCCATACCCTCATTCATACTAAGCAGAACCTCGTGAGGAACCATGCAACTACGGTTGTGGGAGTTTCTCTTACCGATAACCATCACTTATTAGTTTTAGTGATGATACAACGTTACTCAGCCACGCTGGCCGGCCCATCCTAACCTTGCCAGAGTATAGCATCTGAACTACCTAATGGATCTAATAGTAAACTGTGAAAAGGATTCATCTAAAAAGTATGACCCATTTCTACCCTAAGGGCTACATGGTTTTCTGGAGACTTGAGTTAATGTGAGACTCGCATCCCAACATCGGTGCTTAATACTACTCCAAAAAATTATTTATCTTTTATGTTTTATAAAAACAGCTTTTCCAGTGATTTGAGATTAGTGCAAAAAAACTTAGCTCAAACGTTATCTCGGAAATCTTAGTTTCCCTGCTTGCTTCATTATATAAAGCTAGGACTCTTTTTTGAAAACTAGCTCGAATGCTCTTTGGAAAAAATGGTTTTGCTTACTTTTTTAAATATGAAAGCATTTTAAATATCTTTGGGGATACTTAGCACCTATACTTTTAAAGAAAGGAACTTCACCTTAACTCTTTAATCTTAGATCTTTACTCTTTACTCTTTACACTTTACTGATCTTTACTTGACTCTTAACTTATCTTAACTTGACTCTTAACTGATATTTACTTGACTCTTAACTGATCCTTGAATTTAATTATGGATTCAAAGACTAATATTTGTGTTTATAAGGATCTCATGTTGTTTAGGAATGATTTTAGATAGATAAAATTGAGAAAAGACTAAAACTCAAAATTTGAAGGTGGGTCCGCAACACGGAGGCATGATTTAATGTTTGTTTCTAAAACGTCTATTAAGGCAAAACACCTCATCTAAGCTGCGCGACATAGATAAAAACTTTTTATTCTGGGAACAGGTCGAGCAACGCGTTCCCATGTCCAGATTTCACTTGTCGAAATTTCTTCTTTGTTTTTCTTCCCTAATTCACCAAAACTCGATTCTTTTTTTTCTTAAATCTCTTTTATATACTGATACCCGACAAATATACATAAGAACCTAACCGAAAACGACCACATAATGAGATGTAAAGAATTCAAAAACTTCAGAATTCAAGCAACTCAAGAACAGTACATAAATTCAAGAAAAGGATATTAAAATATCCATATTATAATGATTTTAGGACGAATACAAACTGAAATAATATGCTTGGAACGTGGGAGAATGATCCCAATGTTATGAGATCCCCACATACCTTCTTAGGTATCACCCTCAATGAAATCCATAAATTAATGTTGACGAACTCGACGATCTTGACTCCTTTTCCCTTCTTCTTCTCTTGCGTTCTTTCTCCAAAACCCTAACCTTTCTCCAAAAGTATAAAACTGACAAAGTTCTGTTTAGACCCAAAATGAATTTAATTAATTGGGTAGGAAAAATACCAAAACATCCTTTAAATTTCTGGATTGGAATTTCCTTAACCCAACATCCATACTTCCAAAAGGAATAAGTCACTCTTCCAAATTTAAAATTTCGCAAACTCGGCGGCATTCGAAAGATTGTTCCAAGGGCTTTCAAACATATTTGTAACTACACCTAAATCATCATGATCTAAGAGTTATGGTTGTTTGAAGTTGACCAATAACTAACTTTTTTCTAGCTTAAGAAAATTTCCAGAATTTAATTCATTCCAAAACTGACTATTTCAACTTCTAAGATTCTTCCTAGATATTTCAATTTGAGAGGTGTTACACTTCCTTTGAAAATACATGTCCCAAAAATGCTACAAAAGTTGACAAAAATTCACACTTGGAATATTTAGCATACACCTTTTTCCCCCAAGAACACCCAAAACAATATGAATATGGTCCGCATTCTCTTCCTTACTTTTTCGAATAAACCAAAATATCATCATAAATACTATGATTAAAGAATCAATAAATGGCTTGAACACCCCATTCATTAAACTCATAAAAGTTGTAGGCGCATTAGTCAAGCCAAGGGACATAACTAGAAACTCGTAGTGCCCATAGTGAGTTCTGATCATCGTCTTGGGCACAATTCGTGCCTAATTTTCAACTGATGGTAATCAGACCTTGGATCGGTATTGGAGAAAACTTATGCACCTTGCAATTGGTTGAAAAGATCATATATTTGAGGTAAATGGTACATGTTCTGAATAATGACCTTTTTCAATTGCCGATAACCTATACATATTCTTATAATACCATCCTTTTTCTTAACAAATAAAACTAGGGAACCCCATAGGGAAGCACTAGGACGAATGAGTCATATATCAAGAGCCTCTTGGATGTAAGACTTAAGCTCCCTTAATTTCATCGGAGCCATACGATATAGAGAAATAGAAATGGGAACGGTATTGAGTTCCAAATAAATGCAAAAATATGTATCTCTATCGAGAGGCATACAAGGCAAATCATTAGGAAACACTTCTCTAAATTTTAACTCCATATAAATTGATTGATGGAACTTAAAAATCAACATCCCTAATATGATCCAAATAAGCCAAACAACCCTGCCCTATTAGTTTCCTAGTCCTTATGAAGGATATGATCTTAGAATTTTTAGGCTTCCACACCTCTTCTTAATCTAACTTTTCCCTTCCCAGAATTTCTAGGGTCAAAGATTTAGCATTACAATTTTATAATAGGGAGAAAAATAAGTCATGACTAATATTATATCAAATTCAATCATATCCAAAATCACCAAATCATCTTTACACTGATAACCCATAAACAAAATGAGATAAACACGATATACATGGGTGACTATGACATACTCTCCAAGGGAGGTGGAAACATGGATAGGGGCATCGAGTCTATCAGAAATTATATAAAATTATGAGGAAAATTGCACAGAACCCAGATCAAATAATAGATTACACGTCCAATCACATACAAGAAAAGTAGTTGTAATTATTACGTCAGACATCTCTGCCTCATTCTTGCCCTAAAAAGCATAAAATTGAGCTCTATCATCTTGAAGAGCCATTTCCCTTCCTGGTGGCGCATTACCACTACCAACATTACCATTTGTTCGACCACCATGGCCTTGATAATTACCTCATCTCCCACCTTCTGAATGCCCTAGACCATTACCAACATTTCCCGCGAGTACCACTTCTCAAGGCTGCTTGGCGTATAATTTAATATGTGTGAGTGCAGACAATATCTCGTCATATGTACAGGTTCTCCACAATTGTAACAAGTGCGAAGAAAAGATGGCATGCTACCCTTCGAAGGAGGGACTCCCTGGCTATCCTAGATAAAATTCATAGGTGGAGTTCCATAATAATTTCCTGTAGAAGCGGGCATATCAGACTAAATAGGTTTGGCAACAAGTGTTGGTGTACCAGATCTTCTAGAATAAGAGCCCTGAAAATCTCCAGAAATCTTGGATTTCTTAGCCATTACCTTAGCCTGGCCATCTCATCTCACACCTTCCACTTTCTTCACAAAGTCTATCACTTCATTAAAGCTTCTTCCTACAGAGCTCATATAAACAGACAATACTTGTAGCTGAGAAGTTAGACCCGTCAAAAACAAACAAATCCTCTCCTTCCGGTAGTCACCATTTCTGTAGCGTTACTGGGCAAAGCATGGGACTTGGCCTCATAAGCAGCCACAAACATTCCACCTACTCCAAACTCATGAACTCATCCTTCTTACGATCTTCAAAGACAGGAGCACATATATCTCTAATAACAAAGCATAAAACTAGTTCCAAGTGAGTGGAGGTTAAGTCGAAGATCTTTATTCCACATAAGCCTTTCACCACTGCTTAGCTTCACCTTGAATATGAAACAACATTAAATCAAACCCAAAATGATGAATAATCCCCAACTTATGAAGCCTTCATATAAATCAAGAATAAATTAATAAGCGTCCTCACACTCTGAACCAAGAATATAGGAGGCTTGAGCTTCCAAAAACTTAGTCAATATTTCATGCTTATTACTAGTCATAACAAAACCCAACAAAAGGACTAAAGAAAACATCATTACCTCCCGTTCCACCCATATTGGGCGCAGTGCTAATAAAAAGGGGTTATAGGGGGCTTGTGTGGCTTGAACAGAAGGAAGCACTCCAGGACCAACCAACCATTTTAAGAATGACATAATCTGCTGAGCTAAAACTATGTTGGAGGAACACTGGTTGTCTCAGCCTGTACCTCCCCTCCTGTTCAATTTTCTCCACATACTCAACCTCAACATAAATATTCACCTCTATTTATTCATGATGCGCATGAGCGATCTCATTCACAATATCATTCTCAACAAGATCTCAATCCCCAATAGGTGTTACTCTTCAACGATTTCTACCTCTAGATCTTTCTCTACCCCTGCCTGGTCCGCTACCTCTTGCTGAAGATTCTTCAGCTGGAGCATTGATGGGAGTGACAAGATGAACATCGTTGAATCTTGTATTAACCATCTACGAACAGTAGAGTGAAGGAGGTGAGATGCCAATTTATATTACCAGATACCAATTGGATCCTAATTATAGCATGAAATGAGACAAGAGAAAAGTATAAATATTAACTTAAGTTCTTATAGCCCCTCCAATAAAAGTAAAGAAGCCCTTGTACTACTGCGAGACATTACTAGACTCATTTTGGACATTGAGATCAACGAACCTAGGCTCTGACGCCAACTTTGTCACCACCTAGATTGTTATAACCCTCAAATGAACTTGGGTGAACTAGATCCTTACATGGCTCTTATGAGTTAATAACTTCTTAAAATGATGAATAATTTCTTTACATGTAAGTTTTAAAGAGTTGTGATGTCAAACGTCAAGGAACGATCAAGACGTTCGCAAACTAGTCTTGTGTGTGACTAGTTTGTCCTTGTTTATTGTATGTGGTTGTATGTGTTGGTTGGAGTCTAAAATCATTGGGGATGACCCTAACACCTAGAGGGATTTTTTAGGGTCAAACATTCCAGGTACGATACTCCAAGGAAAAACCTAAGGGTCCTTGATGAGGACCCATACATTGGGGGAAGAAGCTCTCAAGGCAACTTGTGGCAGTATGTTGAGGGAGCTACTCCATGTGATGGATTTGATCCACTCATGAGAAAAAATTGTCTGCGATTCGCGGAGATATAGCGAAACCTACCCTTCCAAAAAATTACTTTCAAAAACATAGTGGAAAGACCTCCGTGATGTGGACTTGTTTCCCGACAATAATTCCAAAAATAAATGTTAAGTCTTACTTGTTTAAATAAGTCCAATAAATGTAGGGGTGTTTTGAGTATCTGGGGATGTATTTTTTATATTGAATTTAGGTATATATATACCCATTACCCTAATCAAAAACCCTAACCCTCAATTAGAATTAAAAAAATATATATATGCTCTCCGTTTTCTCTAAATTCTCTCTCTAGTCAAGATCCTCCATTGAAGAACCTTCAAGTTCCAAGGAAGAGGATAAAATTCTCCAAGGTTTCAACACTAATTTCGTGGATAGAACTTCAATAAGTTATGGTTATTTCATTATTGATTTTTATCTCATTCAAGGAGCCAATTTAAAAGGCTTTTCAAAAGATCTCAAAAATACTAAAACTTATTTTGGATTCTAAGCATTGGTTCTTGAATTAAAAGATTTAAATTGATGACTTGTGAAATATTCAATGTTAATTTATGGTTTTATGATAAAAAAAATCCATGAACCCATTCTTTCCTTCAATTCCTAATTTTGTCTTTAAACGAGGTACATTGATTATGATCTAATTATGTTGAATTCATGTTTAGATTGTTATTGGCTATTGAATTTTATGTGGATCATTGTTGGAATTATTCATAGTTTTCTTTATATTATTGATATCCATATTGGGTTTTGTTGAATCATTTATATAAATGAAATGGTGGTCTAGTCTTATGGACATTGTAATTGGTAAGTTCTATTAATGTGTAGAACTGTTGGAGATGCTGAGAGACGACAATTGTGGCTTTTGGAATGTGTCAAGTTTACCTAATTCCTTTATTTAATGTATAATTAATATCGTATTATTATTGATTGGTATGATCCAATTATGGTGGCGGTGTTTGATTGTTATAATAGAATGATCATGGCCTTGTCGACATTATTATGTGAATTGTAGTATGATCCTAATATGGTTTATATGGGTGTACAAAGTGAAAGATGATATAATATATGTGAAAGTATAATGTGAAGGTGCTCATGTGATGTCTATATAGTCTTATCTGTATGCAATCATTTTATGATTTGAAGTACTTCTTCTCTAATTGTTGATATATCATATTGAAGGACTAAGAAGAGTCTTTATAGAATGATATTATATCTTGTGGTGGTAGACTTAGTTTTTCCTACTTGGTACTTGAATTATATTGAATAAATTATATGATGAATGTTGTATCTTGACTTGGTAGGCTTAGGCACTTTTCTCTTGAATGAATGAAAGTCTAGGATCGGTAGACCTAAAGTAGCACCCTTCTATAAAAGGCTAATATGGAACCTTCAATATGAAAAGAAGGTTAATATTGAAGTGAACTGGATAGACCTAGCGTGGTACCCATTTGATGAATGAGCTATCCTAATGAACCATGATCGACAACCCTTGTGGACCCCTTCTTGGTAGTGGTATTTTGAGTGGGTAGGACTTAGAGATGATATCTTCTCAAATACAATTATGTGAATGAACGTACTCTATGAGAACTAAGGCAAAGCACCGAGCGGATATGCTTGTTGTAGTAGATCTACTTTAGAATGAGACTAGAGTACAAAAAGAAGCCCTTGATATCCCTTAAACCATGTGCCAACATAGGATGTGTCCTAGTTCTACCTTCGGCAAATAGAACACCTTCCTCAGGGTAGGGTTTCGGTGACACAGGATTCCATACCTAGCTAGTGTGGTCTATGTCAGTTAATGTCTATTCTCATCATGTGGATTTGCACTCTAGTTATTAGATAGGTTCAACAATGTGCGGGTAGTGGAACGGAACTTATCTATACATGGCACGAGTAGGCTTTGAAAATACTAAAGTGAGTTTCCTAGGACTTCCAGGACCATTATGTGAAGTCTCCTATTTGTTAGTTGTCTCCTAAATAGTATAAATGACTAATGTTCACTTAGTAAAGGTGAATTGAATTAGAAAGGTTCTTACCTAGGGTTGCTTTGAGGTCCACTTAGGTGTGTATTGAAGAGATTTTATGGGCGGTCTCTTCATGTCTTACCTAGATGGGTCTTAGGATAAACTTAGGTGGAGGGTCTAAATGTCTAAAAATTACTTAATGATTGTGGTCTTATGTTATATGTGAATATTGACTTGAAGATGTTTCTTATACTTGTCATATGAGTATTTTTATCAAAATAGCATGAAATGCATGTTTTAAATAAAGTGTCCCTTTTTCATGGTTTTCCTGCATGTTCACCATACTTAGTGCATCGATTCTATGTCTACAAGTGTAGGTGGTGGCAAGTGAGAATTCCTAGAGTTGAAGATTGGGAAGTAGATTTCTCTCAAGACTGGTATGTCCTCATATGATCGAGGACATGGATGTTTCTAGTTTCTTTTCATTAAAGATTTTGTTTTAGACTATAAGTTTGTTCTCAATGTAAGTGTCGCGACCTTAATTTGATATTCTTAATCTTAGGCTCTATGATGGATTATGATGAGACTTAGTCTTCTTACATTTTATAAAAGAGTACCCTTTGAACTTATCTGTGAAAAGTTTTAAATTCCGCACTACTTTTCATACTTATTTAATGAGTGAATGATAAGAGGCTTGTATAAGACCTCTGAGAGGTCGAATATGCCGTGTCACAGCTTGTCGGGTCGTAACGTAGACCGTCATTATTGACACTCATAGTAACCCTCCGGTGGAGAACCACTACTACAACCAAAACACAGCAACTAAACAAAAACTAAGTGATATAACTAAAAGAAAATGAACCTCCCATAAACTTCAACAAGAGTTCTAAAAACCTAACAAACAATGCGGAAGAAAATAACACCTAAAACTTGAAAGTCAATGTACCAAAACTACTAAATGATAGACAAAATTTAAAACAGAAGGGTCATAACACCAACTAATGAACTAATTAACTAACTGGAAAAGTCTAAGTCTGAAATATGGGCATAGGCCCAAAGAAAATCCAATGATTCCAGGAAACGACCAGCTCACCCTTGAATTCAAGTTTGACGATCACAGATCTTCTAAGCAAGGTTTGTCAATAACCGTCATAAGATAACCTTTACTTAACAAAAATAAGAGCAAATGTGTAATTAGTATACAACCACTGTGTACTTGAACATCACGAGGCTATCCCACGGAGTGTAACATAAACAAGTGACTAAAACAATATAACTTGCAACATATGGAACATATACAACATTGAATATCACATGCTTCAAAAATACATATTTATCACAAGTAATTGGTCCTATAATGGAACCCAAACCCAAACTATTATTGCATTAAGACGTGGTACGTACCCAATCAAATATTTATGCTAGAACGTGACAATCTGATCCCCTTTTTATGCTTAAATGTGGCAACCGATCCAAGTAATTTATGTCGTGGAACTCAATCCATAAAGACACAACATTCTCATATACATGAATCATAAAAAAAGAAATAACAAGAATATATCATACAAACATAAAATCACAACCTTTAGCTACTTCAAACCAAGCTTTAAACCCTTAGAATCATGATTCTTCCCTTTATGGATTCATTTTTCTTGTTCTTGGTCTACAAATAATCAATACAATATAGGAATCAATAAACATTCACTAATTACCCAGATTTCTAACAACTCTATGAATCCTTGATCATACCCATGATCCTAAGTCTCTAAAATAGGATTGTTTCCACCATATAACCTAGATCAAAACCATCCCCCATCATTAATTTCCATTCTATTACGTTCTACAGATTGAAAAATGTAATTGGGGAATGAAAAGCTTGCCTTTAGCGTCAATAATGGTGAAAATGAGCAGGATTCACTCTACGGTTTGTTTCTTAGTTCAAAAAGTTGAAAGTGAATAATAAGGTGATTTAGGGGTTTATTACCAACCTTAAGATTCATCGAGCTTCCCACAATGATCCACATCCCGCTGTAGTGGCTCAACTAGAGTGGAAAAAATCCCTGACAAATTTGGTTACACGAGACACTGAGCTAATTTAATAATCCCAAGACTCCTGTTTCACAACACGCCTCTATCCAACGACACTCAAAAAATACCTTCAGCACCAAGATCAAATTCGGGAGTTCTTCTCGCCCAAATTTAATTTCGTAAAGTCGTATGAATTCCTTAACGAAATATATATGCCCCCATGAAATCAAAATTATAAAAAGATCACCTGATTGTTACTAGATCTCCCTACACCTTAATGACTTTGATTTCGTCCAAAACAACCTGGACTATATCGGGAAATTTAAAATTATTACAAAAAAATATTTCGACCCAAAACTTTTCCCGTTGGCTTTTCTATAACTTAAGAACTCGATTTTTGCAAGTTAATCTCTAACTTAAAGGAAAACAAATATTGTAAAAGTATCAATCATGATTGCCTAGAATCAATAGAGTTTTATTATATATTTTAGAATGTGTCTAATGCCTAGAATTGCTAGAAAATGATTGTCATTTCATGCCAAATGCTGGAAAAATCATACTTTCCATATGAGAATTTTATAATCATGTGCATTATAATATGAGTATGGAATCATTGGTTAAACCAAAAACTAAACAAGTTAAGTAGCAAAAAACAATAAGAAATGTCTTAGTGGTTTGGTTATCTGTTTAATCTATTTACAAATTGATAACCGATATATCAAACCAATGAAACATAAATTTGACCAACCCGATCGATGCACCTATACAACTAATTAAGGTTACAAGAATCGATTAACATGCTAAAATCTATTCCAATAATGAAGTATTTATATATTCTGATTCAAATAAGGAAGCAGGATCAGTCATGATAGAACTTACCAAAATAATAAATAGTGTTTTACCTAAATATAATCAACTGATAAAGTTGTCCAATAAAGGGTATGAATCAATTAAGGAAGGTAAATAGAATCCATATGTGAATCATACAGAAAATTGTTATTCTTTTTTTCATTATTTATTTATTTATTAAGAATACTAAGATATATTATGAATTACGTAAAAAAATTAAATATAATTTTAAGCATAAAAGAAAAGAAACAAGTTTTAAAAATATTTTTTAATATAATACTAATACAAAAGGGTTATAGGTCGGTCATAATAGAGTGTCAACGACAAAGAATTCCGACAACACTTTGAAAGAAAACCAACTTTTAGATTTGTTTTTCACTCTTTTTTGATACTGTTTTATGTGTTTGTCTTAATGTAAATGCTTATTATTTAAGAGATAAAATCCTATTTCCAAATTAGTGCAGAGATGTTATTTATAAGGGATTGGGCCACTTAAGGGGGAATCCGAGAAGAAAATTTGAAACAAAATTTAAAAAAATCGAGAGGAAAAAATAGTAGGCAAGGTTAGGGATAAAGTAATGATGAAAAAATGGACGAAAAAAAGGGATATGGTTACCTTTTAATAGTGATGTTTGGGATAGAGATGTTCTGGAGGCCATTGATTGGGAAACCATTCGCACAGAGCTTAACTCCAATGATATGTCGAGTTCCACTTATCTTTTTCAAAGCAAGCTGTGGAGAAATAACTTGGTGTATCTCATAAAAAGGAGAAAAATGACGTGGAGGTGAGGGAGACGGAAATTAATAGATGTTTATCTGGTGGTCTTTCCGCAAGATCTGACAATTTTTGGTGGTGAAGGACATAGTCAAATGTGAAGAAAAAGATGGACAATATAATGGGATTCAAGTGGAGGGTATATGGGTGTGATTTACTTGATTGAGTGTGTTTATAGATGTGTGTGTGTGTACAGTTGTCTACAGAATCCAAAGAATGATAGGCATTGCATGGCACTTACTACTCGATGAGGTAAGCAGACCATCAATCCATTTATGTCGTCTAGTAGAAGGTGGTGTGAGAAAGGAAGATGATGTAGAAGAAGCTAGTGGCGAGTTGGAGAATGCAACAACAAAAGAAGAAGAACTATCTCACGGGGTGGTCCCCATCCCAAGACCTCCACCACCATTCCCATAGATATTAGTGAAGAAAATAGAGGATGGTAAATATCGTTGGTTTATCAGGATGTTGAAATAACATTTAATCAATGTTCCGTTGATAGAAGCTTTGGATAAAATGTCCGGTTACGCTAAGTTTATGAAGGACATGGTCATTAAAAAGAGGTCGGTGAGTTTTGAGGATGATGATAGAATCTTGCATTGTAGTGAAATTGCTACAAGGTGTTTTGTGTAGAAGAAAGAGGATCTGGGCGCCTTCACTATTCTACATACAATAGGGTTGCTACACTTTGCTAAGGTGTTGTGTGATCTTTGAGCGAGCATAAATCTCATGACATTGTCCATTTATAAGAAGTTGGATTTGGAAGACACAAAGCCTACTACAATGCGGTTACCAATGGTTGATTGAACTGTGAACAAGCCCATAGGTATACTCCATGATGTGCTTGTAAAAAGGAGTCGTTCATTTTGTCTGCCCGATTTTGTGCTTCTTGATTGTTAGGATTATTTTGAAGTTCCCATTATTCTTGGGAGACCATTCCTTGCCACTGGGTGTGCACTAGTAGACATGGAAAAAGGGAACATGAAGTTTAGGCTGAACAATGAGGAAGCAACTTTCAATATCTGTAGGTGTATGAACCAGAGTGGTGAGCTCCAAACGGTATCTGTTATATCCTTCAAAGTTAAGAGTATACCTAAGTGCAAATTGAAGAGTGACTACGTGTTGAGGCACTAGCAGTGGTCATCATGAATTTTGAGAGTGATGGTATTGAAGAGTATCATTCCTTTGTGACTGCACTTGAACGAAGCGAATATCGATCAAAGTCAAAGAAATTGGAGTTGTATATAAAGCATCGCGAGTCTCCACCTACGAGACCATCTATTGTGGAAGCCCCAAAATTTGAACTTAAGGCTCTACCACCTCATATGAGGTATGTGTTCTTGGGTAGAGCCAGTGATTATTGCATTTGATTTGAACAGGCAACATGTGGAGTGCTTAGTGGCGGTTTTGAAGAGGTTCAAACGAGCCATTGGTTGGACTTAAGTGTGGTAGCGGAACTGGTGATTACCGGTTCAATTTTGGTTCGGTGCCGATTAGTCCCGGTGTAGACCGTTTCAATCCTATTCCGGGACAGGTAATGGGATGGAAATTGGGATTTCCCAGTCCATCTCGATTCAGGTAAATCCCGGTCTATTACCGGTCCTGTTCAGTCCGGTCTGGTTAAAATTAATTTATTTTTTAAAACAAACGCCCCATTGATAGCCATTGGGTAACAACTAGTGGTCCCCCCCCCCCAACGGCTATTTGACCCATTTTTAGCCACTTACACCCCTTAAATTTTTTAATACCCCAAAGTTTTAAAAATTACACTTTAACCCATTTTTTAACTTATAAATACCCCTAAATTTCAATCTTTTAAATCACAAAATCACCTATTCATCTTCTATTCTCTCAACTCTCTACTCTCTAATCTCTAATTCTCTAATATATAATATCTTAAATTCCGGTGTTGCCTTATTTAGTCTTTGGAAATTGGATTTGGATCTTCAAAATTCAACTTTCAACTTTCCACATTCAGCTTTCGGTGGTCATAAACGTCTATTTTTTAAGTAGATGTTCGGTACATTCGTTCCAACTATTATTTTACATTTTATTTATATTTAAATAATTATTTATTTATTTTGTGATTTACTATTTGAATTAAATCTTTCGTATTATATATAATCTCACGTTTAATATTTTAATATGGATTCCAGTAAAAATGTTTTTCAAAAAGGAAAGGGTAAAAAAAGTGCAATTGAGCGTGAAAAATATAACTGTTACTTTACATCCTCTGATAATGCAAAAATCGGTAGTCGATTATGAATATAGAATACTGTATAGTCCATCAATTTGTACTGTTTTGCCTGATATTTGTAGGATTTCTTCTAAATTATTTTAGTTTAAAAATAAACCAAGATTTCAACCAACCATTGAAAAAAAGATTCAAAAATTTAAAAAATATTATATTCATTTTACTCAAATTTATTTAACCGCATGTTTGTTAAACACTCATTATAAAGATGTAGGTGCATCAAAAATGGTTGAAAAAAATTATTTTAACTTAGATATTGATAATGTATTAGAAGAAATTCATACTTGTCAACAAGTTAAAGATATCATAAAATTTGGAGCTAGAAAATTGTATGACTTATATAATGCTAATATAAATTTATTAAGTGAACATGAACCTCAAAGCTCTAGAAGTAGATTTGATAAAGATAATATTGATGCTTATTTATATGATTATCTTGAACTTTCTCACGATAATAGAAATGATTTTGATGCTATGTTAATCAAATACATAAACTACTGAAGATATTCTAGCATAGTGCAAAAATCGTGGCAAAGGATTTCCAAAACTACAACCGAAGGCTCGAGATATATTACATATGCAAGCGTCGTGAGTAGCTTCCGAAGGCGTCTTTAGTGCAGCAAGGTTTTAACTTGAAGATCCTAGGAATTCACTAGCAGCCGATAGCTTGGAGATATCAGTATTATTTCAATATTGAATTAATGCCGAGACAGGAAATTTAGGTCGTGAACCACTACCAACCAAATTTCGACATGACGTTGATGAAGCAATGCAGGATTATAGTGACGATAGGATTGAAGCAATGGAAGATCGATCTATTCAACCAATTTCCCAACATGTTACTAAAGAAATGTTGAATGATTTACGAAAGGATTTATATGGTAGCACCAACTATTAGTAAGAGTATGATAATTTGAGATTTAATTCAAACAAAACCATTCGTAGAAGGTGGCTCTGTATATTAAATGTTTTAATACTCTACTAATATTTTTTAAATGTAATTGTAATACCAAGTATATATTATTAAAAATATAGGCTATTCGCCTTAATTTGTTTTTATTATTGTTGTATTAAAATTAATTTTTAATATTGTCAATTTTAAATTTTATAACTTCAAAGTTTGAATTTTAATATTTCAAACTTTAAAAGTTTGAAATTTAAATTTTATAACTTTAAAGTTTGAAATTAAAATTTCCAAACTATTAAAGTTTGAATTTAAAAATTTCAAACATTAAAAGTTTTAAATTTAATTTTTATAACTTTAAAGTTTGAATTTAAAATTTCCATACTTTTAAAGTTTGAAATCTAAATTTCGAAAATTTTAAAGTTTAAAATTTAAATTTTATAACTTAAAATTTTGAAATTTAAATCTTCACACTTTTAAATTTTGAAATTTTAATTTTATAACTGTAACATTTGAATTTAAAAATTTCAAACATTAAATGTTTGAAATTTAAATTTTATAAATTTTAAGTTTAATTTTAAAATTTTAAAACTTTAAAAGTTTGAGATTTAAATATTATATCTTTAAAGTTTGAAATTTAAAATTTTCAAACTTTTCAAGTTTGAAATTTAAATTTTATAAACTTTAAAGTTTGAAATTTAAATTTTTCAAACTCTTAAAGTTTAAATTTAAATTTTATAACATTAAAGTTTAAATTTAAAATTTTCAAACTTTTAAAGTGTCACGACCCAAAACCGAGCCGCGACTGGCACCCACATTTACCCTCCTATGTGAGCGAACCAACCAATCTAAACCTTATCATTTCAACATATATCAACAGAAAACAATGCGGAAGACTTAAGCTCATTAAATAAAAACCAATTCAATAACTATTATTCCCCAAAATCTGGAAGTCATCATCACAAGAACATCTATGATCAAATTACTAACTAAAAATGTCTAAGAAGCTAAAAATACATAAGAATCTAGTCCATGCCGGAAGTTCAAGGCATCAAGACTTGAAGAAGAAGATCCAGTCCAAGCTTGAAGCATTAGCTCACCCTGAATTTCCGATGTAGTAAAGACTGGCTTGAATTACTGTTGAGTCGAAGACGATGGCACATTTGCTGCACTCCACAAATAACAAAGAAGAAAACATAAAAGTAGGGGGGGTCAGTACAAACATGGGTACTGAGTAGATATCATCGGTATCTAGGTGATACAAATTGGTATCTGAGTAGAAATACGAATAGGTATGTCAAGTCATACCCAGAATTACATCAAAGTCAACCATTTCTAAGAAAACCAAATCTACATAAGTGTTGCTCCCCACAAAATTCACCAAACAAGACCTATATACTTTTTCAACTATCACAGACTCACCCACCGGAGTAGAAATACGAATAGGTATGTCAAGTAAGTCACAAGGTAAATTTAGACCATTAGCAAATGAAGAATATACATAAGAAAATGTGGATCCAGGATCAAACAATAATGAAGCCATGCAATCACAAACTGAAAGATTACCTGTGATGACAGCATCTGATGTCTCCGCTTCTGACCGCCTAGGGAAAGCGTAACAATGGGCCCTTTCGTTTGTTTTTCCGTTGCCCCTACCATGTTGTGATGTTGTGGATCCAGTTTGCCCATCACCCCGATCGTTTTGGTGACCACCATTACTTCGACCACCGCGTCCTCCAGAATGACGACCTCTTCCATAACCACCTCTACCTCTAACATTTGGAGGTCTGTAACTCTGTTTTGGACAATACCTCTTAATGTGTCCGATCTCCCCACATCCATAATACTCTCTGGGTTCAAGCATAGGTTTCTCAGAGAAGTGTTGACCGGTCTGAGGTGGACCCCCAACTACAGTCTGTAGTGAAGACTGAATTGATCGGACTGAGTAACCTCGTGAACCCTGTCCTCTAGAGTAAGAACCGTTAAACTCACCTCCCTTTCGAAACCTTTTTGATGTAGTTTCCATGGTGAAGTCATCTAGCTTCACTCCTTCCACCTCTACCACAAAGTCTACCACTTGGAAAGATTTTGCTGTAGCCGCTACCTGTAAGGCTGAAATCCGCAACTCTGATCTCAACCCTTTCACAAAATGGCGAATACGCTCTTGTGGACTGAAACACAGTTGGGTGGCATACCGGGATAATGCACGAAACTTATCCTCATATGCAGTAACCGACATCCAACCTTGCTCTAGGCTCAAGAACTCGTCTCTCTTCCTATCCCTCAAAGTCCGGGGAATATACTTCTCCATAAACAAGCTAGAGAATGAGGCCCAAGTCATAGGTGGCGCCTCCGTTGGTTGACACTCAACATGTGACCGCCACCACATTTTGGCGTTCCCTTGAAGCTGATAACTCACGAACTCAACACCAAACCGTTCTACTATACCCATCTTGTGTAGTAGCTCATGACAGTCAACCAGAAAATCGTAAGCATCCTCAGATTCAGCACCCTTGAAGATTGGAGGTTTCAATTTCAAGAACTTACTAAAAAGTTCATGCTGATCATTTGTCAGTATAGGCCCAGTAGTCAGACGTGGAAAAACGCCTATGTCCAATGAGGCATCCATACGAGGAGCCATAGTGGCTGCATGTTGTGCCTCTGAAACCGGAGGTGTTGGTGTAGAAAACACTGGAGGTGCCTGACCCTGATCAGACAACCCACTAAGATAAGCGAGCACCTGATTTATCATCTCTGGGGTAGGCTGGGGTGGCAATCCCTCATTCTGCACTTGTTCATTTTCCCCATCCTCACCTTCTCTTATTACTTCCTCAGTCGGTGGAGGAGTCACTGCCCTAGTATCATATGGGCTAGGTGCTCGTCCTTTTCCCCTAGAGGACGTCCTCCCACGACCTCTACCACAGCCTCTTGCCGCTGCTCTTCCTCGAGCTACAGCCCTAGTGGCTGGCTCAGACGCACCCTGTCCCGCCGGTGCTGGTGTTGGTGTTGGCGTAGTCGTTGCTCTAGTTCTAACCATCTACGAAAGAGAGTGAAGATGGTCAGATACCAATTTGTATCACCTAGATACCAATTGGATTCAAGTAGTAGCACGAAAGAAAGAAAGAAAGAATGGAATTCTCCTTCTCTCTCTTTCTGTTCTTTTATTTTTCTTATTCAAACCCTCTTTCTTTTACCCTAATTAGCATATAATTAAGAATAAAAGATGGCAATAATAACCCACTAATTAACTTAAGGTTACCTCTTTTAACCCCCAAGTAATTAGACTTATTAACATTAACCCTCTAACTTAATTAAAGTAGGAATAGTCCAAAACGTCCCTTAAAACGTATAAAGAAATCTGACCCAAACTGGGATTACGCAGTCTGTGATGGCCCGTCGCGCCTGTGACGGTCCTTCCTGCTGCTCCGTCACAGACTTCAGAGACTCAATTTCTCTGAAGGGTCTGTGACGGTCCGTCACACCTGTGACGGTCCGTCCTGCCATTCCGTTACGAAGTTTAGAGAGTCGATTTTCAGTACCCAATTTCAGATTTTCTAAGTGTTTTGAAACGAGACCCTGCGACGGTCCGTCGTGCCCATGATGGTCCGTCGTGGGGTCCGTCGCTTCTGCCAGTTTTTCCAGAATTGAAGTCTGCTGCTCAAAACGACTAAACATGTCGTTACATAAAGTTTGAAATTTAAATTTTATAACTTTAATCATTGAATTTTTTTTTAAAAAAATTAACTTTTAAAGTTTGAAATTTAAATTATTAGTTTTTAATTATTATAGTTAAAGTTATATTCAATTAAAAAATATTAAATCTTTAAGTTTTAAATAATTTAAATTAATTTTTTTTACATTAATGCCGATCCGTCCCCGTTAATGGTTCGGTACGGTCCGGTATACTATCCCCTTACGGACTGGGATGGAATCGGTAATTTTTACCAGTTTACCGATCCATAACGAGACGGAATAGGTAATTTTTACCGGTTTACCGATTTGATCCGCTCCCGGTTTGCACAGTGCCAATTTCGGAACTTTTCGGTCCCGGTTCCGGTACCGCTTCCTCCCTTAGTTGGACTATTACATATATAATTAGGATCCCTCCCGGTATTTGTTCCCAAAAAGTTCAACTCATGACAAATAACAAACCAAGTATTGAGCACCAAAAAAGGTTGAATTCACCTATGCAAGAAGTAGTGAAAAAGGAGATCATCAAGTGGTTGGATGCTGGAGTCATTTACCCCATTGCAGACAGCCGTTAGGTCTGTCATGTTTGGTGTGTGACCAAAAAGGGTGGAATGATTGTGGTACCTGATAAAAGGAATGAGCTTCTTCCGATGCGGCTATTGACCGGTTGGAGAATTTGCATGGACTATCGCAAGTTGAAAGCTTGGACGGAGAAGAACCATTTTCCCATGCCCTTCATAAATCATATGTTAGACAAACTTGCCGGCAAGTGTTTTTATTGTTTTCTTGATGGATATTCGGGCTACAATAAGTTCTCTATCACTCTAGAAGATTAAGAAAAGACCACCTTTTCATTCAAAAGGATGTCGTTCGGGTTATACAATGCACAGGATACCTTACAGCATTGTGTGATGTCAATATTCTCTGATATGGTGCAGGACACTATTGAGGTATTCATGGATAATTTTTGTGGTTGGCGACTCTTTTGACCGGTGCTTGAATAATTTGGATGAGGTGCTAAAGATATGTGAGGATTCTAATTTGGTATTAAATTGGGACAAATGTCACTTATGGTGAAAGATGACACAATGTTGGGCCATGGAATCTCAGAGAAGGGGATAGAGGTTGACCGAGCCAAATTTGAGGTGATAAAAAAGCTTCCTCCACCCATCTCTATCAAGGGTGTGAGACATTTTCTCGGGCATGATGGTTTTATTGGAGGTTTATTAAGGATTTCTCAAAAATTACACATCCTTTGTGCAAGCTGCTCGAAAAGGAATGTAAGTTATATGTTGATGAATCTTGTGTGAAAGAGTTTAGAGAGTTGAAAGAGAAGTTGGTGTCCGTTCCCATTATTTTACTAGATTCGAGTAAGCCATTTGAGGTGATGTGTGATGAAAGTGGGGTTGCACTTTGTGTGGTATTGGGACATAGAAGGGATAAAATCCTTCACCCCATCTACTACGCGAGTAAAGACCTTAATGAAGCCAAAAATAACTACATGGTACTGAATATGAACTTCCAACCGTAGTGTTTGCATTTGAAAATTTTTGCTCCTATTTTCTTGGCACGATGATCATAGTCCATACATACCATTCTGCTTCTAGGTACTTGATGGCGAAGAAGGATCAAAGCCAAGGTTGATCAAATGGGTATTGCTTCTGCAAGAGTTTGATTTTGAGGTGAATGATAGAAAGGGTACTGAGAATCAAGTTGCTGATCACTTCTCCAGATTGGATGATGAAGCTATGCATGAATTAGATGAATAAAGATTAAATTAATTATGCATTCCCTGATGAGCATGTATTGGTTGCTTCTAAGGATCTAATCCCACGGGTGCAGATTTTGCAAACTATCTTGAAAGTGATTTGGTTCCATCAGATTTGACCTTCCACCAGAGAAAAAAGTTCATGCATGATGTGAAAACATTCTTTTTGAATTAGCCTTACTTATACCGGAGTTGTGTTTATGGGATCATTCCATGTTGTGTACCTAAGGTAGAGATGTTCACTATTCTGGAGGCATTTCACTCCCTGCAAGTTGGTGGGCACCATATTGGTATTCGATCTATGCATAAGATCTTGTAGTGTGGGTATTATTAGCCAAAAATGTACCAAGATGCTCATGATCTCGCCAAATCATGCTATCGGTGCCAATGTGATGGAGGAATTTCAAAGAGGCAAGAGCTTACCTTGAATCTCGTTCTGGTGATTGAGCTACTTGATGTATAGGGCATTGACTTCATGGTCCCATTTGTGAGTTCTCATGGGATAAAGTACATTCTTGTAGAGGTTAACTATGTGTTTAAATTGGTGTCAACAATTGGGCTCCCCAACAATGAAGGGAAAAATGTCACTGCATTCATAAAGAAGAACATATTCTCAAGATTTGGTACACCGAGGGCTATCATTAGCGATAGAGACTCACACATTTGTAATAAACTGTTCAAATGGTTGCTGGAGAAATGTGTTGTTCATCACAATGTGGCTACACTTTACCACCCACAGACTAACGACCAAGTAGAGGTGTCCAATTAGGAGATCAAACAGATTTTGGCAAAAATAGTGACCGCTAATAGAACAGATTGGTCAAGGAGGATAGCTGAAGCTCTTTGGGCCTACCGCACTGCATAAAAGACTCCCATAGGAATGTGTCCGTACCAACTTGTATATGGGAAGGTTTATCACTTACCAGTCGAGCTAGAGCACAAGGCAATGTCGTAATGAAACTGAATTTGTATTTGACCGGAGCATCAGAACAAAGGCTAAATGAGTTGAATGTGCTTGATGAGTTTCGCATAAAAGCATATGAAATTTCACCCATCTACAAAGAGAAGATTAAGGAGTACCACGATCAAAGAATTGAAAAGAGAGAATTCATGGTTGGTGATTAGGTGCTTCTAATCAACTCTAGGTTGTACTTATTTCGTGGAAAACTCAAGTCCAAATGGACTGGGCCATTCCTCATTACCAAAGTTTTCCCACATGGAGCGGTTGAGCTAGAGAACAAGGAAGGCTCTAAGTTAATAGTCAATGGACAAAGGATAAAGACGTATCTGGGACATGCGGAGAGCGTTCATGAAGTGGTTGGCGCCTATAATCTTTACAAAGTCTGAGTAATCAAGGGTCTGGCGTCGTGACGTGACGTTAAATCAAGTGCTTCTTGGGAAGCAACCCAAGGTGTATTCTCTAGCCAATGATAGGTTTTGTTTCCTTGTAGCAATAGTAGTAGTTTTGTTTAGTTGTTTTCTTTATTTCATTTTTGTTTGGGTGATAGTGTTGGCTAGAGATTAGTATAGCTTCTGTGTCTAAAAATTGTCAAAAAAACACAAAAAGAATGGTCTAATTGTTGTTACATGTGCAGGAGACTAATTCAAAAATCTGCAGAAAATAGTCTGGAGCAAGGGTTTACGGACCCTATCGACGGACCATCGATTCATCAACAACCCGTCGATGGTGTCCGTAGATCCCATGTATGTAAAAGAAATTCTAAGTCTTAAAGTGATTGATGGTCTCAATATACGGACCTTCGATTGACCACGAACCATCAACGGGGTTTCGTGGATCAAGTCAGCTAGTGATCCGACCCGACCTGGCCTGTAATATTTAAAGCAATCTCTTTCAATTTCCTTTGCTTTTTACATTTTCTTTCAAATTTGATTCCTTAACCATTTCAAACCAACAAATATTCCCTATTTCAAACTCCCCATCTCCCAAAATCGTCCCATCAGATTTCTGAAAATCTCCAAACCTCGCCTCATCCAAATCCTTTCTTCTTCCATTCCAAAGAGTTCGGTGATCGGGTTCGGATGCGTATGCTACTTCTTACAAGTTCCTCATAATCATACCACCTCTAAGAAAGGTACTTCGATTTCACTTAAACTTTGTATTCTCGTTCATAGTTAAATATACGAATCTGGGAGTTGGTCTTGACCTTGGGGCTTAACTAAGTAAATATGCATCATTAAAATCACGTAATTTCTCCTATGGGGATGATAGACAGTGATTGTGTTGCGAATTTAACTGTCTAAAATGTTGTGTATCTAAGTTTGTCTGAAAGTTCTGACTTAGGTTTCCATGTTCTTAATTAATTTGGTTGATAATTTCCCGAAATAGGAACTCTAGGAATGACGAACTAATGCTTAGTGTGTTAAAAAGTATGTTTGAAACTTGTGTATGATAAAATGGGTCACAATATAAACTAAAAGTTGAACAGTTCATAGGCCGAAATTCTGTCATAGGCCCACAGTACGAGGCCCCATCTACGGACCGTCAATCAATCGATGGGGTCCATTAATTGAAACGCCCAGAAAATGAATAAGTTCAAAATAACGGAAGTGGACTATGGTCCGTCAATTGACTGACAGGCCATTCTACAGATCCGTCAATTCAATAAGAGGACCAGATTTTCCCCCATTCTAAATTAATTCTAATTGTCAAATGATGGAAGCGGACCACGGACCATCGATTAATCGAGGGGCCGTTCTATATCTCCGTCGTTCCCATTAGAGAAATCTCTTTTCAACCAAACAGGATCTAAGGACCGTCAGTTTATAGACATCCCATCGATGGTGTCCGTCGATCTGACTCTACAACAATGATCTATATTTTTGATTTTCAAGTTCTTTTCTTCCCATTATTTTTGAGTGTGTCGCTATGCTGCTATGATACTAAAAACTACTTCACATGTACCAATGGCTCCAAAGAAGGACAATGTGTACACCAAGAGGGGAAAATACAAACTTGTCGCTCTGTTTCTTCTGTTCATTAATAGAGACACCAATAATGAGAAAGACCCAGCCTATGCTCCTCCAGGTAGGCACTCTCTATCTGGTGCATCTCGAACCACTAGGGGCACCCCCTTGAAGGTGAACCCCGACGTAGTCATTGCTTCCCAGTCTGAAGAGGAGCAGACACTAACTGGCTCACCAACCAGGGCTGCTTCAATTTTACAGGGCGGCTCAACATGAAGGTTCGATTCTGCTACACCTTCAGTTTCAGGGTCGACCTAAGCTTAAGGGTCCAAATCATCCACTGCCTCCTGTTCCAACTCTCAGGGACCTATTGAGTGAGCGATCATGAAGAAGAAGCCTCGTCTTATAAAACCACTAGTTTTGAGGTGCACCAGCACCCCGACTAGATGACCCCACTCCCGTTGCCGATGAACCAAACCGATGGTACATGGAGGGTAAGTGGAAGGTGTATCAGGATTTGAGGATGCTAATTGAGAAGGGGGTGATGACCCGGTTGGTTACTAAGGAGCGTCAAGTCCTCACAGGGAGTTTGCCCACAGTCGTCGAGGTGCACAGACTATTTAATCTCCACAAATTCAACTAAATAGCTGCGGATTTGGACAGTTATAGAGGGGATTTTCCCGGAGTTCTATGACTCATATGTTGTTACTCTCTAAGGGTCCATCGACAAGTGAGAAAACCTCACCAAACAAGACCCTCTCACCTCTATACTAGTCCAGGCTGCCTGGTGATACGCTCAAACTTACTTTTAAATAAGAAGTAAATCAATCATGTCAAGTAATGAACCCAATTAATGAGGTTGGGATTGTTCCCAGGAGGAAAATAGTTCAGAGTTAACTTTATTCTATTATTGATATTATTTCAATTATTTCCCTAGAAAACAAAAGACAATAAAGGGGGGTTATTTCTAAATTAATGAAAATAATTAAGTAGATTAAAGTAAACAACTAACATATTCAAATCTTGGAGCTTAATCAATTAATAAAAGTAACTAGGGCTTAAGTGTTCCCCACATGTTCCTAACTTGATAATTCTAACTATAATAATTCTTTCTTAGTATCTTGCATGTAAAGTGATAAGTTATGTATCTCTAAATCCTTAGTCCGGCAACTAGAAAATTTCACTCCGCACCTTTGTCCAGCTACGTGTGTTTATATACTAACCCTTACCTTTACCTCATATTAAGCATTGTATTTGATATTTGACTAAGTTATTACCTCGTACCAATCGACACTAGCCTATTAGATAGTGTACACTAAATCTATGTTGATAATTTTTTTCCTATTATCTACCTCCTTGGTCCGGCAAGTAGCTTTAAGGCGAATTCTAATGTTGGCCATCCGTTAAAAATACATCTAAAAGAAAGAATTATCAACACATGCAAGACATTATTCTAGAATTGCAATTTTAGTTAAATTTTACCTCATCATTCATCCATGGTTACCACAACTCTTGTTATGGAGTTTACTTACCCATGGTCATAATCACACTATTCATATATTTAATATAAGAATTCATGCACTTACTTTAATGAGAAAGAATAAAATCAAGAAATTCACTTGATTAATCAACAAAAGCACCAACAATCAATTCCAGAAAAAGTGTAACAATTGCTGAAATTAATCCTTCAATACTTGAACAAGAGAACTAAAGATTATCCAAAAGTCTAACTATCAAAAATTCTGACTGTTGAAAAGTCTAACCACAAAAATGAGGTTTTTCAAACGATTTAAAATAAAAACAAAAACCTAATAAAAGAAGGATTAATTACTGAAAATCTGCCAAAGCTCGTGTGAGTCAACGGACTATCATGGTAACGACGGGCCGTCATGGCCTCAACGAACAGGTATGACAGACCGTTCCAAGCAGGACGGTCCGTCGAGGGTCTCTATTCCATAATACTTTAACTTCATGGAATTTGGGTACTGGGACTACTCTCTGATCATTACGACGAACCAGTCGGACGGACCGTCATAGCTATGACGGTCCGTCGTGGACTTCCGTAATCCCACACTAGGTCAGACTTCCCCATCTTCATTCAGCAGCTTTTGTCTTCACTACGATGCCACCTACTTATCATCACAGGCTCGATGGACTGTCATAAACTCCATAGGTGGTCTCTTCTGCATTTCTTCACTCAAAAACTTCTGTGTTCATCTTTGGACAGATTTCTTGCAAATAAGGAGAAACTTACATAAAAATCAATACAAAAAGTCTTTTTGACACACACTACACTTAAGGAAAAAGCATTTAAAATACTGTGAAACCATGGTACATCACCGGGTTGACATATCGAAGTCTACCATCTGTTGCTTCCTATACGGTCCCACCACCGATTCACACTATATCCGAAACACTTTAGAGTTTGATTACAAGTGGGATATTTTCCAGAGTGGTGAGTTTTAAATGAGTACAGAGAAGCATGAGGAGATTAAGAAATGGTTGGCTCAATATCTTGCGATTGATTATGAGAGGCCAGACTGGTTGATATATCCTCGAGGGATGATCAAGAAGGCTACCCTCACTTTTATGACCATACTTTTCAGGCTATTGGTCGGACACAGGTTATCACACAGGAAGGCTCACAATGTACTTACATGGCACAGGGCAGTGATGGTTGCAGCACTGGTAGCGGGACTAGAGATTAACTTCGCTAAGCTGATGTTGGCGGTGATTCAGAGGGCATATATGACCTCCACCACTTACCCATTTCTATCCTTAATATTTCAGCTGTGCAGGGATGTGGGAGTGACAATTTGGACTTATGAAAGACAATGTCGACAAGCAGGGACAGTGGATATAGGACTCATAAAGGATGAGGCCAATGTAGCGGCACCACACAGAGGGTCCAGGATCAAGTTTCCTCCATTGACCGAGAACTAGGCAAACACGGTAGAGCTAGCACAAAGGGCTTATACTACAATACCAGAGCATGTGGAAACCATTTTGGCCTCGTCCTCACATGCAGTCTGCAGGGCCCATACTTATCTAGATCCACACCACCATCAGCAACATTGGTCTTTCTAGCTCGAGTCCAGAAGTTAGAGGCACAGATCGCTACTCTGCTCCACCACTTTTAGCCTTGGATGTAGAAATCCATCGTTTAGGTAGAGGACTGCATAGAGAAAGGGGTGGCCAAGAAGGAACAACAACATATTCTGGTGGTTCATAAATGCCTTGATGCTTTCGATCTGCGTGTTCTAGCATGACCACCCTCTGCAACTAACCTCACTACTATTTAGGCAGAGCTTAACAACCTGTGACCCGATGTTTATGCCATCTTGAAGATGGGTAGATTGAGACAGAGAATACTCCCACTAAGCTAGCTAAGGCCACCGTTCTAGAGGCCTTGTTCAAGGTCCCTGTTGAGCCACAATTTGAGCAAAAATTTTGTACCAAGAGGCACCACTCCAGCCACACCACTGAGGCAGGTAATGAGGCTTGTGTGAGAAAAAGAGAGAGGATAGAGCTGGAGCGGGCTAGCATGGCATCTTTAGTAGATGAGGAGATACGTCAAATGAGAGAGTTAGAGATGGTTGTTACGAGATCAATTTATGTTCTAGTTAGAGGAGTAGGAGCACTAATGATGGTAAGGAGGCTGATCTAGGCACTACGAAGGTTGGACAAAGTGATGATCCTGCGGGTTCTGGGAAGCTGGACCCACCAGTGTTGAGAGTTCTTTGGCGCTACGCGGCACAGGTTTGCTTCACATACCACCCTATGTCTTTTTGATTTTTTATTGCATTGGGTACAATAGCAATTTTTTTTTTGTTTGGGGGTTGGGTAAATGGAAAGTTAGTGGTAGGGTGAAGTCTTAGTAACCCAACTCACAATCCTCTCTTGGGATTTTCTCGCATGTGTTCTTTTTCCCGAAGAGACAACTTAAATTTCTATTTAACTAGCATGTCTTAGGAAGTACAAGTATAGAAGCATGAAAAACAAAGCATGATGGCAAATAAAAATGATACCTCATCTATTGTTGCGCTTGCATGTATAGGTTAAGATAAGTTGAATGTGTTGGCTCTAAACATAACATAAATAGGCAACCACTGCATGCACTTTAATTAAAACGTAACCTGGAAATGTGATAATTTGATAGTTCAACAGTGTGTCAAGTGTTCAAATAGTACGTGCCTAGCTAGATCTTACCCTGTTAGTCCTGCGAAGAGAATCAACTCTAGAAATTAAGAAGTGATCATAGGCCTTTGTTCGAAATAGCCAATATCTAGCCTAAAAGAAGTTTACCAAATGAAATAAATGTCCCTTTTTTAGCAAAATATGTTGTCTCTAATAGACAATTTTTTTATTATTCACCAACTCACCTTTCAAGGGTGTAATGTTTTGGCCCGGTCCCTCCTTGGATATGTACACCTCGACTTAGGCCAAAATCCTAAGTTGAGGGTGGCAAATGCAGAAAGTAACCTCGTCTTGGCCCTGACCCGACTTCGGGTATTGTGTACCTCAACACATGGAAAACATGAGTTGAAAGTGGCTATTATGAGTGAGGACCCAAAAATGGGTATGAAAAGAGTTGGATGTTTAAAAGAAAATCTTCAGTGAGTGAAAGATGTGACTTGTTGAAAAATGAAATAATAAGTGGAAAAAGAAAAAAAATATCAAAGAGAAGTTTTCTTAAAAAAAATATGCAAAAGAAAAGTGAAAGCCACATTTAAAGGAAAAGGGAAATAAGGCAAAGAAGAGAAGAGAAGAGAAAAAGGGGGTTAAAAGCACTAAAGAGATAGGAAGCTTAGAGGTAATGTTTCGGAGGGAAGAAAAGCACTAAAAATTTAGATAGGAAGCTTAGAGGTAATGTTTCGGAGGGAAGAAAAGCACTAAAAATTTACCCAAATGTACCTCACTTGACCCTGAGCCTATGTTACAAGCCAAGAAAGTCCTTCCATGATCCTAGAATCTAGCGTGGCAAACCTAAGCAGCGAAAATAAGGGCAAGCCTATGGCGTATAGTACTAATTGTATTTGAACTTGTTCTTGAATGGAAGAGTTGAAACAAATATCCTTGTACCCAAAATGAGAAATCACTGTGTGAAAATAAGGATCTCTTTTAAAGTGAGGGTACTAGATGTGCTATGAGGAAGTTGGTACCGTGGTGAGAGCAAAAAACAGCGGAAGAGTCTGTTGCATGGTGAATTTGTGTCATGATGTGATCCGCATGAGTTAGCTTGTCGATCTTGAGAGCGTAAACCTGCACTCAATCAAAAAAGAGTCTGGATTTATATTCATGTGATTGCTAGAGCTTAAAAATGTATACTCATGTGTGAGTGTTGTTTAGGGTCATTTTATGTTGCTTGAGGACAAAAAATGAATTCAAGTTGGGGGTGTTGATATTTCATGATTTCACAGCATTTCTAATGCATTTTACTTAAAAGTTGTGTGTGTCTTAAGTCATTTTATAGTTATTTTAACAAGTTTTGTGTCTTGTTTTGCAGGAAAGATGTTCAGGTGGCAATAAAAGAAAACAACTAAGAATAGTGAAGAGCAGACCTACAGAGGAAATCCTCGGACTGTAGGTGGTGACTGTAGATGAACAACTCATGACATTGAAGGGAAATCAAGGAAGTCTTACCAACTGTGGCACCTCGAAATACAATGACGGTCTGTCGATTGATCGATGGACCATACTGGTGAACCATCATTTAGTTTAGAGAAGGTGCCAATACCTGATTTCGGAATATTCTAAGTATGGACATAGTGAGGAGCATCAATGGCCCGTAGGTGGATCGACAGACCGTGTTGTTGGTCCATAGTTTGATTTAGAGAGGGGGCAATCCCAGGAGAAAACAATATTCTAAATCTCTAATTATAGAAGAAGTGACGGTCTGCCAGTTGGTCCCTCAATTGATGTCGCGTTACCTAAACAAACTTCCCTTATTTTAATTTCTTTTCTATTAGGGCTTTGTTTTCTATATAGGGTATTAAAACCTCGTTTTGGGAGTTAGCTACTATCGGTTTTTTTGCTACTTTGTGTATTGGAGATTGGTTTTTACAACATCAAAAATTAATTGATTTCCAAATTTTGGTATAAAGAGTTTTTCTTACAATTTCAAGTTGGATTTCTTTGTTAATTCTTCTTTTTC
Organism: Solanum lycopersicum; assembly: GCF_036512215.1. Classification (NCBI taxonomy): domain Eukaryota; kingdom Viridiplantae; phylum Streptophyta; class Magnoliopsida; order Solanales; family Solanaceae; genus Solanum; species Solanum lycopersicum. The sequence goes on along the minus strand of NC_090800.1, from coordinate 34,077,237 downwards.
AATAAGTTCATGATTTATTCGTCTAAAACTATGAATTGTGATATTGCTAGCATGGGTAAATAAATCCACAACCAGGTTCGTAAGAGCCATGTGCAATCATCAAAGTAATCCTAGTAATTAATAAATCCTTGAATAGTGTTGTTGCATGCATTGATAATTCTTTCGTCTAGAAGTATTTTTAACAGTGGCCAACGTTAGAACTCGCCTTGTTTCTACTTTCCAGACCAAGGAGGTAGTAATAGGAAAATAACTATCAACATAGATTTAGTGTCATACTATCTAATAGGCTAGTGTCAACTGGTGCGAAGTTAAATTCGTTGTTTATCCTCAAGAGACACACTATGACTCACTACAAAATCATTGTACAAGAGTATCCATATCAATCATTTGCCTATCACTCCCCATCATTCTCTTCATGTTTATGCATGTTGTCACTATTAGGCTTGAATTATGTGGAATCATACCATGACACAGACTCACCACGCACTGACACCTATCCTCTTTAATTTCTCACCGAGGTGCTAATATTTCTGATATTGCACCTAGTGTCCTCACTTAAAAAGAACATCCTCTTTTTTCAACAATGATTTCAGCTTGAGTATAAGGATTACTTTTCAACACTCACTCTCAAAAAAAATTCACAACTCATTCATACATATAGTCATAAGCTTGCCCTTATTTTCACGGCTTCATGTTCGCCATACAACTCTTAGGATCATGATAGGACTTTCTTAGCTTCTAACATAGGCTCAGGATCATGTAGGGTATATTTAGGTATACTTTAGTGACTTGTTTCCCTCCTTTACATATCGTTTAAGCATCCTACCTTTCCATCTTTTTATTCCGCCCTTTTTCTTATATTCGTTCGCCTTGCTATTTTCCCTTCTTTCTTCATTTGTGTAAGTGACTCTTTTCTTTTCTTGTTTGTATTTATTATATTTTTTTGTTTCACTTTTGTTTCAACTGGTTCTTGAGTCACTTTACTTTTGTTCTTTCTCTCTTTGTTCTTTCAACCCTACTTTCTAGAGCATTCCTCATAATAGCCACCCTCAACTCATGGCTTTGCCATGAGTCAAAGTACACAATACCCAAAGTTGGGTCAGGGCCACGAAAAGGTTGTGTACTGCATTAGCCACCCTCAACTTATACTTTTGGCATAAGTTGATGTTCACATGTCCAAGGAGGGACCAGGGCCAACACATTATTCCCAGAAAAGATCAGTTGGGGTGAAAAAGAAAGGTCTATTTTAAACTCAAATTATTTGGATCAAAGAGGGATTAATTTCATTGGTTTTTTTTATTTAGGCTAAAAATTGACTATATTGAACAAGGGCCTATAATCCTATCCTAATTGTCTATTACAACTTACTTTTAGCAGGACTAACCAGGCAAGTTCTAGCTTAGTAGAAATAGTGGACTATTCAAATTTTCCTAACACTCACTTGACATCTCATTACTCTACCAGATTATCAGACACCTAGTTCAAGTCTTAGACTTAGGGTCATGCAGTGGTGTATCTCTATGTCATGATTAGAGCCACACATTTATCAATTACTGTGCCTAGCCATGCATCATTTTCGTTACATCAAGATATTATTTTTGTTTTAGACATCATGCTTCAGAGTTCTACTATGTATACAAGATATAGAAATACCGGTTCAACAATAAAAATAATCAGTCCCTTGGGGGAAAAGAACACAGGAAAGAAAACCCCAAAAGAGAATTGTGAATTGGGATACTCAGACTTCACCCTAGTACTCACTTTCCATTTACCCCACCCTCAACAAAAAGATATGCAATTGTCCCCAATGTATAAAAACTAAAATACGAGAGTAGTAGGTGAAGCAAAGCGCCGGCGATCAACAAGCTGGTGGGTCTGGTTATTCGGAACCCACTACCTATGTAGTCTGGACACCCTCAGTAGTGTCCTCATCAGCAACACCGCTATCATTAGTGCCTCCCGCTGTCTCCACATTTTTGGAACTAGATGCTACAGCAGCTAACTCTACAACCCTAATCTGACATGCCTCCTCATCAGCAATCGAGACTCTCCCCGCAGCCTCTATCTCATAGCTTTCTTTCTTCCTTGCCCTAGACTTATCCTCCTCACGACCCCTACGCCTCCTGACATGCTCTCGAGGGGGAGGTGGTGGAATCTCATAAGTGGCGAATAACGCAGCCAACATTGTGTCCTAAGCAGGCTCTGCAGAAGGGGCCTCAGACTCAGGCACCCTAGCCTCAAAAATCATATCAATATCTGCTCGTAGACTCTCAACCGAGCCTGAAGGGTCGACACGTCTACCAGAGGGTCTGTCCGGGCTAGCACCTGCAACTCAAAAGCGTCTAGGTGATGATGAACCTCAGCGATCTTCCGCTCTGTATGATGTGCCATCTTATGCTCCATGCGCTCCTCCGCCTCAGCAATAGACCTCTTTATCCAAGGATGGATGTGACGCAGAAGTGTGGCCATCTGAGCTTCTAATTTATGGACCCTAGCAAGCGAGAAAAAAGCGGGGAAAGAGGCTGAGCGAGAGGGGAAGTGCTTCTACCCGGGATAGACTTCACCAGGGTAGTTTAAGTGGTTGCTGAATCTGCGTAGCCGTTCGAGCATGCGCTACAGTATCAGCCAAATTCTCACCAAATGGAGGAACCTCTGGATGGGTCCCTCTGCGTGGAGCCAACTTAGTGGCCTCATCCCTGATGAGGCCTATAACAACAGTCCCCTTTAGAGTCTTGAGCTTATCAATATGACAGATGGGCACACCTACGGACCTGCATAAGGAAAATATCATGCACGGAAAAGTGTAAGTAGTGGTGACCCTGAAAGCCCTCTCGTGCATGACCACCTGTAGAATCAAATCAAACGCAACCTCAAACACGGCTATTATCGCTGCCATAAGAACTGTGCGATCCCATGTAACTATATTATCTACAATCATGGGGGAGAGGCAGTGGCGGACAATCAAACAAAAAAACACAGCCGTGAAGGTCAAGTTAGCCTTCCTGATGGCTCCCTTTGGCTCCATTACCTAATTGGCACCCTCTCCATCAATAGATAAGTGCAGGGTCATCCACCTCTTGGTGGTCTCTCTCAGCGATGGATTATGCAAGAATTGGCCATCGTTAAAAATTTGCCATCGGTAGTCAAACTTGGCAGAGAGAGGGGTCCTGGTGGCATCAACATCCTCGCCGAACAGATACCGACGGATGGCTGGCAGGAAGATGTCAAACTATATGTCGCGTACTCTAACGTGCTCAAGTGGGTCCTGTTTGACCAGGGCAGACCGTCTATCGATCTGTGATCAGAGAGTAGCCACATAAGAGGCGTAAAACTCTCGGACCAACTCCTCAAGGTAGTGGCCCAAAGAATGAGCTGCCCACTCTAGCCGGTGTCTTGTGAAGAGATTGTGGATATCTGGCATGGTGGGGATACTTCCTGTGAGGACCCACCTCTCTAGTGTAGGGGTCCGTGTCATGAAGCCTTTATCATTTAGAAACTTGGCGTCTGAATACACTTGGTATTTCCCTTCGACACACCACTGGTTGGGCTGGTCGACAATTGGGCCAGAGCACCATTCGGTGAGCCTGGAGTAGAATCAGGACTGTCAGCCTCAACAGAAGAGGCAAACTGTGCGGTCGTGGAAGGTGCAAGGACTTTTGCGGACCTGGAGGCTTCCTCCAACCATGAACCTCCTAAGGAACCAAACGCTCCTTCTTGGTGGGTAGATGACCCAGAAGGTGTACCGGTCAGTATGCGATCCTCATCAGACTAGGAGGCGGTGACTACGCCGGACGCCACTTTTTTGGGTGTAGCTATGGGTGCACGTGAAGCTCATGTTGGAGTGGCAGTGCCTGGGGGCACGTACTTGGGATCATGCTCATCATCAGAGCCTATAACCAGTCGTGCAGACAGGGCGACAGATTTTGAATGCCCACGTGCATAAACTCGATCTTGTTTCGCTGCCATTTAGAGATAGTACCTTTAAAGAATCATTATTAGTACTAGAAGGAGCAAACAAGCAAGCAAAAAAGAGACAAAATACACATAAGAGTACAGATGTAATGACATCTCTGTAGTAGCAGTAAACCACGAAGGACCAGGTTACGGCTCATCGTGAGTATGACGGACCGTCATAGGGTCCGTAATTTCTTACTTAACGATGTTTATTTGGAGAACCCAAAAAGAAAGTCTCTAACAGTTATGACGGATAAGTAGGACGGACCGTTGTGATAATGACAGTCTGTCGTTGATGTCGTCGTGGGGCACTTAGAAAAAGTATGGAGACCCTTAGGAGAGGGGTCTCTTACCATCATGACAGTTATGCAGGACGGACCGTCAAGGGTACGACGATCCATCTTAGATGTCCATTAGTGGACACTTACTTAGGAAAATATGGAGACCTTTAGGACAAGGGTATCTGACCGTCATGATGGTTGTGCAGGACGGACCGTCGTGGTAATGAAGGTCCATCGCAAATGTCCTTTAGAGGACACTTATAAAAAGTTGGAGACTCTTAGGACTAGGGTGTCTGACAATCATGACGGTTGTGCAGGACAGACCGTCGTAGATGTCCGTCAGAGGACACTTAGAAAAAGTTGGAGACCCTTAGCACTAGGGTCTCTAACAGCCATGAAGGTTGTGCAGGACGGACCGTCGTGTTAATGACGGTCCATCGTAGATCTCCGTCAGAGGACACTTAGATAAAATTAATAGTGGGGTGTTGGAACAGACCTTATGACGGTCCATCGTGGGTACAACGTTCCATCGTTGGGGTCTCATTCTGTCATTCAGTGATAGAACTGAGAATGCCACAATCATCCCCTATGACTCAAACGGAATACTCGATGGTAAGCAACATGTTTCTAACCCAAATACCTAGCAAACTAGCAATATGAAAACACCAATTTCTCGAGTTTTAACAAGGCATTCGAGGGACTCTCAACCTAGGTATGAAAAAATTTGATCAAAGAACAAAGACCCACGAAAAAGAATAGGCTAATAGTAATGGTAAAACAAAAATGCAATGTAATTAGGTAGACATCAGAGACACATACCTGAGAAGATGAGGAAAAATAAGCAAGTGAGGCACTTGGTTATCAAGAGCAGAACCACAGCAGCAAACTCCGACTAGTAGAAAGGAGATTTTGGGAATTCGGGATTTGGGGAATTGATGTGGAGCAGTTGACAGAGAAGAGGATGAGAAGGTAGGAAGTTGGAAAGGGGGGAATGGGAGAAAGATGGAAACAAATGGTTGAAATGAAGGGGTGGGGGTTTTTAAAGTTTGAAAATTTTTAAAATTTTCCAGCCGGGTCGGGTCGGGTTGTTGGTTAATGATGCAACGAGTCCCCGACGACAGTCCATCTCATATGCGACGGTCCGTCATGGGTTCTGTCGTGGGTACCCTACTTTTGAAAATAAATGAAAAACTTACCTGGCACGACAAATTCATACGATGGTCCGTCGCAAGCGTGACGGTCCGTCGATGTATCTGTCAGTGAATTTTGCGAAGTGATTTTCTGCAGAATTTCTTGGTGATGTGCTACCTTAATATTTAAAACCCATTAGTAGAAAATGCTACCATTACTAGAAAGAAAATTATAATATTGGGTTGCCTCCCAACCAGCACCTGATTTAACATCGCGGCACGATTTAAGACATTTGATTACTCAGACTTCATCAAGATTGTATATCTCCATCACTTCATTCGTCAATTCAGCATGCCCAAAATAAATATTTATTCATTTTCCATTCACCTTGAAACGCATACCCCCCTTGGTTTCCAACTCAACTGCTCCATGAGGTAATAGTTGGGTAATCAGGTAAGGGCCAGTCTATTTGGACTTGAGCTTGCCCGGAAACAAGCGCAACCTAAAATTGTATAATAGCACCAAATCCACAACCATAAACTCTCTTTTTTCAATTTTTAGGTCATGCTACATCTTCATGTTTTCTTTGTAGGATAAAGCAGATACCGATTGGAGCTCACCAGTCATCCTTATGGACCTACAAATGTCGAAGGTCACTTCTTCATTCTTCAACCAAAATTTCATCTGCCCATTTTTCAAATCAACTAAGGCTCTACCCATAGCAAGGAATGGCCTCCCAAGAATAATAGGCACTTTAAAATCGACTTTACAATCAAGAATAACAAAATTTGCCGGAAATATGAACGACTCCACTTTTACTAGCACATCGTGGAATATCCCTACATGCCTTTGTACTGTTCGATCGCCATCAGTAGCCGCATCGCAGTGGGATTTGGATCACCCAAAACCAACTTCTTGTAAATCGAGAGAGGCATGATATTTATGCTTGCCCCTAGATCACATAATGCTTTCGCAAAATGTAATAACCTAACTGTACAAGGGATAGTGAATGCACTCGGATCTTCTTTCTTTTGTACTAGAGATCTTATAGCAATAGCACTACAATGTTGCATTCTATCATCATCCTCAAAAGTGACTGATCTTTTCTTTGTAACCAGATATTTCATAAACTTGGCATAACCGGACATTTGTTCTAGAGCTTCTACGAAAGGGACATTGATAGAAAGTTGCTTCAATATTGTTATAAAATGCCAATATTTACCATCCTTAGTCTTTTTCAGTAATCATTGAGGAAAGGGGGGGGATCTAGGTATGGGAGTTACCTTTTTAGGCACCTCAGCATCTTTTCCAGTGTTATCTTCTACTTCACCACTAACCTCTACCACTTTATGATTATCTTTTATCACCTTTTACTCATTAGACGAAATTAGTGGGTCAATGGTGTGCTTACCACCCCTAGTAGTGATTGACATACAGTGTCCATATTTTTTTTGATTTTGGGCAGCGTTGCTACGAAGAGTGCCTGATTGCCGTGTGTTCACAATCGCAGATAATTGGGCCATTTACAACTCAAGCTGCTTAATCGATATTGGATGTGGATCGACTTTATGCCCAATACCTGCTAAATCACTCCTTAACTCATTAATGTTCTCACACTAGCATCGAACCTCCTAATCATTTTGTGCAACATATCCGCAACTAGCGCCATACTACCTCCACCATCCGTAGGAGTAAATTCACGATTTTGAGGAGGGACATAGGGCCCATTCTTATCATTTCTGTGACCATAGTTACCTCTGTTAAAGTTGTTATCGCGATTGTAATTTACATCTCTGACATAATGACCCTCACAGTTATAGTTACCATAGATCCGACCTTGGTTTCCTTGACCCTAGCGCCAATTCTCCTGATTTGAGCTTTGGGCACTCGTTCGAAATCCTCCACCCCTCCCTGTCTACTCATTTAGCGCATAGAAATCCTTCACATAATAACATTCATCATTTGGTGGTGGTGGTTTAGACAAGTAGATAACTGCATTTATCTTTTCTGCACCCCTAGTGACATGTTTTAATACCAACCCAAGCTCAGTTCTCATCTGAGCCATCTCATCCCAAATCTCATCTGTGGCTGGGTTGTGTGTGGATTGCACTGCGAAGGTATTTCTTCCAGTATGTGACTTCCTAGTACTCCAACATTTATTATTCCGGGAGATTTTCTCTAACTTTTTGGCAAGGTCGGCATAAGGACACTCCACATCAGAACCACCCTCTATAGTATCCAACACCGCTTTGTTATTATCATCATGTCCCTGATAGAAGTATTCCTTCACTGACTCATCATCTATGTGGTGATTGGGGACACTTCTAAAAAATGAAGTGAATCTATCCCAAGAACTGCTAACTGACTCTCTTGGAGACCGGGTAGTAACGTGCTAAAAACGTCCCTTATTTGGTTCCAAGTGAAAATTGAGTTATAAGGGCGCTTAGTGAACCAAATAGCAGCCTCTCCAGTGAGAGAGGAAATACTCTTAGCTCTATTACAGCAAAATCCAAATCAAAATCAAGCCTCCCTACACATCTTTTACACACTCTGTTAACCTTAGCTATATGGACATGTGGGTCCTCAGAAGGTAGACCTGAAAACAAACCTCTAGCACTAAGCAGTTGCATAAGACTATTAGTTACCACAAAGGTGTGACCTTGTGGTAGAGGGGGCAACACAAGAGGCCCATCAGAGTTGCAATATTATCATAACCTCTGTAGTATTCTTGACAGCGTGTAGCGGGATTTTGTCCCCTTTGATGATTTTCACCAGGATCATCGGGTAATAACTGACCATGAACATCAACTTGAGCTGAGATGTTCTGGTTTGGATCATCATCATTAATACCCAAGTTTCAATTTATATTGCATAGTGTATGCTCTAATTCTTGGTCGTAGGGAAACAAGGGTTCTCTTTCTCTCCATGTATTTGGCATACAAGGAAGATAGTTCTACTGTAATAAAAAACAATAGAAAAGTAAAACTAAGAAAATATTGACTAAACTTTAGTAATTAGTTTAAGTTAATCTAAAAGCTACTTTCCCGGGCAACGGCGCCAAAATTTGATACGCTCAAACTTAATTCTCAAAATAGGAAGTAAAGCGGTCGTATCAAGTAAAGAATCGAATTAATGAGATTGGGATCGTTTCTACGAGAAAAATAGTTCAGACTTAACTTTATTCTATTATTACTATTGTTTAGTCTATTATTTCCCTAGAACACAAAAGATAATAAAGGGGTTTTTAATTTCTAAATTAATGAAAATAATTAACTAAATTAAAGTAAACAACTAACAGATTCAATTCTTGGAGCTTAATCAATTAATAAAAGTAACTAGGGCTTAAGTGTTCCCTACAGGTTCCTTACTTGATAATTCTAACTATAACAATTCTTTCCTACTACCTTTCATGTAAAGTGATAAGTTATATATCTCTAAATCCTTGGTGCGGCATCTAGGAAATTTCACTCCGCACCTTGGTCCGGCTACGTGTGTTCCTATACTAACCCTTACCTTTACCTCATATTAAGCATTGTATTCGATATTTGACGAAGTTATTACCTCGTACCAATTGACACTATCATATTAGATAGTGTACCCTAAATCTATGTTGATACTTCTTTTCCTATTATCTACCTCCTTGGTCCAGCAAGTAGCATTAAGGCGAGTTCTAGCGTAGGCCATCCGTTTAAAAGACGTCTAAACGAAAGAATTATCAATGCATGCATGACACTATTCTAGAATCGTTATTTTAGTTGGATTTTACCTCATTATTCACCCATGGTTCCCACAATCCTAGTTATGGAGTTTACTTACCCATGGTCATAATCACACTATTCATATATTTAATATAAGAATTCATGCATTTACATTAACGAGAAATAATAAAATCGAGAAATTCAGTTGACTAATCAACAAAAACACCAATCAATTCCAGAAAAAGTGTAACAATTGCTGAAATTAATCCTTCAATACTTGAACAAGATAACTAAAGAATATCTAAAAGGCTAACTATCAAAAAGTCTAACCCGAGAAACGAGGTTTTTCAAACTATTTATGATAAAAACAAAAACCTAATAAAGTAAGGATTTAATTACTGAAAATCTGTCAAAGCGCGTCTGAGTCGACGGACCGTCGTGGTCACGACGGGCTGTCATGGCCTCCGTCGTCCCATACTTCAAAAATTCTTCTACTACTTTCTTCATTACCCTCAACGAATAGGTATGACGGAACATTCCAAACATGACGATCCGTCGAGGGTCTCTGTTCCATAATACTTTAACTCTTGGAATTTTTGTACTGGACTACTCTCTGATCATTACGACGAACCATCAGGACGAATCGTCGTAGATATGATGGTCCGTCGTGGACTTCCGTAATCCCACACTAGGTCAGACTTCCCCATCTTCCTTCAGAAGCTTCTCTCCTCACTACGATTCCACCTACGGACCGTCACAGGCTCGACGGACCGTCATAAGCTCTGTAGGTGGTCTATTCTGCATTTTTTCGCTCCAATACTTCCGTGTTCATCTTTAGACATATTTCCTGTAAATAAGGAGAAACTTACATAAAAATCAATACAAAAATTCTTTTGGACACAAACTAAACTTAAGGAAAAAGCATTAAAAATACCGTGAAATCACGGTACATCACCAGGTTAACATATCGGAGTCCATCATTTGCTGCTTCCTATACAGTCCCACCACCGGTTCACACTGGACCCGAAATATTTCAGAGTTTGATTAAAAGTGGGATATTGTCCAGAGTGGTGAGTTTCAGAGGAGTACAGAAAAGCATGAGGTGATTAAGGAATGGCTGGTTCAATATCTTGAGACTGATGGTGAGAGGCCAGACTGGTTGATAGATCCTCGAGGGCTGATCAAGAAGGCTACCCTCACTTTTATGACCATACTTTTCAGGCTATTGGTCCGAACACAGGGTATCACACACTGAGGCTCACAATGTACTTACATGGCACGGGGCAGTGATGGTTGCAGTACTAGTAGCAGGACTACAGATTAACTTCGCCAAGCTGATATTGGCAGTGATACAGAGGTCATTTAAGACCGCCACCACTTACCCATTTCAATGCTTAATCTTTCAAACGTGCAGGGATGCGGGAGTGACAATTTGGCACTATGATAGACACTGTCGACCAGCAGGAACAGTGGATATAGGCCTCATAAAGGATGAGGCCAATGTAGCGGTACCACACAGAGGGTCCAGGATAAAGGTTCCTCCATTGAGCGAGAACTTGAAAGACACGGTAGAGCTAGCCCAAAGGGATGATACTATAGTACCAGAGCATGTGGATCCCAATTGGGCCTCATCCTGACATGCAATCTGCAGGGCCCCAACTCATCTAGATCCACGCCACCATCTGCAGCATTAATCTTTCTAGCTCGAATCAAGAATTTAGAGGCACAGGTCGCTACTCTGCTCCACCACTTTCAGCCTTGGATGCAGAAATCCATCATTGAGGTAGAGGACCGCATAGAGAAGGTGGTAGCCAAGCAGGAACAACATCATATTCAGGTGGTTCATAAATGCCTTGATACTTTCGATCTACGTGTTCTAGCACGGCCAACCACTGCAACTAACCTCACTATTATTTAGGTAGAGCTTTCCAGCCTGTGAGCCGATGTTTATTCCATCCTGGAGATGCGGAGACTGAGTCATAGAATACTCCCACTAAGCTATCTAAGGACACGGTTCTAGAGGCCTCGTTCAAGGTCCCTGTTGAGACACAATTTGAAGAACAATTTTTTACCAAGAGGCACCACTCCAGCCACACCACTGAGGCTGGTGATGAGGCTTGTGCGAGAAAGAGAGAAAGGATAGAGCTGGAGCGAGCTAGCAAGGCATCTTTAGAAGATGAGGAGATACATCAAATGAGAGAGTTAGAGATGGTAGTTGGGGCATCCATTTCTGTTCTAGTGAGCGGAGAATGGTGCCCTACTTATGGTGCAGAGGCTGATTCGGTCACTACTTAGGGTGGCCCAAGTGATGATCCTGCGGGTTATGGGAAACTGGACCCACCAGTTGTTGAGAGTTCTTCGTCACTACGCGCCATAGGTTTGCTTCACATACCACCCTATGTATTTTTGATTTTTTATGCATTGGGGACACTTGCAAAAAAAAATTGTTGGGTGTTGGGTAAATGGAAAGTGAGTGGTAGGGTGAAGTCTTAGTAACCCAACTCACAATCTTCTCTTGGGATTTTCTTACCTATGTTCTTTTTACCCAAGAGACTACTTAAATTTCTGTTTAACTAACATGTCATAGGAAGTACAAGTATAGAAGCATCAAAAATAAAGCCTGATGGCAAATAAAAATGATACCTCATCTATTGTTGTGCTTTCATGTATAGGTTAAGATAAGTTGAATGTGTTGGCTCTAATTGTTACATTAATAGGCACCCACTGCATGAACTTCAATTAAAACCTAACTTGGAAATGTGATAATTTGATGATTCAACGGTGTGTCAAAAGACTGTGAGGAGATTCGAGTGTTCAAATAGTTGGTGCCTATCTATATCTTACCCTGTTAGTCCTGCGATGAAAATCAACTCTAGAAATTAGGAAGTGATCGTATGCCGTTGTTCGAAATAGCCAATATCTAGCCTAAAAGAAGTTTACCAAATGAAATAATTGTCCCTTTTTTAGCCAAATATGGTGAGTCTCTAATAGAAAATTTTATTATTATTCACCAACTCGCCTTTCAAAGGTCTAATGTTTTGGCACGGTCCCTCCTTTGATATGTACACCTCGACTTAGGCCAAAATCCTAAGTTGATGGTGGCTAATGCAAAAATTAAATTCGTCTTGTCCCTGACCCGACTTCGGATATTGTGTACCTCAATACATGGTAAAACATGAGTTGAAAGTGGCTATTATGAGTGAGGAACCCAAAATTGGTATGAAAAGAGTTGGATGTTGAAAAGAAAATCTTAAGTGAGTGAAAGATGTGACTTGTCGAAAAATGAATTAATAAGTGGAAAAAGAAAAAAATATCAAAGAAAAGTTTTCTGGAAAAATAAGATGCAAAAGAAAAGTGAAAGTCACATATAAAAGAAAAGGGAAATAAGGCAAAGAAAAGAAGAGTAGAGAAATAGGGGGTTAAAAGCACTAAAAAGAGGTAGTAAGCTTAGAGGTAATGTTAAGGAGGGAAGAAAGTCACTAAAAATTTACCCAAATGTACCTCACCTGACCCTGAGCCTATGTTACAAGCCAAGAAAGTCCTACCATGATCCTAGAATCTAGTGTGGCAAACCTAAGCAGTGAAAATAAAGGCAAGCCTATGGCGTATAGTACTAATTGTATTTGAACTTGTTCCTGAGTGAAAGAGTTGAAACAAATATCCTTGTACCAAAAATGCATAATCACTGTGTGAAAAATAAGGATTTCTTTTGAAGTGAGGGTACTAGTTGTGCTATGAAGAAGTTTGTACCGTGGTGAGAGGAAAAAAGTGGAAGAGTCTGTTTCATGGTTAATTTGTGTCATGATGTCATCCGCATGAGTTAGTTTGTCGATCCTGAGAGCGTAAACCTGCACTTAATCAAGAAAGGGTCAGGATTTATATATATGTGATTGCTAGAGCTTAAAAATGTATACTCATGTATGAGTGTCGTTTAGGGTCATTTTGTGTCGCTTGAAGACAAAAATTAAATTTAAGTTGAGGGTGTTGATATGTCGTGATTTCACATCATTTCTAATGTATTTTACTTAAAAGTTGTGTGCGTCTAAAGTCGTTTTGTAGTTATTTTAACAAGTTTTGTGTCTTGTTTTGCAGGAAAGATGTTCAGGTGGCAATAAAAGAGAACAAAAAAAAATAGTGCAGAACAGACCTACAGAGACAATCGACGGACTGTAGGTAGTGACCGTAGATGAACAGCTTGCGACATTAAAGGAAAATCACAGAAGGATCCAGTACCTGATTTCAGAAGATTCTAAGTATGGACCTAGGGAGGATCATCAATGGCCCGTACGTGGATTTATGGACCGTGTTGTTGGTCCATCGTTTGATTTAGAGAGGGTGCAATCCCAGGAGAAAAAAATATTCTAAATCTCGCACGACAGAAGCAGTGACGGTCTGTCAGTTGGTCCGTCGATTGATGTCGCGTTACCTGAACAAACTTCCCTTATTTTAATTCCTTTTCTATAAGGGCTTTGTTTTCTATATAGAGTATTAAAACCTCGTTTTGGGGGTTAGATACTATTGATTTTTTTCTAGTTTGTGTATTGGAGATTAGTTTTTACAACATTAGAAATTAATTGACTTCCAGATTTTGGTTTAAAGAGTTTTTCTTGCAATTTCAAGTTGGAAATCTGGGTAAATTCTTCTTTTTCAGCAAGTTCATGATTGCTTCATCTAAAACTATGAGTTGTGATTATGCAAGCATGGGTAACTAAATCCACAACTAGGGTTGTGGGAACCATGTTCAATTAACAAAGTAATCCTAGTAATTAAGAAATTCTTGAATAGTGTTATTGCATGCATTGATAATTCTTTCGTTTAGAAGTATTTTTAATAGTGGCCAATGTTAGAACTCGCCTTGTTGCTACTTGTCAGACCAAGGAGGTAGTAATATGAGAATAATTATCAACATAGATTTAGTGTCATTCTATCTAATAGGCTAGTGTCGATTGGTGTGAAGTAATACTAAGTCATACATCGATTATGATGTCTAATATGAGGTAATGGAAATGGTTAGTAAATCATACACACATAGCCGGACCAATGTACGGGGTGAAATTCTATAGAGGCCGGACAAAGGATTTAGAGATATCTAACTTAACATTTTGCATGTAATACACTAGGAAATGATTGCTATTGGTAGGAATATTGTGGTAAGAACCTCTAGGAAACACATATACCCTAGTTACTCTCTCATCTTGTTAATACCAACGTTTATTTTTGTTCAAATGTTATGCTATTAATGAAATTTATTTCACAACCCCCCCCCCCCCCCCCCGTACTTACTTGCTTTGAAAGACATTGACTAAATAGATATAACCGTGAATTAAAATTAAGTCTAAACCATTTTCCTCGTGGGATCGACCTGAACCTACTAGTTGGGTACTTGATAACGATCATTTATGCTTCATTAGGGAGATATAATTTGAGTGTATCATCAACTAAGTTAAAGGAATTAAATACATATTTGTACTAAACACAAATTTTAGGTTTATATTTATACATAGTTATATAATTATTTCTGAAAAACTATCAAACCTATTTAGAGAAAAGATTTAATATACTTTCAGATTTTTCAAAATCAATTTTTTCATTTGAAATTAAAGAACCTCGATAATTAACACGAATTTCATAGGGTTAAAATTGGGTACCAACACTTGTGATGACTCTAAAAATACAGTCACCTTATTTAAAAGTATCTACAATTTCTTAGTGTATTTTTTGTTTAATTATATATAACAATATTAGAGTGTATATAAACATCTTTTATATAATATTATGCATCTATATAAAAGTGTATTTATTTGTACATATAGTGTATAATGTTGGATACGTTCAAAAGACAATACGACTGTAGATTAAAAATATGGTCTTTGTAGATGTAGTTATTTTATTAGATTGTAATTTTTTATAAAATGTCTCTAAGCATATTCAGAAAGATTGTGTCATTTTTTTAATAAAATGATTTAGGAGAATTAAAAATTATTACAAAATTAAACTTTCGACTTGGTTTAAAAAAATCTAATAATTTGTTCGTTTAGAGTAAATTGATTTAAAAAATATTGATAGTCATAACAATAGTTCTTTATCATATTATATTTAAAAGGTTAGTGGGTTAATATGTTTCATTTGTGGTTTCATTTTGAAGTTTAGTTCAAACATATTATGAAGTAATAGAAATGCATGAAATATTTTACATATTTGGAATGTCTGAGTTTGTAAGTCCATGGTATCTCTGTAAAAGTGCTATACGTATGTGGAATCACTACTAAAAATGTTCGCATATTAGATAGTAACAAATAAATCGACTTAGTCTGTACAATTTACGAATCACAAAATTGATATACACGCACAAAAATTAGCACCAAGACTTGAGAAATTATTTTTCTATTGTATTTATCGGTGAAAGTGTATAAAATTAAAAATGAAAGGTTTTAAACCAACAAATATCTGTAATGGAGTGGTAGAATAGTGTCCATTCATGATACTTATTCTTTAGATTGTATTACTTGAATGATGCATTTTCTCATAGCATAATCTAAGAAAACTGATGAGTTTAATAGTTTTTTTACTTTTATAAAATTTACCGAATACATTAGTTTTAAATTTTTCTCTCGCCACTTAACAAATGAACTTTGTCTATTTCTTGTGAAGCAATTGTATTATTCTTTTTGTCAGTTGTAATTATGAACAGAAAATATCATAAATGGTCCTTTAACAATTATACTAGGTCTAAAATAGTTTTATCACTATATCCTAATATTTTATCATGTTTGGTCTATTTACTTTACAATTATCACTTTTAGCCTTTTTTAAGTATTATAAAATTTATCAGTCTTGGTCGCTACCTATTTTTTATAACATAACTTATGTTTATATGAACGAAATTCGTGTATTTGTTAAATTAAATATCTTACCCATTAAATGTCATGTATTCGATACATCATTTAGTGACGAAATAATGTGTCACTACTAATTTTAGATTTATTACTAATAATATTCAATAAATGGCGGGTGGGAAATTTTAGACAATGTTTTGCTTCAAATTTTTATGTTTCGTCACTAAAACTATCTCATACTTTTAAGCACGATAAGTACTGTTTGTCACTAGAAGTGAACAATTAGTGACAAGTTTCATGTCGTAGCTATATTTTCGTAGCTATATATTATATTTGTTGTAGTAATACTTATCATTCCTGTTCTTTAAAACACCAAATGAGTACAATCTAATACAACTTTTTAATGTTGTTTTTTGAAATTTCATGATTGCAGATTTTATTTTTTTTAAAAAAAGGTGGCTGTGGACCAGGGGGGCAATTTCAAAAAAGAAGAGAGTAAAAAGCAAACTTTTTATAAATTTATTACTTCAACAAAAAATATTTCAAGAAATATTTTGCAAGTGAAAATGACTAAATAAAAACAAAGGAGCTAATCTTGTAGACTGGGGTTCCCAAATTATATTTATAATATGGTAACAAAAATATCTTAGAATCAAAGAAATTCTAATCATCAAAATAAAAAGACAATAAATATAAATAATTATGGAGAAATAAAATTTCATTTCACTATCACCATACAATTTTATAAAATAAATAAACAAATTTAATTTCATTCATTAAAAAGTAAATAATTGATTTAACAATTATTGAAACATAACAATAAATAATATATCGAATATCTAATCACAATGACCTAAAGCCCCTGAAAGTTTTTAAAGTTAAGGCTTGTACTTCATTAGTTCTAAAATTGCTATATTTGACCATAAAATTAGTTATCGATGCTAAGATCATTCGTGCCACTACATTCACCAACCAATTATGCTTAGTTATCAACAACTAGACTTATGTGAAATTTTCACACTGTTGCCCTTTGAAATATTGACTCAGGTCCCTTAAATAGTTCTTCATCTGTTTCATTCTCAATATATTCTTTTCATTTTTTCTCAACTCCTTTTGATAGATTCGAGTTTCCAATAACACCCATTGATGACTTCTGTTTAGATCCATCACGCGTAAATAAAATTATCAGATTTTTCAGAAATTTGATCAATTTTTGCTTTTATAGCTATGATTAGTTCTTCAAACTCAATTTTCCATGACTTGTAAATTGAAGATGCTTCATCAATAGTACCCATCAAAATTTTCTTCTTTTCAATCGGGTGTCTGATTTCAACAACAACTTTACCACTTCTTTGCTTTTGATCACCAACATGTTAAAACCTAGCACAATTTTTGTTTGGTGTTATTTAAGGTGACCTGGCTAAAAATTTCAAAGGGCAGCGATGTGAAAATTTTATATAAGTTAAGGGTTCTAGTTGTTGATAATTGTTTTACAAAAATATACAGTAAAAGAAAAATAACTAAATTTCAAAAAATCAATTAACCTTGTCATTAGAGAGAAATTGATTTTCTGAATTAACAATGTCGACACTTAATCTTTAATTAAAAATCAATAAACACTTATAATCATTTTCAAAAGATTTAAACAGATAAAATCAGTTGAAAAATGTTTGAAGTTCAAATATACATTTCGAGAATGTGTTAGGTCCTCGGAATATCCGCTAATTTGTGGTTGACTAGTGATTTGACTAAAATGACCTTTTACAAATATTTTCAAATTTTTACTAAGTATAGAAAATACATTCTTATTTATCTACTTATTATTATATTATCGTAAGGGGAAATAGGAGAGGGGAAATTTCATAAAAAGGGAAATAATTCATAAGTGTTGCTAAGTAATAAACATATATGAAAGAAACATTTGTAGTTTTGAATATAAAGAGAAATGGCTATCTCGGGATTTAATTAAATTACACCATAAAATAAGCGAAGTTAGTCAAAATAATACGTATATGTAAAAAAAGAGAAGAGAGTATCAAATTTAGGTCTTTGGCCCATATCTTCATAACCTGCCCTAATCTAAAATGACCCAAAATTGATCTCGCCCCACTTTAAATTCTGTTGGGCCTGCTGGAAAACTCATTGGGCCTTTGGCGTATTTTATGTCCAAAAATCTGCATATACACTGATTGTATATGGCCGTATATGGGTTGTATTTGGATTCCTTTTCCTGTATATTGGACTGTATAATCAACGATAATTCCTAATTCAGCTCCTCGAACACCTGTATCAATTTTTAGACCTGTATATCGTATTTTATGACTGTATATCGGTGTATACAGCAATATATCAGCCCCTCTCTTAGCTTTTGAAAGCCTGCAAATTTAATTTCCAGCAATATTTGCTGCTTTGGAAACCTGTACGTCAGTTTTAGAGGAGCTAGCCGAATCGAGAATGAAGGATTGAGCCTTCATGGCTCGACAGGAGGACATAAGGAGAGGAAATGAAATCCAAATGGACTCGAGAGTAGTTTCACATGCACATAAAATGATTATATTAGCCAAGGAAGATAAGATATAAAAGTAAGATAATAGAAACATAAATGAAGAAGTAATTTTGGCATGCTTATTGGATCGGTTCCAGAGAAGAAACAAACAAACACCATACTAGCACAAGCTTAGAATAAGGTAGGCATATGTATACGATAAGTAAACAACGATCTCTATAAATGTTTTGACAAATAAAAAAAACATGTAACTTTCATTCTCTACTTAAAATAAGTAAATTACTAAGTTATTTAAATTGCTACTTCTATTCATGATAAAACACACAAAGAAATTAAAACTTAAATGTCATATTGGCATTAGAAGCACTTAATCTTTTAAGAGACAAAGTCAAGAACACATAAACCTTGACAAAGAGCAGAGGTTTCGAAATCACACAATGTAATATAGACGACTAAGAGTAAATTACTAGTCTCCATATGATTTAGTGTAACACCAAATGGCAGCGATATATAAACCATTAAACTAACAGTGACTACATGAAAAGACCTTGGCATATTTACTTGGACAAATAGTGACCGAGAAGACCATTATCAGTAAAAAAAAAAATAATGCAATGGATCAGACTATTAAATTAATATTACTAAGTTTAAAAGGTAATACATGTTCAAGTGAAGGCACCAATGCCACTAGTTTGCAGATGGACATAACAGTAAACAAATCAACAAAAGCATGCCACTGTTTTTGCTAACATGTATCAATATATCCCTTATAAATAACATCTCAGCACTGATTTGAAAATAGGCTTTGGACCCTCGAAAGAAAATATTTTTTTTCTCTAAAAGAATAAGGATTCACATTAAAAGATATCAAAAGAAAGTGAAAAATCTAAAAGCAAGTTTTCTTTCAAAGTGTCGTGTCAATTCTGTGTCGTTAGCACTCTAATATGACCGACCTATAAACCTTTTCATATGGATATTAGATTAGATATATTTTTAAAATTTATTTCTCTTATTTATATGCTTAAAATTATATTTAATTTTATGTATTTCATAATATATATTAGTATTCATAATTTTTAAAATAATAATAATAATAATAATAATAATAGTAATAATAATTATAATAATAAAATTATTATTATTATTATTATTATTATTATTACTATTCTAATTATTTTTATTATTTGCTAAATTTGAAAAAAATTATATTTTTTTATAGTTAAACTTTATGTATTTCATTAATGTGTATACAATATTTAAGTATATTTATGTATGTAAAATTTTTTATTATTTTTTATTTATTAATATGTTTATTATTAAATAACAATCTCTTTAACCTTTCTCCAAATTATTTGAATAATAGCCTCTTCTATTCAATTGCTATTTCAAATTTAGCCAATTTATTATTCTATTTTATGTCAATTTTAGTCACATTTGGTTCAATTGGACAAATTCATATTGTAATTTACCTTTTAATAAATGTCACGACCCAAAATGGGTCGCGAGTGGCACCCACACTTATCCTACTATGTGAGCGAACCAACCAATCTAAACCCAACATTTCAACCATAATTAACATAATATAATGCGGACGACTTACTCATTAATGAAAATCAAAAATTATTATTCCCAAAATCTGGAAGTCATCATCACAAGAACATCTATCCTCAAATTACTAAATCTAAGAATTTCTAGGAAACTAAAACAAATACAAGAGATAGTCCATGTCCGAACTTCAAGGACATCAAGACATGAATGAGAGAGAATCCAGTCCGAGCTAGGAACAATAGCTCACCCTGAAATCTGACGCGGTGAAGACTGGCTAGAGTTGCTGTTGAGTTGAAGACGACGGCACGTTTGCTGCACTCCACAAATAACAAGAGAAAAACATACAAGTAGGGGTCAATACAAAACACAGGTACTGAGTAGATATCATCGGCTAACTCAAAATAGAAAACATTATATATCAGATAATATCATAAAATCAACTACAATACCCAACATGCGGCATTTACAATTATCATAACCCTTGGTCACAACACCAAGCACATCAATGAGGACTCACGCCTCCCCATCATACTCATTTGGGAATCAGGTTCATTAAATTGAGTATATTAACATATTTCAAGATTCGTTCTCTTTACTAATCCTGGTGCCGGAACGTGACACCCGATCTATATTCTATCCTGGTGTCGGAACGTGACACTCCGATCCTCAAATACTATCCTGGTACCGGAACGTGGCACCCGATCCATATACTATCCTGGTGTCGGAACGTGACACTGCGATCCTCATATAATATCCTGGTACCGGAACGTGGCACCCGATCCATATACTATCCTGGTGTCGGAACGTGACACTCCGATCCTCATATACTATCCTGGTACCGGAACGTGGCACCCGATCCCCTAATCTCACTACTTTCATTCATCAAGCCATATTTTATACCAAGGCATCATCATTAATAAAGTAGATTAGGGCTTTTCAAGATTTAGGATTCAATAGCTTCATCATGCTTATTTTATCACAATTATATAATCACATCATGCAAGCACACAATTAAGCATATAGAAGGTTTTATAATACTACCCAACACATATCATTCGCTATTAAGAGTCTACTACGAATAGCATAAAAACTATAACCTACCTCCACCGAAGATTATTGATCAAGCAAGCAAATTCCCCAAAGCTTTGTTTTCCTCTTTGTTTCTCCTCTCTCTCGATCGTTCTTCTCCCTCTTTCTGTTCTTTCTATTTTTCTTATTCAACCTTCTTTCTTTTACCCTAATTAGCATATAATTAAGTATAAAAGATGATGAATTAACCCATTAATTAATTCAAGGTTATCTCCTTTAACCCTGAAGTAGTTAAATTATTAACATTAACCCACTAAATTTATAATTATAGCAGGAATAGTCCAAAACGTCCCTTAAAACATTTAAAGAAATCCGACTCAGCCTGGGATTACAAAGCCTGTGACGGTCCGTCGTGCCTACGACGGTCCGTCCTGCTGCTTCCGTCACAAAGTTCAGAGACTCAATTCTTTGAAGGGTCTGTGACGTCCTGTCACGCCTGTGACGGTCCGTCCTGCCATTCCGTCACGAAGTTCAGTGAGTCGATTTCAGTACCCAAATTTCAGAATTCTAAGTGTTTTGGAACGAGACCCCCTTGACGGTCCGTCATGCCCATGACGGTCCGTCGTGGGATCCGTCGTCTCTGCCAGCTTTTTTAGAAATAAAAACTGCTGCTCAAAACGACTAAACAGGTTATTACAATAGATACCAATTTACCCATCGTTCATCCTCGAACGATCACAAGAAAAGAAACAAGGGCAAAAAGGAGTACCTGAATCTGTAAACAAGTGTGGTGCATATCAGCCTCCTTCTCCCAAGTGGATTCTTCAACTGGTCGATTCTTCCATTGAACCTTGATGGATGCAATCTCTCTTGACCTCAACTTGCGGACTTCTCTATCTAGAATAGCAATAGGCTCCTCCTCATAAGACAAATTCCCATCAAGCAGAACTGAATCCCAACGAATGATGTAGTTCCCATCCCCATGGTATCTTTTCAACATAGACAAATGAAATACTGGGTGCACTCCGGACAGTCCTGGGGGTAAGGCTCTTTCATAATCCACCTCCCCTACTCGCTTAAGTACTTCAAATGGTCCAATATACCTTGGGCTTAGCACCTCTTTTCCAAACCGCATCACCCCCTTTATGGGAGAAACCTTCAACAAGACTTGCTCACCCTCCATGAACTCCAAGTCTCTAACCTTTCGATCTGCATATTCCTTTTGCCTGCTTTGAGCCGCTAAGAGCTTTTCTTGAATAGATTTCACCTTCTCTAATGAATCCCTCAAAAGATCAGTACCCCAAGGTCTAACCTCAAATGCATCAAACCAACCAATGGGAGACCTACATCTCCTCCCATACAATGCTTCGAAAGGAGCCATATCAATACTTGAGTGATAGCTATTATTGTATGAAAACTCCGCTAAGGGTAAGAAGTTATCCCAATGACCCCTAAATTCTATCACACATGCACGAAGCATATCTTCCAACACCTGAATTATTCGCTCAGACTGACCATCGGCTTGAGGGTGAAATGCAGTACTAAGGTCCAACCTAGTACCTAATTCAGCATGCAATGTTCTCCAAAACATAGAAGTAAACTGCGTACCTCTATCTGATATGATGGAAAGTTGAACTCCATGCAATCGAACAATTTATGAGATGTAAATTTTTGCTAACTTCTCTGCATTATAAGTCACCTTGACCGGAATGAAATGAGCAGACTTAGTTAATCTGTCCACAATTACCCAAATAGAGTCAAACTTCCCCAATGTCTTTGGAAGACCAACCACGAAGTCCATTGCAATTCTCTCCCACTTCCATTCAGGAATGGACATTCTCTGAAGTGTTCCTCCGGGCCTCTGGTGTTCATACTTTACTTGCTGACCATTTGGACATTTGGCAACAAAATCAACAATGTCGCGCTTCATCCTACTCCACCAAAAGTGTTGCTTTAGGTCATAGTACATCTTGGTTGCACCAGGATGTATAGCATATCCGGAACTATGAGCCTCCGTAAGAATAGTGTGGATCAAATCATCAACACGGGGCACACATACCCTTCCCTTAATCCTCAAAATACCTTCCTCATCCATTATTGCTTCTTTAGCCTCTCCCCGCAACACCATATCCCGAATTCGGCTTAGTTTCTCATCATCCAATTGTTTCCCCTTGATCTTGTCAAGAAAAGAAGATCTCGCCTCCACACTGGCCAAAAATCCTCCCTTCTCATTTACTTCTAACCTCATAAAGTCGTTAGCCAGAGTCTGAACCTCTCTAGCTAATGGGCGTCTAGAAACTTGTATGTGGGCTAAACTACCCATGCTCCCTGCTTTTCTACTTAAAGCGTCTGCCACAACATTAGCTTTTCCCGAATAATACAAGATAGTGATGTCATAATCCTTCAGTAGTTCCATCCACCTTCTCTGTCTTAAATTCAAATCTTTCTGAGTAAAGACATATTGTAGGCTACGATGATCCGTGTAGACTTCACACTAACTCCATATCGATAGTGCCTCAATTGCTTTAATGCAAACACTACCGTAGCCAACTCCAAATCATGTGTCGGATAATTACGTTCGTGCACCTTTAATTGCCTCAAAGCATAAACAATTACGTTCTTCTCTTGCATTAGCACTGCACCCAAACCAGAGTAGGATGCATCACAATAAACAATGAAGTTCTTACCCTCTACTGGCAAGGTAAGGATAGGTGTAGTAGTCAGCAAGGTCTTGAGTTTCTGAAAGCTTTCTTTACATTCATCCGACCATACAAATGGAACATTCTGCTTAGTCAAGTTTGTCAATTGGGAAGCAATAGAAGAGAATCCCTTGACAAATCGATGGTAGTAGCTGGCTAAACCCACAAAGCTCCTTATTTATGACACATTAGCAGGTCTTACCCAATTTCTCACTGTTTCAATCTTAGAAGGATCCACCATCACTCCATCCTTAGAAACTACGTGCCCCAAAAAAGACATTGAATCTAGCCAAAACTCACACTTAGAAAATTTGGCATAAAGCTTTTTCTCCCTCAACATTTCCAATACCATTCTCAAGTGCTCCTCATGTTCTTTCTTGCTGTTCGAGTATACCAATATGTCATCAATGAATACAATGACAAAGAGATCCAGATATGGCTTGAAAATCCCGTTCATCAAGCTCATGAAAGCAGCAGGGGCATTCGTAAGACCAAAAGACATTACTACAAATTCGTAATGCCCATACCTGGTTCGAAAAGTAGTCTTTGGCACATCCGTTGCCCGTATTTTCAATTGATGATAATCGGATCTCAAGTCAATCTTAGAGAAGACACAAGCACCTTGTAACTGATCGAACAAGTCATCAATGCAAGGAATGAGATACTTGTTCTTAATAGTTACCTTGTTCAACTGCCGGTAGTCTATGCACATCTGAAAACTCCCATCTATCTTCTTCACAAATAACACTGGAGCACCCCAAGGGGATGCACTTGGTCTAATGAAGCCTTTGCTCAACAACTCTTGAAGTTAGGCCTTTAACTCCCTTAACTCCGCTGGAGCCATCTTATAAGGGGGTATGGAAATGGGGTGAGTGCCCGGCTCCAGATCGATGCAGAAGTCAATATCTCTATCCGGGGGCATACTAGGAAGCTCTACAGGAAACACATCTAGAAACTCGCGGACTATCGAAACCGACTCAATTGAAGGTACTAGGATGGTATCATCCCTGAGGTGTGCCAAGAAAGCTAAACAACCCTTACGAACCATTCTCTTAGAACAAAGAAAGGAGATGATACGAACCGGATTGGAAGTAAAGTCACCCTCCCACACTAACGGATTTGTCCCAGGCTTGGCTAATGTCACAGTTTTAGCATTACAATCCAAGATTGCAAAATTTGGAGAAAGACAAGTCATACCCAGAATTACATCGAATTCAACCATTTCTAAGATAACCAAGTCTACATGAGTATTTTTTCCCATAAAAGTCACAAGACAATACCTATACACCTTTTCGACTATCACAGACTCACCCACCTGAGTAGAAACACGAATAGGCATGTCAAGCAATTCACAATGTAAATTAAGACCAGTAGCAAATGAGAAAGATACATATGAAAATGTGGAGCAAGGATCAAATAATACAAAAGCCATGCAATCACAAACCAAAAGATTACCTGTGATGACAGCATCAGATGTCTCCACTTCAGATCTCCCAAGGAAAGCATAACAATGGGCGCTATCACCTGTCTGCCCGTTGCCTCTACCAGGTTGTGCTGCAGTAGTTCCCATTTGTCCGTCACCCCGGCCGTTTTGGTGACCACCATTACCTCGGCCACCACGCCCTCCAGAATGGCGGCCTGTTCCATGACCACCTCTACCTCTGACTATTTGAGGTCTGTAACTCTGTTTTGGACAATACCTCTTAATGTGTCCAGTCTCCCCACATCCATAAAACTCTCTGGATTCAAGCATAAGTATCTGTGAGAATGACGAAGTCTGGGGATAACCTCCAAACTCAGAGAAGTGTTGACCGGTCTGCGGTGGACCCCCAACTACAGTCTGTAGTGAAGACTGAATAGGTCGGGCTGGATAACCTCCTGAACCCTGTCCTCTAGAGTAAGAACCATTAAAATCACCTCAATTTCGAAACCTTTTTGATGTCGATGCCATGGTGAAGTCATCTGTCTTCACCCCTTCCACCTCTATCACGAAGTCTACCACTTCTTGAAAGGATTTTGCCGTAGCCGCTACCTGTAAGGCTGAAATCCGCAATTCTGACCTCAACCCCTTCACAAAACGGTGAATCCGCTCTTGTGGACTGAAACAAAGTTGGGTAGCATACCTGGATAATGCACGAAACTTAGCCTCATATGCTGTAACCGACATCCTACCTTGCTCTAGGCTCAAGAACTCATTTCTTTTCCTATCCCCCGAAGTCCGGGGGATATACTTCTCCATAAACAAGCTAGAGAATGATGCCCAAGTCATAGGTGGTGCCTCTGTTGGTTGACACTCAACATGTGACCGCCACCACATTTTGGCGTTCCCTTGAAACTGATAAGTCACAAACTCAACACCAAACCGTTCTACTATACCCATCTTGTGTAGTAGCTCATGGCAGTCAACCAGAAAATCATAGGCATCCTTAGATTCAGAACCCTTGAAGACTGGAGGTTTCAATTTCAAGAACATACTGAAAAGTTCATGCTGATCATTTGTCATTATAGGCCCTGTAGTCAAACGAGGAAACGTGCCTATTTCCAATGACGCATCCATGCGGGGAGCCACAGTAGCTGCATGTTGTACCTCCGGAACCTGAGGTGCTGGTGCAGAAAACACTGGAGGTGTCTGGCCCTGATCAGATAACCCGCTAAGATATGCAAGAACCTGATTGATCATCTCTGGGGTAGGTTGGGGTGGAAATCCTTCATTCTGTACTTGTTCATTCTTCCCTTCCTCACCCTCTCTTACTACTTCCTCAGTCGGTGGAGGAGTCACCGCCCTAGTACTAGATGGGCCAGGTGTTTGTCCTCTTCCTCTAGAGGATGTCCTCCTATGACCTCTACCACAACCTCTTGCCACTGTTCCTCTTCGAGCTACAGTCTCAGTGGCTGGCTCAGATGCCTCTTCTCTTGCCGGTGCTAGTGTTGGCGCGGTTGTTGCTCTAGTTCTAACCATCTGCGAAATAGAGTGAAGATGGTCAGATACCAATTTGTATCACCTAGATACCAATTGGATCCAAGTAATATCACGAAAGAAAGAAAGAATGGAATTTTCCTAAAGTCTTATAGCCTCTCAAAGAAAAGTAAAGGCGTCCCCCTACCGTTCCATAAGACTCTACTAGACTCGTTCTTGTGTGATGAGACAAACGAACCTAATGCTCTGATATCAAGTTTGTCACGACCCAAAACGGGTCGCGAGTGGCACCCATACTTATCCTACTATGTGAGCGAACCAACCAATCTAAACCCCAACATTTCAACCATAATTAACATAATATAATGCGGAAGACTAAAACTCATTAATGAAAATCAAAACTTATTATTCCCAAAATATGGAAGTCATCATCACAAGAAAATCTATCCTCAAATTACTAAATCTAAGAATGTCTAGGAAACTAAAACAAATACAAGAGATAGTCCATGTCCGAACTTCAAGGACATTAAGACATGAATGAGAGAGAATCCAGTCCGAGCTAGGAACAATAGCTCACCCTGAAATCTGACGCGGTAAAGACTGGCTAGAGTTGCTGTTGAGTTGAAGACGACGGCACGTTTGCTGCACTCCACAAATAACAAGAGAAAAACATACAAGTAGGGGTCAGTACAAAACACAGGTACAGAGTAGATATCATCGGCCAACTCAAAATAGAAAACAGTATATATCAGATAATATCATAAAATCAACTACAATACTCAACATGTGGCATTTACAATTACCATAACCCCTGGTAACAACACCAAGCACATCAATGAGGACTCACGCCTCCCCATCATACTCATTTGGGAATTAGGTTCATTAAATTGAGTATATTAACATATTTCAAGATTCATTCTCTTTACTAATCCTGGTGCCAGAACGTGACACCCGATCCATATTCTATCTTGGTGTCGGAACGTGACACTCTGATCCTCATATACTATCCTGGTACCGGAACATGGCACCCGATCCATATACTATCCTTGTGTCGGAACGTGACACTGCGATCCTCATATAGTATCCTGGTACCGGAACGTGACACCCGATCCATATACTATCCTGGTGTCGGAACGTGACACTCCGATCCTCATATACTATCCTGGTACCGGAACGTGGCCCCTGATCCGCTAATCTCACTACTTTCGTTCATCAAGCCTTCTTTTATATCAAGGCATCATCATTAACAAAGTTTATTAAGTCTTTTCAAGATTTAGGATTCAATAGCTTCATCATGCTTATTTTATCACAATTATATAATCACATCATGCAAGCACACAATTAAACATATAGAAGGTTTTATAATACTACCCAACACATATCATTCGCTATTAAGAGTCTACTACAAATAGCATAAAAACCATAACCTACCTCCACCGAAGATTAGTGATCAAGCAAGTAAATTCCCCAAAGCTTTGTTTTCCTCTTAGTTTCTCCTCTCTCTCGATCGTTCTTCTCCCTCTCTCTATTCTTTCTATTTTTCTTATTCAACCGTCTTTCTTTTACCCTATTTAGCATATAATTAAGTATAAAAGATGATGAATTAACCCATTTATTAATTCAATGTTATCTCCTTTAACCCTCAAGTAGTTAAATTATTAACATTAACCCACTAAATTTATAATTATAGCAGGAATAGTCCAAAACGTCCCTAAAACATTTAAAAAAATCCGACTCAGCCTGGAATTACGCAGCCTGTGACGGTCCGTCTTGCCTACGACGGTCCGTCCTGCTGCTTTCGTCACAAAGTTCAGAGACTCAATTCTTTGAAGGGTTTGTGACGGTCCGTCCTGCCATTCCGTCACGAAGTTCAGAGAGTCGATTTCAGTACCCAAATTTCAAAATTCTAAGTGTTTTGGAACGAGACCCCCTCGACGGTCCGTCGTGCCCATGACGGTCCATCGTGGGATCCGTCGTCTCAGCTAGTTTTTTTCAGAAATAAAATCTGCTGCTCAAAACGACTAAACAGGTCGCTACAATAAATGTCTATCTAAATTCATCCAATATAACATTTCAACCTCATCCTTCTATTTTTGATCGACTGGGCCAGTAGAAGGCCTCTTCTTTATTTTCTTAAATGACTACTTCCAAACCCTCAATGATTTTAACTCTTTCTCTTCTCAAAAAAGCGGCAACCCACCTTGTCTTCTCCGTCTCTCCGACGCCACTTCTTCTTCAACAGGCAAAAATGTCAAGACATCCACCACTAGTGAACACCACCAGTGCCTCACTTTCTTCTTCCTCTTCTCCCTTCACTTCCGCTCCACCCTTAACCAATGGAGACTAATGTGCCTCTATCTTTTTGCCATCTCCACCAAAGAATAGGATCTTCACTGTGCGACCCCACTGTCCCCCCCCATGCCGGTGAATCCCTTTCTTCTCCTCCGCTCTTCTATTTTCTCTCCTCTACAAAAGTTGACGACAACAACTTTTCGTTGTTATTGTTTCACAACCCGACCAGCGAGTTATGGCAACGAGCTTTGATGAAGAGAAATATGTGCAACCCGATGAGAAGCTTAAGCCAACTCTGGTCAATAACGACACCAACCACGGTTACGAACAGACCAATCGAAAATCTCAAATCCTTCATAAATTTTAATGGGGACAACTTTCATTTGACTTTGGTTGGTAAGATTCTTGTACCTCTTGAACTTAATTGATTTGATATATTTTTTTCCTTTTAAGTTTGTTTTATTATTATTGTGGTAACTCTTTTATTATTAAAAATATGTATTACTACTGTAAAATTTCTTGTTGTGTTTGGACTAACTTTGCTTGATTCACATGTGGATTCTATGTACCTTCCTCAATTGATTCATACCCATAATTGGGCGGCTTGTCATTTGACTATTTTAATTTAAAAAACTATTTATTATTTGCATAAGTTCTACAATGATTGATCTTGCTTCTTTATTTGAATAAGAATATATTAATACTTCTTTATTAGGATAGATTTAGTATGTTAATCGATTCTTGTAACCTTAATTAGTTGTACGAGTGTGCATCGATCGTGCCTTTTCAGATTTTTTTATGTGTTATTGGTTTGATTTATCGGTTTTCAGTTTGTAAATACGTCAAATAGATAACCAAACCACTAAGAAATTCTTATTGGTTTTGGGTACTTAACTGTTTAGTTTTTGATTTAACCAATGATAAAATACTCATATTATAATATACATCGTTACAAAATTCTCATATAGAACGTAAGATTTTTACTGCATTTAGCATGAAATGACAATCATTTTCTAGTAATTCTAGGCTGTAGGCACATTCTTCACTATATAATAGAACTTGATTTGTTCTAGGCAATCATGATTGATCCTTTTACAATATTGATTTTCCTTTAATTTAGAGATTAACTTGTAACAATTGGGTTCCAACGTTATAAAAAAGTAAATGGAAGTCAAGGTGCAAAGCGGTCTTTTCAAGAATAGGGGAAAATTTTTCGGTCGGAAAACTTTTTCGGAGTAATTTGAAATTTTTTAACTTAGTCCAGGTCGTTTTAGACGTAATTAGAGTCATTAAAGTGAAGGGAAATCTGGTAACAATCGGGTGATTTATTTATAATTTTGATTTGATGAGGGGATGTATAACTCGTTAAGGAATTTGTACGACTTTACGAAAATGAATTCGGGTGAGTTGAACTCTCGAAATTGATCTTGGTCTGAAAGATATTTTTTGACTGTCGTTGGTTAGAGGTGTGTTGTGAAATGGGGGTCTTAGGATTGTTAAATCAGCTCACTATCTCGTGTAACCCACCCTGACGGGGATTTTTGCCTCTCTAGGATCGGATGCACATTTCAGAATAAAAAGGGGATCAAATTGCTACATTCTAGCATAAATATTGGATTTGTTACTAACAATATTCAATAAATGGGGCCAATTTATTTTTTGGTGGGAAATTTTAGAAAAAATATGCCATGAATTTTCATGTTTCGTCATTAAAACTATCTATCTCATATATTTAAGCACGAAAAGTACTTTTTATCTCTTAATGTGAACAACTAGTAGAAAATTTCAAGTCGTAGCTATATATTATATTTGTTTTAGTGATATTTATCATTCTTGTTCTTTCGAACACTAAAAGAATACAATCTGATACAACTTTTAAATTTTATTTTTTGAAATTTCTTGATTGAAGAGCTTTTTTTTTTTAAAAAAAAGTGTTGGTTGTGAGCGCGAGGGCGGGAGGGGGGGGGGTATTTCAATAAAGAAGAGACAAAAAAATAATCTTTTTATAAATTTGTTACCTCACATAAAATATATCAAACAATTTTGTGCAAGTGAAAATGACTAAATAAAAATAAAGGAGGTAATCTTTTAGACTAGAGTTTTCAAATTATATTTATAATACGATAACAAAAAAAATTTAGAATAAAAAAATTCGAATCATCAAAATAAAAAGATAATAAATTTATATATAACTATGAAGAAAGAAAATTTCATTTCACTATCTCCATACAATTTTTTAAAAAATAAATAGATTAATTTAATTATTAAAAAGTATATCATTGATTTAAAAATTATTGTAACATAAAATCATATACTATATCGAACCACAAAGACCTAAAGCCCCTGAAAGTTTCTAAAATTAAGGCTTGTACCCCAATATTTCTAAAATTGCCCTTTTTTATTTGGACCATAAAAATATTTATCAATGCTAAGATCATCCTTAGAACCAAATTCCCCAACTAAATATGCATAGTTATCAACAACAAGAACCCCTAACTTATGTGAAATTTTTACCTAGCCTACCTTAAATAGTTCTTCATCCGTTTATTTCTTAATTTCTTCTTTGATTTTTTACTCAACTCCCCTTGACAGATTGGAGTTTCCAGTAGCACCCATTGATGAATTCTGTTTAGATCCATCACCTACAAAAAAAAAATTCAGATTTTTCAAAAATTTGATCCTTTTTGGCTTTTATAGCTATGATCAGTTCTTCAAACTCAATTTTCTTAGACTTGATTATTGTAGAAGCTTCTTCAATAGTAACAAAAGTACCCAACCAAATTTTCTTCTTTTGCATTGGGTGTCTGATTTCAACAACAAATTTACCAGTTCTTCGCTTTCGATGACCAATATGATACAATCTAACACTATTTTTGTTTGATATTATTTTTTGAAGTTTCATTATTTAAGAAAGTTTTATTAAAAGGGTGGGGGTAGGGCTACTTCAATGATGAAGTGCGTAAAAAAGCAAATACATATATGCATAATAATATTAATAATAATAATATATATATATATATATATATAGACACACACACATCACACACTGCAATTTCTCAAAAATATAAAAAATTACCTAGAGAATTTGACTATGTTTCTTTTTTTTTAAAAAATTATATAAATGTGTTTTGTTAAATCTTTAACATAGGTTAGATTGAACTTTTGCTCATTTAACTTCTAGATTCATAAACTATGCCTCTGATTAAATTTTAGTCTACCTGTCAATTGTCATCCTACCTAATATGTTTGTTTATAATAAACAAACATATTAGGTAGGGTGACAATTGGCAGGTTGACTAAAATTTAATCTGAGACATATTTTATGAATCTAGTTATGAACACATATTAGGTAGGGTGACAATTGACAGATTGACTAAAATTTAATTAGAGGCATAATTTATCAATCCAGGAGATAAATGAGTCAAAATTCAATCTAATTGAAGTTAAAGATTTAACAAAACACATTTATATAAATTTTTTAAAAAAGAAACATAGTAAAATTCTCTAGGAATTTTTTTTTATATTTTTAAGAAATTTCAACATTTGATTTTCTTATCACCTCCATATCCAATATATTAATGTCCTAATTCGACAATGAATATTAAAATCTCCCAATATGATATAATTATTAAATTGGCGCAAGGTGGATGAAATGAAGGTATGCATCCAGTATCTTCTGTGATAAGAAGGTGCTAGCAACGCTTGAAGGCAAGTTTACAGAGTGATAGTTAGACTAACTATGTTGTGTAGGGTGGAGAGTTTTCCTGGCGAGAAATCTCACATTGAGAAGTTTTAAGTTGCAAAATAAGAATTTAGTGGTGCATGTGTGTGTATATTAGAAGATATATAATTAAAATGATTTTATTTGAGACAATTAGGGAGTGACTTTTGTGGAGGACATGATGTAAGAAATGGTATTTAGATAGTTCAGACATGTGAATAAGGAATATCCGAATATCCTAGTGCGGATGTGTGAGAAACTGACTACATATGAATTATGGTTTAAGGAGAGGTAGAGACAGACTAGAGAGGAATAGGATAGAGGTGATTAGATAAGTCATGTCGCAGTTTCAAATTAAATAAAACATAATCTTTAATAAAATGTTATGGATAACACAAATTAAGGTAGATAGTTAATAAGTAGAAACTAAGGGTATTGTCTTGTCATATGTCCATACTAATACTTGTTGTTTATTATTCCCGTAGTTTGTGGTACTTCAATTTAGGTTATTATTTATTACCTTGTACTTTGACTATCAAATTCTTTTATTTGTTTTTGTTATCCTCTTGTTACCTTCTGTTATTTTCTGCCATCTTCTCTTTCTTGTACTTTTTTTTTCTGGACAGCTTTGAACTAGTCTTTTCATAATCTAAAAATTTATCAGAAACAATCTCTCTACAACAAATACTTTTGAAGTATATAAGATATGGAGACATGACACCCTCCCTAGAATCTGCTTTCTGGTATTATATTTGATATATAATTATTGTAAGTACCAATTGATAATATTGGTAAATACAGTAAATCACATACTATTATTGATTTAACCATAGTAGTTGTAGAGAATATTTACACTTTTGGTGTATATTACATTTATTTGTTTGTTTTGTTTTTGCTCGACTTTGGGTTGGGGCCTAAATCATTTCATTTTTTGTGGCTTTTCTTTATTCATATAATTGTTGATTATGTTTCAATTTGAGGATATTTAATTAGTGATAGTTTATGTATGAAGCTCACACTTTTAATAGTTTGGGTATAAAACTTTGAAAAAATAATAGTATAGGTGTGTTTTTTACACTTATCTCATATATTTAATTTAAGTATCAAGGCCCCTCTGAAGGATAGACAATAATACAAAATTGTAGTAATTTATATGCTGCACCTACAACTTAATTATTTGAACAGATATGGATGACAATAACTACTTTATCCTATACCTTTTCCCTCTTTTTTTGGTTATATTATGACTATATGAAATCCTTTTATTGAAGGAATGAGATTCAAAAATATTTTATGAGCTGAGACAATTTATAAGATTAGCTACTTGATTGTCTTTGTAAATTTGTGAGAGAAAATAATATTGAGACCAACTAATCTTTTTAATCGAACATAAAGATAAATTAATCTCATATTTTATATATAATAAAATCATTATCTTTATCTCACCAACCAAATGGACTAAACAAACACCTGAAGGAGGATAAAAGTGTATACACCAATTATTTATATCAAATCAGAAATGTGTATCTTGTGTTTGCATTTAAACTACTCTCATTCAATCATGATTAATTAATAGATACAGTTACTTCATTCAATTATTTCACTATAATAAACTAACATGATTGTGTGTTAAAATTAAGTATAAATTTATTTTGGAAAAAAAAACATATATATATCCTTGAATTATTGTAAATGGTATGTCGATACCCTCCGTCATACTTTTGGGACATTGGTACCCCTGGCGTCCAAAACTAGTCCATATATGGACTGGTGGCACAACCCCAACCGAACCTCCACAACTACAACCTGCATACAACCAACCCAACATAACAGTTCACTATTTACAAAGCATATAACTCCACAACAACACTATAAAAATTTAATATCATCGACAACAACACTCTAACTTCTTATCCTCAACAACAAGCTCAATATTCATCAGTCACAAGTTCCAAAGAAAGATATTCACAAGATCAGCAACACACAAGATCAAGTTTACCAATAATGAAGAAGTACAATGCAATGTCAATTATAGTTATGCATGTCTGATCTAATGATACATATCTGTTATCTCTCCGCCCTGGACCCATGGGGATAGATTTGTCTATGCATCTACGCGGCGTGCGATACGACCGTTGATAGTAGTAACCATCGCGGCGTGTGTTATGTCCCTCGAAATATAGTATCTATCGCGGCGTGCGATACGCACCTCGAAATATAGTATCTATCGCAACGCACGATACGTCCCTCGAAATGGTATATCATCTTTATGTTCTTATTCTTTCTCAATGCACATAAAACTTGTCACAACCATGTCTCAGAATAATAAAAATGACAAGTTCACACAATTAAAGAGGATATGACCATTTTCATAACATTGAACAATTCACAACAATCATAGTCACGGTACAATATCAACAATGATTTAATAATTCTTTCAAACCATTCTCTATTCTCAACACATCACACACAAACAATTTATCATATTACCTTTCTATTACCCTTTTTGCATATATTAAGATTAATCAATGTCGACGAATTAACTCATCATCAATTCTCATTACTCACAAACATATATCACAAGGAAATATACGCATTCCATACACTTAACAAGAGTTTAAAAATTCACTTAATTCAATCAATCAAGAATTCATTCTGGGACTTGAACCTTCACTTTTCATTGGACTTCCAACTCAAAGATATCCATTAAATTGATGATCATGATAAAAATAACAACATTCATAATATTATGTGTCTAGTCTAAGACCCAATAACTCATCCCGAATTTATAGTCAAGTTCCTAAATTTCAAGCTTAGGATTACAGTTTAATTTCTCTCATAATACAATTCCAATAATTTTCATACAATATAATATACCTAAAATTTCATTACCCATATTATAATATCGAAACTTGATTCACAGTATGATAATCAAAGAGTAAAGCTCAAATCAGTGACAAGTTATATCAATTCCTATGTCGTCCGAGGAATGACATAATTAACCCATCAATATAATTTCAGTTATACTTTATTTCTAATAATAACCTCACCCATAATGATTGCCTCAATCATTTGTCACCACTACACACAAAAAAGAAAATAATAATAATAATCCTAATACCCTCATTAATTATCAGAAACATTGCAAGCATGCATATCAAATTACATATTAAATAGATCAATTTCTCTCCTTTTTATTTCTCTATCTTACATTATAATATTATTAATAATAAGATAACCTATAACTATATACTTAAATAGATCAACTGAAATAGTACCTGATGTGCAGAAGTTAATACTTATATCGGCGGCCGGTTTGCACAGGTTAGTGTTTCTTCTTCCCTTTCTTTTTTTTTTCTAAAATAAATATATACTAAAAGTGATAAATCTTATGAACTTGCTTTTAATAATTATAGGTTACATAGTATACGGTGTTAAATAAATTATCACTTTAGCGACTAACTATCAATGAAGTCAGTTATTTATAATAATCCATCAACTAATTTACTAAAGTTAAATGTATTGTTCAGAATTTCCAAAAATTATTTTCCGGGTCATTACATTATCCACCACTAAAAACTATATTAATCCTCGAACATAAGAAAGAAGAAGGAATAATAACCAACGTCACCAAAAGCTTGAGTTATAACCTACCAGTCGGTGTTAATCTTTTCAAGTGAGCTCCTTTTAAAACCATTCCATCAAGATTAACTAGTAAGAACTGAACTTTCAAATCAAACATTGAAAGATCTATAAATCAGGGAGTGATTATAAAGTCACAAAACTAACTCATGAACCTAATCTAAAATGAAATCTATTGGACCTTAAAACAACCTTCATGACGAATTTTTTTCACATAACCAAAAAAACCTTTTTAATAAATACTTGCTACAAGCAGAAGTGGACTTTAACCAATCACCACATGCACATACCATCATCATATATCTTATCACAATTCCCTTTTCACAACACAATCTTTTCATGAGCTTAAGTTATAAGAATCTCATCTTTAGTCACTGGGTACTCATCAAGGGAGAATCAAATTTGTCTAACTCAAAGAAGGACAAGATCAAGTAAACAATCAATTATCGATAAACTCTAATATGCAAAACCTTTAACAACAGTGTCAAATCACTATAACTATTTAC
This sequence comes from Solanum lycopersicum, assembly GCF_036512215.1. Classification (NCBI taxonomy): domain Eukaryota; kingdom Viridiplantae; phylum Streptophyta; class Magnoliopsida; order Solanales; family Solanaceae; genus Solanum; species Solanum lycopersicum. Next base: position 34,040,477 of record NC_090800.1, on the reverse strand, counting down.
GGAAGCTCTTGTGTAAATTCTCGTAAGCAAGTTCGTGCATGTAGAATCACTAGTATACTTTAACTGTCCCAAACAATACAAAATCTTCCATAACTAAAATGAACAAATCTAACCAAGGATTCATCCTACTAGGACAAAAATCAAAGGATCGGTTCACCTGATCCACCACAAGGAGTTCACCATAGAAGTGAAAAATACACGAACATAAAAAGTGAATCATACTCTAAATCATGTCCATAATGAAGTAGTTGGTCACGTAAGAATATACAGAAGGAAGGTCGAATAACACAAGTTACTCCTTCCATAAGACCCATATAAATAAATTTCCTTTTATCTGATTTTGTCTCTCGAGTTTTAGCCACACACAATCAACCAGTATAATCCCCATCACAACATTACAAATACTCGATTCATCAAACCCTACATACTTCTCTCAGTACTCCATTGAAGCTAACACTTTTAATATCAACAAACATCATAACTACACCAACCATTTACCTTACTCTCAAACTTTCACTATAGTATCAAAGTCTCCTTATAAAATACATTTTGGCCTCTAAAAGTTTTAAAATATTGCTCTCTCTATTTCCATTTAAGAATTACATGACAAATATGAGTCACACCTAAGATTCATAGCACTAATTTCAAATCTAAATACTTTTCCGTCGAGGTCAATAATTGAATCACACCCAATGTCAACTTCACATAAAATTTCACATATCATTTTTCAAATATCATGCACCTCATGCCAAAACTCAAATAAATAATTTTGATCCCTCTAATAATTCGGTATACTATAAGCTCATCGCCTCTAATCACCATCATAGACATATGTAACACATCAAAACAACCTATATCGCCCTATTAAAAAATAGTTTCAATCACCTCAAAATTCTAATTAACCATGTAGAACTGCAGGTCCACACCAGTTAACATCCATAAGTTACCTATCATATTTGAAAAATCCAGTTCAACATAACCACATAGAATCTTCCACACATTATTGCTTTCACTCAAACAAAAATCCAATCTTCATAAAGCCGTTGATAAACTTTAAGTGAGTCAGTAACGAACTAGTTCACATCTCATAGTAAAATATGAACACAAAGGTAAAAGTAAATACAACCTTAAACTCTTTACCAAGGATCTATTCGAGAGGTCTTATTATCCAATCAAATTTCTTAAATTCTTCACATGAAGGAATTTTCAACAATTGAACTTTTTAATATACAAGACTCTTGTTCCTTTGTTGACTCGCTCATATACTACAAATGAACCCCTTCAGAGAATATTTTTTAAGGTCCTTTAACAATTAAAAGTGACAAATTGTATGATCCAAATCTTGTACATGTTCTTTTAAATTCTCAATTCCTGATGCAATCTATCAATTCTTACATTACTTATTCATGCCTTCACAAAACACACTACCAAAAATCTAAATTCACCATGAAAAACTTGAATTTGATCCCAACCATGTAACACAACTTCATTATCTATCAACATTAGCTCATACATTAAACATATTTATGAATCCACATATATTAGCCTATAATTGATCGGCTCTCCATTGATCTTACTAAATCCTTTACTAAAAATTAAACTGTACCAGTTACCAATTCAAAATCATAAAGAATTCATCGCCACACCCAAGTCAAACGTCTTTAGTTCTTTTTTCAAATCTCATCAAATAAATTTCAATTGATACGAATTACATGTAACACTATAATTATAACCATAGCAAAACAGATAGAACCATGTCTATATAGATCAAATTCTCAAACCTATAAATACATATCTTTAGCCCTTGCAATTAGAGAAAAATATTTTTACTTTAACCACTTTACGAAGACTACACATATACCACTAACTTATTATTATTGTTCTCATCATGACTCTAACTCCTTTATATTCTATTCGAGCGGTGTCTCAGCACCTCCAATAAATTTCCATGCAATCATGTTACTTACAAAATATTATTGAACAACAACCTTAAATACTTGCAAGCCGTCATTACAATACAAAATTTATTTAATAAACAATCCTTATTATATAGTTGCATCTCAATCACAATCCATAAGAAACTCTTATTACCATCACGCTCATCAGCTCTTATCATTACCACTCTTTTTCATCAATATGACACCTTAAGTCCAATTATACGAAAAAAAAATCAAAGGACTAACTCAATCTTATATGAACTTTCTTACTGAAATTTTCAATTACTTTCACGCAAGTATACTCTTTAAGAATTTCTTTACCAATAAGCTTGTTGTTTTGGTATCTATCCATTTCCTTGGACCTTAAGATGACATCACTGATCCTCACTTAGAACCCTCGGATACGCGTCGTAACTTAACAAATTAATACCGAATCAATAATCCACAACTAAAATCTTTCTTATATGCGCTGCTTAATCCAAAATATTTGTCATAACAACCTAGTTGGTTTGTCAAATGTGAATACAACATCAAATCCCACTTTACGAGCATGTGATATAACTGATAAATTTTTAAGTAGTTAGTATTCCCACTTGAAAATCAACTTATCCGTTTCCATGTACCACTAGTACCACACCATGAAAGTCCATTAGATCCACCACTAGAATATTGCATACCCCTCAAAAAGATTGTATGCAAATAAGTCATACATTTCTACCCATCGAATGAATATAAAATATCAGCAAATCAGTTTCTTACCCAACCAAAAGCTATATGTATTCTTTCATAGGTCAGATCAATATCAAAAGTAACACACTTCATAACTCTAACCAAGTAAGCATAGGTACTATTGTTGTAATTGTATCATGACCTTCTTTGATGTATACACAATTTCTTAAGTTGCAGTACAAATTCTAACCTCAATTGGTGCATCACTATCCTGATCATTTTCTAAGCAGTCCATTCATGTTATGATAACTTTACTAATTGTAGTTTTCAAGCTACAATATTCATTATCTAGCCATTTTTTTAATTATTCCACTTCCAATTGTCAAACCACTCCAGATATATCCTATACCACACAAGTATTGATTCCACTACTATATCACTAGCCTAAAGAAAGGAAAAATGCTTATGAAAGTTAAACTACATACCATTAATTGTTTTTCCTTTCCATAAATCTATCACTTCCACATTTGTAAAAAATCTAAAATCAAAGAAAAATACAACACATCAAATACACACATGAGGATCAATACACAAGTCATCACATAAATGAGAGAGAATGGAGTGAAGTGATGATAATTAAAACCGGACCAAGTACACACTATAGAGATCCAAGAAGTGAAGGTTTTTCTTAATAGTCACCATAGCCTCTCGAAGACAAGTACAAACATCTCCGTATTGACCTCGATACTCTACTTAGACTCGATGTCACGACTGGAATCTAGACCCCAAACGAGACCGGCGTCGTTAACCTCTTAGAGGTCGCAGACAAGCCTACATGCATTATTCATACCTCACATAGATTAATATTAGCGGAAAATTTGAAACTTATTGATCTTTAACATACTTTCTAAATATTCTTAACATTTCATAATCGTTCATCATCAACCATCTAACATTAAAGATATAAGAAACTGAAAGAAATAGTTCATTAAGTATTAATTGTAAAATGTCCAAAATCACTCAACCAAAACAGGAAAGAAACGCTAGTGGAACATGCTACACTAGCTCAACTCTAAAACTACGCTAGAATGTAAAACAATAGCATCCTCGAAATCATGAGGACCTACCGAACTCCGGATGAATGCTAACGTCCGGATAGCTGCAGCAATGAACCTGTAGCTCTATCGCGCACCTGTCCCTGAACCTAATATAGTATAAATGTATAGGGTTAGTACACACTTGTACTAAGTATAGGTATATGCAAGCACACACCAAGGATATGCATGACAAAGAACAGCTCTTTCCTAACGACATGATTTTCGGAAGTCAAGTCAGTAGACTTGCCAAATTGAGATTAGGAAAGTTTGTGAATTTTTCAAATTTAGTTAGGAAGGTCATGTCATGAGAGTAACATGTATCATGATAAATATCGTACTGCATACAACACATAGCTTCTTTCATATCATTCATTCATATTCCATGAGACCTTGGAATCATGGACTTGACATTAAGACTTTCCAAATTAAGGGCTCAACACATGGGACCTGAACTAGGGAGTCTTCATTAGAAAACACAGTGTCTGCTTCACTCATTTATACATACTGCATTCATTTCATTCATAGGCCAGTGGGAACACCCTTTATACCTAGGGTATAGTTTAAGACTTTCATCGGGTTTGCTGTGCAATGATCAGGAATAATCTAATGTCATTATCTGTGTCTAGCTCACCTCTTGATTATCCTATCCTAACACATTGGTATCATTCATTTCATTATGTGCTTTATTTGAGGCTGGGCTCGTTCATTCATTGGGAACTTTAACTTTAACTGACATAGATCATGTGAGCATTATGAAATCTAGTGTCTCCCGTACACCGGAAAGAGGTGGTATCACCGGCCGAAAAGACCCAAAAACATGCTAGCGTACATGGGAAATAAACCCCGCCAGATCCCTAAATTGGCAGTATAGGTTCAAAGACTAGGAGATGTATGGAGACCCATACTCGGCAAGCCGGACAGTCTCATCTCATGAGAGTTACGTGAACCTTCGCCTTTCCTGAAAGAAGGCATCACCGCTCATAGCTAGCCTGAAGGTGCTCAGTATAAAGTTCCATTACATTCAACTCATACGTCATGGAAGTTGGCTTCGTGTATGAGGACAACATATCTCATTCGATGATTTCTCATCTCATCATTAGTATTAAGTGTGTTAAGCTCAATACTTTTATTAGAGTGTTCATAGAGATTGATATCTTTATTATCTTACACTCTCATTGGTTAGTACGTATTGGTAACATTTACTAAGGCTCATTTGGGATTTCTCTCATCATATACATTATCCTCATATCATGTTGTCTCCACATTCTTCATTATTAGCACTTTTGCTTTTCATAGTTACTCACCTCTTATTACGTGAATGCTCATTTCATCATTTCATAGTTCATCTCATCATATGTCAATGCACTTGTCCACTTAGTGTATCTTATACTCATACTTACCCTCCTAGGGTTCATCATTTCATTACATACATCTTAGGTTCACTTATTTTTGAACGTATTTCAGACTTATGTGTCTATACATACAAGCCATGGGGCTTAATTCATAGTTCGCTATGTGATTCTTACTTTCCACAGATTATGTAGTACAAGACTCATGTATCTTGTATATATGCCAAGATCTTAACTTTTGATCTAAGTAACTCACGTATGACTTATGTATCAAAACGTAAGTTTGAGTAAGGGAATCCAAATCTTGAATCACTTAGATATCATTTATAATTTTCATTGATTTTATTTCTAATATTCATAACATTAGAACTCTAAATCAAATATCAACATTTACATGGACAGACTAATTTTCTATTTTAATTTTACTCTTAGTTAACCGAAGTGTTGGGGGTTCGAACCCCCACAATCCCTTTTTAATTTTTGTTAGTCTCTTGTTGCCCATTCTTGCCTAAACTAAGAGGTTGTGGATTCAAACCCCCACAACCTCTTTGATTTTTCCTTTAATTCTCACTCGGATAGGGAGGTTGTGGGTTCGAACCCCCACAACCTCCTTATTTTTTTCATTTAATTTCACTGATGCTTGGGAGGTTGTGGGTTCGAATCCCACGGCTCCCATTTATTTGATTAATTACTTTTCTCTTGATTCACCTCCAGTTCGCGAGTTCGAATCCCCTTAGCACCATTTCCCTTTCCTTATTTTGCGAAATCAATAGCTAGGATCGAATCTCTTATCCCCATTTCCTTTTTTTTTTGTGAAAGCAGTAGCTAGGATTGAATCCCCTTATCCCCATTTTCCTTTCTTTTTTCGCAAAATCAACAACTAGGATCAAATCCCCTTAGCTCCTTCACATTTTTTTTCTTTATTTTCAGCTTCTTTAACATGTGAGGTCTTGGATCCAATTCTCATTGACCTCACTTATTTTATTTTACTTTTAAAACCCAGAATTTGACATTCTTGAAGAGTACACAAATCTGGAAAATTTTAGTCATTCTTCAACTCCGTTTTAGGCACATTTTTCATAAGTTTAGTTGGCTAAAAGATGGTCATTTCAATCCACTATATTTCATTGCAATGCACATCACATGGTATACACATTTCACACATAAAATACACAAGAATTTCATGTCTTATACGACTCCAAATAGTGGCGAAGGCACTGCCAACGTGCTCACACACACCAACCTTTTCGATCACTCTTTGAATATCATTTTCATAATTTCCCTCACATAAACATGTTCACATTTAATATAAACACATCATTCATACCTAAATCTAGCAGCACAACATACCCATCCTACAAATTCGTTTGGGAGCTAGGAACAAAGACATAAAAAAAGGGAACAACCTTAGTTTCGGAATGAATCTTTTGAATCGTAAGGGATCTCTTGGGAAAGGGACCAAGAGAGAAGAAACCCATACTTGTTGATGTTGTTCAAGTGTGTAGCTTCTGCCCAAAAACTCATACGAAACACGCCCAAATTTTCCTCAACGTACACGCCACTCAACGAACAACCTCCCTTTGCCTTGACGTTTTTGATTACCTTACTTTTCTTAAAACTTTTCGCGTGTTAGTGTGAAGAACAATTGTTATTAAACTGTTCTTTAGCTTTCTTGTTATTCAGAGCGTGAGAGAATGAGAGTTGAGAGACGTGAAAGAGAGTTGTGAAACGTGAGGGAGAAAATTATTAGGACTAGGAGACTAAATTCAAGACTTAGTCAAAATAGGATTTAGTCAAATTATTACAAAATTTGGTTTATTTTAATTTATATGTTAAAGGACCATTTTACCCTTATTGAATAGATTCTAATTGATGATTAAATCATCAATTCATTGCTCCTAGTGGGGCTCGAACCCGAGTAGCACCCCATTTGCAAAATGGGTCACTCCGGGTCGCCCCAATCCGAATTGCTCTAGAAATGAAATTAATTTATTAATTCGTAAGGGTAATTACAATATTACACCTTGGCCTGGAAAAGACCATTTTACTCCTTCGATTAAATCTTCATTTTCGCGAGCCTTACTTGGTTGGTTCCAACCTTTCCAAGCTCAACTAACTCCCCAAGTTAGTTGACTTGGTCGTTGTAAGGGTTCTGAGGTCTGGTTCTACGCGTATCAATCAGTTTGAAACTTGGTTTAATCGTAAGCATTCTTGACACCTTAAGTCTTGATCCTATTAATTTTTAGGGTTGTTACACTCGACTTGTACACACGTGGGACCTATGAACTTGTGGCTCTGATAGCACATTGTCACGACTAAAAAATGGACATGATGACACTCGTCTTATTCCACCACGACAAGTCAGCGTAGAACTCAACCATTACAATAAAATGCAGAAGTTTTATAATAAACTCAAAAATACCCCAAAAAACTGATTGTCATGTGTACAAGCATCTAAAGTATTACAATTGAATTAAACGAAAATATAATTCCCGTATGACATAGTTTCTAGAGTAGAACAAAATGATAAAAAGGAGTTAAAAGCTCCGTTGAGAAGATAAACAACTACCTCACAAATCTCTAAGAAGCCTTGAAAAATAACAAAGTATATCACAAAGGTTCGGGCTAGTAACAAAAATTTATAGAAGCAAGAGGTGAGTACGAAATCACACGGCACTCAACAAGCAAACCTCTAAACACAAGTTAAGGGAAAAGAATCCGGGTACTCCTACCACCCCAACCGAACCTCCACAACTACAACATGCATACAACCAACACAACCTAATAACTCATTGTTTACAAAGAACATATCTCCACAATAACACTCTCATAATTTCATATCATCGCCAACAACACTCTAACAATTTCATATCCTCGACAACAGGCTCAATATTCATCAATCACAAGTTCCATAGAAAGGCACTCACAAGATCAGCAACACACAAGATTAAGTTTACCAATAATGAAGAAGTGCAATGTAATGTCAAGTATAATGTATTCTTTTTATTCAAGAAGTTTGACCCCCCTCTAATTTTTTGTTTTCTTTATTTGATTTGCATTTGATGCATGTCTGGCCTAATGATACACACCTGTTGTCTCTTATTTCGGGACCCATGGGGACATATTTGTCCATGCATCTATGGCAGCATGCGATACGATCCTCAAAATAATATTAACCATCGCGGTGTGCGATACGTCTGTCGAAATATACTATTCATTGCAGCATGTGATACGTCACTCGAAATATAGTATATATCGCGGCACACGATACGTCTCTCGAAATGGTACATGCTCTTTAAGTTCTCATTCTTGCTTGATGCTCATAAAACTTGTCACAATTATGTCTCAGAATAATGCAAACGACATGTTCATACAATTAAAGAGGATATGTCCAATTTCATAACATTGCACAATTCACAACAACACAATCACAGTACAATATCGACAATGATTCAATAAGTTTTTCAAACCATTCTTCATTTTCAACACATCACACATAAGCAATTTGTTATATTACCTTTCTATTACCCTTTTTGGATAATTAGAATTACTCAATGTGGAAAAATCAACCCATCACCAATTCCATTACTCCCAAACATATACCACAAAGAAATACACGCATTCCATACATTTAACAATAGTTCAGAAATTTACTTGCATCAATCAATCAATAATATACTCTGGGACTTGAGCCTTCCCTTTTTGTTCAATTTCCAACTCAAAGCAACCCATTCAAATAAATGACGACGATAAAGATAACAACATTCATATTATTATGTATATAATCTAGACCCAATAACTAACTCTAAATTTATAATCAAGTTTCTAAGTTTCAATCTTAGAATTAAATCTTAATTTCTCTCATAATACAATTCTAATAATTTTCATACAATATAATACACCCAAAATTTGATTACCCATATTATAATATCGAAACTTGACTCGCAGTATGATAATCAAAAAGTAAAACTCAAATCGGTGAAAACTTATATCAATTCTTATGTCGTCTGAGGAATGACATAATAAAGTCACCAACATAATTTAAGTTATACTTTATTTCTATCAATTACCTCACCCCTAATGATTACCTCAATAATTTTTCACCACTACACACTAATAATCATTACCACCAAAAAGAAAGTAATAATAATCCCAATACACTAATTAATTACTAGAAACGTTGCAAGCATGCATATGCAATTACATATTTAATAGATTTCAATCTCTCTCCTTTTTATTTCTCCATCAAACATTATAATATTATTAATAATAACATAACCTATAACTATATACTTCAATAAATCAACTGAAATATTACTTGATGTGCAGAAGTCAGTTCCTATGCCGGCGGCCGCTTTGCACAGTTTAGTGTTTCTTCTTCCCTTTCTTTTTTGTTTTTCTAAAATAAATATATACTAAAAGTGATAAACCTTATTAACTTATTTTTAATAATTAAAGGTTACATATATAGAAGTATATATAGGGTGTTAAATAAATTATTACTTTAGCCCACTAATTATCAATTAAGTCAATTATCTATAATTACCTATCAAGTAATTAACTAAAGTAAAATGAATTATTTAGATTTTCCAACAAACATTTTTCAGGTCATTGCAATTTCAATCAACGTTCGAATAAATTTTATTATATATTATTATTTTTTATTTTTTTATCATAAGCACATATATCAACAACCAACAATAAAAGTTAATTAATTGTTGCATCTATAACTTATTAACGGATATGAATTATAATGACGTTGTTAGATGCTCGTTTATTTTTCCATTGAAGCCAAAATCAAATTAAACTTATGCTCATGAAAAATCTTTGAGGAGCCAGCCCACTTAACCGGAGGCGAAGCCAAAGGGAACAAGAATTTATTCAAACTCAATTATTATATATATATATATATATATATATATATATATATATATATATAAAGATTAAAATTACTTTTAAATGTATAGATAATAAATATTAACCCCACTTATTCTTTTTTTTATTATTTATTTTTATGTTTGCTTCTTTGTATTTTGAATCTATTAGTAGTTTCATGTAGATTATTACTGTTTTTTTTATTATATAAACATTTTAGTTGTTGTTACCTTTGTGACATGATCGAAAAATTGATTTGATGACACTCGTCTTTTTCAACAAAGACAAGTCAGCCTAAAAGTCAACTTTTACAAAAAAAAAAAAAAGATGTAGAATTTATAATCAAGTTAAAAATACTCCAAAACCTGATTGTCACGTCTACAAGCTTCTAATGTGTTATAACAAAATCGAAAGAAAAATACAATTCTCAAATGACATTGTTTCTAGAATGGACAAAAACCATAAACAGGTAGAAGAAAGGTCTGTTGAGATGACAAGCAACTACCTCACAAATCTCCAAGAAACCTCGAAAAAGAAGAGAATGACAAGTACAAAAAAATTAGGCTCGTAACCTACAAAAATTATAGAAGTAAGGGGTGAGTACCAAACCGCACAACACTCAACAAATAAACATCTAAACACAAGCTTAAGGCATTGAATATGGTTACTCATTACGCCCCGACCAAACCTCCACACCTACAACCTATATAAAACCATCCCAACCTAATTGTTCATACTTCACATAGTACATAACTCAATAACAACATTCCAACAATCACATATTCTTAGCAACAAGCTCAGTATTCCTCAATCATAACCTCCATAACTACAATATTCATAAAACAGTCGAACGTAACAACTCACAATTCACATAGCACACAACTCAGCAACAACACTAACAATTATATTTCCTAAGCAACAATCTCAATATTCCCCAATCACAATCTCCACAACTACAACCTGCATAAAACTAGTCCAACCTAACAGTTCACAATTCACATAGAACACAGTTCAACAATAACACTCTAGCAATTACATATCCTCAACAACAAGCTTAATATTCATCAATCAAAGTTCCATAGAAAAGCACTCACAAGATCAGCAAAACACCATATCATGTTCACGAATAATAAATATGTGTAATGCAAGTGATGAATGTCTGTCCTAGTGATACACACCCGTTGTCTCTTAGTCCGAGACTCATAGGGGATATATCTGTCCTTGCATCCAATGTGGCGTTCAATACAACCCTTGATAATAGTAATCATCACGGAGCGTGATACATTCCTGAAAATATAGTATCCATCGCCGTGCGCGATACATCCTCTTAAATATTTTATTCTTTCTCAATTCATGTAACACTTGCCACAATCATGTTTCAAAACAATGCAAATGACATGTTCACACAAATAATACGGGGATGACTAATTTCATAACATTGCACAATTCACAACAACACAATAATGATACAACATCAACAATGATTCAACTAGCCTTCCAAACCATTCTCCTTTCTCAACACATTACACACAAACAATTAAACAAATGGTTTGTTTTAAGCCCCATTTTTCATCATTAGAATTAATCAATGTGGACAAGTCAACACATCACCAATTCTCATTACTTCCAAACACATATCACAAGGAAATACATAAATTCCATACACTTAATAAGGGTATAAAAATTTCACTTGCCTCAATTTATCGAACAATCACTTCGGGACTTGAGTCTTTCCCTTTTGTTAAGATTCTAACTCGAAGTCATCTATTCAAATAAATGACCACAATAAGATTTTAAAACTAACAAAATCCATATAATTATGTTCTAGCCTAGACACAAGAACTGACCCAATCTATAAGCAAAATCGTAACTCTTGATGTTAATTGACATGTCAACTCTCATAATTTCAAATTTCAAATCTAGGATTATATTCTAATTTGTTAAATATCACAAATATAATAATATTCAAATAATACAATACATGTAGTGTTTAATTAAATCTATCAATATATCATAACTTTGATAATAATGTGGTACCATATTTTTTATTGGAGTTACAGGAAGAACGAAAGAAAAGAATGTGTCCAGCAACCAATTAGTACGTCTACTACTTAAATTCCATTTTTCCTTACTTAAATTTTCCAAGGACCAACTTACTGTACAATAATGACAATGTAATTAATCATTATTCAATTATGCACTCTAAACCCATTTTTCTACTCATATTCCAATTTCAAATATATTTTTTGTCAAATCCACCTTCCTTGATTAATTTTCATGGCCAATAATGACAATAATAATAATAATAATAATAATAATAATAATAATAATAATATTAATATTAACAATAACAATAACAATAACGATAACAATAACTACTACTACTATTAATAATAATAATAATTTTAAACAATTATAGCTTCTCTTTAATTATAAAAGAGATGAACAACTGCATCCTTATTAAGTTACGGTCATTACCTAAATGAAGTGCATCAACAACTGAGGTGATTATTTCAACCCTTTCTATATTTTTTCTCGGCTGCGTGAATTGGTGCTGTTCACAGCAGCCATAAACATATTTCCTTTATTTCTTATTTTATTATTTATTTATTTATTTTATTTTTCGATTTTTATTAGCAACAAAATAATCTTTTATTAAATCTGAAAATCACGTCACTCATTCTTACAAGTCATAAATTATTTATAAAAGCTACTAAAAACGGTTAATATAAAAAATGAGTAAAATTTATAAAACGACTAAGAGGGTCGTTACATTATCCACCAATCAAAATCATGTTTGTCCTCGAACATAAAGACGAAGATGAAAGAATAACCAACATTATCAAAACATGAGTTTTTTTCCTACTACTCGGTGTTCATCTCTCAAGATGAGCTCAGTCCATTCCATTAAGATCAACTACTAAGAACTGAACTTTCTAATCAAACTTTAAAAGATCAACAAATCAGGAATTATTTTATGAACTCAATCTAAGCTGAAACCTACTGGACCATAACACAACCATCATATTGAATCTTTTCTCACATAACTAAGAAACATTCAGAATCAATACCCACTACAACCAAAAGTAAACCTAAACCAACCACCACATACTCATATTACACAAACGATCATAGATCTTATCAAGATTTATTTCTTACAACAATTTTTCCACGAGCTTAGTTAGTTATAAGAATATGATCTTTATGGACTGATCACTCAACAAGGAAGGATCAAACTTATCTAAGACAAGGAAGATCAAGATTAAGTAAACGCCCAACAAGCGATACTCTCACAATGTCGGATAACTATAACTTTTCACATAACTCTTTTATAAGTTCTGATAAGTAAAGTTGTGCATCTAAAACTACTGGTATATATAAACTACCTCAAACAAGATCAAATCCATCATAACTAAAATGGCCAAGTCTATGTAAGAATCCAACCATTTCAAGAGGACATAAGAGGATTAGTACATTCGATCCACAACTAAGGATTCACCCTAAGATGTAGAAATACACTTGGACATATGCAATGAAACATACACCAAGAAATGTCCCAAACGAAGTAGCTGATCAAAATAAAAATGTACGGAACCAAGGTCGAACAATAATAGATACTTTTTTCATTAGTGCCTATATCAAATATTTCCAATCATTTGACTACATCCATCATTTTTTTTCCTATCAAAAATCAACTAGTCTGATCCCTATTAAGATATTACACATATGTGATTTATCAAACCCCACATAATCTCACATTCCTATGATAAAGTCATCATTCTTAATACTAGCAAGCATCCTAACCACACTAGTAATTTACCTTATTCTCAAACTGTCACTAGTATCAAAGTCTTCTTAGTGAATACATTGTACCCTCTAAAAAGTTTAAACTATGGTTCCCTCCCTTTCCATTTAAACATCCCATGATAGATACGGGTCACACTCAAGGCTGATAGAACAAAATCTAAATCTAATAGTACTCTCCCGTTGATATAAAACTATTATATCACCCACAATTTTGAGTCGAGACAATCTTTTACACACCAAGTGTAACATTCCAAAAAATAACATGTCTAGTGAAGAGCCCATAGGTCTTTAAGAATGGGTATTGGGGAAACATAGACATTCCAATGCCCAATATTGAGAAAAATTGGGCATAGTATAGAAAATTGGCTAAGGGGTATCAGTCAATTTCTATATAATACCCAAATAAGCAAAATATTTGGCATATTTGAAATTATTGGCTTAATGGGTGTTAGCCAATTTTTCTAAGTATTAATGAGATTGTTTAAGAAATATACCTGCAATAAAGACTCTAAGCTAGAAACATATGTTTCATTGTATTTGCATAATAGATATGAGGCATCCATGTGTCAAGTCTTGGCATCATAACACATGACCACTTAAAATGGCCATGTAGATTAAGCAGTGCCGAAAGACATAGTGAGGATCCTTGGGAGAATAAGTAAACATTCCAAATGAACCATCGTGAATAGTTAGTTAGGAAAGTATAAGCAACACATGTGCAAGCACATTTGAAGGAACGACCAAGGGAGGGAACCACCCTAATCGAATTCGGTTAGGGTAGTTAGGGGGAAGGCGTGTGCAAGGGTCCCCCCATGTGGGGCCTAACTCTATAAAAAACTCTAGACTCTAACTAACTGAACTAATTAGCTAACTAACCTAGGAAAAACAAAAATAAACCATATCACCTATGACTTTATTGGGTGACACTAACCCAGTAACTAGTTATAGAGACAACCTAGTGCCTAGGATGGTCCAAAAGGGTTAGTTATGGTCCTAAAGACTTAGGGGTACTTTAATAATTACCCTAGGTCCCTTAATTAATTAAATTAATTAATTAATTAATCAAGGAAAATTCATTAGCTTGGCCAAGACACTTAGCAAAAATTTCAGATTTGATTAAGTCAAATGTTCTCCTATATCTAGTGAATTTAGGATGGACGTTTTTAGTAATTAGATAATTAATTTATTAATTAAGTTAATTAGTCAAAAGTTGAATTATTCAACATTAGTTCCTAAGACCTAAAACCAACGATTCATTAACTTATAACAAGACTCAAAGGCAGTAAGCAAAAATGTAGAAAGACAAAGGTTCTCTTAGCCGATTTCAAGGTTTTCTTCAAGGTTTCGTGCAAGGTGATCTTCGTAGATTCGATTCCACATAAGGTATGGATTTTATATCCTTGAATTGTTCCTCCAAGAGGATTTCTAAATGCTTCAAAACACATGAATTTAGAAATTAGGGTTATTCCCAATGACATTGTAGAACGTCCATCTCCATAGTTATCATTGTGTTCGATTATAATAAGTATGTAAATGTAAATCTCGAACATGTTTTTGGTATGTGGTGCTAGCTAATTTTTATGTGTAAGTTTATTTATTTGTTAATGATTAATGAGGCCTATAGATTGGATTCGAATGATTTGAGTGTTAGTTGCACGAATTAAGGAATGATATAATGTTTACTTGTGTTTGGAGAATAAGAAGTTACTATGAATTGGCTATGAAGTTTAGTTATTGTTAAAATTTTATAGTTTAGATTTGTTCATGTTTAGGAATCACTATATTACATTCATGAAACTACTTGATTTTGTTAGTGAAAACATAATTAAAATAGTTTAAGTAAAGTTGGTTCATGCCGATAAATTGGCTAACAATATTTTGCCCAAAAAATTGAATGAAATTGGCTTACAATACTGCTTTTAAAGTATGATGGAAAGATTGACTTATGACCAATGTAAACCAAATTAAGCATGACCAATGTAACTTCGAATTCATAACCAAGGGTATGTCAATCATTGGAACAAATCCCAACATACCCTTTCCAAATGAACTATGAACATAGTAACTACATTGAATAAAATTCTTAATGTTTATAAAGAATGGTTTAAGGCTAGACATGAAACCAGTTAAGGTGAGTAATAACATAATTAAAAGTCTTTGACTTATGAAGGTGATCAGAATGGGTGTTAAATAAAGTGAGACAAGTCTCACTTACACCTAATACATGTTAAAGATACTCACATAAGATGGTATTAATAATCATGAGACAAGTCTAATTAACACCAAGATTATAATGTAAGTTTAAATTCACATTTCATCAAATAATGGATTCCACCTAAGCGAGCTAGGTATGATGCGGTTTCACTTTAGCCGGTGATTCCACCTATTTTGGTGTGGGGAATACACCTAATTTCATGTTTACCTCACATAATCTATGTCGTTTAGATGCTAAAATTACGTCTTTGGTTCACTTAAGCCGTGAACCACCTCTTTTTGGTATGGGGAGAATACTAGACTTGGTTTCACTTTAGCCGGTGACCCACACCTTTTTGGTGTGGGGGCAGACACTGATTTCATGTTAGCTCACATGATCTAGATTCACTTTAATCAGGGAATCAACCCTTTTCAGTGTGGGGCAAACACTACATTTCATGTTAGCTCACATGATCTTAATTCTAAACATGTCCTTAAGAAAGCAAGCAAGAAAGAAGAAGAGATGTATGTTCAAAGTGAGCTAGTTAAGTAAGATCTTAAGATTATCAACCGTCAGTGTTTGATAAGAATGAAGTTTTTAGCAAATAACGGGCATAGCCAATAATGACTTCTTTTATTATGCAAATGATCAAATCCAAATAAAATTGGCTTATAATTACTTCTTATATTATGCAAATAAAGGAGAGTAAAACATAATGATAAATGAATGTCCCACATTCTCCATAACATTAAAATGATGACATAAGTGGCCTAGCCAATAAAGATTGGCTTATAAAAATTTCGTGCCCAATCTATTAAGAATGGAAAGAATAACTTGTTGTAAGGGTAGCCAAATAATTTCCTTAGTCTCTTGGATTACTTACTTGATACATTGTAGGTATGAGATTACAATGAATCATTGCACTTCTAAGTAAAATATGATATTAAAAACATCTTTGAAATACACAACTAGAAAGAATAACTTGTAGTAAGTGTCGCCAAATTATTTCCTTAGTCTCTTGGATTACTTACTTGAGTCATTGTAAGTATGGGACTACAATGAATCATTGAACTTATAAGTAAAATATGAGATTAAAGAGATCTTTTATCTACACAACAACAAGAAGAAAAAGATTGAAAACTAAACTTAATATAAAAAAAGGGCTCTCGGTTTTGGAGGAGCAATTTTTAGAATTTTCGTTCGACTTATTCTAAAATTATGTTTATGATTCTAAGGTCTTATGTTCATATAGAAAATGAGTTGTGTTCTTTGAATGCATTAAAATACGTCATATTCATACCATTATTCACAAATAACCAATTAGGAAAGTCTAGTGATATCACTTTCCAAAAATGGCATGTTGTTATAGGAAGAACTTTCCTCGATCATGCATAGTCCTTATGTGTATGTGGGCATACACCCATACTTATTACAAGTGTGTATTAACCCTATACTATTATTATCTTTATCATTGCAGGTTAGAGAGAAGGTTGAAGACTCATCGGAGCTATTTGGATTGTCCATCTCCAGACTTTTGTAGGTTCTCTTGATGTTCAAGGATGCTACACTTATCTATATAGCCTATTACTTTAGACATAGTTAGTGGATGTTGTCACTAGCGTTTCTTTTCAGACGTTTATTTCGAAGCTTTGTACTAAGAATGTTTTGGCAAACTATTACATTATATATTGATCTTTTGATTTGAATTGATTTATCAATTGTAGATGGTTGTTATAATTCGAGCATAGTAGAATATTAATCTATGTAGAAAATATATGAAGTCTATGTATACCTCATTATGTTTTAAAATTTTTAAATTTTCCGCAAATTTAACTATATGAATATGATGAAAGCTAAGAAGAGGCTTGTCTGCGACCTTTGAGAGTTTACCGACGCCGGTTGCATTCGCATTCCAGAATCTAGGTGTGACACCAAGTGTCATCTACCATTCAAACCATTAGATATGTCATACTAAAACTCAAAGAAAATACTTAGTCACTCTAATAATTCTATATGCTATAAGCTCATAAGCTTTATTCACCATCAAATGCCTATGTAACACATCATAACAGTCTAGGTTGTCTCATAAAAAAAGTAGTTTCAATCCCTTCAAAATCCTCAACAACCATGTATCAGTGTAGGTCTATACTGTTGCGTACCCATAAGTCACCTATTACAATATGAACAATTTAAACCCACATAACATCACATAATCTTACGCGCCTCACTATTTTTCAACCAATTCAAAACCCAAACTTCATTAAAATTGATGACAAACTCGTAGTAAGTCTACCGAAACAATTCATAGCCACAGTCATTTTGGATATTATATATAAATATTCATACATCCTTCAACTTTGAACCAAGAATCCGTATTAGAGGTTTTATTCCTTCACGTCTTTTAAATTCTTCCCATGATGCAAATATTAAATACCTGAACTCTTAAATACACTTATTTTTTTTTCTTTCGCTGACTTTGTTATGAACTTATACATTTAACAACAACCCATTACATTTTATCTTATACTCTAAATCATCACTTTTAAGTAAAACTCTTCCTTAGGTCCTTTAAAATCAATGTAACACACTTTATGACTCAAACAATGTACAAGTCCTTCAAAATGGCCAATATCCGAAGTAATCGATCATTTCTTAATTTACCAATTCATATCCTAACAAAACATACTACCACAAACATAGACTCATAACGAAAAGTTTGAATTCTAGTTTAAACTATATAGCCCAATCCCATTATCAATAAACATGAGCTCACACATTGAAGATTTTTATGAATTAATGTGTCGTAACTTGTCATTGATCGCCTCTCCATTAAACTTATCATATTCTTCGCTAAAACTCAAACTATACTCATTATCAAATTCAAAATCACAAAAGAACTTATCATCACACTCGAGATGAATGTCTCAACACTCTTTTCACAAGTTTTATCAAATACTTTTTAACTAATCTGATGAAACTCTAGCTCTATTACCATAATAGAGCAAAACGGATGAAATCACGCGTCTCGAAATCCAATTCTCAATCCATTTGAAGATAACTTTTTAGCCCTTGCTGCAACATCTCGTAACTCGCAATAGCAAAGAATAAGCTAAGAAGCTAAAGTTTATGATTTTTTGAAAGAGTAGGTAAAATCTAGAAAATTTCCTAAGTGTAAAAAGTGATTTTTTTTATTCATTTTCAAACGTTCATAACTTCTATCTCCAAATCAGTTAGAGTCAGTTCTTTATATGTTTGGCAAATTCTTTGAGAGATATTCCCAACGCCGCCGATTTTTCACATTTTTGATATCATATGAGGGAGATATGCCGATCGGAAGTTGGGTTGTTGAATTGAGAAAAGTCCAATTTAATTTTTTATAAGGGTAAAGTAGTCTTTTCACCCTCACTATTTCCTATTTGTTTCAAAGGTTTAGTAGCGGTAAAAACTATAAGTCAGTTTTAGAAAATTAGAATACGCTTGGGCTTGGGAGAAAAGAGAAGAGAAGAAGTAGAAAGGAGAAAAGGGACAAGAATTTCATGAAGAACACAAAGATGTTCAAGTGTAATTCGTCAGAGTGTGATCCCTATTAAGGTATGTGGGACCTTTCATATTGGGTTAATTCACCCACACACCAATTTGTTTCAATTCAGCAATTTATGAGTTGGTTTCATGTTAGGAGTTGAAGTTTTTGAAGAAAAGTTTTGAATTTTTATTGTTTAAATTGTTGGCTGTGATTTTTTTGTTGATTCTTGTTTATCTGAGTTGTTTTTAGTTGAATTCGGTGAGTATTGAGGGTACTAACAGTCCCAAGTATTTTGTCGAATAACTAGGGAGGTTTGGAGGGCTTAGATATTAAAAAAATAAAAACAAAATTCATCAGACGCACCTTGTCAAGGCAAGGCGCGTTGCACCACCAGTGTTCTAGAACCAATCCACTATTAACTGAGGCTGGCATGACACCTCACAAGTGCACCCGGATCGGTGTTTTTCACCTAGTTTTCGTAGCATAGCCTTCCTAAATCTTTCTAAGGTAAAATAACACCTTCTGATGATTATAATTACTTCAAATGATTTCTAAACACCTAGAAATAATTAAAGAACTCAAATTATAACCTTTAATCCATAATCCAATTCAAGGAAAGTTAAGATGAAAGTCGATGAAGTTGATAATCAAGTTGAAAAGTTAATAAGCAAGTCAAAGTAAGTTCTGAAAGTTGTCAAGAGTCTTAATCAAACATTTTAAATATTTTCACATTTTGAGTAATAAATATTTTCACATTTTGAGTAATAAAGGAAGCTAGACTTCCAATATTGTCTTTGGCTAGTTTTTTTTTTTTAAAAATAATTATGATTTCAAAGCGAGCTTTTAAAACCTAAGCTTGAGCAATTATCTCAAACCAAAGAACAAGTTGTTTTAAACATATGAGCTAAGTATTTAGGGAGTATTATTGAGAACCAATATTGGGATGCGAGTTCATATTAACTTACGACCCTATACACCATGTAGCCAATATTGTTTAATGAAGGGTCTAGTTTTTACATGATTCCAAAGTACTTTTTAGTATATATTAGTATATCCACTTAGTAGTTCAGGTTCTATACCAACGACAAGGTATATGAAGGTCCTCTTGAAATATGAGGTAAGACATTGTACCATCTCTTAGGGTCATAGTGATGGTTGTCGACAAGGGATCTCCCATAGAAACTATATTACTTTCATTATAAGTGAAGTTGAGTTTGTTATTGCATTATATTTAGCGAACTAAGTTGTTTACACTGTTTTAATAGTTATATATATATATATATATAGATATATTTATATATATATTGCATTGTTCTTTACTGTTTTATATTGGGTTAGTATTTCATGACTTGAGTAGAGTCAAGGTAAGTTCTTCTTAATCCTTTCAAGTTTTAAGTTTTTGTTAGCATTCCAACTCGCATACTTGTAATTCAATGTACAGATGTTAGTTAGCCTACATGGTTTTATGATGCAGACGCATTTTACTAGGATTAGCCCATAACACTTTTTTGATCCATTTTGAGCATCCAAAGTCAGTGGTGAGCCTCCTTGCATTCTGGAGAATAATATCTATTTCTAGTCTTATCTTTTATAGAATTTTGTGGGGACTGACGTAACATCCATCTTAGTATATAGAGGCTTCATAGATAGTCATACAATTTAGTTTGAGCCTCTTAGTTCTATATTACAAATAGTATGTTATTAGATTTAAGTGCCATTTTTTCCAGACTATTATGATGTAATTATTTCTATTCAAAATGTTTCTTACTTCAAAATTGAGTTGAGTTGAGTCTTTCACTTAGTTGAGTAAGCCAAGTCAAGGGTTCGCTCAAGGTTAGCAATAGTCATTGAGTGTCGGCCACGTCCAGGGTGTACGCTTGAGACATGACAAACTTGGTATCAAAGAACATAATTCAAGAGTCCTAGGGAGTCTATCAAGTTGTGTTTGTAGAGTCTTCGTCATTTGTGTGAAGCACGCCACATCTATGATTAGGAGGTTACAACATTTAGGAACTTCTCACTTTTATCATATTTATTATCGTGTATTAGAGTTTAGCTCTAAAAGTTTCTCGTTAATTCGTGCTTGTGCATGTTTCAGATAACTAGTCCTTCACAAAGTGTAGCACAAGGTTGCCTAGCTAGGAGGAAAATTTCGCCTAAGAACAAGAGTTACACAATGCACCTGAAGTTCAACCTCAAGAGGAAGTTAGCAACACTGAGTTCCGTGAGGCTATTAGGATGCTGAGTCAGGTTGTGACTAAATAGGTTGGTCAACAAAGAGGAGCTCTACGAGTAGAGGATGACACATCAACCAGTAGAAGGAGGGCATATATGAGAATGCACCACATCCAAATTGGGCTTGTTTCGAAGAGGCGTTCTTGGGAAGTTTCTTTCCACGAGAACTGAATGAGGGAAAGGTGAGAGAGTTCCTCACTCTCTAACAGGACTCCTTGAGTTTTTATGATTATGGGTTGAAGTTCACCCAACTATCTTGCTATGCTCCTAAGATGGTTAAGGATATGAGGAGCAGAATGAATTTGTTTATCGTTGCTTGGGTCCATCATCTAGTAAAAAGGGTAGAGCGACAATGCTGATCGGTGACATGGACATATCCCGATTGATTGTGTATGTACAACAAGTTGAAGAAGAGAAGATCAGGGATAGAGAGGAGTAAAGGGTCAAGAAAGTCAAGAGTAGGAATGAGTCAGGGTAACAGAATGAGGGTCTAAATCAACCATATTTTAGAAACAAAAGAGGCATGCAGCATTATGTATTAGTGCACCTATACCCAGAAATAGATCCGAGTATAATGGACAAAATTCGCAGAACTTCAAGGTTAGACCAACATAGTCCCAAGGTAGTGTGGGCAAGGAGGTAGTTGGGCTCCTGCATGTAGTTGGTGTCATTCTAGATATTCACTGGGTCTATGCCTTTTATGCTTCAATAGACTGTACAACTCGAGTTGTCTAGTTTCAGATTCCTGCTCAGACAGTTATAGAATGGAGTAATAATTCAGCAATGCCTAAGGGACACTTCATTTCGTTTCTTAAGGAAAGAAAGTTAGTTTCAAAGGGTTGTATCTATCACTTTGTCCAAGTTAATGACTCAAGTGCTGAGGTACCTTCCCTTCAGATAGTTCCTATAGTATATATCATCCCAACTACTCACCCTATATCTATTCCCTCTTATAGAATGACACCAGCAGAGTTAAAAGAGTTGAAAGGAAAATCTAAAAAATTTGTTATATAAAGGTTTTATTTGACCAAGTGTCTCTCCTTGGGGCGCTCTAGTCTTGTTTGTAACAAATTAGGGTGGGTCCATTAGGATGTGTATAGAATACCGCCAATTGAATAAGGTGACCGTCAAGAATAAATATCCTCTCCCAACGATTGATGATTTTCGACTAGCTTCGGGGTGCTTCCTGTCTCAGATCAGGCTACCATCAGTTGAAAGTTAGGAAATGTAACATTTCAAAGATAGCTTTTAGAACAAGATATGAGAATTATGAGTTTTTGGTAATGTCCTCTAGTTTGAGAAATGCACTTGCGGCATTCATGGATCTTATGAACAAATTCTTCAAACCTTATTTAGATTTTCTTGTCATCATTATTATTGATGACGTATTGATTCATTCAAGGAATAAAGAAGATCATGTTAGTCACCTCAGGATAGTTCTTCAGACTTTGAAATATACAGAGTTATACGCCAAGTCCTCCAAGTGTGAGTTTTGGCTTAAGTCTATGGAATTCTTTGGCCACATCATTTCTTGTTATGGGACTAGAGTTTATACACAAAAGATTGAAGCAGTTCAGAGATGGCCTAGACCTACCTCTCCAACTGTTAGAAGGATTTTATTAAGTTTCACTTGATAATATAGGAGATATCTTTAGGGGATTTCATTTATCTTATATCCTTTGACCAAGCTGATTCAAAAAACAATTAAGTTTTAATAGTCTGAAGCTTGTGAGAAAATCTTTTAAGAGTTGAAAAAGAGGTTGGCTACTGCTCCAGTCTTGACTTTACATAGGGTACTCAAGATTTTGTGGTGTATTGTGATGCCTTAACAGTTGGTTTTGATTGTGTGTTAATGGAGAATCGAAATATTATAGTTTATGCCCCAGACAGTTGAAGGTCAATGAGAAGAATTATCCAACCCATGACTTAGAGTTGGTTGGTGTAGTTTTTGCCTTGAAATTAGGTTGTCACTACTTGTATGGTGTGTAGACACGTAATTTTTACCGAATTTAAGTTTAACACCAATTTTTAGAGCATAAATAATTTTATCAATATATTTTGATAAGTTTATTTAAAAGATATTAGAATAAACAACATAAATATAATTTTTATTAGATAAGTTTATTTTGATTGTTAAAAAACAAAGATATATATATATGTATATATATTTCATATATTATTTAAATAAACTAATATTTCTTAATTATGTTTTTTTTAATTACCCATTTAGCTTTATTTATTTATTTACTCAAAGCAATTATTAATTATATAATTATCATTTTATATATATATTTAATATTAAAAAATAATAATAATAAAAAATAAATCCACGATCCCATGACGCACTCCCCACTCGCCATTCACCATTCACACCACACGTACACACATATACAAAACACAAACAAAAAGGGGAGAAGGGGAGGATCAGAAGAAAAAAGAAAGAAAAACCGTGAAAAGAAAAAATACACACAAAAAGAAAGAGACTCTCCCACAAACAAAAAATCAGTAAATATATTCACATATTTTGCTTTGACTCACAAACAAAAGTTGAAGTTGAGATTTACTTTCGCGGTTCCTTATTCGAATTGTTTTCTTTTGGTGAAATTTTCGCAAGAGGTACCATTTAATTATTTTTTTAATAATTTAATATCATGTTATACAAACATTGATTGCAATATATTAAAGTTGTCAAATTTCACATGTGGTTAAACCGTTATGTTTTTTATATGAAGTTTGTTCAAATATTTCATATCAACTTTATGTTTAGATCCTCTATATAGTTATATTTTGTGTGAAATTGCTATAACAAACCATAGTTTATTTCATATAAAATAACTCATGGTTTATTTCATGCTTAAGTAAAATTATTGTCCAAGTCTATTCTTATTTTTCATGTTTAGTTTTTAATGATAATATGTGTAGTTATTATGGTTCTAATGATAATATGCATAGTTATCCAAATTTTTATATTCATGTCTTACTAAGTTCAATAAATTCTTTGTTTGGTTGTGTTTAGAAATGTATTAAATTATATTTTATATTATATTATGTATGTTGTCTTACATTAGTATTTTTAGATTCTTTTTAAAATAATAATAATAAACTTGTTAGGATAAGAAGAGGATAATAAACTGAAAGAAATAAGAAAAAAAATAACAATAAAATGGAATAAGGAAAAGAGGTAAAATACGTGATGGAAGAACATCTGAATAAGAAAAAGAATAATAGAAAAAAAGTATAATTAGAAGAATAAAGACAATGTACATGAAAAAATAAATTTAATAAAAAATACTGCAAAAATAAAAAGAAACAAAAGTATAGTGTTAAAAAAATAATAAAATATTTTAGTATGATCAATTAAAAAACTCAACTATTTAAAAAAAAGGGGTAAGAAAAGAAAAAGAAGAAAAATCAATGTAAAAACCAAAAATATAAAATAAGGAAAGTTAAAAAAAAACGTGAAAAATTAGTACAAAAGAAATAAGAAGAGAGAAAAAAAATACAATAAAAAATAAAATAAAAGAGAAAAATTAAGAAGCAGACAAATGTTGAAAGCCTGAAAAAATAAATAAATAATTAATAAAAATGTGTAAAAACTTCACATGTTTATAAAATAGTACAGTTTTAAATATGTTAATATATACCAAAGAGTGAAGGTAAAAATATTTGTCTTAATAATATAATATTCAAAAATTAGTTTAAGTTATAAAAGTCCATAAAGTGACCGTGCTAGAACCACAGGACTCGAGGGATGCCTAAACCTTCCCCTCGGTCAATAGAATTCCTTACCCGAACTGGTTAGCAGACCAAACAAAGAGTCATTTCCTTTTGATTAGGATTAAATAAAAAGTGACTTGGGACACCGTAACTCAATTCCAAGTGCCGACTCTGAAAAAAAACTAAAATTATCCCCTAAATAATAACGTCACTTAAATTGGAAAAACTGTTACGTCGCTGCGCGAAAAAGGGGTGTGACATCTCTGGCGACTCTGCTGGGGACTTGAATTCGAGCTTGTAAACATGGACTTTTACATGACTTTATTATGTATTTACATACTCATCTATTTGTGGATATTATGTTTAATGGCATAATATGTTATTTGCTTGCTTATTTACCCTTCTGATAATATGTGAATTATAATATAACTATCTTTCCTTGCGCATCCATCTAAGTCTTCTGAGATGCTTTATTCGGAGATGCGATTACGCTCCCGAGCCATGAGATACCAGAGATGCGGTAATGCTTTTGGGAAGGATTCTATAGTAACACATGTCTTAGGATGGGAAGGACTAACAATGAGGCCAGAAAGCCCTGCTACTGGTAAGTTGTCCTTTCTCGACTTGAGTAGTCCGCTCATTTTATGGCCAGTCTAGACACCTTCCCTATTAGATTGTTTACCTAGTAAAACAAGCCTCAACAATGACTATCCCTAATAGGATTCGATTTATCTGCATCATTCATAATGTTAAATTAATGGGGAGCTCGATACAGGGGTCGAGTCTGTCTAGGAGAAGCATCCCTACTTGAGATTATCATGTACATTATTTGTGTTATTTGTTGCATTATTAGGAAGACTATACAAATGTTGATCGGCTTTAGATGAATGAATTATAATGAAAAATTAATTATAATGAAAAATATCAAATTAAAGTTTTGACGTAATCCTTTTATTAAACACAATTTTTCTATCAAAATTCATATTTCTTTTACAAATAGAAAAATCTATCATTACCATCAAAGTTTTTGTTATATAAAAAAAGATTGAAAATTTAATCAACAAAAAATAAATACAATCGAATATACTAAGGGCTATTAATATACATACATATATATATATATTCTCCCTCTTCCTTTAATAACCATTTTTTTAAAAATAAATAAAATAAAAAATAAATAAATAAAAATTGAAAAGAATAAAAATGTTATGTCCCGATGGAATTAAGGAAACCTAAAAATGACCAAATACAAATAAAGAGTCTGGCCACTGAAGGAGAGGCAGAGGAATTTCTAAGAAAGATGAAACTATCAGACTAATCCATGGTGGAACAATTAAGAAAAACTCCAGCCCAAATCTCTTTGTTGTCTTTAATAATACATTTTGATGAACATCGTAAGGCTGTAATGAAAATTTTGAATGAAGCACATGTTCCTAGTAAAGTTACAGTGAGTCAGTTAGAGAAGATTGGTGGGAGAATATTTGAGGTAAACCGCATCACCTTTTCAGATGATGAACTACCCAAAGAAGGTACAGGACATAACCGAGGCCTACATATCACTGTAAAGTGTGAGCTTTCATATGTCACTTGAGTTCTAATTGATGGAGGATCTGGAGCAAATATTTGTCCTTTATCAACTCTACAAAAATTGGATTGTAGTGCTAAAAGGGTCCAACCCAACAATGTATGTGTTAGAGCTTTTGATGGGTCAAAATGAGATGTCATTGGTGAGATAGAGCTCGTACTAACCATTGGGCCTGTAGATTTTGCTGTGAATTTTCAAGTGTTGGATATCAACGCGTCCTACAATCTATTGTGCGGGAGGCCATGGGTGCATAAGGCTGGAGCAGTCCCCTCAACGTTGCATCAAATAATTAAGTTTGAATACGACCAACAAGAAGTGATTTTTCATGGTGAGGGGGATTTGTAAATCTACAAAGAATCTTCCTACCCTTTTATCAAGGCGAATAATGAGAATGAGACACTAGTTTATCAAGTTTTCGAGGTAGTGGTTATTGAGCATGTCCCCGAGGGGAGTGTCATTTCAAAACCAAAGATGTCTATTGCGTCTGTAATGGTGGTGAACGAATTGTTGAAACATGGTTTTGAGCCGGGTAAAGGCTTAGGAATCTGCTAGCAAGGGAGAGCTTATCCATTGAGTCTACGAAAGAGCATCGGTACTTTTGGATTAGGCTACCAACCTAGAATCGAGGAAAAAGTGAAGGCAAAGAATAAGAAAAGAGATGTATGGTCACTTACCAAGCCTATACAACCAATCTACAAATCTTTCATCAAAGCCCGTGCAATAGAATCTTAACAATCATCTTTTCCAGAGCCAGTGATGAAAGTAAGTGAAGAAATGGTCAACTATTTTCAAGATTTATTTGTCGAGGTTGATATGATGGAACATGGAGAGGGCACTAGCGACAGAGATGTGCAATTCATTGGTCCTGATGTCAACCTAAACAATTAGGAGGCCACCCCTCTCCACGTTAAAGACGAGTCTTGGTAGTCTGTCTTGTTTTTTCTTTTGTCGGGTCCGATTCATTCAATGATTGTAATTCGGATTTTATCTTGTCGTTTTATTTCAAACATTCTATTTCCCTTTTCAATAGGATGTAATTGCATCGTTATTTCAGTCTAATATATTTATTCATTTTCTTTTATACAGTTTTTTCTATGCCGATTCTAGTAATATGACATGCATGCAAAATTTTTTGCAAGATGTTAATATCCAATCTAATCTTCGACCTAATATTGAAATAATAAGTCAAGAAATCGAATATGATGAAGAAAGAGTATTTGAGGAAGTAAGGAGGGATTTCAATCATTTTTGAAAATAAGTCAAATCCAAACATGAGTGAAATTGAGACGATAAATTTGGGGGATCAAGAAATTATTAAGGAGACTAAGATAAGTGTACATGTTCGACATCAAAAGGATGATATAATCCAGGCCCTGTTTGATTACAAAGATATTTTTGCGTCATCTTATGATGACATGCCTGGATTAAGCACTGACATGGTTGTTCACAAGTTGCCAATTGATCCTAATTTTTCTCCGATAAAGCAGAAGTTGAGAAAACTCAAAATCGACATGAGTGTAATAATTAAAGAGGAGATCACAAAACAACTTGATGCCAAAGTCATTCAAGTCTCTCAATATCCTTCTTGGTTAGCCAATATCGTACCCGTCCCTAAGAAAGACGGCAAAGTTCAAATGTGTGTTGATTATTGTGATTTGAATAAGGCAAGTCCAAAAGATGATTTTCCTTTTCCTAACATCCATATTTTATTGGATAATTGTGATAAACATGAGGTTTGACTCTTTTGTGGATTGTTATGCAGGCTACCATCAGATTTTTATGGATGATGAAGATGCAGAAAAAACATCTTTTATCACTCCATGAGGTACATATTTTTATCGTGTTATGCCTTTTGGATTAAGAAATGCAGGGGCAACTTATATGAGAGCAACGACAACCATTTTTCACGATATGATGCATAGTGAAATCAAAGTTTATGTGGATGAGGTTATCATTAAATCCTAAAAACAGTCAAATCATGTGAAAGACTTAAGGAGATTCTTCGAAAGGCTCCGCAGGTATAATCTCAAGCTCAATCCTGCAAAATGTGTATTTGGAGTATCATCGGGGAAGCTTTTGTGGTTTATAGTCAGTCGAAGAGGTATCGAGTTGGATCCTTCAAAAATAAAAGCAATTCAAGAATTGCCACCTCCAAAGAACAAAACTGAGGTTATGAGCCTTCTAGGAAGGTTAAACTACATCAGCAGATTCATTGCTCAACTCAAAACAACTTGTGAGCCTATCTTTAAGTTGTTGAAAAAGAATTCCACAGTCGAGTGGACCGAAGAATGTCGAGAAGCTTTTGAAATAATTAAGAATTACCTGTCTAATCCCCTGTGTTGGTTCTTCCCTAGCCGGGAAGACCTTTGATATTGTATATGTCAGTACTGGATAATTCTTTTCGTTGAGTACCGGGTCAGCATGATGACACTAGGAAGAAAGAGCGGGCAATTTATTACCTCCGCAAGAAGTTTACCATTTAGGAAGCGAAGTACACCCTTCTTGAAAGAACGTGTTGTGCCCTAACTTGGGTAGCACAGAAATTGAAACATTATCTTTCATCTTACACTAATTATCTCATCTCTCGCATGGATGCGTTGAAATATATTTTTCAAAAAAGCCCATGCCCAGAGGCAGGTTTGCGAAATGACAAATATTGCTCACAGAGTTTGACATTATCTATATAACGCGGACCTCAATGAAAGCTCAAGCATTGGCAGATCATTTGGCAGAGAACCCTATTGATGAAGAATATGAAACACTTAAAACCTATTTTCCACATGAAGAGATATCTTGTATCGATGAAGTTATTCACGATAATGATCAAGGTTGGAAGTTATTCTTTAATGGTGCCTCTAACAGGAAAGGAGTTGGAATAGGAGTTGTTCTTATGTCTGAATCAGGGGAATATTACCCTATATCAGCCCAACTTAGATTCTATTGTACTAATAATATGTCTGAGTATGAAGCGTGCATTCTGGGTTTGAGGTTAGCTGTTGACCTGGGCATCCAAGAATTGTTAGTGTTAGGAGACCTTAGACTTACTAGTTCATCAAATTCAAGGAGAGTGGGAAACTCGAGACCCAAAGCTCATACTATATCAACAATGTTTACAAGGTCTTTTTCAACGATTTGTGTCTATAAAGTTTAGACACATTCTTAGAATGCACAATGAGATTGCAGATGCATTGGCCACTTTATCTTCGATGCTCCAACACCCTGATGATGCCCATATTGACCCATTATACATACAAATTCGTGATCAACACGCTAATTGCAAAATGATTGAGGAGAAATTTGATGGTAAGCCTTGGTTTCATGATATCAAAACATATCTTCAGTCTGGGCAATGTTTGTCAGATGTAGCCAGTAATAAAAAAAACTATTCAACGATTAGCAAGGGGTTTTTTCTTAAGCGAAGGCATAATGTACAAGAAGACACCTGATTTAGGTCTTCTAAGGTGTGTAAATGCTCAAGAGGCTTCCACAATCATGATTGAAGTAAACTCAGGAGTGTGTGGACCTCATATGAATGGATATGTTCTAGCCAAGAAGATACTTTGAGCAGGATATTATTTGCTCACCATGGAGCGGGATTCCATATGATTTGTTTGTAAATGTCATGAATGTCAAATACACAGTGATTTAATACATTCTCCCCCTTTTGAGTTGCATGCAATTCTGCTCCATAGCCTTTTGTGGCACGGGGAATAGATGTGATTGGACCGATAGAACCAAAAGCATCGAATGGTCACAGGTTCATCTTGGTGGCCATTGATTATTTTACAAAGTGGGTGGAAGCAGTAACTTTCAAGTCAGTGACCAAGAAGGTCGTGGTGGATTTCATCCATTTCAACATCATCTGTCGGTTTGGTATTCCAAAGGTGATTATAACTGACAACACTACAAATCTCAACAGCCACTTAATGCAAGAGGTATGCTACCAATTTAAGATTGAGCATCGAAATTCGACTCCGTATCGCCCAAAGGCAAACGGGGCTGTAGAAGCAGCTAACAAAAATATGAAAAATATACTTGATAAGATGGTGCAAAGTTCTCGACGATGGCATGAAAAGTTGCCTATTTGCTTTGTTGGGTTATCACACTACAGTCCTTACGTCAGTGGGCGCTACCCCATTTTCACATGTATACGGGACTGAGGCAGTTATACCTGCAGAAATTGAAATCCCATCTTTACGAATTGTTGTGGAGGCTGAAATTGATGATGATGAGTGGATAAAAACTCAATTAGAGCAATTAAGTTTCATTGATGAGAAGCGTGTGACATCAGTATGTCATGGACAATTATATCAGAAAAGAATGTCACGGGCATACAACAAAAAGGTGCATCCCATACATTTTGAAGAGGGTCAATTAGTGTTGAGACACATTTTGCCACATCATGCTTAAACCAAAGGCAATTTTTCTCCAAATTGGAGAGGACCATTCGTTGTTAAAAGGGTATTACCCAATGTTGCTTTTTACTCAGCAGATATAGAAGACAAAGTGACAGAAACGGTCGTCAATGCTGATACTGTGAAAAGATATTACATATGATTGAGTTTCGACATTAGAAACCCTTATGTTTGGGCTCGACATTTCAAGGGTTGATTCAATGGAATCTCTTGTTTATGCTGTTTCCTTGACTTTTCAAAAAAAAGACAAATTGCATGAACTACGTTTGACCTGATTCTTTTTTCGGCAAGATACGTAGGCAGCCCTAATATTGGGTTCGGTTCAACCAAATACAATTCCAAAACTTCATATTATAGTATACTGGGGCAAAATTCGTTTATTAATTCATTCGGTATCTCATCTCAAAGCTCAAAATCAATCCCATCATCTTAAGTAAAAAAAAATTCTTTTCATCAACCCTTGATATGTCGAGAGTAAGTCGGTTAAGGGTAGGTAAAAATCCTGAATGGGCGCCATAAGACAAATGTGAGTAAAAAGAAATAAAAATGAGAGAGACTTATTGGTGAAAACCGTAAGTGGGCACCGTAAGGCAAAAAGGAGTTGAAAATCAAAGAGTCTTATTGGTGAAAATTATGACATGTACCATAAGGCAAACGTGAGCTAAAGCAATTAACATGATAGAGTTTCAGTGGCAAAGACCTTCGTGAATATCACAATGTCAATAAGAGTTCAAATTATTTATGGCTTCATTAAGTGTTGGGATTCCACATCAAGATTGAATAATCAATAATGGTTGAGGAATAGATTGGATAGCCAAGTTTGGAAATCAATTCAAATTGCATGGCATGATCAGTAGACTCGGCTCCCACACTCAGATAAGTTTTTCATTCTTTTTCTTACAAAAAAAAGTCTTCATTGAATATTTTTTTTATTCTCATATAGTTCGTAATTTTCTTATACTTTTTTCATCACTTTTTTGGTATGTATTTGAGTCGAGTCTTTGTCAAAAAACTAAGAAGGAATTTCAAGACTCGCTACCAAGTCTCGAAACGGTACAAGGAAAAGCATCAGGCTACTAAGTTAATCTGTCTTCAAGTATTGAATTCGAAAATTCTCTGATCCTATGAAGGCTAAACAATGAGTGTTGTAAGATAATGACATTAGATTTAGGTCCCAAAATAAGAAAATTTGGATGAAAGTACTATCAATCAATAAGAAGTATTGACCGTTGGAAACAACCAAAACTTCATAAGTGTTTGAGCCGCCCTTGTCGAAAGATGGAACCACAAACAAACCACCACCTTTTCAAACTCACAAATTTTCTTTGTTGAAGAAGGGACACAAGTTGTTTCAAGATTGAGGATTCGAGGAACCTAGATGTTCAACCTAGTCTGCAGCTAGCGAAATTGAAACCCTACAATAAAGACTTGTGGAATATTATATGAAAGTGGAATAATATATATCAAAATATCAATTACTTGAATGTTGGAATATTTATTTTATTTATTATTATTATTATTATTATTATTATTTTTTTTTCTCCTTGAAGGAACTTCCAAATAATGAAGATAGCATTCACAATGTTTCGTTGGTATTATTAGTTTGTTGAAAATTTTATTAGCAGGACCCTCCTGGATAATGGGACTAGCATGACTCTCCTGGATAATGGGATTAGCAGGACCATCCTGGATAATGGGACTAGCTGGACCCTCCTAGATAATGGGACTAGCTGGACCCTCCTGGATAATGGGACTAGCAGGACCCTCCTGATTAATGGAATTAGCAAGACCCTCCTGGATAATGGGACTAGCAGGACCCTCTTGGATAATGGGATTAACATGACCCTCCTGGATAATGGGACTAGCAGGACCCTCCTAAAATAATGGGATTAGCAGGACCATCCTGGATAATGGGACTAGCAGGACCCTCCTGGATAATGGATTAGCAGGACCCTCCTGGATAATGGGACTAGCAGGACCCTCCTAGATAATGGGACTAGCAGGACCCTCCTGGATAATGGGACTAAAAGGACCCTCTTGGATAATGGGACTAGCAGGACCCTCCTGAATAATGGGATTAGATTACTTTCTCATAGGATTAACACTTCCTAGTCTAAATTTTTAGTTTTATTTTCTCCTGAAATAAACACTTCCCAGCCGAAGTTTATGTTTTATATTTATATTTTCTAATAACTCACAAAAAATTTTCCCAGTGAAAACTGGGGAATTTATTTTTTTTGGTGGTGGTTCTAAGGTTTTCTCAAGCGAGACCTGGATTTGAAATTCAAGAACAAAGTTTCAAATTTTTTAGAATAATCAATTCCATGATGGTTAGAATTAGCTTCTTCAATGCATGTAGCAGCCTGACTTCCACACATCTTTTACTAGTCGACTTTTGATCAAGAAAACACACATTCATTCAAGAGAATTTTTCATATTGTCATTTTGAAGAATGTCAAATGTTCCGTCTAAGTGGCAAGTTCAGCCTCCATTACAATTCTAAGTTAAGATATTCACTCAAAAATCAAGGTGATATCTTAAAGTCAAAATTCAAGTGAAGATTCAAGAAAAGCTGCGTGGATAGAAGTTTGTACATTTGTTTTTCTTTTGACTAATAGTTTTCAATTTTTATGTAAGGATAAGAGCTGTGATCTGGAGCCTCAATGGAACCTCACTTAACTTCCAACTCATCACTTTATCTCCTCGAACTACAAGTGGCCTGATTCCCTTATCATCCGGGATATGTAGGATGTCCAAACAAGGACTCGGTCGCACTAATTTTTGTCTTTCAAATAAGAGTTCGATCAAAACTTGTTACTTTGTCTACTTCTTTGTCTGAAAAACTCTTCATGTTTCCAGTCAAAGAGGGGCAAACTGTAAACACGTAATTTTGACTGAATTTAAGTTTAACACCAATTTTTAGAGCATAAATAATTTTATCAATATATTTTGACTTTTTTTTCATTAAGTTTATTTAAAAGATATAAGAATAAACAACATAAATATAATTTTTATTAGATAGTTTATTTTTATTGTTTAAAAAAAGATATATATATATATTTCATATATTCTCTAAATAAACTAATATTTCTTAATTATATTTTTGTTGTTTTAATTACCCATTTAGCTTTATTTATTTATTTACTCAAAGAAATTAATAATTATATAATTATCATTATATATATATATATATATATATATATATATATATATAATATTAAAAAAAACAGAAAAAAACCAACGATCCCACTCCCCATTCACCATTCACACCACACGTACATACATATACAAAACACAAACAAAAAGGGGAGAAGGGGAGGATCAGAAGAAAAAAGAAAGAAAAAAAGTGAAAAGAAAAAATACACACAAAAAGAAAGAGACTCTCCCACAAACAAAAAATCAGTAAATATATTCACATATTTTGCTTTGACTCACAAACAAAAGTTGAAGTTGAGGTTTACTTTCGCTGTTCCTTATTCGAATTGTTTTCTTTTGGTGGAATTTTCGCAAGAGGTACCATTTAATTTTTTTTAATAATTTAATATCATGTTATACAAGAATTGATTGCAATATATTGAAGTTGTCAAATTTCACATGTGGTTAAACCGTTATGTTTTTATATGAAGTTTGTTCAAATATTTCATATCAACTTTATGTTTAGATCCCTTATATAGTTATATTTTGTGTGAAATTTTTATAACAAACCGTAGTTTATTTCATATTAAATAACTCTTAGTTTATTTCATGCTTATGTAAAATTATTGTCCAAGTCTATTCTTTTTTTTCATGTTTAGTTTTTAATGATAATATGTGTAGATATTATGATTCTAATAATAATATGCATAGTTATCCAAATTTTTATATTCATGTCTTACTAAGTTGAATGAATTCTTTGTTTGGTTGTGTTTAGAAATGTATTAAATTATATTTTATATAACATTATGTGTATTGTCTTTCATTATTATTTTAGATTCTATTAAAAATAATAATAATAAACTTGTTAGGATAAGGTGAAGATAATAAATTGAAAGAAAAAAGAAAACAAAATTCTAACAATAAAATGGAATAAGGAAAAGAGGTAGAATACGTGATGAAAGAACATCTGAATCAGAAAAAGAATAATAAAAAAAGTATAATTAAAAGAATGGAGACAATGTACATGAAAAAATAAATTTAATAAAAAATACTGCAAAAATGAAAAGAAACAAAAGTATAGTGTTAAAAAATATATTTTAGTATGATCAATTAAAAAAAACACAACTATTTCAAAAAGGGGTGGGGGGGTAAGAACAGAAAAACAAGAAAAATCAATGTAAAAACCAAAAATATAAAATAAGGAATGTGAAACAAAAAAAATGTGAAAAATTAGTACAAAAGAAATAAGAAGAGAGAAACAAAATGCAATAAAAAAGACAACAAAAAAAACAAACAACAAAATATAAAATAAAAGAGAAAAATTAAGAAGCAGGCAAATGTTGAAAGCCTGAAAAAATAAATAATTAATTAATTAAAATGTGTAAAAACATCACATGTTTATAAAATAGTACAGTTTTAAATATGTTAATATATATCAAAGAGTGAGGGTAAAAATATTTGTCTTAATAATATAATATTCAAAAATTAGTTTAAGTTATAAAAGTCCATAAAGTGACCGTGCTTGAACCACGGGACTCGAGGGATGCCTAATGCCTTCCCCTCGGTCAATAGAATTCCTTACCCGAACTGGTTAGTAGACCAAACAAAGAGTCATTTCCTTTTGATTAAGCGATTAAATAAAAGGTGACTTGGAACACCGTAACTCAATTCCATGTGGCGACTCTGCAAAAAAAAACTAAAATTATCCCCTAATTAATAACGTCACTTAAATTGGATAAACCCTTAAGCTGCTGCGCGAAAACGGTGTGCCATCTCTGGCGACTCTGCTGGGGACTTGAATTCGAGCTTGTAAACATGGACTTCTACATGACTTTATTATGTATTTGCATACTCATCTATTTGTGGATATTATGTTTAATGGCATAATATGTTATTTGCTTGCTTATTTACCCGTCCGATAATATGTGAATTATAATGTAAATATCTTTTCTTGCGCATCCATCTGAGTCTTTTGAAACACTTTATTCGGAGATGCGATTACGCTCCCAAACCACGAGATACCAAAGATGTGGCAACGCTCCTGGGAAGGATTCTATAGTAACACATGTTTTAGGATGGGAAGGACTAACAGTGAGGCCAGAAAGCCCTGCTTCTGGTAAGTTGTCCCTTCTGGACTTGAGTAGTCCGCTCGTTTTATGGCCAGTCTACACACCTTCCGTATTAGATTGTTTACCTAGTAAAACAAGCCTTAACAATGACTATCCCTAATAGGATTCGATTTATCTGCGTCATGGATAATGTTGAATTAATGGGGAGCTCGACGCAAGGGTCGAGCCTGTCTAGGAGAAGTATCCCTACTTGAGACTATCATGTACAGTATTTGTGTTATTGTTGCATTATTGGGAAGACTATACAAATGTTGATCGGCTTAGATGAATGAATTATAATGAAAAAATAATTATAACGACAGATATCAAATTAAATTTTTGACGTAATCCTTTTATTAAACATAATTTTTCTATCAAAATTCATATTTCTTTTACAAATAAAAAAATCTATCATTACCATCAAAGTTTTTGTTATATAAAAAAAGATTGAAAATTTAATCAACAAAAAAAATACAATTGAATATACTAATATTTTTAGTTTTGAAAAATTTTTAAGGGCAATTAATATATATATATATATATATATATATATATTCTTCTTCTTCCTTTAATAACCATTTTTTAAAAATAATATAAAATAAAAAAAATAAAAATAGAAAAAAATTATTTTTTTTTGTGTGTGTATGGTTATTTTATTATAAAAAAAATATAATAATAATAAAAAATACTTTTTTTGTGTGTATGATTTTTCCGTTATTCTTGTTAAAAAATATATATTTTTTATTAAGCCTAGTTTGTCACTATCATAACATAGGGAAATATGAATCCATATGGAAAGGGAGATAAGAGACAAAGAGAGGACCAATCACCACGATTCATGATATTGGATAAGCCACCGCCACTCTTGAAGACATGGTATGAAAATATGCCAAACCATGGACGAGGAATGGTGTTCAAACGCTTGAGATTTCTACGAATCCTTTTGTATGTTGAGCCACGATGAAATTTGATAGAAGCACTAGTGCATTTTTGGGACCCGTTAAGGAATGTATTCCATTTTTCTTTTCGTGAACTCCCCCCACCCTTGATGAGATAGGGGCATTCATTGGAAATGGTAAACATCTTCACAAAGTAGAGCCTATGATACCAAAACATATTAATGGGAGGAGGTTTCTAGAAATACTGCATATAAATGAAAATGATATAGGTGATTGTCTTGATAATGGATGGGTTCTGTTAAATATTTTGTACAAAAGATATGGCAAAAGTGATGGATTCGAAGTGTATGGAAAGAAATTCCGTAATAATGGGCGTCGTCTGACCTGGGAAGCACACAGTTATGATGCCTTCGTGGTGGCTTTTTTGGGGATCATGGTATTTCCAAAAAAGGGAGGAAATATTAGCATGAACTTAGCTGCAATCATTACAGCTTTTGAGAAAAAGCCTAATATCACCCTCGTACCAATGATTCTGGCAGACATCTATCGTGCTTTAACTATTTGCAAGGATGGAAAAGACTACTTTGAGGGATGCAATATGTTACAACAACTATGGATGACTGAACACATTCGTCATCAACCTTATGCAGTGGACTTTAAAGTAGAATGGAATGATTATATTGGAGGTCACAAAGAAAGAATCAAAGATCATAGTTTTCCGAAGGGTATTGAAGCTTGGAAGCAACACCTCAATAATGTGACTGCTGACAAGATTGTGTGGAATTATCATTGGTTTCCATCGGCCGAGGTGATATACATGTCTACTTTTTGATCGTTCATTATCCTAATGGGTCTTCGAGGTGTCCAACCTTACATGCCACTTAGAGTCATGCGACAACTTGGGCGACGCCAATTTCTACCACCTAATGAAGATATGCGTGAATTCATATATGAGTGTCATCCCAAGATACCTTTAAGGCAATCAGAGATATTTAAGTTTTGGGGGGGATGCGTACTCTCAAGTCCCCACGATATGGTGAAGGATCGCACAAGAGGCGAGGTGGACCAAACATACTTAGACTGGATTCATGATCACCCCCTTCCTAAGGTTATGCCAGAAAGGTCAATAAAAGGACCTATAGATCGAGAAGCAGAAATTGAGGTTAAGATTAAGCAAGCTCGCCTCAAAGTCAAAAGAAGCTACAAATCTACTCTGGATATCCTAAGTAATGACCTGAAAAACGTTAAAGAGGAGTTGACCCAACGTGATGCAATATTTGAAGTTAGAGTTAGAAAACACCGCTCTACCATTCTAACCTTACAAGAAGACTTGGGCATTGCCACAGTCGCTATGGAGCAATAGGAAGAGGAGTATAAGTAAGAAAAGGCCCAGCTTATCTGCGCACAGTCTAGACTCCAAACTCAAGTTAAAGCCTCTATGGAACGGGAAAGAGAAATAGCAAGGCGTTTCAGTGCTTATCAGGCAGACTGTGAGATTGAGAGAGGTCAAAGGATAGCCGAGCGAGATGCACTCCACCTTCAAATTGAAGAGCTCCAAGAACAAAGGGAAAATTTTACGCATGAAGTCAATATTGCACACCACTGGTTACAGAATTGTTATGACAATATGGATGAAGCCAAAGATAGAATACTATAATTCATGGATGAACTCAACAATGTTTATGCTATATATTTACACCAGAACGATGAGAGGCTGGGCCGACAAGCCCGTTCTTTGGCTCCATATATACCGAAAGTGTTGGCGAAGATTTATAAGGGTCTTGGAGATGATTGAGATTCGAGGATTCAGTTTCTTTTAGAGTCTATTTTCTTAGTAGTGATTCTTTCATTTTACTATTATTTTTAGTTTTTTCTCTTTCTTTTCGTTTTGTTATTTTATTTCATTTAGAGTCTATCTAAGTCCTAGGTACTTCAGTTTTTTTTTGTTTGTTTTATTCAAATCATTGTTTAAAATATTTGGAAATGAATGAAAAAAATTTGCTTTCGGTCACCTTATGTGCATATGTCATGCAAAAAAAATTAATTAATATATTTCTCGAACTACGCAAGATCTGATTCATGGGCCAAAGATGATATGTAGGCAACCAAGAGGGTTCGATCCAAATTATTATTATTATTATTATTATTATTATTATTGTTGTTGTTGTTATTTCTTTTCTTTTTTTTCTTTCTTCTTTCTCTTAAAATATGATAATCATAATGATAATAAATAACTAAGTAAATAAATAAATAATAATAATAAAAAAATAAAAAAAACTAATGAAGAGAAGAATACCTAGGTAAGTCGGGATGAAACATAAAGTCCTCCATATTGAAAGTACGTATGTGGATACAATGTGCATAATTTCTTAACACTAATTGGTTTGTTACTCTATTCAGAGAGAGATAGAGATACAGAGAGAAAGAGAAAGAGACATACTGGCTTCAAGGTAGTTAGTTTGTGGTTAAACTGGCATCACATCCTAACAACACAAAATCAAAAGGGAAACAGAAAATGGCCCCCAAAGACGGAATTGAATCGGACAATGATGAGGAGATCCAAAACCAGATGACTTCACAAGAAATAGGGACAACAGGAGAGATAAGGGTGTTAAAACAACAAATGGCAGAGATGCACGAGGCTTGGATGAGTGTACAACCTCCATCCTATTCAATCCGAGACTATTTTAATACAAATATGTCTCACCCTATCCAGGTGTCGATAAGTGATCCGATATATCCCCCTGGATTCAGCCCCTATGCTAACACATTCAATGTCGCTGGAACTTCAATGGTGAGCCCTTCGAATATGCCTGTGATAAGTAATCCACTCTTTGTGTCAACTGTCCCGACTAACAGCAACCCGCAGCCAACGATGGTGCCCAAATCCAACAGCGATCCTCCGTCCAAAGTTTGGTGTGATCAGAGTTACGCTCTTGAAGAGGCCATTAAAATTCCAAGCTCTCATCCCAACATTCATCAATATAGTTCCCCTGTCGAAATTGAGAGGATGGTGAAGAATGAGGAACATGAAGAAATGACTAAGAAAATGAAGAGTTTGGAACAAAGTATAAGAGATATGCAAGGACTAGAAGGCCACAAAAGCATCTCGTTCAGTGACTTGTGTATGTTTCCTCACGTCCATTTACCTGCTGGTTTTAAAATTCCAAAGTTTGAAAAATATGATGGTCACGGAGACCCCATAGCTTATCTAAAGAGATATTGCAACCAATTGAGGGGTGCAAAGGTCAAAGAAGAGTTACTTATGGCCTATTTTGAGGAAAGATTAGTAGGGATTGCATCTGAATGGTTCATAGATCAGGATATCACTAACTGGCACACATGGGATGATTTGGCTTGATGTTATGTGCAGCAATTCCAATATAATATTGACATTGTTCCAGATCGCTCCTCGTTAGCCAACATGAGGAAAAAAACCATGGAAAATTTTCATGAATATGCTATCAGATGGAGGGAACAAGCTGCTAGGGTTAAACAACCGATGAAGGAGTCAGAGATGATTGACATTTTTTTCCAGGCACAAGAACCTGATTACTTTAACTATCTACTTTTTGTCATAGGGAAGACATTCACAGAAGTTATTAAGGTAGGGGAAATGGTGGGAAATGGCATCAAGTCTTGAAAGATTATAAGTCAAGCTGCCTTAAAAGCCAAAACACAAGTGCTTCAAAATGGTTCTGGAAATATTGGAGGGAAGGAGAGAAGGGAGGATGTGGCCTCTATTGTATCAGCGCCTAGGACTCATGTCCAAGGTAATTCCCCACAACACTATTTTCCTTCCCAAGCTCCACAATATTCTGTCCCATACACTCCATATCATATTTTTAATGCACAACCAATTGCACCCCCTAATTATCCACAATGGTGTGCACCAACTCCACAAAATCATCCACCACCTCCACAAGTTCATCAAAATACTGCTAGAATTCCTTTTCGTCCTAGACCACAATACAAAAAGGGAAATGGCGTTAAAGATGAGTTTAATCCTATTGGGGAGTCGTATGCTAGCTTGTTCCAAAAATTAAGGACATTGAATGTTTTGAGTCCTATTGAGAGAAAGATGTGGAATCCTCCCCTGAGAAATTTGGATTATTCTCAACATTATGCATATTGTTCTAATTCCCCAGAGCACAACATAGAGAGATGTTGGTATTTAAAAAGGGCCATTTAGGATTTGATCGATTATAATCGAATTATAATTGAAAGTCCGAGTGGACCCAACATCAATCAAAATCCATTGCCGAGGCTTACTGAAACAAATATGCTAGAAATGATGAAGGGTCATGAAGAGTTTGCATCTCCGTATAAGCCAATCCTTAGGGTTGGAAGTGGCATTGAGAAGTCAGCAAATGTTGTTGATTTAACAAAATTGATGCCTTTAGGGGCGGAAAGTGTGTAAGAA
Organism: Solanum lycopersicum; assembly: GCF_036512215.1. Taxonomy (NCBI): domain Eukaryota; kingdom Viridiplantae; phylum Streptophyta; class Magnoliopsida; order Solanales; family Solanaceae; genus Solanum; species Solanum lycopersicum. The sequence continues at coordinate 33,998,509 of NC_090800.1, read as the reverse complement.
AAGTTGAGTCCATAAAACACACTCATCTTAACTGTGAAAGGACCCCTTGAAGATGTTTGGGCAAGTCCGAGTAAGGCAAAGTCATTTGTTCCAAAAAGGACAAACAAGCCTATCTTGATCGTACACGGGGCCCATATTCCTCCTGTGATTATCAGGCCAGTATCCCAGCTCCCAATGACTAACCCCAAAGTTGTTCCCTGGAATTATGAGCCTGCTGTCGTGACATATAAGGGAAAAGAAATTGATGAAGAAATAGATGAAGAGGGAGGAATAACCCATTCAGGAAGATGTTATGTCCCGATGGAATTAAGGAAAACTAAAAATGACCAAATACAAATAAAGAGTCCGGTCACTAATGGAGAAGCAGAAGAATTCCTAAGGAAGATGAAACTATCAGACTACTCCATGGTTGAACAATTAAGAAAAAATCCAGCCCAAAATCTCTTTGTTGTCTTTGCTAATACATTCTGATGAACATCGTAAGACTATAATGAAAATTTTGAATGAAGCACATGTTCCTAGTAAAGTTACAGTGAGTCAGTTAGAGAAGATTGCTGGGAGAATATTTGAGGTAAACCGCATCACCTTTTCAGATGATGAACTACCCAAAGAAGGTACATGACATAACCAAGGCCTACATATCACTGTAAAGTGTGAGCTTTCATATGTCACTCGAGTTCTACTTGATGGAGGATCTGGAGCAAATATTTGTCCTTTATCAACTCTACAGAAATTGAATGTTTGTGCTGAAAGGGTCCAACCCAACAATGTATGTGTTAGAGCTGTTGATGGGTCAAAAACAGATGTCATTGGTGAGATAGAGCTCGTACATACCATTGGGCCTATGGATTTTGCTGTGATTTTTCAAGTGTTGGATATCAACGCATCCTACAATCTATTGTTGGGGAGGACATGGGTGCATAAGGCTGGAGCAGTCCCCTCAACGTTGCATCAAATGATTAAGTTTGAATACGATTGACAAGAAGTGATTGTTCATGGTGAGCAAGATTTGTCAATCTACAAAGAATCTTCCTCCCCTTTTATCAAGGCGAATAATGAGAATGAGGCACTGGTTTATCAAGCTTTCGAGGTAGTGGTTATTGAGCATGTCCCTGAGGGGAGTGTCATTTCAAAACAAAAGATGTCTATTGCGTCTGTAATGGTGGTGAATGAATTGTTGAAACATGGGTTTGAGCCGGGTAAAGGCTTAGGAATCTGCTTGCAAGGGAGAGCTTATCCATTGATTCTACGAAAGAGCATTGGTACTTTTGGATTAGGCTACCAACCTAGAATCGAGGACAAAGTGAAGGCAAAGCATAAGAAGAGAGATGTATGGTCACTTACCAAGCCTATACAACCAATCTACAAATCTTTCATCAAAGCTCGCGCAATAGAATCTTATCTATCATCTTTTCCAGAGCCAGTGATGAAAGTAAGCGAAGAAATGGTCAACTATTTTCAAGATTTATTTGTCGAGGTTGATATGATGGAACTCGGAGAAGGCACTAGCGACAGAAATGTGAAATTCATTGGTCCTGATGTCAAGCTAAACAATTGGGAGGCCACCCCTCTCCCCGTTAAAGACGAGTTCTGGTAGTCTGTCTTTTTTTTCTTTTGTCGTCCGATTCATTCAAGGATTGTAATTCGGTTTTTATCTTGTCATTTTATTTCAACATTCTATTTCCCTTTTCAATAGGATGTAATTGCATCTTTATTTCAATCTAATATATTGTTCGTTCTTTTATACAGTTCTTTCTATGCCGATTCTAGTGATATGACATGCATGCAGAATTTTTTGCCAAATCTTAATATCCAATCTAATCTTCGACCTAATATTGAAATAATAAGTCAAGAAATCGAATATGATGAAGACAGAGTATTTGAGGAAGTAAGGAGGGATTTCAATCATTTTGAAAATAAGTCAAATCCAAACATGAGTGAAACTGAGACGATAAATTTGGGGGATCAGGAAATTATTAAGGAGACTAAGATAAGTGTACATGTTCGACATCAAAAGGATGATATAATCCAGGCCCTGTTTGATTAGAAAGATGTTTTTGCTTCATCTTATGATGACATGCCTGGATTAAGCACTGACATGGTTGCTCACTAGTTGCCAATTGATCCTAATTTTCCTCCGATAAAGCAGAAGTTGAGAAAACTCAAAACCGACATGAGTGTAATAATTAAAGAGGAGATCACAAAATAACTTGAGGACAAAGTCATTCAAGTCTCTCAATATCCTTCTTGGTTAGCCAATATCGTACCCGTCCCTAAGAAAGACGGCAAAGTTCGAATGTGTGTTGATTATCGTGATTTGAATAAGGCAAGTCCAAAAGATGATTTTCCTTTTCCTAACATCCATATTTTGTTGGATAATTTTTATAAACATGAGGTTGCATCTTTTGTGGATTGTTATGTGGGCTACCATCATATTATTATGGATGATGAAGATGCAGAAAAAACATCTTTTATCACTCCATGGGGTATATATTGTTATCGTGTTATGCCTTTTGGATTAAAAGTGCAGGGGAAACTTATATGAGAGCAATGACAGCCATGTTTCACGATATGATGCATAGAGAAATCGAAGTTTATGTGGATGATGTTATCATTAAATCTAAAAAACAGTCAAATCATGTGAAAGACTTAAGGAGATTCTTCGAAAGGCTCCGCAGGTATAATCTCAAGCTCAATCCGGCAAAATTTATATTTGGAGTACCATCGGGGAAGCTTTGGGGTTTATAGTCAGTCGAAGAGGTATCGAGTTGGATCCTTAAAAAATAAAAGCAATTCAAGAATTGCCACCTCCAAAGAACAAAACTGAGGTTATGAGCCTTCTAGGAAGGTTAAACTACATCAACAGATTCATTGCTCAACTCACAACAACTTGTGAGCCTATCTTTAAGTTGTTGAAAAAGAATGTCACAGTCGAGTGGACTGAAGAATGTCGAGAAGCTTTTGAAAGAATTAAGAATTGCCTGTCGAATACCCCTATGTTGGTTCCTCCCTAGCCGGGAAGACCTTTGATATTGTATATGTTACTACTGAATAATTCTTTTGGTTGTGTACTAGGTCAGCATGATGACACTGGTAAGAAAGAGCAGTCCATTTATTACCTCAGCAAGAAGTTTACCGTTTAAGAAGTGAAGTACACCCTTCTAAAAAGAACGTGTTGTGCCCTAACTTGGGTAGCACAGAAGTTGAAACATTATCTTTCATCTTACACTTCTTATCTCATCTCTCGCATGGATCCGTTGAAATGTATTTTTCATAAACCCATGCCCACAGGCAGGCTTGCGAAATGGCAAATATTGCTCACAGAGTTTGACATTATCTATATAATGCGGACCGCAATGAAATCTCAAGCATTGGCAAATCATTTGGCAGAGAACCCTATTGATGAAGAATATGAACCACTTAAAACCTATTTTCCAGATGAAGAGATATCTTTTATCGATGAAGTTATTCACGATAACTATCAAGGTTGGAAGTTATTCTTTGATGGTGCCTCTAACAGGAAATGAGTTAAAATAGGAGTTGTTCTTATGTTTGAATCAGGGGAAAATTACCATATATCAGCCCAACTTAGATTCTATTGTACTAATAATATGTCTGAGTATGAAGCGTGCATTTTGGGTCTGAGGTTAGCTGTTGACATGGGCATCCAAGAATTGTTAGTGTTAGGAGACTCGGAATTACTAGTTCATCAAATTCAAGGAGAATGGGAAACTCGAGACTCAAAGCTCATACCATATCAACATTGTTTACAAGGTCTGTGTCAATGATTCATGTCAATAAAGTTTAGACACATTCCCTGAATGCACAATGAGATTGCCGATGCATTGGCCACTTGATCTTCGATGCTCCAACACCCTGATGGAGCCCATATTGACCCTTTTTACATACAAATTCGTGATCAACATGCTTATTGCAACATGATTGAGGAGGAATTTGATGGTTAGCCTTGGTTTCATGATATCAAAGCATATCTTCAACCTGGAGAATGGTCGTCGGATGCAACCAGTAATAAAAAAAGAACTATTCGATGACTAGCAAGGGTTTTTTTTCTTAAGCGGAGGCATACTGTACAATAATACACCCGATTTAGGTCTTCTAAGGTGTGTAAATGCTCAAGAGGCTTCCACAATCATGATTGAAGTACACTCAGGAGTTTGTGGACCTCATATGAATGGATATATTCTAGCCAAGAAAATACTTCGAGATGGATATTATTGGCTCACCATGGAGTGGGATTCCATACAATTTGTTCGTAAATGTCATGAATGTCAAATACATGGTGATTTAATACATTCTCCCCCTTCTGAGTTGCATGTGATTTCTTCTCCATGGCCTTTCGTGGCATGGGGAATGGATGTGATTGGACCGATAGAACCAAAAGCATCGAATGGTCACAGGTTCATCTTGGTGGACATTGATTATTTTACAAAGTGGGTGGAAGCAGTAACTTTCAAGTCAGTGACCAAGAAGGTCGTGGTGGATTTCATCCATTTCAACATCATCTGTCGGTTTGGTATTCCAAAGGTGATTATAACTGACAACGCTACAAATCTCAACAGCCACTTAATGCAAGAGGTATGCTACCAATTTAAGATTGAGCATCGAAATTCGACTCTGTATCGCCCAAAGGCAAACGGGGCTGTAGAAGCTGCTTACAAAAATATAAAAAAGATATTTCGTAAGATGGTGCAAAGTTCTCGACAATGGCATGAAAAGTTGCCTTTGCTTTGTTGGGTTATCGCACTACAGTCCGTACGTCAGTGGGCGCTACCCCATATTCACTGGTATACGGGACTAAGACAGTTATACCTGCAGAGATTGAAATCCCATCTTTACTAATTGTTGTGGAGGATGAAATTGATGATGATGAGTGGATCAAAAATTGGTTAGAGCAATTACGTTTGATTGATGAGAAGAGTCTGACATCAGTATGTCATGGACAATTATATCAGAAAAGAATGACATGGGCATACAACAAAAAGGAGCGTCCCAGTCATTTTGAAGAGGGTCAATTAGTGTTGAGACACATTTTGCCACATCATGCTAAAACCTAAGGCAAATTTTCTCCAAATTGGAAAGGACCATTCGTTGTTAAAAGGGTATTACCCAATGTTGCTCTTTACTCAGCAGATATAGAAGACAAAGTGACACAAACGGTCGTCAATGCTGATGCTGTGAAAAGATATTACATATGATTGAGTTTCGACATTAGAAACCCTTATGTTTGGGCTCGACATTTCAAGGGTTGATTCAATGGGATCTCTTGTTTATGCTGTTTCCTTGACTTTTAAAAAAAACAAATTGCATGAACTACGTTTGACCTGATTCTTGTTTCGGCAAGATACGTAGGCAGCCTTAATATTGGGTTCGGTTCAACCAAATACAAATCAAAAAATTCATATTGTAGTATACTGTGGCAAAATTTGTTTGTTTATTCATCCGGTCTCTCATCTCAAAGATCAAAATCAACCCCATCATCTAAAGTCAAAAAAAAAGTTTTTTCATCTACCCTTGATATGTCGAGAGTAAGTTGGTTAAGGGTAGGTAAAAATCCTGAATGGGCGCCATAAGACAAATGTGAGTAAAAAGAAATAAAAATGAGAGAGCCTTATTGGTGAAATACCTAAGTTGGCATCGTAAGGAGAAAAGGAGTTGAAAACAAAAAGTCTTATTGGTGAAAATTATAACATGCACCATAAGGCAAACATGAGCTGGAGCAATCAACATGATAGAGTTTTAGCGGCAAAGACCTTCGTGGATTTCACAAAGTCTATAAGGGTTCAAATTATTTATGGCTTCATTAAGTGTTGGGATTCCACATCAATATTGAATAATCAATAATGGTTGATGAATAGATTGGATAGCCAAGTCAAGAAATTAATTCAAATTGCATGGCATGATCAGTAGACTCAGCTCCCACACTCAGATAAGTTTTTCTTTTTTCTTCTTACAAAAAAGAAGAGTTTTCATTGAATCTTTTCTTTTATTCTCATGTAGATCGTAATTTTCTTATACTTTTTTCGTCACTTTTTTGATATGTATTTGAGTCGAGTCTTTGTCAAAAAACTAGGAAGGAATTTCAAGACGCGCTACCAAGTCTCGAAATGGTACTAGGCAAAGCATCCGGCTACTAAGTTAATCGGTCTTCAAGTGTTGAATTCAAAAATGCTCTGATCCTATGAAGGCTAAACAATTAGTGTTGTGAGATAAAGACATTGGATTTAGGTCCCAAAATAAGCAAATTTGGATGAAAGTACTTTCAATCAATAAGAAGTATTGACCGTTGGAAACAACCAAAGCGTCATAAGTGTTTGAGCCGCCCTTGTCGAAAGATGGAACCACAAACCAACCACCACCTTTTCAAACTCACAAATTTTCTTTGTTGAAGAAGGGACACAAGTTGTTTCAAGATTGAGGATTCGAGGAACCTAGATGTTCAACCTAGTCTACAGCGAGCGAAATGGAAACCCTACAATAAAGACTTGTGGAATATTATATGAAAGTTGGCTAATATATATCAAAATAGCAATTACTTGAATGTTAGAATATTTATTTTATTTATTATTATAATTATTATTATTTCTCCTTGAAGGAACTTCCAAATAATAAAGATAGCATTCACAATGTTTCGTTGATATTATTAGTCTGTTGAAAATTTTATTAGCAGGAACCTCCTGGATAATAGGACTAGCAGGACCCTCCTGGATAATGGGATTAGAAGGACCCTTCTGGATAATGGACTAGCAGGACCCTCCTGGATAATGGGACTAGCAGGACCCTCCTAGATAATGGGACTAGCAGAACCCTCCTAGATAATAGGACTAGCGGGACCCTCCTGGATAATAGGACTAGCAGGACCTTCCTCGATAATGGGATTAGCAGGACCCTCCTGGATAATGGGATTAACAGGACCCTCCTGGATAATGGGACTAGCAGGACCCTCCTGGATAATGGGACTAGCAGGACCCTCCGGGATAATGGGATTAGCAGGACCCTCCTGGATAATGGGACTAGCAGGACCCTCCTGAATAATGGGATTAGATTACTTTCTCATACGATTAACACTTCCTAGTCTAGATTTTTAGTTTTATTTTCTCCTGAAATAAACACATCCTAGCCGAAGTTTATGTTTTATATTTATATTTGCTAATAACTCACAAAAAAATTTCCCAGTTTAAACTGGGGCAAATTTATTTTTTTTTGTGATGCTTCTCAAGTTTTCGAAAGCGAGACATGGATTTGAAATTCAAGAACAAAGTTTCAATTTTTTTAGAATAATCAATTCCATGATGGTTAGAATTAGCTTCGTCAATGCATGTAGCAGCCTGACTTCCACACATCTTTTACTAGTCAACTTTTGATCAAGAAAACACGCATTCATTCAAGAGCATTTTTCAAGTTGTCATTTTGAAGAATGTCAAAAGTTTCCATGTAAGTTGCAAGTTCAGCCTCCATTCCAATTCTAAGTGAAGATATTCACTCAAAAATCAAGGTGATATCTTAAAGTCAAAATTCAAGAAAAGTTGTGTGGATAGAAGTTTGTACATTTGTTCTTCTTTTGACTAATAGTTTTCAATTTTTATGTAAGGATAAGAGCCGCGATCTGGAGCCTCGATGGAACCTCACTTAACTTCTAACTCATCACTTTATCTCCTCCAATTACAAGTGGCCTGATTCCCTTATCACCCGGGATATGTACAATGTCCAAACTAGGACTCGGTCGCACATATTTTGGTCTTTCAAATAAGAGTTCGGTCAAAACTTGTCACTTTGTCTACTTCTTTGTCTGACAAACTCTTCGTGTTTCCAGTCAAAGAGGGGCGAACTGTAGACACGTAATTTTGACCAAATTTAAGTTTAACACCAATTTTTAGAGCATAAATAATTTTACCAATATATTTTGACTTTTTTTATTATTTTCATTAAGCTTATTTAAAAGATATAAGAATAAACAACATAAATATAATTTTTATTAGAAAAGTTTATTTTGATTGTTAAAAAAAAGATATATATATATATATATATATATTATTTAAATAAACTAATATTTCTTAATTATGTTTTTTTTGTTTTAATTACCCATTTAGATATATTTATTTGTTTACTCAAAGCAATTAATAATTATATTATTATCATTATATATATATATATATATATATATATATATATATATATATATATATATATATATATATATATGTATGTATGTATTTAATATTTAAAAAAAATAAAAAAAACCCATGATCCAATGACCCACTCCCCACTCCCCATTCACCATTCACACCACACGTACACACATATAAAGAACACAAACAAAAAGGGGAGAAGGGGATGATCAGAAAAAAATAGAAAGAAAAAACGTGAAAAGAAAAAATAAACAAAAAGAAAGAGACTCTCCCACAAACAAAAAATCAGTAAATATGTTCATATATTTTGCTTTGACTCACAAACAAAAGTTGAAGTTGAGGTTTACTTTCGCGGTTCCTTATTCGAATTGTTTTCTTTTAGTGGAATTTTCACAAGAGGTACCATTTAATTTATTTATTTTTAATAATTGAATATCATGTTATACAAGCATTGATTGCAATATATTGAAGTTGTTAAATTTCACATGTGGTTAAACCGTTATGTTTTTATATGAAGTTTGTTCAAATGTTTCATATCAACTTTATGTTTAGATCCCTTATATAGTTATATTTTGTGTGAAATTGCTATAACAAACCGTAGTTTATTTCATATACTCATAGTTTATTTCATGCTTAAGTAAAATTATTGTCCAAGTCTATTCTTATTTTTCATGTTTAGTTTTTAAGGATAATATGTGTAGTTATTATGATTCTAATGATAATATGCATAGTTATCCAAATTTTTATATTCATGTCTTACTAAGTTGAATGAATTCTTTGTTTGGTTGTGTTTAGAAATGTATTAAATTATATTTTATATTATATTATGTGTGTTGTCTTACATTATTATTTTTAGATTTTACGAAAAATAATAATAATAAACTTGTTAGGATAAGGAGAGGATAATAAATTGAAAGAAAAAAGAAAAAAATAATAACAATAAAATGGAATAAGGAAAAGAGGTAGAATACGTGATGAAAGAACATCTGAATCAGAAAAAGTATAATAGAAAAAAAATATAATTAAAAGAATAGAGACAATGTACATGAAAAAATACATTTAATAAAAAATACTGAAAAAATGAAAAGAAACAAAAGTATAGTGTTAAAAAAATAGTAAAATATTTTAGTATGATCAATTTAAAAAACACAACTATTTAAAAAAAAAAGGGGGGGGGGGTAAGAAAATAAAAAGAAGAAAAATCAATTAAAAACCAAAAATAGAAAATAAGGAAAGTTAAACAAAAAAAACGTGAAAAATTAATACAATAGAAATAAGAAGAGAGAAACAAAAATACAATAAAAAATAACAAAAAAAGACAAAAAACAAAAAATAAGATAAAAGAGAAAAATTAAGAAGCAGGCAAATGTTGAAAGCCTGAATAAATAAATAAATAAATAAATAATTAAAATGTGTAAAAACTTCACATGTTTATAAAATAGTACAGTTTTAAATATGTTAATGTATATCAAAGAGTGAGGGTAAATATATTTGTCTTAATAATATAATATTCAAAAATTAGTTTAAGTAATAAAAGTCCATAAAGTGACCGTGCTAGAACCACGGGACTCGATGGATGCCTAATACCTTCCCCTCGGTCAATAGAATTCCTTAATCGAACTGGTTAGCAGACCAAACAAAGAGTCATTTCCTTTTGATTAAGGGATTAAAAAAAAGGTGACTTGGAACACCATAACTCAATTCCAAGTGGCGACTCTGAAAAAAACTAAAATAATCCCCTAATTAATAATATCACTTAAATTGGAAAAACCCTTACGCCGCCGCGTGAAAAAGGGGTGTGACATGGTGTTCATGTGGACATATTCACTGACCAAGAGAGTTTACAGTATGTGTTCACCTAGAAAGATCTCAATCTCAGGCAAAGGAGGTGATTAGAATTACTCAAGGATTATATAAGTATTCTTTAGCACCTAGGTAAGACTAATGTGGTTCTTGATGCTTTAAGTATGTTATCCATGGGGAGTACCGACTAATTGTAGAACAAAATATGGAGTTAGAAAAAGATGTGCACAGACTTTCATGCTTGGGGCTGAGTCATCAGTAATTTCAGAGTGAAAAAGAAGCAAGACCAAGACCCCATTTTGCTTGACTTGAAGGCAAATGTTCATAAGAAAAGAGTTTTAGCTTTTGAACAAGGGGAAGTGGTGTGCGCAAGTATAAAGGTAGGTTGTGTGTACCTAGGGTGGATGGACTTCAAGAGAGGATCATGGAGGAAGATCATAGATCCAGATATTCCATTCATCCGGGTTCCACAAAGATGTACCGCGATCTGAGAGAGGTATATTTGTAGGAAGGCATGAAGAAAGTCAATCTGAGTTTCTTGCCGAATGCCCAAATTGTCAACAAGTGAAGGTAGAACAACAAAGGCTGGGAGGTTTGGCTCACAATATAGAACTTCTGGAATGGAAGTGGGAGATGATTAATATGGACTTAATCACATGCTTGCAAGGTCTCGTAGGCAGCATGATTCTATTTGAGTAATTGTCGATAGAATGACAAAATCACTCCACTTTTTACCAATAAAGACTACCCATTCTGCTGAGGATTATGCTAAGATATACATTCAAGAAGTGGTAAGAATTCATGGGGTTTTGGTATCCATTATTTTAGATAGTGGTTCACAATTTACTGCTCAGTTCTGGAAATTTTTGCAGAATGGTTTGGGTTCGAAGGTGAACTTAACTACTGTTTTTCATCCTTAGACAGATGGACAAGCAAAGCGTACCATCCAGACTTTAGAAGACATGTTGAGAGATTATGTGATCGATTTCAAGGGGAATTCGGATGATCACCAACCTCTCATTAAATTCGCTTACGACCACAGCTACCAGTCGAGCACCAAATGACTTCATATGAAGATCTTTATGGGAGGAGATGATCTCCCATTGGGTTGTTCAAAGTCGGTAAACCAGGGTTAATAGGACCAGATCCATTTCACCAATCCATGGAGAAGGTGAAGGTGATTCAAGAAAGATTAAAGATGGCACAAAATAATCAGAAGTCCTACACATATGTGAGCAGAAGGCCATTGGAGTTTGAAGTGGATGATTGGTTATATCTGAAAGTTTCACTATGAAGGGTGTTAAGAGGTTTTGTAAAAAAGGGAAGCTTAGTCCCCAGTATTTTGGACCTTATAGGGTATCCAAGAAGATTGGTAATGTAGCTTATGAGTTGGACCTACCACAAGAGTTAGCAGTGGTCCATCTAGTATTTCATATCTCTATGTTGAAGAAGTTCATGGTTGATCCTTCATTGATAGTACCAACTGAAAATATTGGGATTAAGGATAGTTTATCCTACGAAGAGATCATGGTTCAAATTTTGGATCGTCAAGTTTTCAAGTTGAGAACAAAGGAAGTTACATCAGTCAACGTCTTTTGGAGGAATCAATTTGTTGAAGAAGCAACCTGGGAAACTGAGGAGGATATGAAGAAGAGATGACCACATCTCTTTAAATCCAAAGATAATGCAGATCAAGGTAGTAATTCTCTTCTTAATACTTTATGAACTCTGAGTAAGAATGATTGTTAATTGCTTTTTGATTGTTAAGCATTGAACTTGTTACTACCCTTAGCATAAGCTAAGAAAAATTATCATTTTTTGAAAGAATAGGAAAAATATTGAAAAAATTGTACGGTTAAAAGTGAGTTTTTGGACCTTTTCAAAGAGTCACAACTTCTAGCTCAGAATGAGTTAGAGCTAGTTCTTTATATGGTTGGAAATCCCTTGGCGAGATCTTTCAAACTCCGATGAGCTTGTGCAATTTCAATATCGTATGAAGCAGATAGGCCTATCAGAAGTTGGATTGTTGGATCGAGGAAAGTCCCATCCGGATATTTGTAAGGGTAAAGTAGTCTTTTCACCCCACTATTTCCTCTTTTGTTTTTAAGGTTTATAAAGGATAAAACCTAAGAATTAAGTCAGTTTTAGAAAATTAGAATACGCTTAGGTCTTGGGAGAACAAAGAAAAGAAGAAGAGAACGGAGAAAAGAGACAAGAATTCATCAAGAATGCCAAGATCTTCAATTGGAATTCGTCAGGTTGATCCCTATTAAGGTATGTGGGATCTTTCGTGTTGGTTAATTAACCTACATGCCAATTTGTTTCAATTCATCAATTTATGAGTTGATTTCATTTTAGGTTTTGGGTTAATTCACCCACACTCCAATTCTTGAAGTTATGTAAATTGTTGGCTGCCTTTATTGGTTGATTCTTGTTTCTCCGGGTTTTTTTAGTTGAATTCAGTGGGTATTGAGGGTAATAATAGTTCCAAGTGTTTTGTCAAAGAACTAGGGAGTTTGAAGGGTTTAGAGATTGAAAAATTAAGAGAAAATTCATCAAACGCACCTAGGCGGGGCCAGGCGCGACGCGCCTGTAGTATACAAAAATAGGGCTTAATTGAATGGGGCCTGGTGGGGCGCGTCACCAGTGCGATTTGACCAAGCCTCAGTCAACTGAGGCTGGTGTGGAACACCAGTTGTGCACCGGGATCGGTATTTTTCGCGTAGTTTTTGTAGTCTAGCCTTCGTAAGTCTTTCTAACATACATTAACACCTTCTGGTGATTTTTATTAGTTTAAATGATTTCTAAACACCTAGAAATCATTACCAAACTCAAATAATAACCTTGAATCCATAATCCTATTCAAGGAAAGCTGAGATCAATCTCAAAGAAATTGAGAGTCAAGTCGAAAAGTAAAGAAGCAAGTTAAAGTAAGTTCTTAAAGTTTTCAAGAGTCTTAAAAACATTTTAACTTTGTATTAAGGCTCAAGGTACAAGTTGAGCAAAGAGTAATGAGTTGAGTAAAATTTTCAAAAGTAATAAGGGAACTAAGTATTCCCTAAGAGTTAAGTTACTAGTTGAGAAAATAGTAAAAAGTTGAGTTCAATTCTCAAAAGCTATAAGGGAACTAAGTATTCCCTAAGATTTATAAATATTTTCACATTTTGAGGAAGAAAGGAAGTTACACTTCTAAAAGAGCCTTTGACTAGTTTTAGTAAAGAGGAAACTATTAATTTCAAGAGAGATTTTAAAAGCTATTTTTGAGTAAATTATCTCAAACCAGAGAAGAAGTTGTTTTTAAACATATAAGCTAAGTATTTTAGGAGTAGTATTGAGCACCGTTATGGGGACACGGGTTCATATTAACTGAAGCCCCTATAAACTATGTAGACAACATTGAAAGATGAAGGGACATACTTTTTAGATGATTCCTTAGTGTTTTTTAGCATAGACTATTGGATCTACTTAGTAGTTCAGGTTCTATACTGAGGGTAAGGTATAGGTTGGTCCTCTTGTAACGTGAAGTAAGACGTTATACCATCGCTTAGGCTCATAGTGATGGTTGACGGTTAGGGAATCTCCCATAGCAACTATATTACTTTCATTATAAATAAAGTTGAGTTTGTTTTTGCATTATCTTTAAGGAATTATGTTGTTTACAGTGTTTTACCAGTTTTATACATAAATTGAATGTTTCTTTACTTCTTTATATTGAGTTTGTATTTCATGAGTTAAGCAGAGCCAAGGTAAGTTCTTCTTAACCCTTTCAAGATTTATGTTATTGTTAGCATCAAAATTGCAACTCGTACATTCAGTGTATTTATTCAGTTGATCTGCATCATCTTATGATGCAGATGCAGGTAACCAGAATCAGCATGCAACGCCTCGTTGATCCAATTTGAGCATCCAGAGTCAGTGGTGAACGTCCTTGCATTCTAGAGGACACATACTTATTGCTTATCAGTGTTTCCTTTTATAGGATGTTGTAGGGTTTGTCCCAACATCAATCTTAGTAATATAGAGGCTTCATAGGCAGTCAAATACTTTTCTATGAGATTTAAATGTCATTTTGGCCACACTATTATGATATAAGTATTTCTATAGAGAATGTTTCTTACATCATAATTGAGTTAAGCCTAGTCTTCCGCTGAGTTGAGGATACTACACCAAGGGTTCGCTCAAGGCCAACAATGGTCATTGAGTGCTGGTAACGTCTAGGGTTTAGGCCTGGGGCATCACACTTGCAATCAAAGTAAATATCCTTGATCTTTCCTGTTTCTGCAACCTAAACTACATCCCACTATTTTATTTTATTTTCATTATGACTTTAGCTCCTTCCAATTCTATTTGAGTGACATCCCAATTCCTCATAAACCTTTATATACATCCACACTACAAACACAATAGTAATAAGCAAAAATCTTAGGTATTCGTAGGTCGTCACTACAATATAAAAGTTTGTTTAACCAATAATCCTTATCATATAGTTTCATCTCAAACACAAGCCATCTCAAAATCTTATCACCATTATTCTTGGTAGTCATTACCATCATAAAAAAGTATACCTTATTATTGGAATGACACCTTAAACCAACTTATACTAATCAAATCCAATGAACTAACCCAATTTCATATGCACTTTCTTACTAAAACCATTACTTACCTTCACACAAGTTTACTCATCAAGACTTCCTTTAGCCATAAGTTTGTCATTTCGATAGTGATCCACTCTCTTAGAGCTTACTATGAATCACTACTTCTTATTTAGAAACCTCGAGATATACTTCACAAATTAACGTATTAATAGCATCCCAACAATTCACCCCTAATATATCCCTAATAACAATGTTTTAACACAAGAACACGTAGTAACAAACTAATTGATTTCTTAAATATGAATGCAACATTGAATATAATTATACGAGCATGTGATATAACTTATAACTCTTTAAGTAGTTAATATTCACACATGTCAATCAATGTATTCATTTCCATTCCACTAGTTCACACAACAAAAATTTATTAAATCCACCACTAGAACATATAACCTACAAAGAAGGTTGTACCCAAATTGCCATTACAATTCTATCCATCGAATATGTAAGACTGTAACGACCCGTTTAGTCGTTTTGAGAAGCAGATTTTATTCTGGAAAAACAGGCTGAGGCGACGGACCCAACAACGGACCGTCATGGGCACGACGGACCGTCGCAGGGTCTCGTTTCAAAACACTTAGAAAATCTAAAATTGGGTACTGAAAATCGACTCTTTGAACTTCGTAACGGAATGGCAGGACGGACCGTCACAGGCGTGACGGACCGTCACAGATTATTCAGTGGAAATTGAGTCTCTGACCCTTGCGACGACCTGCAGGACGGACCGTTGCAGGCGCGACGGCCCGTCACAACTTGCACAATACCATTCTGGGTCGTATTTCTTGATACGTTTTAAGGGATGTTCTTGACTATTCTTGCCTTAATTATAAAGTTAGTGGGTTAATGTTAATAAGTCTAATTACATGGGGGTTAAAAGAGGTAACCTTAAGTTAATTAGTGGGTTATTATTGCCATCTTTTATTCTTAATTATATACTAATTAGGGTAAAAGAAAGAGGGTTTGAATAAAGAAAATAGAAAGAACAAGAGAAAGAGAGAGAAAGTTGAACGAGAGAGAGGATCGAACGAGAGGAAAAACACAAAGCTTGGGAAATTGCTTGCTTGATTACGAATCTTCGGTGGAGGTAGGTTATGGTTTTCATGCTTTCATAGTAAACTCTTAATAGAAAATGATATGTATTGGTAGTATTGTAAAACCCTGCTATGTGCTTAATTGTATGCATGCATGAACGTGATTATATAATTGTGATTATATTAAGCATGATGAAGCTATCAAATCCCAAATCTTGATAAAAACCTAATCTCTTGTTAATAATGATGCCTTGATATAAAAGAAGGCTTGATGAACTAAAGTAATGAGATTGATGTTGCCTTGGTGAGAAAGAAGGTTTGATGAATTGATAGAAAGAGATTAGGGGACCGGGTGTCACGAACCGACACGTAGATTTAGGAGATCGGATGTCACGAACCGACATGTAGATTTAGGGGATCGGGTGTCACGAACCAACACGTAGATTTAGGGGATCGGGTTTCACGAACCGACACGTAGAATTAGGGGATCGGGTGTCACGAACTGACACGTAGAATTAGGGGATCGGGTGTCACAAACTGACACGTAGATTTAGGGGATCGGGTGTCACGAACCGACACGTAGAATTAGGGGATCAGGTGTCACGAACCGACACGTAGATTTAGGGGATCGGGTGTCACGAACCGACACGTAGATTTAGGGGAGCGGAGTGTCACGTGCCGACACAAGAGAAAATAAAGATAATGAATCTTGAAAGATGTTAATATACTCAATCTAAAGAACATAATTCCCAAATGAGTATATGGTATTGAGGCTTGAGTCCTCATGTGTGAACTTGACGGTAATTGTTAATGATATAGTACTTGTTGTTGCTACATGTTGAGTATCATAGTTGAGTTTATGATATTACTTGGTATATACTGTTTTCTATTTTGAGTTGGCTGATGATATCTACTCAGTACCCGTGTTTTGTACTGACCCCTACTTTTATGTTTTCTTCTTGTTTAATTGTGGAGTGCAGCAAACGTGCCATCGTCTTCAACTCAACAGTAATTCAAGCCAGTCTTACTACATCGGAAATTCAGGGTGAGCTAATGCTTCTAGCTTGGACTGGATCTTCTTCTTCAAGTCTTGATGCCTTGAACTTCCGGCATGGACTAGCTTCTTATGTATTTTTAGCTTTTAGAATACTCTTAGTTTAGTCGTTTGATCGTAGATGTTCTTGTGATGATGACTTCCAGATTTTGGGGAATAATAGATGCTGAAATAATAATAGTTATTGATTTTATTAATGAGTTTAAGTCTTCCGCATTACTTTATGTTGATATTATATTGAAATGTTAAGGTTTAGATGGGTTGGTTCGCTCATATAGGAGGGTAAGTGTGGGTGCCAGTCGCGGCCCGGATTTGGGTCGTGACAAACTTGGTATCAGAGCATTAGGTTCGTTGGTCTCATCACACAAGAACAGGTCTAGTAGAGTCTTAAGGAACGGTAGGGGGACGCCTTTACTTTTCCTTGAGAGGCTATAAGACTTTAGGAAAATTTCACTCTTTCATTCTTTCTTTCGTGCTACTACTTGAGTCCAATTGGTATCTAGGCGATACGAATTGGTATCTGACCATCTTCACTCTCTTTCGCAGATGGTTAGAACTAGAGCAACGACTACGCCAACACCAACACCGGCCAGACAAGAAACAACTGAGCCAGCCACTGGGGCTGTGGCTCGAGGAAGAACAGCGGCAAGGGGCCGTGGTAGAGGTCGTGGGAGGACGTCCTCTAGGGGAAGAGGACGAGCACCTAGCCTATCTGATACTAGGGCAGTGACTCCTCCACCGACTGAGGAAGTAATAAGAGAAGGGGAGGATGGGGAAACTGAACAAGTGCAGAATGAGGGATTGCCACCCCAACCTACCCCAGAGATGATCAATCAGGTTCTGGCTTATCTTAGCGGGTTATCTGATCAAGGTCAGGCACCTCCAGTGTTTTCTGCGCCAACACCTCCGGTTTCAGAAGTACAACATGCAGCCACTATGGCTTCTCGTATGGAGGACTCATTGGACATAGGCACATTTCCACGTCTGACTACTGGGCCTATAATGACAAATGATCAGCATGAAATTTTCAGTAAGTTCTTGAAATTGAAACCTCCGGTCTTCAAGGGTGCTGAATCGGAGGATGCTTACGATTTTCTGGTTGACTGTCACGAGCTACTACACAAGATGGGTATAGTAGAACGGTTTGGTGTGGAGTTTGTGACTTATCAGTTTCAAGGGAACGCCAAAATGTGGTGGCGGTCACATGTTGAGTGTCAACCAACAGAAGAACCACCTATGACTTGGGCGTCATTCTCTAGCTTGTTTATGGAGAAGTATATCCCTCGGACATTGAGGGATAGGAAAAGGGATGAGTTCTTGAGCCTAGAGCAAGGTAGGATGTCGGTCAATGCATATGAGGCTAAGTTTCGTGCACTATCCAGATATGCCACCCAACTTTGTTTCAGTCCACAAGAGCGGATTCGTCGTTTTGTGAAGGGGTTGAGGTCAGAATTGAGGATTTCAGCCTTACAGGTAGCGGCTACGGCAAAATCCTTCCAAGAAGTGGTAGATTTTGTGATAGAAGTGGAAGGAGTGAAGCCAGACGACTTCACTAGGACATCGACATCAAAAAGGTTTCGAAAGGGAGGTGAGCTTATGGTGCTTACACTAGAGGACAGGGTTCGGGAAGTTACTCAGTCCGACCAATTGAGTCTTCACTACAGACTGTAGTTGAGGAACCACCTCAGACCGGTCAACACTTCTCCGAGAGACCTATGCTTGACTCCAGAGAGTGTTACGGATGTGGGGAGACTTGACATATTAGGAGAAATTTTCCAAAACAGAGTTACAGACCCCCAATAGCTAGAGGTAGAGGTGGTCATGGTAGAGGCCGTTTTTCTGGAGGGCGTGGTGGTCGAGGAAATGGTGGTCATCAAAATGGTCGAGGTGATGGGCAGACTGGAGCCACTACATCACAACATGGTAGGGCAACGGACAGACGAACGATAGGGCCCATTGTTATGCTTTCCCTGGGCGGTCTGAAGCGGAGGCATCTGATGCTATCATCATAGGTAATCTTCTGGTTTGTGATTGCATGGCTTCTGTATTGTTTGATCCTGGATCAACATTTTCTTATGTATCTTCCGCATTTGCTAATGGTCTTAATTTACATTGTGAATTGCTTGACATACCTATTTGTGTTTGTACTCCGGTGGGTGAGTCTGTGATAACTGAAAGGGTGTATAGGTCTTGTCTTGTAACTTTTGTGGTGAGCAATACTTATGTAGACTTGGTTATCTTAGAAATGGTCGATTTTGATGTAATTCTGGGTATGACTTGGCTTTCTCCGCAATTTTCGATCTTGGATTGTAATGCTAAAACGGTGACGTTAGCCAAGCCTGGGACAGATCTGTTAGTGTGGGAGGGTGACTAGACTTCCAATTCAGTGCGTATCATCTCCTTTCTTCGTGCTAACAAAATGGTTAGTAAAGGTTGTTTAGCTTTCTTGGCACATCTCAAGGATGACACTACCCAAGTACCTTCGATTGAGTCGGTTTCGGTAGTCCGCGAGTTTTTGGATGTGTTCCCTGAAGATCTTCCTGGTACACCACCAGATAGGGATATTGATTTCTGTATTGACCTTGAACCGGTTACTCGCCCCATTTCAATACCCTCTTATAGAATGGCTCCCGCAGAGTTAAGAGAGTTAAAGGAACAACTTCAAGAGTTGTTAAACAAAGGCTTTATTAGACCAAGTGCATCTCCTTGGGGTGCTCCGGTTTTGTTTGTAAAGAAGAAGGATGGGAGTTTTCGAATGTGTATAGACTACAGACAACTAAACAAAGTAACCATAAAGAACAAGTATCCTCTTCCCCACATCGATGACTTGTTCGATCAGTTACAAGGTTCTTGTGTCTTCTCTAAGATTGACTTGAGATCCGGTTATCATCAATTGAAAATACGGGCAACGGATGTGCCAAAGACTGCTTTTCGAACGAGGTATGGGCATTACGAATTTGTAGTGATGTCTTTTGGTCTTACTAATGCCCCTGCTGCGTTCATGAGCTTGATGAACGGGATTTTTAAGCCATATTTGGACCTCTTCGTGATCGTATTTATTGATGATATATTGGTATACTCAAAGAGCAAGAAGGAACATGAAGAGCGTTTGAGAATGGTATTGGAAATGTTGAGGGAGAAAAAGCTTTATGCAAAGTTCTCTAAGTGTGAGTTTTGGCTAGATGTAGTGTCCTTCTTGGGGCACTTGGTTTCTAAAGAAGGAGTGATGGTGGATCCTTCTAAGATTGAGACAGTAAAGAATTGGGAAAGACCTACTAATGTGTCAGAAATAAGGAGCTTTGTTGGGTTAGCTAGCTACTACCGCCGATTTGTCAAGGGATTCTCTTCTATTGTTTCCCAATTGACGAGCTTGACTAAGCAGAATGTTCCATTTATATGGTCGGACGAATATGAGGAAAGCTTTCAGAAGCTCAAGACTTTGTTGACTACCGCACCTATCCTTACCTTGCCAGTAGAGGGTAAGAACTTCATTGTTTATTGTGATGCATCCTATTCTGGTTTGGGTGCAGTACTAATGCAAGAGAAGAGTGTGATTGCTTATGCTTCAAGGCAATTAAAAGTGCATGAACGTAACTATCCAACTCATGATTTGGAATTGGCTGCGGTAGTGTTTGCATTAAAGCAATGGAGACACTATTTATATGGGGTTAAGTGTGAGGTCTACACGGATCATCGTAGCCTTCAGTATGTCTTTACTCAAAAGGATTTGAACTTGAGGCAGAGGAGATGGATGGAACTACTGAAGGACTACGACATCACTATTTTGTATCATCCGGGGAAGGCGAATGTTGTAGCGGATGCTTTAAGTAGAAAGTCGGGAAGCATGGGAAGTCTAGCTCACTTGCAAGCTTCTAGACGCCCACTGGCTAGAGAGGTTCAGACTCTAGCTAATGACTTGATGAGATTAGAAGTAAATGAGAAGGGAGGATTGTTGGCTTGTGTAGAGGCAAGATCTTCCTTTCTTGACAAGATTAAGGGAAAACAGTTTGATGATGAGAAACTGCGCAGAATTCAAGATAAAGTATTGCGAGGAGAGGCTAAGGAAGCACAAATTGATGAGGAAGGTGTTTTGAGGATCAAGAGAAGGGTATGTGTACCCCGCGTCGATGATTTGATCGACACTATTTTGACAGAGGCTCATAGTTCAAGGTATTCTATACATCCGGGTGCAACCAAGATGTATCGTGACCTAAAGCAACACTTTTGGTGGAGTAGAATGAAGCGTGATGTTGTTGACTTTATTGCCAAGTGTCCAAACTGTCAACAAGTAAAGTATGAACACCAGAGGCCCGGAGGAACACTTCAGAGAATGCCCATTCCTGAATGGAAGTGGGAGAGAATTGCAATAGACTTTGTGGTTGGTCTTCCCAAGACATTGGGAAAGTTTGATTCTATTTGGGTAATTGTTGATAGGTTAACTAAGTCTGCTCACTTCATTCCGGTCAAGGTGACTTACAATGCGGAGAAGTTAGCCAAACTTTACATCTCGGAAGTGGTGCGATTGCATGGGGTTCCACTATCCATCATATCAGATAGAGGTACGCAGTTTACTTCTAAGTTTTGGAAAACATTGCATGCGGAATTGGGTACTTGGTTGGACCTTAGTACTGCGTTCCATCCTCAGACCGATGGTCAGTCTGAGCGAACGATTCAAGTGTTGGAAGATATGCTTCGTGCGTGCGTGATAGAATTTGGTGGACATTGGGATAGCTTCTTACCCTTAGCGGAATTTTCATACAATAATAGCTATCACTCAAGCATTGATATGGCTCCATTTGAAGCATTGTATGGTAGGAGATGTAGGTCTCCCATTGGTTGGTTTGATGCATTTGAGGTTAGGCCTTGAGGTACCGACCTTTTGAGGGATTCGATAGAGAAAGTGAAGTCTATTCAAGAAAAGCTTCTAGCGGTGCAAAGTAGACAAAAAGAATATGCAGATCGAAGGGTTAGAGACTTAGAGTTCATGGAGGGTGAACAAGTCTTGTTGAAAGTTTCACCAATGAAAGGGGTGATGCGATTTGGTAAGCGAGGTAAACTAAGTCCAAGGTACATTGGACCATTTGAAGTACTTAAGCGAGTAGGAGAGGTGGCTTATGAGTTAGCCTTGCCTCCAGGGCTCTTCGGAGTACATCCGGTATTCCATGTGTCGATGTTGAAAAGATACCATGGGGATGGAAACTACATTATCCGTTGGAATTCAGTTTTGCTTGACGGAACTTGTCTTATGAGGAGGAGCCTGTTGCTATTTTAGATAGAGAAGTTCGCAAGTTGAGGTTAAGAGAGATTGCATCCATCAAGGTGCAATAGAAGAATCGACCCGTTGAAGAAGCCACTTGGGAGAAGGAGGCGGATATGCGAGAAAAATACCCACATCTGTTTACAGATTCAGGTACTCCTTTTCGCCCTTGTTTTCCTTCTTTTGATCGTTTGGGGACGAACGATGGGTAAATTGGTATCAATTGTAACGACCCGTTTAGTCGTTTTGAGCAGCAGATTTTATTCTGGAAAAACAGGCTGAGGCGACGGACCCAACGACAAACCGTCATGGGCACGACGGACCGTCGCAGGGTCTCATTTCAAAACACTTAGAAAATCTAAAATTGGGTACTGAAAATCGACTCTCTGAACTTCGTAACGGAATGGCAGGACGGACCGTCACAGGCGTGACGGACCGTCACAGATTATTCAGTGGAAATTGAGTCTCTGACCCTTGCGACGACCTGCAGGACGGACTGTCGCAGGTGCGACGGCCCGTCACAACTTGCGCAATCCCAGTCTGGGTCGGATTTCTTGATACGTTTTAAGGGACGTTTTTGACTATTCTTGCCTTAATTATAAAGTTAGTGGGTTAATGTTAATAAGTCTAATTACTTGGGGGTTAAAAGAGGTAACCTTAAGTTAATTAGTGGGTTATTATTGCCATCTTTTATTCTTAATTATATACTAATTAGGGTAAAAGAAAGAGGGTTTGAATAAAGAAAATAGAAAGAACAAGAGAAAGAGAGAGAAAGTTGAACGAGAGAGAGGATCGAACGAGAGGAAAAACACAAAGCTTGGGAAATTGCTTGCTTGATCACGAATCTTCGGTGGAGGTAGGTTATGGTTTTCATGCTTTCATAGTAAACTCTTAATAGAGAATGATATGTATTGGTAGTATTGTAAAACCCTGCTATGTGCTTAATTGTATGCATGCATGAACGTGATTATATAATTGTGATTATATTAAGCATGATGAAGCTATCGAATCCTAAATCTTGATAAAAACCTAATCTCTTGTTAATGATGATGCCTTGATATAAAAGAAGGCTTGATGAACTAAAGTAATGAGATTGATGATGCCTTGGTGAGAAAGAAGGCTTGATGAATTGATAGAAAGAGATTAGGGGATCGGGTGTCACGAACCGACACGTATATTTAGGGGATCGGGTGTAACGAACCGACACGTAGATTTAGGGGATCGGGTGTCACGAACCGACACGTAGATTTAGGGGATCGGGTGTCACGAACCGACACGTAGAATTAGGGGATCGGGTGTCACGAACCGACACGTAGAATTAGGGGATCGGGTGTCACGAACTGACACGTAGATTTAGGGGATCGGGTGTCACGAACCGACACGTAGAATTAGGGGATCGGGTGTCACGAACTGACACGTAGATTTAGGGGATCGGGTGTCACGAACCGACACGTAGATTTAAGGGATCGGAGTGTCACGTACCGACACAAGAGGATTAATGAATATGAGGGAGCGGAGTGTCACGTGCCGACACAAGAGAAAATAAAGATAATGAATCTTGAAAGATGTTAATATACTCAATCTAAAGAACATAATTCCCAAATGAGTATGGTATTGAGGCTTGAGTCCTCGTGTGTGAACTTGATGGTAATTGTTAATGATATAGTACTTGTTGTTGCTACATGTTGAGTATCATAGTTGAGTTTATGATATTACTTGGTATATACTATTTTCTATTTTGAGTTGGCCGATGATATCTACTCAGTACCCGTGTTTTGTACTGACCCCTATTTTTATGTTCTCTTCTTGTTTAATTGTGGAGTGCAGCAAACGTGTCATCGTCTTCAACTCAACAGTAATTCAAGCCAGTCTTACTACATCAGAAATTCAGGGTGAGCTAACGCTTCTAGCTTGGACTGGATCTTCTACTTCAAGTCTTGATGCCTTGAACTTCCGGCATGGACTAGCTTCTTATGTATTTTTAGCTTTTAGAATACTCTTAGTTTAGTCGTTTGATCGTAGATGTTCTTGTGATGATGACTTCCAGATTTTGGGGAATAATAAATGTTGAAATAATAATAGTTATTAATTTTATTAATGATTTTAAGTCTTCCGCATTACTTTATGTTGATATTATATTGAAATGTTAAGGTTTAGATGGGTTGGTTCGCTCACATAGGAGGGTAAGTGTGGGTGCCAGTCGCGGCCCGGATTTGGGTCGTGACAAAGACCCCCAAAACGAACTAAGGTGTATAGAGACTCACATATTCCTAATAAGCTTGTTAACATGTTTATTAAGTTTTTTAAAGAATGTATGATTTATTTCAATTTATTTGGAAGTCAAACGTTCAAGAACGTCCAAGACGTTTGAAAGTTAGCCCTTGAGACGTGCATGTGTGTCTTGACATGTTTTTTATGTTCATTTTGGTTGAAACTGGTAGGGAAGGTCCTTGAAATGTATAAAAGTGTATTAACGTTGGAAACGTCCGGGTATGAATCTTCTAGGTCCCCATCAATATCTCTCAATGAGGAC
This sequence comes from Solanum lycopersicum, assembly GCF_036512215.1. Taxonomy (NCBI): domain Eukaryota; kingdom Viridiplantae; phylum Streptophyta; class Magnoliopsida; order Solanales; family Solanaceae; genus Solanum; species Solanum lycopersicum. The sequence goes on along the minus strand of NC_090800.1, from coordinate 33,974,029 downwards.
CCAAAGTCTGCCTAGACACTGCCTTGGCAGTGTCTACGTACGACTGGCAAACAACGACTATTAGTTGCACCTACGCCTCGTCGATGGAGAGGCGTCATTCAAGAATTATCCTGGTGAAGGCTCAAGCCAGTGGAAAAGACTCAGACCCAAACGACGGCCAACAGTACCGTACGTCGTTGGACCTGCTGGGCGTCGATGGTTGTCTGTTGTTCGAACCTGCAATATGCAGCCTGTACAGTGTTTCATTAAGGGGTGAATGGGAAATTCACCCCACGTCCTAACCAGACCCTAGGCGGTTTATTTGGTTATTTTATGTTATTTTAAGTTGGTTTATAACATCAAAACCTCACACATTAATCAATTCTCAAAATTTGACTTCCCTCCCAAACCTAACTCTTTCTAGAAACCTCCATAAGAGATGAAGCTCAACAACTTGTAGATTGAATTGTGAAGGTTTCTCCATAAAAGTTATTGTGGTTTCTTCATCTAAGAAGGTATGTTGATCCTTCATCTTTAGATATTAATTCATCTAGAAATCTCCTTCAAATATTTTCAAAGAGAAATTGTGATCAAATTGTATATCTTCTAATATAGCCATGGGTTCGTTCTAAAAAAGCCATGGGTTCTTTCTCAAAACGTTTTTAGAAGCATGTTAATGATAAATTGATGATAATTTACTGATTTTCAAGTCAAATTCAATCCGATTTCATTATGAACCCATGTTCCCTTTAATTCTCAAATTAGCCTATATTATGGGTGTTATGATTTATGTTGAATGAATTAAGATTCTAGCATGTTGAAGTGCTTATATCTACTGCCAATTATTTATATTGATGGTGAATTATTGATGAGTGATCCATGTGGATCAAGGTATGAATATTTGAATAAGATTGACTTAGGTTCTTATACCTTCTATTGATTGTTAATGTAGAGCACTCATATGATCTCGATTCTAGGGAAATTGAAGTATGATTTTGTTTAGGTTATGATCTCTTTAGATACCTCCCTAGATTGGTATTGTTGATGAATTGTTAGTATTGATCATTTAATAATTGATGATCAAAGCAAGGGGGATTTGGTTAGTGGCCTATGTGTCTCTACTATATTAGATTGGTGATGTAGTGTACATGTTAGTATCATGATGTTGTAGTAGTTTATGCATGATTTTGTCCATGTTAATGTACATTTGGTTACTTACCTATACTTCAATTGTTTATTGAATATGAATATTGATAAATGATGATCAAAGGTTGATGAATTGGTAAGATATATCTATTCATCTACTTTTCTATAATATTGTTGATTGAATTGGCCTTGTATGACATTGTGTGGTATGATCGACTTATGGTGGAGGTGTTTACTTCTTGTCAATATAAATATTTGTTTATTATGGCCTTTAAGGAAACTTAATGTTATATGAGTGTGTGGTTATGATGATCAAACTAAGGGAAGCTTATGCCTAGTTTCTACTCTAGTTATGATCTAGGTGGTGTTGCTAAGGTTACAAGCATGTGAATGACTATGTTAGGGTTAGTTTAGGTGTTTCCATTGATGATACATAATGGTTAATGACCCTTTACCTATGTACTCGTATATGAATGTGTGATTAGCTATGGTTAGGAGTCTCAAATACAAGTGTTGAAGTTATTTTGTCTCCTATTCTAACTTGTGATGTGTGGTGTATGCTTGGATGTGTATTGTGTTCCTAAGAGGGTGGCTGCCTCAATATGGTGTTTATATCCATTATGTGATCATTTTGACCAATGTACACACACATCTCATGTATGCTTATATACAAGTTCATGGTGTCTAATGAGAGGATATTCTCATATGCACTAATGTCTACTACTATGCATATAAAGTATATGTCCATGAAGTAAGTTATTTATCCTTAACTAGGATGACTTTATAGGTGTACTAGTATGGACAAGGGTATGGGACCTTTTCTATGCATTGCTCATGTGTGCCTTGATAGGATAGTTCCTAGGTTGGTGATTTATGTACATGAATATGAATGGATGAGAATGTTATGAATATGTCTTATATACTATGATGTCAAGTGTATGATATGATGAAGTATGAATGTGAATAGTGTATATATGTGTTTATATGAAAGGATTTCTCATATAGTTACAACTATACTCTTATGCATGAATGAAGTATGAATATGTGGTGTCTAAGAGTGTTAATGTGAAAGGCTTGCTCACATAAATGTATACTCATACACATGTATGATGATCTAGTAAATAGAGGGGATCTTGAAAGGTGTTCTCAAGTGTAACCTAAACTAGATGGTGTTTTACATATGATATGTCCATGTGAAAGGACTACTCACATGATTTAGGTTGATGAACTCTCATATATGACCTATGAGCTAAGCATATGAAGGTTAAATCTCCTAAACCTATATTTTATAAACTTATGATAATAATCAATTTTCAATAAAGGGAACTTAGCTTAGCACCGAGTAAACTTAGATGAGGGGTGCCCCTTCCAAATGTGGGAAGGCTTATTCACCATAGTCCTCACAAGGTGGATAACTACAATGCCTTAATAGGCATAAAAAGGGTTTCCATAAGTGGATAACTATAATGCGTCAATAGGCATAAAGAGGGTTTCCATATATACCTCCAAGTTCCATAAAAATATGCTTGCCCCATAGGATCTAGCAAGTGATATCACCTATTATGCTAGCATAATGTTAATGTTCTACCTTTGCAAGGTAGAGCACCTTCCCTTGGTGTAAAGCTCAACAACACCAAATTCCATGTAACACCCATGGTCCTAGTGTCGGTTAAGGATATAGTTCCCTTAAAGTAAAATGGACAATGTAAGTAAAGCAAGGACCCTAACTAGTATTACCTAAGGGAAGTTGCTTAGTATAGGTGGGGATATGGTACTTCACCTATGTATTGCATAAGTAGCTCTTGAAGGGAGTTCTAGAAAGGTGTTCTAATGCATATAATTATGTTTATGTCCTTATGCATGACATTGTAGTCTTGTATACTTGTTGTGATGAAATGAATGATATGCATAATTTTGGTCTTATATGCATAATTTTGGTCTTAGTGACTATATGATGAACGTATTACTTGGTTTGTATGAAGAGTTAATACTTACCATGTTGATGTATGAAGTGAATTATGGGACTTGTGATGTCTTGATAGATTTACTAAGTGTGTGTGAGGTTATGGGCCTTCACATGTACATTGCACAAGTAGACTTAGATTGAGATTGTAAGTAAGGTCTTATAATTGTGTATGTTAAGTGAGCTAATATGTGGAAATTGACTATGGTTTAGTGTAATGGTATTGGGAATCTTGACTTAAATGTGTCTTATGGTATGTTATTCTCCTATGAATATATGTGTTTAGTTAAGAAGGTTATATGTATGAGTACCTTGTGGCCTTAAGGTGATGCATCGCACCAAGTATTACTAGAGGGTTACTTGGAAAGTTAAGAAGTTAAAGAGAAAGAAATCTTACTGTAAAATGAATGTGCTTACTGTAATTGTGCTAAGCTTACTGTAAAGTAGTGACTAATATGACAAAAATGTAATGTGTGGTTTTATATGATGTATGGCCATTTGAATATGCCTATGTGAAGTATGTTAATTGTATGATGCTTATTATATCAAAGTTTTATAAAGTTTTCACAAAAACGCATGATGCATGGTTTCAAAGGAAATGTCCATTTTTAGATGCACGTTTTTCCATGGTTGTCATACTTAGTGCATTATTGTACTAACTTCATTCTTCTTCACCTTTTTACACAAAGTGCAGGTTGTGGATGCGTAAAGGATGTCTTTATGGTGAAGAGCTTGATATTTGATTCCCAAGCTCAAGGAAAGGAATCCTTAAGTTCAAGGATTTCCTATGTCATGTTTTACGTAAAGTCTTGTATTAATTTACGTATGATTATTGTTATAAGGGTTGTGTCTCTAATGTACTCAAAGAGACTTAGAGTCTAACTATGCAAATATGATATTTTATATATATAATGGAAGTGACGTTGTAGTATATGACCTGCTATGAAAGTTTTAAATTTTCCGCTAAACTTACCTATGAAAATACGCCAGAAGATAACTATGGGCTTGTATAAGGCCTCCAAGAGGTCAGTACGTCATGTTACTTCTAGGGGGTGCTCCGCGGTCATGAAAGAATCGATATCAAATATTACCAAATTCATTGTGTATCTATCCCGAGATATTTGTATTCCTTCGTAGGTCAAGGCGATAGTAGAAGTACACACTCCATAACTCTTAGCAAAGCATAACTGGTGCGTACCATTACACTAGTCATATCATTATCCTCTTTTTGATATATAGGCTCGTAATCTACAATAATTGTAGAAGCAAAGGGTGAGTACCAAATCACACGGTAGTCAGCAGGTAAACCCCAAAACACAAGCTCAGGTGATAGAATACAGGTACTCCTTACACCTGAACTGATACTCCGCACTTACAACTTACATAAAACCAGCCCAACCTAAAATTTTAAACTTCAACTAGCTCATAGCTCAAAAAAACCATTCTAACAATCACATATTCTCATTAACAAGATCAATATTCCTCAATCAAATCCTCCAAAACTACGATCTGAATAAAACCAGTCAAATCTAATTATTGACAATTCACATAGCATACAGCTCAACAAAAACACTCTAACAATTACATTTCCTCGGCAATAAGCTCAATATTCATCAATCACAACCTCCACAACTTCAACTTACATAAAACAAGTCCAACCTAACTAACCGATCACAATTGACATAGCACACAACTCAACAATAACATTCTAACAATAACATGTCCTTAATAAGAAGCTCAATATTCATCTATCAAGGCGCCACAAAAAGTCACTCACAAGATCAGCGAAACACCATATCAAGTTAACTAATGATATATATGTGCAATGTAATGGAATGAAATATCAAGTATAGTGATGCATGTCTTACCTAGTGTACACACTCACTATGTTTTAGCCTGGGACACATGGGGACGTATCTGTCCATGCATCCATTGCGGCACGTGATACTACTCTTGATAATAGTAACCATCGCGGTGCACGATACATTCCTCGATTATAATATCCATTTTTGCACGCGATACATTCTTTGATATATAGTATCCATCGCGGCGCGATACGTCCTTCGGAATAATACATCATCTTTAATATCTTATAATTTCTCAATTTATATAACATTTGTCACAATCATGTCTCAGAATAATGCAAATGACATGCTCACAAAATAATAAGGAGATGACAAATTTCATAATATTGAACAATTCACATCAACACAATAATAATACAACATCAACAATGATTCAACAAGCCTTTAAAATCATTCTTCATTCTCAACACATCACACACATATAATTAATCACATTGCATTTTTTATTCATCCCTTTTTCATAATTAGAATTTATCAATGTGGACAAGTCAATCCATAACCAATTCAGATTACTTCCAAACACATATTTCAAGTAAATACATTAATTTCATACACTTAACAAGGGATTAGAAATTCACTTGCCTCAATCTATCGAACAATCACTCTGGGACTTGAGTCTTTCCCTTTTAGTAAAGTTCCAACTCAAAACCATGTATTAAAATAAATGGCAACAATAAGATTTCAAAAATAACAAAATTCATTTTATTATAGGCCTAGCCTAGACCCAGAACTCACCCAAATCTATAAGTAAGATCATAAATCTTGATGTCAATTAGCATGTCAACTCTCATATTTTCAAATTTCAAGTCTAGGATTAGATTCTAGTTTCTCCAATATCATGAATCTAATAATATTCAAATAATACAATGCATATAGTATTTAAGTAGATATATCTATGTCTTACAACTTTGAAAATAATGTGTTACCATATTTTTAATTGGAGTAAGATGAAGATGAAAGAAAAAAATATGTGTCTAGCAACCAACTAGTACGTTTACTACTTAAATTTCAAAATTCCTCACTTAAATTTCCCAAGGACCACTCATTGTACAATGATTACCACCTAATCATTATTCAATGATTGCACTCTAAACCTATTTTCCACTCATATTTCAATTTCAAATATAATTTCGTCAAAGCCACCTTCCTTGATTATCTTTCATAGCCAATATTAATAGTAATAATATTATTAATTCTAAACAATCATAGCTTCTCACTAATTATAAAAGAGATGAGTAATTTCATCCTTATTAAGTTACAGTCATAACTTGGACGAAGTGCATCGACGGCGGAGGTGAGTATTCCAACCTTTTCTATTATTTTTTTTCTTGGCTGCGTGAATTGCTGTTGTTCACAGCAGCCAACTACATTTTCCTTTCATTTCTTTATTATTATTATTATTATTATTATTATTATTATTATTGTTTATTAATTTCCTTTTCTATAATTATTAGGAAAAAAAAACTCTTATTAAATCTGAAAATCATGTCACTCATTCTTATAAGTCATAAATTATTTATAAAAACTATTAAAAAGGACTAATATAAAAATAATGAGTAAAATTTTTAAAACAACTAAAAGGATTGTTACACTTTGATTTGAATCCATTATAACATATTTTTATAATCCATGTGAGTTTTTGGATCAAACCTAATATGAGCTAACAACAACATGTTCAATGAACATATTTCAAACCATATATGAGCAAACAACAATATGTCCAATATATATATGTAGATTTACTCTTGTCTAAGAGGTATCAATAGATCCTCGATTTAAGAAAAATACATTTAAAAGCAAATCAAAAAAGGAAATACAGAAGCATTTAATCAAACTGATAGTAACAAAAATAGTAGTAGAACAGTAACTATAGAAAAATAATAGGAAAAGTAAAAGGAAATAATATATAGTAATAAAAATCAAAGGAGAAGAAACTATTGAAGTAAAACTCTAATGGTGACTACTAAAATAAAAGAACAATAAAATAACACACTGCTACTAATAATCTTTCACCAAATCGATATACACAAAAACAAGTTGCGGTAGAAGATTGTATAGGGGTAAAGGAAACAAGTAAAAATGCTTGTTTGTCGAATCAGTCTTCTTGGACCTAAGACAAGTTGGTCCATTTAAGCAAAAAAAAATTCTTCTTTTTGAATTTTTTTTCTTTTGATTTTATCCATTTTTTTTAAGAATTTAACCGAACGCCAAGTGAAAATCAATTTATTGACAATAACTAATTAAGTTGATGTGTAAAATTTAAATTCTGAATGAATAGTTTTTACTTTTTGTACAAATAGAAATAAGAAAGAAACTACGGACAAAAAAGAACATATTTCCTCTAATTTTACTGCAGTAATGTAAAGGAATAAAATATATAATGGTTTTACACTTACCCATAAAATGAAAAAATCATTTTCAATAAAATTTTGACTTCATGAAAGTATTTCAAAGCAAAATATTTTACAAGTGAAAATAATAAAAAATAAAAACTGAAAAAGGTAATCCTTCGGATTTGGGGTACACAAATTATTTATAGATTATGATAACTAAAATATCTTAAAATCAAAGAAATTCTAATCACCAAAATCAAAACACTAATATTTATTATTCTTGAAGAAGCAAAATTTCATTACACTAACACCATACTAATTTTTTTAAAAATGAAACTAAATTTCATCCATTGAGAAGTAAAACATTAATTTAACAATTGTTGTATCATAACAACATAATGATTTTTTTTTAAAAAAACGTACATGATATCGAAAAACTAAACCCAACATCAAATTTTACACCAAATCCTTGGGTGTAATTTTTTGGTGTTTTGAGCTCCTAACACACCAGTTTTTACACCAAATTTGATATGTGAATACTGTTACACAGAATTTGGTGTAGCACTATTTATCACACCAATTCACTTTTTGAATATTTTAATATTATTTCATCATACAAACTTTTAATTAAACATTATCTCTTGAATAATTAATTATTTTTGTGCAATATTAATTTCAGATATGAAATTTAGATTTTTTTATAGATTAATTTTTCTATATATAACTTTTTTTTAAAAAAATTATGTTAATTTTACAATAAATTATCAATTTCAAATATTTCTATCTGGATTTAAAAATAAAGGATGAAGAAACTCATTGTGAACTACATAATGCATTAGTAGAGCATTTATGGAAACACTATAGTGATCTTTAAAGTTGAATATTTATGTAGAATTTAAAATATTTTTTGTCAATTATGTAATGTTATTCAATTGTATTTCATTAATGATTTCACTTTTATTTGTATTATCCATTATTATGTATAATGTATAATATTTGCTAGCAATTTATATTATTAAAAAAAAATTATGGTGTAAAGCAATTTTGTATTAAACAATTATAAAGGAAATCATAGGAATTATATACGATGAATATTTAGAATGAATTTGTTTTATAAAATAAAAAACTATAAATAAAATAAGAAATAATAATATTATAACGAACAAAAAGAAAAATATTCTTAAGTTGGAGTCGTGGGTTGGAGATGCCCTCACAAAGACCTAAAGCCCTCCGAAATATTTTAAAATCAAAACTTGGACTCTCAAAAAAATTTAAATTGCTATTTAAGTCCCCCCCCCCCCCCCCCCCCGGTTATTATTTTTTAGATCATAGTTTTACATATATATGCTAAGAGCATCCAAGACACTAAATTCATTCAAGAAGTCGATAATTATCAATAAATAGTGTACTTCTCCGTGCAGTCCTTGAAATATTATTATATATAAATAAATATTTATTAATATTAATTTCATAGGAAAATAGTAATTATAATAACATGTTTTTTCTTGATTATATACAAATATAAAAGAGCAACTTTCACATATAGCAAACAAAAAAATCATATTTGTATGATATAGCAAACTTTGCATAATTGCGCTCCATAGCAAACATAAAAACTGTATAATTCGCTATACATATAAAAGTGTATAATTCGCTGGTCTAAATTGTATAATTCGCTGGCCTAAATTGTATAAATCGCTGGCCTATTTCGCTGCAATTGTATAATTAGCTTTGCATACAGTTGAATCGAATTAAAATGTATGTATATTGCATAATTATAAGTGTATAGCAAGAAGATATATGTTTTTCTCGCTTTATACAAAAACAGAAACACAATATATACACTTCTGTTGTATAAAGCTAGAAAAAATTGTATTTCACTGCAATTATATAATTCACAATTGTATAATTCTTTGGCCTTTTTCTCTGCAATATTTGAAGTAAAATGTTTGTAAATTATATAATTAAGTGTATAACACGAAGATATACATTTTTGCATGTGTATATACAATTTTTTCTCGCTTTATACAAAACAGAAACAGAAATTATACACTTTTGTGTATAAAGCGAGAGAGGCGAGAATGGGAGAATGGCGAGCGAGACTTCTGAGAGAGACACGCCTGGCAAATTTTTACCAACGTTTGCTATGGAGCACAATTAAATCAAACCCTAGCTATTCCATTTAATTTAGGTTATTAGTTTGCTATTTTATACAATTTTCTCAATATAAAATCATGAAAATATATATTTATTTATTACTAACCTACCATTTGAGCTTTTTCATTCCCTGCAAGTTGTAAGATTTAATAAATATAAATTAACGCACTATGAATGAGGATTGTAGATTAAAAAAAGTAAAATTTTTATATGAGTTTCTTTAGCCTTGTAATCAATACAGGATATAAAAACAACTTCACTGAATAAAAGTGTAAAAAATAAGATTATACACATAGAGGCATATCCGAAAACATGAAGATGAAGATTATAATATACACGCGCGCGCATATTTAAATGAATGAAATATCAATTTTTCTAGATATGCTATCTCTCTCTCTCTCACACACATATATATATATATATATTTAAATGAATGAAATATCAATTTTTTTAGATATGTTATCTGTTTTGGAAGAATGTAAAAATCATAGTGGTCCTTTTATTTAGTAAATATAACGAAAGAACAATTAAAATTCAATATGAAATATCATAATTACTTCTGAGATTATAATAAAATTATAATCCTAGAAAACATAAAATTATTGCATTTCATTTCACAATCACCATATACCTATATACAAGTCTAAAACAAAAAAAAAAGTTAAAAAACTTACTATATCATTAATGATAACTGTAACGACCTGTTTAGTCGTTTTGAGCAGCAGATTTTATTTCTGGAAAAACTGGCTGAGACGACGGATCCCACGACGGACCGTCATGAGCACGACGGACCGTCGAGGGGGTCTCGTTCCAAAACACTTAGATTTCTGAAATTTGGGTACTGAAGTCGACTCTCTGAACTTCGTGACGGAATGGCAGGACGGACCGTCACAGGCGTGACGGGCTGTTACAGATCCTTCAGTAAAAGCTAGTCTCTAAACTCTGTGACGGAAGCAGCAGGACAGACCGTCGCAGGCACGACGGCCCGTCACAGACTACGTAATCCCAGGCTAAGTCGGATTTCTTTAAATGTTTTTAAGGGGCGTTTTGGACTAGTCCTGCTTATAATTATAAAGTTGGTGGTTGAATATTAATATTCCAATTTCTTGAGGGTTAAAGGAGATAACCTTAAATTAATTAGTGGGTTATTTTGTCATCTTTTATACTTAATTATATGTTAATTAGGGTAAAAGAAAGAGGGTTTGAATAAAAAAAATAGAAAGAAAAAGGAGACGGAAAGAGAATCGATCGATCGAGAGAGGAACGAAGGTGAAAACGAAAAGGCTTGGGAAATTGCTTGCTTGATCACGAATCTTCGGTGGAGGTAGGTTATGGTTTTTATACTATTCGTAGTTAACTCTTTATAGCGAATGATATGTGTTGGGTTGTATTGTTAAAGTCTTCCATATGCTTAATTGTATGCTTGCATGAATGTGATTATATAATCGTGATGAAATAAGCATGATGAAGCTATTGAATCCCAAATCTTGAAAACCCCTTGTTAATGATGATGCCTTGGTATAAAAGAAGGCTTGATGAACTAAAGTAATGGGATTGATGATGCCTTGGTATAAAAGAAGGTTTGATGAACTAAAGTAATGAGATTGATGATGCCTTGGTATAAAAGAAGGCTTGATGAATTAATAGAATGAGATTAGTGGAGCGGGTGTCACGAACCGACACGTAGAATTAGGGGATCGGGTGTCACGAACCGACACGTAGAATTAGGGTATCGGGTGTCACGAACCGACACGTAGAATTAGGGGATCGGGTGTCACGAACCAACACGTAGAATTAGGGGATCGGGTGTCACGAACCGACACGTAGAATTAGGGGATCGGGTGTCACGAACCGACACGTAGAATTAAGGGATCGGGTGTCACGAACCGACACGTAGAACTAGGGAATCGGAGTGTCACGTTCCGACACATAGTAGTAGGGGAGCGGAGTGTCACGTACCGACACAAGAATAAAGGTGATGAATCTTGAAAGATGTTAATATACTCAATCTAATGAACCTAATTCCCAAATGAGTATGGTATTGAGGCTTGAGTCCTCATGTGTGAACTTGGCAGTACTTATTAACGATCATAGTACTTGTTGTTGCTACATGTTGAGTAATGTAGTTGATTTTATATTATTACTTGATATATATTGTTTTCTATTTTGAGTTGGCTGATGATATCTACTCAGTACCCGTGTTTTGTACTAACCCCTACTTGTATGTTTCTTTTTGTTAAATTGTGGAGTGCAGCAAACGTGCCGTCGTCTTCAACTCAACCGCAACTCTAGTCAGTCTTCATTACTCCGGATTTCAGGGTGAGCTAATGCTTCTAGCTTGGACTAGATCTTCCTGTTCATGTCTTGATGCCTTGAAGTTCCGGCATAGACTAGTTTTTTTATGTATTTTAGCTTCTTAGATACTCTTAGATTAGTAATTTGAGGATAGATGTTCTTGTGATGATGACTTCCAGATTTTGGGGATAATAATAAATGTTTGAGTTTTTAGAAGTTATTTGATTTATTTTGTTAATGAGTTTTTATGTCTTCCGCAATGTATTTAGTTCATTATGTTTGAAATGATGGGGTTAGATTGGTTGGTTCGCTCACATAGGAGGATAAATGTGGGTGCCACTCACGGCTCGATTTGGGTCGTGACAAACTTGGTATCAGAGCATTAGGTTCGTTGGTCTCATCACACAAGAACGAGTCTAGTAGAGTCTTAAGGAACGGTAGGGGGACACCTTTACTTTTCTTTGAGAAGCTATAAGACTTTAGGAAAATTCCATTCTTTCTTTCTTTCTTTCGTGCTATTACTTGGGTTCAATTGGTATCTAGGCGATACAAATTGGTATCTGACCATCTTCACTCTATTTCGCAGATGGTTAGAACTAGAGCAACGACTGCGCCAACACCAACACCGGCAAGACAAGAAGCATCTGAGCCAGCCACTGGGGCTGTAGCTCGAAGAGGAGTAGTGGCAAGAGGCCGTGGAAGAGGTCGTGGGAGGACGTCCTCTAGAGGAAGTGGACAAGCACCTAGCCCATCTGATACTAGGGCGGTGACTCCTCCACCGACTGAGGAAGTGGTAAGAGAGGGTGAGGAAGGGGAGAATGAACAAGTACAGAATGAGGGATTGCCACCCCAACCTACCCCAGAGATGATCAATCAGGTTCTTGCTTTATCTTATTGGGTTATCTCATCAGGGCCAGACACCTCCAGTGTTTTCTGCACCAGCACCTCAGGTTCCGGAGGTACAACATGCAGCTACTGTGGCTCCCCGCATGGCTGCCTCATTGGAAATAGGCACGTTTCCTCGTCTGACTACAGGGCCTATAATGACAAATGACCAGCATGAACTTTTCAGTAAGTTCTTGAAATTGAAACCTCCAGTCTTCAAGGGTGCTGAATCTGAGGATGCCTACGATTTTCTGATTGACTGTTATGAGCTACTACACAAGATGGGTATAGTAGAACGGTTTGGTGTTGAGTTTGTGACTTATCAATTTCAAGGGAACGCCAAAATGTGGTGGCGGTCACATGTTGAGTGTCAACCAATAGAGGCACCACCTATGACTTGGGCATCATTCTCTAGCTTGTTTATGGAGAAGTATATCCCCCGGACTTTGAGGGATAGGAAAAGAGATGAGTTCTTGAGCCTAGAGAAAGGTAGGATGTCAGTTACTGCATATGAGGCTAAGTTTTGTGCATTATCCAGGTATTCCACCCAACTTTGTTTCAGTCCACAAGAGCGGATTCGCTGTTTTGTGAAGGGGTTGAGGTCAGAATTGCGGATTTCAGCCTTACAGGTAGCGGCTACGGCAAAATCCTTTCAAGAAATGGTAGATTTCGTGATAGAGGTGGAAGGAGTGAAGCCATGATGACTTCACCATGGCGTCGACATAAAAAAGGTTTCGAAAGGGAGGTGAGTTTAATGGTTCTTACTCTAGAGGACAGGGTTCAGGAGGTTACTAAGTCCGACCAATTCAGTCTTCACTACATACTGTAGTTGGGGGTCCACCTCAGACTGGCCAACACTTCTCTGAGATACCTATGCTTGACTCCAAAGAGTGTTATGGATGCGGGGAGACTGGACATATTAGGAGGAATTGTCCAAAACAGAGTTATAGACCCCCAATAGCTAGAGGTAGAGGTTGTCATGGTAGAGGCCGTTATTCTGGAGGACGTGGTGGCAGAGGTAATGGAGGTCACCAAAACGGCCGGGGTGACGGACAAATGGGAACTACTGCAGCGCAACATGGTAGGGGCAACGGGCAAACAGGTGATAGGACCCATTGTTACGCTTTCCCCGGGCGGTCAGAAGCGGAGACATCAGATGATGTTATCACAGGTAATCTTTTGGTTTGTGATTGTAGGGCTTCTGTATTATTTGACCCTGGCTCTACATTTTCATATGTATCTTCCGCAATTGCTAATGGTCTTAATTTACATTGTGAATTGCTTGACATACCTATTCGTGTGTCTACTCTGGTGGGTGAGTCTGTGATAGTCGAAAAGGTGTATAGGTCTTGTCTTGTGACTTTTGTGGGGAGAAATACTCATGTAGACTTGGTTATCTTAGAAATGGTTGACTTTGATGTATTTCTGAGTATGACTTGGCTTTCTCCAAATTTTGCAATCTTGGATTGTAATGCTAAAACTGTGACGTTAGCCAAGCCTGGGACAGATCCGTTAGTGTGGGAGGGTGACTACACTTCCAATCCGGTTCGTATCATCTCCTTTCTTCGTGCTAATAAAATGGTTAGTAAGGGTTGTTTAGCGTTCTTGGCACATCTCAGGGATGATACTACCCAAGTACCTTCAATTGAGTCGGTTTCGATAGTTCGTGAGTTTTTAGATGTGTTTCCTGCAGATCTTCCTGGTATGCCACCAGATAGGGATATTGACTTCTGCATTGATCTTGAACTGGGTACTCGCCCCATTTCTATACCCCCTTATAGAATGGCTCCCACGGAGTTAAGAGAGTTAAAGGACCAACTGCAAGAGTTGCTGAGCAAAGGCTTCATTAGACCAAGTGCATCCCCTTGGAGTGCTCCGGTTTTGTTTGTGAAGAAGAAGGATGGAAGTTTTAGGATGTGCATAGATTACAGACAACTAAATAAGGTAACAGTTAAGAACAAGTATCCTCTTCCTCGCATTAATGGTTTGTTCGATCAGTTACAAGGTGCTTGTATCTTCTCAAAAATCGATTTGAGATCTGGTTATCATCAATTGAAAATACGGGCAGCAGATGTGCCCAAGACTGCTTTTTGGACAAGGTATGGGCATTATGAGTTCTTAGTAATGTCTTATGGGCTTACGAATGCCCCTGCTGCTTTCATGAGCTTGATGAATGGGATTTTTAAGCCACATCTGGATCTCTTTGTGATCGTATTTATTGATGATATACTGGTATACTCAAAGAGCAAGAAAGAACATGAGGAGCACTTGAGAATCGTGTTGGAAATGTTGAGGGAGAGAAAGCTTAATGCCAAATTCTCTAAGTGTGAGTTCTGGCTAGATTCAGTGTCCTTCTTAGGACACGTAGTTTCTAAGGATGGAGTGATGGTGGATCCTTCTAAGATTGAGACAGTGAAGAATTGGGTAAGACCTACTAATGTGTCAGAAATAAGGAGCTTTGTTGGTTTAGCTAGCTATTACCGTCGATTTGTCAAGGGATTCTCTTCCATTGCTTCCCAATTGACGAACTTGACTAAACAGAATGTTCCATTTGTATGGTCGGACGAGTGTGAAGAAAGGTTTCAGAAGCTCAAGACTTTGTTGACTACCGCACCAATCCTTACCGTGCTAGTGGAAGGTAAGAATTTCATTGTCTATTGTGATGCATCCTATTCGGTCTTGGGTGCAGTACTAATGCAAGAGAAGAATGTAATTGCTTATGCTTCAAAGCAATTAAAAGTGCACGAACGTAATTATCCGACCCATGATTTGGAATTGGCTGCGGTAGTGTTTGCCTTAAAGCAATGGAGACACTATCTATATGGAGTTAAGTGTGAAGTATACACAAATCATCGTAGCCTACAGTATGTCTTTACTCAGAGGGATTTGAACTTGAGACAGAGGAGGTGGATGGAACTACTGAAGGATTATGATGTTACCATCTTGTATCATCCAGGAAAGGATAATGTTGTGGCAGACGCCTTAAGTAGAAAGGCAGGGAGCATGGGAAGCCTAGCTCACTTACAAGTTTCTAGACGCCCATTGGCTAGAGAGGTTCAGACTCTGGCTAACGACTTTATGAGGTTAGAAGTAAATGAGAAGGGAGGATTTTTGGCCAGTGTGGAGGCGAGATCTTCTTTTCTTGACAAGATCAAGAGAAAACAGTTTGATGATGAGAAACTAAGCCGAATTCGGGATATGGTGTTGCAAGGAGAGGCTAAAGAAGCAATAATAGATGAGGAAGGTGTTTTGAGGATTAAGGGAAGGGTATGTATGCCCCGTGTTGATGATTTGATTCACACTATTCTTATAGAGGCTCATAGTTCCGGATATTCTATACATCCTGGTGCAACCAAGATGTACCGTGACCTAAAGTAATGTTTTTGTTGGAGTAGAATGAAGCGTGACATTGTGGAGTTTGTTGCCAAATGTCCAAATTTTCAGCAAGTAAAGTATGAACACCAGAGGCCTGGAGGAACACTTCAGAGAATGCCCATTCCGGAATGGAAGTGGGAGAGGATCGCAATGGACTTCGTGGTTGGTCTTCCAAAGACAATGGGTAAGTATGACTCTATTTGGGTGATTGTCGATAGGTTAACTAAGTCTGCTCATTTCATTCTGGTCAAGGTGACTTACAATGCAGAGAAGTTAGCCAAACTCTATATCTCAGAAATCGTTCGATTGCATGGAGTTCCACTCTCCATCATATCAGATAAAGGTACGCAGTTTACTTCTATGTTTTGGAAAACATTGCATGCGGAATTGGGTACTAGGTTGGACCTTAGTACTGCGTTCCATCCTCAGACCGATGGTCAGTCTGAGTGAACGATTCAAGTGTTGGAGGATATGCTTCGTGCATGTGTGATAGAATTTGGGGTTCATTGGGATAAATTCTTACCATTAGCAGAGTTCTCATACAACAATAGCTATCACTCAAGTATTGATATGGATCCTTTCGAAGCATTGTATGGGAGGAGATGTAGGTCTCCCATTGGTTGGTTTGATGCATTTGAGGTTAGACCTTGGGGTACTGATCTTTTGAGGGATTCATTAGAGAAGGTGAAATCTATTCAAGAAAAGCTTTTAGCGGCTCAAAGCAGGCAAAAGGAATATGCAGATCGAAAGGTTAGAGACTTGGAGTTCATGGAGGGTGAGCAAGTCTTGCTGAAGGTTTCGCCCATGAAAGGGGTGATGCAGTTTGGAAAAAGAGGTAAGCTAAGCCCAAGGTATATTGGACCATTTGAAGTACTTAAGCGAGTAGGGGAGGTGGCTTATGAATTAGCCTTGCCCCCAGGACTGTCAGGAGTGCATCCAGTATTTCATGTGTCTATGTTGAAAAGATACCATGGGGATGGAAACTACATCATTCGTTGGGATTCGGTTCTTCTCGATGAGAATTTGACTTATGAGGAGGATCCTGTTGCCATTCTGGATAGAGAAATTCGCAAGTTGAGATCAAGGGAGATTACATCCATCAAAGTTCAATGGAAGAATCGACTAGTCGAAGAAGCCACTTGGGAGAAGGAGGCTGATATGCAAGAAAAATACCCACACATGTTTACATATTGAGGTACTCCTTTTCGCCTTTGTTTTTCTTCTTATGATCGTTCGAGGACGAACGATGGGTAAATTGGTATCTATTGTAACGACCTGTTTAGTCATTTTGAGCAGCAGATTTTATTTCTGGAAAAACTGGCTGAGACGACGGATCCCACGACGGACTGTCATGAGCACGACGGACCGTCGAGGGGGTCTCGTTCCAAAACACTTAGATTTCTGAAATTTGGGTACTGAAATCGACTCTCTGAACATCGTGATGGAACGGCAGGACGAACCGTCACAGGCGTGACGGGCCATCACAGGCGTGACGGGCCATCACAGATCCTTCAGTAAAATCTAGTCTCTGAACTCTGTGACGGAAGCAGTAGGACGGACCATCGCAGGCACGACGGCCCGTCACAGACTGCGTAAACCCAGGCTGAGTCGGATTTCTTTAAATGTTTTTAAGGGTGTTTTGGACTAGTCCAGCTTATAATTATAAAGTTGGTGGTTGAATATTAATAATCCAATTTCTTGAAGGTTAAAGGAGATAACCTTAAATTAATTAGTGGGTTATTTTGTCATATTTTATACTTAATTATATGTTAATTAGGGTAAAAGAAAGAGGGTTTGAATAAGAAAAATAGAAAGAAAAAGGAGAGGGAAAGAGTATCGATCGAGAGAGAGAGGAACGAAGGGGAAAACGAAAAGGCTTGGGAAATTGCTTGCTTGATCACGAATCTTCGGTGGAGGTAGGTTATGATTTTTATACTATTCGTAGTTAACTCTTAATAGCGAATGATATGTGTTGGGTTGTATTGTAAAGTCTTCTATATGCTTAATTGTATGCTTGCATGAATGTGATTATATAATTGTGATGAAATAAGCATGATGAAGCTATTGAATCCCAAATCTTGAAAACCCCTTGTTAATGATGATGCCTTGGTATAAAAGAAGGCTTGATGAACTAAAGTAATGGGATTGATGATGCCTTGGTATAAAAGAAGGCTTGATGAACTAAAGTAATGAGATTGATGATGCCTTGGTATAAAAGAAGGCTTGATGAATTAATAGAATGAGATTAGTGGAGCGGGTGTCACGAACCGACACGTAGAATTAGGGTATCGGGTGTCACGAACCGACACGTAGAATTAGGGGATCGGGTGTCACGAACCGACACGTAGAATTAGGGGATCGGGTGTCACGAACCGACACGTAGAATTAGGAGATCGGGTGTCACGAACCGACACGTAGAATTAGGGGATCAGGTGTCACGAACCAACACGTAGAACTAGGGGATCGGAGTGTCACGTTCCGACACATACTAGTAGGGGAGCGGAGTGTCACGTACCGACAAAAGAATAAAGGTGATGAATCTTGAAAGATGTTAATATACTCAATCTAATGAACCTAATTTCCAAATGAGTATGGTATTGAGGCTTGAGTCCTCATGTGTGAACTTGGCGGTACTTATTAACGATCATAGTACTTGTTGTTGCTACATGTTGAGTAATGTAGTTGATTTTATATTATTACTTGATATATATTGTTTTCTATTTTGAGTTGGCCGATGATATCTACTCAGTACCCGTGTTTTGTACTGACCCCTACTTGTATGTTTCTTTTTGTTAAATTGTGGAGTGCAGCAAACGTGCCGTCGTCTTCAACTCAACCGCAACTCTAGCCAGTCTTCATTACTCCGGATTTCAGGGTGAGCTAATGCTTCTAGCTTGGACTGGATCTTCCTCTTCATGTCTTGATGCCTTGAAGTTCCGGCATGGACTAGCTTTTTATGTATTTTAGCTTCTTAGATACTCTTAGATTAGTAATTTGAGAATAGATGTTCTTGTGATGATGACTTCCAGATTTTGGGGATAATAATAAATGTTTGAGTTTTTAGAAGTTATTCGATTTATTTTGTTAATGAGTTTTTAAGTTTTCCGCTATGTATTTAGTTAATTATGTTTGAAATGATGGGGTTAAATTGGTTGGTTCACTCACATAGGAGGATAAATGTGGGTGCCACTCACGGCTCGATTTGGATCGTGACAATAACATATTCTTCAAATATGTAAGAATCATCAAATTTAATATGAAATTAATATTATTATTTCTAAAATTTAAAATAGTGCATTTATATGTCTCACGAAAGACAAAACTATTACGTTTAAATTCACATTACAATGTACAATCTTGCAATAAATATATTTCGAAAATTAATTATAGGGCGTTTACCAATAAGATAAAACTGTTACATTCAAATTTTTATTATAATTATATACTATCTTGCAATAAATAATAAAAATAAAAAAATGTGATATATATTAATGAAAAGGGGGCCATATGACATTCCACTTTATTTCCTAACATATAAAATTTTTGTACCAATTCCTATATATAATAAGAGGCTACAGCAACTTACAGTTATCCTGCTTGCTTTGCCCAGTTGGTTGTAGCAAATGCCACTTTTTAATTTCTATTTTTAATTCAGTCCTTCCATGGGTCCGCTTCAGTTGACACCAATTTTACGTTTTATCTTATATTTTTTCCGTTCACTTTTAATTGTCATAAGTTTTTTTTAATTCAATTTTAAATAACATTTTTGATGTATTTTTTTTATCATATTGATATGAAAAAATTGAAATTCATAGTATTTTTCAGGTAGATTTTGAATATCTAATTTTTTGTTCAAAATATTGAATTAATGTGACAGAGTAGTAATTGGTACAATTACCGACTTTAATTAGTACATCCGATCCTAAAATCCTCAGATTTCAATCTTATGAATGTCAACCTTTATTTGCTAACAAAAATTTAGTTGTCTCTCCAAATTCTATTGTTTCTCATAAAATGAGACTAAAAAGTAACATATATTTTTTAAAAATGACCTAAAAATTACTAAAAATCACAAAAATTATCAATTTAAAATATTTAAGAGATACATAAAAGATGATTGAACTCTCGAACATAGAAAGTAACATATGTCATTAAAAGCTCAAATAAAAAGTACTGTAAATTAAAATTATTGATATGTCAAAATATCCACATGACAACAAAAAAAATAATGTTTGTGCTGCATCTGTCATATAAATTAGGATTGAGATGGTTTTAAAATTTTAATTTTGGTTATACATTATAAAATAACCAAATAATTGAAATGTTATAGTTTTCTATAAATAACTGACTGAATAGTCCTTTCCCTAATGTTGCCTCTGTTTTGTTTTTTTACTTAAATTTAAAAGGATTTGTTTCATTTTTACCCTTAATTTCATTGCTACCTTTATTTTCTATTTAGAAATATATAACTTTTATTTAAGTTGGGCTCGGACAACGCTCGAACATTGGTTACTAGTACACTATAATAAACTAATACATGTAGCAAAAGAAACATAAAAATGTATATATTGCTCAAAAAGGGGTCATATGTCATTTCACTTTATTTAATAACGAAAAAAGTTATTTTCCAGTACACTATATTAATATTATGGCAAAAACAAAATAAAAACGTCCGAACTTTTTTTATATTTTGGGAAAAAAGTTTCCAATCAAAAAGGAGAAAATTATTGTTATTATTAATAGTAACAATTATTAATAACATTATTAATAATAATTACAAAGGAAGTTATTGTAACGACTGAGTTCCATCGTTATAGAAAAGTCAATAAGGGAAAATTTTGGGTCGAAAATTTTTTTCATAGTATTTGAATTTTTCTCAACCTAGTCAAGATTTGGATGAAATCATAGTTTTTGACGTATGGGAAGATCTGGTAACAATCAGCTGAAGCATTTATGATTATGATTGCATGAGTAGTTAGATAACTCGTTAAGGAATCCCTACGACTTTAAGGAATTGAATTCGGGCGAGTAGAACTCTGAAAGTTTATATAGAAGGGAAGGTATTTTTGAAGTGTCATTGTTTAGAGGTGTGTTGTAAAATGGAGATTTTGTAATTCTTGAGATAGCTCTCTGTCTCAGGAATCCTTCATTGAGGGGCGTTTCTCCCGCCCTAGCAAGGCAGCTGTGGCAGGATGGGAGCCAATGTGGCTGGTGATAATCCTACTTATTTTTTACCCTTCGTGAGGATAAACGTAAATTTTCACTTCCCGAATCTATCTTTTGATCCCTAGAATGTAATAGAATGGGTTAATAGTGATGGGATATGATTTTGTAATAGATTCTATGGTGGAGCAGCCCTAAATTGGGTACTTGGGATCATGGTATGATATAGGGTTCACAGAATTGTTAGAAATCTGGGTAATTGGTGAATGTGTATTGATTCTTGTATTGCATTGAATGCTTGTGGACCAAGAACAAGCGAAACAAATCCAGAAAGGGAAGGATCAATACTCTTAAGGTTACAATCTTTTTTCCAGGTAGGTGATGGTTGTGATTCTATGATGGTGTAATGTATTCGTGTTGTTGCTTCATTATGATGCATGTGTGTATGCAGATGTTGCATTGTTAATTCATATTAGTTGTAAAGAGATAGATGAATGATTATATGACATAAATGACTCTTGATTGTATGACTTGAAAATATACTTGTGTTTGTGATTGTGGTGTGTTGATGGATCGGATTGCCATAACTAACTGGTATATAATTGCCACCTTCTAATATAAAAATGAGATTGGATTACCACATTCCGACATAACGATGGGATCGGGTTTCACGTTTTTGTGTAATAACAGTTTCGGCTCCATGAGAAGACCAACTACTTGTTATAAATGTGTGTATTTGAAGCATGTGATATTCAATGTTGTATATGTTTGATATATTTCATGATTATATTGTTGTATTAACTTATTTATATTGCACTTAGTGGGATAGTTGTGTGATCCTACAAGTAAACAATGGTTATGTACTGATTATGCACTTACTATTATATTTGTTGAGTATAGGATATCTTTCGGTGGCTATTGACAAACCTCGCTTAGAAGATCTTTGCTCATTGTTTCAAATTCAAGGGTAAGCTATCATCTTTCAGGCTGCTTTGGATATTCGTTAGGTCTATGTCCACATTTAGGACTTAGACTAGTTCTTTAGATGTTTTATGATAGTCGAGGTTATGACCCTTTTTGTTTTAGACTTGGTTATCGTTTATTAGTTTTGGTACATTGAATTTTAGGTTCTAGTATTTTTATTTCCACAATTGTTTAGTTAGTACTTTAGAATACTTGTGGAAGTTTATGGGAACTTCATATTTAGTTATTTTTAACTTGCTTCCATAACTTAAATGTCGTAGTTTTGTGTAGATGCATGGTTTTAGGTTGTAGTAATGGTTCTCCAACCGGAGGGTTAGTGTGGGTATCAATCGCGTTGATCTGGATCGTGACAAAGTTTGTATGAAGTCCTAGGTTCTTTGATCTCGATGTACCGAAACGAGTCTTGTGGAGTCTCAAGGAACGGTATGAGGAGTCCTTTACTTTTCTTCGAGACGCCATAGGACTTTAGAAAATCTCTATATTTATATTTTGTCTCCTTTCTGCTATAACTTCAGTCCAATTGGTATTTATATGATAAAATTGATATCTAACCTATTTCAGTGTTGTGTCAGCACATGGTCAATACAAGATTTAATGATGTTTGTCCTGTCGCTCAATTCAATTCTCCAGATGAGGAATAGGGTAGAGGTCGTCGAAGAGTAGCACTTGCTGGAAATGAGGTACTGCTTGAAATTATTCATGTTAATAAGAACCTTCCTAAGAATAATGAGGAGATAGAAGAAGATATTAAGGTTGCAGATGTTGGGGAAGTTGGACAAGAAGAAGAGGTACTAGCAGAGATTACAATTGTTCCTCCCATAAATCTAGCGTTAGCGCAACAAATCATGTTGTTCTTGAAAGGTTTGGTTTGTCCTAGAGTGATCCCTACTGTCCAAGAATCTCAGGCTCCCACCAATCCTCCTACTGCTAGCATTGCTCCTAAAGTGAGTGGAACGGGAGGTAATGATGCTTTCTTCCACCCTTTGTTGGTTTTTGTTATGACTGGCGATGAGCATGACTTGTTAACTAAGTTTCTGAAGCTTAAGCCATCGATATTTCTTGGTTCTCAAAGTGAGGTGAGTATGATTTCATTCTGGATTGCTATGAAAGGCTGCATAAATTGGGTATAGTTCCCTAACATGGGGTTGAGTTTGTGTCTTTTCAACTTTAAGGTGAGGCCAAGCAATGGTGGAAAGCTTACATGAAGTGTGAATCTTCTACTTTACTTCCACTGACTTGGACCTAGTTTCATGCTTTGTTCTTGGAGAAATATGTTCCTAGAACCTGAGGCAAGAAAGATGAGTTTATGGCCTTGGAGCAAGGTGGTATGATTGTGGCTACTTATGAGACCAAGTTCCGTGCTCAATCTAGATATTGTACTCAATTGGTGATTAAAGAGGAGGAGAGGATCCAATTATTTATTAGGGTGCTGAATTCTTAAATGCAAGTATTATGTTTTCATATGACTTTGGCATGGAGGAGATTCAATGAAGTGACAGACTATGTTAAGAAAGTGGAGGGGGTGAGACGAGGCGGTCATGCTAAAATGTTGGCTAACAGAGCCAAAAATTATGGTAATTTTCAAGGCTCATTTTCTAGAAGATATAGTAGACCAATGCTGGCAGCCAAGCCAATTTAGTCTGTTGTGCCCATCTTTACATGTAATTACTCAGGAACTCTATCTTATAATTTTTAGGATAGACAGGGAGTCTCCCTTTTTGATGGGCAACTAATCATATTTTGATCGTACTTACTACAATTATATAGAACTTTGATATATAAGGAGAGATTACCCCATTTGTGTGTGTTGGACTTCGCTCAACATTCACCTAGAGTAGTGGTACCTGGGAAAATGGTGATAATGGTAGAGGACGTCCACAAGGTGGGCGAGAAGGTAATCAACGATTCTCTGGATGTAGAAGAAATGGAAATGCGGGTAGAGGTAACATGCAACCAGGCAAGGAGGTTTCTCAACATTATGATAGGGCTCGGTGTTATGATTTCCCGGGCAAGAATGAGGCAGAGGTGTATGATGTCACACCCTTTTTTTGTATGCAACGATGGGGCTTTTCCAATATAAGTGACGCTATTGATTAAAAGATTATTGTTATTTTCAGAGTTGCCACTTGGAATCAAGTTATGGTGTTTCAAGTAACCTTTTTGTTTAATCCGTAATCAAAAGGAAATGACTCTTTGTTTGGTCTGCAAACCAGAAATTCGAGTAAGGAATTCTGTTGACTGAGGGGAAGGTATTAGGCATCCCTCGAGTCCCGTTGTTCTAGCATAGTCGCTTTTATTGACTTATACTTCTTTTAATTATTTGTTGGATATATTTTATATGCTATAATTTCGCTCATATTTTAATTATTGAAATTTTATTAATCTCAAATCGGATGCATGACTGTATTCTCGATTTATGACATATAAATTGATTAAGATCATAGCCGCTTTCTTCTCTCGGGTGTGTTACCTAATATTATATGTATCACATGTTGATTTTAATTAAATAAAGTATTTGTTCGAATAATTTTACTTAAGTGCGTAACCACGTCCTTGAATTTTTTTTTAAATATTTCAAAAACGATTTGTAACCACATTCTTTATTGAAATAATTTTCTTTTAAATAATTAATTATTAAAATAGTTTGACCAAGGCGCGTAACCGCATCCTTAAATTTGAACAAGGTGTGTAACCGCATGCTTGAGTTTTTTAAGTATCTTCAAAAGTTATGGAACCACATTTCCTAATTGAAATGAATTTTTAACGTGCCTAAATGTTCGGTCTAACATTAAAAGAATATATTTAATCCTTATAAATAAAATCAAACCAAATAAAATAAATAAATATTGAAGATACAATATATAATTTTGACATCATTCCTATATAATTTTGTTCTATTTTTATATTTGTATTACTCTTATAATCAATGCCAAAACTAAGCATACATTTTTAATTTAACAAAATAATAATGAATTACAAAAATACTCATAATTATTTTTATAAGAATAAAAATGACAATAATTTCTTTGAACCTAAAACTCTACTTTATTATTATAGACATATAAATCAAGATAGTAACTAAGGAATAAAAATATACAAGGAAAAATAATCACCAATTATGATTATCTTTACTCATTAGTTAAATATAACATTTAACAAAATATTCATTCAAATTAAATCTTTAATGAAAAAAACTATACGAAATATATCAAGTAGTTAGATCATATTCCATAAATAAATAAATAAGACAAAGTTGAATACCACAATATTTTGACCGTAACTCGATGGGACGCCATAAAACTTTTGTTTTCGTGTATGAAGTGATATATATATATTTTATTTAGATAAAATAGTAATGAAAAAAAATTAGAATGTGTTGGTGAATTTTTGAAAGATAAATAATATAAAATGAAATGCTTTTTTTCTTCTCTCGTGAGTTTTTTTTTTCTTGCAGATTGTTCTCTTTGGTTTTTTTTTTCGTATGTGTTTTTTTGTGTGCAGATTGTCTGTGTATTTTCTTTGTATAGCTTTTTTTTTTTGTTGTGTGATGTGTATCACTGTGTGTTTATGTTGTGTGTTGCATGTGTTGTTATATGCAATATGTAGGAGTAATAGTCGTGTGGTTGTGTAATGAGTGTGTGGTAGATAGTGGGGGTAATGGGATAAAGTAAATGGGGGTAATTGTTTTAGTTATTTTTTTATAGTTAAATATATAATAATAATAATAATAATAATAATAATAATAATAATAGTAATAATAAAATATTTACTAATTATTTGAATTAATGAAATATAAGAAAAATAAAATAGCTAGTCTAAAAATATAATTAAGAAATACTAGCTAATTTTTAATACATTTAAACTCAAAGAAAACATATATTTTTTTGTAGTTTTCAGATTTTTACTAAAACACGATTAAAATTAAAATGTTTAATATAGACATAGAAGAAATATTTTAGAAATAAAAAAGGTGAAAAATCTCATGTTAGGTAAAAAGTTATGTGTCTACAGTTTGCCTTCTTTGACTCGAAACACGAAGACTTTTCAGATAAAGAAGTAGACAATGTGACAATTTTTTACTGAATTCTTATTTGAAGGAAAAAATTGTGTGACCGAATCTTGATTTTGGACATCCTACGTATCTCAGGTTATAAGGGAACTAGTTCACTTGCAGTTTAAGGAGATGAGGTGATGAATTGGTAGTTAAGTGAGGTTCCATCGAGACTTCAAGTCGTGGCACTTATTCCTGCATAAAAAAAATAAAAGTTATAGTCAAAATAAAATTAACGTACTAGTTCCTATCTATGAAGCTTCTCTTGAGTCTTCACTTGACTCTTGATTTTTGAGATATTGAATTGGAGGATTAACTTGCCACTTAGAGTGAAACACTTTTCAAAATGACAATTTGAATATGTTCTTGAATGATTGCATATATTTATGATTAGAAGTTGAATAGGAGAATGTGTTAGGAGGTCAGGTTGCTATACGCATTGAAGAACTAATTTTGGCTATCTGGGATTCATCATCCTGAAAAGAGTTAAAACTTTATTCTTGAATTTCAAATTCATGTTCTGCGAAGAAACCTGAAAATCATCACAAAATTTTTGCCCCAGTTTTTACTAGAAATTTTTTTGAGTTATTAGCAAATGTGAAATTTCAAAAATAAACTCAAACTAGAAAGTGTTTATCCTAGGAGAAAATAAAATATAAATATCTTAGACTAGGAAGTGTTTATCCTAGGAGAAAGTAAAAACAATAACATCTTAGACTAGGAGGTCTTTATCCAAGGAGAAAATAAAAAATAACGGTGTCAGACTAGGAAGTTTTTATCCTACGAGAAAAATATAATAACGGTTTCAGACTAGGAAGTGTTTATCTTACAAGAAGATTAAAAATAACCGTCTCATATTAGGAAGTGTTTATCCTAGGAGAAAATAAATATAACAGTCTCAGACTAGGAAGCATTTATCGTTGGAGAAAATACACTAAATCCCATTATGTAGGAGGATCTTACTAATATGAGTCACATTATGTAGAAGGGTCCTGCTAGTCTAATCCCATTATGTAAGAGGGTCCTGCTAAATCGAATCCCATTATGTAAGAGGGTCCTTGTTATTCTAATCCCGTTGTGTAGGAGGCACTGCTAAATTGAATCCCATTACGTAAAGGGTCCTTGTTATACTACATCCCATTGTTTAAGAGGGTCCTGCTAATCTAATTCTCATTGTTTAGTAGGTTCCTACTAAACCAATTCTCATTGTTTAGGAGGGTCCTGCTACTCTAATTCTCATTGTTTATGAGGGTCCTGTTACTCTTATTCTCATTGTATATGAGGGTCGTGCTACTCTAATTCTCATTGTTTAGGAGGGTCCTGCTACTCTAATTATCATTATTTAGGAGGGTCATACTACTCTACTTCCCATTATTTACGAGGGTCCTTCTACGGAAATTTTCATTGTTTAGGAGGGTCCTTCTATGCTAATTCTCATTGTTTAGGAGAGTCCTGTTAACCTGATTCTCATTGTTTAGAGAGAGCCCTGCTAATCTACTTCCCATTATTTAGGACGATCCTGCTACGCTAATCCCATTTTTTATGAGGGTCCTGCTAATCTAATTCCAATTGTTTATGAGAAACCTGCTATGATAATTTTCATTGTCTAGGAGGGTCGTGCTACGCTAACTCTCATTATTTAAGAGGGCCGTGCTAATCTAATTTCAATTGTTTAGGAATGTCCTACTACTCTACTTCCTATTGTTTCTGAGGGTCTTGCTACGCTAAATCTCATTAGGAGGAGGGTCCTACTAATCTAAGTCCATTATCAGGAGGGTCCTGCTAATTTAAGTCTCATTATGAGGATGGTCAATCTAAACTAAATTCCATTAGGAGGAGGGTCCTTTCTCTACTACGTGACATTGTACAGGAGGGTCCTTCTAATCTAAATCCCATTATGTAGGAGGATCCTGTTAATCTAAATCATCAAATACAATTACCATATCATTTTTTTTGCACCAATTTGCACTTGAAAAATATTATTAAGCTGTTAGTATAAGCGAGAAGTTGTCACAATCCAAAATTCAACGTGATGGCACTCGTCTTAACCCACCAAAACAAATCAGCCTAAAACACAAGTCATACAATAAAATGCGGAAAATTTACTACAACTTAAATTATACCCCAAAACCTGATTGTCACATATACAAGTCTCTAAAGTATTACAATTTAATTCAAAGAAAATATAAGTGCCTATATAACATTGTTTTTAGAGTAGAACAAAATCATAAATAGGAGTAAGAAGGTGTGCTAAAATGATAAACAACTACCTCACAAATCTTCAAGAAGCCTCGAAAAAGAAGAGATTATATCACAAAAGTCCGAGCTAATAACCAACAAAAAATTGTAGAAGCAAGGGGTGAGTACCAAACCGCACGGTATTCAGCAAGTAAACCTTTAAACACAAGCTAAGGTGATGAAATAAAGGTAATCCTACCACCCCAATCAAACCTTCAAAACTACAACTTGCATAAAAATTAGTGCAACTCACAATTTACATAACACATAGCTCAACAACAACACCTAGACAAGTTACATATCCTCAAAAAAACACTTGGAAAAATTACATATCCTCAACAACAACACTTTCGCAAATTACATATCCTCAACAACAACACTTAGACAAATTACATATCCTCAACAACAATACTTTGCCAAATTACATATCCTCAACAACAACACTTTAACAAATTTTATATCCTCAACAACAAGCTTAGTATTCATCAATCACAAGTTCCGCAGAAAGGCATTCACAAGATCAGCAAAACACAATATCAAGTTCACTAATGATGAGCATGTGCAATGCAATGGAATGCAATGTCAAGTATAATGATGCATGTCTAATATAGTGATACAAACCCGCTGTCTCTCAGTCCGAGATCCATAGGGACATTTCTGTCCATGCATCTATTGCAGCACACAACACGACCCTCGATAATAATAACCATCGCGACACGTCATACGTCCCTTGAAATATTATATTCATCACGGGGCGCGATACGTCCCTTAAAATGTACATCCTCTTTAGTTTCTCATCCTTTTTCAAAGTGCATAACACTTGTCATAACCATGTCTCAGAACGATGCAAATGACAAGTTTACAAAAATAACGAGGAGAAGACCATTTTCATAGCATTGCTCAATTCACAACAACATCAACAATAATTCAACAAACCTTTCAAACCATTATCCATTATTAACACATCACACATAAATAATTAGGGTTTAGGGTTTCACATTGCTCCCAAATATATACCCCAAGGAAATACATGCATTTCATACGCTTAACAAAAGTTGAAAAATTCAATTGCCTCAAATAATCAAGAACTCACTCCGACACATGAGCCTTCCACTTTCGTTGTACTTTCAACTCAAAGCAATCTATTCACATTAAATAACCACAAATGAGGTTTCAAAATTAACAACACTTATATTACTATGTGACAAGCTACTAATCTTGATGTCAAATAACATGTTAACTCTCATGTTTTCTCAATTTCAAGGCTAAGGTTAAGTATTAATTCATCCGATTATTATAGATATTAAGGTATTCAAGTAATTTAATATCCCAAATACTTAATTACATATCACACACACACACACACACACACACATATATTCGAGGCAAGTGCATTTCTAAACTCTTGTTAAGTGTATGAAATGCGTGTATTTCCTTGTGGTATATGTTTGGGAGTAATGAGACTTGGTAATGGGTTCACTCGTCCACATTGATTAATTCTAATGATGAAAAACAAAGGGGAATAAAATGCAATGTGATTAATTGTTTGTGTGTAATGTTTTGATAATAGAGAATGGTTTGAAAGGTTTGTTGAATTATTATTGATGTTATTGTGAATTGTGCAATGCTATGAAAATGGTCATCTCCTCGTTATTTTTGTAAACATATCATTTGCATCATTCAAAGACATGGTTGTAACAAATGTTATGTGCATTGGAAAAGGATGAGAAATTATAGAGGATGTACCATTTCGAGGGACGTATCGCGCGTCGTGATGAATACTATATTTCGAGTGACGTATCGCACGCCGTGATGGTTATTATTATCAAGGTTCGTCTCGTGCGCCGCGATAGATGAATGGATAGATATGTCCCACATGGGTCTCGGACTGAGATACATTGGGTGTGTATCACTAGGTCATACATGCACTATTATACTTGACATTGCATTCCATTGCATTGCACATGCTTATCATTATTCAACTTTATATTGTGTTTTGCTGATCTTGTGAATGCCTTTCCGGGGAACTTGTGATTCATGAATACTGAGCTTGTTGTTGAGGATATAAAATTTGTTAAAGTGTTGTTGTTGAGGATATGTATTTTGACAAAGTATTATTGTTGAGGATATGTAATTTTATAAAGTATTCTTGATTAGGAGATGTAATTTGTCAAAGTGTTGTTATTGAGGATATGTAATTTGTTAAAGTGTTGTTGTTGAGGATATGTAATTTGTCCAAGTGTTATTTTTGAGGATATGTCACTTGTCTAGGTGTTGTTGTTGAGCTATGTGCTATGTAAATTGTGAGGTGCACTGATTTTTATGCAGGTTGTAGTTTTGGAGGTTCGGTGGGGTGGTAGGATTACCTGTATTTCATTCCTTTAGCTTTGTTTATAGGTTTACTTGTTAAGTACGGTGTGTTTTGGTACTCACCCTTGCTTCTACAATTTTTTGTAAGTTATTAGCTCGGATCTTGATGATATATTTGTTGGATATGTATCAAGAATTGATGGGAAATAGAGGGAAGGAGAGAAATTTGAAAAGTTTAGAACTTGAAAGGTTGGAATCTTGAAAAGCCCTCTAATGCTTTAATGAAAAAAGACAATAGTCCCTCATCGGTAATGGAAATGAAAATAGGAGAGTTTAAATAAATAAACACTCCTATTAATTGTTAAAAGGGTTGGAAAGAAGGACTCTCCTCGCGCCGCCTTCGTCGTCGCTCGCTCGCTTTGGCTTCGTCTTTGGCAAATGATTTATTTAATTAATTAAATGGCCAAAAAATAATTTTAATTAATTAGTCGATAATAGAAGTTAACCGAAATATTTTCAACTTTTTAGTTAACCCGACCCGACTCGGATCTGCGCGCGTGACCCGTTTTAATTTCTTTTATATTTAAAATTCCCGCCATAACTGTTATGAAAGGTTGCAACTTTCAGGAACTGTCAATACCATTTGAAAGTTTGCAACCTTTCATTAACGGTCGTGTCAATCTGAAAGGGTTGCAACCTTTCAGAATATATTCTTCTTGCCTATAAATACCATTCAATCTTCAAAATATTTTCTAACACATTTTCTGATATTCCTTCTTCTTATAAACACATATTTCTTCGTGTACTTTCCTGCTGTGGATTGATTCGCTGACAGTAGAGTTTTTGGTATCTACACTCTACTGATTAAGATCATTTTACCCTGGGAGATTATATATTCCAAATCAAACTTCGAATACTAGAGGGGAATAATTTCCTTAAGGGGACACTGTGAATTCAGTGGACTTGATTTTCTTCCAAACAAAAATGAGTATTTCAGATTCTGGTAAGTTTTTACAGATTCAATTAATTTTTAGAAATAAATTTCTGTTCATCTTATTTACCGGTTCTATAAATTTCAGTTACTTCGTATTTCTGAATAATTTATTACAACTAGTAATTTCTGATTTTGATAACACAGATTGGCTAACAATCTTAAGGAAATTATTAAATCTGTGTTTCTGGTGGAGACAAAAATCTTTGTGATTTTATACTCCTTTAAGTCTGCAATTATAGTTTATTGCTTACTTATATTGTATCAATTTTGTTTATCAGAAATGGAAAAACTTGTGTTACAGTGATGGTTGTTGCACCAACCCAAACTCTTGTACCACAAGCAGAGAAACCGGGTAAAATCACAGGTGTGAATTTCAAAGGATGGCAGCAACAAGTATTTTTCTGACTTATTACTCTTGGTCTGGAGAAATTTACAAGTGAAGATACTCCAGTTCCTGCTGATGATATGCCAGACAGTAAAAAATTCATGATTGTTGAAGCATGGAAATAGTCAGACTTCCTATGTAAAGGTTACATTTTGAGTGCTTTAGAGGATGACTTATATAATTTCTATAGTATAATAACAACTTCAAAAGAGTTGTGGAATGCACTTAATATGAAATAAAAGACAGAAGATACATGCTTGAAAAAGTTTGTGGTCGCAAAGTTTTTAGACAATAAAATGTTAGATAGTAAAACTGTTGGATCACAAGTGCAGGAACTTCAACCTATTCTCCATGATCTGATTGCTGAAGATATGGTAGTAAATGAAGCTTTTCAAGTGGATGCAATGATCGAGAAGTTGCCTCCTTCATGGAACGATTCAAGAATTATCTAAAGCACAAGCGTAAAAAAAATAAGCTTGAAGATCTTGTGATTCGGCTCAAGATTGAGGAAGATAACAGAAATACCGAAAAGAAGTTGCGTAAGAGTTCAACAATCATTAGAGTTAATATTGTTGAAGAAGCTCCTACCAAAGACAAAAAGAGAAAGAAGTCCAACGGACAGAAGTCCGAACATGCCAAGAAGGAATTCAAAGGCAACTGTTATAATTGTGGCAAGGCTGGTCATAGATCTTCTGATTGTCATGCTCCAAGAAAGGACAAAAACAAAGGCAAAGGCAAAAGTCAAGCAAACATCGTAAAAAAGATGGAAGATGCAGATGACTTGTGGAATGATATCGGAGTGTAACTTTGTTGGAAATCCCAAGGAGTGGTTTCTCGACTCAGGTGCCACTAGACATATTTGCTCTACGAAAGATGCATTTGCAACGTACACTCCTACTGAGTACAATGAAGATTTATTCATGGGAAACACAGAAACCACAAGGATTGCAGGAACTGGGAAAGTAATGTTGAAAATGACATTCGACAAGGTGTTGACTTTGAACAATGTTCTGCATGTCCCTACTATTAGAAAGAATTTAGTTTCGGTTGCACTACTCGTTAAGAACGGGTTTAAGTGTGTCCTGGTTAGTACTAAAGCTTTAATAACTAAAAATGAAATGTTCATAGGAAAGGGATACCTCAATGAGAGTCTTTTCAAACTAAATGTAATGGTTGTTGGCAGTATTAATAAAAATTCTGCTTCTGTTTACTTATTGGAGTTAAGTGATTTATGGCATGCCTGTTTAGGACATGTAAATTACAAAGCATTGTGAAAATTGGTTAGTCTAGAAGTATTGCCTAATTTTAAATGCGATAAGTCGAAATGCGAAATTTGTGTGGAAAGTAAGTTTGTTAAATATCCTTACAAGTCTGTTGAAAGAAATTCTAAAACTTTAGACTTAATTCACACAGATATATGCGATATGAAGTCAACACCATCTCATGGTGAAAAAAAGTATTTTATAACTTTTATTGATGACTGCACTCGATTTTGTTATGTATATTTTCTTAATAGTAAGGATGAAGCAATTGATGCATTTAAGCAATACAAAAATGAAGTGGAAAACAAATTGAATCTAAAGATAAAAATGATTCGAAGTGATAGGGGTGGAGAATATGAATTTCCTTTTGCAGAGATATGTTTGGAATATGGTATTATTCATCAAACTACTGCACCTTATACACCACAGTCAAATGGTTTGGCAAAACGGAAGAACAGAACATTAAAGGAAATGAGGAATGCCTTAATGATCAATTCTGGTTCACTGCAAAACCTTTAGGGGGAAGCCATCCTTACAGCTAATAAAATATTCAATAGAGTACCCCATCGAAAAACACAATAAATTCCATATGATTTGTGGAAAGGAAGAAAACCCAACTTGAAATATTTCAAAGTGTGGGGGTGTTTAGCCAAGGTAGAGGTTCCTTTACCGAAGAGGGTTAAAATTGGACCCAAAATAATATATTGTGTCTTTATTGGGTATGTTGTGAATAGTAAAGCCTGACGATTTTTTGTTCACAAGTCCGATAATCCTGAGATTCATGTTAATACGATAATTGAATCAGATAATGTGGAGTTTTTTGAAAACATTTATCCGTATAAAACTGAAAGTGAGTCAACAAGTGAAAGACTTAAACGACCACGATAAGAATCAATGGAAAATATTCTAACTAGTGAGGAACCTAGTCGGAGTACTCGACAACAAAAATTTGTTTCCTTCGGACCAGATTTTGTAGCACTATTGCTTGAAAATGAATCTCAAACATTTAAAGCAGCTATGTCTTTGTCAGAGTCAACATATTGGAAAGAAGCAGTCAACAATGAGATTGAATCAATTTTAAGCAATCACACTTGAAAATTGTCTGAACTTCCTCCAGGAAATAAACCTTTAGGATCAAAGTGGATCTTTAAAAGGAAAATGAAACCTGATGGGACTATTGAAAAATATAAGGCTAGACTGGTAGTCAAAGGGTACAGACAAAAGGAAGGTCTGGACTACTTTGACACACAATCCCCAATAACAAGGATAACAATTAGGATGTTAATAGTAGTAGCAGCAGTGCATGATCTTAAACTCCACCAAATGGATGTAAAGACAGTCCTCTTAAATGGAGAGTTAGAGGAAGAAATTTACATGGAACAACCAGAAGGGTTTAAAGTTCCTGGTAAAGAAATGAAAGTGTGCAGACTTGTGAAGTCAACTTTATGGACTCAAGCAAGCACCCAAACAATGTCATGCTAAATTTGATTAAATAATGTTGGCAAATGGATATATAATCACACTCGAGTTGAACATCTGTACACTGCCTTTTCAAATCTTATCCAAATTACGTATAACTGATATGAACGAGATGTATATTCATTACCATAATCATAGAAAAACAGATGGAACCACGTGTCCTGAACCAAATTATCCACCATCTAAAGATACATTTTTTGTCCTTTCAATCAGAGTAAATGCATTTGTTCTCAATCGCCTATTTTCAAAGACTAATCTATATTTCACTAATTCTTTCCATATATGACTCTAGGTCCTTTAAAAAATTTTCAAGTGACATCCCAACTCCTCATAAAATTTACCATACAATCATGCTACTCACAGAATGGTAGTAAACCTAACTTAGACATCTAAAGTCACCATTATCATTCAAAAGACTTTTAACCCACAAAACTTATCATATAGTTCCATGCTAATCACAATCCATCACGAACTCTTATCATCACTATGTTCACTCAACCTTTATCATCCCCACAAAGTCAATCTTTTCATCGATATGACATCTCAAACCCAACTATACCAATTAAATAACAGACTAACTTACCTTTATGCACATTTTCTTACTAAAAATTCGTTTACCTTAACCCAAGTATACTCGTTCAAGCATCTTTTACATATAAGTTTGTCATTCTAATATTACTCCACTCAATTGGAGCTTATGATAAAATCACCACTGCTCATTTAGAATACTAAAGATACACTTTATAACCTACACACATCAATATCGTACCAAAGATCCACCACTATAATTTTTCTTACAATATAATGTTTAACTCATTCGTCTTTTGTAACAAACTAGTTGGTTTCTTAAATATGAGTGTGACATCGAACCTTATTATACGAGCATGTGATACAATTGATAACTCCTTCAGTATCTAGTATCCACGTTTAATAATTAACATATCTATTTTCATATACCACTAGTATCACATCGTGAAAGTCCGTTACATCCACCACTAGAACACATCATACCTACTAATAAGATCATATCCAAATTCAAATAACTTTAATAATTCAAATTTCGAAAATACAAGTCTATTATCAAGTTGTTCCTTAATCATTTTACTTTGGAATGCTCACTAACTTTCCTAATCCCAATTTGGCAAGTCCACTGACTTGACTTTCCATAATCATGTTGTTAGGAAAGAGTCATTCTTACTCATGCATGTCCTTGGTGTGTTATTTCATATACCCATACTCAGTACAAGTGTGTACTAACCCTATACAACTCTACAATTTTTGGTGCAAGCACAGGTGGATGCTAGAGCTACATGTTAGCGCTGAAACTATCCGGACGTGGAGCAGTCATCCAGACTTGGTAGGACCTCATGCTTTCGAGGATTCTTTCCCATTATATTCTAGCTTAGTTATAGGATTGAGCTAGTGGAGTATGTTTCACTAGCTTTTGTTTCCACTTTTGTTCAGACATTGTATTTGTGCAATTTTCCCAAGTATATATTTAATGTTATATTAAACTATTTCTTTTACTTGATGATCTTAATGTTAGATGGTTGATGGTGAACAATTATGAACCTATTAGAATGATTAGTATGTATGCCAAGAAAAAAAAAGTTTGAAATTTAACTCTAAAATTAACCAAGACGAAGTAAGAATGATGTAAGTAGGCTTGTGTGTGACCTCTGAGAGGTCAATGACGCCGGTCTTGTCTGGGGTCTAGATTCCGGTCGTGACAATCTTACCCCATAATGTTATAGATATCAGACCCATGATATGAACCTATTCATATAAGAACTCACGTAGTATGCTTGATCTCGCAAATTTATTGTCACGACCCAAACCCGGGCCGCGACTGGCACCCACACTTACCCTCCTATGTGAGCGAACCAACCAATCTAAACCTTAACATTTCAATATAATATCAACATAAAGTAATGCGGAAGACTTAAACTCATTAATAAAATCAATAACTATTATTATCCCAAAAATCTGGAAGTCATCACCACAAGAACATCTACGATCAAATGACTAAACTAAGAGTATTCTAAAAGCTAAAAATACATAAGAAGCTAGTCCGTGCCGGAAGTTCAAGGCATCAAGACTTGAAGAAGAAGATCCAGTCCAAGCTAGAAGCATTAGCTCACCCTTAATTTCCGATGTAGTAAGACTGGCTTGAATTACTGTTGAGTTGAAGGCGACGGCACGTTTGCTGCACTCCACAAATAAACAAGAAGAAAACATAAAAGTAGGGGTCAGTACAAAACACGGGTACTGAGTAGATATCATTGGCCAACTAAAAATAGAAAACAGTATATAGAAGGTTTACAATACTACTAACACATATCATTCGCTATTAAGAGTTTACTACAAATAGCATGAAAACCATAACCTACCTCCACCGAAGAATTGCGATCAACAAGCCATCTTCTCAAAATCCTTGCTATCCTTTTCGTTTCTCTCTCTCTCTACTTGTTCTTTCTATTTTTCTTGTTGAAACCCTCTTTCTTTTACCCTAATTAACATATAATCAAGTGTAAAAGATGGCAATAATAACCCACTAATTAACTTAGGGTTACCTCTTTTAACCCCCAAGTAATTAGACTTATTAACATTAACCCACTAATCTTATAATTAAAGTAGGAATAGTCAAAAACGTCCCTTAAAACGT
Source organism: Solanum lycopersicum (assembly GCF_036512215.1). NCBI lineage: Eukaryota > Viridiplantae > Streptophyta > Magnoliopsida > Solanales > Solanaceae > Solanum > Solanum lycopersicum. The sequence continues at coordinate 33,936,500 of NC_090800.1, read as the reverse complement.
ATAAAGAAATCCGACCCGGACTGGGATTTCGCAGTCTGTGACGGCCCGTCGCGCCTGCGACGGTCCGTCCTGTTGCCCGTCACAGAGTTAAGAGACTCAATTTCTCTGAAGAATCTGTGATGGTCCGTCACACCTGTGACGGTCCGTCCTACCATTCCGTTACGAAGTTGAGAGAGTCGATTTTCAGTACCCAATTTTAGATTTTCTAAGTGTTTTGAAACGAGACCCTGCGACGGTCCGTCGTGCCCATGACGGTCCGTCGTGGGGTCCGTCGCCTCAGCCTGTTTTTCCATGAATAAAATCTGCTGCTCAAAACGACTAAACAGGTCGTTACATTTATTACCAATTTACCCATCGTTCGTCCCCGAATGATCACAAGAAGGAAAACAACGGCGAAAAGGAGTACCTGAATCTGTAAACAGATATGGGTATTTTTCTCGCATATCAGCTTCCTTCTCCCAAGTGGCTTTTTTAACGGGTCGATTCTTCCATTGAACTTTGATGGATGCAATCTCCCTTGATCTCAACTTGCGAATTTCTCTATCTAGAATGGCAACAGGTTCCTCCTCATAAGACAAATTCTCATCAAGCAAAACTGAATCCCAACGGATAATGTAATTTCCATCCCCATGATATCTTTTCAACAGAGACACATGGAATACCGGATGCACTCCGGAAAGCTCTGGAGGCAAGGCTAACTCATAAGCCACCTCCCCTACTCGCTTAAGTACTTCAAATGGACCAATATACCTTGGGCTAAGTTTACCTCGCTTACCAAATCGCATCACCCCTTTCATTGGTGAAACCTTCAACAAGACTTGTTCACCTTCCATGAACTCTAAGTCTCTAACCTTTTGATCTGCATATTCTTTTTGTCTACTTTGCGCCGCTAGAAGCCTTTCTTGAATAGACTTCACTTTCTCTACCGAATCCCTCAAAAGGTCAGTACCCCAATGTCTAACCTCGAATACATCAAACTAACCAATGGGAGACCTACATCTCCTCCCATACAATGCTTCAAATGGGGCCATATCAATACTTGAGTGATAGCTATTATTGTATGAAAACTCCGCTAAGGGTAGGAAGCTATCCCAATGGCCACCAAACTCTATAACACATGCACGAAGCATATCCTCCAACACTTGAATCGTCCTTTCAGACTGACCATCGGTTTGAGGATGGAACGCAGTACTAAGGTCCAACCTAGTACCCAATTCCGCATGCAATGTTTTCCAAAACTTAGAAGTAAACTGCGTACCTCTATCTGATATGATGGATAGTGGAACCCCATGCAATCGAACGATTTCTGAGATATAGATCTTGGCTAACTTCTCTGCATTGTAAGTCACCTTTACCGGAATGAAATGAGCAGATTTAGTTAACCTATCAACAATCACCCAAATGGAGTCATACTTACCCATTGTCCTTGGAAGACCAACCACAAAGTACATTGCAATTCTTTCCCACTTCCATTCCGGAATGGGCATTCTCTGAATTGTTCCTCCGGGCCTTTGGTGTTCATACTTTACTTGTTGACAGTTTGGACACTTGGCAATAAAGTCAACAATATCATGCTTCATTCTACTCCACCAAAAGTGTTGTTTTAGGTCACGATACATCTTGGTTGCACCCGGATGTATAGAATACCGTGAACTATGAGCCTCTGTCAGAATAGTGTTGATCAAATCATCGACGCAGGGTACACATACCCTTCCCTTGATTCTCAAAACACCTTCCTCATCGATTTGTGCTTCCTTAGCCTCCCCTCACAATACTTTATCTCGGATTCGCCTTAGTTTCTCATCATCAAACTGTTTTCCCTTAATTTTGTCAAGAAAAGAAGATCTTGAATCCACACTAGCCAACAATCCTCCCATCTCATTTACTTCTAATCTCATCAAGTCATTAGCTAGAGTCTGAACCTCTCTAGCCAATGGGCGTCTAGAAGCTTGCAAGTGAGCTAGACTTACCATGCTTCCCACCTTTATACTTAAAGCATCTGCTACAACATTCGCCTTCCCTGGATGATACAAAAGAGTGATGTCGTAGTCCTTCAGTAGTTCAATCCATCTCCTCTGTCTCAAGTTCAAATCTTTCTGAGTAAAGACATACTGTAGGCTACGATGATCCGTATAGATCTCACACTTAACCCCATATAAATAGTGTCTCCATTGCTTTAATGCAAACACCACCGCAGCCAATTCCAAATCGTGGGTCGGATAGTTACGTTCATGCACCTTTAGTTGCCTTGAAGCATAAGAAATCACACTCTTCCCTTGCATTAGTACTGCACCCAAACCAGAATAGGATGCATCACAATAAACAATGAAGTTCTTACCCTCTACTGGCAAGGTAAGGATAGGTGCGGTAGTCAAAAAAGTCTTGAGCTTCTGAAAGCTTTCCTCACATTCGTTCGACCATACAAATGGAACATTCTGCTTAGTCAAGTTTGTCAATTGGGAAGCAATAGAAGAGAATCCCTTGACAAATCGGCGGTAGTAGCTAGCTAACCCAACAAAGCTCCTTATTTCTGACACATTAGTAGGTCTTACCCAATTCTTCACTGTCTCAATCTTAGAAGGATCCACCATCACTCCATCCTTAGAAACCACGTGCCCCAAGAAGGACACTGCATCTAGCCAAAACTCACACTTAGAGAACTTGGCATAAAGCTTTTTCTCCCTCAACATTTCCAATACCATTCTCAAATGCTCTTCATGTTCCTTCTTGCTCTTTGAGTATACCAATATATCATCAATAAATACGATCACGAAGAGGTCCAAATATGGCTTAAAAATCCCGTTCATCAAGCTCATGAACGCAGCAGGGGCATTCGTAAGACCAAAAGACATTACTACAAATTCGTAATGCCCATACCTCGTTCGAAAAGCAGTCTTTGGCACATCCGTTGCCCGTATCTTCAATTGATGATAACCGGATCTCAAGTCAATCTTAGAGAAGACACAAGCACCTTGTAACTGATCGAACAAGTCATCAATGCGGGGAAGAGGATACTTGTTCTTTATGGTTACCTTGTTTAGTTGTCTGTAGTCTATACACATTCGAAAACTCCCATCCTTCTTCTTTACAAACAAAACTGGAGCACCCCAAGGAGATGCACTTGGTCTAATAAAGCCTTTGTTTAACAACTCTTGAAGTTGGGCTTTTAACTCTCTTAACTCCGCGGGAGCCATTCTATAAGGGGGTATCGAAATGGGGCGAGTACCCGGTTCAAGGTCAATAAAAAAATCAATATCCCTATCTGGTGGCATACCAGGAAGATCTGCAGGGAACACATCCAGAAACTCACGGACCACCGAAACCGACTTAATCGAAGGTACTTGGGTAGTGTCATTCTTGAGATGTGCCAAGAAAGCTAAACACCCTTTACTAACCATTTTCTTAGCACGAAGAAAGGAGATGATACGCACCGGATTGGAAGTGTAGTCACCCTCCCAAACTAACGGATCTGTCCAGGTTTGGCTAACGTCACTGTTTTAGCATTACAATCCAAGATCGCAAATTGCGGAGAAAGCCAAGTCATACCCAGAATTACATCAAAATCATCCATTTCCAAGATAACCAAATCTACATAAGTGTTGCTCCCCACAAATTTCACCAAACAAGACCTATATACCTTTTCAACTACCACAGACTCACCCACCGGAGTAGAAACACGAATAGGCATATCAAGTAATTCACAATGTAAATTTAGACCATTAGCAAATGAGGAAGATACATAAGAAAATGTGGATCCAGGATCAAACAATACAGAAGCCATGCAATCCCAAACCAGAAGATTACCTGTGATGACAGCATCAGATGCCTCCGCTTCAGACCGCCCAGGGAAAGCGTAGCAATGGGCCCTCTCACCCGTCTGTCCGTTGCCCCTACCATGTTGTGATGTAGTGTCTCCAGGTTGCCCATCACCTCGGCCGTTCTAGTGACCACCATTACCTCGACCACCACGTCCTCCAGAATAACGGCCTCTGCCATGACCACCTCTACCTCTAACATTTGGAGGTCTGTAACTCTGTTTTGGACAATATCTCTTAATATGTCCAATCTTCCCACATCCATAGCACTCTCTGGGTTCATGCATAGGTCTCTCAGAGAAGTGTTGACCGGTCGGAGGTTGACCCCGAACTACAGTCTGTAGTGAAGACTGAATGGGTCGAACTGCATAACCTCCGGAACCTTGTCATTTAGAGTAAGAACCATTAAACTCACCTCCCTTTCGAAACCTTTTTGATGTCGATGTCGAGGTGAAGTCATCGGGCTTCACTCCTTCCACCTCTACCACAAAATCTACCACCTCTTGGAAGGATTTAGCGGTAGCCGCTATCTGTAAGGCTGAAATCCGCAACTCTGACCTCAACCCCTTCACAAAACGGCGAATCCGCTCTTGTGAACTGAAACATAGTTGGGTGGCATACCGGGATAAAACACGAAACTTATCCTCATATGCATTGACCGACATCCTACCTTGCTCTAGGCTCAAGAACTCATCCCTTTTCCTATCCCTCAAAGTTCGGGGGATATACTTCTCCATAAACAAGCTAGAGAATGAGGCCCAAGTCATAGGTGGTGCCTCTGTTGGTTGACACTCAATATGTGACCGCCAACACATTTTGGCGTTCCCTTGAAACTGATAACTCACGAACTCAACACCAAACCGTTCTACTATACCCATTTTGTGTAGTAGCTCATGAAAGTCAACCAGAAAATCGTAAGCATCCTCAGGTTCCGCACCCTTGAAGACTGGAGGTTTCAATTTCAAGAACTTACTGAAAAGTTCATGCTGATCACTTGTCATTATGGGCCCAGTAGTCAGACGTGGAAACATGCCTATGTGCAATGAGGCATCTATACGAGGAGCCATAGTGGCTGCATGTTGTACCTCTGAAACCGGAGGTGTTGGTGCAGAAAACACTGGAGGGGCCTGACCCTGATCAGAAAACCCACTAAGATAAGCGAGAACCTGATTGATCATCTCTGGGGTAGGTTGGGGTGGCAATCCCTCATTCTGCACTTGTTAATTTTCCCCATCCTTCCCTTCTCTTATTACTTCCTCAGTCGGTGGAGGAGTCACTGCCCTAGTATCAGATGGGTTAGGTGCTCTTCCTCTTCCTCTAGAGGACGTCCTCCCACGGCCTCTTGCCGTTGCTCTTCCTCGAGCCACAGCCCTAGTGGCTGGCTCAGACGCACCCTGTCCTGCTGGTGCTGGTGTTGGTGTTGGCGTAGTCGTTGCTCTAGTTCTAACCATCTGCGAAAGAGAGTGAAGATGGTCAGATACCAATTTGTATCACCTACATACCAATTGGATTCAAGTAGTAGCACGAAAGAAAGAAAGAAAGAAAGGAATTTTCCTAAAGTCCTATAGCCTCTCAAAGAAAAGTGAAGGCGTCCCCCTACCGTTCCTCAAGACTCTACTAGACTCGTTCTTGTGTGATGAGACCAACGAACCTAATGCTCAGATACCAAGTTTGTCACAACCCAAACCCGGGCCGCGACTGGCACCCACACTTACCCTCCTATGTGAGCGAACCAACCAATCTAAACCTTAACATTTCAATATAATATCAACATAAAGTAATGCGGAAGACTTAAACTCATTAATAAAATCAATAACTATTATTATCCCCAAAATTTAGAAGTCATCACCACAAGAACATCTACGATCAAATGACTAAACTAAGAGTATTCTAAAAGCTAAAAATACATAAGAAGCTAGTTCGTGCCGGAAGTTCAAGGCATCAAGACTTGAAGAAGAAGATCCAGTCCAAGCTAGAAGCATTAGCTCACCCTGAATTTCAGATGTAGTAAGACTGGCTTGAATTACTGTTGAGTTGAAGGCGATGGCACGTTTGCTGCACTCCACAAATAAACAAGAAGAAAACATAAAAGTAGGGGTTAGTACAAAACACGGGTACTGAGTAGATATCATCGGCCAACTCAAAATAGAAAACAGTATATAGAAGGTTTACAATACTACTAACACATATCATTCACTATTAAGAGTTTACTACGAATAGCATGAAAACTATAACCTACCTCCACCGAAGAATTGCGATCAACAAGCTATCTTCTCAAAATCCTTGCTATCCTCTTCGTTTCTCTCTCTCTCTACTTGTTCTTTCTATTTTTCTTGTTCAAACCCTCTTTCTTTTACCCTAATTAACATATAATCAAGTGTAAAAGATGGCAATATTAACCCACTAATTAACTTAGGGTTACCTCTTTTAACCCCCAAGTAATTAGACTTATTAACATTAACCCACTAATCTTATAATTAAAGCAGGAATAGTCAAAAACGTCCCTTAAAACGTATAAAGAAATCCGACCCGGACTGGGATTTCACAGTCTGTGACGGCCCGTCGCGCCTGCGACGGTCCGTCCTGTTGCATGTCACAGAGTTCAGAGACTCAATTTCTCTGAAGAATCTGTGACGGTCCGTCACACCTGTGACGGTCCGTCACACCTGTGACGGTCCGTCCTGCCATTCCGTTACGAAGTTCAGAGAGTCGATTTTCAGTACCCAATTTCAGATTTTCTAAGTGTTTTGAAACGAGACCCTTCGACGGTCCGTCGTGCCCATGACGGTCCGTCGTGGGGTCCGTCGCCTCAGCCTGTTTTTCCATAAATAAAATCTGCTGCTCAAAACGACTAAACAGGTCATTACATTTATGATTTCATCTCAAGACTAGAAACATAATGTTATGTAATGCATATTCTTATATCAGTCATTTCAAATTATTACCTTTTTCCCTAAATCTCATTCAGTGATCCTTTTCAGTTTTTAGAGTGGTGAAGGTTATTGTAGTTGTGTCATGATAGAAAAAAGGGTTTGTAGTTCTTATTGTGATAGGGATGGTGTGTTTATTCCACCTAAGGTTATAAATATGAAGGAAGCAGGAGATAAGGTAATAATGAATGAAAGTTAACTTGGTAGAAATGACGAGAGATAGAAAAATTCTTATAAGGATTGGTTAGTAAGAGCTTATAAAGTAACTGTAGTACTAGGATTGAATAGTGTGTTGGAAACATTTGGATAAATTAATGATGCATTTGGTGGTTCTTGATTAAGTCTCGAGATTGGGTGAATGCTCTGGTAAGGAAAAATATCCTTTTGATGAGATTCCTATAGAGGTATAGAACTTGAATCTTGTGATTTAGATTAGAATATTCACCTTATTCTAAGTACTTTCTGATTTACAGTCCGGGTTGAATATATTTAAAGCAAACAACTAGACCAAAACCTCGGTAAGAATAGTCTTATAACCTTGTGGAAGTTATGATTGCAGCTTATGTAGGTGGTATTCGTAAAGGAGGGCATAATTTAGAGGTATTGGTCGGCTTGATATCTAGCAGTTGTATTTCTTAATGCGTAATAATCATATTCTTACTTCATACACAAATTTTCTTTGTCTCATGTAAGATAACTTTAAATAGGGCATGTCTATGCTCCAACTCATATCGCTCTTCATTGAGGTTCCATAAACGGATCCAAACTCTTATTAGTAATCATTTCCGCCTATGATAGTAGGAAATTTTAGAAGTTGGAAAGATGGTACGAGTAACCCCTTTCAACTATCAGCCTAGCCGTCATTTGAGGAAAATGATCCCAAGGTGGGAGATACTGTAACATCCCAAAAGTTTATAATTTAAGATTTTAGTCATTATTAATTTGTGAATAAGGTTGTACCAAGTGATTCTAATTTGTTTTTGATGTTAAGGTCACTAGAGTTCCCTAGCATAAGGTTAAGTTGACAATTTTCCTTCTAATTCAGTTTCTTTTTGGGATTTTTCTTGGATCATGTTCAATCAATCGTATCTTTTAGCACATAAAGTGCTAGGTGGCCCATGATATTTCAAATCTAAAGGGTTTGCATCCTCTTTCTAACGCCACCAAATTTGCTAAATGTTAATTACTAGTAAAATATTGTGCCCGTTTTAATAAAGCATCTCCATTTAAGACTTTCCATTCGTATTAGGAAAGAGTATTTTGGTCTTTTACTTTTCCCACTTGTCTTAACATGGTTTTCTTGTCCCAATTAAAGGTTAAATCGGATTCTAAAATAGCCATTAATGTTCAAACCACTTAGGGTTTTTTGAGAGCGATGTTTCAAGAGAAGAAAAGCGAGGCTTTAAGGCATTCTTCATGATTCGTTGATTTTCTTCAAGAACATGTTCTTTCCAGGTACAAAAGGTTTCCCAGAATTTTGTACTTGTTCTTACTCATTCTAATTATGTATTTCTTCCATTGTTTCATCCATGAAATCACTTATGTAAAGATTCCTGAGTAGTTCTTGAGTTTTATCCCCATTCTTTATCAATGGAGGGTTTGAGTTCTTGAGGTGAGGGTCTTGTGAATAAGTGTTGTTTATTGATAGATTTTTAGTGATACCTTATAATTTTGTGTTGTCTTAAAGAATCAAAGATAGTTTTGAAGAAACCAATTAATTCTACATGAATTAGGACCCAAAATTCAACACTAAAATTCGTCAAATTTTTTAGGTCTGGGCTGGGGCAATGTGCCCCCGTAGCTCTTGGAGGACTCGAGCTTGCGCCACTAGTGAGCCTTAATGTACTCCTAGTACTTTTGGTGTGCTGGAGCTATGCGCCTGGATCGCGTTCCCCTTTTTTCTTCTCTGTTCATCATTTCTTATATGTTCCTGTAAATTGAGTTATTGTTCTTTCCTTGATAATAATTCTTAACGTCTTTGTGAATCATTGAAAGGTCCTACATATCCTAATTATATCTGTTAAAATACATTTCAATTTAAAGAGATATTAAGAGGAAAGTTCAAGAGGGTCCCTTGAGTCAAATTTGAGATTTCTTTCGAAATCAATCATAGTTTTGAACTAAGTCTTGAGTAAGAGACTGTGAGAATGAGAAGAGGTGTTTTCACGAGTCTACATTGTATCGATATCATTGAGTCTAGTCATTCATCTTTATAAGTCTACAAAAACTCTATGAGTTGAGTACTCTTGTGATCAGGAGTAGTATTGTTGAGTTCTTAGTTATGGGTTTTGAGTCCTTGAGTTCTGAGTACTCAGTTTTCACATTGCTATTAAGATCCTTGAGTCAAGTCGTTTATGTCCAAAATGTGTGTGAATCCTACAAATTGCGCTAGAAATATTGAGAAGATTTTTGATCTAACATTTGAGTTTTTAAAGATGATTTTTGAGGGACTAAAGATGTCTTTTGAGAGAGAATTTTCAAATGTGAATTGAGTAAGAGTACAAGGGAATTAAGTGTTCCCAAAGGTATCAGTTTTTACATTGAGAAAAGAGAAACTTTGATTTCTAAAGAGAGCTTATGAGTTCAAAGATATTTTAGAGAAGTTACCTCTTTTAAGATGATAGTTTGAGTATCTCAAACCAGAGGAAGAGTATGTTTTTAAACATTGAGCATGAGTGTATAATATTGGGAGTAGTATGGAGCACCAATATGGGGATGAGTTTAGGTAACTCATATTCCTCGTAAACCATGTATGCCAACATGGGTACAAGATCATGATTTTAGATGAATCCTGAGTGCCTCTGGGGAGAGATTAGTGGATCCACTCAGTTGAGGTGTAATATACCGCGAAAAGGTATATGAAAGCTCCGGTAGAGTGAATGAGACGTTGTATCATCACATAACTCATAGTGATGGTTGTTGGTTAGTGATTTTCCCAAATAAGGTTAAAAAGCATTTTTATTGTATTTTTATGCAACAATGTGTTTTATCTCCTGTTTTATAGTGTTTTAAATATAACATCTATCACGGTTGCTTTTTATTGAGTTGAGTTGAGGTGAGTATTTCTTCCGGATTTGTTAGTTTAGTTCAGTTATTACTTTCACTAATTCAAGGCAGTTAATTATTTACTAACATTATCACATACTTGTATATTAAATGCACTAATTCCATTCGACCTGCATTGTTTTATGATGTACATATAGGTATTTAGGATCATCAACGGGAGTTTCTTTGAGGTCATGATACATTCGAATCAGCTTTGGTGAGCCTTCTTATATTTCAGAGGACTTAACCTTTACCTTACGGTTAGTAGTTTTCAAATGTCGTGGGTCAAATCTCGATATCATTTTTTAATAGTATCGGCTTCATAGATAAATAGAGTTGATGAGTTTTTTAATATTTATTTACTTTGAGCAGTTTTAGAAACTATAAGTATTCTCATTGAGTATTGTTAAGATTAAAGTATTTTTTAAAAAAGTTGAGTATTGGTGTTTAATTAGTGTAATTTAGTTTAAGTTTATGTATGTTTGAGTTAGTCTTTCATTTTTAGTTAGCCAGGATGAGGATCTGTTCAAGGAACAACAATGGTTCCCGAGTGCCGGCCACATTGAGAGTGTAGACTCGAGTCGTGACATAAAGGTAGTACGACCCTCTGTAAAGGATCAATTTTTTGAAGGTGGATTATCAAAATAAGTCAATAGTAAAATAAATTAAAAAATAGATATAACAATAATTCATTAAATAAAAGAAACTGAAGTAATAACAAAATAAGTTAATAATAATAACAATATGTGAAGATATTTAAAAAATAATTTTTTTTTCTTGTTATCTATCATAAAAGATTTTTTATAATGTAAAATTATATTTTTACGCTTAATAATCATTCACTTCATATATAGAAAGATGTTTCTACTATAATTTATTTTTATTATTATCTTTCTTGAGAGTTTTTTTTAGAATGAAATTACATTTTTATCCTTGTTAGTCCTACCACTTCACTCTTCTATATAACTAGATAATCGAAGGCCCGTTCACGGGCCCAATATAATTAATTATTTTTTTTAATTTTAAGTTAAAAAATAATTATCCATATTAATATCTTATTTTATTATAATTTCTAAAATTTTCTACTATTTAAAAAAAATACAAAAATTTCTTCTCAGATACACTCCTATTATCTATCAGACTTTCGGTATCTCCTCTAGGATACATTCCTATCCTCTCTTGAATACATATTTATCTCATCTTGAATACATCCATATTCTCTCTTGTATACATTTCTTCCCTCTCGAATACATTCAGATTCACTCTCGAATACACCCCTCCCCTCGGATTCATCCGTGAGCTATGTGTCTGCAAGTTTATTCAATGGCAATGTGTCACGTTCGATGTATCAGCATTTCTTCTTATTTATCTAAAATTATTTAATTCTAATAAAATTTTGTAATTTTAAAAAAGAAGGGATACAATGTAATTAACTCTTTAAACTATGAAAATTTATGAAAATTTTATTTAATTTTATGTGACATATTTTTCTTGTAGTCAGTTTCAAAAGAATGGTGTATAATATATACCAATAATATTTTGACTTTAAAATATTCATTTCATTCTTACTCATATGAACATCTATGATTTGTTTTAGACGAAGAGTTTTACGAGTATTTTTTTTCTTTTAAAAGAATCTTCATGTAAAGCTTAAGTAAAATTAAATAAACTGAAAGGGAGTTCGTACAAACTTTAGATCAATTTTATATTATAAAATTTATGTTTTTGTAACTATTTTGTCTTTTAACAAAATTTAAAATGAAAATAATTAACGATTATTTTTACAGTATTTTTTTTAATCGATATTCTATCTATAATAATAAAAATTTAATCTAAATAGGTAATAAAGTATTTTAATTTTGAAAATCAAGTGTTGATATCAATTGAGAAAACATTTATTTTTAAATTGTAAAGTATTCATAGTCTAATATTTAATGTGCTTGTTACTCTCAATGAATGTCACTAATTTATTATAATTCAAGATTGTAAGAAGTAGAAATCAAGACTATATTATGAAAATATCATATGCATATGATATATAATTTTATGCCAAATTAATTTGTGTAATAACCCGAAAGGTCATTTTTGAAAATTTTCATAAAGTTACTATATTACCCCTCTTGATAGTTACAGGAAGTTATTTTGATTAGTGGAGGAATTGGGTTGAAAATTATAACTATTTATTTAAACTATAATTATTCATTTGGTGGGTATTTATAAAAAGAAATAATTTTTATTAGTTGATGACTAATGGGTGAATATATTATCCTATATCATATGGCCCATTTATGGGAAAAATAAGATTAGTAGAATTTATCTTTTAATTTGTTCATGGTTACTAATTATTTACCCTAATTAACTAAAAACAATTACATGAGAGACTACTTGCGGCCTTTTCATCCAAATACACGAAGGAAACCCAATTGCACAAACAAGAAAAGCCATATAAAACTGACAACATCAGGTAAGCCAAATTTTTCTTCCTTTTGTATGCAATGATTGGTATTCGTAGTGGAGGATTATATTGACATTAATTCCTTTGAAATGAGAATTGGGTAAGTAACGACTGAAGGGAAAGTTTCAAGTTTCAGTTCAGTATACATATTATATATTCCTGTATTATGAATTTGATAGTAATAATTATGCAATGATGGCTAATGATGAGACCATCATTGAAGAATGTAATAATGTATAGGATATATTCAACATGTAAGTAATGTTACGCATGCAAGGATTTTAGTTGGTAATTCTAGGGGTCTGTGATTTAGTCATTACCATGTTACTTGACAAATTTCAGAATTTTGGTTATAGTTATTACATTATAATTCAAGTTTTGATATATTAATATAGGTAATCGAATATTAAGTAATTGTATTGAATGAATATTGTTAGAATCGTGATATTGAAGAAGTTGAATCTTAATCCTAGACTTGAAACTCGAAAATTATGATTTTGGGTGAATTGTAGGTCCAATGCTAAACACATAATAATGTTGATGTTGTAAATTTCAAATTTTTATCGTGATCATGTATTTGAATAGATTTTGCATTGAGTTTAGAGCTCAATGAAAAGGGAAGGCTCAATCCCAGAGTGAATTGTTGAATAATTAAGGCAAATAGATTTCTAAACTCTTGTTAAGTGTATGGAATGCGTGTATTTTCCTTGTGATATATGTTTGGGAGTAATGAGATTTGGTGATGGGTTGACTTTGTCCACATTGATTAATTCTAATAATGAAAAAGGGGTAACAAAGACAATGTGATTAATTATTTATGTGTGATGTGTTGAGAAAACTTTGAAGGCTTATTGAATCATTGTTGATGTGATATCATATTTATGTTGCTGTGAATTGTGCAATGTTATGAAAATTGTCATCTCCTCATTATTTATGTGAACATGTCATTTGCATTATTCTGAGACATGGTTGTTAAAAGTGTTATATGCATTGAGAAAGAATGAGAACGTAAAGATGATGTGCCATTTCGAGGGACATATCGTACACCGCGATGGATACTATATTTTGAAGGACGTATCACGCGCCGCAATGGTTACTATTATTGAGGGTTATGTCGTGTGTCGCGTAAGATGCATAGACAAATATATCCCCCATGGGTCCCAGACTGACCAGGTGTGTGTCACTAGGTCAGACATGCATCATTATACTTGATATTGCATTTCATTACATTGCACACACTTATCATTACTGAACTTGATATTGTAATTTGATGATCTTGTGATTGCCTTTTTGTAGAACTTGTGATTGTTGAATACTGAGCTTGTTATTGAGGATATGTAATTTTTTGAAGTGTTGTTGTTGAGGATATGTAATTTGTTGAAGTGTTGTTGTTGAGGATATTTAAATTATTGAAGTGTTGCTATTGAGGATATCTAATTTGTTTAAGTGTTGTTGTTGAGGATATATAATTTGTTAAAGTGTTGATGTGAAGGATATGTAATTTTTCCAAGTGTTGTTGTTGAGTTACGTGACATGCAAACTGTCAGTTGTTAGGTTGTGCTGATGTTTATGCAGGTTGTAGTTGTGGAGGTTCGATTAGGGGTGGTAGGAGTACCCGTATTTCATCCCCTTACCTTGTGTTTAGAGGTTTACTTGCTAAGTACCGTGTGGTTTGGTACTCACCCTTCCTTCTAAAATTTTTTGTAGGTTACGAGCCTTGATTTTTATTGTACTTGTCATTCTCTTCTTTTCCGAGGCTCTTGGAGATTTTTGAGGTAGCTGTTTCCATATTAGCAGACTTTCTTCTCTTTAATTATGATCTTGTTCTATTTCAAAAACAAGTTCATTTGATGTTTGAGTTTTTCTTTTAAAAAAATTGTAATGCATTAGAGGCTTGTACACGTGACTACCAGGCTTTGAGGTTTTTATTAAGTTACTTACATTTTATTTCTGCGCTTTATTGTAACGGTTGGATTTTAGGCTGACTTATTTTGGTAGGATAAGACGGGTACCATCACGTCCATTTTTGGATCATGACAAAATGGTATCAGAGCCAGGTTCGTAGGTCTCACTTGTGTATAAGCCGAGTCTAAGTAGAGTCTCGAGAATCGGTGCAGAGACGTCTGTAATTATCTTCGAGAGGCTACAGTGACTTTTATGAAAAATGTTCACTTTTTGAATCTCTATCGTGCGTACTGAATCTAGTTTTGATACTTATCACTTTATTTCATTCACTCTCACTTATTTGATGACTCGTGCGTAGTTCCTCATGTGAGTAGTTAATGTCGTGTATGATTTGAATGTGACATAATACTTTTTAAAAATTAGCAAATGTTTATCTTATTTCAATTCAGAAAAAACTAAAACTAAATTCTTATTTTATTATAATTATATGTTATCATTATATAAATATAAATTGATAATGGATATACAATGATCTTATATATATGACATATATTATTTGTCGAAAGGGCTCATAAAGTTATTTTATTTTGATTGATAAGATGAGATGAAGAAAAAAATATTTTCTACATTTTTATTTTTTAAAGTGATTTTAAAAGAAAGAAAAAAAGAACGTGGTCCTTTTATAATAAATTAATTAAGAAGAAAATGTATTCTAAAAGAAAAAATAAATATAGTTATTCGGAAAAGGGAATTTCTGACCCATTTAGTAACTATAGGGGCATTATTGGACCAAATTATTGACTGCAAGGATATTTTTGAACCAAAGTATTGACTACAATGACAATTTTAAGTCAAACTATAAACTGAGGGTATTTTTGTTCTTTTCACATAGTTTGATGACATTTTTGACTCTTTTCTCCTTTTTAACTACTCATTTTCTTTAGTTTGAGATTTAATATTCATTAGAATTTAAATGTTAAATGTTCTCTTTGTCAAATTTTCTCATTTAAAAAGATTATCATATTTGCTATTAACAAAATATAAAAATGGAAAATTTATATTTTTTAATCTTTCGATGAATATATTATGAAACTATTGAGTTTGTGATAGTCAAACATTGTTCATTCTTTTAGTCACAAAATTTGATATTTTCTTCAAATTAATAAAAAACTGCAGATATGTAATTTTCAAGACTATTTTAATAATCAAAATGTGAATTTAGTGTTCATATTATGTAACATAACATTAAAAATATAATTACACAATATTCCTTTAAAGTATTTCTAGGAACAAAATATTAACTATTCAAACACATCTTATTTTAATTAGTTCAATTTTTTTTCTTCTAAAATGTCAAAACAAGCTTAGCATTTACTATTGTTTGTAAGAAGTTAATAAGTAATTGAAACTCTTCATTTAAACAAAATTACAACAATATCCTTAAGGGCTCATAACAAAAGTTAAGGCATATACAGATTCTTCTAGATTTTCATTTTGATCATTAATTATACAATAATTATTTTACCCTTAAGTGATGTTAAAATTACTAAAATGTCATTGGTCGTCCTTCTCATGGTAATCTAATACTTAGTATGTTTCTTACTCTCGACAAATGACATTAATTTATCATAATGAAAGATGTAAGAAGTAGAAATAAAGACCAAAAAGATCAACTCACTATTAAATGAATTTCATCCGTAGTTTATCTATTTGTGGAAGTTTCCTAAGTATATGATACATAATTCTTTGAAAAATTAATTTTTGATCCTGTATATTTATACTATTTCAAAATTTATCTTGTTAATTGGTTATGTATTTTCTTAAACTACAATTATGCAGTCATTATTTATCCATTCTTACATTATCAACTCTATATTCTTTTCTCTTTTTTATATCTTTAGAATTGTGCTATTCTTGTTTTCTTATTTAAATCACAATTTTTAAAGATAAAATCAATATTATTTTGAAGATAATGTAGGTTAATAAAACTACATGAATACTTATGTTTAAAAATAGTATATATTATAAATAAGGAAAATACATACATTTAAGATTATATGATTATACTTAATATCTTATATAGTAATGAAATAGATGAATTATTTGTCACGATCTAAAATGGGTCGCGAGTGGCACCCACACTTATCCTACTATGTGAGCGAACCAACCAATCTAAACCCCGACATTTCAACCATAAATAACATAATATAACGCGAAAGACTTAAACTCATTAATGAAAATCGATTAAATAACTTCTTAAAAACTCAATACTTATTATTCCCAAAATCTAGAAGTCATCATCACAAGAACATCTATCCTCTAATTACTAAAGCTAAGAGTATCTAGAAAGCTTAGAATAAATAAAAATCTAGTCCATGCCGGAACTTCAAGGCATCAAGACATGAAGAAGAAGAACCAGTCCAAGCTAGAAGCGTTAGCTCACCCTGAAATTCGGTGTAATGAAGACTGGCTAGAGTTGCGGTTGAGTTGAAGACGACTGTACGTTTGCTGTACTCCACAAATAACAAAGAAAGAAACATACAAGTAGGAGTCAGTACAAACACAAGTACTGACTAGATATCATCGGCCAACTCAAAATAGAAAACAGTATATATCAGATAATATCATAAAATCAACTACAATACTCAACATGCGGCATTTACAATTACCATAACCCTTTGTCACAACACCAAGCACATCAATAAGGACTCACGCCTCCCCATCATACTCATTTGGGAATTAGGTTCATTAAATTGAGTATATTAACATATTTCCAGATTCATTCTCTCTACTAATCCTGGTGCCGGAACGTGACACTCCGATCCTCATCATACTATCCTGGTGTCGGAACGTGACACCCGATCCATATTCTATCCTGGTGTCGGAACGTGACACTCCGATCCTCATATACTATCCTGGTACCGAAACGTGGCACCCGATCCATATACTATCCTGGTGTCGGAATGTGACACTCCGATCCTCATATACTATCCTGGTACCGGAACGTGGCACCCGATCCATATACTATCCTGGTGTCGGAACGTGACACTCCGATCCTGATATACTATCATGGTACCGGAACGTGGCACCCGATCCCCTAATCTCACTACTTTCATTCATCAAGCTACTTTTATACCAAGGCATCATCATTAACAAAGTAGATTAGGGTTTCTTTTTCAAGATTTAGGATTCAATAGCTTCATCATGCTTATTTTATCACAATTGTATAATCACATTCATGCAAGCATACAATTAAGCATATAGAAGGGTTTACAACACTACTCAATACATATCATTCGCTATTAAGAGTTTACTACGAATAGAATAAACCGTAACCTACCTCCACCGAAGAATTGTGATCAAGCAAGCTAATCCTCAAAATCTTTGCTTTCTTCTTCGTTCCTCTCTCTCGAGATCGTTTCTCCCTCTTCTCTCTATTCTTTCTATCTTTCTTATTCAAACCGTTTTTCTTTTACCCTAATTAGCATATAATTAAGTATAAAAGATGACAAAAGTAACCCACTAATTAATTTAAGGTTATATCCTTTAACCCTCAAGAAATTGGATTATTAATATTCAACCACTAACTTTATAATTATAAGCAGGAATAGTCTAAAACGCCCCTTAAAATATTAAACAGAAATCCAACCCAGCCTGGGATTACGCAGTCTGTGACGGCCCATCGTGCCTGCGATGGTCCGTCCTGCTGCTTCCGTCACAAAGTTCAGAGACTCAATTCTGTGAAGGGTCTGTGACGGCCCGTCACGCCTGTGACGGTCCGTCCTGCCATTCCGTCATGAAGTTCAGAGAGTCGATTTCAGTACCCAAATTTCAGAATTCTAAGTATTTTGGAACGAGACCCCCTCGACGGTTCGTCGTGCCCATGACGATCCGTCGTGGGATCCGTCGTCTCAGCCAGTTTTTTCAGAAATAAAATCTGCTGCTCAAAACGACTAAACAGGTCGTTACATTATTTGAATTGTTAAGAGTATAAAAGTAAATATTTTTCACATTATTATTATAATCAAACAAATACAAATTGATTTTTAAAAATAGAATAAAATGAGTCTATGGGTTGCACATGAAAGAAAAATTTTTATGACTCTTGAAAAGAAAAATTGGATTCTTCTAACAAAACTATTTTGAAAACTAATTATACAATTATAAATTTAGAACTTTGCCCATAATAATATTTAAAATTATAAAATTTTCATTGGTTATCCTCATCATGGCTCTTCTATATAAAAACTAGATATCAGGTGTCCGCTCCAGCGCAGGTCCAACGTATGTTAATTTTTTTTTCTTTCAATTTATGTGACATAATTGAAATTTAAAAAAGTGAACTAAATTTTTCTGTGTTCTTTTTTAAAAATATTTTAAATTATTAATTTATGTACCTTTCGTGTCATTTTCGAATAATACATGTTACTACACCTGTTTTATTTTATGTGATACAAGTGATTTTAGGAAAGTCAATGAAATTTCTTATATGATTTTCATATATTTTTAGTTGTCATTTTACTATGATTCATAGTACTTTTTAGTTCTTACGTTATTTTCAAACAATAGATGCAACTTTTTTTGTTTCGACAGAAATAAGGGAGTCAACAAAATTTTATTATTTTTTAACTATGTTTTTCTAAAAATATCTTAAATTCTTACATCGTGTTTTAAAGATTTTTTTAATGTAATTTTCAAATATGTAACAAATTAGAAATTAAAATGAAGAATTGAAGTTTTCAAATCATTATCTATATTAAAATGTTCAAATCTTTAAAACTTCACATGTATGCACAAATTAATAGAAGGAAGCCAACAATTTTTAAAAAAATATATATATGAAAGCTCATTTTAAATTAACACATATATATTTCATTTTTAATATGTCAATCCCTCCTTTTCCATATGTATGAGCTTATTTTTTTATTTTATTTTTAAAAGAAAATAACTTCTGAATTTCAATTTTTTTATATAGCAATTTAAGATCAAAATATTGAAAAATATTTCAACACACAAAATTTAAATATACATATAAACTTTAATTTTGATTGATTCCACCTGATATTATACTTGATATATAGAGCTAAAAGTAATCATTATTTATTTACTTTTATATAATAAATAGATAGCACAATAACTCAAAAAATGAAGAAATAACAAAAATGAGGTAATACTAATAATAATAACTATAAATGTTTCTAGAACTATTAAATTTTTCTTATTATCATTCGTGGTAGATTTTTGCTTGCATGAAATTATATTTTTACCTTTGATCATCATTCACTTCATATATATAAATATGTTTCTAGGATTATTTATTCATAATAATTTTTTGTTAGAATGAAATTACATTTTTATTCTTAGTCGTCTTTAATACAAATATATCATTCTATTCATTTTATTTGTAAAGTTATTTTTTAACATCTATTTCTTTAATTTCAATATAATATTTATTATTAATTTTATCAAACTTATTTATTTTCAAGTATATTAATTAGACACAAAATAAAGATGGAAACAATTAATTCATAATAATTTTTTAAAATAAAAAGTAGGCATTTTGATAAGCATAATGAATAGAAAAAATAAATTCTTAGAATTAATTAAAGTAATAGTAAAATAGACTAGTAATAAGATAGATATCTCAATAACTCACAAAAGAAAAGAAAGTAAAGTAATACCAAAATAATTTAATAGTAATAAGTAATAACTTAAGATGTTTCTAGAACTATTTAATTTTTTTTGTTATCATTCTTGGTAGATTTTTATTAGCGTGAAATTACATTTTTGCCCTTGATCATTATTCACTTGATTTATAGATAGATAATTCTATAATTACTTATTATCTTTCTTCATAGATTTTTGTAAGAGTGAAATAATTTTTTTTCCCTTGGTCGTCCTCCCACCCCACCCTTCTATATAATTGAAAAAACTAGATTCTTAAGGCCTGTGATACCAGCCCGACATAACCGATTATTAATCATTATTTAACATATATTAGAAGGTATTTTTATAGCATTCTGATCAATATTAATTAACTGTGATCCTGATTCCTGGTGAAAAAGAATTAGAATAAGAAAATAATAACTAAAGTGATTTGATATATCACTACATTGAATAGTGTTCTTTGTTTCTTAATAAATATTTTTGAGTTTCAAATATGATTTTTTTTCATAGGGAGTAATATATTCGAACAAGCCCTATTTCGGCGCACATTAGAATTAGAATTAAACGAACTCTAATAAGAATGTCGAATACTGAATAAAAGATATTAAAATAAATTAACCCAAAAAACATTTTAGTATAATTGGTGTTAACAATGGGTAGATGCAATTTTTAAGTTGTAGACACTCAAGTCTAATATTTAATTTAGTTATTTTTTACTATAATGACGACTTATTAGGATTTGAAGTTAATTTGTTTGTTAGATTGAATATTGTCTTATATAAAAATCATGAATCATTATATATATTATCGTCTTGAAATTTATTCTATTCATTTCCATTAATCTATCATATTTTTCTTTCTAATTTGTATAAAATAATGTTTTCTTTTCTTAATTCTAACTCCACATAACACATTTAAGATCACAAGCTTAAAAGACATTTAGCATATTTCACATATTTTTAATTTAAAATTGTAAAATTAAGAACTTTTTTTATTTTTTAAATTTCATACCAAATCAAAATAAAACAAACAAATTAAAATTCAAACTAACATGCATGTTTCATTATCACGTGAAGTTAACAAATTAAAATTAGAATTGACATGTAGGTTCGTTATCACATGAAGTTCTATCTATGTATATAATATAATTTATCTTAATGAACATAATTTTTTTAGCATGGTACAATGTGTTTTTGGTTCTCTTTTTTCATGCACAATAACTTATAAGATAATATAATTAGAATTACACGTTAAATTAACATGATATTTTCATATTACATATAATAGTGATTTCCTTGCCCATACATGTTTATCTTATTTAAAAATTGTAACGACCTGTTTAGTCATTTTGAGCAGCAGATTTTATTTGTGGAAAAACTGGCTGAGACGACGGAACCCACGACGGACCGTCATGGGCACGACGGACTGTCGAGGGTGTCTCGTTCCAAAATACTTAGAATTCTGAAAATTGGGTACTGAAATCGACTCTCTGAACTTCGTAACGGAATGGCAGAACGGACCGTCGTGGGCACGACGGACCGTCACAGACCCTTGAATGGAATGGAGTCTCTGAACTCTGTGACGGAGCAGCAGGACGGACCGTCGCAGGTACGACGGCCCGTCACAGGTACGACGGCCCGTCACAGGCTGCGTAATCCCAGGCGGGGTCGGATTTCTTTAACTGTTTTAAGGGGCGTTTTGGACTATTCCTACTATAATTATAAATTTAGTGGGATAATGTTAATAATTTAACGACTTGAGGGTTAAAATAGATAACATTGAATTAATTAATGGGTTAATTCACCATCTTTATACTTAATTATATGCTAATTAGGGTAAAATAAAGAGGGTTTGAATAAGAAAAAGAAAAGAACAGAAAGAGAGGGAGAAACGTATGATCAAGAGAAAGAAGAGAACAAAGCTTTGGGAAATTGCTTGCTTGATCAAAATTCTTCGGTGGAGGTAGGTTATGGTTTTTATACTATTCGTAGTAAACTCTTAATAGCGAATGATATGTATTGGGTAGTGTTGTAAACCCTTCTATATTCTTAATTATGTGTTTGCATGTTGTGATTATATAATTGTGATAAAATAAGCATGATGAAGCTATTGAATCCTAAATCTTGAAAAAGAAACCCTAATCTACTTTGTTAATGATGGTGCCTTGGTATAAAAAAAGGCTTGATGAACGAAAGTATTGAGATTAGGGGATCGGGTGTCACGTTCCGACACCAGGATAGTATATGGATCGGGTGCCACGTTTCGGTACCAGGATAGTATATGAGGATCGGAGTGTCACGTTCCGACACCAGGATAGTATATGGATCGGGTGCCACGTTTCGGTACCAGGATAGTATATGAGGATCGGAGTGTCACGTTCCGACACCAGGATAGTATATGGATCGGGTGCCACGTTCCGGTACCAGGATAGTATATGAGGATCGGAGTGTCACGTTCTGACACCAGGGTAGAATATGGATCGAGTGTCATGTTCCGACACCAGGATAGTATGATGAGGATCGGAGTGTCACGTTCCGACAACAGGATAAGTAAAGAGAATGAATCTGGAAATATGTTAATATATTCAATTTAATGAACCTAATTTCCAAATGAGTATGATGGGGAGGCGTGAGTCCTCATTGATGAGCTTGGTGTTGCGACAAAGGGTTATGGTAATTGTAAATGCCGCATATTGAGTTTTGTAGTTGATTTTATGATATTATCTGATATATACTGTTTTCTATTTTGAGTTGGCCGATGATATCTACTCAGTACCTGTGTTTTCTACTAAACCATACTTGTATGTTTTCTTTTTGTTCATTGTGGAGTGCAGCAAACGTACCGTCATCCTCAACTCAACCGCAACTCTAGCCAGTCTTCGTCACACCAGATTTCAGGGTGAGCTAAAGCTTCTAGCTTTGACTGGATCTTCTTCTTCATGTCTTGATGCCTTTTGAAGTTCCGGCATAGACTAGCTATTATTTATGTTTAGTTTCTTAGATACTCTTAGCTTTAGTAATTTGAGGATAGATGTTCTTGTGATGATGACTTCCAGATTTTGGGGAATAATAGTTGTTGAGTTTTTTAGAAGTTTATTAAATTGATTTTCATTAATGAGTTTAACTCTTCCGCATTGTATTTTGTTCATCGTGTTTAAAATGTTGGGGTTTAGATTGGTTGGTTCACTCACATAGTAGAATAAGTGTGGGTGCCAGTCGCGGCCCGATTTGGGTCGTGACAAACTTGGTATCAGAGCATTAGTTTCGTTGGTCTCATCACACAAGAACGAGTCTAGTAGAGTCTTAAGGAACGGTAGGGGGACGCCTTTACTTTTCTTTGAGAGGCTATAAGACTTTAGGAAAATTCCCTTCTTTCTTTCTTTCGTGCTATTACTTGGATCCAATTGGTATCTAGGTGATACAAATTGGTATCTGACCATCTTCACTCTATTTCGCAGATGGTTAGAACTAGAGCAACAACTACGCCAACACCTGCACTGGCGGGACAGGATGCGTCTGAACCAGCCACTGGGGCTGTAGCTAGAGGAAGAGTAGCGGCAAGAGGCCGTGGGAGAGGTCGTGGGAGGACGTCCTCTAGAGGAAGCGGACAAGCACCTAGCCCATCTGATACTAGGGCGGTGACTCCACCACCGACTGAGGAAGTGTTAAGAGAGTGTGAGGAAGGGGAGAATGAACAAGTACAGAATCAGGAATTACCACCCCAACCTACCCCAGAGATGATCAATCAGGTTCTTGCTTATCTTATCGGGTTATCTGATCAAGGCCAAGCGCCTCCATACACCAGCACCTTAGGGTCCGGAAGTACAACAGGCAACTGCTGCGGCTCCCCGCATGGATGTTCCATTAGAAATAGGCATGTTTCCTCGTCTGACTACAGGCCTATAATGACAAATGATCAACATGAACTTTTCAGTAAGTTCTTGAAATTGAAACCTCCAGTCTTCAAGGGTGCTGAATCTGAGGATGCCTATGATTTTCTGGTTGACTGTCATGAGCTACTACACAAGATGGGTATAGTAGAATGGTTTGTTGTTGAGTTTGTGACTTATCAGTTTCAAGGGAACGCCAAAATGTGGTGGCGGTCACATGTTGAGTGTCAACCAATAGAGGCACCACCTATGACTTGGGCATCATTCTCTAGCTTGTTTATGGAGAAGTATATCCCCCGGACTTTGAGGGATAGGAAAAGAGATGAGTTCTTGATCCTAGAGCAAGGCAGGATGTCGGTTTCTGCGTATGAGGCTAAGTTTCGTGCACTCTCCAGGTATGCCACCCAACTGTGTTTCAGTCCACAAGAGCGGATTCGCCGTTTTGTGAAGGGGTTGAGGTCGGAATTACAGATTTCGGCCTTCCAGGTAGTGGCTACGGCAAAATCCTTTCAAGAAGTGGTAGACTTCGTGATAGAGGTGGAAGGAGTGAAGCCAGATGACTTCACCATGGCATCGACATCAAAAAGGTTTTGAAAGGGAGGCGAGTTTAATGGTTATTACTCTAGAGGACAGGGTTCAGGAGGTTATCAGTCTGACCAATTCAGTCTTCACTACAGACTGTAGTTGGGGGCCCACCGTAGACTAGTCAACACTTCTCTGAGTTTGGAGGTTATCCTTAGACTTCGTCATTTTCACAGAGACCTATGCTTGAATCCAGAGAGTGTTATGGATGCGGGGAGACTGGACACATTAAGAGGTATTGTCCAAAACAGAGTTACAGACCACAAATAGTCAGAGGTAGAGGTGGTCATGGAAGAGGCTGTCATTCTGGAGGGCGTGGTGGCCGTGGTAATGGTGGTTACCAAAACGGTCGGGGTGACAGAAAAATGGGAACTACTGCAGCGCAGCCTGGTAGAGGCAACGGGCAGACAGGTGATAGGGCCCATTGTTACGCCTTCCCTGGGCGGTCGGAAGCGGAGACATCAGATGTTGTTATCACAGGTAACCTTTTGGTTTGTGATTGTATGGCTTGTGTATTATTTGATCCTGGATCCACATTTTCTTATGTATCTTCCTCATTTGCTAATGGTCATAATTTACATTGTGAATTGCTTGACATGCCTATTCGTGTTTCTACTCCGGTGGGTGAGTCTGTGATAGTTGAAAAGGTGTATAGGTCTTGTCTTGTGACTTTTGTGGGGAGAAATACTCATGTAGACTTGGTTATCTTAGAAATGGTTGACTTCGATGTAATTCTGGGTATGACTTGGCTTTCTCCAAATTTTGCAATCTTGGATTGTAATGCTAAAACTGTGACGTTAGCCAAGCCTGGGACAGATCCATTAGTGTGGGAGGGTGACTACACTTCCAATCCGGTTCGTATCATCTCCTTTCTTCGTGCTAAGAGAATGGTTAGTAAAAGGAGTTTAGCTTTCTTGGCACACCTCAGGGATGACACTACCCAAGTACCTTCAATTGAGTCGGTTTCGATAGTTAGTGAGTTTTTAGATGTGTTCCCTGCAGATCTTCCTAGTATGCCACCAGATAGGGATATTGACTTCTGCGTTGATCTTGAACCGGGTACTCGCTGCATTTCTATACCTCCTTATAGAATGGCACCCGCGGAGTTAAGAGAGTTAAAGGCCCAACTGCAAGAGTTGCTGAGCAAAGGCTTCATTAGACCAAGTGCATCCCCTTGGGGTGCTCCTGTTTTGTTTGTGAAGAAGAAGGATGGAAGCTTTCAGATGTGCATAGACTACAGACAACTGAATAAGGTAATGGTTAAGAACAAGTATCCTCTTCCTCGCATTGATGATTTGCTCGATAAGTTACAAGGTGCTTGTACCTTCTCAAAAATCGACATGAGATCTGGTTATCATCAATTGAAAATACGGGTAGCAGATGTGCCCAAGACTGCTTTTCGGACCAGGTATGGGCATTATGAGTTCTTAGTAATGTCTTTTGGGCTTACGAATGCCCCTGCTGCTTTCATGAGCTTGATGAATGGGATTTTTAAGCCATTGATATACCGTGGTTTCACGGTATAATTAATACCTTTTCCTTAAGTTTATTGTGTCCGAAAGCCTTTTTGTGCTAATTTTGATATAAGTTTTTATTTGTTTTGCAGGAAATCGGTCTAAAGCTGAATGCGGAGATTTTGAGCGAAAAATGCAGAAGAGACCACCTACGGAGCTTATGACGGTCCGTCGTGCTTGTGACGGTCCGTAGGAGGCAGCGTAGAAAAGTTGCTGAAGGAAGATGGGGAAGTATGACCAAGTGTGGGATTACGAAGCTTGTGACGGTCCGTCATGGATATGACGGTCCGTCCTGCAGATTCGTCGTGAAGATCAGAGAAGTGATCCCAGTACCCAGATTCCAAGAGTTGAAGTATTTCGTAACGAAGACCCTCGACGGACCGTCGTGCCTGTGACGGTCCGTCAAAATTGCCGTCGAGGGGAATGAAGAAAGCAGCAGAAGAATTGCACCAAGTATAGGGCGACGGAGCCCACGACTGTCCGTCATGACGACGACGTTCCGTCGCGTGGTCCGTCGACCCAGCCGCGTTTTGATAGATTTCCAGTAATTAGAATCCTTGTTTAATTAGGTTTTTATTTTTTTAATAAATAGTTCGAAAAACCTCGTTTTTGAGGTTAGACTCTGGGAGATTTAACATCATATTATTAGACTTTGTTTTTCTGAGTTTTTGATTATTGGAGATTCTTACAAGTAACTCTTGTTGATTAATCAAGCAAATTTTCAGACTTTATTCTTTCTCATTAAAGTAAGTACATGACTTCTTGTTTAATATATTTGAATGTTGTGTTTATGGATATGAGGAACTAAACTCTATAACTAGGGTTGTGGGAACCATAGGCAAATAATGAGATAAACCCTAGCTAAAATAACAATTCTAGAATAGGGTCTTGCATGTATTAATAATTCTTTCGCTTAGAAATCTTTTTAACGGATGATCAACGTTAGAACTCGCCTTAATGCTACTTGCCGGACCAAGGAGGTAGATAATAGGAAAAGAATTATTAACATAGATTTAGTGTATACTATCTAATAGGCTAGTATTGATTGGTACGAGGTCATAACTGAGTCAAATATCGAATATGATGCTTAATATGAGGTAAGGATAAGGGTTAGGAAAGCAACACACGTAGCCGGACCAAGGTGCGGAGTGAGATTTTCTAGATGCCGGACCAAGGATTTAGAAATACATAACTTATCACTTTGCATGCAAGATACTAGGAAAGAATTGTTATAGCTAGAATTATCAAGTTATGAACCGGTGGGGAACACGTAAACCCTAGTTACTTTGATTACTTGATTAAAACTCAACATTAAAAGTTGTTAAGTGTCTCTGTCAAGTTCGTTAGTTATTTTTATTTTATTAGGAAGTACAAAACCCCCCTTTTATGCTTTTACTTTTTAAGAAAGTCATCAACCGAACAATAGTAATAACAAGTTGGAGTTAAGTCTAGACTATTTTCCTCATGGGAACGATCCCAACCTCACTAGTTGGGTTATTTACTTGACGCGACCGCTTTACTTCTCATTTGAGAAGTAAGTTTGAGCATATCAAATTTTGGCGCCGTTGCCGGGGAATTTAGCTTTTAGATTAACTTGAACTTCTTACTATAGTTTAGTTGATATTTTCTGGATTTTACTTTGTTTTATTGTTTTTGATTCCTTTTCAGAATTATCCTCCTTGTATGCCAAATACACGGAGAGGAAGAGAACCGTTGTTCCCCTACGATCACGAGCTAGAACGTACACTGTGAAACATGAATCGTAACTTGGGAATCAATGATGAGGATCCAAACCAGAACATCCCAGCTCCGGCTGATGTTCATGGTCAGATGTTACCCGATGCTCCGGGTGAACATCAACAGAGGGGACAGAATCCCGCTCCACGGCCCCAAGCATACTACAGAGGCTATGATAACATAGCAGATTCGGACGGGCCACTGGTTTTGCCTCCTCTACCTATAGGCCACACTTTTGTGGTAACTAGTAGTCTGATGCAAATGCTCACTGCCAGAGGTTTGTTTTCAGGGCTACCTTCTGAGGATCCACATGCCCATATAGCTAAGGTAAGGGCAGTGTGTAAGGGTTGTGTGGGGAGGCCTGATTTGGATCTAGATGTAATAGGTCTCAGAGTGTTTCCTCTCTCACTGACGGGAGAGGCTGCTATGTGGTTTACTGAGCTCCCATACAACTCTATTTTCACCTGGAACCAATTACAGGATGTCTTCTTAGCACGCTACTATCCGGTCTCCAAGAAATTAAACCACAAAGACAGGGTGAATAACTTTGTGGCACTACCAGGAGAGTCAGTTAGTAGTTCTTGGGATAGATTCACCTCATTCTTGAGAAGTGTCCCAAATCACTGTATTGATGATGAGTCACTAAAGGAATACTTCTATAGGGGACAGGATGATAACAATAAAGCGGTGTTGGACACTATAGCAGGTGGATCTTATGGAGAATGCCCTTATGCTGAGATTGCTGAGAAATTAGAGAAAATCTCCCGTAACAACAAAGCTTGGAGTACTAGGAAGTCCGATACAGGGAGAAACACCTTCGCAGTGCAGTCCACTCACAACCCAGCCACAGATGACATTCGTGAGGAAATGGCTCAGATGAGAACTGAGCTTGGGTTGGTACAAAAATATGTCACTGGGGGTGGAGAGAAGATAAATGCAGTCAATTACTTGGCTAAACCACCACCCCCTAACGGTGAATGTTACTATGAGGAGGATTCCTATGCAGTCAATGAACAAATGGCGGGTTTCCGACCAAGCGCCCAAGGCTCAAATCAGGATAATTGGCGCCAAGGTCAAGGGAACCAAGGTCGGAACTATGGTAACTACAATCGTGAGGGTCATTATGTCCGAGATGGTAACTACAACCGCGACAAAAACTTCAACAGGATTAACTATGGTAATAGAAACGACAGGAGTGGACCCTATGTTCCTCCTCAAAATCGTGAAGTTTCTCCTAGGGATGGTGGAGATAGTATGGCGCGAGTTGAGGATATGTTGCACAAAATGATGAGGAGGTTCGATGCTAGTGATGAGCAAAATAAAGAGTTGAGGAATGATCTGGCGGGTATTGGGCAAAAAGTTGATACCCATGCAATATCAATTAAGCAACTTGAGTTACAATTGGCCCAACTATCTGCAACTGTGAACAAACGGCAACCGGGCGCTCTTCCTAGCAACACTGTCCAAAATCCAAAAAATGATGGACATTGTATGGCAATTATTACTCGCGGTGGCAAGCAATCCATTGATCCACCTATGCCATCTGGTGAGAATAAGGTGACAACAGAATCTGATAAAGTGGTAGAAGTTGATGCTGAATTAGAGGATAACACTGCAAAAGATGCTGAAGTGCCTAAAAAGGTAACTCCTATGCCTAGGCCACCACCCCCATTTCCTCAGAGATTAGTGAAAAAGACTGAGGATGGTAAATACCGGCATTTTATAGCAATGTTGAAGCAACTCTCTATCAATGTCCCTTTGGTAGAAGCTTTGGAACAAATGCCCGGTTACGTCAAATTTATGAAAGATCTTGTTACAAAGAAAAGATCGGTCACTTTTGAGGATGATGATAGGATGCAGCATTGTAGTGCTATTGCTACAAGATCTCTGGTCCAAAAGAAAGAAGATCCGGGCGCATTTACTATTCCTTGTACAATCGGGCTGTTACATTTTGCGAAAGCATTATGTGAACTGGGGGCAAGCATAAATCTCATGCCCCTCTCGATTTACAAGAAGTTGGGTTTGGGTGACCCAAAACCCACGGCGATGTGCCTACTGATGGCTGATCGAACAGTAAAACGACCTATAGGAATACTCCACGATGTGCTAGTAAAAGTGGAGTCATTCATCTTTCCAGCCGATTTTGTTATTCTTGATTGTGAAGTTGATTTTGAAGTGCCTATTATCCTTGGGAGGCCATTCCTAGCTACGGGAAGAGCCTTAGTAGACATGGAAAAGGGGCAGATGAAATTTCGGTTGAACAGTGAGGAAGTGACCTTTAATATTTGTAGGTCCATGAAGCAGAGTGGTGAGCTCCAATCGGCATCTGCTATATCCTACAACATGGGTGAGACCTTTGAGACACAAATAGAAGAACGTCTAGGTGTCGAAGCATTAGCGGCAGTGATAATGAACTTTGATAGCGATTGCATTGAAGAGTATGAGTCATTAGTAGTGGCTCTTGACCGAGGTGATGTTCGGTTTAAACCGAAGAAATTTGAGCTTGATATGAAGAATCGCGAGTCCCCACCCGCTAAACCATCTATAGAGGAAGCTCCAAAAATTGAATTAAAAGCTCTCCCACCTCATCTTAGGTATGAATTCTTAGGAAATGGTGACACTTTGCCGGTAATCATTGCATCAGACCTAGATGAACAACAGGTTCAGAGTTTGGTGAAGGTACTAAAAAGGTTCAAAAGAGCTATTGGGTGGACCATTGCGGACATTATTGGGATCCCTCCTGGTATTTGCTCTCATAAAATCCAACTCATGCCTGATCATAAGCCGAGTATTGAGCACCAGAGACGCTTGAATCCTCCTATGCAAGAGGTTGTGAAGAAGGAAATTATCAAGTGGTTGGATGCTGGAGTAATCTATCCAGTCGCCGATAGTAGTTGGGTATGCCCGGTTCAGTGTGTACCTAAAAAAGGGGGAATGACTGTGGTCCCCAACGAAAAGAATGAACTTGTTCCGATGAGACCGGTTACTGGATGGAGGGTGTGCATGGATTACCGTAAACTGAATTCATGGACTGAAAAAGACCATTTTCCTATGTCCTTCATGGATCAGATGTTGGATAGACTTGCCGGAAAAGGGTGGTATTGTTTTCTTGATGGGTATTCGGGGTATAATCAGATTTCTATCGCACCTGAAGATCAAGAGAAAACCACTTTCACTTGTCCATATGGGACTTTTGCGTTCAGAAAAATGCCGTTTGGGTTGTGCAATGCACCCGCAACCTTTCAGAGATGTATGATGTCAATATTTTCTGATATGGTGGAGGATACTATAGAGGTTTTTATGGATGATTTTTCTGTGGTTGGTGATTCATTTGAGCGATGCTTGAACAATTTATCTGAGGTTCTTAAGAGATGTGAAGGCTGCAATCTAGTACTAAACTGAGAAAAGTGTCATTTCATGGTGAAAGAGGGTATTGTGTTGGGTCATCGCATTTCAGAAAAGGGTATAGAGGTTGATCGAGCTAAAGTTGAGGTTATAGAGAGACTTCCCCCGCCGATCTCTGTGAAAGGTGTGAGAAGCTTTCTTGGGCATGCAGGTTTTTATCGGAGATTCATCAAAGACTTCTCAAAGATTGCACACCCATTGTGCAAATTACTGGAGAAAGAATGTAAATTTTGTTTTGATGAGTCCTGTCTTAAAGCATTCATTGAGCTAAAAGAGAAGTTAGTGTCTGCACCTATCATTATTTCTCCGGATTGGAACTGTCCATTTGAGGTAATGTGCGATGCTAGTGGGGTGGCTCTTGGTGTAGTATTGGGACAGAGAAGAAACAAAATCCTTCACCCAATTTACTATGCTAGTAAAGCCCTAAATGAAGCCCAGAAGAACTACACAGTGACTGACCAAGAACTCCTCGCAGTAGTCTTTGCTTTTGAGAAATTTTGCTCCTATTTGCTAGGTACTAGAGTCATAGTGCATACTGACCATTCAGCACTGAGATATTTGATGGCGAAAAAGGATGCGAAACCAAGGCTGATTCGTTGGGTATTACTGCTGCAAGAATTTGACTTTGAAGTGTTGGATAGAAAAGGGACTGAAAATCAAGTTGCTGATCATTTGTCCCGTCTAGAGGATGAAGCTATGAGAGAGTTAGGGGATAAGACTGACATTGATGATACTTTCCCCGATGAACATGTATTGGCTGCTTCACAAGACTTGATTCCTAGGTTCGCAGATTTTGCGAACTATCTGGCTAGTGATATTGTTCCATCAGACTTGTCCTTTCATCAAAGGAAAAAGTTCATGTACGATGTGAAGAAGTACTTTTGGGATGAACCATACTTGTATAGGAGTTGTGCCGACGGCTTATTCGGCGTTGTGTGCCCGAATGTGAAATGTTGAGTGTATTGGAGGCATGCCATTCTTCACCTATTTGCGGACATCACAGTGGTATCCGAACCGCTCACAAGATATTGCAATGTGGCTACTATTGGCCAACTCTTCATCAAGATGCTCATGGGTTTGCTAAATCATGTGACAAATGTCAACGAGATGGTGGTATTTCAAGAAAGCAAGAGCTCCCTCTAAACCCCATTCTTGTGATTGAGTTATTTGATGTGTGGGGTATTGACTTTATGGGCCCTTTCGTGAGTTCTCATGGGATGAAGTACATTCTTGTAGCAGTTGATTATGTATCTAAATGGTCGAAGCCATAGCTCTCGCAAACAATGAAGGGAAGAGTGTCAGTGCATTCTTGAAAAAGAATATATTCTCCCGTTTTGGCACTCCAAGGGCCATTATTAGTGATGGGGGTTCCCACTTCTGCAACAGATTGTTCAAGGGGTTATTGGAGAAATACGGTGTTCACCATAATGTGGCCACGCCTTACCACCCTCAAACTAGTGGGCAAGTTGAGGTATCGAATCGGGAGATCAAACAGATATTGTCCAAAACAGTGAATGCTAGTAGAACAGATTGGTAAAGGAGGCTTGATGATGCTCTTTGGGCCTACCGGACAGCTTATAAGACTCCCATAGGTATGTCTCCATACCAACTTGTATATGGGAAAGCTTGTCATCTTCCGGTTGAGTTAGAGCATAAAGCCATGTGGGCTATGAAGAAGTTGAAATTGGATTGGAGCGAAGCTGCAGAGCAACGGTTAAATGGGTTGAATGAACTTGATGAATTTCGCTTAAAAGCCTATGAAAGCTCAGCCCTATATAAATAAAAGATGAAGAAGTATCATGACAACAAAATTGAAAAACGAGAGTTTATGGTCGGGGATTTAGTGCTTCTATTCAATTCCAGATTGCGCTTGTTTCCAGGCAAACTCAAGTCCAAATGGACTGGTCCTTACACGGTTACCCAACTATTCCCTCATGGAGCAGTCGAGTTGGAAACCAAGGAGGGTGTGCGGTTCAAGGTGAATGGACAGCGCATAAAAATCTATCTAGGGCATGCTGAATCGGCGAATGAAGTGATCGAGGCATACCATCTTGATGAAGTCTGAGTAATCAAGTGGCCCCAGTCGTGCCGCGACGTAAAATCTGGCGCTTGTTGGGAGGCAACCCATTACTTGTCGTCTTTTTAATAATGGTAGCATTTTTCTATAAATGGGTTTTAAATTTGCAGGCACATCACCAGGAAATTCTGCAGAAAACTACTCCGCAGTAGCCACTGACGGATACAACGACGGACCGTCGCGTGTGAAACGGACCGTCGTATGCACCGTCACACCAGGTACGTATTTTTGTCATTTTTGAAAATAGGGCACACACGACGGATACCACTACGGGGCGTCTCATGTGCGACGGACCGTCGTCGGGGTACCGTCGCGCGATTAATGAAATTTACCCGACCCGACCCGGCTGGACCCCTTTTCAAAATTTGACCGTTTATACTCCCCATCCCTCCATATTCCACCCCATTACTTCCACTTCCTCTCATCTCCCCTCTCTTTTCCACTTCCACACTTGCCCCACTGATCATTACTTCCACAATCTCCCCAACCTTATTACTATCAGTTACTTGTCGGTGCTGCTGTTTTTGGTATCTACCATGCCACCTGAATCATTCCCCACTTGTGTTTTCTCCATTTCCAAGGTATGTGTCTCTAAATTTGTACTCATTTCTCTTGTATTTTTGTTTATTAGTTATTATTTCGTTCCTAGTCGTCTCTTGTTACCTTGATATGATTATGTCTAGACCTAGGCTCTAAATGTTTGAATTTGCCATGATAATAACCCCAGACATAGGTGATTTCACATTAATAGTTTCCTAGGTAGTTGGGATAGACACATAGAGGTCCACAACACTACACGACCATATGTGTTCATTGGGGTTGCTTAGGGTACCTACAGTTCTGTCTCTGATATTCAGAACGAGACCCCGATGACGGTCCGTCGCATAAGCCCTAGCATCCTCCCCAACGACGCTTGTGACGGACCATTGTCTTCACGACGGTCCGTCCTGCACGGTCGTCATGATGGTCAGAGACCTCTTTGAAAAGGGTCTCCAAAAATTTTCCAAGTGTCCAACGACGGCCACTACGACGGACCGTCACACCCACGACGGTCCGTCCTGAAAGACCGTCATGATAGTCAGAGACCCCAATGATAAGGGTCTCCAAAAATTTTCCAAGCGTCCAACGACGGACACTTACGACGGACCGTCACACCCACGACGATCCGTCCTGCACGACCGTCATGATGGTCAGAGACCCCTATGATAAGGGCCTCCAAAATTTTTCCAAGTGTTCGATGACGTACACTTACGACGGACCGTCACACCCACGATGGTCCGTCCTGCACGACCATCATGATAGTCAGAGAACCCTCTTCTGAGGTTCTCCCATCATTTTCGAAGTGTCCAATGACGGACCCTTACGACGGACCGTCATACCCACGACGGTCCGTCCTGCTTAACCGTCATGATGGTCAGCGACCCCTCCTTCAGGGTTCCTTATATATACATATACCAAGTATAACACGACGGACCTCATGAAGGTCGGTCATAGTCACGACGAGCCGTCATAGGTCCCATCATGTGGTACAATTTCAATATTACTAACACATTTTTTTTAAAGTTTCATGTCATATGATCTTGCCTGATTTGATTTCCACTACTCATACTAACTCTGCCCCTTTACAGGTACTATCGACTATGGCACCCAAGCAAGACCGCACTTATGCACAAGGGCGATCTAAGTCTGTCGCCCCATCTGCACGCTTGATCATCAGGTCTGATGATGAGCGGAACCCTGAATACATGCCCCCAGGCACCTCCGCTCCTTCCCGTGCTACACGTGCCCCCAGAGCCACACCCAAGACGGTGGCGTCCGGCGTAGTCACTGCCTCCCAGTCTGATGAGGAGCGCACACTGACCGGCACACCTTCTGGGTCGGCCACAAATGAGGAAGGAGCGTCTGGCTCCTTGGGAGCATCCGGGTCCGAGGAAGCTTCAGGATCTGCTGAGGTTCCCGCACCCGCCACTGCTGCAGCGTCGGCCTCGTCTGATGAGGCTGACAGTTCAGACTCCACATCTGGCGCACCAACCCCGGTTCCCACCCCAGCCTCTGACCAGCCAAACCGGTGGTGCGTTGAAGGGCAGTTTCAGGTTTACTCCGACGCAAAGTTCTTGACCGATAAAGGAGTAATGACTCGAACACTCACCCTGGAGCAGCGGGTACTTACAGGGAGTCTCCCCTCGATGCCGGAGATCCACAACATACTCACCAGGCATCGCCTACAGTGGATAGCCCGTCCCTTGGGACGATACAGTGAGGAGATTGTCTGAGAGTTCTACGCGTCCTACGTAGCGACTCTCCGATCACAGATCGACAGGCGGGCTGCTCCCGCGAAACAGGCCCCATTGGAGCAGGTTCTAGTCTGGGGCGTGCAGGTTGACATTTCCCTGCCCGCCATCCGCCGGTTCCTATACGGCGAGAGTGCAGATGCTACTCGGACCCCCATCACTGTCGAGTTTGACTACCGCTAGCAGGTAGTGAAGGATGGACAGTTCCTGTGAGAGCCTGCACTGAGGGAGACCACCAAGCGGTGGATGGCCCTACACTTATTAGTCGACGGAGAGGGTGCAGATTGGGTCACCGAGCCGAAGGGGGCCATCAAGAAGGCCAACCTCACGTTCATTGCCAAGTTCTTATGGCTGCTCGTGCGTCACTGCCTTTCCCCCACAGCTGCTGATAACATAGTCACCTGGGATCGAGCAGTGCTGATGGCGGCGATGATAGCCGGCTTCGAGGTGGACTATGCATGGCTTCTCCAGGCAGTCATGCACGAGAGGGCATTCAAGGTCACCACCACCTACCCCTTTCCGTGCATGATCTTTGCCCTTTGCAGGTCTGCAGGTGTGCCCATATGGCACATAGATCAGTTGAGGACCCCGCCGGGTACCGTTGACGTCGGCCTCATCAGAGACGAGGCCAATGAGTTGGCCCCACGTCGAGGGCCCCGTCCAGAGCTGCCACCACTATCTGATGACCTTGCGGATACGGTGGCCCAGGCTCGCACAGCTACACAGGCATCCACGGACACTACCCCGGTCGAGTCTATCCCGGGTAGAAGCACAGCCCCTCTACCGACACCGGCCCCGCTTGCCCGAGTCCAAAAACTGGAGGCACAAATGGCCACTCTTCTGCATCATATCCAGCCGTGGATGCAGAAGTCTATTGCTGAGTCTGAGGCGCGTATGGAGAGGCAGATGCAGCGGAAGATTGCTGAGGTTAACCAGCGCCTCGATGCCTTTTAATTGAGAGTATTAGCTCGACCAGCCCCTCCGGTAGATGTGTCAACTCTCCAGGCTGCAGTCGCCAGTATTCGTGCAGACATCGACACGATCCTAGCGACAAGAGTGTCAGAGTCTGTTGAGCCTGCTGAGGATACTATATTGGCGGCTCTGTTTTCTACTCCAGACATTCCCCCATCTTCCCCGAGAGAGAG
The DNA here is from genome assembly GCF_036512215.1 of Solanum lycopersicum. NCBI lineage: Eukaryota > Viridiplantae > Streptophyta > Magnoliopsida > Solanales > Solanaceae > Solanum > Solanum lycopersicum. The sequence goes on along the minus strand of NC_090800.1, from coordinate 33,900,043 downwards.
TGCCAAGAGGCGGAGGGGTCGATCAGAGGATGAGGCGCGAGCAAGAAAGAAGGAGCGCCGAGAGATGGAGGCCACGAGGAGAGCCTCACTTGCTGAGGCGGAGGCACACCAGATCAGAGCATCACAGATAGCGGCTGGGGCGTCTAGCTCCCGCACTGTAGAGACAGCAGGAGGCACTACTGAGGGTGCAGTTGTTGCTGAGGACATCACTGAGGGTGTCCAGATTGCAGAGGATGTGGGTTCTGGGAAACCAGACCACCAGCTTGTTGATCGACGGCGCTATGCGCCACAGGTTTACTTCACCTACCCCTCTAATCTTTAGATTTTTTTATGCATTGGGGACAATTGCATGCTTTTTTGTTGGGGGTGGGGTAAATGGAAAGTGAGTGTTAGGGTGAAGTCTGAGTAGCCCAACTCACTATCCTCTTTTGGGGTTTTCTTGCCTGTGTTCTTTTTCCCCAAAAGACTGATTACTTTTTCTGTTGAACCGGCACGTTATATCTTTTGTACATAGTTTAACTCTGAAGCATGATGGCTGAAATGATATCCCGATAAAACTGGAAAAGGTTGCATGAAAAGGCGTAGTAACTGATAATTGTGTGGATCTAAACATGAAATAGAGTTACACCATTGCACTACCCTAAACCTTCAAGTCGAACTAGGTGTCTGATAATCTGGTATAGTGATGAGATGTCAAGTGAGTGTGAGGAAAGTTGAATAGTCCACTACTGATACTGAGCTAGAACTTTCCTGGTTAGTCCTTCTAAAAGTAAGCTGTAACATACAATTAGGAAAGGATAATAGGCCCTTAGTCAATATAGCCCATTTCTAGCCTAAATAAAAGAAACCAAATGAAAGTTATCCTTCGTTGATCCAAATAATTTGAGCTTAAAATTAGACCTTTCTTTTTCACCCCAACTGATCTTTTCTGGGAACAATATGTTGGCCCTGGTCCCTCCTTGAACATGTGCACCTCAGCTTATGCCAAAAGCATAAGTTGAGGGTGGCTAATGTATAAACAACCTTCGTTATGGCCCTGACCTGATTTTGGGTATTGTGTACCTTGACTCATGGCAAAGCCATGAGTTGAGGGTGGCTGTTTTGAGGAATGCTCTGGAAAGTGGGGTTGAAAGAACAAAGAGAGAGAAAGAACAAAAGTAAAGTGACTCAAGAACTCGTTGAAAAAAAAGAAATATTCAAGAATTACAAACAATAAAAGAAAAGAGTCACTTACACAAATGAAGAAAGAAGGGAAACAGCAAGGTGAAAGAATAGGAGAAACTGGGCGAGATAAATTGATATAGAGCGGAAGGTTTAGCCGACATGTCAAGGAGGGCAAAAAGTCACTAAAGTATACCTAAATATACCCTACCTGACTCTGAGCCTACATTACAAGCTAAAAAAGTCCTATCGTGATCCTAAGGGTTGTATAGCGAACTTAAGGCAGTGAAAATAAGGGCAAGCTTATGGCAATAGGTATGAATGAGAGTGACTTTGTTCTGAGAGCGAGTGTTGAAATGTAATCCTTATACTCAATCTGAAATCATTGTGTGAAAAATGAGGATTTTGTTCTAAAGTGAGGACACTAGTTGCAATACCGGAATTATTAGCACCTCGATGAGAAATTGAAGAGGATAGGTGTTAGTGCATGGTGAGTATGTGTCATGTTCGAATCCCACAAAAGTCAAGCCTAATAGTTATAGTATGCATAGATTTGATGGGATTAGTCGGGATTGATAGCCAAATGATTGCAAAGGATAAAACATGGATACTATTGTACAAGATTGTGTAGTGAGTCATAGTGCGTCGCTTGAGGACAAACAACGAATTTAAGTTGAGGGTGTTGATATACCGTGGTTTCACGGCAAAATTAATACCTTTTCCTTAAGTTTATTGTGTCCGAAAGCCTTTTTGTGCTAATTTTGATATAAGTTTTTATTTGTTTTGCAGGAAATCTGTCTAAAGCTGAATGCGGAGATTTTGAGGGAAAAATGCAGAAGAGACCACCTACGGAGCTTATGACGGTCCGTCGTGCTTGTGACGGTATGTAGGTGGCAGCGTAGAAAAGCTGCTGAAGGAAGATGGGGAAGTCTGACCAAGTGTGGGATTACGAAGCTTGTGACGGTCCGTCATGGATATGACGGTCCGTCCTGCAGGTTCGTTGCGAAGATCAGAGAAGTGATCCCAGTACCCAGATTCCAAGAGTTGAAGTATTTGGTAACGAAGACCCTCGACGGACCGTCGTGCCTGTGATGGTCCGTCAAAATTACCGTCGAGGGGAATGAAGAAAGCAGCAGAAGAATTGCACCAAGTATGGGGCGACGGAGCCCACGACGGTCCGTCATGACGACGACGTTCCGTCGCGTGGTCCGTCGACCCAGCCGCGTTTTGACAGATTTCCAGTAATTAGAATCCTCGTTTACTTAGGTTTTTATTTTTTTTATAAATAGTTCGAAAAACCTCGTTTTTGAGGTTAGACTCTGGGAGATTTAACATCATATTATTAGACTTTGTTTTTCTGAGTTTTTGATTATTGGAGATTCTTACAAGTAACTCTTGTTGATTAATCAAGCAAATTTTCAGACTTTATTCTTTCTCATTAAAGTAAGTACATAACTTCTTGTTTAATATATTTGAATGTTGTGTTTATGGATATGAGGAACTAAACTCTATAACTAGGGTTGTGGAACCATAGGCAAATAATGAGATAAACCCCAGCTAAAATAACAATTCTCGAATAGTGTCTTGCATGTATTAATAATTCTTTCCCTTAGAAATCTTTTTAACGGATGATCAACGTTAGAACTTGCCTTAATGCTACTTGCCGGACCAAGGAGGTAGATAATAGGAAAAGAATTATTAACATAGATTTAGTGTATACTATCTAATAGGCTAGTATTGATTGGTACGAGGTAATAACTGAGTCAAATATCGAATATGATGCTTAATATGAGGTAAGGATAAGGGTTAGGAAAGCAACACACGTAGCCGGACCAAGGTGCGGAGTGAGATTTTCTAGATGCCGGACCAAGGATTTAGAAATACATAACTTATCACTTTGCATGCAAGATACTAGGAAAGAATTGTTATAGCTAGAATTATCAAGTTATGAACCTGTGGGGAACACGTAAACCCTAGTTACTTTGATTACTTGATTAAAACTCAACATTAAAAGTTGTTAAGTGTCTCTGTCAAGTTCGTTAGTTATTTTTATTTTATTAGGAAGTAAAAAACCCCCCTTTTATGCTTTTACTTTTTAAGAAAGTCATCAACCGAACAATAGTAATAACAAGTTGGAGTTAAGTCTAGACTATTTTCCTCGTGGGAACGATCCCAACCTCACTAGTTGGGTTATTTACTTGACGCGACCGCTTTACTTCTCATTTGAGAAGTAAGTTTGAGCGTATCAACCATATCTGGATCTCTTTGTGATCGTATTTATTGATGATATATTGGTATTCTCAAAGAGCAAGAAGGAACATGAGGAGAACTTGAGAATTGTGTTGGAAATATTGAGGGAGAAAAAGCTTTACACCAAATTCTCTAAGTGTGAGTTTTGGCTAGATTCAGTGTCCTTCTTGAGGCACGTAGTTTCTAAGGATGGAGTGATGGTGGATCCTTCTAAGATTGAGACAGTGAAGAATTGGGTAAGACCTACTAATGTGTCAGAAATAAGGAGCTTTGTTGGTCTAGCTAGCTATCACCGTCGATTTGTCAAGGGATTCTCTTCCATTGCTTCCCAATTGACGAACTTGACTAAACAGAATGTTCCATTTGTATGGTCGGACGAGTGTGAAGAAAGCTTTCAGAAGCTCAAGACTTTGTTGACTACCGCACCAATCCTTACCGTGCTAGTGGAAGGTAAGAATTTCATTGTCTATTGTGATGCATCCTACTCGGGTTTGGGTGCAGTGCTAATGCAAGAGAAGAACATAATTGCTTATGCTTCAAGGCAATTAAAGGTGCACGAACGTAATTATTCGACCCATAATTTGGAGTTGGCTGCGATAGTGTTTGCATTAAAGCAATGGAGACATTATCTATATTGAGTCAAGTGTGAAGTCTATACGGATCATCGTAGCCTACAGTATGTCTTTACTAAGAGGGATTTGAATTTGAGACAGAGGAGGTGGATGGAACTACTGAAGGATTATGATGTTACCATCTTGTATCACCCAGGAAAGGCTAATGTTGTGGCAGACGCCTTAAGTAGAAAGGCAGGGAGCATGGGAAGTCTAGCTCACTTGCAAGTTTCTAGACGTCCATTGGCTAGAGAGGTTCAGACTCTGGCTAACAACTTTATGAGGTTAGAAGTAAATGAGAAGGGAGGATTGTTGGCTTGTGTGGAGGCAAGATCTTCTTTTCTTGACAAGATTAAGGGAAAGCAGTTTAATGTTGAGAAATTGATCCGGATCTGAGATAAAGTGTTGCGAGGAGAGGCTAAAGAAGCAATAATGGATGAGGACTGTGTTTTGAGGATTAAGGGAAGGGTATGTGTGCCCCGTGTTGATGATTTGATCCACACCATTCTTACAGAGGCTCATAGTTCCGGATATTCTATACATCCTGGTGCAACCAAGATGTACCGTGACCTAAAGCAACACTTTTGGTGGAGTAGAATGAAGCACGACATTGTTGATTTTGTTGCCAAATGTCCAAATTGTCAACAAGTAAAGTATGAACACCGGAGGCCCGGAGGAACACTTCAAAGAATGCCCATTCCTGAATGGAAGTGGGAGAGAATTGCAATGGACTTCGTGGTTGGTCTTCCACAGACAATGGGTAAGTATGACTCCATTTGGGTGATTGTCGATAGGTTAACTAAGTCTGCTCATTTCATTCCAGTCAAGGTGACTTACAATGCAGAGAAGTTAGCCAAACTCTATATCTCAGAAATCGTTCGATTGCATGGAGTTCCACTCTCCATCATATCATATAGAGGTACGCAGTTTACTTCTAAGTTTTGGAGAACATTGCACGCTAAATTAGGTACTAGGTTGGACCTTAGTACTGCATTTCACCCTGAGACCGATGGTCAGTCTGAGCGAACAATTTAAGTGTTAGAGGATATGCTTCGTGCATGTGTGATAGAATTTGGAGGTCATTGGGACAACTCTTACCCTTAGCGGAGTTTTCATACAATAATAGCTATCACTCAAGTATTGATATGGCTCCATTCGAAGCATTGTATGGGAGGAGATGTAGGTCTCCCATTGGTTGGTTTGAGGCATTTGAGGTTAGACCTTGGGGTACTGACCTTTTGAGGGATTCATTGGAGAAAGTGATATCTATTCAAGAAAAGCTTTTAGCAGCGCAAAGTAGGCAAAAGGAATATGCAGATCGAAAGGTTAGAGACTTGGAGTTTATGGAGGGTGAGCAAGTCTTGCTGAAGGTTTCGCCCATGAAAGGGGTGATGCGGTTTGGTAAAAGAGGTAAGCTAAGCCCAAGGTATATTGGACCATTTGAAGTACTTAAGCGGGTACGGGAGGTGGCTTATGAATTAGCCTTTCCTCCAGGGAAGTCCAGAGTACATCCGGTATATCATGTGTCTATGTTAAAAAGATACCATGGGGATGGAAACTACATCATTCGTTGGGATTCAGTGCTGCTTGATGAAAAATTGTCTTATGAGGAGGAGCCTGTGGCTATTTTAGATAGAGAAGTTCGCATGTTGAGGTCAAGGGAGATTGCATCCATCAAAGTTTAATGGAAGAATCGACCCATTGAAGAAGCCACTTGGGAGAAAGAGGCGGACATGCAAGAAAGATACCCACACCTGTTTACAGATTCAGGTACTCCTTTTCGCCCTTGTTTTTCTTCTTACGATTGTTCGGGGACGAACGATGGTTAAATTGGTATCTATTGTAACAACCTGTTTAGTCGTTTTGAGCAGCAGATTTTATTTCTTGAAAAATTGGCTGAGACGTCATGGGCACGACGGACCATCGAGGGTGTCTCGTTCCAAAATACTTAGAATTCTGAAAATTGGGTACTGAAATCGACTCTCTGAACTTCATAACAGAATGGCAGGACGGACCGTCGTGGGCACGACGGACCGTCACAGACCCTTTAATGGAATGGAGTCTCTGAACTCTGTGATGGAGCAGCAGGACAGACTGTTGCAGTCACGACGGCCCGTCACAGGCTGTGTAATCCCAGGCGGGGTCAGATTTCTTTAAATGTTTTAGGGGCGTTTTGGACTATTCCTGCTATAATTATAAATTTAGTGGGCTAATGTTAATAATTTAACTACTTGAGGGTTAAAAGAGATAACCTTGAATTAATTAATGGTTTAATTCACCATCTTTTATACTTATTATACGCTAATTAGGGTAAAAGAAAGAGGGATTGAATAAGAAAAAGAAAAGAACAGAAAGAGAGGGAGAAACATACGATCAAGAGAAAGAAGAGAACAAAGCTTTGGGAAATTGCTTGCTTGATCAAAATTCTTCAATGGAGGTAGGTTATGGTTTATATACTATTCGTAGTAAACTCTTAATAGCGAATGATATGTATTGGGTAGTGTTGTAAACCCTTCTATATGCTTAATTATGTGTTTGCATGTTGTGATTATATAATTGTGATAAAATAAGCATGATGAAGCTATTGAATCCTAAATCTTGAAAAAGAAACCGTAATCTACTTTGTTAATGATGGTGCGTTGGTATAAAAGAAGGCTTGATGCACGAAAGTAGTGTGATTAGGGGATCGGGTGTCACGTTCCGACACCAGGATAGTATATGGATCGGGTGCCACGTTCCGGTACCAGGATAGTATAAGAGGATCAAAGTGTCACGTTCCGACACCAGGATAGTATATAGATCGAGTGCCACGTTTCGGTACCAGGATAGTATATGAGGATCGGAGTGTCACGTTCCGACACCAGGATAGTATATGGATCGGGTGCCACGTTTCGGTACCAGGATAGTATATGAGGATCGGAGTGTCACGTTCCGACACCAGGATAGAATATGGATCGGGTGTCACGTTCCGACACCAGGATAGTATGATGAGGATCGGAGTGTCACGTTTCAACACTAGGATTAGTAAAGAGAATGAATCTGGAAATATGTCAATATACTCAATTTAATGAACCTAATTCCCAAATGAGTATGATGGGGAGGCGTGAGTCCTCATTGATGAGCTTGGTGTTGCGACCAAGGGTTATGGTAATTTTAAATGTCGAATGTTGAGTATTGTAGTTGATTTTATGATATTATCTGATATATACTATTTTCTATTTTGAGTTGGCCAATGATATCTACTCAGTATCTGTGTTTTTTACTGACCCGTACTTGTATGTTTTGTTTTTGTTCATTGTGGAGTGCAGCAAACGTACCGTCATCCTCAACTCAACCGCAACTCTAGCCAGTCTTCGTCACACCAGATTTCAGGGTGAGCTAAAGCTTCTAGCTTGGACTGGATCTTCTTCTTCATGTCTTGATGCCTTGAAGTTCTGGCATAGACTAGCTATTATTTATGTTTAGTTTCTTAGATACTCTTAGCTTTAGTAATTTGAGGATAGATGTTCTTGTGATGATGACTTCCAGATTTTGGGGAATAATAGTTGTTGAGATTTTTAGAAGTTTATTGAGTTGATTTTCATTAATGACTTTAAGTCTTCCGCATTGTATTTTGTTCATCATGTTTAAAATGTTGGGGTTTATATTGGTTGGTTCGCTCACATAGTAGAATAAGTGTGGGTGCCAGTCGCGGCCCGATTTGGATCGTGACAAAAATTTATTTATTATTTTTAAAACTACTATTAGACATTTGCTATTTTAGTTATCTCTTTTTTAACTACTTATTTCAGACCAAAGAATAATAAACTTGAGCAAATAAAGTAAACAATCTACTATAATTTATAAAATATTAATATGATTAAATTTAAAATATAAACTAATCTATTATAAAAGACGTTCCTATCATTAGTGTATGTAAACTGATCACAAAAAATATTTAATATTTGATCAAAAATTTTAATAATATTTTATTTAAATTTAGTGAATCTCTTAATTTATTTTAGTTTCATTTAATTTATCTTTCTATTTTATTTATCAATTATGCTACCTAATTAAATTATTTTTATTTTCATTGCAATATTTAATACATTTAAAAATCATTTTTGTTTCTTTTCATATTTATTTTCGTGCAAAAATTAAAGGTGTTAATGTAATGGAAATTGATTTTAAAAAGTGTGTCACACCATTTTTAGATAATATGATTACTTATGATATTTATCCTGCTTTCTATAACAAGAAGTACACGTAGCAATCATTTGGTTGGGTATTTGGAAAATTCATACTTTAGAAGCAGAAAGTATAACTATTTTAAGCTGATAATTTTATTAAAATAACAAAACTGACATTGGTTGTCCTAGACTTCACTCTTCAATATAATTTTAAAAATTCAAAACGAGTCATGAGTGACACCCACACTTAACCCTCTAAGTGGCAAAACCAAAAAATTTAACCCCAACTTACAAACTACAACCATAATGCAGAAGCTGAAAACTTACTAAATAATTTTTTCAAAACCTAAAAGTCATCGCAACAAGAACATCTAATCTCAAATTACTAAGTCTAAGAGTATCAAAGACACAAAAATAAATCAAATAAAGTAATTCGTGTCTGAAAATGTTACGACCCAAAACAGGTCGCGAGTGACACCACACTTATCCTACTATGTGAGCGAACCAACCGATCTAACCCCAACATTTTCAAACATAGTAAACAAAATAAACAATACGGAAGACTTAAAACTCATTAACAAAATCAATAATCAACTTCTAAAACTCAAACTTATCATTATCCCCAAAATCTGGAAGTCATCATCACAAGAACATTTATCCTCAAATTACTAAAGCAAAGAGTATCTAAGAAACTAAACATAATTCATAACTAGTCTATGCCAGAACTTCAAGGCATCAAGACATGAAGAAGAACATCCAGTCCAAGCTAGAAGCTTTAGCTCACCCTGAAATCTTGTGTGATGAAGACTCGCTAGAGTTGCGGTTGAATTGAAGACGACGGTACGTTTGCTGCACTCCACAATGAACAAAAGAAAAAATATAAGTAGGGGTCAGTACAAAACACTAGTACTGAGTAGATATCATCGGCCAACTCAAAATAGAAAATAGTATATATCAGATAATATCATAAAATCAACTACAATACTCAACATGCGACATTTACAATTACCATAACCCTTGGTCACAACACCAAGCACATCAATGAGGACTGACGCCTCCCCATCATACTCATTTGGGAATTAGGTTCATTAAATTAAGTATATTAACATATTTCAAGAATCATTCTCTTTACTAATCCTGGTGCCGGAACGTGACACCCAATCCATATTCTATCCTGATGTCGAAACGTGACACTGCGATCCTCATATACTATCCTGGTACCGGAACGTGGCACCCGATCCATATACTATCCTGGTGTCGGAACGTGACACTCCGATCCTCATATACTATCCTGGTATCGGAACGTGGCACCCGATCCATATTCTATCCTGGTGTCGGAACGTGACACTCCGATCCTCATATACTATTCTGGTATCGAAACGTGGCACCCGATCCCCTAATCTCATTACTTTCGTTCATCAAGCCTTCTTTTATACCAAGGCATCATCATTAACAAAGTATATTAGGGCTTTTCAAGATTTAGGATTCAATAGCTTCATCATGCTTATTTTATCACAATTATATAATCACATTCATGCAAGCATACAATTAAGCATATAGAAGGGTTTACAACACTATCCAATACATATCATTCGCTATTAAGAGTTTACTACGAATAGCATAAACCATTACCTACCTCCACCGAAGAATTGTGATCAAGCAAGCTAATCCTCAAAATCTTTGCTTTCTTCTTCGTTCCTCTCTCTCTCGATCGTTTCTCCCTCTTCTCTCTATTCTTTCTATCTTTCTTATTCAAACCCTTTTTCTTTTTCCCTAATTAGCATATAATTAAGTATAAAAGATGACAAAAGTAACCCACTAATTAATTTAAGGTTATCTCATTTAACCCTCAAGAAATTGGATTATTAATATTCAACCACTAACTTTATAATTATAAGCAGGAATAGTCCAAAACACCCCTTAAAATAATAAACAGAAATCCGACCCAGCCTGGGATTACGCAGTCTGTGACGGCCCGTCGTGCCTGCGACGGTCCGTCCTGCTGCTTCCGTCACAAAGTTCAGAGACTCAATTATTTGAAGGGTCTGTGACGGTCCGTCCTGCCATTCCGTCACGAAGTTCAGAGAGTCGATTTCAGTACCCAAATTTCAGAATTCTAAGTGTTTTGGAATGAGACCCCCTCGACGGTCCGTCGTGTCTTTGACGGTCCGTTGTGGGATTCGTCGTCTCAGCCAATTTTTCCATAAATAAAATCTGCTGCTCAAAATGACTAAACAGGTCTTATAGGAAACTAAGGACATAGGTAATGACTCAGAGAATCTAACCCAAGCTCAAATGAATAGCTCACCCTTGAGCCTGATATGCCGAGACTTGATGGAGCTGGGGGCGATTCAAATTCGTCGGTACACTTGGTGCACTCCATATAAGAAAACAAAGAAAAATACAAATAGGGATCAGTACGAGGCAACATGTACCGAGTAAGTATCACCGGCTAACCCAAAACTGTAACTAATATACAAAGAATAATAGTACAAAATCAACTATAGTACTTAATAGGTGATAAACAACAAACAACATGAACAAGTGTCAATAACATTAAAGTAAGTACATAATTGGTAAACTAATACATAATAAGTCAACTATATCAAGATCACACATTAGGACTCATGCCTCCAAACCAAATCATTTAGGGACTTGAGTTCTTTGAGACTTAGTACCTTCCGTTAATTTAACATGTTTTCCTTTAATATTACCGTGTCGGAACGTGACACTCTGATCTAAGAATAACATATCGAAATGCGACACTCCAATACAAGAATACTGTATCAAAACGTGATACCCCGATCCAATAATACCATTAATTTATCATTTATTATCACCACTTTCAATTCATTGATTATATTTCATCAAGTCTTCTTTATTCAAGGCATCATTTTGATAAGAGGTTCAAGATTATAAATTTCACGGTCTCAGAATTTTAGGCCAATCACAAACCACACAACAAAATCACACAATCCCACAGTCAAGTACATAGAAAACTTCACAATATCATTCAATTCATATCAATCACTATTAATAGTTTAATATAAAATAGCATAAACCATAACCTACCTTTACCGAAAAACCAAGGTCAAACAAGATACTTCTCCAATAATTTTTCTTTCCTCAATGCCTCTGAACCTTCCCAATCTATCAAGTATATATGCATAATTTGTAACTTAACGAGTCTACAAAAAAATCCATGTTACTATATGCCTATCCTAGACTAAAAAATTCAACCAATTCTATAATCAATTTGCTAAAGTTCAAGCCTAAGGGTAAATCTTAATGCCTCCAATTAGCGTAATTTTAATGATATTCAAATAATATGATACACCTTATATTTTATTACCTATCTCAATATATTAAAATACAATTTACAGTGTGAGAACAAACTATTAATATATAATGATGGAAGCCATTGGTTAGGAAACTAGTGGCAGACGAGCTAAAAACAATCACACCATATTAATATACAAATTAATAACCATATAGTCACCGTTCAGTTACATACATATATAATAATATATATAATTAACCCTCATTCCTTTTACTCCATAACTCTCCACTATTCTTTGTCGATAATAGATAAATAATTAATCCTATTTTAACCACGACTATATACAACCCAATTTATGCCCAAATGAAATATAATTATTATAATAATAATTTCTACATATAGACTATTCATCAAGTTCACATATACATATATCTTTTACCTTGATTATCATGTCGTCTCTCTCGAATTTATGCCGCCTTGGGAAGTCTTTCTTCCGGGAGTGTATTTCTTAATATTCCTTGTCAATTCTTCATTTACAAATATTAAACCCTAGTTTTTTAAAAAAATATGGTTCAAGAGGAATAGGATATTAAATAAATTATTATAATTAACCTATTAATTTTATAATTATAGTCACAAATAGTCCAAACTATCCATTTAGAATCTATTGGAAAGTATTTTCTGAAACAAAAAATTCTAGTATTCAAAACAACCGAATGGATCGTTACATTAGATAACAATTTACCCATTGTTCATCCTGGAACGATCAAAAGAAGGAGAGGGTAACAAAGGGTACAAGAATGGACGAAAAAAATTGTGTGAATATCTTTTGTGCATATCATGCTCATGCATCAACCAACCAATGAGAGAACTAAATCTCCTCTCATAATATGTCTCAAATAGGGTCATATCACTACTCAAGTGGAAGCGATTGTTGTATGTAAACTCAACCAACAACAAAATGTATCATCAATAGCCATCAAAGCTAATCGTACACACATATGCAACATGTTCTCAAGGACCTTGACACAACTATCATGTGAAATCTTTTTCACAAAACTACAATAAAATGTTGATTCAATACCGATTCCAATCAAAAGTCAACCTAAACCAACCACCACACGCTCGTAATGCACAAACCATCATACATCTTATCAATATTTAAATCTCACGACATAAACTTTCACGAGCTTAAGTTATAAAAAAGAATGATCTTTAGACATCAGGTACTCATCAAAGGAAAATTAAACTCATATAATTTCAAGAATAAAATGATCTAGTAACCATCCATCGAGCAATACACCTAAGCATACAAAATCTTTAACAACATAGTCAAAATGTTATATTAGTAGCTATTATAGACAAAATTTATGACTCACAAAAACAAACCTAATGACCTCCACATTCAATCACATATAGCCGCAACATAATACTAATGATGAGATAGATCTTAAGTCTATCGAACAACTCTAAATTTTCATGGTAGCCCTCCTATAAATTCTCATTAGCAAAATTGTGTGTGTTGAATCACTAGTATACTTTAACTATCTCAAAGAAAACTAAATCTTCCATAATTGTTATAAATAAGTCTAACCAAGGATGCACCCTAAGATATTTCCATAGTAACCATCAACATGTTCATTCATTTAACTCTATCGCCTTGATTTTCTAGGTACCCACAATCACCAATTTAGTCCCTATTATAATCATACACACTTGGTTTATCGAACCTCCCATCCACTAAAGTCAACACTTTAATACTAACGAAACATTAGAACCACATCAATCATCCCAATCCATCATTAGTATCAAAGTATTATTATAAAATACAAGTTCAAACTATGTCTATCTCTCTTTCTATTTAACCATTTCGTGAAAAGTACGATTCTCAAACAGGGGTAACAACACCAATTTCAAAATTTTTAGTACCTTTTCATCGAGATAAACTATTAAATCACACTCAAAGTCAACTCCACACCACTTCCACATACCATGATTTAGCTACCATTTTAAGTCATTGCATACCTCATGCCAACACTTAGGGAAATTTTTTATCACTCAAATTATTGTGTATACTATAAGCTCATAACCTCTATTCACCATCAAATATCTATGTAACACATCATAACCTTCTATGTTGTCCCATCAACAGAGTAGTATTAATTCAAATCTATATTTGTAATAACCATGTAGAATTATATCTCACCTCGTGCATCATTCTTAACTTATCTATCTCCATTTAAATAATCTAACCCCAAGTAAAATTCTAAATTTTTCATACCTCACTGTTTGTCACCCAAATCAAAATTCAATCTTCATAAAAGTCGATGATGAATTCCTAGTAAGTATCTATTACACTAGTTCACAGCTCAAGTCATATCAAAACTCATAGAAAATAAAAATAAAAATATAATCAATACAACCTTCAACTTGACCCCAAGGGTTTATACGAGAGGTCTTATTCCTTTTACTTTTTCTCAAATCTTCTCATGGTGCAAAATTTTTAATATCGCGACCCTTCAATATATCAGACTTTTTTCTCTCTAACTCGCTTACCGATCTCATTCTTTTACCAACAAACCATGACGTTTTACTTCACACTTTAAATCAAAACTCCAAGGAAAACTCTTCCTTATCTCCTATAACAATCAACGTAACAAACTTTATGACTCAAAATACACACAGATTCTTCCAATTACCCAATACACCACACGATTAATTATTTATTACCTTACTAATTCATACCATGACTAAATCTACTACCATGAATGTCGATTTAAAATAAGGAACTTGAACTTTGATTTCAACCATATAACCAAAATTCCCTTATCTATCAACATTAGCTCATACCTTGAAGATTTTTAGGAATTCATGTATCTTAACTTATCATTGATCGCCTCTTCATAGATTTCACCATATCCTTTGCTAAAAACTCAATAGTACTCATTACTAAACTAAAAATCACAAAAGAACTTATCATTACATTCGAGTTGAATGTATGGACACTCTTTTCTCAAGTCTTTTCAAATCATTTTTGACCAATATGATAAACATGTGACACTGTTATCATAACCAAAGAAAAACTGATGGAATCAGGCGTCACTAAATTCAATTTTCAACTCCTTTGAAGATACCTCTTTACCCCTTACAATTTGAGAAAAAAAATATTTTTGCTCTCACTTCTCTTTAAAGGTTACCCTACATTCCATTAATTTTATTTTATTTTCATTATGACTCTAGCTTCTTATAATTCAATTCGACTGGTGCCCTGACATTTCCTAAAATTTGTCATACAACCACATTACTCACTAAATATTAGAAATCTCAACCTTAGATACTCGCAAAATTGTATCACCATACAAAATTTATTTGACCAACAATTTGTATTCTATAATTTCATCTCTGTCACCATCCATCACTTACTCCTATTACCATCACACTTTGTAAGACCTTTTCATCACCACAAAGTCAATTTTTTTCCTCGACGTGACACCTTAAACTCAGATATAGTAATAAAAATCAAGGGACTAACAAATTATATACACACTTTCTTACTAAAATCTTCAATTTAATTCACCCAAAGTATACTCACTAGGACTTTCTTTCCATATAAGTTTGTCATTCTAGTATCAATCTATCCCTTGAAACTTAATATAAGATCACCGCTCCTCATTCAGAACTCTCAAGATGCATTTCACAACCTAAATGTATCAATACTGTACCAAAAATGCACCACTAAAATTTTCCTTTAAAATAATGTTCAATCCAAGCGCCCGGAGTAATAAAATAGTTGGTTACTCAAATGCGAATGCAACACTGAATCTTATTATCTGACTATGTCATACAACTGGTAACTTCTTAAGTAGTTAGTATTCTCACCTGATAATCGACATATCCATTTTCTTATACCTATAGTATCACACCATGAACGTTCATTATATCCACCATTAGAATACATCATACCCCCGCTAAAAATTTACTCAAATAAAATTTTGCGCATTAAGTGACTACAATACTTCATCAAATATTTTTGATCTCTCATCCAAAGCGATATTCATTATTTCGTAGCTTAAGTCGACAAAAAAAAATATCACACTCTATAACCAAGTAAACACTGATAGCATTAGTATTATTGTAGTAGTCAATCATGACCCTTTTTTATATACACACAACCTATGAAATCATAAAAGAGATTATGCCTCAATTGCCTCAATATAATATCATCATTCGCTATACAACCTATATATGTTAGAAAAACTCTACTAACTGAATTTTCTAAACTAATGATGTTCAGTTTCTATTTTTTCCTGAGGAAACTTCTTGCCTGTGGTCAGATATCTAGATTAAGTAAAAAAAATTACCTTATGGGTTGCAACACATATCTTGCGTTTCTCTATTTTCAGGAAACCATCTCTCTTCCCATCGCACAAAGTTTGGGGTATATAATTGGATGAAAAAGCGAGAAAATGTTGCCTTAAGTCATAAGTAGTGCCTTTACTACTCAACACTCAACATGAGATTGTCGCCACATTTTACGTCTCCGTGAAACTAGTATGTCAAAACTCGGAACAAGCCTCTCCATTATATTCATAAAACTACACAAAATAATGAACAATGAAAGCATAGCCATCTTCACAATCAGCATCCAAAAAAATGAGGCTTTAAATTTTGACTTAATAAAGAAAAACCATGTTGGTCACTAGTCATTACAAATCATGTAGTAATTCGAGAAAATATACCTATTTCCAAGAGCATATTTTTTTCTTTTCGGTGTTGTTATTTCAACTTCTAATACTCTAGTACTAACCATATGTGAAATAGAGGAAGAAGTAAAGATACCAATTTTTATCATGGAGATACCAATTGATATCAAGTAGTAGCACGAAAGAAAGAACAAATAAGTTTTCCTAAAGTCCTATAGTCTCTCGATGAAAAGTAAAGGTGTTCCCATACCGTTCAACAAGACTCAACACTACTCGTCCTTATGTAATGAGATAACTGAACCTAACACTCTGATACCAAGTTTGTCACGACCCAAAACGAGTCGTGAGTGGCACCCACACCTAATCCCCTAGGTGGGAGAACCAACGAATTTAACCCCAACTTAACGACTACAGGCGTAATGCGGAAGCTCAAAAGTTACTAAATATCTTTTCCCAAAACTTGAAAGTCATCACAACAAGAACATCTAATCTCCGATTACTAAGTCTAAGAGTATCAAAGACACCAAAATAAATCAAATAAAGTAATTCGTGTCCGGAAACTAAGGACATCAGGTAATGACTAAGAGAATCCAACCCAAGCGCAAATGAATAGCTCACCCTTAAACCTGATATGCAGAGACTTGATGGAGCTGAGGGCGATTCAAATTCGTCTGTACACTTGCTGCAGTCCATATTAGGAAAACAAAGAAAAATACAAGGCTCAGTACGAGGCAACATGTACTGAGTACATATCACCAGCCAACCCAAAATAGTAACTGATATACAAAGAATAATAGTATAAAATCAACAATTGTACTTAATAGGTGATAAGTAACAAACAACATGAACAAGTGTCAACAACATTAGAGTAAGTACATAATAAGTCAACTATATCAAAATCACATATGAGGACTCATGCCTCCAAAACAAACCATTTTGGGACTTGATTTCTTTGAGATTGAGTACTTCCGTTAATTTAATATTTTTTCCTTTAATACTATCGTGTCCGAACGTGACACTCCGATCCAAGAATATCGTGTCCGAATGTGACACTCCTATCCAAGAATATCGTATCAGAACGTGACACTTCAATCCAACAATAGTGTGTCGGAACGTGACACTCCGATTCAATAATAACAATAATTTATCATTTATTATCACCACTTTCAATCATTGATAATATTTCATCAAGCCTTCTTTATTCAAGGCATCAATTAGATAAGAGGTTCAAGATTATAAATTTCACGGTCTCAAAGACCAATCACAAACCACACAACCAAATCACACAATCTCAGAATCACACAGTCAAGTACATAGAGAACTTCACAATATCATTCAATACATATCAATCACTATTAAGTGTTAACTATCAAATAGCATAAACCATAACCTACCTCCACCAAAGAACCAACGTCAAACAAGCTACTTCTCCAATACTTTTCCTTTCCTCACTGCCTCTGAACCTTTCCAATCTATCAAGTATATATGCATAATTTGTAAGTTAACGAGTATATAAAAATTCCATATTACTATATGTCTATCGTAGACCCAAAAATTAATCCGATTCTATAATCCATTTGCTAAAGTTCAAGCCTAAGCGTAAACCTTAATCCCTCCAATTAGAGTAACTTTAAGGATATTCAAATAAAACAACACACCTGATATTTTATTACCTATCTCAATATATAAAAATACAATCTACAGTATGAGAATAAACTATTAATATATAATAATGGAAGCCACTGGTTAGGAAACCAGTGGCAGACGAACTAACAACTATCCCACCATATTAATATACAAATCAGTAGCCATATAGTCACC
Organism: Solanum lycopersicum; assembly: GCF_036512215.1. Lineage (NCBI taxonomy): Eukaryota > Viridiplantae > Streptophyta > Magnoliopsida > Solanales > Solanaceae > Solanum > Solanum lycopersicum. The sequence goes on along the minus strand of NC_090800.1, from coordinate 33,882,048 downwards.
GTTTCAGTTATATACATACATACATATATATATATATATATATAAAATTAAACCTCATTCCTTTTACTCCATAACTCTCCACTATTCTTTGTCCACAATAAATAAATAATCATATATTAACCACGACTATATATAACCCAATTATGCACAAATAAAATATAATTACTATAATAATAATTTCTACATGTATAATATTCATCAAATGCACATATACATACATATTTTACCTTGATTATCATGTCGTCTCTCTCGAGATTGTGTGTCACGATCCAAAAATAGGCGTGATGACACTCGTCTTATTCCACCAAGACAAGTCAGCCTAACCCAATAATTTTGATAAAATGCAGAATTAAAACCAAAGTCTTATAACAGTTACTAATACGGAAACAATTCTCTCAATTCCCAAAACCTGGTAATCACGTGCACAAGCCTCTAATGTTAATATGAGAATTGAAATAAAAATACGAGTTTAACATGAAGTTGCTTTTCAAGTAAAAACAAAGTCATAAACTGGAGCAGGAAGTTCGCTGAGTTGACAAGCAGCTACCTCACAATCCTCCACAAGATGTCTCGGAAACAAAGAGCATGGAAGGTATCATGAAAATTCGGGCTCGTAACCTACAAAAATTTGTAGAAGCAAGGGGTGAGTACAAAAACACGCGGTACCCAGCAAGCAAATCTCTAAACACAAGTTAAGGGAATGAAATACGGGTACTCTTTACACAATATCTAAACCTCCACACTAAAAACAACTCATAGTTTACCAAACACACAACTCAATAACCACACTATTAATTTATATATTTTCAATATTCAACAGTCACAATTTTCACAGAGAAACACTAACAAGATCAGCAAAACACGTATTGAAGTTCATCAATAATAAAAATGTGTAATATGATGAGATGAAATGTCATGTATACTGATGCATGTCTTCCCTAACGATACACACCCGCTGTCTCTCAGTCTGGGACCCATGAGGGACATATCTGTCCATGCATCTATCGGCGGCGCACGATACGAACCTCGATAATAGTAATCGTCGTAGCGCGCGATACGTCTGTCAAAATATAATATCTATCGTGGCGCGCGATACGACCCTCGAAATGGTACATCCTCTTATCACATAACTCTCATCACAACCATGTTTCTAATGCAGTGTGAATTACATACTAAAATAAAAATGAGGAGATAACCATTTTGATAACAAAGCACAATTTGCAACAAGGAATACAACACCAACAAATAGGAAACAAGTCTCCAAATCATTCTCAACACCATACAAGGAAAGACACGAATTTCATACGCTTAACAAGAAATTCACTTGACTCAAATAGTCGAACAATTACTTCGGGACTTGAGCCTTCCATTTTCTTTGAGCTTATGAATCGATGCAATCTATTCAATCCCATATTTATAATAAGATTTCGGAACTAACAACACCCTCATTATAATATGTTTGGCCTAGACGGTCATTCTTTTTTGATTTTCCTATTTACATTATGTTTTCAAACCCATAAACAGAACTACATTACAGGTTCTATTCCATGTCAACCACTATAAAAAAAAACTAAATTCATAGTGTAACAATAAGAAAAAAAAGAAATTACTGAAATCAGTGGTTTACGAAAAAAAAATAATAACAATAATTTGCAGACCGACTGATCTGCATCCTAATTTCCAAACATATATTTTCAATCATATTCATGGCAATAATTGCCATTGATTACATTATTATTATTATTATTATTTTATATCAATTAAAATAATTATAAAATAATTAAAAATTTCAAAGGTAATTACTCTTTCTCTTTTTACCCATCATATACTAACATTCTTATGTATATATATAATATAATATTGAAAACAGGTAACAATTCAAAGAAAAATCCATTCATGAGGATAACATACACCTGCACTTGTTTGATGACGCCGCTACTGGTTAGTTTTCTTTCCACCTATCTTTATTTATTTATTTATTTATGTATTTATTTTTGTTTTCTTTCCACCTATCTTTATTTATTTATTTATGTATTTATTTTTGTTTTCTTTCCACCTATCTTTATTTATTTATTTATTTATTTATTTATGTATTTATTTTTGTTTTCTAAATTAGTTATGTTATTAGAAAGTAACACTTTTTATTAACCTTTATTAATATTTCAGACTTGACCCATTATTATTAAAAATAACTAAATTATTCCCAAATTAATTAATATAGTTAAATGACTATTCAAAGTTATCAAAAATAACATTTTGGGGTTCGGGTCATTACATTGTCCTCCACTAAAAATCATGTTCACCCTCAATCATAAGATAAAAGAAAGTACCTGGAGCTTCAAAAAGTTGTGGATATCTAGCACGCATGTCAGACTCTGTCTCCCAAGTTGCCTCCCCCGTAGATCGGTGCTTTCATTGCACTTTCACTAAAGCAATGTCCTTGGTCATAAGCTTTCAAACCTTCCTATCCAAAATAGTTATAGGCTCCTCCTCAAATGTTAAGTCTGGACCCAAATCCATGGAGTCAAGTGAAAGCACATGCGATTCATCCGGAATATACTTCTGAAGCATAGAGACATGGAAAACAGGATGAACTACCGACAAACTAGGTGGCAAGGGCAACTTATTGGACACCCCTCCCACTCGGCTCAAAATCTCAAAAGTTCCAATGAATCTAGGGCTAAGCTTTACCTTCTTTCTGAACCTCATCACATCCTTCATGGGTGATACTCGTAGCCAAACTTGATCACCCTTCATAAACACTAAGGCTCTAACTCTCCGATCTGCATAACTCTTCTGTCGACTCTAAGATGTCAATAATCTGTACTAAATCATACGGACTTGATCCATAGCATCTCTAAGCAAGTCTGAATCCAAAGAGTCCATCTCCGCCGAATCAAACCAACCAATCGGAGACCTACACCGTCTTCCATACAACGCCTCAAATGGGGTCATATGGATACTAGAGTGATAACTGTTATTATAGGCAAACTCCACTAAGGGTAAATTTTGATCCCATTTATCTCCGAAATCTATCACACACGCTCGGAGCATATCTTTTAACACCTGAATCGTCCGCTCAGACTGACCATCTGTCTGAGGGTGAAAGGCTGTACTCATATCTAACTGAGTACCCAGATCATGTTGTAATGTCTTCCAGAAGTGAGAAGTAAATAGTGAACCTCGATCTGATATGATAGAAATAGGAACTCCATGTAATCGCACAATCTGAGTGATATATAGCTCGGCTAACTTCTCTGCCGTATACTTCACCCGAATCGGAATGAAGTGGGAAGACTTGGTCATCCTATCAACAACAACCAAAATAGAGTCATAACAACCCACTGTGGTAGGAAAACCCACAACAAAGTCCATAGTTATCCTCTCCTACTTCCAAGTAGGAATAATTATCCTCTTAGATACACCACCAGGCCGCTGGTGCTCAGACATGACCTACTGGCAGGTCAAACACCTCGAAACAAAAGTCTGTAATATCTCTCTTCATCCCACACCACCAATAATGCTGACTCAGATCATGATACATCTTTGCTGCTCCCAGATGGATGGAATACCGAGAACAATGGGACTCCTCAAGGACAGCCTGCTTAGCTTCCCCTCTTAATATTTTTTCTCGAAGGAGACATAACTTTTCATCATTGAAGTGGTGTGCACGGATATGCTCGAGTAAAGAAGATCGAGCCTCAATAAAAGCAATCATCCCATCACTCTACTCTAAAATCTACAATCGAAGACTGTTACCTAACATCTGAACATGTCTAGACAGTGGTCTCTCCTCAATACTAAGAGATGCAAGACTCCCCATGCTATGACTTTTCCTACTCAAAGCATAGACCACAACATTGGCCTTACCCGGATAATACAAAATGGTCACATCATAGTCCTTCAGCAACTCAAGCCATCTCTGCTGCCTCAGTTTCAAATCTCTCTGACTAAAGATATACTGAAGACTCTGATGATCAGTGAAGATCTCACAATGCACTCCATACAAATAATGACGCCATAACTTAAGTACAAATAACACAGCTACCAACTCCAGATCATGAGTAGGGTAGTTTTTCTCATGGGACTTCAATTGCCTAGAAGCATAAGAAATCACTTTTCCCTTCTGCATCAACACACCACCCAATCCAACTTCTGAATCATTACAATACACTGTAATGTCTACACCCTCCTCAGGTAGAGCCAACACAGGAGCTGAAGTCAAGAAAGTATTAAGTTTTTGAAATCTCTGCTCACACTCTTCAAACCACTGAAAACGCAGATCCTGTCGACTCAATCTAGTTAATGGAGATGCAATAGTAGAGAAACTCTGAACAAATGGTCGATAATAGACTGCCAATCCCACATAACTCTGAATCTTAGTAGGTGAAGTAGGTCGTGTCCAGCCTCTAATGCCTCAATTTTGGCCAGATCGACTCTAATGCCCTCCTGGGACACCATGTGTCCCAAGAATGCCATATAAAAAAGCCAGAACTCACACTTTAAGAACTTGGCATGCAATTTCTTTTTTCTCAACCTCTGAAGTACAATCCTCATGTATCGTACATTTTCCTCCTCTGTCTTGGTGTAAACCAAGATGTCATCGATGAAGAAAAATCACAAAAGAATCAAGGTATGATCGAAACACCCATTCATCAACTCCATGAATGTTGCAGGGGTATTAGTAAATCCAAAGGACATCACTAGAAACTCATAAGGCCCATACCGAGTCCAAAAAGTTTTCTTAGGGATATCTGATGCCCTAATCTTCAACTGATGATACCTAGACCTCAAATCAATCTTAGAGAACAATGATTCTCCCTGTAACTGATCAAATAAGTCATCAATACATGGAAGAGGATACTTATTCTTCACTGTTACCTTGTTCAACCTTATGTAATCAATACACATCCTCATAGTCCCATCTTTCTTCTTCACAAACAATATAAGGGCACCCTAAGGTGATAGACTAAGGCGAATAAAAACCCTTAATCAATAAACCCTGCAACTGATCCTTCAATTCTTTCAACTCTGCTGGGACCATACGATATGGAGGGATAGAAATAGGCTTAGTGCCCGGCTCTAAATCAATATCAAAATTGATATCCCTATCGGGAGGAACACCTGGAAGATCAGAAAGAAATACATCAAGAAACTTTTGAACCACGGGAACAGAGTATATATATATGTATGTATGTATGTATCTCACTCAATGAATACTTTAAAAGTTTGAGATAGCATATGTTGTTGCTATAACAGACGACCATGCACTACGATTGTGAAATTGTGGTTTATGTCACTCAATGATAAATATGAGATTAGCTTCTCTTTCTTGGATCATGCCATCTAACCACTCACTGGTTAAGAATCTTAGTTGAAGATTAGATCTTATAGTGTATTTTTTATGTAATTTTGATTGTGTGAATCATGTGTTTTGGTATAATATATAGTGTGACACAGAACATTCAGTCATGTGGTAAGATCTAATAATTTATGAATTTCATAGATGGTGTAGCCCCTTATGCCACTAAAGATGAAAGAATTATTGAAATTCATGGAGAAGGTTTGAAGGTGCTTGATACTTTTGAGGTAGTAGTTAGACTACTGTAAAAAATTTTGGTTGATCATAGTATGATACCTAAATTTGAAAAGATGGTAAGTTTGATACTTTTTGACTGAAGCTCAATTTTCTAAATATGATTTTACTAAGTACATATTCTACTGCCACTACAATGCAAATAAATCTTATGATTAGTTAGCGGAGTCCTAGGCTAATAAACCACAGTCCTCAAAGTTTCAACCTTCTGGTCCTTCACCTGCATCCCAAGCTGGAGCAGTTTCTAATTATTCCTTTTTCATGAACCCAGACCCTTACTTAATCATCAATGGACTCTGAACTACGACAAGATCCTGGACTTGGTGGCATACATACTACTGTGGCTAGACGATCTGGTTATATAGTAACACAGGTCAGTTTGACCAGCCACAAATGTATGTATGCCACCAAGTCTAGGATTCTATCCATATCGCGGGAGTTCAGAGTCCATTTCAGTTTCACAATTAAGTAAGGTGCTCGGTTCATAGAAAAGGAATAATTAGAAACTGTTGCAGCTTGGGAAGCTGGTGTAGGACTAGAAGGCTGAAACTTTTAGAACTGTAGTTTATCAGCCCAGGACTCCGCTAACGGATCATAAGAGATATTTGCATAGTATAGGAAGTAGAACACATACTTTTTAAAAACACATTTAGAAAATTCAGCTTTAATCAAGAAGTATTAAACTTAACATATTTTCAAATATAGGTATAATACTATGTCCAACTAAAAACTTTCTCAGTAGTCTAACTACTACCTCAAAAACAACAATCACCTTCAAACCTTTTACATGAATTTCGTTAATTCTTTCATATTTCATGGCATAAGCGGCTAGGTCATATGTGAAATTCAAAAATTATTAGATGTTACCACATTAATGAATCTAAGTTTCACACCATATGTTATAGCAAAATACTTAACTCCCACCATCAGGAATTGCATAGAAATACACTTCAAGATCTAATCTTGAACTATGATACACAACCGGTGGGTGGTCATCTAGTATGATCCAAAAAAGAGAAGCTCAACTCATACTTTGAAAGAAATAATATAGTGAGACACTACAACAAAAATAACTTTGAGCAGCATTAAATATTGACATTAATAAAGAGTGTTAAAGTCTTTACCGGAATTAGTTAAGTGTCATTAGAACTAATGTTGCTAAAGACTTTAGGAACATATCCAAAGAGTGTCAACTGTCGCTAATGATCTTTTTTTTGTAGTGAGATAAACTACCGTAGTGCATGTTCCTCTATTATAACAAAACTACGGGTGTCAAAAAAGAACCCAAACATAGGTAATCTGCCCAGAATTTTAAGGGTCGCACTCAAGATAATTTAAAGTGGGTTCAATCTCAACTCATTCAAGCCTAACTCATTTTAGGAGAATTCTTAATTGAGCCAATTCAATATTAAATTTCAACCCATTTAAAATTCTTTACTAAGTTAAGTTCCTTTATTAAATGTATCAGCTATTATCTATTTAACATCTTTTAGGATTTATATATCAATTTGTCACTTTTTAAAAAAAATGAATTGAAATTAGCATGGTGATTATGAAAGTTAATTATCACTTTGTTAAAATTATTGATATTAATGGGGTCAGATTGGGTGGGTCAAGATCCAACCTAATTTTTAGTACATTTGAACCATACTCATTTGAGCCCAAAGTTGATTTCTATTTCAATCCATTTTAATATCTTCAATTTTAACTCAACCCCCCCTCCCATTTGACACCCTAGCAACAACATATGCACTGTTATCCAAATATCATACAGATACAGACATTGTTCCAATAGCACAGTATTCTGATATAATTTGGAAAAAAAAGGTTTATCTTTACAAAAAGAAATTGGGGGGGAAAGTATGTCTACATCTTTTACTGGGGAAAACAAAGAAGAAAAAAGACCAAAGCCATACATTAATAACAATATCGACTATTCTCCTATTTTTAAATTTATAAATTGAATTCTCTTATAAGCTTTAATGAAGCCTTGTTATTTTCATTACAATCTAGAAATTTTGACTTATTATAAAAACCCTTTTTCACTTCATGTTGACGTGATCAATGTCATTTGTGATTATTGTCGCTTCACCGTCATCTGCATTGGTTGATGGTGGAGTTGTTGGGAATGTAGCTAGTGGTGTTGAGACAGTTGTAGATTCAATCGATCGTGTCAAAGTGAAAAAAAGAGGGAAAATATTTTATGATAAGGTAATTTTTTCATGTAGTAATAAAAAGTGTCAAGGTTAAAACATTAGAGAGAAGATATAATTTGTATGATTTAAAAAGAGATATTGTTAAAATGGTTATTAATGTATGAGCTTTGCAAGCTTTTCTTCTTTTTTCAAAAAATAAATTAAGAATATTATCACTGAACAAACAAATACACATAGTGAGATATTACTTTCAAGAAAGGAAGCCCAATCCCAATGGCCTCCAAAATAGAAAGAATTTATTACAACCTCCTATTACCAATAATCCTATTTAATTATAAAATTGTCGAATCAAATGAAAATATTTATCACCTTCCTTTTTTTACTTCTTTATATGTTCAATCCTTTCTTTAATCTTCTTTTGTATTTGTATACTTGCATCTTTCTTGTCTACATTTTTGGCTTGAAATAATTTTAAGTTGTTTGCTTATTATGTGTATAAATTATGGTATTTGATAGAAATTTTAAATTCTTTCTTTACTTGCTTCAAGTGTCTTTTATTGATGTAGAATAAGTACTAGTGATCAATATCACCTTCTTATAACCTAATCCTTGCTAAATTTTCAATATGCTCTTTGGATTTGTTATTTTATATGAATGAGCAGTAATATGGGACAATGTTAAAGTACTAAACTTCAATCTTATCAATTATGAAAGTAAAAAGTTTGTGATATTATGTTTATAGTTACTATTTACGCATTATGACTACAAAATATTAGTTCATGACTTGAATAATCAACGTTATTATCAATGTTGCGATTAATGATGGTTATTTAATAGTGGTATTATTATTTTGAATGGAAATATTTTAAATGTATAAAAATTATGAAATAAAAGTATTTTGTCATCAAAGAAAATATTCAGAAACAAAACGTGTCACCTAAAATGATCTCATGCTTGTTGATCTATTAATGAAAATTTGCGACCATAGAGATTTGAAGGGTTGAACAAGGACCCCTTTTATAAAATATGTTGGGGCATAACAAACATAAACAAAATGTGTCAACTAAAATGATTCATGCCTCTCGATCTATTAATGAAAATTTGCGATCATAGAGATTTGAAGAGTTGAACAAGGAATCTTTTTATAATATATGTTTAGGGCATAACTTCTTCAAAAAGATTAGTGAATTTAAAAATTGAAATTTTAGATCAATGAAAAGATTGATTCACCAAAGGAAAGTGATAGAGATTAATGGCGAAAATAAATGAAAGAGAAGGGATAGGGTTACCTTTACAGACAGAAAGAGAAACGTAGGATGTTTCGGAGGCCATTAGTATTGAAAATCCCAAGGAGAAAGCTTGCATCCAATAATTTTAAGAGCTTTTCCTTTTCGATTCGAAGCTACAGCAGAAGAGATGACATTTTACCGCTATATCAAAACCACGTCGGTAACCATTTCATCCAAGGGAGAAAATATCCGCAAAAGGGGAAAAAGAGGTCAGAAAATATAAGGAAAAGGGGAAAAATAAAAAAAGTGGTGGTCCATGTCATTGAGCTAAGAAAGACGAATTGTCGTATGAAAAGGAGGAAGATGAAGATGATCCCGTCACATAAGGAGGAGAAAGGAGTTAGTCCAAGCACCCAACGACGACGTTTGAGAGGAAAAAAGAAAGCTTAGTTGGATACCCTTGCTGCTAGGATGATATTTAAGAAGGGATGGTCATTCAATTTTTGGGTTGGGCCAGATACTTTTTTGTTTACTTTTTGGGCTCATTAGGCCAATTTTGTAAGGAATTATTAAATTAATGAAAGAGCTTCAAGCCCAGATATTTAACAAAAATGGCCTTCTATAGCTTTGAAAATGAGGAAAAGACTACGTGGGTGATTAGAGTGGCACCACCACCATTAATCGACTGATTTGGACAAGACCGACAGATCTCAGTAAAACATATTTAGTTAGGGTTGTTACGTCGTATTTGGACAAAAGGATGATGTTAGAAATAAGGGTGGTTTCATGCTGATAAAGTTTGTGTAAGTGGGCCAGATCATTTGGACTTCTTGGAGTTGGGAATAGAATGACCTTCAACCTTGTTAAAAATGATAATATTTACAATATATTGGGTAAAAAGATTAAGACCAAAACTAATAACTTAATAACCATTCTCTATTTCTAGTCCTACGTCACGAACCAAAACAAGTCATGAGTGGCACCCACACTTAACCTCCTAATTTGGCGAACCAACAAATTTAACCTAACTTACAAAATACAAACATAACGCGGAAACTCAAATGTTACTAAATATCATTTTCTAAAACCTGAAAGTCACCACATCGAGGACATCTAATCTCCAATACTAAGTCTAAGAATATTAAATACACTATAATAAAAGAATAGAATGGTATGTGTCCGAAAGTATAGGAAAGCATGTCATGACCGAGAGAATCCAACACGAGCTTGAATGAATAGCTCACACTGGAACCTGATATGCGGGAGGCTAGCTAGAGCTGAGGGAAATCTAAAGTCAACGGTATACTCGCTGCATTTAAAAAAAGGAAAACAGAGAAAAACAAAAGTAGGACTCAGTACAGGGCAACATGTACTGAGTACGTATCATCGACCAACCCAAAATAGTAACTAATATACAAAGAATAATAGTATAAGATCAACTATAGTACTTAATTGGTGAGAAGCAACAAATAACATGAACAAGTGACAACTGAGGCAAGTAAGTAATCAACCAACCACAATATCAAGCACACACGAGGACTCATGCCTCCACACCACGTTCGTTGAGAAATGAGTTCTTTGAGATTGAGTACATTAAATTCAATATCCTTTTACTTTAATGTTACTTTGGCGGAACGTGACACTCTGATCCAATTATATCGTGTCGAAACGTGATACTCCGGTCAAATTATACCGTGTCAGAACGTGACACTGCGATCCAATTATGCTGTGTCAGAACGTGACACTACAATCCAATTATACCGTGTCGAAATGTGACACTCTGATCCAATTATACCGTGTTGAAACGTGACACTTCAATCCAATAATATCATTAATTTATCATTTGTTATCACCACTTTTAATTCTTCGATAAAATTTCATCAAGCCTTCTTTATTGAAGGCATCACTTCAATAAGAAGGATTCAAGAATATAAATTCCACAATCTCAGGATTTCAGATCAATCATATAATACACAAACAAGTCACATAACCACACAAACAAGCGCATCCTCACGTCTCATGTAAGGCTCTTGTTGTTCTCTGCTTCTCTTTTTTTTCCTTCCACAGATTGTTTGATACCCTAATTAATATACCTCACTAATTATAAATATAATGATAAAAAACCACCCAATACTAATTTTAATATTATTTTTTTTAACCATCAACTAAAGAAATTATTAAAACTACCCTGTTAATTATATACTTGTAGTTACGAATAGCGCAAATACACATTTATAATCTATCAAAAAGTATTTTATCAAATAAAAATCTCTAGTACTCAAAACCACCAAATGGGTCATTACATTAGATACAAATTTATCCATGGTTCGTCCTTGAACGATCAAAAGAGGCGAGGGTAAGCAAAGGTACAAGAATCAATAAAATGTGTGATTATCTTTTGTGCATACAATGCTTAGTCTCCCAAGTTCTTACTTTAAATGCATCAAACCATAACACATCTTAGCAATATTTCATTCTCAGGACATAAGCTTTTTGCGAGCTTATGTTATAAAAAATATCTTTAGATATAAGGTACTCATCAAGTAAGAACTAGACTTATCCAACCTCAAGTAGAAAATAATCAGGTAACCATTCATCGAGCAATACATCCAAGCATAAAAAACCTCTAACAACATTATCAAAATACAAAATTAGTGTCTATTATAGACAAACCTTAAGAATGAGAAAACTAGACGCATTGGTCCTTACATTCAATCACAAATAGACAAAACATGATACCGATGATGAGCTTAATCGTAAGTCTATCAAACAACTGTAAAAAATTTTATAGTAGCTCTCCTACAAATTCTCCTAAATTAGCATACTTCAACTAACTCAAGCAACACCAAATCTTCCATAACTTGAATGAACAAGTCTAACCAAGGATATCACCCTACTAGGAGGAAAATCACATATTCGGTACACACGATCCGCTACTAGAGACTAATCCTTAGAACCAAAAAAACACACGAACATATAAAGTGAATCATACTCTAAACCACACCCAGAATGAAGTAGTTGGTATGATAAGAACGTACATAACCAAGATCGAATAACTCTAGATATTCCTTCCCTAGTGCCCATATCAACATTTAAAGAAATCCGACCCCGCCTGGGATTACGCAGCCTGTGACGGGCCGTCATGTCTGCAACGGTCCGTCCTACTGCTCCGTCACAGAGTTCAGAGACTCCATTCCATTCAAGGGTCTGTGACGGTCCGTCATGCCCACGAAGGTCCGTCCTGCAATTATGTTATGAAGTTCAGAGAGTCGATTTCAGTATCCAATTTTCAGAATTCTAAGTATTTTGGAAAGATACACCCTCGACGGACCGTCGTGCCCATGATGGTCCATCGTGGGTTCCGTCGTCTCAGCCAGTTTTTCCAGAAATAAAATCTGCTGCTCAAAACGACTAAACAGGTTGTTACAATAGATACCAATTTACCCATTGTTCGTCCCCGAACGATCACAAGAAGAAAACAAGGGCGAAAAGGAGTACCTGAATCTGTAAACAGGTGTGGGTATCTTTCTTTCATATCAGCCTCTTTCTCCCAAGTGGCTTCTTCAACGGGTCGATTCTTCCATTTAACTTTGATGGATGCAATCTCCCTAGACCTCAGCTTGCGAACTTCTCTATCTAAAATGGCAACAGGCTCCTCCTCATAAGACAAATTTTCTTCAAGCAGAACTGAATCCCAACGAATGATGTAGTTTCCATCCCCATGGTATCTCTTCAACATAGACACATGAAATACCGGATGCACTCCGGACAGCCCTGGAGGCAAGGCTAACTCATAAGCCACCTCCTCTACTCGCTTAAGTACTTCAAAGGGACCAATATACCTTGGGCTTAATTTACCCTTTTTACCAAAACGCATCACTCCTTTCATGGGTGAAACCTTCAGCAAGACTTGTTCACCCTCCATGAACTCCAAGTCTCTAACCTTTCGATCTGCATATTCCTTTTGCCTACTTTGCGCCGCTAACAGCTTTTCTTGAATAGATTTCACTTTATCTAACGATTCTCTCAGAAGGTCAGTACCCCAAGGTCTAACCTCAAATGCATCAAACCACCCAATGGGAGACCTACATCTTCTCCCATATAGTGCCTCAAATGGGGCCATATCAATGCTTGAGTGATAGCTATTGTTGTAGGAAACTCTGCTAAGGGTAGAAGCTATCCCAATGACCACCAAATTCTATCAAACATGCACGAAGCATATCCTCCAACACTTGAATCGTTCACTCAGACTGACCATCGGCCTGAGGATGGAACGCAGTACTAAGGTCCAACCTAGTACCCAATTCCGCATGCAATGTTTTCCAAAACTTAGAAGTAAACTGCGTACCTCTATCTGATATGATGGAGAGTGGAACCCCATGCAATCGAACAATTTCTGAGATATAGATTTTGGCTAACTTCTCTGCATTGTAAGTCACCTTGACCGGAATGAATTGAGCAGACTTAGTTAACCTATCAACAACCACCCAAATAGAGTCATACTTACCCATTGTCTTTGGAAGACCAACCACGAAGTCCATTGCAATTCTCTCCCACTTCCATTCAGGAATGGGCATTCTTTGAAGTGTCCCTCCGGGCCTTTGGTGTTCATACCTTACTTGCTGACAATTTGGACATTTAGCAACAAAATCAACAATGTCGCGCTTCATTCTACTCCACCAAAAGTGTTGCTTGGTTGCACCAGGATGTATAGAATGGTGTGGATCAAGTCATCAACACGGGGCACACATACCCTTCCCTTAATCCTCAAAACACCTTCCTCATCCATTATTGCTTCTTTAGCCTCTCCTCGCAACACTTTATCTCGGATCCGGATCAATTTCTCATCATTAAACTGCTTTCCCTTAATCTTGTCAAGAAAAGAAGATCTTGCCTCCACACAAGCCAACAATCCTCCCTTCTCATTTACTTCTAACCTCATAAAGTCGTTAGCCAGAGTTTGAACCTCTCTAGCCAATGGACGTCTAGAAACTTGTAAGTGAGATAGACTTCCCATGCTTCCTGCCTTTCTACTTAAGGCGTCTGCCACAACATTAGCCTTTCCTGGTGATACAAGATAGTGATATCGTAGTCCTTCAGTAGTTCCATCCATCTCCGCTGTCTCAAATACAAATCTTTTTGAGTAAAGACATACTGTAGGCTACGATGATCCGTGTATACTTCACACCTAACTCCATATAGATAGTGTCTCCATTGCTTTAAGGCAAACACTACCGCGGCCAATTCCAAATCATGGGTCGGATAATTACGTTTGTGCACCTTTAATTGCCTTGAAGCATAAGCAATTACGTTCTTCTCTTGCATTAGCACTGCACCCAAACCCGAATAGGATGCATCACAATAGACAATGAAATTCTTACCTTCCACTGGCAGGGTAAGGATTGGTGCAGTAGTCAACAAGGTCTTGAGTTTCTGAAAGCTTTCCTCACATTCGTCCGACCATACAAATGGAACATTATGTTTAGTCAAGTTCGTCAATTGGGAAGCAATGGAAGAGAATCCTTTGACAAATCAGCGGTAATATCTAGCTAAACCAACAAAGCTTCTTATTTCTAACATATTAGTAGGTCTTACCCAATTCTTCACCGTCTCAATCTTAGAAGGATCCACCATCACTCCATCCTTAGAAACTACGTGCCCTAAGAAGGACACTGAATCTAGCCAAAACTCACACTTAGAGAATTTAGCATAAAGCTTTCTCTCCCTCAACATTTCCAACACAATTTTCAAGTGCTCCTCATGTTCCTTTTTTCTCTTAGAGTATACCAATATATCATCGATAAATACGATCACAAAGAGATCCAGATATGGCTTAAAGATCTCATTCATCAAGCTCATGAAAGCAGCATGGGCATTCGTAAGCCTAAAAGACATTACTAAGAACTCATAATGCCCATACCTGGTCCGAAAAGCAGTCTTGGGCCCATCTGCTGCCCGTATTTTCAATTGATGATAACCAGATCTCAAGTCGATTTTTGAGAAGGTACAAGCACATTGTAACTGATCGAACAAATCATCAATGCGAGGAAGAGGATACTTGTTCTTAACCGTTACCTTATTTAGTTGTCTGTAGTCTATGCACATTCGAAAGCTTCCATCCTTCTTCTTCACAAACAAAATGGGAGCACCCCAAGGGGATGCACTTGGTCTAATGAAGCCTTTGCTCAACAACTCTTGAAGTTGGGCCTTTAACTCTCTTAACTCCGCGGGAGCCATTCTATAAGGAGGTATAGAAATGGGGCGAGTACCCGGTTCAAGATCAATGTAGAAGTCAATATCCCTATCTGGTGGCATACCAGGAAGATCTGCAGGGAACACATCCAGAAACTCACGGACTACTGAAACCGACTCAATTGAAGGTACTTGGGTAGTGTCATCCCTGAGGTGTGCCAAGAAAGCTAAACACCCTTTACTAACCATTCTCTTAGCACGAAGAAAGGAGATGATATGAACCGGATTGGAAGTGTAGTCACCCTCCCACACTAACGGATCTGTCCCAGGCTTGGCTAACGTCATAGGACAAGACCTATACACCTTCTCAACTATCATAGACTCACCCACCGGAGTAGAAACACGAATAGGCATGTCAAGCAATTCACAATTTAATTTAAGACCAGTAGCAAATGAGGAAGATACATATGAAAATGTGGATCCAGGGTCAAATAATACAAAAGCCATGCAATCACAAACCAAAAAGTTACCTGTGATGACAGCATCAGATGTCTCCGCTTCAGATCTCCCAGGGAAGGCATAACAATGGGCCCTATCACCTGTCTGCCCGTTGCCTCTACCAGGTTGCGCTGCAGTAGTTCCTATTTGTCCGTCACCCTGGCCGTTTTGGTGACCACCTCTACCTCGGCCACCACGCCCTCCAGAATGACGGCCTCTTCCATGACCACCTCTACCTCTGACTATTTGAGGTCTGTAACTCTGTTTTGGACAATACCTCTTAATGTGTCCAGTCTCCCCACATCCATAACATTCTCTAGATTCAAGCATAGGTCTCTCAGAGAAGTGTTAACCAGTCTGCGGTGGATCCCCAACTACAGTCTGTAGTGAAGACTGAATTGGTTGGACTGAGTAACCTCCTGAACCCTGTCTTCTAGAGTAAGAACCATTAAACTCACCTCCCTTTCGAAACATTTTTCATGTTGATGACATGGTGAAGTCATCTGGCTTCACTCCTTCCACCTCTATCACGAAGTCTATCACTTCTTGAAAGGATTTTGCCGTAGTCACTACCTGTAAGGCCGAAATCCGCAACTCTGACCTCAACCCCTTCACAAAACGGTGAATCCGCTCTTGTGGACTGAAACACAGCTGGGTAGCATACCTAGATAATTCACGAAACTTAGCCTCATATGCAGTAACCGACATCCTACCTTGCTCTAGGCTCAAGAACTCATATCTTTTCCTATCCCTCAAGGTCCGGGGGATATACTTCTCCATAAACAAGCTAGAGATTGATGCCCAACTTGTGACCGCCACCACATTTTTGCATTCCCTTGAAACTGATAAGTCACAAACTCAACACCAAACCGTTCTACTATACCCATCTTGTGTAGTAGCTCATGACTGCCAACCAGAAAATCATAGGCATCCTCAAATTCAGCACCGTTAAAGACTGGAGGTTTCAATTTCAAGAACTTACTGAAAAGTTCATGCTGATCATTTGTCATTATAGGCCCTGTAGTCAGACGAGGAAATGTGCCTATTTCCAATGAGGCATCCATGCGGGGAGCCACAGTAGCCGCATGTTGTACCTCCGGAGCCTGAGGTGCTGGTGCAGAAAACACTGGAGGCGCTTGGCCTTGATCAGACAGCCCGCTAAGATAAGCAAGAACCTGATTGATCATTTCTGGGGTAGGTTGGGGTGGCAATCCCTCATTCTGTACTTGCTCAGTTTCCCCTTCCTCACCCTCTCTTACTACTTCTTCAGTCGGTGGAGGAGTCACCGCCCTAGTATCAGATGGGCTAGGTGCTCGTCCTCTTCCTCTAGAGGACGTCCTCCCACGACCTCTACCACGGCCTCTTGCCGCTACTCTTCCTCGAGCTACAGCCCCAGTGGCTGGCTCAGACGCTTCTTGTCTCGCCGATGTTGGTGTTGGCGCAGTCGTTGCTCTAGTTCTAACCATCTACGAAATAGAGTGAAGATGGTCAGATACCAATTTGTATCGCCTAGATACCAATTGGATCCAAGTAATAGCACGAAAGAAAGGAAGAATGAAATTTTCCTAAAGTCTTATATAGCCTCTCAAAGAAAAGTAAAGGCGTCCCCCTACCGTTCCTTAAGACTCTACTAGAATCGTTCTTGTGTGATGAGACCAACGAACCTAATGCTTTGATACCAAGTTTGTCACGACCCAAAACGGGTCGCGAGTAGCACCCACATTTATCCTCCTATGTGAGCGAACCAACCAATCTAAACCCCGATATTTTAAACATAATGAACAAAATACAATGCGGAAGACTTAAACTCATTAATGAAAATCAATTCAATAAACTTCTAAAAACTCAACAACTATTATTCCCCAAAATCTGGAAGTCATCATCACAAGAACATCTACTTCAAATTACTAAATCTAAGAGTATCTAAGAAGCTAAAATACATAAACAGCTAGTCCATGCCAGAACTTCAAGGCATCAAGACATGAAGAGGAGGATCCAGTCCAAGCTAGAAGCATTAGCTCACCCTGATATCCAGAGTAATGAAGACTGGCTAGAGTTGCGGTTGAGTTGAAGACGACGGTACATTTGCTGCACTCCACAATTTACAAAGAAAACAAATACAAGTAGGGGTCAGTACAAACAAAAGTACTGAGTAGGTATCATCGGCCAACTCAAAATAGAAAACAGTATATATCAGATAACATCATAAAATCAACTAATATCCTTAGCATGCAGCATTTACAATTACCATAACCCTTGGTTACAACACCAAGCACATCAATGAGGACTCACGCCTCCTCATCATACTCATTTGGGAATTAGGTTCATTAGATTGAGTATATTAACATCTTTCAAGATTCATTATCTTTATTCCTCTCGTGTCAGTACGTGACACTCCGCTCCTCATATACTATCCTGGTGTCAGAACGTGATACTCCGATCCTCATTCTATCCTGGTGTCGGAACGTGACACCCGATCCATATTATATCCTGGTACCGGAACGTGGCACCCGATCCATATACTATCCTTGTGTTGGAACATGACACTCCGATCCTCATATACTATCCTGGTACCGGAATGTGGCACCCGATCCATATACTATCCTGGTGTCGGAACGTGAAACTCTGATCCTCATATACTATCCTGGTACCGGAACGTGGCACCCAATCCATATTTTATCCTGGTACCGGAACGTGGCACCCGATCCCCTAATCTCACTACTTTCGTTCATCAAGTCTTCTTTTACACTAAGGCATCATCATTAACTAAGTAGATTAGGGTTTCTCAAGATTTAGGATTTATTAGCTTCATCATGCTTATTTTATCACAATTACATAATCACATTCATGCAAGCATACAATTAAGCATATAGAAGGGTTCACAATACTACCCATACATATCATTCGCTATTAAGAGTTTACTATGTATAGTATAAAAACCATAACCTACCTCCACCAAAGAATTTTGATCAAGCAAGCAATTTCCCAAAGCTTTGTTCTCTTCTTTCCCTTGATCGTACGTTTCTCCCTCTCTTTCTGTTCTTTTCTTTTTCTTATTCAAACCCTCGTTCTTTTACCCTAATTAGCATATAATTAAGTATAAAAGATGGTGAATTAACCCATTAATTAATTCAAGGTTATCTCTTTTAACCCTCAAGTAATTAAATTATTAACATTAACCCACTAAATTTATAATTATAGCAGGAATAGTACAAAACGCCCCTTAAAACATTTAAAGAAATCCGACCCCGCCTGGGATTACGCAGCCTGTGACGGGCCGTCGTTCCTGTGATGGGCCGTCGTGGCTGCGACGGTCCGTCCTGCTGCTCCGTCACAGAGTTCAGAGACTTCATTCCATTCAAGGGTCTGTGACGGTCCGTCGTGCCCACGACGGTCCGTCTTGCCAATCCGTTACAAAGTTCAGAGAGTCGATTTCAGTATCCAATTTTCCGAATTCTAAGTATTATGGAACGAGACACCCTCGACGGTCCGTCGTGCCCATGACGGTCCGTCGTGCCCATGACGGTCCGTCGTGGGTTTCCGTCGTCTCAGCCAGTTTTTCCATATTTAAAATCTGCTGCTCAAAACGACTAAACAGGTCGTTACACATATAGGGCACAATAACCCCTATGTTATTTTTCATGTCTTTAGAATGCACAATAATCCCTATCATTTTTCTTCACAAGGCACAATTACCCCTGGTTGCATATAGTGCACAACAACACTTATTTTATATTTTAATGTTTTCATAGGGCACAATAACCCCTATCTTATTTTTTTATGCCTTCACAGGGCACGGTAATCCCTGGTTGCATATAAAGCACAATAACCCTTATTTTACTTTTTATGTCTTCACAGGGCACAATAACCCCTGGTTGCATATAGGGCACAATAACTCTATTCTATTTTTCATGTTTTCACAGGGCACAATAACTCCTGGATTACATATAGGGCACAATAACCCCTATTATTTTTTTCATGTCTTCACAGGGCACAATAACCTCTGGATTGCATATAGGGCACAATAACCCCTATCATTTTTTTCATGTCTTCATAGGGCACAATAACCCCTGGATTGCATATAGGGCACAATAACCCCTATCTTATTTTTTATGTCATACAGGGCACGATAACCCGTGGTTGCATATAGGGCACAATAACCCCTATGTTATTTTTCATGTCTTCAGAGGGCACAATAACCCCTATCATTTTTTTCACAAGGCACAATAACCCCTGGTTGCATATAGGGAACAATAACCCCTATTTTATATTTTCATGTTTTCACAGGGCACAATAACCCCTGGTTGCATATAGGGCACAATAACCCTTATCTTATTTTTTTATGCCTTCACAGGGCATGATAATCCCTTGTTGCATATAGGGCATAATAACCCTTATTTTACTTTTTATGTCTTCACAGGGCACAATAACCCCTAGTTGCATATAGGGCACAATAACTCTATTCTATTTTTCATGTTTTCACAGGGCACAATAACCCCTGGATTGCATATAGGGCACAATAACCCCTATCATTTTTTTATGTCTTCACAGGGCAAAATAACCCCTGATTGCATATAGGGCACAGTAATCCCTATCCTATTTTCCATGTCTGCACAGGGCACAATAACCCCTGGATTGCATATAGGGCATAATAACCTCTATCATTTCTTTTTGTCTTCACAGGCACAATAATCCCTGGTTGCATATAGAGCATAATAACCCCTATTTTATTTTTCATGTCTTCAGAGGGCACAATAACCTCTATCATTTTTCTTCACAAAGCACAATAAACCCTGGTTGCATATAGAGCACAATAACCCCTATTTTATTTTTAATATCTTCACAGGGCACAATAACCCCTGGTTACATATAGGGCACAATAACCCCTATTTTATTATTCATGTATTCACATGGCACAATAACCCCTGATTGCAATTTGGGTATAAAACTCCCTTTTGTCTTATTTTTTTTTACATTTTGTAATAGGCTACAAAAACATTGTTTTTGTTTTTAGTATAAACTTTTATTGCTTTTATCAATAACTCACAAAATTTCCTAGTGCAAACTAGGGAGAAAATTTTATTTTGTGTGCAGGTTTCTATATAGTATATAAATTTGCAGTTCAAAAATAAAAGAATTCATCATTTCAAGAAAATGAGTTTTCAAGAATATCATGTGAAATAACGTCAGGAGCTAAAGTCAAGTCATGAAGTTTCAAGTCTTAAACTCAGATGACCTGAGCAAAGATCAGAATCGATGAACCTACCAAAGAGGGTGAAGCGATATCTGAGGATTCAAAATGAAGGCTTAGCACTATCGGAGTAGATAGGATTTCATATCTTTTGTTTTGCATTTTGTATTTTATGTAATAGCTGGAGCTACGAATCAGAATCTCGACAAAACCTCACTCGACTACTTAACTCATTGGAACTACGTCTGACTCCTTATTATCTCAACATAGGATAGGTAGTTTTTAAAATTTAGGACACAGTCAAACCTCTTCTCTACTATTAACTTTTTCACATAAATATTTCAGTAAAAAATTAGTCACATTGTTCACGTCTTTGCATGAAAACTCTTCATGTTTTCAAGCAAAGAGGGGCATACTGTGAACACCTATTTTTTTTACCAAAATATAAAGATTTAACACCAATTTTAAAAAATGTTATATTTAAAATAAATAAAAAATAAATTGTGTAAATTACTTTAATAATAAAAAATAATAAATTTATGGTATTTGTTTTAAATATTTAACTTTTAATTAGTTTAAAAATAATGGTAGAAGAAGAAAAAAAGAGACTGCTAGATTTTTAAATTACCTTCCCCTTATCTTAATTAACCTCAAACTCCCAAAAACTAATTTTCCTATTATTAATATTTAGTAGGATAATTATTTAATTATTTCTCAACCATAATTCCCTCAACAATATTTTAAATTAAATCCTAATCCCACTCTATTAGGTTCCTTTTAATTAGCATCAGACACTCAACCAAAATTATTATAAAAAAACTCGTTCAGTTGAGAAGAAAAAATACAGATAGAGATGTAAAAAGAGAGAGAAGGGACAGAGGATACATAGAGAAATACAGATACAGAGAGATACACAGATAGAGAGAAATACAGATACAGAGAAATACAGAAAAAGATAGAGAGCAAACAAAAAGAGTGAAAATTGAGTTTTATCTGGTAATATGAGGTTTTGTTTGCGGCTTCGGTCTTGCGTCTCTTTAAAGTTAATTAACAATTATTAACTTTGGAAATCAGTAGATCGTAGCACTTGTTGTTGTGGTATCAATTTTCACAGCAAGGTAATTATAAATTTTCGCGTGATTTAAATAATATTATTTCAATGAAAGGTTGATTTCAATATCATGAAATACTTCAAATTACATGTATTATATTGATTATTGTTACGTTATTATTATTATTATTATGTTTTTTTAGATAGATTTTGCAACTTATATCTCTTTATGATATTGAATTGTTAAATTTAAATAGATTAATATATCTTTCCGTCTATTTTCACTTTTGAAGATATTTATTGAATTTATTGTAGACTTGTTAGAGTAGGATATATAAATAATTAGTAATTTTTTTTATCTAAGTAGAATTGCAAATTTCATCTAATTACTTTAAATAATTATAATAAAAAAATTGAGAAATTGTATAAAGAGAACAAAAGAATAAAAAACAATAAATAAAAAAAAAGAAAGCATATAACAATACAAAAAAAACAAAGAAAAAAGAAGAAGGAAAAATAAAAGATTTTCTTTTTAAAAAATAGAAAAAAAATAATAAAAAAAAACGTGAAAATGAAAAAAAAAAAGAAAAGAAATAAAAAGAGAGAGAAGCAGAAAGAAAGAAAGAAAATAAAATAAAAAGGGTAAAAAAAAAGAAAGAAAAGAACTTAAAAAAATCAAAATAAACTTTCTAAAAGAAAGTAAAACAAATATTCCAAAAAAAACAAAAAAAACAAAAGAAAAATAAAGCTAATTAAAAAATAAAAATAAAAATTAAATAATAATAATAATAATAATAATAATAATAATAATAATAATAATAATAATAATAATAATAATATAGGAAACAGAATGTTGTTAAAAAAATGGGTAAGTAAAAACGTACAAAAGAAAAAATGAAAGGAAAAAAATTAAAAAACAAAAAAAGAAATTGTCTTAATCTCTTTAGATATTTTTTTTGCTAGAATTAATTATAAATTTCATAAAATTTACCTCTTATTTTAGATCTAATTTTTTAAAAAAAATACAATTCTAAATCAACTTGAACTCTAAAAATCTTTTTCCTACACAAATTCTAATTCCTTATTATTAAACACCTAAATAAATTCATCCCCATAATAACATGAAAAAATATTAAAAAATGTAAAAGCAAAATAAATAAATAAATAAATAAATAAATAATAATAAATATATAAATAAATATGAATATTTCAAATTTTGAATTAACGGACATAGACCAAAAATAATAAAATAATTTTCAATAGATTTAAAATAAAGAAGACGATTTTTAAAAGGCTTAAAATAAATGAGAGGATAAATTTTTCAAAAAAAATATTTTTATTACTAAGTTAAATAATATAATATTCAAAATTAAGTCTACTCATATCAAAATCAATGAATCGGTCGTGCTAGAACTACGGGACTTGAGGGGTGGCTAAAACCTTCCCCTCGGTCAACAGAATTCCTTACTCGGATTTTTAGTTTGCAGACCAATAAAAAATAGAGTCAAATTTCCTTTTGATTAGGAATTTAAATAAGGTGACTTGGAACATGAAAACTCAATTCCAAGTGGCGACTCTGACTAATAATTGTCCCTTTTCAAAATGTCACTTTAATTGGAAAAATTCTTTTTCTTTCAAAATATAAAATCAAAAAATATAAAAATATAGAGAGAAAAAAAGGGCGTGACAGATGGCGACTCCGCTAGGGATCACTAACTAGAATTCGAGCTTTAAATATTGATTTATTTATGACTATGATCTATATATTTATGTTTTTGGATATTGTATTTATTTAATATTTTGATAATATTTGAATTGGATTATAACTGTCTTCTCTCATTAAACATTCTGAGTCTTCTATAATAATATATAATAATATGATGGGAATTGCAACTGCGCACCTCGCTTTTATCAAGATAGTCAGTGTATCTTCGGTCCATGGTGAAGGATTTTAGTTACACATATTTATGATAGGGAGCACTCATGCACAAAGCCGGAAAGCGCTGCTACCGGTACGTTGCTACTCCCTAACTCGAGTTGTCTGCTCGTGTTAAAGTCAGTCTAGATTATTTTTTTCCACGAGTTTAAGCTTGGTAACTGAAACCAAATATGATTGTTCCTAGTAGACTTCATTATTTGAATCATTTACATATGATTTAATAAAAGACTCTATATATGATCGGATCTATCTAGGATAACTAAATCAATTTACCATTTTAAATTAAAGTCAGAACAATAGAAAAAAGGTTTTTTTTACAATGTAAAGTTCACCAAAAGAAATTATAAAAGTTTTATTATATCACTTTAAACGAAGAAAAGAGTTGAATTTGTCAACAAATTTCAAACAAAAATTATTTAAATGTTCAATCTGAACGAACTACGCACACCTGATTCTCACCTTGATGAGATACGTAGGCAATCTTCCTTGGGTTCGGTGATCCTTATTTAAAAAATTAAAAAATTCAAAACATATCTCAATTATTATTTAAAAATAAAAAAAATGAAACAATATGTGTATATATTAAAAAGGAAATTTGTCCTTAAGAAAACATATTTTTACTTATATTTTGGAACTACGTTAAACCTGATTCTTGTTTTAACAAAATACGTAGGCAACCTTATTGTGAGGTTCGGTCCAACCGAGGAAAAAAATTAAAAATCGTAGTCACATAATCTGGGGCAAAAAAAAAATATAGATTTTTTTTGACTTGGTTGGTAACAATATGCTTAGAATTATGCATAAGAAAAAAAATAAAGTGTTAAACTATTTGGTAAGACAGATCAACTTTGTTGTGACCTATAGACTTCTATTGGCATCTCTCAATATATTTATGTCATACTTGAGAAATTATCTTGGTTAAAGTTATGGATAAAATAAATTTGACCTCATTGTTTCAAATGCATTATGTGGTGAGTTTTAGACATAAAATTCAATGACATGATTTTGCTGATCTAGAACTTGGTCCGAATGTTGGTTGAGACGAAATTTTGAGCAACATTTAACTTGAGAAAGGATTATAGGCAATCTTTGAATCGACTGTATCTTTCAAGCCTACCGAATGACATGCTATCCACAGAACTCCCATTTTGACTCTAAAAGCTTTTTATTTGAATAACCGCATCTTAGCATATACTTTTTGAGTGTATAATTGCACTACTCCCTTTACCTCACCTCCTTAAGCGCAGAATGAAATATCCACATAACATCAAAGACCTAAGTTGGGTAACAATGTGAAAAGGACCAAATATGTCCAAAAAAAAAGATAGAATGAAAAATGAAAAAAAAATCTCCAACAAAAAGGAGATGAAATCAAAAAATAAAGAGAAAAAAAAATGAAAAAGACCTTACAAAAAAACAAAGGTTAAACGCAAAAATGAAAAAAAAATATCAAAAGCATCGTGCAAATTCTAAGGAGGAAATAGTAACTTTATCCCAAATGAATATTCTATCTTTCCCTAAGACTACATTACAAGCCAATGACAAGTCCTATTTGATCTCATTTTTTATGTTCTCATATTAGTGGATGCTTACATGAGGGTCAAGCATATGGTATCTTAATCTCATGCATTGAATATCTTTCTGAGTGGGAGTGACTTTCAAAAATGTCCTACGATCTAAATTATTATATTGTGTGAAGTAGGACTTTCATATATTGAGAGTGCATTTGAAATATGAGGATACAAATAATTCTATCCCTTAATTTTGACAAGATAAATTGATCTTGTAATTACTTAAATCTATTTGAGATACAATTTGAAACTATATAAATTACTCAAAGTTGACCTCAAATTTATTTGAGAGTCGTTGAATGTAGTTCATATGCATAATACTAATTGTTGGTACCAACTAAAGTCAAAGCATTATCAAACATGAACTAATTCTTTTTTCAAATTTTTCCATTATATTTTTAAAAATAAAAAAAATATTTTTTATTGAACTACGTTCGCCTGATTCCTAAGTGGATACGTAGACAGCCCTTCATGGAGGTTCGATCTAATAACTCAATAAAATAATGATCATGATATTTTAAATCTCCAAGGGTTAAAACATGACATTGTAGCCTATGGTAAGTTATTAAAAAAAAGAGGGTCTTATGAGTGAAAACTTTCACGATAACAATAAGATGACAGTGAAAAGATAAGAATGTCTACTTGGTAAAAATCACGAATCACACCATTTATCAAATGAGGACATCTCGTCTTGGCATGAGCACAATCAAGATAAAGTTATAGGCTGAAAGCGCTATAAAGACAAATCGTGCAAGTAATTTGCTAGAGACAAACACGGCGATGGTAAGTTTTTGAATCCTTATCTCTCATATAATATACAAAAAAAGGATTATATTTTCTCTTAATAAAATTTGGGGCAATTTATTTTATTTTTAGATTGGTCTATATATGAATAAAAATAAAAAAAATAAAATAATAATTAATAATAATATCAAAAAAAATCTCTGGTTGCATATAAGGTACAATAACCCTATTTTATTTTTACAGGGCACAGTAACCACTAGTTACATATAGGGCACAATAACCCCTATCATTTATTTTCATTTCTTCATAGGGCACAATAACTCCTGAATTGCATATAGGGAACAATAACCCCTATCATTTTTTATTTCTTCATAGGGCACAATAACCCCTGGTTGCATATACGGCACAATAACCCCTATTTTACTTTTCATCTCTTCACAGGGCACAATAATCCCTGGTTGCATATAGGGCACAATAACCCCTATTCTATTTTTCATGTCTTCACAGGGCACAATAACCCTTGGATTGCATATAGGGCACAATAACCCCTATCATTTTTTTCATGTCTTCACAGCGCACAATAACCCCTGGATTGCATATAGGGCACAATAACCCCTATCATTTTTTTTTCATGTCTTCACAGGGCACAACAACCCCTGGATTGCATATAGGACACAATAACCCCTATTATTTTTTCATGCCTTCAGAGGGCTCAATAACCCCTGGATTGCATATAGGGCACAATAACCCCTATCATTTTTTTTCTTGTCTTCACAGGGCACAATACCCCTGGATTGCATATAGGGCACAATAACCCCTATATTATTTTTTATGTCTTCACAGGGCACGATAACCCCTGGTTGCATATAGGTCACAATAACCCCTATGTTATTTTTCATGTCTTCAGAGGGCACAATAACCCCTATCATTTTTCTTCACAAGGCACAATAACCCCTGGTTGCATATAGAGCACAATAACCCCTATTTTATATTTTCATGTTTTCACAGGGCACAATAACCCCTATTTTATATTTTCATGTTTTCACAGGGCACAATAACCCCAGGTTGCATATAGGGCACAATAACCTTATCTTATTTTTTTATGCCTCCACAGGGCACGATAATCCCTGGTTGCATATAGGGCATAATAACCCTTATTTTACTTTTTATGTCTTCACAGGGCACAATAACCCCTGGTTGCATATAGGGCACAATAACTCTATTCTATTTTTCATGTTTTCACAGGGCACAATAACCCCTGGATTGCATATAGGGCACAATAACCCCTATCATTTTTTTATGTCTTCACAGGGCACAATAACCACTGATTGCATATAGGTCACAGTAACCCCTATCCTATTTTCCATGTCTGCACAGGGCACAATAACCCCTGGATTGCATATAGGGCATAATAAGCCATATCATTTCTTTTTGTCTTCACATGGCACAATAATCCCTGGTTGCATATAGGGCACAATAACCCCTATTTTATTTTTCATGTCTTCAGAGGGCACAATAACCCCTATCATTTTTCTTCACAGAGCACAATAAATCCTGGTTGCATATAGGGCACAATAACCCCTATTTAATTTTTAATATCTTCACAGGGCACAATAACCCATGGTTACATATAGAGCACGATAACCCCTATTTTATTTTTCATGTATTCACATGGCACAATAACCCCTGATTTTAATTTGGGTACAAAACTCTCTTTTGTCTTTTTTTTTACATTTTGTAATAGGCTACAAAAACATTGTTTTTATTTTTAGTATAGACTTTTATAGCTTTTATCAATAACTCACAAAATTTCCTAGTGCAAACTAGGCAGAAAATTTTGTTTTGTGTGCAGGTTTCTATATAGTATACAAATTTGCAGTTCAAAAATAAATGAATTCATCATTTCAAGAAAATGAGTTTTCAAGAATATCATGTGGAATAACGTCAGGAGCTGAAGTCAAGTCATGAAGTTTCAAGTCTTAAACTCAGATGACCTGAGCAAAGATCAGAATCGATGAACCTACCAAAGTGGGTGAAGCGATATCTGAGAATTCAAAATGAAGACTTAGCACTATCGGAGTGGATAGAATTTCATATCTTTCCTTCTGCATTTATTTTTTATGTAATAGCTGGAGCTACGAATCGGAATCTCGACAAAATCTCACTCGATTACTTAACTCATTGGAACTACGTCTGACTCCTTATTATCTCAACATAGGATAGGTAGTTTTTAAAAGTTAGGACACAGTCAAACCTCTTCTCTACTATTAATTTTTTCACATAAATATTTCAGTAAAAAATTAGTCACATTGTTCACGTCTTTGCATCAAAACTCTTCATGCTTTCAAGCAAAGAGGGGCATACTGTGAACACCTAATTTTTTTATCAAAATATAAAGATTTAACACCAATTTTAAAAAAGGTTATATTTAAAATAAATAAAAAATAAATTGTGTAAATTACTTTAATAATAAAAAATAATAAATTTATGGTATTTGTTTTAAATCTTCAACTTTTAATTAGTTTAAAAATAATGGTAGAAGAAGAAAAAAAAAGAGTGCTAGATTTTCAAATTACCTTCCCCTATCTTAATTAACCTCAAACTCCCAAAAACTAATTTTCCTATTATTGTTATTTAGTAGGATAATTATTTAATTATTTCTCAACCATAATTCCCTCAACAATATTTTAATTAAATCCTAATCCCCTCTATTAGGTTTCTTTTAATTAGCATCAGACTCTCAACCAAAATTATTATAAAAAAACACGTTCAGTTGAGAAGAAAAAATAGAGAGAGATGTAAAAAGAGAGAGAGGGGACAGAGGATACATAGAGAAATATAGATGCAGAGAGATATACGGATAGAGAGAAATACAGATACAGAGAAATACCGAGAAAGATAGAGAGCAAACAAAAAGAGTGAAAAGTTAGTTTTATCTGGTAATTTGAGGTTTTGTTTGCGGTTTCGATCTTGCGGCTCTTTAAAGTTAATTAACAATTATTAACTTTGGAAATCATTAGATCGTAGCAGTTGTTGTTGTGGTATCAATTTTCGCAGCGAAGTAATTATAAAATCTCGCGTGATTTAAATAATATTTTTTCAATGAATGGTTGATTCCAACAGCATGAAATACTTCAAATCACATGTATTATATTGATTATTGTTACGTTATTATTATTATTATGTTTTTTTTAGATAGATTTTGCAACTTATGTCGCTTCATGATATTGAATTGTTAAATTTAAATAGATTAATATATATTTCCGTCTATTTTCAATTTAGAAGATATTTATTGAATTTGTTGTAGACTTGTTAGATTAGGATATATAAATAATTAGTAATTTTTTTTATCTAAGTAGAATTGCAAAATTTCATCTAGAGATTCATGATAAAATAGTGATAATTACTATAAATAATTATAATTAAAAAAATTGAGAAATTGTATAAAGAGAACAAAAGAATTAAAAATAATAAATAAAAAAAATAAGATAGCATAAAACAATAAAAAGAACAACGAAAAAAGAAGAAGGAAAAATAACAGATTTTCTTTTTAAAAAACAGAAAAAAAACGTGAAAAATGAAAAAATAAAAAAAGAAAAGAAATAAAAAGAGAGAGAAGCAGAAAGAAAGGAAAAAAAAATAAAACAAAAATGGTAAAAAAAAAAAGAACGTAAAAAAAAATTAAAATAAACATTCTAAAAGAAAGTGAAACAAATATTCCGAAAAAACAAAAAATACAAAAGAAAAACAAAGCTAATTAAAAAATAAAAATAAAAATTAAAATTAAAATTAAAATTAAATAATAATAATAATAATAATATTAATAATAATAATAATAATATAGGAAAGAGAATGTTGTTAAAAAAATGGATAAGTAAAAACGTACAAAAGAAAAAATGAAAAGAAAAAAATTAAAATAAAAGAAAAAAAAGAAATTGTCTTTTAATCTCTTTACATTTTTTTCCCCTAGAATTAATTATAAATTTCATAAAATTTACCTCTTATTTTAGTTCTAATTATTTTTAAAATACAATTCTAAATCAACTTGAACTCTAAAAATTTTTTTCCTACACAAATTCTAATTCCTAATTATTAAACACCTAAATAAATTCATCCCCATAATAACATGACAAAAAATTAAAAAATGTAAAGTAAAATAAATAAATAAATAATAAATAATAAATATATAAATAAATATGAATGTTTCAAATATTGAATTAACGAACATACACCAAAAATAATAAAATAACTTTCAATAGATTTAAAATAAATAAGACGATTTTTAAAAGGTTTAAAATAAATGAGAGAATAAATTAAAAAAAATATTTTTATTACTAAGTTAAATAATATAATATTTAAAATTAAGTCTAGTCATATCAAAGTCAATGAAGCGACCGTGCTAGAACGGGACTCGAGGGGTGCCTAACACCTTCCCCTCGGTCAACAGAATTCCTTACTCGGATTTTTAGTTCGCAGACCAATAAAAAATGGAGTCAAAATTCCTTTTGATTAGGGATTTAAATAAGGTGACTTGGAACGCCAAAACTCAATTCCAAGTGGCGACTCTGAATAATAATTATCCCTTTTCAAAATGTCACTTTAATTGGAAAAACTCTTTTTCTTTCAAAGTATAAAAATAAAAAAATAAAAAAATATAGAGAAAAAAAAAAGAGGCGTGACATGCTTATCTCAGCTGGCTATAGAAATATTGATTTGAGAATCATTGGATAATTATTCGAGTTATCACCAAGGTGTCATGATGTAACGACCTGTTTAGTCGTTTTGAGCAACAGACTTCAATTCTGGAAAAACTGGCAGAAGCGACGGACCCCACGACGGACCGTCAAGGGCACGACGGACCGTCACAGGGTCTCGCTTCAAAACACTTAGAAAATCTGAAATTGGGTACTGAAAATCGACTCTCTGAACTTCGTAACGGAGTGGCAGGACGGACCGTCACAGGTGTAACGGACCGTCACAAGCCATTCACCCAAAATCAAGTTTCTGAACTATGCGACGGACAGCAGGACGGCCCGTCGCAGGCGCGACGGCCTGTCACAGTTTGCATAATCCCAGTTGGAGTCGGATTTCTGGTTAAGTTTTAAAGGAGCGTTTTGGACTATTCCTGCTATAATTATATATTTCATGGGTTTATATTAATAACTCAAATTCTTGGGGGTTAAAAGAGGTAACCTTAAGTTAATTCGTGGGGTATTATTGCCATCTTTTATTCTTAATTATATACTAATTAGGGTAAAAGAAAGAGGGTCTGAATAAGAAAACAGAAAGAACTAGAAGGGAGAGGGCGAACCGATCGAGAGAAGAGGAAAGCACCAAGCTTTGAGGATTAGCTTGTTGATCGCAATTCTTCGGTGGAGGTAGGTTATGGTTTCCATGCTATTCGTAGTAAACTCTTAATAGCGAATGATATGTGTTAGTAGTATTGTAAACCTTCTATATGCTTAATTGTATGCTTGCATGAATGATGTGATTATGTAATTATAAATAAATAAGCATGATGAAGCTATTGAATCCCAAATCTTGAAAAGAAACCCTAATCTACTTTGTTAATGATGATGCCTTGGTATATAAGAAGGCTTGATGAATGAAAGTAGTGAGGTTAGGGGATCGGGTGTCACGTTCCGACACCAGGATAGAATATGGATCGGGTGTCACGTTCCGACACCAAGATAGAATATGGATTGGGTGTCACGTTCCGACACCAGGATAGAATATGGATCGGGTGTCACATTCCGACACCAGGATAGAATATGGATCGAGTGCCACGTTCCTGTACCAGGATAGTATATGAGGATCGGAGTGTCACGTTCTGACACCAGGATAGAATATGGATCGGGTGCCACGTTCCGGTACCAGGATAGAATGAGGATCGGAGTGTCACGTTCCGACACCAGGATAGTATATTGAGGAGCGGAGTGTCACGTACCGACACGAGGGGAATAAAGATAATGAATCTTGAAATATGTTAATATATCCAATCTAATGAACTAAATTCCCAAATGAGTATGATGAGGAAGTGTGAGTCCTCATTGATGTGCTTGGTGTTGTAACCAAGGGTTATGGTAACTGTAAATGCTGCATGCTAAGGATATTAGTTGATTTTATGATATTGCTTAATACATACTGTTTTCTATTTTGAGTTGGCCGATGATATCTACTCAGTACCCGTGTTTTGTACTGACCCCTACTTTTATTGTTTTCTTCTTGTTTATTTGTGGAGTGCAGCAAACGTGCCGTCATCTTCGACTCAACAGTAACTCAAGCCAGTCTTACTACATCGGAAATTCAGGGTGAGCTAATGCTTCTAGCTTGGACTGGATCTTCTTCTTCAAGTCTTGATGCCTTGAACTTCCGGCATGGACTAGCTTCTTATGTATTTTTAGCTTCTTAGAATACTCTTAGTTTAGTAATTTGATTATAGATGTTCTTGTGATGATGACTTCCAGATTTTGGGAATAATAATAGTTATTAATTTTATTAATGAGTTTAAGTCTTCCGCATTACTTTCTATTGATATTATATTGAAATGTTAAGGTTAGATTGGTTGGTTCGCTCACATAGGAGGGTAAGTGTGGGTGCCAGTCGCGGCCCGGATTTGGGTCGTGACACATGACTTATGGTACAAAGTATTTTAAAGATAACTTTCAAAGATTGGAAAGAGAAAAACATCATATCGTCATTTTTTCTATATAACAACACATATTATAATCACAATCCGCTAAAACTATCTTTTCAATTTTTTTATCACGACAATTTTATTTTCTTATAAGAACCACAAGATTCAAATGCAATCTATCTGACAACTCTTAAAAATTATTAGAACTCTATCATTGCAATCTTTTTTACAAAGACCAGTAAATATGGTACATCGTCTTATTTATAACATAATGATGTGATTCAATTATTTTCATCCTTATATACAAAATTTAGATTGTATATATTTAAATAAACATTTACATAATGCGGGATCATTTGGCATATGGAAAATAAGCGATAATAATGAATAAAGTGTAAACTATTTTATCTTGTATTTGGTTAGAGGTGTTAAATCGGAGATATTATCTAATTCACAAATATTAAAAATATATGTTAAATATTTTTTATATTTTGAAATCCTTATTTTAGATCTCTAATTAGTAATGTCATACTTGATATTAAATCAGACACACCCGTATTTATATTTTTTGATACAGGATACACTATAATAAGAAGAAAGACGAATGAGAACAGAAGGGAAGCAAGCGAGATTTGTGTATGTATCTCAGGTACATACAAATAACATTAGATACACACTGGATACGTATATATGTATGTATTTAGTGTGATTTTCATGTGTTCGAGATATCAAATAATATAAGAGTGACGAGCAACATAGAAGGAAGGCGAGGGAAAGTTGTCTGTGTGACCAAAATACATTGGATACAATATATCTAGAACAAATTACACATAATTTTGTATATCCCGAGATACGTACATCTGAACGTGAATGAATGCATCAAAATCTAATAAGATTAGCAATATTATAAATCAGTGTGTTTAAATAGTTAACCTGTTAACTGATGAAATTTCTGTAAATTATCCAATTAGATTAGTCTTGAAATTATTTATATCCGCATTTAAATAAATATTATACAAAAAAATAAGTGAATTGATAATAAATCCAAAGTTGCTAGTAAGTGTTTGCCCTGTTTTTACCCAATTTCCCCAAAACAAGTAATATGTGGCCCATATCTTTCAATACAAATTGAAGAAAAAGGAAATTTATACGTTATTGCATTAGTTTTATGTTTTTACGTTGTATAAAAATATTCTATGAATCAATATTGAATGACATGATTTAACTAACATGTATTGAGTGTTAGTGGTGCATTCACCGTCTTCAAATTCTTAATATGCCTCTATTCAACCTAACAAGAATGCGGGAAGAGAGTCCATTGATGTCACGATCCAAAAATTGTTGTGATGACACTTGTCTTATCCCACCAAGAAAACTCATGGTAACCCAATAATTTTGATAAAATGCGGAAATAAAGTAAAGGTATAATAACACTTACTAATATAAAAACAATTCAACCTGATTAAATCCCCAAAACCGAGTTGTCACGTGCACAAGCCTCTAATGTAAATACTAGAATTGAAGTAATAAAACGAGTCTAAAAATGAAATTGTCTTTCAAGTAAAAACAAAATCATAAACTGGAGTAGGAAAGTTCGCTGAGATGACAAGCAGCTACCTCACAATCCTCCAAAAGATGTCTCGCAAACGAAGTGAATGAGAGGTGTCACGGAGATCCAGGCTCATAACCTACAAAAATATATAAAAGCAAGGGCTGAGTACAAAATCACGCGGTACCCGACAAGCAAACCTATAATCACAAATTAAGTGAACAAATATGGCTAGTCCTTCCACCCTATCTAAACCTCCACGTTACAGCCTAACAGTTCTGAGTTTATCAAATACACAACTCAATAACCACACTCTATCAGTTTACACATTCTCAATAACAACTCAATATTCAACAGTCACAAGTTTCAGAGAAACACTCACAACATCAGCAAAATACGTGTTCAAGTTCATCACCAATAAAAATGTGTAATTCCATGAGATGCAATGTCAACTAGTGATGCATATCTTCCCTAATGATACACACTCGATGTCTCTCAGTCTGAGACTCATGGGGGACATATCTGTCTATGTATCTGTCGCGGCGCACGACATGGCCCTCGATAATAGTAACTTTCACGGCGCGTGATACGTCCCCCAAAATATAATATCCATCGTAGTGTGTGATACGACCCTTGAAATGGTACATCCTCTTATCACAAGCATGTCTCTGATACAATGCAAATGACATGCTCAAATGAAAATTGAGGAGATAACCATTTTGATAACAAAACATAATTTACAACACAGAATACAACACTAACAAATAAGCAACAAGTCTCTAAATCATTCTCAACACCGCACAAGAAAATACACCAATTTCATACGCTTAACAAGGGTTTAGAAATCCACTTGCTTCAATTAATCAACAATTCACTCCAGTACTTGAGCCTTCCCTTTCCGTTGAACTTCTAAATTAATGCAATCTATTCAAGTACATAAACACAATAATATTTCGAAACTAATAACACCCATATAAGTATAAGTTTCATAAGTTTCAAACCTAGGGTTAAGCTTCAACTTCTCCAATATCACTATTTTAATTGTATTCATGTAATCTAGTATATTCAATACTAAATTTTATCCAAAGAAAAAACAATAATTCCAACACCTTTTATGTTAAAAGATAATTATATTATATTCTGAACCTCAATTTACATCCTATGCTTAATCCATAACCAATGACAATGTATAATAATACCTCAACAATTTTGTGACTTAATCTAACTGGAAACCGTAGTGTAGATTGTATTGAAAATATATATATGAACTACTAACAATTCAGTTCCATAAACGACCAATTGATCTACAATATATTATAATAATAATTACATTTTTTCTTGTCTCCAATTTCATTAAAAACATCCAGATTGATGAAAAGCATCATGAGAATTATCACTGACACACTTACTTTATTATAAATGTCACTATACTAAATTAATTATAACAATAAAATAATGGATAGGCTCTTAGGAAATTAAATAACTAATCAAATTTTCTGCTGGGACTATTGTTGATAAGTACATATTTTCCTTCATTCCACCTTACTGTTCGTCCCATTAATGAGTTTTGTCCTTTTTCCATTTTCAATAATTCAACAATCAACCTTAAGTTATCAATATTAGACATCCAACTAACATATAAATTATATAGAAAGGGAAGAAACTAAGTATTTTAGCTATTGATTCACTAAGTTTTCCCTTGTTTATTTTCTCCGCCGTCAGTTCTTTCGATAGCAACCATGTTCTCCTCTTCTTACCCTTTTTTACTTAGTTATGACTTATATTTTATCCCAAATAATTTAATTCACTTTAATCCATGGTGTATAGAGTATTATTTAATGATAACTTTAGTCCGTTAACTATCGATTAGTTAACTCAAGTTACACTAGTATTCATAATTTCAAAAAAAAATTATTTCACGTCATTACATTATCCACCACTAAAAATCATGTTTGTCCTCGAACGTAAGGGGAAATAAAGTACATGAAGCTTCAAAAAGTTGTGGATATCTAGCACGCATGTCAGACTCTGTCTCCCAAGTTGCCTCTCCCACAAATTGGTGTTTCCACAGCACCTTCACTGAAGCAATCTCCTCGGTTCTAAGCTTTTGAACTTGCCTATCAAAAATAGTTATAGGCTCCTTCTCAAATGTCAAGTCTGGACCCAACTCCACAGAATCAAGTGAAAGCAAATGAGATTCATCCGGAATGTACTTCCGAAGTGTAGAGACATGAAAAACAGGATGAACTGCCGACAAAATAGGTGGCAAGGCCAACTTATATGCCACCTCTCCCACTCGGCTTAAAATCTCAAAAGGTCCAATGAATCTAGGACTAAGCTTGCCCTTCTTTCCGAACTGCATCACACCCTTCATGGGTGATACTCGGAGCCAAACATGATCACCCTCCATAAATACAAAGGATTTAACTCTTCGGTCTGCATAAATCTTCTGTCAACTCTGAGCTGTCAATAGTCTATAGTGAATCATACAGACTTGCTCCATAGCATCTCTGAGCAAGTCTGTATCCAAAGAGTCCATCTCCGCCGAATCAAACCAACCAATCGGAGATCTACACCTTCTGCCACATAAAGCCTCAAATGGGGACATCTGGATACTAGAGTTATAACTGTTATTGTAGGCAAACTCCACTAAGGGTAAACGGCAATCCCATCTAGCTCCGAAATCGATCACACACGCTCAGCGCATATCTTTCAACACTTGAATCGTCCGTTCATACTGAACATCTGTCTTAGGGTGAAAGGTTGTACTCATATCTAAATGGGTATCGAGACCATGCTGTAATTCCAGAAGTGAGAAGTAAATAGTGAACCTTGATCTGATATGATAGAAACAGGAACTCCATGACGTCGCACTATCTTACTGATATATAGCTCGACTAATTTCTCTGTCGTATACTTCATCAGAACCATAATGAAGTGGGCAGAGTTTGTCAGCCTGTCAACAACAACCCAAATGGAGTCATAACCACCCACTGTGGTTGGCAAACCCACAACAAAGTCCATAGTAATCCTCTCCCACTTTCAAGTAGGAATAGGCATCCTCTTAGATACACCCTCGGGACTCTGGTGCTCACACTTGACCTACTGGCAAGTCAAACACCTCAAAACAAAGTATGAAATATCCCTCTTCATCCCACACCACCAGTAATGCTGACTCAGATCATGATACATCTTCCCTGCTCTTGGATGGATGAAATATCGAGAACAATGAGACTCCTCAAGAATCAATCTAACCAAATCGCCTGTCTTGGGCATACAAATCCTGCCTTCGATCCTCAAGACACCATCAGAATCAAGGACAACCTCCTTAGCTTCCCCTGTAAATACATTGTCTCGAATGAGACATAATTTCTCATGATCAAACTGGTGCGCACGGATCTACTCGATTAAAGAAGATCAAGCCTCAATAAAAGCAATCATCCCATCAATCTCTTCTGAAATTTGCAAGCGAACAAGATTGTTAGCTAATATCTGCAGATCTCTAGTCAATGATCTCTCCTCAATACTAAGAGATGCAAGACTCCCCTGCTAGGAGTCTTCCTACTGAAAGCATCAGCCACAACATTGGCCTTCCCTGGATGAAACAAAATGGTCACATCATAATCGTTCAAAAACTCAAGCCATCTCCGCTGCCTCAAGTTCAAATCCCTCTGGCTAAAGATATATTGAAGACTCCGATGATCAGTGAATATCTCACAATGCACTCCATACAAATAATGACGCCATAACTTAAGTACAAATACCATAGCCTCCAACTCCAAATCATGTGTAGGGTAGTTCTACTAATAGGACTTCAGCTGCCTAGAAACATAAGCAATCACCTTCCCTTTCTACATCAACACGCCACCCAATCCAACTCTTGAAGCATCACAATACACAGTAAAGTCTACACCCTCCTCAGGTATAGTCAACACAGGATCCAAAGTCAACAAAGTCTTGAGCTTTTGAAAGCTCTCCTCACACTCATCTGACCATTGAAAACCCACATCCTGTCAAGTCAATCTAGTAAATGGACCTGCAATAGTAGATAAACTCTAACCAAATCGTCGATAATAGTCTTCCAATCCCACAAAACTCCGAATCTCACTAGGTGAAGTAGGTCGCGTCTAGCCTCTAACTGCCTCAATCGTTGCCAGATCTACTCTAATACCTTCCTTTGACACCATGTGTCCCAAGAATGTCACAAAAGTAATCAAAAAATCACACTTTGAGAATTTGGCATACAAGTTCTCTTCTCTCAACCTCTAAGTACAATCCTCAAGTGTCGAACATGGTCTTCCTCAGTCTTGGAGTAAACCAAGATGTCATCGATGAAAACAATCACAAAAGAATCAAGGTATGGTCGAAACACCCCATTCATCAAATCGATGAATGTTGCAGCGGCATTAGTCAATCTGAAGGAAATCACTAGGAACTCATAATTCCCATACTGGGTAAAAAAAGTTGTCTTAGGGATATCTGATGACCTAATCTTCAACTGATGATACCCATACCTGAAATCAATCTTATAGAACAATGGGTTCAATGTAGATGATTAAATAAGTCATCAATACACGAAAGAGGATACTTATTCTTCACCATTACCTTGTAGAACTGTCTGTACTCAATACACATTCTCATAGTACCATCCTTCTTCTTCACAAATAATTTAGGGGAACCCCAAGGTGATACACTAGGGCGAATAAAACCCTTACTCAATAAATCCTGCAACTAATCCTTCAACTCTTTAAACTCTGCTGGATCCATACGATAGGGAGGGATAGAAATTAGCTTAGTGCCCGGCTTCAAATCAATAGCAAAATCAATATCCCTGTCGGGAGGAACACCTGGAAGATCAAAAGGAAATACATCAAGAAACTCCTGAACCATGGGAACAGAGTCCATAGGAGGTGGTTCAGCACCAGTATCTCGAATAAAAGCTAAGTAAGACAAACACCCTATCTCCACCAATCTCTGAGCACAGATAAAAGATATGACCTTGCTAGGATAAGAACCACTAAAACCCTTCCACTCAACCCTCGGAACACCAGGCATCACTAAAGTCACAGTCTTAGCATTACAATCAAGGACAACATGATAAGGAGAAATCCAATTTATACCCAAGATAACATTAAAGTCTACCATCCCCAAAATGATTAAGTCTACCCAAGTGTCATACCTAGCCAAAGAAATACAACAGGATCGATACACTCGATCCATTACTAGGGGCTTACCTATGGGTGTAGAACCACGAATAGGTACAATCATTCTATCACATATCACATCAAACTCAGCAGCATAATAGGTAGATACATAAGAGAATGTAGACCCTGGATCAAACAATACAGACGCAGGTCCATGGCATACGGGGATGATACCTGTATTGACAGCATCAAAGGTCTTTGCCTCAGGTCTCCCCGGGAAAGCACAACAGTGGCCTCCTTGTCCACCTCCAGCCTGGGTGGTACCTCTACCCCACTCTGCTGAGCTGCAACACCACTACTAGAAACTCTATCACCTCTACCTAAATAAAATCTGCCACGACCTCTACCC
Organism: Solanum lycopersicum; assembly: GCF_036512215.1. Classification (NCBI taxonomy): domain Eukaryota; kingdom Viridiplantae; phylum Streptophyta; class Magnoliopsida; order Solanales; family Solanaceae; genus Solanum; species Solanum lycopersicum. The sequence goes on along the minus strand of NC_090800.1, from coordinate 33,842,142 downwards.
TATGGTGTAGGTGGTCTTGTCTGGAATGAAGAATTACGTCGAGGCTTACCACGAACTCTTTTAGAAGTACACTGCCACATAAGGTGATCAGGATCTCCACAAATAAAGTAAAATCTCTGACCTGGGAACTGATGTGTAGACCTTGAAAATCTACTATACTTTCCTCGCCCTATAGGTCACAGTTGTGAACCGTACGAGCCCTGGCCCAAGCTATAAGAACCCCTAGATGTCTGACCCCCCTCAAATGTCGGCATAGATGCATGAATAGGTTCCCGCTGCTGAAAGGAACCACTCACTCTCTGTGATCCCCTACATCCAGATGAGGCAACAATGAAACTGACCTGATGTACGGGCCCTTTTAGGGTCCCCAAACTCCTCCCTCTCCATCAATTCCGCCTCTTTGGTAGCTCTTACAATGGACTGGAAAGAATCCCCGTCTCTAGATGCTCGGAATAGAGCTGACCTGATAGAGAAAGTCAATCCCCTCACAAAGTTGTGGATCCTCTCTGTTTCATCTGGAATAGTAGCCAACACATGCCTAGACAATCGGCAAAAACGTGCCTCATACTCTGTAACCGATAAACTATCCTGTCTCAGATTCTCAAACCTTAAGCGACTCTCCTCTCTCAGGCTCCAAGGGATAAAACGATCAAGTAATGCACTTAAAAACTGCTCCCAAGTCACTGAAGGATATCCAACTGGCAAAACCCCCTAATAAGTCTTCCATTACTCTCTCGCTGGCCCACGAAGCTGGATTATATCATATCGAACCCCATGTTACTCAGCTAATCCAATCACCTCTAGTAACTCTCGGCATGTTGTCAAAAACTCATGAGCGTCCTTATTCTTCCTACCCTGAAACTGAGGTGAGTCCATCTTTCAAAATGTCTCATACCTACGCTGCTCATCTTCTGTAAGAACAACCACCGGTGCAACTTGACCACCAACTGCTGGTGCAACATCATTCTGAACCACGGGATCCACTAGTAGCTGCCCCACCGCATCCTGAACAACTGGAGCTTGCTGCTGCTCTTAGGTTTGAGTAAAGCCCTCAAACACACTAAATACCCTCAATAATGTATCCTGAAGCAAAGGTGTGACTGCAGGATCTAGAGGTACATGTTCCTCTCTGTCATCAATCTGAGGCTCTGGAGAGACCTCTCTAGCACGACCTCTTACTGGTGCTGCTCCATAGCCACGATCTCTGGCAAGTGTCGTACCATGAGCACCACCTCTAGCTTGAGCTCTACCCCTACCCCTAGCTGGGGCCTCCACAACTACCTTGGGAAGTGCCTCCCCTTTACCACTAGTAACATTGTCTCTAGTCCTCGTCATCTGTCAAAAGAGTACACAACAACTCATAAAAGAAAAGAGAGTGAAGTAATAACAAAAAAAAATTAATGGTAATAACAATAACATAAGATGTTTCTAGAACTATTTTTTTTGTTATCATTCTAGGTAAATTTTTGTTATTGTGAAATTAAATTTTTCCCTTGATGATTATTCACTTTACATAACGAATGAGATTTCTAGAATGATATATTATCGTTCTTAATAGATTTTTGTTAGAATAAAATTACATTTTTACTCTTGGTCGTCCTTCCACTTCACTCTTCTATATAATAAAATTATTTTCGTGCAAAAAGTAAAGGTGTTAATGTAATATAAAATGATTTAAAAAGTATGTCCCATCATTTTTAGATAATATGTTTATATATGATATTTATCCTGCTTTTTATGGCAAGAAGTACCGTAATCATCATTTAGTTGGGTATTTGGGAAATTCATACTTTAGAAGCAGAAAATATAACTACTTTAAGTTGATAATTTTACTAAAATGACAAAAGTGACATTGGTAGTCCTAGACTTCACTCTTCAATATAATAAATACTAGATATTAGGTGTCCGCGCCAATGCGGGCCCAACGTATGATAATTATTTTCTTCCAACTTATGTGACACAAATGAAAATTGTAAAAAATGAACTTAATTTGTTATATGTGTTTTTTTTTAAAAAATATTTTAAATTGTTAATTAATGTACTTTTTGTGTCATTTTCAAATAATATTTGTTACTCTATTTGTTACATTTTATATGATAAAATTGATTTTAGGAAAGTCAAAGGAATTTCTTTTATGATTCTCAAATATTTTTAGTTGTCATTCGTACTTTTTAGTTCTTACGTTATTTTCAAACAATATATACAATTTCTTTTGTTTCGATAAACATAAGGGAATGAACTAAATTTGATCATGATTTTTAACTATATTTTTCTAAAAATATCTTGAATTGTTACACTGATATTTTAAGCTTCTTTTTATGTAACTTTTAAATATGCAACATATTAGAAATTAAAACGAAGAACTAATGTTTTAAATCATTATATTTTTATATTAAAATATTCAAATATTTCAAAATCCACATATATGCACAAATTAATAGAAGGAAACCTAAAGAATTTTCTCAAAAGAATATATGAAAGCTCATTTTAATAATAACACATATATATTTCATGTTTAATATATGATCTATCCCGTTCACTTTTTATGAACTTAGTTATTTATTTTATCTCAAAAAGAAAATAAATTTTGAATTTTCATTTTTTTCATATATATGAATTTTAATTTTATTTTTTATTGTTTCCACCTAATATTCTATTTGATATAGACTTATTAAGAGTTAATCGTAATCATAATGATTTACTTTTATATAATAAATAGACATCACAATAATTTATAGAAAATGGAGAAATGCCAAATATGAGGTACTAATAATAATAACTAAAAAGGTTTCTATAACTATTTAATTTTTTTTGTTATTGACAGATTTTTTGTTTGCATGAAGTTATATTTTTTACCTTTGATTATCATTCACTTCATATATAGAAAGATGTTTCTAGAATTATTTATTCTTGATATATTTTTGTTAGAATGAAGTTACATTTTTATTCTTGATCGTCTTTAATACAAATATATCATCTTATTCATTTTTATTTGTAAAGTTACTTTTCAATATATTTTTCTTTAATTTTAATTTGATATATATTATTAATTTTATCACACTTATTTATTTTCAAGTATATTAATTAGAGCCAAAATAAAGATGAAAATAATGAACTCATGATAAATTTCTATGTAAAAAGTAGGCATTTTTTATAAGCAGAATGAAAAGAAAAAATATTAAGAATTAAACTAAAGTAATAATAAAATAGATATGACAATATATCACAAAAGAAAAGAAAGTGAAGTAATAACAAAATAAGTCAATGGTAATAAAAATAACTTAAGATGTTCCTAGAACTATTTAATTTTCTTGTTACCATTCTAGGATGATTTTGTAGTGTGAAATTATATTTTTGCCCTTGATCATTATTCACATTATATAAAGAAAGGGATTTCTAGAATTATTTATTATCTTTCTTAATAGATTTTTGTTAGAATGGTACTGCATTTTTACCCTTGGTCATCCTCACACATCACTCTTCCCCTCATGAATACATCTCTCCTCTTAATCATTATTCAATATTTAGAAACCACTAATGCAAGAACACATGAAATAGATCATAAAATTGGACAATTCAACTTGAAAACTTTAGAAAACATCTTTGAAAGTTGGGATACTTGATGAAGAGAGTTTCAAGGTTCAAAATTCATACCTTGATGAAGCTAATTCTTCAATTTGATTGACGAATCTCCACTCAATTCGTCACTCCAAGCCCTTCCTTGAGTTTTGAGTCCAATGGAGTTTTTAGAAAAAATTCTAAGGGATTTGGGTTTTTGATTTGGAAGAATGAAATCTTCTAAGAGTTTTAGGCTTATAAACACATTTAAAATACCCAAAGTACCCTTAAGGAACTTCCAATACTCTTATTTGGAAGTGAGGTGAAATTACTAGTTCATCCCTCACTTGGTAGGGAACTGCATGCAGGAACAGACTCCATCAATGATTGGCAGTCAATGGACCATTTGTCCACAAATGCACCCTCCTGTCCTTCCATCGTTGAGTTTACAAAATGGGTATCTTCCCTCCCAAGACCAAGTATCCACCAACGGCACCCTTCTACGCGGTGTCGATTGCCTCCTTCATTTGGGGCTGCCTTGGACAGTCTTGGCACCACTTTTTGGGTCCTTTCTCAAGGACCCTTGGATGGTCCTTGGGGATGTTTTCCCGGACATTTTCAACCCAAACATTCTCATATACGAGTTTATCAGAAGTTCATCCAAAACGAACACGTAAAACTCGACGAAACATGCTTAAACACACAAGGTCATTTCAAGGCAACACTTTCGAATGTCATGGACGTTCTTGAATGTTTGACACCCAAACTTCACGAAACTAGACACACTGCCTAGATATGATATAATAACTCATTTAAGAACATTAAAACCTTATGAATCGCACATAAATACATAGAACCACAGATAAGGCACATAGTTGGCTTAGGCGTTGAACGTCTTAGTCATCCCTTGACGTTTGACTTCCAATGCACCTAAACTCTTAGAAACTGCCTCAATATCACATTATAGACCTATTTAGAACCTTCGAATATCATTACAACCATATTAGGATCTAGTTCACCTAAGTCATTTTTGAGGTCTTACAAGAGGTTGCAATAAACGACATTAGAACATGTGAGCTACATGGAATTCGGTGTTCTATTCCCACACAAAAAATATACGGTTAACACCTTTCTAAGGTGTAACCCTTCAATACAAAATTTTCTAGGTGGATCAACTAAGCTAGAGTCCTATGTGGGCACATAGTTAAAGACAAGGACATTGTTACTAGAAACCCTAACTTACTAGACATGGGGTTTCCATCTCATGAGACAACATATACATTAGGAATACATACTTGCTAAGCGTGTGGAAATCCATGTTGGGAATTGTACGTGAGACCCCCTGTCTCATTTACATGCCCTTTTAGTGATAAGCATCAATTCCCTTTAGTAATCATCTTTTGTCATCAATCAAGTTCACATTAGCCTCTAGTAAACCCTTACATGAACATCTCATCATAATATCTCATAGGTGATCATGAGTGAGAACTATCCTTTCACTTTAGAAGCACTTGCAAGTGAGTAAGCCTTTCACTTTAAAAATTCATTATTATCATGAGAACTAGATTTCAATCATATAACTATCATAACATAACATACATTCACAATCATAGCTAATTCAAGTGTATTGGGTTAAGTATGAGGGAAACTTGTCATTAATACCATAACAACACATTAGTCACGACATCATTAATATGTAAGTAACTCATCTTTCATAATTGAGTTCAAGTAAGAACCAACATTCATACTTTATTGACCTTCATGGGAGTTCATACTTCAATCACCCAAGAATTCATAATCAATAGACAAAACAAGTTAATTCGAGAAGAAATAACATAATTAACATCAATGTAGTCAATTGACATATTCATCATCTTCAACAATTCACCATATCAATTCAAGTTTTTTATGAAATTGGGGAAGAACATGGGTCCATGGGAGTCTTGGGTGAATAACAAGAATTAACCATTATTATATAGTCAAACAACATTCATTGATCATAATTCCTCATAATTGATTAAAACTTTCATTTTTCAAAGAAGAACCGTGTGTAGAGATAAATCCTAGATTTTGGGGAAGTTTGAAAAACTCTTTGAAGGGACTCTTGTGGTAAATAATCCCAAGCGAACCATACTTAACCAAGACTTTAGCCATGAATTGGAGTAGAAAACTTAAGGATTTGTTCTTCTTCTTCAAGCTTCAATGTTTCGTCACTAGAGGTTTGGTAGAGAGAAAATTTAGGGGAAAATGCAAGAAATTTGAATTTCAATTTGGGGTTTTGATTTAGGTGGGTATATTTTTTGTAAAACTAATTTCAAATCAATATATAACACTCTCCTAAAATATTCAAAAGACCCCTGATTCAAATTTCATAATTTCGTCGGGAATAGGTCCGCATCGCGGAGCTGTTCCCACAAGATTCTGAAATAAATTTTTGAGACAGTAGAGTCCGCGACGCGGAAAATTTTTTTAGTCCCATGGTTAACAAAGTCTATGACGTGGACTGATTTCTTCAATGTGCAATGGCCTAGTGCCTTGGGTAGCTATTTGGCCAATAGTTGTGTCCTCCTTAAGGGCCCATAGCGTGGTCCGTTAGGGGGTCAGACCTGGACATTTTTATCCTATATACATTATTTTATCTATTTAAAGTTTTTGTACAAGTTTTAGACTTCATAGGACACTTCCAAACCTTCACAAGACCTAAGGACATTTACTAGTTCAATTTCACTAGTTTCCGTATGTCATGGTCGTCCCTTAACGTTTGGGCTCTAATACTTCTAAATAGAGTTTATTACATTATTCTGGTCCGTAAACATCATTTTAAGCACTATTTAATAGGTAAGGCTCTAGTCTAGGTCATAGAATTTCAAAAGTGTTACAAGGATAATCAATGAAATTATTTTTGAGATTTTATCAAACACCCATTCTATCCTTATCCAAGAGCATTTTCATGGAGTCAAACTATAATTTTCATGAAACTAGTTTTGAGTTTTTAAACCTATGTAGTTGATCTCAAAACTCTAAGGTACGTCTAAACATCATGAAATTATCCACTAACTTGAGATTATGAAGCTTGAATACATAATTCAATTCAAGGAAAGTAAAGAGTCAAGTCAAGAGAAGTTCATTGAGTTTTCCAAAAGTCTTTCACAAACCTTTTAACTGTGTTTTAAGACTTAATTTTAAGTTGAGCAAAAAGTAAATCTTGAAGTTCATTTCTTCAAAAGATTATATTGGGACTACGTATTCTCAAAGAGTAAAATATTTTCACATTACATCAATTTCCAAAAAGAAGCCTTTGATCTAGTTTTTAGTTAAAAGAGTAAATGCTTTCAAATTAAGCAAGAGAGGAAACTTTGATTTCTAATATAGCCTTTGATCATAGTTTTGAGCAATTATCTCAAACCACAGAAAGAAGTATGTCTTTAAACATAAGAGCTAGTATTATACTTTGGTAGTAATATTGAGCACCGATATGGGGGAGAGTTCAAAAAACTCGCAGCCCTCATAAAAATTGTAGTCATCATAAGTAGAAAAGGGTCATACTCTTTAGATGATACATTAAGGCAAAGCTCTGTATCATCACAATAGCTTTTACGTCATGGTTGTCAGTTAGAGAAACTCTCATAGCAGTAATTCATATTTTAATATACATTTCAGAAAAAAAATTTATCTTTGCACATATATAAAGTTATTACTGTATTACTAAATATAGAGAGTTGATATCTATGTTTTAAATCTTTTCTGTATAGCGTACTTTGTTTATATTGCTTTATATTGAAATGCGTACAATTAAGTTTCGTTGAGAACAGGTTTTGTCATTAAGTTCCTGTCAAGTCTATGTCTTATTTAAAATTACCCCTCGCATACTCGTACACTCAATGTACCGATGCAGCTGACTTGCATCTTATTATGATGTAGACACAAGCAACCAAGATCAACATCTAGCGCCTTGTTGATATAGTTGAGCTTTTGAGTTTGGAGTGAGCCTTCTTTCTTTATGGAGGACCTCCTTGTTTCATTGCTTAGTAGTTTTCAATTTTTAGGATGATCACGGTCTTGTCCCCACATCCATCTTATATTAGAGGTTTTATAGATAGACAGTTAGTAGTCATGTTGTCTTTTCATTGTTATCTCATATGTTAAAGACTTGATTTGTCATTTTGTCCAAGTTGAAAGTTTATTCTTAAACGTTCTAAGATTATTTTGAGACGGTGATTTAAAATAGGGACTACATAAATTTAGGAAAAGTTTCTCTTTTTTCAGACCCTAAGTTGTTCAATAGAATTATGTCATATAGAGATTATTTAAACTTTTGCTTTTCTCAGACTTATTTGACTACCCCTCATACTCAAGGTACTTCAAAAGAAAATCTAGATTCATATCGATGAATTACTTTCAACAAATGTCTTCAGGAAGTCATGAGAATGTAGAGGATCTTGAGAGAAGCTCGTGAGTGAGTTAAATGTTGAGTTTCAAAATAATGTACTCTTATCGATATGATTCTTGAGTTCGAGCTAAAAGCAAATGTATTCCCAAACTCTTTTCCCTAAACTTATTTGAGTTTAGGCCCTTCTGAGGAAGTGTGTTTTAGAGCTTGGGTAGTGCTTTCACCCGAAAGATACTATGAGTTATGATTTTATAACCAGTAGTAGTAAGAGTGACCAAAGTTAGAAGAATCCATGCAGAGGATCAGTAATAAAATAAAGAGATATAATGATGAGACAAATGATATTGTTACACAAATGATATTGTTACAGTCATGCACCTAGTGAGTTATTAATGAGTTGTTTTCGTTTATTTGTAGACTTAGAGGTGATGAGTTGTGTTAAATTTCATGATAGAAGGTAGAATAAGGCTTACTAGTTAGAATGAGTTAGACAATACTTTAACTAGGAAGGAATTTATGATTATGTGTCATTTTGTTTGTAATGACCAAGTATATATGTTGAATAGAAGAGTTGAAATACTCATGAGGTGATACATATAAGCAAGCTTATGATCTTTGAGGGAGAGTGTTATAGAACTAATTAGGCAATGATGTATATTGAATGAGTAAATAGTACTTAAGTTGTGAAGTGGAATGTGGTAGTAATATGTAAGGATGTAGACCGAGAGTTAAATATTGACTACTTCTCATGAAGATTTAGTGGGCGAGTGTTTCTAAATTTTTATCTAGCAGTAGTAAGTTGTTCTAGTAAGCGACGAATCATATTAATATTTCGTTCAGTTATAAATATTATGCTTTATTTTAAATGATCGTCGTGATAAAAAGAATGGCAACACGAGGTTAGTGATGTTAGTCTTGAGATCTGATCTAGAAGACTTGATAAAGAGTAGGTGAGGAATTTATATGTTGGATATGTTTTATGGTAATTCGTGATCAACGATACTAGCCTATAGCGCCAGTGTCTATGAATTGAAGCGAGTATAGTAACCAAACCAAAGGTTGAGGTCGTGTCCCAAGGGAGTGGTAGTAAATAGTAGCTAACAAGAATTTTGTTCTAGATAGTGATAGCTCAAGAAATTATCTAGTAAAACAACGCAAAATTCAATTTGTGACACGAACAAGTCAAATAACGAAAGGGGTTTTTTCACAGGTAGTAAAAAAGTAAAAATTAAAGGGAAAATCAAGTATGGGGGGAAAGTTCTTGGGGTGTGACCACAATATATTGACATAAACTAATGGTTTATGCTTTTGATAGGAAAATTAGAAGCACAATGGTAGCCTAAGCTTTAGGTGAAAGTAAATTCCTTCTCGGGCAACTTACCCATATAAAAATGGTTCCTCTCGGACACACACTAATCTAATTTATCCAGCATAGCCTTATCCACACCCGCTCTTTTGATGAAAGAAGCTTGGATATGAAGCTAGGGATTGCCCTCCCTGGATGAGCCTCTTTCCATTTCACTCCTTAAGATATCAATCTAGTGGTCTTAGTTTAGCAACCTCTCTCTCGCAAGTCAATAAAACATAGGTGGTTTTGTAGTTGCAAGTACAAACCCGTTAGTTTAAACCAAAACAACTAGGTGAAATCACCATTAAGATACATCTAATCCTATCAGTAAACAAGACTCAACAATAATATCAACACATATTTGCTAAATCACACCCTAAGAATGGGGGGTTTTATCCACACATCGAGAATTAATCAAATAAACCTAATATGATAAGGAAATAAAATTGGTATAAGAAATTAAACCTTAATATGATCAAACTAAGAAGAATGGAGAAGATCCACTTCCGATTTGAGGAAGAAGAACCTCTTTCTTCAATTCACTCACAAAACCCTCTCCAAACTTGAGAGAAAATATGAAAACTAATGTTCTAAAAAGTGAAAAATTATAATAATGTCCATACCCCTAAAAAATAAAGTGTTTAGTATTTATAGTATTCAGATTAAGAAATGAAAAATCCGCTTGGCGAATTTAGTCGTAAAATCGCCGAGTGATTTGGTGAATCACCTTTCTTCTGCTTCGTCATCGAGTGATTCAGTGATGTGCGTTTCTTCTAGTTCGTCTCCATTTGTTCTTTGCCTTCATCGTTCATTCATGTTGTATTTGTTCTTTGCCTTCATCGTTCATTCATGTTGTAACATTAGGTGGAATAACTAAGCTTCAGGGAATTATTAGACGAAATGCCTACTACTCCTTTTTATCTCCTTTTGATTCCACTTCCTTAAGGCTTCACTTGATGGAGCAATGACCATAAAGTTTCTATTCGGTGGATCATCAAGCGTTCTTGGCGATGCTCAGGTTTCACCTTCAAGTCTTTTTCATCCTTTTTGTTCCTCATGGTGCCTTAGTTTCCATGTTCACACTAAAACTCCAATACCTAAAACTTAATAGTTTTCATAAGATATTGAGATAAAATGTTAAATTCAAGATACTATTTACATTAAAATAAAGTGCCAAATGGGTCCAATTTGAGTACTCATCAACACCTTCAACCTAAAATTTTGCTTGTCCTCAAGTAAAACTCAAGTTCACTAGTTCAAATAAGATGCCTCAAATAGTGCTACACAAGACTCAATCATGAACATACATAACAAGACTCAATTTACTCATGCATAAATCAATTTGTATACTCAACGATTCATGTTGTGATATAACATTATCAAAGATTCTCTAGCTCGCAATAATTTGTACTAATACAAGTTCAAGCTCAACCAGAGTATCTAAATGCCATCACACAACGAATGATTCCACTTTCAAGCAAAGAATAATCAATTTATGATAGGAATCAATTTCTCCTTAGTCAAGTGCCTCTAAGTCATATTTTTATTCTTCTTCATAGATTTCTTCAAACCCGATTTCTTTTTGTGCTTTTATTCCACAACTTCATTCTTTTCTTTTTATTTTTCTTGTTTTATTATTTTTATATGGAGGATTTCTATTTCTGTGCAATACCATGGATTTTACGATACTTTTCATGCACTTCTTGACTTCTCCTTTCCCTTCTTACCACACCCCCAACTTAAACTTTTGGCATATGTTGGCTATTCACTTTTATCACATCTCAAGAGGATTATTGGCGATGGATAACATAAGGTCTAGGATTCATCATGGTTTTTCCAAAGAGGAGGTAAGGGCAAGAGAGTTTCACACGCTCACGTGTAGGCCACAAAAGACAGGTATAAGCTAAAGTTGGCTAACACTCTCTAAATTTGCCTAAGATTATCTCTGAAGGACACTTTTGTAAATCAATCAGACTAATGAGGCAAATTTTAGGTTTATTCATGGAAGGTTCAAAGTAAGTTCATCATATAAGGCATCGTCACATAAGTCAAACAAGACTACAGATTTTCGCTAGTGTGCAATGGTCATTGAAAAAGAATCAATTCAATAATTGGATAATCACAATGATATGCAAAGAGTTAACACATTGTCTATGTAACTTTATTAGTTCTCGTTGTAGCCGCACCTTAATGTGTGTTAAATTGAGAGAACTTTTCAAGTCATAAGTATTGATCGACATCGAGACTTAAATTTTGTACAAGAACAGCCAATTTCAACAGAAGATTTGACAATATTTTCAAAAATGAAATATTTCCGAAGGATCAAAATTATTTTGAAATTAGGACCTCAAAAGAGAGGCATCAACTCAAATAATCGCAAAAGCAGTTAAAAAAACAATTAAAAAAAGACAATGCAAATATGCACAAAATATATAAAATATTCATAGCAAGAAAAACAAGGTGGGCCTCACCCCACCACAAACAAAAGTGTTTGTCCTCAAATTCAATAAAATATCCGAAATTGTGTGGAATGTAAAATAAATAATTGGGTAAGGACAATCCTGTCTAATCCTCTGAGCTCAAGTTGCCTCCAGAAGGCCCCAGCTTCATGAAATCCGGTGGGTTGTGCATTTTCAAGAAAAGCATCAAAGGTTGCATCCATTATGATTGCATCCATCTCTTCCCAATCTTCTCTTGCATCTTTTTCAGTTGCTGCTTGCATCTCTTCATCACTTTCTTCTTCTAAGTCAGGATCAACTACCTCTCCCTCTCCAAGTCCAGAAGTCAGTTGAGTCATCTCTGGTGTCGGAATTTCTACTGTGCAAAAAATTGCAGACAAATAAATAAACTTTAAGTAGTCCAGTTCATTCTTATGCTTCACAATTTCTGCTTGTAGGACTGCAATCTCCTCTATGGCTCCTTGTCATGCTCGCACGCCACTATCATTTTTGATAAATTTTCAATTGTTGCATTCACTGGTGCTATATAATCGTCCACCACAGACTGAATTATGTCTGGAATAAATGTTTCTAGATATGTATCCTAGGATTCAGTAGATCGCGCAAGCTTCCCCATTTTGATCAACGAAGTGGTAATGAATGCACTAGATAGAGCAACTCTGGACATCGCACAACAGCAAAAATGCTTAATGAGTTAGCAACAGAAACAGTGGAACTAGCTATACCTGAAAGCTTAAAAGGTGGAGTGTGTCTTGATTCTCTTGTAGGTATAAAACCAGGGTTAGGGCTTCCTTATGCTTTCTCTGGTTTGGTCCTTCAGGCACTCAACTTTTATTTTCAAGATATCTGTCGAGGCCAAGAGGGATACCTCTACATCCATCCATGCATTTGTAGGCCCCCTAGCTATTTTTCATATCTCAGTGATCAATGCCGGAAATGGTAAAGATGTGTGGCTCTTCTTTACTCTCATGTTGATTTCTGATGCAATGAATTTTCCCATATTTGTCCTCTTATGTCCCATAATGCATCCAAGGCATGCAATTTTAGCATGGAGAAGAATTGATTTGTTCTGAGAAGGCATAATTGTGCTATTAATAAATCTAAAGCAGTATCTCGCCGCCATGTTCAAATCCTTTTTCTTGATCTGGGCACCTCCTATTATCCATTCAGGAACATGTTGATCTTAGATCAATGGATCTAGAAATTTCTTCATCTCATCAAGTTTCTCATTCTTAGCAAGATTTGACAACAATCATGAATCGGGGAGGACAATCCCAAGGATGTGTTAATGAACCTACTGTCGCAATCTACTCTACTTTCTCAAACTATCACATACTTCAACGATTTAAAAAAGGTTACCATCCTTTTCCTTTGAGAAATCACTGCATTATATGCATCATAGAACTCTCTGACCAAACTTGGGATATAGGGTTGCATGTCGTGGTGAATATCTGAAACTTATGGTACGTCGGGCATTCCATCACTCTTGGATATCTGTTGATGACCCCATCCACTAACAATCGAGCCTTTTTTATTATTGTTCTCAACCCATTAGACTTCGATCGATTTGTTGGCCTTCGTGGAGAGCCATTTACTAGTAGTGCCATAATTACCTGTTATTTATTTGGAGAAGCCAATGCAGTAGTTTGAGGGTTTATAACCCGAGATGGATCATTTATCATTTTGCTTCGGTGCTCAATCCTTTGTAAATCTTCTAATGTCTCCTCCTCTATATCAATATTGTAGTCTATTGGGTCAAAAGTTTAGGGCATGTGCTGTCGGAACTGGAGTATGATAATTTAAGGACTTTCCCTTTTCCTTTGCCCTTTGGGTGTTCAATGCCCTTTCCTCTTTGTGGTGGTGCATTTTCTCTTAGCATAATTCCTTTTTTCGTTTCTCAAGTTTGTTGTACGACCATTTCTGCAAACAATTGAAATAAAAACTTTTGTTAGCACATACAATGAAGTATAGAATTTCAGAAAGCTTCGCCGGCCTACTTAGTGAATTGCTAAAAATATTTGGCGAAACAGGTTTATTTCGCCATATGGTTCAACTTGAGATCTAACGTAAAGATATTTTGTTCGGCAAAATGCCTACCACATTGGGTGGCTCAAAGGATGTCCTAATCAATCACAGTGCACATATAATTGTATAAAAGATAAAAGGGTGATCAATATTAGTGTCGGCGGATCGATGACCACATTCTGTGGTTGTACTTATGTTCGCATAATGTTCCAGTACCTTCAGAATTTCACGTCTAACATTAAATTCGATCAAAATCAACAGGCAAACCGCCGAAGAATTTGGCAAGCTTAACCCTACTGGCCAAATGACCCGAATTTCCCTAATTTTGACCCATGTTCCAAAATAGCTCTTACACATTTCAGAAACAAAACTGAACTATGTACATGTAAAATTTAAGATATACCCACTACACCCCATTCTCATTTAGCATCAATTTAGCACAAACCATCACACAAGTTTAAATTAAGAATGGTGGGAAAAGAGTGTTTAGCATGCCAAATTAGATTAATATCCTTTCACAAATCAGGACAATATTTGAATAATCTACAGTTATCAGATGGGTCTATTATTCATTAATACATGTAGGTATCATAGATGAGGATCAACTTTTCGACAACAATATTGAGATTTTCAAAAACTAACTTTTTCGTTGGCAAGAATATAGTTGCAATGCTCGGCGGCCACAAAAATATGAAATTTCATGATCCATTGTGAGTCTAAAATATAAAAGTAAACTAAGAAAATTTAAAAATTACATTGGTGTTGAGTTATAAGGTTTGAAAGAGAGAAAAATAGAATAGTTATGACTTTTTTCCGTCTATGTCTTTCTGCATGTGGCCATTTGGTTGTGTTATTTGTGCATGTTGACCTACCTGGCATACCACAGAGTGGTTGTTTATCTCGCATTCTTTGTGGTTAGGTTAGCGGTCTGAATCGCCATAGCCAAGCATGATGGTGAATCTTTGATTCGCTCTTTGTGGTCACGGAGTTTTACAGGCTCAGTGTTGCTCTTGCATTTAAGCCAAATGGTGGATTCAACTGAACTAGCCAACTCGCTTGGTGAATCGCAGAATAGACTTGTACCCACCATCATATATTATTCTACAAATTCTTAACTTACACCTGCAACATCATCACATTATTATTCATATAAGTAAAAGCCTAAAATTTAAAACCTTGGGTTGCCTCCGAAGAAGCGCCTTATTTATTCCTCAGTCAAGGTCCAATATTTCAGGATAACCCTCTAAGGTTTCTCATTCCTTTGTTGGGTCGGAGCGAGTCAACACGTGACCGATCAATCTCTCAATCAGATGAATGGATCTTGAGTGGGAACCAACTATCCGGGCTAACAATTCTATGCTCTCCTTCATCCATCCAATGATTTTATTTTGTTCATTGAGCGCTTGGAGAATGATTAGAAGCCTGTCATCAACACGTTCATCTACACCATCAAAAAATGTGCTTTCTCATGGGAACGTGTATGCTTTCCATTCATTTTGCATTGGCTTTCAACCGCAAATATCCAGGTGGCCAAATTACTCAATTTAGTTGTCAGTGCATTCAGCATGAATTCGCTCTCGACTTCTTTGTTCACTTTGGCTATCTTGTAATTGCTTTGTTTCTACATAAGTACCTACATTAACGACTTGCATAAAGACAAACTAAAAGTAAAATTAGTAAAAACTACACTACAAAGAACTAAAAAAATCTGAGAAACTACATTTCTGCATTACACCCCTCCCCGGCAGCGGCGCCATTTTGATGTTTTACGATAATTCTTGATCAAAGACACTAGCCTACAGTCTAAGTGTCTATGAATCAAATAATTATAGTAACCAAACCAAGGGATAGGGTCGTGTCCCAAGGGACTGGTAGTGAAAATAATAGCTAACTAAAATTTCATTCTAAATAGTGGTAGATTAAGAAATTATTGAATAAAACGACATAAATTCAATTTGTGACACCAAAGTGTGAAATCACGAAAGGGATTTTCACAAGTGGTAAAAAGTCAAAAGTTAAAGGGAAAATCAAGTATGGAGGAAAGTTCTCGGGGTGTTACTGCAATATATGTTGACATAAACTAATGGGTACATGCTTTTGATAGGAAAATTAGCAAAACAATGGTAACTAGGCTAAGCTTTTTGTATAAGTGAATTTCTCTCGGAAAACTTATCGCATATCAAATAGGTTCCTCTCGGACACCCACTCGTCTAATATATCTAGCCTACGCCTTATCCGCACCCGCTTTTTAGATGAATGGTTCTTGAATATGATGCTAGGGCTCACCCTCCCGGGCTGAGCCTCTTGTCGCCTTAGGATATCAATCTAGCGGTCTTGGTTTAGTGACCTCTCTCTCAAGCAACCTGAAAACACATAGGTGGTTTTTTATTTGCAACTACAAATCAATTAACTTAAACCACATAAACTAGGCGAAATCGCCATTAAAATGCATTTAATCCTATTAGGAAGAAAAACCCAACAATAATATCACCACATATTTGTTAAATAACATCCCAAGAATGAGGGGTTTTAGCAACACATCAAGCAATAATCAAATACACCTAAAATGATAAGTCAATCAAACGGGTATAGGAAATTAAATCTTAATATAAGCAAAGGAAGAATAATGGAGAAGAACCACTTCCGATTTGAAGAAGAAGAACCTCTTTCTTTAAGTCTCCCACAAAACCCTCTCCAAATTTGAGAATAAATATGAAAACTAGAGTTCTAAAAAGTAAAAAATTATAATAATGTTCGTACCTCTAAAAATAATAAAGATTTTAGTATTTATAGTCTTCAAATTAAGTGCTGGCAAATCCATTCAACGAATGGAGGTGTAAAACGCCGAATGATTTGGCAATTCACCCTTCTTCTAGTTCGTCCCTGTTTGTGCTTTTCCTTCATCGTTTATGCATGTTGCAACATTGGGCGGAATAAATCTACTTTCCGAAACAATTTGGCGAAACGTCGACTACTTCTTTTTATCGTCTTTTGAATCCACTTCCTTCAGGCTTTGCTTGATTGAAGAAAGGGAGAAAACTCTCTATTCGGCAAATCACAGAACGTGCTTTGCGATGCTCAAGCTTTAAATTCAGCTCTTTTTCCTCCCTTTTTTGTGTTTTGTGCCTAAGTGTCTATGCTCGCACTAAAACTCCAAATACTGAGTTTTCATCAGATGTTGAGATAAAATGAGCAATTGAGCACACTATTTGCGTTAAAATAAAGTCCTAAATGAGTCCAATTTGAGGACCTCGAGATGCAATAAATATAAGTGGTACAAGTTAGAGATATTATGTTTTAAATAAGAGAAATGAAGTATGGCTAAGTTATAAGAGTAGCAAGAGCATTAAATGGTGTACCAAAATTGTATGTAATCAGACGAGGTTCTAATTAAGTTAATGATTTCATGTGTGCCTAGATAGTATATTTCAGTTGTCAATAAGGAACAGACTGAGGTAAAAATTATATTTTTTTTCAAGAGTTAAATGAAGTGTCCTTATAAGATAGTGAAAAGAGAATCATAGAAACATCTTAGAAATAGGTGCTAGGATTCTCACTACCTAGTTATGGAGTGTTCTATAGCCATGAGATATGTCTTTCATGAGTATTTAAGGGAATGTAGACAAGTTTAGAGATGAGGGAATAGATCCATTTTTTCAAATGTCAGCTTTAGACCTAATGGAATGATGATAAGATGAGAAACCAAGTCAAGTGTTGATGATGAGATAGTGATGTATTCCGAATGAGTTTTAGAGGTACATCACTCCATTTATACTCTAGTGTATTCCTCAATGTTTAGCCATTTCAACATCATGATGATGTCTCTTATATCAAAATTGTGTTTATGTATATGCGCATACACTTTTGAGAGATGCATATTTATGCTCAGTTTTCATAAAGAAGGGCAAAGACTTTGGCCTATTGATCTCAATGTTACTCCATAATGTTATAGATATCAGAACCATGATATGAACCTGTTCATATAAGCACTTGCATCTTATAGTATGCTTGATCTCGCAAATTAATGATTTGATCTCAAGATAGAAACATAATGTTATATCATGCATATTCTTATATCAGTCATCTCAAGTTATGAACTTTTTACCTAAAGCTCTTTCAGTTATCCTTTTTCAGTTTTTAGAGTGGTGTTGATTATTGTAGTTGTGTCATGATAGAAATTCTTATTGTGATAGGGATGGTGTGTTATTCCACCTATGGTTATAAATATGGAAGAATAAGGAGATAAGGTAATAATGAATGAAAGTTAACTTGGTAAATATGACAAGAGAAAAAGAAATTCTTATAAGGATTGGTTAGTAAGAGTTCATAGAGAAATTATAGTACTAGGCTTGAATATTGTGTTGGAAGCATGTGGATGAATGCATGATGCTTTTGGCGGTTTTTGATTAAGGCTTGAGATTGGGTGAATGTTTTGGTAAGGAATAATATCCTTTTGATGAGATTCCTATAGAGGTATAGAACCCGAATCTTGTGATTTAGAGTAGAATAATCTCCTTATTCTAAGTACTTTCTGATTTATAGTCCGTCTTGAATATATTAAAAGCAAACAACTAGACCAAAAACCTTAGTAAGAGTAGTCTTATAACCTAGTGGGAGTTATGAGTTGCAGCTTATGTGGGTGGTATTCATAAAGGAGGGCATAATTTAGAGGTATTGGTCGGCTTGATAGCTATCAGTTGTATTGCTTAACGCGTATTAATCATATTCTTACTTCATACCCGGATTTTCTTTGTCTCATGTAACATAACTTTAAATAGGGCTTGTCTATGCTCGAGCTCATATCGCTCTTCATTGAGGTTCCATAAACGGATCCAAACTCTTATTAGGAATCATTTTCTCCTATGTTAGTAAGCAATTTTAGAAGTTAGAAAGATGGTACGAGTAATCCCTTTAAATTCTCAGCCTAGCCGTCATTCGAGAACGAATGATTCCAAGGTGGGAGATATTGTAATATCACAAAAATCTATAAGTTAAGATTCGAGTCATTCTTAATTTGTGAATAAGGTTGTACCAAGTGATTCTAATTTTTTTTATGTTAAGGTCACTAGAGTTCCCTTACATAAGGTTAAGTTGAAAACTTTCCTTCCAATTGAGTTTCTTTTGGGGATTTTTCTTGGCTTATCTTCAATCAACCGTATATTTTAGCACATAGAGTGTTAGATGGACCATGATATTTCAAATTGAAAGGCTTTGAATCCTCTTTCCAACGCCACCCAATTTTCTAAATTAAAGAACTAGTAAAATGTTGTGCCCGTTTTAGTGAAGCATCTCCATTTAAGACTTTCCATTCGTTTTAGGAAAGAGTATTTTGGTCTTTTACTTTTACCACTTGTCTTAACATGTTTTTCCTGTCCCAATTAAGTGTTAAATCATATTCTAAATAGCCATTAATGTTCAAACCAGTTAGGGTGTTTTAGAGCGAAGTTTCAAAAGAAGAAAAGCGAGGTTTTAAGGCGTTCTTCATGATTCATTGATTTTCGCCAAGAACGTGGTTCTTTCCAGGTAAGAAAGGTTTTCCATTATTATTGACCTGTTCTTCCTCATTCTAGTCATGTATTTTTTCCATTACTTCATCCATGAAATCACTTATGTAAAGATTCTTGAGTAGTTCTTTAGTTTTAGCCCCTATCTTTATCAATGGAGGGTTTGAGTTCTTGAGGTGAAGGTCTTGCGAATAAGTGTTGTTTATTGATAGATTTTTAGTGAGATCTTTATAATTTTGTGTTGTATTAACAAATCAAAGATATTTTTGAAGAAACCAATTAATTCTACATAAAAAAGAACCCGAAATTCAACCCTAAAATTCATCAAATTTTTAGGTCTGGGTTGGGGCAATGTGCCCCCACAGCTCTAGGAGGAATGGAGCCTGCGCCACTAGTGCTCCCAATGTACTCCCAATACTTTTGGGGCAGGAGCGATGCGCCTGGATCGCCTTCCCCTTTTTTGTTCTCTGTTCTTCATTTCTTATATGTTCCTCTAAATCGAGTAATCTTTCTTTACTTGATAATAATTCTTAATGTCTTTATTAACCATTAAAAGATCCTACATATCCTAATTATATCTGTTAAAATACATTTCAATTTAAAGAGATATTAAGAGGAAAGTTCAAGAGTAGTATTGTTGAGTTCTGAGTTTTGAATTTTGAGTCCTTGAGTTCTGAGTACTCAATTTTCACATTGCTATTAGGACCTTGAGTCAAGTCGTTCATGTCCAAAATTTTGTGTGAACCCTACAAATTGGACTATAAATCTTGAGAATCTTTTTAATCTAACATTTGAGTTTTTAAAGATGAGTTTTGAGGGGGTAAAGATGTCTATTGAGAAAGAGTTTTCAAATATGAATTGAGTAAGAGGACAAGGGAATTAAGTATTCCCAAAAGTATCAGTTTTTACATTGAGAAAAGAGAAACTTTGATTTCTAAAAAGATTTTATGAATTCAAAGATATTTTAGAGAAGTTACCTCTTTTAAGATGATAGCTTGAGTATGCCAAACCAAAGGAAGAGTATGTTTTTAAACATTGTATATTATTGGGAGTAGTATGGACCACCAATATAGGGATGAGTTTAGACAACTCATATTCCTCGTAAACCATGTATGCCAACATGGGTACAAGATCATGATTTTTAGATGAATCCTGAGTGCCTCCAAGGAGAGCTTAGTGGATCCACTCATTTGATGTGTTCTATACCACGAAAAAGTATATGACAACCCCGGTAGAGTGAATGAGACTTTGTATCATCACGTAGCTTATAGTGATGGTTGTCGGTAAGAGATTCTCCCAAATAAGGGTAAAAGTATTTTTATTCTATTTTTATACAACAATGTGTTTTATCTCCTGTTTTACAGTGTTTTAAATATAACACTATCATGGTTGCTTTTTATTGAGTTGAGTTGAGGTGAGTATTTCTTCCGGCTTTGTTAGTTCAGTTCAGTTATTGCTTTCAGTAATTCAAGGCAGTTAACTATTTAGTGTAATCCTATCACATACTCAAATTTTCAATGCAGTAATGTCATTCGACCTGCATCGTTTTATGATGCAGATACGGGTATTCAGGATCATCAACAGGAGTCTTTTTTTATGACTCTTTAAATATGACTGTGATCACTGATATGGATATATTAAAAATGAATATCCATATGTACTTTGTTCATGTTGAGTAGCTCATCGATATCATGTTTTGTGATTTTAATGAAGCATTGCGACTTTTAGAAAAAATTCTGACTTTTATGAAAAGTTGTGACTTTAATGAAAGTTCCGACTTTTATGAAGAGTTGTGAGTTTTGAGAAAGGTTGTGACCTTTATGAAAATTTGTGACCTTTCGAAGGGTTTCATCTTTTCCACATCCTGTTAACCTTTCAGATAAAGCACAATAAACATTTGCTCAGACTACCCTTTGTCATCTATAAATATATAGATGGATTTCCTCTCATTTTAAAATAACAAAAATTATGAACTACTTCTTCTTCCGCAAAATTAAATATTCATGTATTTGGGTCTTATTGAGTGGCTCACTGACATCATTGTTTATGTTACAAATCCTGGTATAGATTTCATAGTCATTAATTTATGCTTATGTTATTAAAGATAACTGATAAGATGTTATAATTTTAATTTTAATTTACAGTATTAAAGTTTCTACTACATAATCTTGTATGTAAGATAATGTAGTCTTTTAGTTTTAATGACGGCTATGCTTAAGTATTATTTTATAAATTCCATGATATTAAAGTCCTGCGCGAAGCACAGGTAATTTACTAGTTTTACATATGTTTTTCACCCTTTATTTTTGTAGAAAAAAAAAAGAAAAATGTTCTTTGTCAATTGACATAGAGTGTCACAGAATTGGGGAAAAAAAGAATTAAATCGCTCAAAAATAATTTTCAAGGTGTAGATATTATGCTTTTTTAAAATCTCTCTATTAGTTTAGAAAAAAAAGATTCACTTGAGTAATAGAGACACAAGATTAGGGTAGTAAGAGAGGGACATGATAAGAGTTGATGCGTCTATCCATCCTTACTTTTTCCCTTTCTTTTGCACCCCCCCCCCTTCCCCTCCTCACCCCCCCCCCCCCCGCACCCTCCTGTAATTATTTTTGCTTTTTTAAAATAATTATTTATCATTGTCTTATTTCATCCTCTTAAGAATGTGCACCTTAAATTTAGTATTTTTTTCTTAATTTGAACTAAAAAATTAAAATTTAATTTAATGTCACTATGTTTCACACATTAATTTATGTCTTGTCTCAACCCTAACCATCGTTTGATTGATGCCGCTACTTTAATTTTGTAAGACATTAGACAATTTTCAGAATTTTATATAAAAAAATTGGTACATGCTACAATTACTTTACTATACTCAAAATTTATCTTAGAATGATGAAATTTATGAACTATTTTACCTCTCGAAAACAAGTATACAACTGAAAATTTTTGTAGCAAACCTATCACACCCCGAGCCTACACCTTGCGTGGGACTGACACTCGGAGACCATTGTTCATTCCCAAGCGAACCCTTAGCCTGACTTTGTGAACTCAGCGGAAGACTAAACTCCAAAATGAAAGGCTAGTTGTCTACGAAGCCTTTAAGTTGACTTGAGAGGGATGCTGGTACAGACCCCACGACATTCTAAAAACTTAACTACTAAAGTAACTGAAATGGATGTCCATCAGAATGCAAGGAGGCTTACCGCTGACTCTCGAGCTAAATCTGAATTAACAAAGTGGCGCGTGTTGATCGTGGTTACTTGCGTCTGCATCATTAAACATAGCAGGACAACTGACATCAGTACATTGAATGTATGAGTATGCTATTTGGAATGCTAAGTACAATGATAAAGCTTGAAATGGAGTAAGGAGGAATTTTCCATGGCATTACAGATAATATGCAATATAAAACAATAATAAACTCATAATATAACAACTCAATATAAAGAATTGTGGATAATATGCAATATATAAGTATTTAAAACTGATAAAACAGTGTAACTCTCGGTTCATTATAGATATAAAAATAATAAACTCAACTTTACTTATAAAGTAAAGTAATATAGTTTCTGCGGGACATTCTATAACCGACCACCACCACTATGAACCTAAGTGGTGATACAATGTCTTTCCCGCGTTGCCAAGACTGTCCTACACTTTTTCGTTGCATAGGATATCCTCTACCTACTGGATCTACTAGCTAACCTTATGTGATCATCTAAAAGTATGACACGTTAATAACCATGATGGGTACATGATTTACATGGGGACTTGAGTTATCTGAACTCTCATTCCCACATTGATGATCAATACTACTCCCAAAATTTTCATTAGCTTCCTTCATTTGGGTTGAGATAATTTATTGAACCCTTTAGCTTAAAAAGCTCCTTTTGGAAACAAAGTTCCCCTCATTAGTTCAAAACTCTTTTGAAACTTCTCAGTTTTCTTTTAACTTAAATGTATTTTTACTTTTCTCAACCTTTAGGGAATAATTAGTCCCTTTTATAACTTTAGAGCAATGAAATCAACTCTTAAATTCACTTAAATTAAACTTTAACTCTTAGGGAATACTTAGTTCCTTTATACCTTTGTGAGAAATGAACTCAACCTTTATTCTTTTCCTAAAATAGAACATGAGTTTTAAAAAGAATTAAAAACGTTAAGTAAGACTCTAAAAACTTTGAAAACTTTACTCTTACTCACTTTATAGCTTTAGACTTGACTTCTTACTTTCTTGACTTTGATTCTAACTTTCCTTTGAATTTGGATTATGGATTGTAGGATCATAATCTCATGTTTATAGATGATTTCATTATGTTTAGATGTAATTTAGAGTGTTGGAATCAAATAGGAATGAAGGGTACATCACTTATGAACTAGTACAAAAAGATAGGGAAAGAACGGAGTCTGAGGGGGTCGAGGCGCTCTCAGAGGCGCGGGGCGCCACGGCCTATCGGACAAACCCTGGTTCGGGGTGATGTGGATTGCGTACCGCGCCGGGGTCTGTCAAACTGATTCTTTCTTGAGGCGATGTGGTAGGTGAAGCGCCCCAATGAATGTCCAAAGCGAT
Organism: Solanum lycopersicum; assembly: GCF_036512215.1. Taxonomy (NCBI): domain Eukaryota; kingdom Viridiplantae; phylum Streptophyta; class Magnoliopsida; order Solanales; family Solanaceae; genus Solanum; species Solanum lycopersicum. The sequence goes on along the minus strand of NC_090800.1, from coordinate 33,818,285 downwards.
TTTGGACTTTTCTTCTCCAATTTTCACTCTAATTCTTCTAAACTCCCATGGATCCCACGCAAACACTAGGTATCACTAAATACTTCATACCCAACATATCAGACCCTAAATAGTCCAGAAACATGGATTAAAACTACAATATATGAATTACGATTCAATCAACAAAACTCCATAATAATTTTGACAAGAATTTCCATGTTCGTCATTCACTAACTCAGACTTTGTTGAATATAAACAAATTGAGTAAGGGTGAAGTGATCCATCACCAAATGATATCACATACCTTGATATGGACCACCCCTAACAAAATCCGCACAAAGATTCTTGGAATTCTTACGTCTTTTTCTTCCTCCTCCTCTTTTCTCCTTTTCTTTCAAAGACCTGTCTTATTTTTTAATTGTGTAAACTGAATGCGATCAGCTTAGACCCCAACTAAATTCCACAAAAAAGAAATTAACAATTGATTTAGGAAAAGACAAAAACTCCCTTAACAAATCTGGATTTGGACTTTTCTCTACCCAACATCCGAAAGTCATATCTCCCTCACACGGAATATCGTAAACTTGGCGTCATTGGAAAGATCTTTATATCCATATATGGTACACACCCAAACTCTTCTTGATCTATAAGTTATAACCGTTTGAAAATGACCAAAACTCACTTTTGAAAGTTGAAAATTTTCCATATTTCTCTACTTATTTCCAAAATGATTATTCTTGGTTTTTTCATCTTATTCTTAGTTAATTCAAGTTACGAGATGTTACAATATCTCCCCTGGGAACATTCATCCTCGAATGAGAATTCTTTGACTAAGCTAAAAGTAGTTACATCATTTGAGCACTCAACAAACAAAAGCAAGTAATAATACGCTTATGCATAGACTTATTGAGTGTTAAGAAGAGAATTTAGTACCTTGAACTGCATTCTCACCGAATTCAACGAGATGTGGATATCTCTTCTTCATATCCTCCTCATCTTCCCAAGTCGCTTCTTCAATGAATTGGTTCGCCAAAGGACCTTGACTGAAGCAACTTCCTGTGTCCTCAACTTGCAAACATGACGATTCAAAATCTGAACCGGAATTCCTTTATAAGATGGGTTATCCTTAATTTCAATATTCTCTGTTGGTACTATCAATGAAGGATCACCCAAACACTTCTTTAACATAGAAATATAGAATACCATATGAATTGCTTCTAACTCTTGGGGTAGCTCAAATTGATAAGCAACATTCCCCTGAGATTCTATAACGACTTATATACCATGGACTAAGTTTACCCTTCTTACCAAACCTCATAACACCCTTCATGGGTGAAACCTTAAGATAAAGCCAATCATCTACTTGAAACTCTAATGAACTTCTCCTAACCTCTGTGTTGGATTACTGGTGGCTTTGTGCTGTCTTCAACCTTTCTTTAATCATTTTTACCTTCTCCATAGCTTGGTGCATTAAATCTAGTCCTATCGAACAACTTCGAACCACCCAATAGGAGATCTTCATCTTTTCCCATAAAGAGCTTCATATAGAGCCATTTGGATGCTTGATTGATAACTATTGTTGTAAGCAAACTCAATGAGAGTTATGTTATCATCCCAACTTCCCTTGAAGTCAATCACATAAGCCTCAACATATCTTCTAAAGTCTATATAGTACGCTCTGCTTTCCAATTTGTCTGAGGATGAAAATTCGTACTCAAATTCACTTTTGAACCCAAACCTTTCTGGAAAGATTTCCAGAATTGTGCAGTAAACTGAGCACCTCTATCTAAAATAATGAAGACTAGAACTCCATTGTAAGACCCCCAAAAATGAGTTAGGCTGTATAGATCCTAACATATTCTTCATAAGTTTATATGTTCCTAAAAAAATTTTAATGTTATTGAGGCAGTGTGTAAAGTTTGAGGTGATTTGGAAGTCAAACGTCAAGGGACGACCAAGACGTTGGACGACTAGTCGCAAATGGGCCTTAGATGATTTTATGTGTTTTTGAAAGTGTCATGAGCTTATGAAGTCTTAAAATGAGTTATAATGATGTTTATAAGTAGTGTATGAAGTTTTGAGTTCAAACGTCCAAGACGTTCGAAAGTTATCCCTTGAGACGTTCATGTGTGTCTTGAGTGTGCCTAGCCTAGGTGTTGCATGTGGTTGTTTTGGTTGAAATTGATGTGGAAGATCTTAAAAATATTAAGTTATATATTCACATTGTAAATTCTCGGGTACAACTTCCCAAGGGCCTCGCTGAAGGGCCCACAAGAAGGATCCAAGGGTTGTCGAGACATTGCCTTGGCAGTGTCAGTCGACGAGCTCAAGTGACGCCTCGTCAGTCAATCGACGCCCTTGGTTTGTAGGTTGAAACATAGACTCAGGAGCTTAAGACAATAAGAAGCAACCTCAGTCACCATCGACAGAGCATCAGGACGGGTCATTGGTCCATCGACATCCCGTCAATTGGTGTCTGCAGGTGTTGTCTGCAACTGCATGTCTGCGCACTGTTTTATTAATGGGGTGAATGCGAAATTAGCCCCACGTCCTAACCTGACCCTACTAGGTTTGTTTTGTTATATTTGGTTTTATTTAAGGGATCAGAAACGTGATCATCCCTACTTCAAATACAATTCTCTCAAAATAGACTTTCCCTCCAAAAATATTCTATCTAGAATCTCCAGTGAAGGTAAAGCTCATGAATAGCTTGGATCTTGGATTACTATGGTTTCTTCATCATGTTTTAGAGGTTTTCAACTATACAAAGGTATGGTGATGCTTCATCTCTAAGTAACCTTTCACTTGGAGAGTTAATCTCAAAGTTTTTAAAGAGATTTCATGATCAAAATTTAAATCTAAAAATGGGTTTTTTATCAAAACATTTTTAATGGCTTAATTATGATGAATTGATGATAATGTGATGGTTTTGACGTTAAAAACAATCTAATTGCGTTGTGAACCCATTTTCCTTCCCAAAATCGATTTAGCCCTAACATGGTCATTGTGATTTTGGCTTTTTATTGGTAGATTTGTGATTCTATTACTTTTAATTTGTTATATCTAGTGATGTTTACGTTAATTGATGATGAATTGATGATGAATTTATGATGAAGGATCCATGTGGATCAATGTATGAATATTTGAACATGCGTAGTTTAGATTTCTAAGAGTTCATGTAACGTTTCCTTTTTAATGATTGATTGTTGAATTCGATTGGGTGAAGATTATTATAGCTACTGTTTTAGTTTGATTTTATGTATAAATTGTGGGTATAAACCCTTGATGATCAACTCAGAAGAACCTTTATAAGGATTAATCTACATGTTTTAGCCTTAAGGTTTATAATGCTATGAACATAATGTGATCTCAATTTAGGGTAGACGAAGCATGATTTAGCATTAATTATTATGTCTTTATCTACTGCCATAGATTGGTATTATTGGTATATTATGAATGTTGATAATGATGACCAAATCAAGGAATACTAGTAAGTTATCTCTGTCTCTCTACTTTACAATGTATTGGTGAAGTAGTGTACATGTTGTAGTATGATCTTGTGGAGACTTTTACTGATTTCTTTCATGATTATGGTACTTCATATATTGTCCTATACTCTAATAATTGATGAAAGAGTAGTAATGGTCTATGAGGACAAAAGTCTAAAGGATTGGTAAGAGTTGCTCTATTCTCCTACTTCTCTACTTCATTATAGTATTGTTGATGATGCCTTGTAGGGCATTGTGTGGTATGGTCCACTTATGGTGGGGGTTTTACCTTATTGTAATTATATATGTGTTGAATATGTCCTTGAAGGCAAATTGATGAATATATGAGTGTGTGGTTATGATGATCACACTATGTAAAGCTTATGCCTAATTTCCTATTCTAGTTGTGATCTAGGTTGTATGATCACCCTAGGGCATTAGAGTGAGTACTCTAATATGATTTTATTGATAAATGTTTATGATTTATCTACCAAGTATTAGAATAAAAGGCTTAAACTTGTTTCATCGTTAAGTACTCTTGGAACATATTCCCCTTATATAAATAAAAATGATCCTAGATTATACATGGTACATATGTTTATATGTTGGATATTTTCCCATATCCAGTCAACTTGCTTCAATTGTCTAATCCATCATATATGTCATCTTGTCACATGTTAATATGTTTCCTTTATTGTTTATTACTCAACATTCTGTTAGACTATTATGTTAGCTCACCAGATCTACTTTCTCTATTGCATATTTATATGTACTTACTTGGAATATATATTTGTCCTTAAGTTGAATTTGTCCACACTCTTCCTTGGTTCCACATTCATGTATACTTTGTCTTTGATATTAGTTAGTGAATCATATAGAGTTCAAATATCTTGGCTGAAAGTTAAATGTCTTAACTTGATATGTGCTTCAATTTGAGATTTCAAAATGATTATTGAGTCATAGAAGATCCTAAGTATTATGTTGGTGTCACATTTTCTTCCCACGTCATTGTCAATATCATAATTCCATATTCGTATCTCTTCTAATCCTGGTCCATAGTTTCAAATCTCAGCAACGATTATGACCTTAAAAATAGAAGTCGCAAAAGAGTTATGATTACCCAAAGAACAATTCCAAAAGAGTTATGAGCATCAAACAACAATCATGAAGATTAATGAATCTAAGTGAAGCTATTTATATAATTATGGGTGGCAGCCTAGGGCAAAATGCCTAGCATGGGTCAATCCCAATTGGTATAGAAGGGTGGCATGTCAAGGGAGAAATCCTAGCATTGGCCGATCCCTATTGGTATAGAAAGGTGGTAGCTCACAGGCGAAAACCTAGCATGAGACGATACCAACTTATGAAATTATGAAGACAACATTCCAGGGGTTAAAATGCCTAGCATGGGTCATCCTCTCCTACCATTTATTAGTTGGTCATTTGTATCATATGTCTTATAACAATTATAATGCACAAAAAAGGAAAGAAAATAATGTAACATACAGAATTCCACAAGTATTAACCAAAGTGGTCTCTAATCCTTATCTATTGGTATTTTGTTTCACTTCGAGCTCTCATTTTAGTAGTGGATGTATTATGCCTTACATATTACATTCTTTCGTACAGACGTCACTTATTGGGACGCTGCATTTCATGTTGCATGTAAAAGTACTCAACTAGTACATCTCCCCATTAGAAAACACATTATACTCGGAGGTTGTTGGTGATCTCTGAGTTGATTTGGGGTTTAGCCGAGTCTTTACTATGCATATTTTTATAATGGTACCATTATGGATTCAATTAGCGGCTTTGTAGACATTGTAAAGCTATCATTTGTATTTATAATTTCACTTGTCACATGTATAGGTCAGCTAGTCAACAAATGTTGTATATGAAGCTTCTCATCAGGTAGTTTATTTGCATCGTAGTTTATTTTCTCATTATAGGTAAGTTGTAAATCATGTGTTCATATGTTACTTGTCCACCTCACTTGGAATTGGGGCATGACACGTACACTCTACCTTCCCTAGAGACTTTGTGGGATTACAATGGGTGTGTTGTTATTGTTGTTTAATCCAAAAGAATGAGAGACCGAAGATGATCTCACACTTCGTATTGGTGTTGGAAGGACGATATAAAGGCTCGCCTCTAAAGTCTTGTGTGATAAAAATGCACCACCAAACTTAAAGGCAGGTTCTATATATTGAGTGGTGGTTAGGCCGACTGTTGTATAGGGCGAATTGTTGATCAGTTGAAAACTCGCCTATCTACAAGATGTGAGGTGCAACAATGAAGATTTTGTGGTTGATGTGTGGTAATATTAGGAAAGATAAGAATAGGATAGGAGTGGCTCGTGTGGATAAGATAAAAGAAACAAGGCTAAAATTGTTAAGACACATGAAGAGGAAATGAACAAATAATCCATTTAGGAGATGTGAAAAGTTGGAAATGGTGGGTTCAAGGAGAGGTCGACCAAAGAAGTATTAGAGACATGTAATTGGACTTGGCATGGTGCATCTTTAACTTACCGAGGACATAACTTCAAATAGAAATTATGGATATTATGGATTAGGGTAGAATGTTAATAGCAATTAAGTATTGTCTCGCTTTCCTGCACGAAAGGCATGCTGGTAGTTTAGAGAAATGTACTTGTTCTCCTCTCATTCTAGTAGTATTAGTATCTGTTCTCATAGTTCCTCAGTTTGTGATTTCTACTGCTACTTGTTATTTTTGGAACTTGATTGTTGCATTATTTTGCTATTGCTACTCTTCCTCTTTTTGAATGTCAAGTAATGATTTCCCTATTTGACATGCCTACTTTACGATTGTTTTCCCTTTTCAAACTGCTTTGAAATATTTTACATGAGTCGGGGGTCTATAAGAGACAACATCAATACCTTCTCAAGGTAGGGATAAGGTCTGCGTATACTCTTCCCTCCCCGGACTACACTCATGGAATTACATTGGGTAAGTTGTATAAAGAGAACATATATAAGCACCTCAACTTTCCTATTAAACACATTATGTAATGAGTGGTCCTATTAACTCATGACTCTGGCAAACTTGAGCATCGTCCGGAAAGATATAGTGGCAACATTTTTAGATTCCATCCTTTCTCGACGGTAACCACTAATAATGTTTATCTAAGTTTTCTGCTCACTAAGGCACATCAATTGCAGCCACTACAAAATGTTCAAGTTAGCTATGTGAACATTCACATTAGGAGAAGAAGTTTTTGTCTAAATGTCCTAAAGTTAATGTAGAAAATGAAAGAAATACATATTCATATAACGGCAAACTAACTATTTAAATCGCGAGACGCGCCAACATGTGTTACTCTGCCCTTTCTAACTATACAACAAGATAGTAGCCTCTCTTTGACTAGCATATTGAACTAATTATTTATAAGGAAAGCATAAAACAAGGCCCTATAGATGACAAGACATGCCAAAAGATATTACTCTCTAATCAAACATCTAATAAGGCACAAAGACAATTTGACTTTCATATTGAACTAATTGTTGCAAAGGAAAGCATAACCGAATAATTTAAGTTCGAAGTTGAACTCTTAAGGGTCGTTTGGTACAAAGATCAATAATGCAGGGACTAGTAATGCAGAAGTTATTTTTATTAAGTGCTCGGTTCATTGTTTCTTACCTAGTTTTGTGTGTGGTTTAAAACTCAATAAAAAAAATTATTTCCAATTACACCCTTGAGTTATTCTGGGGTTTTTTATTTCATTTATTGTGTCAAGTTATATAATTGATGGACAATTGTTTTTTATAGAATAATTAACTAGCTAGGTGAATAAAAATTGTATTTTCATGTTCACCATTTTTTCTCTTAAATTAGTTGAGAGTAAATAATTATCATCTTAATAAATTGGAGTTAATATCTCAAAAGGTCACACAACTAAAACTATTTATAGCGAAAATTTATTGAGTTTTTTTAATCAATAAATTAAAAAACATTGTTTATCATATATTAATAATAATAATAAATATAGCAAAATAAATTTATATATATATATATATATATATATATATATATATATATATATATATATATGCTCTTGTTTTAGACTACGTATGTGATATTTAATGAACTTCTTTTAAGAGGCAATATTTGACTTATGAATTGATCTTAAATTCATATCAACATTAGGATATTAGTCGGATTATAATATTTTACATTAATAACAACTACATTAAATAACTCATATTTTAGAAAAAAATATATCAAAATAATAATATTTGGAAGCTAATTATATTTCAATTAATTTATTAGTATACATAAAAAATGTAAAATCAAGAAAATTAAATAAAATGATTAAAATGATTTGAGGAGGTATTTTTGTCTTTACCTAGATTAGTCCCATGCTATTAGATCTAATACCACCAAACACCCTCTAATACCATGTAGGGTATATAATTAATCCATGGATTTATTATACATAGACCCATAATTCCTAACAAACATAATACTAAATAATATCGCACATAATACTTGGACTATTTCTCTTAAAACTCCCTACTAAACGACCCCTTGTAGCATAGGATGGTCAAATTAAACATTACCATTATCCATAACACGTGTCAAACATTTTAAGACTTCATATCTCACATATATTAGGAGGGAGAAGTAAAATCTAAAAGTAAATGCTCAAAGGTTGTAACTGCTTCAAAATAAGATTGACAAATAAAATTTACTCTCTTCATCATGTGAGTGTTGTTATGAAAATAAATTAGAATATCAGTCAATCACATTTTAAAATATGCGTTTTCAGACATGATGAAGTACCTAGCTTTGGATCGAGCATTTATATGCTGATCTGTCTTGTCTTGAATGTTCCTTTTAACCTGAAAAAAAAAACAAATCATATCTCCATATCCATATCTAAGCTAGAAGTATTCTGATAAGAAAATACATACATTTATGGATAATATATTGAAAGATTCAACCCTTCAGACCTATATTAAGTGACAAGATTGTGTTCACATTTTTTCCACTAGTGGTCTATCATAAAATCATCAAACTATTGACCTTCACAATAAGTAGCTATAACCAGAATCACGAACAGATCAATGTATTATGTACAAAACAACCTCCAAATTCCAATGGTCATATTTCTAGTCCTCCTAGATTTTCTTCGCAAACTTCATGGAGTTGTACCAGTCAATCAAGGAAACGGAGGTAGATTTTTGCTTAAAAAGAAGTTCCACTAAGGGTCTGTTTGGTACGAAGGAAAAACGTTTTTTTTCAGAAAATTAAGGAAAATGACTTTCATTCAAAAATTAAGGAAAATATTTTTCAAAACTTTCATCTAATTTTAAATTACACTTTTTTTGGTAAAAAAATTCATTTTTAAAAAATATTTTCAATGTCAAAATTTTATTTTTTTCACGCGATCCTCCTCACCCCCACCCCCACCCCTAAAAGAATTTTGATTTTGTTTTTAAAAATATTTTCAACTTCAATTTTTTATTTTTTACCCCTAACTCCCCGCTCCCCCCACTCACCCCCCACAACCCCTACCAGCCCACACCCCCACCCCAAACAAAATAAATTTAATTTTCAAAAAATATTTTCAACTTGAAATTTTTTTCTACCCCTACCTCCCTCTCCCCTACAAGCCCCCCACCCCACCCCAACAAAAGAATAATTCTATTTTAAAAAAATATTTTTTATTTCAAATTTTTATTCTTTCACCCATAACCCCCCCCCCCTCCCCCCACCCTTCAAATCTTAATTTTGTTTTTAAAAAATATTTTCAATTTAAAAAAAATATTCTACTCTAGTAAAACTAAAAGTTCATTCTAAAAAAAGATCATTCATAAATGAAACACTAAAAATTATTTCCAGAAAATATTTTCTATTTCATCCTTTCACGACGGTAACCACAAATAATATTTATCTATGTTTTTCTTGCTCACTAAGGCACATCAATCGTAACCATTACAAAGTATTAATGAAAACTTACAAGATAACAAAAAATACAAGATTACAACTAAAAATGAAAATGAAGAAAATAAATCGCTTCGAGGCTGAGACGCGAATATCTCGCTCTCTTTCAGGAGATTCAAGCCCACTGCAGCAAATGATTTCACCGGTCCAGTAGTAGTCCTCTTTCACTTGTCCCCTCCAGGATACAATAGCCTTCAAAAAGTATAACTCAACAACTCTAGACAAGAGTTGAGTCGAAAGCTCCACAAAAAAAAATACCTTCCTTCAACATATAATAATCCTTTTGTATAATAAATATAGTTGAAGACTTAGAATATTTTCTTTGTCTCAACTCTTTCTCTCACTTACACTAACCTCAATATAATACCACACATCTTTTTCACTCTATATTTTCTTGTACTTCTCTTGTTTCTTCTCATATCTCAACACAAATGAAGACTACACTATTTATAGGGATGAATTCTTCCTTGCAATTAATAGGAGATAGTGGATAGTAAATTTACCAAATGAATAGCTCAAATGTTACATAAGTTACAAAACATAAATAAAGAATAATGAATGAAATGAAGAGTTGGTGGTTACATAAGTTAATAAAAACTAATGACCATTTTCTTTCACAATTGATGAGAGTAAAAAAGCACAAATATAATGTCCATCAATAGACATAACATGATATATAATTTAATATATAATATATATTTTTATTAATATTAAAATGTCACACCAACACAGAGTCTTCAAGTTGGCTATGAAAACATTCACATTTGGAGAAGAAGTTTCTGTCTACATGTCCTAAAGATAATATAGCATAAGAAAGAATTACATATTCATACAACGGCAAAATAACTATTTAAATCGCAAGACATGCCAAAATTTATTACTCTAACCTTTCTAACCATACAACAAGACAACAACCTCTCTTTGACTAGCATATTGAACTAATTGTGTATAAGGAAAGCATAAAACAAGGCCCTATAGATGACAAGACATGCCAAAAGATATTACTCTCTAATAAAACGACATATTTAACAAGGCACAAAGACAATTTGACTTGCATATTGAACTAACTTTTGCCAAGGAAAGCATAACATTATTATTTAAGTTTGAATGTTCTTTTTAACTTGAAAATATACACAAATTATATCACATATCTGTAGCCAAGCTAGAAGTATTCTGATAAGAAAATACATACATTTATGATAATATATATAAATTCAATCTTTCAGGCCTACGTTATGTGACAAGATTGTGTTCACGTATTATTTCCAGTATTGGACTATCATATAATCATCAAACTATTGACCTTTACAATGAGCAGCTATAACCAAAATCCACGAACAAATCAAAGTATTCTGTAGAAAATAACCTCAAAATTCCGATTGTCATATTTCTAGTCCTCCTAGATTTTCTTTGCAAACTTTATGGTGGTAGATTTTTCTAAAACAAAGTTTCACTAAGGGTGTGTTTGCTATGAAGGAAAAAAAAATTCGAAAAATTAAGTAAAATGACTTCTCTTCATAAATTAAGGAAAACATTTTCTAAAATTTCATCCAACTTCAACTTACACTTTTTTTTTTTGGTAGAACTTTAATTTTTAAAAAATATTTTCAATTTCAAATTTTATTTTTTCACACGATCCCCCTCCCCCTACCCAAAAGAGAAGTTCTGAGTTTGTTTTTGAAAATACTTTTAAGTTCAAATTTTCATTTTTTTTTTCCCCCCTCCCCCCCCCCCCCCCGCCTCGACCCCACCGACCCACTCCCAGCCGCCCCCAAAAGAAATAATTGAAGTTTGTTACTTAAAAATATTTTCAACTTCAAAATTTCATATTTTCTTCCATACCCTCGACCCCCACACCCCCACCTAATAGCCCCCCCCCCCCCACACACACACACACACTTTTCAAAAATACATTTTAAATTTGTTTTTTAAAAAAATATTTTCAACTTGAAATTTTATTTCCCCCCTACCAGCCAACACCCCACCAACAAAAAATAAATTTTATTTTTAAAAAATATTTTCAACTTCAAATTTTTACCTTTTCATCCGTACCTCCCCCTACCAGCCACCCTATCAGCCCTCCCACCCCACCCCCAAAAAAATAACTTTGTCTTTAAAAAGTACTTTCAATTTCAAGAATTATTTTTTACTCTAGTAAAAATAAAAGATGTTTCTAAAAAAAAAATCATCATAAATCAAATACTAAAAATTATTTTCGAAAAATATTTTCTATTCACCAACCAAACATGAGAAAATAAGTTTAAAATCTACTTGTTTTCTAGGAAAACATTTTCCTTTATAGCAAACACACCCTAAGGGTAAAAATTATCAACCAACAAGCTTACAATCTAATTCACACTAAATTGTAGTCCACTTGCAGTTCGTTAATGTTTTACCTTTTGTTTTTCCTTTGGAACAGTAAATATTGTTCCTAGAGAAGTCTTTGTGCAGGAGACTTTATAATACTACTCTTACCATTCTCTAAAAAAAATATTTTAAAGCAGTTGATTTTGAATTGATTCTGAATAACAATTATCCAAAAATAAATCCTTGCCATTATCATCAGCTTCATGATACATGGCAAGATGCAACTACCACCAAAGTGTTGTTGAAAGAAATCAAGGAAACCAACCAAACACAACATGAGGCTGAAACATGGTGTTGAAGGTAGCAGGTAAACCAGCACATTAAAGGTTCTAAGAGAAACATTAAAAGTATATAACATTACATTCACAACTTCAAAAAATACGAAGAGTGAGAAAGAAAATGTACCGAAAAGTTCTACACGGCAACGAAAACTGATTTTTCAACTTCGTATTAATAAATCCCAAGTGGACAAACAGTGATTGAAAAGGTATTTACATGATATACATCCCCAATAAAACAAAGAATTAAGGAAATTGGAACTTGTCAAATGTCGAATTATTCACTTCATCCTATGGAGGACAACTTTAGTTCCTTGAAACTTTTGTGAAGCATAGTTGTCTTTAATACTTGTATTTTTGGAACAAAGGGGATAAGATTAAGGAGCAAGGAAATATGATGGACTTGATTGACTCTTTAAGCATATACTAGGAGTTCTTAAGTCCATCTCTATAATATTTATATAATCTAATTACTGTTTTCACTTTTCAGTTAATTTACTTATAAAAAACGATAGATTTTCATTTGATCGAGTAACACGATGAGAGAACTGTTTCTTAAATCGTTTAAGGAGAAAAATAACATAAGAAGATTGTCTGACTTGAATTTCAAACAAAAGTTGCCCAACCCTTACAAATTAACGGTTAAACATGAATAAGATGCTCTTGTCTGTGGAGCCCTCCTATTATTTTGGAGCTAATATTAAGTTTTAATCATTTAAAAAACATAGAGATGTCCCTTCGGGGACGTCCGATAAAATTGGAACGATACAGAGAAGATTAGCATGGCCCCTGCGCAAGGATGACACGCACAAATCGAGAAATGGTCCAAATTTTTAATTAAAAAAAAACATAGAGATCTAACAAGGAACCAGATCCTTGTTATTAGGACTGTTGACAATGAAATGAATAAAATAAACTCAGTGTAAGAAATATTTGTCTGTCATCATCAAAAAGGGGGAAAATGTTATATTCTAGATGTTCTGATCATCCTCACAGATAAAAGGACCTGGTCGCTGGAAGAATGCTCCCGCCAAGGTTCAAATGAGGTACAGAGGTAAAGATATCATGTCATGTGGTAGGTTAATAGTTGAGTGTACCTCACCAACAAGAAGGGAGGACGAAACTGTCAATTTTAGGTCTCACATATGTAGCGACCTAGTCTCGGACTGAGTTCTCTTATCCATATCTTTAATGGGGTACAACTATAAAGTTTTCATGTCATAGGTTTGTGAGGCATTAGCGTACTACACCAATTAGAATGGACGAAGTTGTTTATCCAATGCTCATTAACTCTTTATGGTTTACTTAGTCAACATGAAATAAAATATCTTCTCAAGAACTTACTAGAAAAGTTTGCAAGGGACCTAGTCCCTTCAAGACTGTATATTAAAGATGACTAGACATCGTGTCAGAAAAGCTGCCACTTCTGAGGTGGTAGGTGCACAACTCTTCTAAACAGAAGTCTCACATCCAATGGGCGGTCCCAAGGATTTGTTTTGATTTTATGTAGTCTTTTCTCAAAAAAATATAACTTAATATTCGCCAAATTAAATTCAAAAGCTTAAAAAGACAAAGCCATCTTTAAGAATAACTCAAGCACAAGAACACATATAACAAGGACCTGATCAACTGGAAGAGTTTTTTCGTACCTGTTGATGTTCTTAATTATTTGTATTTGAGCTTATATTTTAGAAATTTTTCCACTTGTGATAGAAACATTTTATGTTTGTGTGAATCATTGTAAGGACTAGGTTAAGTGTAGCTTATTGTGTTACGTCAAAGTCTATATTAATCAGTTAGGATTAGTATAGTGGACGGTGTTGTATCTGCTCCATGAATGAATTCAATTTGATCTCATCGCGTGAATCAGACAAGGGTATATGGGATCGGTTGAGAACAATATATGAAGATACTGAGGAAACAAAGAAATCGAAGTTACAAATCTTTACTACTCAGTTTGAAAGCTTCAACAAAAAACAAGGTGAATATATTCTTGAAATGCATACCAAATTCTCTTCCATCACCAATGAGCTCATGTTTCCTGACGAACCCTGTCCCGGTGTGCAAACAAGTTTTTGACATACTTAAAATTTCCCTTATCTTCGACAAGTTAATTGGTGTTTGTTGATAAAACAAAAGACCTTTAGAGGCAACTCTAATACAATATTTGAGATTCTTCACATTCATGAGTTTCATATAAAAAAAGGAGGGTCTCATTCTCAATGGCAAAGAAAGAGGACAAATCTGATTGATGAGGCTTATCAGAAGAAAGAAAATCATGACGAGTGTAATAGATCAAGGGAGGAGTGTTATATGTTTAATCAACCATGTCACTCCATTTGAATTTGTCTTATGTACAAGGTTGACCAAACGGAATATGTGAAATTGCAGAAGGTAAAGATAAAGAGGGGGACAAGGTTCGTCTCATGATAAGTAGAAGACAAGCTTTCATATAGGTGATAAAGAATGATCAGGAAGCATGGGAAAATTCCTCAAGTAATTTAGAAAATTTTGAACATTCACATGATGCTTTCATGGCAATGTCAAATGAGAAGGATGCTGGTGAAAAGGTAACTCAAAGATTTAATATACTTTTTCTACTAGTAAATTAAGAAAACAAGTTGTAGTATTACTTGATTTGATAATTAAGCTGACAGTGAGAATGATCTCCTCAACAATCGTCTAGACATCTCACAAAATGGAAAAATTTCTTAGTTTCCCAAATATCTAATATTGAAAATAAAATGGTTGTGGTAAAAGGTAATGATTCTAGAACCGAAGGAAAGGATGAAAGGGGTAACAAATACAGTTTCTAAGGGAAAGAACGAGGCAAGTAGCTTGTAGCTGGAGCTAGAAAGTAAGTTGCACACTACTAAAATGAAGATGAAATTAGATTTAGAAAGAATTCTTGTGTTGGAGAGGGACCTAGTGTATGTAAACGAGGAACTGGAAAAATCCCTCAAATGGATAAATTTTTCTAAGATTCTTATAAATATGATTGATCAAGGCAACAACACTAGAAGAGGGATGGGCTGTGAAAAGATATATCCCCCATACAATCCTCATTACAAATCTTTTTCTGATGATGATTGTATGTTGTTTGTGCATTGTCGTCGAGATGAACATATTAAGAAATATTGTCATGTGTCGAAAAAGTATGGTGGAAATTCGTCAAACTATTCAAAAAAGTGGAATAGACTGAAGAAGGGACATGGTCCTACTCATGGTCCCAAGTTGTAGAAAGCTAGTCAGCCTTACTGGACAAAAGATTTTCTTGTCACCCCGTTATCGGCTTACTGGTAACTCTTTCTTAAATGGGTTCCCAAGACAGACATGTGATTTTCTATGAAGGTGAGTGGAGGTAGCATCAGTCAGTGTGGTTTATGTCAAGGGACCTGGTCCCGTGTCTTCACAAAATGAAACTTGCAAATGACAAAGGTTGAGAAGTTGATATTAAAGAGAAGCAGAAAAGACCATCCTTCGGGTGGAATAAACATGTCACATCCCGAGAGCATACCCTAGACAATATGGAACTCTCGGAGTGCAACCGGCGTACTTGACCTCTCGGAGGTCTCATACAAGCCCTTTCACATCATTCATCACATATACATATATGAAAAGTAGTGTGGAATTAAAAATTTTCACAAAACATTTTAGTAGTCTTTCAAAATATCTTTCAAATAAAATCAAAGGAATATCATCAAATCTTAGACTCGCGAATATACTTAGGACACGTCTCATACAATCGAAATATAATACTATATGTCTATACAATAATTAAATATAAAGAAACTCTAAAGAAATCTACGCCCTCGAGTCAAGTCAGTACATACTTCAACTTGCTTCAACGAACTTATAATCCAAGCCTTCACCTTCAATAGCACCTTCACCTATGAATCACTTTAGAGATAGATAAAAGCATGCAACTAGTACAAACACATGTACCAAGTATGGCATAATTCATAAATATCATGATAATGGACATTTAATGGAAAATGCATTTTTTTTATTAAAACATCATATTATAAGCATAAGAACAACAATTAAAATCTTAGAAACACATAAGAAATCACATAAGCAATTTATCACACTTTTAGGAAAACTTTACAGTAACTCACATCACTGTTACAATGAATTCCTTCACTGCTACAGTGAAGTTATTCTACTTCACATTTAACACTTTCTAGCATGTAATCCTCTCACTAAAAGCTATCCTGAGACTCACTTAAGTAAGGCAAAGAGATACCACACACACACCGGCTCTAGGGACGCCTCAATGATTCTTAAGACCACCTATAATGAGACGCATACTTATAATACACCAAACACATGAATATGAGATCCTCCTACCAAAGGTGATTCTAAGGTTCACTTGAATGAGTTGTGAAGTGACTGCCCATAGAATCCCTTCAAACAAAACTCAATAGATCCTTTATATTACCTAGGATAAGATCATTCTCACTTAATACAACAACGTACATGTAATATGAAATTCTCCTTTCCAAATGATATCAAATGACTTACTCAAGTAAATCAAGAAGATAATTGTCCATACTTGAACTCTTCAAGATTACCTATGTAATCCTTGAGACTAGCTAAGTTTGGATAATGTCTACTTAATCAGCCAACTTTCTTAACTAGAGTCATTTTAAGACTTATCTAGGTAAAATATGAAGTGATCATACTTATAATCCCTTCACACATTAACTAACACTCCTTAACTACTCTAAACAAGTACTTATTCACTTTAACATGATTTATGACTTAAGTCATTACATTCATTAGTTCATCTAAGAGATATTCATCACATAAAGGACATTCAAGTAATGGTCTTGGAGAAGACCTAGGGACTCTCACTAACATCTTGCAATCCTATTGTGCAATGTCAAGATAGCATCTCATACCACCACCTAAACTTCATAAAACTTCTCAAATACTAGTAGGTATCCCATATGATGATAATAGGCAATAACCCACATAGACCATGGTAATAAAACATTTAATCCGGAGTTATAACCTACTCCGATAGAGGGTATTCTACTTGCCAATGGTAGAACTTGGACACATCCTGTGTTGGCACATGGTTAAGGAATATGAAGGGTTTTCTTTGTACTCTAGCCTCATTCTTAACTAGAGATACTTCCCTTACCATACTCACTCGGCCCTAGCCTTTGTTCTCATAGAGTAACTTACATTAAAGGATCATACGAAGGGGTTCCATATCTAGTTTATAACCCAATCACATTCACCCTACCAAAGAGGTTCCCTAGGGATTCCTTTCAATGACGAAGAGGATAGATTAATGACTTTCCTAAGGATGATATCATGTAGTTCCAACTAACCAACCTTAAGTCCATCATTCAAGAAGGATACCATTACGACTTTCGACTTCAAGAGTCATAACCTTACCACTAGGTTGAAGGATCCACATAAAGGACCTCCTAAGTATCATTGAAGGTCTCATGGCATTCATACATACAATAGTAAGAGGATTTAGCATCCTAAGTCAATACATCTCATATTCACATTTATATATGCATCAAGTAAGGGATACAAGTCTACCAAATAAGAAACATACATACTTCACTTTACCACACATAGCATATAATATTCAAAAAGCACATAGGCATAACCTTCATCAATATAAACATCA
The DNA here is from genome assembly GCF_036512215.1 of Solanum lycopersicum. Classification (NCBI taxonomy): domain Eukaryota; kingdom Viridiplantae; phylum Streptophyta; class Magnoliopsida; order Solanales; family Solanaceae; genus Solanum; species Solanum lycopersicum. The sequence goes on along the minus strand of NC_090800.1, from coordinate 33,800,553 downwards.
TAGACTCACATACTCAAGTAGGAATAATCATGCGTCAACTCTAAGACTACACATATAAAGACATAGTTATAGTCTAACATGATCACCTAATATCAATATAAGAACATATACGTTGACATTACTCAAATGTAAATAGATTTGATCATAGTTCACATAAATTAACTACACAATTCATCATAGTACATCAAGTAGTTACCGACAAGGTCATGATCATCATAATACATAAAGTAACGCCGACAAGGCCATATCGTTCACATAACACCGCCACCATAAGTGGACCATACCAATCACAATATAATTCAAGAGGTACATTGCATAAAATAAAGATAATTTGGGAAGCGTACCACCAATTCATTCTCTCCACTTCAATCTTTAGCTAAATCATCCAATTCAATACAAATAGTCCCTTACCCATGACCATGATCATCAATTCAATACAAAAATTATAATACTCAATGAATCTAGGTAAATTCAATATATATTTATCAATCTAAGACATCCTATACATCAATTAAATACAATTATTACATCATTCAATAGCTCATAGAAAGCTAAAATAGAATTCATAAGCATTACGACAATATCAAGTCAACCACAAAGTAGTCAAAATTTAGGGTTCATAGGTTAATTATGCTAAAGTTATCTAATTGACATAAATATGATCAATATATAATGATTCAAAACCTTTAATGCAAGAACCCATGGATAGATCATAAAATTGGACAAGTTTATCTTTAGGAAACTTTTGAAATCTCTTTGAATTTTGGGATCCTTGATGAATAGAGTTTCAAGGATAAAAATCCATATTTCAATGATGTTAATCCACGAAATTTATGAAGAATCACCACTCAATTCTCCAATCCAAGCTCTTCCTTGAGTTTTGGCTTCAATGGAGTTCTAGAGAATTTCTTAGAGATTTTGGGGTTTTGATTTTGAAGAATAAGTTCATAAAGGTATTTAGGACTCATATTAAAAAAATTGAAATACCTAAAATACACCTAAGTAACCTCCCACACTCTTATTTGGACGTTGGGTGATTACCAATTAACCCTCCAACTTAACAGTGAAGCTGCGCAGGAACAGACCCATCAACAACTTGGCCACAGACAAACTGTTTGTCAACAGACGGACCATCCTGTATGACCGTCGTTTGGGAATGAGACTGGCCATTGGGAGCTTGATATCCCTAGTATAAGTCTTGACCAGAGACTCCCATCGACTCGTCAACCAACCGTCGTTTGCCTCTGTCGATTTGGGTTCGTCTTGACAGCCTTTAGCTCTTTGAAGGATCCTTCCTCAAGGACACTTGGTTGGTCCTTCGGGACCTTCACCTATACGTTTCCAACCTGAATATGTTCGTAAAAGATTTTAGGACCTCTCATATCAATTTCATACAAAACTAACACATAAAACTCGACAAAACATGCTAAGACACACAAGGTCGTTTCAAGGAAAATATTTCGAACATCATGGACATTTGACGTCCAAACTTCATGAAACATGACAAACTAACTTTAAAAACCATTATAACTTATATAAGGACCTCATAAGATCATAAAACACATATAAAATCACGCAAACACACATTAGTCACATAGGTGACTAGTCGTGAACGTCTTAGTCCTCCCTTGACGTTTGACATCCAATTAACCTAAACTCTTAGACACTGCCTCAATACCACATTATACACCATTTTAGGACCTTAGACCCTCATGAAAACCATTTTAGGCTCTAGTTTACCTAAGTTATTTTAGAGGTATTACGAAGTAGACTTTTAATATTTCAAAGAACTTTCGGTTGAAGGGGTGAATACTATGTGTTCGATGATCAAAAGGAATATATTGAGAAGTTTGATATCAATATTGAGTAAAGAACAGTTGCAGGATACTCTTCCTCCAACAAGGCTTATCCAGTGTAAAAATTTATGCATTGAAAATGATCTTCATGTGACTTTTGATGAGTCTTGAAGAATTGGGAAGTAAAGTGTAAAACAAATAAGATTCTGAGATGGAAGAGATATTTAAGATTAACAGAGATGATCTAAACAATGAGCTCTCTCAAGAACATCCTCGTCATGAATCCACCAATCTCAAGGAAGATGATGTTCAAATTACTAATGTGAATTCAGAAGGTGAGAATGAAGAAGCTGATCAAGATCAGTTTGCAAGAAGAAGAGTATAACACTCGGTTCCCCAACTAGCTAATAAGTTTTCCAAATTCCTCTTCAATAATGACTTCAAAAGAGGTAAAATTGTCAAAACCCCTCTTTATAAAATCACAAGATAATGAATTGCTGATCATTCAAGTGTATATAGATGATGTCATCCTTGGAGATACCTTTTGAATTTTGTGTGAAGTGTTTTCCACATTCAAGGGTAGTTGGTTCTTAATGAGCACAACGTGAGGTTTCTTCTTAGAGCTACATATTCAACAAACATCTAAAGGTACCCTCGATTGTCCAGAAAAGTACTTCAATGAGCTTCTCAAAAGGCTTACCATACTTGAGTGAGGACAACAATAAAAAGGGGGTAATTGTTGGGTTTTAAAAACTGTAAATAGAAAATGAAGATGTGATTTTTATGAAGAGTTGTAAATATTATCAAAGGCTGAAGAATTTATGAAATTTTATGACGTTTACGAATAGTTGCAAATTTTATGAAAAGTTAAGACTTTTATGAAAAGTTGTAACTTTTATGAAAAGTTGTAACTTTTATGAAAGATGACGACCTTTCTGAAAGATTATGACTTTTCCAAAGGTTTGTGACCTTTCCCGTAAGGCACAATAAGAATCTTTTCACACTACCCTTTGTTTTCTATAAATTGAGGAATTTCCTCTCATTTTAAAAATAGTATTTTTGGACTTCTTCTACTAAACTAAATCTAGTATTCTAAGTGTAATTTACTACCATTGAGTGACTCACTGACACCAACATTTTGGGTATCAATATAGTGGTGATTGAGATCATTCTATCCTGGGAGGACATATTCCAAATTAAACATCGAATACTCGAGTGAATAATTTACTTAAGGGGACACTATGCATTCAATGGGCTTTATCCTTCTTTCTATTTTTTCATATTCTAGTATATGTTACAAATTTTAAATTTGTGAATTAATTTCTCTTCTTCTTTAATTCAATGGTTAATTAAACTTTGGTAACTTCGTTCTTCTGCAATGTTTGTTGGAATCAGTAAGATTCTTTAAACACAGATTGACAACAATTCTTCTTTAAGAAAAAAAATTGTATATTTTTTCTAATCTGTATCTAATTTCAGTTTCTCTACTAGTTATAATTTTCTAGTTGTAAAAATGTTCTTAAACTTTGTTGTGTCTTTTCAAGTTCTTCACAGTTGTTTCTAAATATCTTAGGAAAAAAAGATGAAAAACAACAATCTTAATGAATTATTATATTGTTTGTATTTATTGTATTCTATTGATTGATAGAAACAGACCATGCAAGTAGAAGATAAATGTATAGGAGGAAACTAGTTTCTAAAGGTTAACAGTTTTGATATTTTCAAGTTTGTCTTTGGAAAAAGTTCTGCAAATCGTATGGATTTTGAATGAATTTTCCTTTGCAAGTAGTGTTGCCTTTAAAATTCACTTTTTGGCATAATGAGATATACATACTTTTGTTTGATAAAATAGTATATCAGAATATTATAGTTGGAAGACTATTTGAAAATAAAATATTTTATGTGATAATATAAGAATATTTTTAATTCAATTTGTAGACAAAATTTTTTTTTTGTATTTTTGTACTTCTTGTAAATTTGATTCTGTATGATTGTTCTGGATTAAAATCTTTTGAAATTTTCTACTGTGAACAAATTAAACTATATAATTTATTTGAAGATTAGAAAACTTCACCTACTAAGTATGTGTTGTACTTTTGATTTTCTATAAATTTCACTGTTATATAGAAACACTATAAATATTAAGTGGTATGACTATTTGTGATTCAAGAAAAAGATCAGTGACTTATATTTGATAAGTTTGTGAAATGAACTTTGACACTATGTAAAGATTGTCAAAGAGAATTAAAACTCTATAATACTTTCATAGAATCATATGCTCAAAAGAGGTTTTATACTGTCAATGACAATTTGATAGTCTGGGAATTGAAAAATATTTTTTGGATCACATTTCAAATGTGAGAGTTATTTGATTATGATAAAAATAAAATTAGACTTGGTGTCTAATTTAATTTTGGAGAAAAAGATATTAAATTCAATGATACTTTTGTATTATGTTAGACCTACGAAATTCTTGGAGAATATTTGGTATTGTGGTTGTTGAGTTTCTCTATTACCAGTATATGATTTTACTAGTATGAAATCACCAAATTATATGTATACTTGATCAAAATGATTGAGTTTTTTATTAAAAAAGTGTCACTTAAAGTGTTGTGATTTTCATGTAAAGAATGTCTAATACATATAATTATTTTTATAGACATGTATATTGGTGATTAGTCATTTTTCATGTTTTGTAAAAGAAGCATTTGGACTATATCGCCTTTATTAGACCCGATGAAACTTTGTTCATAGGTAGTTCTATAACAATTTACTTGAAAGTTATGGAGAGTTCCTTATGAAAAGGACATTTGACAAGGTGTTGACTCTAAACAATGTTTGTGTCACAGAAAATTGTGAGAAGTTGGAACAACATATTTGAGAAAAAAGATAGCTCGCGAAGAGCTTTTCAAACTCAATATTTTTATTTGATCTTACTTGCTTGAGTCAATGTTTGTGACATTAGCACTTGGGGCATGTCAATTAAAAAAACACTTGCAAGGAAAATTGATCAACTAGAAGTTTTGTCTACCTTTGAGTGCAATAAAAATAAATGTCAAGTTTGTGTGTAATCTAAGTATGCTGGACATTCTTATAAATCTCTTGAAAGGAATTTTAATCAATTAGAATTGATTTATACTAACATTTGTGATATGAAGTCAATACCATCTCATGGTGGGGAGAAATATCTCATTACTTTTATTGACAATTGCATTAGAAACAAATGTCAATTTGGTGACTAGTAAGGATGAAGAAATAGAAACGTCGAGACAAAATGATATTGAAGTTGAAAATTAGTTGGAAAAAAGATAAGAAATGATAAGACTGGAGAGAATAAATCTCCTTGTGCAGAAATATGTTTGAAAAGTTGAATTATCCATCAAACTGCTGCCCTATTCACCTCAAATCTAATGAAAAATTGAATGTTGAAAGAAATGATGGATGTACTATTTATAAGTTCAAGTTTGCAATAAAAATTGTGTGGATGAACTATACTTACTTCAAAAGGGAACAACAAAAGTTTTGTCTTTTCAGAAAGAAAGAGATTTTGTTTGTTCAAGACACAATCTATTCCATATGAGAAATGGAAAGGAAGGAAATCCAACTTAAAATACTTTTAAGTGTTGGAGTGTCTAGACAAAATCCAAGATCCTATTTCTAAAAGTATTAAAATAGGACCTATGACTGTGGACTGTAAAATTAGACCTGAGTAGTGTATAGAAGGATTTAAAAGGCCTTGAAAAGGAAAAAGGAAAATGTACTTAATAATGAGATTCAGAGGTGTAGTAAATGTCAATAGACATTTACTTCCTTCGAATATGATTTTGTAACAGTTCTTGTGTCTTCTATAGTGTCATCCTTTGAGAAAATGGTGTCAATAGTGAGATTGATTCAATCCTGAGCAACCATTTTGGAAGTTAATTGATCTTCTTCAAAAAAAATAAACCATTGGGTACAAAGTGAATCTTTAGAAGGAAAATAACATTTGATGGAACTCTTGACAAATATAAAACAACACTTTGTGTCAAAGGCTTTAGATAAAAACAAGGTTTTAATCTTGTCAAGATAAATACTTGTTAGTAACTAAAATTACATCCATTTGGATGCTAATACTATTAGTTGTGGTATATGACCTTCAAATTCATAAAATGATTGTGAAAACAATTCTCTTAAATGGAGAATTAGAGGAAAAGATTTAGATGGAACAACCCGAGGATATTGTGGTTCCTGGTAAATTAAAGAAAGTGTGTGAGCTTGATAAAGTAACATTATGGACTAAAACAAGCACCCAAACATGACATAATAAACTTGACCAAATTGTGTTGGCTAATGGATTTAAGAACGATGAAAGTGATAAATGTGTTCATATTAAAGTCACAAGGTCATTGTTTGTATGTATATTTGTAATATGTTGATCATCAATAGAGACACTAATGATATAATGTTACTAATCATATGTCAGAAAGCAACATTAGAATAAAAAAATCTTGGAGTTGTGGATGCGATCTTAGGTATAAGAATCCTTAGAACTCCATAATGTTTAGCCTTTTCACGGTGTCATTGAATTGAAAATGTACTTGACTAGTTCAAATATTTGGATGTCAATATTGTCAAGTCTCCAATAAATGTAAGCTTTGCATTTCAAAAGAGTGAAAGAGAAAGTGACTCATAATTGGATTGTGCCAAAGTATTGGGAAGTATAATGTATATCATGAAGCGTGCGCGATCATATATAACATTTCTATTAATAAACTGAGTTGGTTCACAAGTGATCCCAATAAAACTCATTAGATGGAAATAAATAGAGTTTTGGAGTATATAAAAAATACTTAAAACTATACCTTGCATTATAAGAATACCAGCAGTATTGAAAGGATACAGTGATGCAAATTTCATCATCGGAAAAATAAAGTAAAATCCACGAGTGGAAGGAAATATATTTACTGTTGGTAGAAGAGTAGACTCTTGGAAATGTTTCAAAAAAGACATGTATCGCTAGCTCTACAATGATCTTTGAGCTAAGTGCTCACGATAAGGTCGGTGAATAAGTTGAAAGACTTTGAAATTTCTTGATAGATATTCTTTTTTTGGCCCAAACCGTTGACATTAGTATGCATCACTTTGATAGTCAAGATGTAATAGGTAGGGCATGAAGTATGATATATAACGAAAAGTCTCGTCATATAGGACATAAACATGATAACAAAATTCGAAAAATGATGCAAAAATGGGACTAATCCATTTACGTTAAAAGTTCTTATTGATAAGGGGAAATGTGAATAAATTGTTTTTCATTATCAAAAATGGAAAATGCTTTTTTATGACTTGAAAAACATTGGGGATCATGAAACTCCAGTTACTTGATGAGTTCTTGTTGATAGGGGGGCTGACATTTGTCTATTATCACCAAAAAGGGGGAAAATATTATTTTGGATATAATGTTATGCTTTGATCATTTCAAAAAGTTAGAGATCTAATAAGGAATTTGATCCTTGTTATTGGGACTGGTGACAATGAAATGAATGAATAAACCTAGTTTGGGGAATATTTGTGTGTCATCATCAAAAAGGGGGAAATGGTACAGTCTCGGTATTTTGACGATCACAAATGTAGGGACCAGGTCCTTGGCAGAGTGCTCTCGTCCATGTTCAAATGAGTTATAACTGTAAAGTTGTTATGTCAGGTCGTAGCTTAAAAGCCTAGTGAGCTAAACCAACAGGATGGTCCTCTTTTATTCGAAATGTCTCGTGATCTTCAACCAATTATGTGTTCCAGACTATTAGTTTCAGTGCCTCACAAAAGTAGGGACTGGTCCCTGGTTGAGTTCTCTGGTCTATATCTATAATGGGGTACAACTGTAAATTTGTTGTGTCAGAGGTTGGTGAGGTCAGTGTACTACACCAATCAAAATGGACAAAGTTGTTTTTCCAAAGGTTAATAACTATTTAGGGTTGACTTAGTCAATATGATAAATAACAAGTTAATTCATTTATTCAAATACAAAGAGATTCCATATGTCTTCTCAAGAACTTACGAAGAAAAGTTTGCAAAGGACATGGTCTCTTCAAGACTGCATATGTGTAAAACGACTAGATAGACTGTTAGAAAATCTGCCACCTCTAATATGGTAGATGCACAAGTATTCTGAATAGTAGGCTCTCAGCCAATGAGCGGTCACAAAGAGTTTTGATGATTTTATATAGTCTCTCCCCCTAAAACACAACTTAAGCTTTGGCAAATTAAATTAACAATATTAAAAAGACAAAGCCCTCTTCAACGAAGTATGCAAGAAGAAGAACACATACAACAAGGACCTGATCAACTGAGAGAATGCTTTCTGTACCTGTTCTAGTTCTTGATTGTTTGTATTTGATCTTATATTGTAGAAATCTTTTCCCTTTTGATAGAAAAATTTCAAGTTTGTAGAAATTATTGTAAGAACTGGGTTACGGGTAACTTAGTGTCTTGCGTTAAAGACTATATTAATAAGGTAGGATTAATATAGAGGGCACTGTTGTATCTGCTCTTGCTCATTAAGTAACAGGAGGCATTGCATAGAGTGGAGGTTAGAAGGCTAATCGCATTTTGGAAACTGGCTTTTACATTTGCTTTGAGAAGATGAGTGGAACCAATTTGAAAAGTCCTATTGAGAGAGGTTGTGTTTTTTCTCCCTTGAGCAAGGAGGTTTTCACGTAAAGGTGTTTGTGCAACATTTACTTTCAGCACTTATTTCACTGTTTGTTAATTTAACTGCGCTAAGGACCTGCTCCCGAGATCACTGGTGGACGCATATATTCCTAACACCTCCGGATATTCAAGAAGCCCTGACATAGTCACTACTTGAACATTATTCGGAATTATGCAGCAAAGTTTCAAAAATACAATAAAACTAAGAGAAACTCACCGTGTTGCTTCAAAGGGTGTTGTTCTTGTGGAAACTTGTTTTTTTTATAGATGTATAGGACTACAAGCATAGTGAGCTAAAAGAAATGGAGAAATGTTTATCTTACCATCTGTCGTTGGTACACTTTTCAATTGCCTCAGTGGAAACACTAGATTTTAGAATGGCATCACCGGGTGCAGTTGACTCGACATCATAAATGAAGCACGCCATCTTGGCAAGCCACCATAAAAAACCCAAACTTTTTCATGTCCAACTGCTCGAAACATACTGATTGCCCATCTTCCATTGATTAGACACTTTTGGATGATATGAACTTATCCGCCTTTCCTTATTAATTGAATAAATCACCACCAAACACGGGCAACACAAAAATTTCCCTCGCCGTCGTATAAACCAATTGTTTTTTTGTTTTTGATAGCAAGAGCAGATATAGAATCTGCAAATGCATCTTCAGACGACTACATATGTGGCAAATGATAAAACAACAAAGCTTTTCAATCATAAAAGGTGATGAAATTCTATCTCAAAAGTCTGCAGGACGGAGAAGTGACACTAGAAGAGAAACTGAAACAAGAGAAGGTTTAGTAATTTACAAAGATTATGTCGAGCAAATTACTCTTTCTAGGGAAAAAAATAACTTAGCAGGGAAGATATCTCACATTTGTACTAGAAATCAATCAATGATTCAAGATAAAGCAGTGTTAATCCAAAAAGAATTTGATAGGAGTCAGCACCTGATACTCTTGAAGTGGATTCCTCAGCTATCTGGCATGTACAAAGATGCATCTAACACCTTTAGAAGAATAGGAAAAAGAAGCAACGTCTCAGTACTATTTAATAGATGCCTTACATAATACAACCAGCACACACACGCCGCCCAAAAATTTGGAAGAGAAATAAAACATGTGCAAATGCATTTTTTGCTAAATAGAAATGAACAGAAAAGGAAAATAATTGTCCTTTTTATTGGCATGAGTTAAGTAAAACAAAATTGCAACTTCAGATTTAATATTTAGACATCAAATGTAATTTAGACAACTCTAGTAATGGCCATACTATCATCATCTTATTCTTTACTACGTATTTTTACTGCTAATACTATAAAGATAAGAAACCTTTAATTCGGGGTCTCTGATGTTGGCACAGAGCCAATCAAGCGAAACAACAGGTTCGTTAATTGACATTGCTAGTGTTGAGAATGATGGTTGTAACCCAATTGTTGACGAGTAAAATAACCATTAACCTTGCTAAATTAGTAAGTTGAAGCTGCTTGCTAGTGAAATAAAATCCTCCGCAAGGATTACGCAAATGATCAACACTCTTGCCAACTTTCCAAAGAAAACGAAATTTAAGAATATAAAGCCAAAAGAATTTTCACATGACTAAAAGAAATCACAATTTTCTCATGCATTAAAATTCCAATGAATCTTAATCTTAAACTTTCAAGTAAGAGGAATAAACCCACACATTATTTTCCTATTTTGTTTCAAGTTCCTTTTGGAACTTCCCACATAACCACAAGATCCCACAACATTCAAAAATCTCTTTATTTTCTTAAATTTGGTGTCAAAGTCAAAATCAAAAAATCAAATTGTTAGTTCAATCTTTGATAAATCATCAAAGTATACAAGTAACAATTTCGATAGTAGGAAGACATATCGCATGACAAATGAATTGTGCATTGAGAAATGGAAATATAAAATTCTGCAACACCAAAATTAATTCCTTAAAATGAGTAAACGAGTCTATAAAGTTTCAAACATGTTTCTTAAATGGTAATTTAGTAAAATATATTTTCTTATTTATGATTTATTTAATATCGAAAACTTTAATATTCAATATAAGACGGCTCGTCATGTTTTTTTTATTTGTAAGTTAATGTTAATTATCCTCACAACATGAACGATCTATTTGGAGAATTATTCTAGGTCTTATAATTTAGAGATGAAACTTAGAAGTAGTATATTATTATCTTTCAACAACAAAACATTGTATTGCAATTCATATTTAAACATTTTATATTTTAAATTAAATGGTATGTTATTACTAGTCATAGTAAATTTGAACAGTTAAATAGAAAAACCATTTAGTCAAATGTTGTATAATAAAAATAAACCCAATTACCTATTAATTACCAAGAATCTATACTTGATCACTAAGTAATCAATCGAAAGATCATTTGATCATTTACTAATTATGTCTATATCTATACATATATTCTCCAACACTTGGATAAGTTCAAATAATAAAATTTGATATCCCAGACACAGGAATTATTTAGAGCGAATAATGTGTCTAAATGAATAGAAATATTGAGAGGAAATCATGTAATCTATATTTAAGAATTGTTTACTGGAGATTAAAATCGAATGTCCTCATTAAAATGTTTCAAACCTCAAATTTAAAATTAATCTGTCATAAATGTGAATTAGTTATTTTTAGCAAATAGAAAATGTATTAAAAGAATTGAAACATCGAAAGTTGCCCATAAATATCAATTATTAGTACTATTTAGAAGAGATTTAAGTGAAAAATAAATCTAAACAGACAATATTTTTTTTCTCGAAACAATATAACTAGCTTTAATTTATTTCAAACATAATTTGTAAATCAATCAAAATCAAACAGCATTTCCTTCAAAAGGAACAATAAAAGATAGAACTAGCAGAAATAAAATAAAATTAGGTTATATCTAAGGAAATAACATCAATATTATAAAATCATTCAAATGCCCAAGCATTCTCACTACATGTCTCCTCCTCTTCCTCTGAAGTATAATAATTAATAATACCAGTTACTTCACGTAATTCCTCTATTGTATTCCTTTTATCCGATCAGCAAATTCTTGGATTATTACCTCCTCCAACCGCTTATCGTCAAGAAAATTAGTAGCGATGAGAACATCAAATAATTTTGACTGACAGATCTTCAAGAAATCCCGATCAAAATTCTTTAGTTGATCTTCGATAACACCTTCCACCGAATGTTTCTTCGGATAGTCAACCACTTTGGTCATTGTTTTTCCATCAACATTAGACAAACGGTAGATAGTTCACACGCATGTTAATTCAATTTCTATTATTTCATATCGTGGCACACTATTTACATTTCATTTCTAGTTGTCCGTGCAGAAGAAGTTGGATACTAGAGTGGATTTTAGTACTACATTTTGTATTTAGCGGAGTTTACATATAATGAGAGTTATCATCTGATCATTTAGATAACATCATTGAAGTCATTGATATGGTAGAAGATGATAATATTTTATTGGTTGATTCTATGAATCTGAGGTTAGGTCGTGGTTTACAAAATTTATGAAGAGAGTCCTTAGATAGGGTTAAGTTGATTTAGGATAGGTTCTCATGGCTCAGAGTAGGTAAATAAGTTATGTAGGTAAGGAGATTAGTGCGAATTTTATGGTTGGAGAGCAGGTTCTACTAGAGAATTTTCCATGAAGGGTGTGATATGTTTTGAAAAGAAGCGCAAATACCGTCATAGTATAATTGTCCTTTTCCAAGATTTGCTACGTATTGTTAAGGTAACTTAAAAGGTGGATCTTCCACTAGGTTTGTTGTATGTTAATCATATATTCCATGTCTCAATGTCAAAAGAAGTATCACTAGAATGGTGCACACGTGATTCAATAAAATTCAACGTTACTTGTTAAGAATTTTGACTTTTAAATAGGAAGGGGGTAACCGTCTTTGATAGGCAGGTTCAAAAGTTTATGTAGAAAGAAATTGCTTTTGTAAAAGTTTAGCGAAATTGTTATCCGATTGGAAATTACTTGAGAGACGGAGTCAAACATGAGGCTCGGATATTATCAACACATTGAGCGTTCAAGTACTTCCTACTCTTTAACATTTGAGGGCGAATATTTTATTTTATTGGTAGATGATGTAACGACCCGCTAGGTTATTTTGACCAGTAGACTTTTTTCTATCATAAAAGACTCATCTCGTAAAATACTAAATAGAAATGCTGAACTATTTATTCAACTAAGGTTATTTATTTGATGACTATTCTTTTAAACAATTAATTTATTTATGCTTAATGGGCCAAGTCCAAAAGTAATTAATACATATATCACTTTAGACCCTATTATAGTTTGAGAAACATAAAAAAATAATTATCTCTGGAGGAAGACTTCATGACTCCAGTGACGACAAAACCACAGATCAATTGCTTCAAGTAAACCTTATTTTCCTCTATATCATGTATATGTTTAGATGGTATATTATTAGTATTATATTAAGTGAGTTAGATAAAAGAAGTTGTGGGGATTTTTTTTTGAATCACGAGAAAGCCATGATTTGAAGGATTTATTTTTGTTTGTGAGCAACTCATCTGGGGGTGCCTTTTTAATTGTAAAAGGTTGATCCAATATTGATCCATTATTTTAAAAGAAACAAATTTGAAGTCCTACATATTTTCTGTTGATTAGTATTTTGATAATTGCAACTTTGTTAGGTATTGGCCGTATATTACAAGATGTTTAATCTGAGTAATGGTTTTGTTAGGAAATGGGAATGGGAAATTTTTAATTGGATGTCCAGTAGTGATATCTTTTACATAATAGTTAATTAAAGACTAACCTGCAGTAATTAAACTTGTTTTTGTGAACTTGTCTTTGACATAGTTGGTGTTTACTGCCAAGTTAAATACATTGTGAGAAACTGGTGGGGTAACTCAAATATGAGACCAATCCTTGTAAAACTTGCATCTTCTTAAGGTTTATTTTTTTCAAAATTTGAGACTTATCCTAGTCTTTGATTTAGAAAATTTGAGGGTTGATATATTAATGTCAAGGTTAGAAACTTGATTATATATTTAGGCAAGTTTTTGACTTTAAGCTAGACATATAGTAATTAATATTGATGTCTACGGACTCACTTACTTACAAATATTACCTATTCGATAGACTTGGAACACTTTGAATCTTTGCGGAAGGAAAATATAAAATCTTGAGGATTCTTGACATGTGCTCATCATTCGAGGTATCTTAAGACTTTCTACACTTTGTTGAGGGATGTTTTCTAACTAAGATTTTAAAATGAAATAGACAAGGGGTAAGGGCGAAAGATGAAGGTCTTGTACGAATGGTGTGACGGACATTGGTACCAGTACTAGTATTATTAAAGGAAAAGTTTATTAATAGAATATGATAGATTGTAATTCGAGAATGTAAAATCTTATGTGCATTAACTGATGTATTTAGTGACTTGATTTCTTTTGTGTGGTTGTATCTCTTTATTGAACATTTAAATTTGTGATAATTGAGGTGAGTATATGTCATAGCGACATTTGATCTATTTAGTTGTTGCATCATACCCTTTTCATTGATATCATGTTGTGCACATGCATTGACATGAGACTGAGTATGAGTAAATCTCTAACATATGGAGATTGACCCTTTTGGGTCGAGTTATGATTGTAATTTGGACACGTGGAGATCATCCGTGCGAGTGATTGGTTATGATAAAGTTGGGCACGTAGAGATCGTCTGCGTTGTGAATTCTTGAGTTTACGATAGTGTGCTGAGATCATCCGCACAGACACGTGGAGATCGTCTGTGTCGTTATATGGACCTCGCGAGTCCCCCATGGGTCATCAACTCTTAATTTATTTCTGAGGTGTATCATGAATACACGGTTAGGAGAGTACTTGGCATTTGAGGCATAGTGTTTCATAGTGTCATGCTGCATTGCATCTCATTAGATCCCTCATTCTTGTTCATTATATTCCTTATTTGTGGTTGGAAATTACTTGATATTTTATTATCCCTATTGATGAAAACTTGATTGATAAGTATAATATGGACGTGTAAAACCAAAAGATTATTTGCTTATATGATGCTATCAGTACTTCTTTGTTGTCGGTCTATGATATATACAAGGTACATGTGGTTTCGTACTAATAGTACACTTGATGCACTCTTTTGTGGAGTAGATTGTATTTCAAATTCGAGCGTATCTCTTAGAGATTTGAAACTAAGTTTGGATTATCTTGGAGTTGTGATGACCTGCTTGGATATTATGTGACTCTTACCTTCATCTATCTCTAGTTATTAGGTTATTTTGGTATTGTGATAGGATATTACCTATGTCTAGACTCGTCATATAATTTTAGACTTTTATTGGCTTTTAGAAGTTCTTGTACTTATGATACTAAATCTTGGGGTGTTATTTCCTTTTTTTTTGTTTATTTCATTATAAAGGACATACTATTTGAGATATTGCTTGCCACTTACCCTTTCACACTATGTTTTATTGGTTAACTTAATGGGTTGGTTTACCTATTGATTTGGAACATAGATGTCATCACGACTTAAAATTTTTGTCGTGACATTAGAAGCACAATTCACGTCTTGTACTACGTTCTTGTTTGTCACAACTACAGCCTCATCGAGTTTTAATTCCTCATCATCTCTAGTCTTGAGAGTTATACGTTTTTTTGTAGACATGACAAAAAAATGGAGAGAACTATGAACGAATGATTTCAATACATGAGGTTTGTTATAGTGTATTATGTTTTAATTACTTTCCAAAGTTGTAATAGGAATATGGAAAACAAAATACTACCTAGGCCAAAAGTTATTATTTTTCGTTTTTTGGAGTCGATAAATTTGTTTTTCAAAATATATGTAATATCTCTTAAAGCTTGTTTTTATTGGTGTTGGGAGGTAACAAACACTTTTGAAAAAATAATGTTTTTATTTAAAAATTAAGTGTTTGACAAATAAGTAAAAGTATTTTTAAATGGAAGCGGAAGTAGTTTTTTTGCCATTGAAAAGAAGCTAAAAATTTCTATTTTTTGTTAAAGTAGAGGCATAAACAAAAACTTCGTTTCTCAAGACTAACACATCATTTTCATGTATACATATTTACCAATATAATTTTTAATAATTAATTAACATATTTCATAAGTTTGGTTATATTTTATTTAAGAGTTTTATTTTTTATTTTTATATAATAAATTAATTATTTATTTTTGTTTATATATTGTTTTACCTAGTATTTTGAAGAATAGAAAAAAAGATAATAATAATAATAATTTTACAAGATTAGAAAAAATAAAAAATAACAACTAAAGATTTGAGTCTTCCAAAAGGTACAATTGATTGAAATTTAAAGATGTACATTTCAATTCAGTAACAATAACATTTTGATTAATTATATCATTGTAAATATAAGTGTGGCAGCGGTACCGGAACCGGAAGATCAGTCTGGTAATTACCGGAGCCGGTAGATCATCGATAATGTGCAAACCGGTAACGTTTCGGAATCGGTACCGAATCGGTCTGGGAAATCGGTAAAAATGGTACTGTTCCGTCCTGGTCCAGAAGGGAACCGGTAGTATACCTGACCTGACCGATAATCGGGATGGACCGGTAATTAAAAAAATTGAATATTTAATTTTTTTAATTGAATATAATTTTTATTATAATAATTAAGCAATTAATAATTTAAAATTCAAACTTTAAAAGTTAAAAAAAAATTAAAAAATTTCAAACGTTAAAGTTATAAAATTTAAATTTCAAACTCTTAAATTTTTTAAATTCAAACTTTAAAGTTTTAATTTAAAATTTTCAAAATTTTAAAGTTTCAAATTTAAATTTTCAAACTTAAAATTTTTAAATTCAAAATTTTAAATTCAAACTTTTAAAGTTTGAAAATTTTAAATTCAAATTTTAATGTTATAAAATTTAAATTTCGAACTCTTAAAGTTTGAAATTTTTAAATTTAAACTTTAAAGTTATAAAATTAAAAATTGACTATTTTAAAAATTAAATTTAATACAACAATATTAAAAAACGAATTAAGGCGAATAGCCTATATTTTTATTAATATTTATTTGATATTACAATTACATTTACAAAAATATTAGTAGAGTATTAAAAGATTTAATCTACACAGTCACCTTCTAGGAAGGGTTCTGTTTGAATTAAATCTCGAATTATCAGACTTTTACTAATAGTTGGTGCCACCATATAAATCCCTTCGTAAATCATTCAACATTTCTTTAGTAACATGTTCGAGAATTGATTGAATAGAAAGATCTTCCATTGCTTCAATCTCGTCATCACTATAATCCTACATTACTTCATCAACGTCATCTTGAAATTTGGTCGGTAGTGGTTCACGACCCAAATTTCTTCTCCCGGCATTAATCCAATCTCGAAATAATACCGATATCTCCAAGCTGTCGGCTGCTAGTGAATCCCTATGTTCTCCAAGTTGAAACCTTGTTGCACTAAAGACGCCTTCCGAAGCTACCGTCGACGCTTGCATTGCTAATATATCTTGAGCCATCGGTACTAGTCTTGGAAATCCTTTGCCGCGATTTCTCTACCATTGGAGAATATCTTCAGTAGGTTCTGTATTTTGATTAATATAAGCATCAAAATCATTTCTATTATCGTGAGAAAGTTCAAGATAATCCTGTAAATAATCATCAATATTATTTTCATCAAATCTAACCCTAGAGCTTTAAGGTTCATTTTCACTTGATAAATTTATATTAGCATTATATAAATCATACAATTTTCTAGCATCAATTTTTATGCTATTTTTAACTTGTTGACAACTAGGAATTTCTTCTAATACATCATTAATATCGAAGTTAAAATACATTTTTTCAACCATTCTTGATGCACCTAAATCTTTATACTTAGGGTTTAACTAACATGCAGTTAAATAAATTTGAGGAATAGGAATATAATTTTATTTAAAATTTTAGAATCATTTTGTCAATGATTTATTGAAATCTTGGTTTATTTTAAATTTGTATAATTTAGAAGAAATCATACAAATAACAGGTAAAACAGTAAAAATTGATGCATTATAAAGTACAAATATTCTTTTTGTAGTTAAGTAAAAATCTCTTAGGAAATCTATAAGTTCATTTATATCACGCCAATCATTATCATCTAGTCTATATGTCATATCTGAATTATGAACATTCCAAACCATTTGTAAGGGTATTCGATATTCATAAGCAACTACAAGCATTTCATATAAAGTATTCCATCTAGTAGCCACTGTTTTTGGAATTTTTCTAGGTGGAAGATTATTTTCATAACAACAATTTTGAAAATCTTTACGCCTAGACTTAACTTGACATTTAAATATAAAATGACATGCATTTTCAACTTTCGTACATCCGTTATCATACATATGTACACCATCTCTAACCATCAAATTATATATATGTGCACTACACTTAATATGATAATTATCACCATAGAAATGACAAAGTGTAGGTTTTAAATATTCAATAGCAACATTATTACTTGAAGCATTATTTAAGGTTATATAACTTACTTTATCACATATTCCATAACTTTGTAAAAGATCTAAAATAGTTTGAGCAATATAACTACCGGTTTTTGCATTTGACAACATTTATAACCTAAAATTCTTTTTTGCATATACCAATTTTCATCAATCCAATGTGCAGTAACAATCAAATAGTCATTACCATTTACACTACGACTCATATCAGAAGTAATAGATATTTTACAAGTATTATAATAAATAAACAACGAAGATATTGAAAATATTGTGCATGATAATCAAATACAACCTTTTTTTATTGTATTTCTAGCAAAACTTTTAAAATTTGGATTATGTACAATTTGAATATAATGTGTAAAATCGGGATTTTCAGCAAAACTAAATGGCAAACCCATAACAATATCATTTTAGCTAGTTCTTCAAGATCTTTTTCTCTACTATATGAAAGTGGTAAACTAGAGCCAGAAACATTAGACGGATTTAATTGTGTTTGTACCATGTTAGAGCCTCCTACTCCTACATTTTCAGGAAGTGGGTACCGTTTTTTTTAGCTTCCGCTACCTCTTTAGCATGCAAAAATTTATTTTTACAACAAGACATTAAATAACTACTCAAATGTCCCGTCCCGCCAGATTTGTCGACAGTTTTATGATTTAATCTACGGTTACATTTATTACAAATAGCTTGTGTTTAATTTTGTTTTGTGTCATAAATTGCCAAACAACCGATTTTTTAACACGTTCTACCTTAGGCCTAGGATGTACTGGGGGAACTGGGGCAGGACAACGAAAGGGAGCGGGACAGGAAGTTAGTAGCCGTAGGTGGCTAAGTTTCATCATCATCATCATCAAAAGTAGGCGTATCAGTATAATTATCAATATCATTTTCATTAGGCAAATCTTTATTAAAATTACCAAAACGACGTTGTAAATGTTCATGATAAAGATTTAATCCTGAATTACTAGCAATATCAAAAACCGTTTCATCAACATGTGTATAATCATTCGTGTATTTTCTTAATATAGTAGATTTTTTAGTTTTTGATTTAGAAGAACTATCGGTTTTTGCATTATCGGAGGATGTAAAGTTACAAATATTTTTTACACGCTCTACTGCACTTTTTTTTCCCCTTTCCTTTTTGAACAATATTTTTACCAAAATCCATATTAAAAAATTAAACGTGAGATTAAATATAATACGAAAAATGTAATGCAAATAATAAATCACAAAATAAATAAATAATTATTTAAATATAAATGAAACGTAAAATAAAAGTTGGAACGAATTTACCGAACGTCTACTTAATAAAGTAGACGTTTATGACCGCCGAAAGCCGAACGTGGAAAGTTGAAAATTTAATTTTGAAGCTCCAAATCTAATTTCCAAAGACAAAGTAAGGCAACACCGAAATTTAAGATATTATATATATATATATATATATATATATATATATATATATATATATTATAGAATTAGAGATTAGAGAGTAGAGAGTTGAGAGAGTAGAATATGAATAGATGATTTTGTGATTTAAAATAATGAAATTTAGGGGTATTTATAAGTAAAAAAATGGGTTAAAGTGTAATTTTTAAAACTTTAGGATATTAAAAAAGTTTGGGATGGGGTAGGGCTCCTATTGGCTGAAATTTTACTCAAATAGCCGTTGGGGGGGCCCACTAGCTGTTACCTAATGGCTATTAAAAATATATATATATTTTTTAAAAAAATTAACCAGACCGGACCGGATCGGATCGGTCATTTCTGGAACCGAAAAATATTGATATTTACCAATTTCCGTCCCGGTACCTGTCCCGAAATCAGAAATTACCGGTCCATACCGGTACTAATCGGTACAGAATCGGAACCGAACCGGTAACCGATAAATGTCAGTTCCGCTGCCAGCCTTATATAAATACTTAAAATGATTTATATTAGAAGTACATTAAATAGTTGTTCTTTTTCTGTAATTTGACTCTTAAAGACATTTTATGGAAAAAATCAGTCAAATGCAATTTGCTTCTGAAAGAACTTTCTAATAAAGATCAATCAAACACAATTTGCTTATGAAAAGCACTTTAAAAACAAATCGTCAAACACAATTTACTTATGAAAAAAACACTTTCCAAATGAATTAGTCAAATACAAATTATTATTTTTTTAGAAGTACTTCTTTGAAAAACCATTAAAAAAACAGTTCTACAAAATAAGTTGTTTTTAGCAACAATGCCAAACAGACTCTTAGATAATTAGGATAATGATATAATTGAAAGTTAGTGAAAAATTTCTAAATTCACTATGTCATTAATTATCTACCCGAAGACCTGTCATGATAGTTGATAAAATCGTTGAGTTTAACTATATTTCTAACTAAAGTAATCAAAAAAATAAAATTATTAATTAATCTATAACTCCCCTAGTCCCCACGATTTCAAATAGTTGTCCACATCATTTAAAATAGTTATCCTAAATTATTTATCAAGATAAATTAATTACATTTTACTCAGACAAATAATTCTAAAGTTGTAAACTTTCAAACATATTTCTTGAAGGGTGAATTAATAAAACTATTTTTCTTATTTATGATTTTTTTTTTTTAAAAAAAAAAGGAGAAAGAGAAAAGTCTGACATTCAATATGAGACTGAGGAAGTAATGTTCATCATATTATTTTGTTTGTTTTTTAATTGTCCTCCCAACATGATCAATATAAGTGGAGAAACTATTCTAGGTCTTATAATTTAGAGGTGAAACATAACAGTAATATATTATTATCTTTCAACAACAAAAGATTATATTGCAATTCTAATCTAAACATTTTATCTTTTAAATTAAATGATATATTAGTAAATTTGAATAATATAAAAGAATGCCATTTGGTCAAATAACACAATTAACTGTAATTATCGAGAAACTCTATTTGTTTAGTCAGAAATCAATAAAAGTATCATTTGGTCATTAACAAATTTGTCAATGTTTACTCATATCTTTTCTGTACTCTTGGGTTAGTTAAAATAATAAAATTTGATATTGTTACACACATGAATTATTTTGATTGAATAATATATCAAAAAGAAAGAAATACTAAGAGAAGATCATAATCTAAATTTTAGGATTGTTTAGTTGATACAATCATTAAAACATTTCTAACCTCAAATTTAAATATTGATTTGTCTCAAATATGAATTACTTATTTCTAATCTATTAACATTATCTTAAAAGAAATGCAACATCAGAAGTTGCTCATGTATATAATTATGACTATTTAGAGGAGATTTGAGTGAATAATAAATCTAAGAGGATAATATTGTTTTCTCTCAAATAATATAACTAGCTTTAATTTTTTTCTAACATAATTTATAAATCAATAGAAACAGAAACATTTCTTCAAAATGGAATAACAAAAGATAGAACTTGCAGAAATAAAATAAAAATAACATTCAATATAGCTAAGGAAATAACATTATCAAATCGTTCAAAAGCCAAAATATTTTCTCTACGGACCTCCTCCTCCTCCTTTTCCACTAAAATATAATCACTCACGATACAAAATACTTCACTTATTTCTTCTATTGGTTTTACTTTGATTCTATCAGGAAATTATTGTATCATTACCTCCTTCAACTGCTTATCGTTGAGATATTCAACAGCTAGGAGAACATCAAGTAATTCTGATTGGATAATCTTTAAGAAATCCTGGTCAAAGTTCTTTAGGTGATGTTTGATAACACTGTCCTCTAAATGTTTCTGTCACGCCCCGATTGACTTTGAGAGGCGGACATGGGACCTAGGACCAGATGTGATCCCAAGCTAACCTTTATGTCATGATCATGAGCATACTAGAGATAAGAAACTGGAGCGGAAACTAAATAATAATTAAAATAAAAAAAAAAGATGTGGAATACCCATACACTATAACTGAGATATAAGAAAACTAGTGATTTTAATAAAAAGAAGATATTAACTCAATACTAAGTTGAAACTAACTTTGTCTGAAAATAATCTCTAACTGACTAGAAATGTTGGGACAGGCCCCAACTAAGTTTAGCAAAACTGAAACTAAAGAATAAAAATACTGAAAAAAACTCATCACTATTGTCTCAGAAATATGAGAACTGACTACTGATCTTGCTGAACTGGAGATGAGGAACCGATCTAACCGTGATCTTGATATTGAGAACCAAACCTACATCACGAGAAGATGTAGTGCACGTATGCATCAGTACTTGAAAGATACTGAGCATGCAAGATAAATATTAAACAATTGTGTTTGTAATTTAGTTATTATCATACATATATACAATTTTACACTACTTATAAAATATTGATGCATTATATATACATAGACTCATTTAATTAATAATAGTTTTGGTCAATGATACATTTACTTGAGAAGCCATATTATATATTGCCCAAAAATATGGAATATTACAAGTAGTTTCTTCATAGCAAATTATAACAAATGATTTCTTTTATTGTAATATGTTAAGTTTATCCATTATTACTCTGCAAGATGCACTAGGTTTTTTACCCTCTTCAGTCCTCACCTACTTCCACCTCGACTCTTTGGAATCAATCCACAGAGACTTCTCCCAATGAGCAGAAAGATAAATTGGTAATGTTCATGATCTTTAAACAAAGCCGAAGGAGGTTACCACTAGAACAAATCAATATCCAATATTTGTGCAAAAGAAAAGATGCTAATATACACGCTCCTCAAAATATTATTATCTACCTTCTTACCCAAATGAGTCAAAAGAATTTTATCAAGCTCAAGAACCAATTAACATTATTAATAAAATTATAAAAGTGAGATGTAACCAATATAACATTGTATGAAAAAAGAAACTCCATAGTGTTTCTCTTTTGTTTTTTTAAATTTTAAAATTTAGCAGTCTTTTAAAGGATTCCCTAATAATTAAATCATTTTTGTTGTTTTATGAATACCTTCAAAGAAAAACTATGGTAAGAGATTCTTGTGTACTTAAATCGTGATAATTGATTAAGAAAGGAAATCAAGTCTATTGGATATTCTTTAAATTAGAGATGTTAATTTGTGTTATTGAGAATATTATTAAGATAAAATGCATATATGTCATGATCCAGACTGTCGTGATTGCCATCCATACTATCCTTCTGGTGGGAGAACCACTACTACAATCCAAACCAACAACTAGATCACAACTAAGGAAATTAAGTTACAGAAGCAAGTTAATTAACTAACAAAAGTTGAATTTAAATATTAGGAATCTGAAAGTCATGTACCAAAACATCTAACAAGATCCATAAATTTAAATAAGCAGGGATACATCCCACAGTAATGAATTATTCAACTATCTAAAACAATGCATAAGTACGTACATGGTGGACATGGACGAAAGACGGAAGATACGGGTCACCGTTGAAGTCGATGCAATGATCTCTATTTTGTTATGCGAGGTTTGTCAATAATAGATTGAAGATTCCCCATACCGCACAAGAATAAGAGCAACTGCAAAATAAGTACACAACCACTGTGTACTTGTAGGATCATGTGGCTATCCCACTAGTGCAATATAAACAAGTCAAACAACAACAATACATACATACATACATATATATATACACACACACACACGCACACACACAAAAACTAATGGGCACATGATTTTGATAAGAAAATTTTCAAGACAATGGTGACTAGGCTAATCTTTATGTAAAAGTAAATTCCCTCTAAGGCAACTTACCCCCATATATAATGGGTTCCTCTCAGAAACCCACTCGTCTAAATTAACCAGCCTATAACTGACCCATACCCTGGCCATTTAATACAGGGTTCTTGGATATGGGACTAGGGCTCACCCTCTAGGGATGATTCTCATATTGACGCACCCTCTAGGGCTGAATCTCATATTGACACACTGCTTAGACCATCAGTCTAGTAGTCTTGGTCTCGCGACCTCCCTCTCGGGCAAGCCAAAAATGCATGGATGGTTTTGTATTAAAAATTATAAACCCAATAAATTAAACCACAACCACTGGGAGAAATCACCATTAAAATACATCTAACTTATAAAAAATCAAGACCCAACAATAATGTCGGTACATACTTGCTAAATCACACCCTAACAATGGGATTTTTATCCACACATCAAGCAAAATTCAAATACACCTAAAATGATGAAGGAATCAAGTGGGTATAAGAGGTTAAACCTTTAAATTAGCAAAGGAAGGTAAATGGAAAAGACTCATTTTCCAAATTGGAAGAAGAACTTCTTTCTTAAAGCTTCTTCAAAACCCTCTCTAACCTTGAGAGAAAACTTAAGAACAAAGTTTCTAAAATACAGTTATCAAGTGTAGAACGTTTTACTCTCTAAAATTCTATATATTTATACATATAAATAATAAAAGAGTTTAGTATTTATAAATTTCAGAATTAATGCTGGAGGATCCATTCAGTGTCTTTTGTCGTGAATTGCTGAGTGATTCGGCGATACGACCTTCTTTTAGTCCAGTGCCGTTTATTATTTGCCTTTATAATCCTTTCATGTTCTAACATTGGGCCGAAGATCTCTGCTTCGCGGAACTATTAGGCGAAGCACCGACTACTCTCCTTTTCATCGCCTTGCTACAAAAAATGAAGAACATTGTTATATGGTGTATCATCAAGTGTGCTTGGTGATGCACACTTTGCATCCTCTACTATTTTTCTTCCGTTTATCTTCCATTTTGTGCCTAAGTGTCATGCTCCCACCAAATCTTCAAATACCTGAAACTTAGAAGTTTATATCAGATATCGAGATAAAATACACAATCGAGGATACTATTTGCATTAAAACAAGGCCCTAGATTATCCCAATTTAAGGACACATCAACACCCCAACTTAAACTTTTGCTTGTCCTCAAGTGCACCAGTTCAAATCGGATATATCAAATAGTGCTACACAAGACTCAAGCATGAATGTACACAAAATGACTCAAATTACTCATGTATAGATAAATTGTATACTCAAAGTTTCAAGTTGTTACAAACCATAACCAAATATTCTTGAGCTCACAATACTTGCTAGTAATGCAAGTTCAAGCTCAACAAAAGTATGTACATACCCTCACACAAAAAATGATTCCATTTTCACACATGCAAATTTATCAACCAAGGATCAAGAATCTGATGCAACGCTTAAACTCACAAATAGGAAGACCCTACATGTTTTGACCCATAGATTTGCCCTTATTTTTTAAATGACCTTCAGTTTGGTTCACTCAAGATTGAAAAGGTCATTCTAAGGTTTGTAATGAGGCTAAGTACAAATGTATGGTCATTTGGACAAAGTTACTTTTTTCTCTAATAAGATGTGATTTCCTTAAGCTATTCTCTATATTCCCTCCTCAATCATTAGTCAAGTGTTTCCGGGTCATCTTTCATTTCCTTTTCATGGATTGCTTTAAAACTCAATTTCTTTCCATTTGGTGCTTTTATTTCATGAATTTTCTTTTCTTTTCTCTTTGTTTTCTTCTTTTATTCGATGGAAGGTTTCCATTTCCGTGCAATACCATAGGTTTTCGAGACTTATCTTGCATTTCTGGACTTCTCCTTTTCCTTCTTACCACACCCCAACTTAGGCTTTTGGCCTATGTTAGATATTCACTTATATCACATCTCAAAAAGGATTATAGGTGATGGATAACATAAGGTTTAGATTTCATCAAGGTTTTATGAGGAAGAGGTAAGGCTCAAAGGGTGTTCAAAAGAGTTTCACACTCTCACAGGTAGGCCACAAAAGAGGTTTATGTCAAAGTTGGTCACACTCTTTATAATTGCCTAAGATCATGTCAAGAGGGTAGCTTCCTAAATCAATCAGAATAAGAGGAAAAGTTCTAGGTTTATTCATGCAACGTTCAAAGTAAGCTCATCACACAAGGCGATGAAACTTGAGTCAAACAAGACAACACATTTTCACTAGTGTGCAATGCTCATTGAAAAAGAATCAATTTGATAATTACCTAATCACAATGAGATGCAAAGAGTTCACATATTGCTTATGTAACTTCATTCGTTCTTTCTTTAGCCACACATTCATGATTTTCGATTGAGAGCAATTTTCTAGTCATTAGTATTGATCAAACCTGAGACTTAAATTTGTACAAAAACAACCACTTTCAACAAAATGTGGCGAATATTTCAAAACTGGAATTTTTTTGGAAGGTAAAAATAATTATTATATTAGGACCTCAAAAGAAAGCTGTAAGATCAAACAATCCACAAAAATATATACGCAATTTAAAACAGACAACCCATCTCAAAACACGATGAATTCAAAATCAAAATATGCAAAACAAAAGTGTGCCTAACCCCACCAAAACCAAAAAGCGTTTGTCCTCATATGTAAATTACGGCAATATCCAAGAATTTTTTTAGAAATAAATCTAAAAGGGACTAGTGAAAAAGAGATCTTCCTATGCATCTTTTTCATCTTTATGGGTATGAGCTCTCGAAGTGCCTTCTCGAAATAAGAAAAATGCTCTTTAAGTGCTATTACTCTGAGTTTCACCACTTTTTCCAGCTGCCCTGACCAACGATACTAGCTGTAATCTTCCTGTCTATCTCATGCCCTGCCTTGAAGGCATGTATAGGATTAACGAACCATCATGCACATGAGGGCAATTAAGGTCGATGGGAATTGGTCTTTTGGCCCTAGTTTCCTTGGTGTAATTCCTCTCTGTGGCTATCTCTTCTCTCTTTTAGTCATATCTAAGCTCTTGTACTCTAATGCGCCTGAGTGAATCATTTCTCCCTGCTAATTTTTGTCTAGCCATTTCTACAAAAACATCGATGACAAGTTAGACATTAATTTAGAGAGGTGTCCAGGGAGATTCTAACTGTAGATTCACTTCACCAAGCTAATTTTTAACGAGTTGATTATGATAGGGTCTTCATTAAATATATGTACAAATTATGTAAGGGTGCAGACAAAGGGCTTCAATAAATTTTTTAGTTAATCACCGAGTGCAATTTCTAATTAGATTTGATCACCAAAAGTTACAAATAATCCAATGCATAAAGCATTTAGTTAAAGGCAAAATGGTGATGTAAGACGAACCACCGAGCAGTTTGGTGAGTTGCACTCATCTCGCCACACATTTCGTCATACCTATTTTCACTCCATTCTTTTAATATTCGACCATGCAACCCCTGATAATGTGATTCAAACCTTTTCAAGATCAATTTTAACGAAGACCCATATTATTTCAAAATTTTAACACATAATGATTCAGCTTAAAATACAGTCGAATGGAATGTAACCAAGTATGCAGTAAATATCGAGTAATAATCGATAATATGTGTTATCCCATCTACTTAAAGACTTAGCAAAGATTTAGCACTATCAATCATTATTTAAATGAGTACAAATTTTGATAAAACAACTAAGGGGTTTGATTACTAACCTCTAGTGCTGGATTAGATTGGAATTATGTGCTAGGGAGCAACGCAATCCAAATATGAACACAATAAAATACTTTGAAAATACAAAAATATAATGACTAGAGTACAAGTGTGTGGTTTTGAAAGCGACAAGAGTGAAGGGAAAGTTTTGAAATAGGATTCTTAAGCTTGATTGTTGTGAACGTTTAAATCCATCCAGTTCGGCGATGTTAATTTGGTTCACACAATGGGTCAGCGAAGCACCGAAGTCTATTTTATTCGCAAAACATAGAAGGAGTTCCCTCTCTTACTCGTATCATGTCTGCGGTTTATACCGAGTTCTCCCAATAGATCAATGATACACTAATTATCTCTCAAATCCGACGAATATTACAAGATCCATGTTTGAAGAGAATAAAATCTACTGGCTGGAGGGATTTGAAACACCAAATTTTATCGGCACTCTGCCGAATGAACTATATCTTTGTCACCTTGAAACTTTCCACTCACTATCTTTCCTTGACCTTCACAATAAACACACTATTATTTTATTACTATGATGAAAAGTAATTGAAGGGTTTAGGGTTGCTCCCTATAAAGCGCCTTAGTTCACGTCATGGCATGACACAAGTCAGTCTTCAAGTTTCACTCTTTGGGATAGCCATAGTGTCACTAGGAAAACCCCTTTGTTGTCTCGAGCTGAGATGAGATGAGATGTGGCCCATATAGGTCTCTAACTTCTTGATTGAGATCAAATGGGAGGTGGCGGTTTGACTGACTGTGGATACATCTTCTTTCATACCTTTAAGTATGTCTGACCCTTCAACTTTGTTAAGTATACGTGAAGTATATCCTCAGACCTACCACTTTCTTGATCCTTAGGATTTTGTCGCTCATGGGGAGGCATATACCTATCCTTCTCCCCATATTTCCAAGTAACATTTCGATCTCTCCATTATCGGTACCTATCCTTTCTATTCTACCTTCCTCTCTATCCCAACCTAGGTTACCACTCTTCCTTGGGTAGTTCGATCGGAAACCACCATATTGGTTTTCTAAGAAGTTCACCTCTTCACTATATAAAGCCTCAAACGTCATGTCATCAGGATTTGTACTCCCAACTCCCACAACATTGACGCTATGGGTGCCTGCTCCTATAACATTCTTTTATAGAATAAAGTTGTGTCATGAACTTGGCCATATTTTGGTCCATTTCATTGTCTTTTTCGGTATCTTCTTTTGATAGTTGAAAGGTGACCGGAGAAACTTGTTCCTCGTGAGTGTACCATATCTTGGTTATGGTTGTCCTGCCATCCATAAGTTGGACTTTCACCGTGTATGGCGGCTGCATTAGTTTTCCTGGTTATAGATAGTCAACCACCCCTTTATTGACTAAGTCAAGTGTTCGGTAGAAGTATTAGAGAAGGACATTATTGGTGAGACCATGCGTTGGGCATTGAAGTAAAATCTTTTTAAATAGGATCTAAGTTTCATTCAAAGGTTCTCAATTCAAACTCTTAGAGACTTGGATACTATATTGAATGGTCATCATATTCAAAGGTTGAAAGAATCGTGTGTTGAAAGGTGTAACTAGTTCCTCCCATGAAGTGATTGAGTTGTGTGGCAACTCAGCTAACCACTTGCAATCTTCTCGTATCAATGAGAAAGGGAATAGTCTCAATTGAAACAATTACTGAGATAAATTTATAAACTAGAATAGTCCACACATATCTACAAATTTTCGTAGGTGCTCATGTTGTTCCTCGTTAGCTAATCCACTAAAAACACCCTTTTGTTGCAAAAGTTGCAACATGGTACTAGATATGTGCAATTCTGCATTTCCCTCTTCTGTAGGTAATCGGATGGCCTCGAAACCTCCTATGCGATATGGATAAGTTACATTGGGATCTTGGACATCGTTCAGATTCCCAATGTCATTGTTAATGACCTACCTAACTTCCATTGCTACATTAATACTCATGCTTCCTGGGAATTTTGGATGACAAATAAAACAAGACTGAATGTTAAATTAGTGGAAACTACACTATGAAGAACTATAAACTCTTAATATTTAAATCTTCAAGTGACACCACTCCCCGGCAGCGACACCATTTTGATACTCTAATATTTGTAGCATTTTATATTTCGTGATCAACGACATAACTTACAGTTTGAGTGTCTACGGATCGATGCTAATAAAGTTACCCAATAAACGGTCGGGGTCGTGTCCCAACGAAGTGGTAGTGAAAGTAGTAGCTACTTAGAATTTTTTTCTAAATAATGATAGTTTAAGATATTTTAAATATCAAAACAAAACAAGTTTAAATTGTAACACAAAAGTTTCAATATCAAAAAAGGGGTTTTGTCACAAGTAGTAAAATTAGCAACAAAAAAAATCAAGTATGAGAGAGAGTGAGTTACTGGGGGAAGACTTCAATAAATGTTGACACAAACTAATGGGTACATGTTTTTGATAGAAAATTCGCAATACAATGGTGACTAGGCTAACCTCAGGTGAAAGTAAATTCCTTCTCGGGCAACTTACCCCATGTCAAATGGGTTCCTGTCAGACACCCACTCGTCTAAACTATAAAACCTACACCTTACCCACACTCTGACCATTCAATAGATGGTGCTTTGATATGAAACAGGTCTCACCCTCTTGTGTTGAACCGCATGTCCACCCACTCCTTATCCACAATATAGTGGTATTAGTTTTGTGACCTCCCTCTTGGGCCCGACAAAAACACATGGACGATTTTGTATTTGCAACGACAAACCCATTAAATTAAACCACAACCACTAGGTAAACGACCATTATAATGCATCTAATCCTATCTTCAAGCAAGACTTGACAATACTATCAGAAATATATTTGCTAAATCACACCCCAAGAATGGGGGGGGGGGGGGGGTTACCCACACAACAAGAAATAATAAAATATAAGTAAAATGATAAAGGAATCAAGGGCGTATAAGAGATTATACCTTAAAAGTATAAAGGAAGGTAAATGGAGAAGTCAATTTCAAAAATTAGAAGAAGAATTTCGTTTAAAGCTTCCTCAAAACCCTCTCAAAACTTGAGAAAAACTTAAAAACAAAGTTCCTAATTCTTTTTATCACGAGTAAAATGTTTACTGATGTACTGTGATTTCACAGTATTTTGAATACATTTCACTTAAGTGTTGTGTGTGTCTCGAGCCTTTTTGTAATGGTTTTAACAAGTTTTGTATCTTGTTTTGCAAGAAAGATGTTCAGGCAAAAAACAGAGAAGACAAATGAAAAAAGTGCAAAAACAAACATATGTAGGCAATCAACGGTCCATTAATTAAAGATACGAAATATAGGTGGTGATCGTAGATTGGATGCTTAGGCATTACAAAAAAACTAGGGAAGTCTGACTTAGTGTTGGACCACGACAGAGTCGAAGGTCTGCCGATTGATTGACGGACCGTACTGGTCAACAGTTATTTGGTTTATAGAAGGTTCCAGTACCCGATTTTTGAAGATTCTAACTATAGAGATACAAAGGAGCATTGATGGACCATCGATGGATTGATGGACCATACTGTTGGTCTCTCGTTTTATTTAGAGAGTGTGCCATCTGTAGAGCATAATATTTTCTAAGTCCTGAATGATGGAAGCAAACCACGGACCATCGATTGATCGACGATTCGTCAGTTGTCTAGTAGATTAAAGCCACGTACCTGAAGAAAACTTTCCTTATTTGAATTCCTTTCTTATTAAGACTTTGTTTTCTATAAATAGGGGATTAAAAACCTCATTTTTCGGGTTGGTTACTATTACTCTTATCCTAGTTTATGTATTGGAGATTGATTTTTGCAACTTTAGCAATTAATTGATTTCCGGATTCAATTTTGAAGATTGTGATTTGAATTTCAAGTGTGATTTATGGGTTTATTCTTCTTGAAAGTAAGTTCATGATTTGTTCATCGAAAAATATGAATTGTGATCTTTCTAAAATGGGTAACTAAATTTATAACTAGGGTTGTGGGAATCATGGTTAATTAACAAGTATGACTAGAGACAAAGCAATACTTTAATAGTATTTCGCATGTATTGATAATTCTTAGTTTAGAAGTCTTTTTAACGGTGGCCAACGTTAGAACTCGCCTTGTTGCTACTTGCCAGACCAAGGAGGTACTTAATACGAAAATCATTATCAACATAGATTTAGTGTAATAATATCATACAGGCTAGTGTCGATGGTGGAAGTATTAACTAGTCCATAAATGGATTATGATGTCTAATGTGAGGTAATGGTAATGGTTAGTAAATTATAAACACGTAGCTTGACCAAGGTGCAGGGTGAAGTTCTCTAAATGTCAGACCAAGGATTTAGAGATACCAAACTTATCACTTTGCATGTAGTACACTAGGAAAGGATTTCTGTTGCTAGGAATACTGCGTTATGAACTATGGGTAACACATACACCCTATTTACTTTCTCATCTTGATAACAACCAAAGTATGCTTTTGTTCACTTGTTAACTGTACTATTGAAGGAATTTGTTTCACAACCCCCCTTTACTTGTTTCGGAAAGACATTGACTAAACCGATATAATTGTGGGTTAAAATTATATCTAAAGCATTTTCCTCGTGGGATCGACCCCAACCTACTAGTTGGGTTGTTTACTTGATAATGATCACTTATACTTCTGTAGGGCGGTGTAATTTGAGCGTATCAAATTTTTTGAGCCGCTGCGGGGGAATTTGTCTTTTAGATTAATTTTAGTTATATTATTGAAATTTAGTCAACTATTTCCTAAATTTTACTTTTTGTTTTTGTTTTTCTCTCTCAAGTATAGCTCTAGTGTATGCCAAGTACACAAATTCGAGTGGAACCACTCACTCCATATGATTCCAAACTAAATTGAACTTTACGAAGAATGGAAAATCAAGGGGTCCAGTTAACTCAAACAGTGGGAATATAGGCGGTGGAGCAGGACATCAACCTCCAATACCAATTGAGGCACACAACAAGGAACATATGGAAAATCAGTTAGGAGATTTCTTGATTGTGCAACCTCTAGCACCCCCACAACCTAAGTATCACAATAGGGGAAACGTGGACATTGCAGACTCAATGGACCTCTTGTCCTACCTCAACTGCCCCCCAGGCACAATAGGGTTGCTGCACTTTGCGAAGGTGTTGTGTGATCTTGGGGCAAGCATAAATCTCATGCCACTGTCCATTTAATAGAAGTTAGGCCTTGGGGACCCAAAGCCTACTACGATGTGGTTAGTGATGGTTAATCAAAGTGTGATGAGGCCCATAGGCATACTCCATTATGTTCTTGTGAAAGTCGAGTAGTTCATAATTTTGGTAGATTTAGTGATTCATGACTATGAGGTTGATTTTGAGGTTCCCATTATTATAGGGAGACCATTCCTTTCAACTGGGCGTGTACTAGTCGATATGGAAAAAGTGTAGATAGTTTATATTGAAAAATGAAGAAGCAACTTTCAATATCTGTAGGTCCATAAAGAAGAGTGGTGAGCTCCAAACAGTATCTACAATATCCTACAGAGTTGACAGTGTAGCTGAAGTGCAAATTGAAAAGCGACTAGGTATTAAAGCACTAGTATCGATCATCATGGATTTTGACAGTGATTGTATTGAAGAGTATGATTTCTTGGTGGACACACTTGAATGAAATGAATATCGTTCTAAGCCTAAGAAGTTGGAATTGTACATGAAGCATCACTAGTCTCCACTTTTGGGACAATCTATTGCGGAAGCACCAAAATTAGAGTTGTAGGCTCTACCACCCCATTTGAGGTATGTGTTTTTGGGAGGAGATGCCACTTTGTTGGTTATTATTGAAGTAGATTTAAATAGGCAACAAGTAAAGTGTTTTGTGGTGGTGTTGAAGAGGTTCAAACGATCCTGTAATGACCCACTAGTACACCTTAGAAGTTATAGCATTCTTGAGTCGCCACAAGGCATATGAGACTCTGAAATGTCTCTTTTAAGCCACGCGTACCATTCATTGCACAATATACTATAGGAAATAAGTCAGAATTAACAACTTTCTTCACACACGAAGAACTCTTTCACTAATACACAAGAGAAAGACTTTCTTTAAAAGATTAGACCTTTAAAATGTCTCATTAAACCATCTATACTTTGGAATATACAAAATTTGGGACTAAGACCATACAACACATATAAAATAAAGACTAAGACATAAAGGAACATGGTTATTGCCCTCGAATCGATGAGGACTCATAAAAACTTCATCTTCAACACTTAGAAACCTATTCGTCTTCCATGGCACATCAAGTCTCTCATTACCCTAAACCTTAGTAAAAAGGTGAAAATAAGGGGTTATCATATTGAATGCACTAAGTATTGAAGCCATGCAAAAACCATGAAAAAGAGACATTTAGTGAATATTACGATTTTCATGACATTTGATAAAACCTTCATAAAATAGTTTAAGAGACATAAAACAAGTCATCAATCACATATAGAACATATTCAAGTAACCTTTATCACATAAGTATATTCATATGGTCCTCCTACTAAAAGGGACTCACCTAAGGAAGATATTAAGCAACCACCCACACACCTGTCCCCACACACCTAGACGGTCCTTAAGACTACCTAAAGTAAATTGTTCTAATAAATCATATATCACATAATTCCATATTCAATATTTAAGTCTTTACCTCATACAAACTCCCTACCAAAGACTAATCTAAGAATCACCCATGTGGGACATGAAGAGACTACCCATACACCCTCTTCAAGCCTACCTAAGCAATCCGCAATGTTTCAATTAAACATACATTATGATGAAGCCATACTTTTGATGAAAACCATTTTGAGAGAAAGCTAAACATTTGGAAGACTTCACATATTGGTCTTGAAAGTACCTAGGGAACTCACACACTAATATCTTCAAATTCTAGTTGTGCAACGTATAGATAGCATCTCATTCCATTACCTAAACTTCATAGTACTTATGCAACACCGGCATGTATCCAAACATGATGAGAAGAGACAATAACCGACATAGACCATACTAGCTAGGCATGGAATCTGGAGTTATAACCTACTCCGATAGAGGTTGTTCTACTTGCCAATGGTTGAATGAGGACACATCCCACGCAGACACATGGTCAAGAAATGTCGAGGGTTTCTTTTTTCTCTAATGGAATCTTTATTAGAGCAACCCCCCAAGCATACTCACTCGGTGCTAACCTTTGTGCTCATAGATTATTTCAAATAAAGGATCATATGAAGAGGTTCCATATCTTGTTAATAACCATATCATAACACACCCTACCAAAGAGGATGCACCAGGGCTGCCTACAATGGCGAAGAGGATAGCTCAATGACTTTCCTAAGGATAATTTCATGTCGCTCGAGACAACTAACCCTATGTCGACCGTTCATACGAGAAGAATACCATTATGACTTTCAACTTCAAGGATATCATAACCTTCTTCCTAAAAGGTTCTATATAAATGAACTTATTTATTATATTCAAGATCATATCTCATTCATACATATATACACATAACGAAGGTGATTTATTCTACTAAGTCTAGGTATCACATATTCACATATCTTTCATGCATCAAGATGACGGACAAAGTCTACCTATCAAGACACACACATCATTTTCATATCACATATTCAATATCATTCAAGTACAAAGGACACTAGGTATACCACAAAAGATACCACATCAACACATATAGAAACATCAACATAATACATCATAAGACTCACATAGTAAACCAAGAAAATTTACACTTCCATATCAAGTCTACACACTTAAGTCATCACTATAGCCTATCATGATCCTATATAATCACTTAGGAGAACACATACTTGTATTTAACATGAAGACATAAACCATATAACCTTTACAATGATCACATAGTTAAGTTATAACATAATGATATCATAGAACATAAAGTAATGCTAACGAGGACATATTCTTTCACAATTAATAAAGTTATGCCGACGACACCACTTTCTTTCACAATTAATAACGTATACCACATAAGCATCGCCTCCGTAAGTGGACAATACCAATCAATACAATTTACTACTACTTCTACATAATATAGAGAGATTGGATCATCTTACCATTAGATCATCTTACCGCCATTCCATCACCATCATCAACAATCCGCAGCCATTCCAACCAAATCAATTCACAAAGGCTCTTAACAATAGCCATAAATACAATTCTAAACCACCAATCCAATAATATTCAATGTTCACATATATAAATTGAGGCAACCTATAAACCATACAATCATAAGATATACATAAATCAATATCCTTAAGCAATCTACAGATAATTCTTCACTATTTAGCCATAGTAAATTCATCCATAATTTAGTCAAATGAGAGATTTGAGAATTTCAAAGTTTCATGGAGTATTTCATTGAAAAACATCAATTATACATCAATTAACATCATATTTTAAGGTTAGGAAATGTTTCATGCAAGGACCCGTGACTTAAAGTAGAGAAATTAGAGTTTTTCATCTTTTTGAAATCTTTGAAATTGACTCTAAGGTGAAAGCACGTAGCATTTAACAATTTTCGTTAATAAAACGGGTACTTTTGTCCAATAATATGAAGGGAACGGTAGTTTTGAGCTGAATAAAGTTTAAGGGTATATATGAGCTATTTTGAATAGTTTAGAGGTATTTGAAGCCTTCTCCTCTTTTAAAAATTATAACATGAACATGGAAAGTAAAATATTACATAGATTAGAAGTTATTATTTTTTATCTTCTAAAGTTTAATAAATTTGCTTTGAAATTCTACATAAAATCTCTTACATTATTAGGATAATGAATTTGATTAAAAGTTATGGGGAATATTCTATATTCATTATTCCGTTAATTATCTATTGGAAGATCACTCATATCGTTGTGTTTGACTACATTTTCAATAAAAGTAATCGCAAAATAAAAATAATTCAACAAATTTTCAAAGTGAAATAAGTTTACTTAAATTTGATATCTTAAACAAGTTTCTAAAAGGATAAATTAATAAAATCTATTTTTTAATTATGATTTTTTGAATGGCTTGTAAAAAGAAAAATCTTACAGAATAGATCTACTGGGAGAAGATCATGTAATCCAAATCTTAGGATTGTTAGTGGAGATTTATTAAAACATTTTGAACCTCAAATTTGAAAATTGATCTGTCGCAAACGTTAATTAGTCGTTTCTAATAAATATACATTATATAAATGAATTGGAACATCAAAATTTTTCATATATATAATTTAACAATAGCAATGTACATATTATTTCGCAGAACTAGAAAAAAGTAACAATAATATATTTGCAACATAGAAAAGAATAATAATAATAGATTTCAGTCTTCCAAAAATGTAAAATTTATTGAAATTTAAACATTTCGATTAGTAGGAATAAAAATTTGATTAATTTTTAATTATAAATATTTAATATAGTATCTCTCTATAAATAATTTTAATATTAGAGGTACATTAATAGTTGTCTTTTTCTGTAATTTTACTCAAAAATGCTTTTTTTTTAAAAAAAAAATAAGTTAATCATAATTTTCTAATGAAAAACATTTCTCAATTGAATTAGTCGAACACATTATTTTTTCTTATTCACTTCCCTTAAAAGCCATTTCAAAAAAATGCTTATATAAATAATGTGTTTTAAGGAGCGATGCCAAATAGACTC
Organism: Solanum lycopersicum; assembly: GCF_036512215.1. Taxonomy (NCBI): domain Eukaryota; kingdom Viridiplantae; phylum Streptophyta; class Magnoliopsida; order Solanales; family Solanaceae; genus Solanum; species Solanum lycopersicum. Next base: position 33,763,444 of record NC_090800.1, on the reverse strand, counting down.
TTAGATAATTAGGATAATGAAGTAATTGAAAAATAGAAGATAAATTCAAAACTCACTATTTCTTTAATCATCTACTAGTAGACCAACCATTTCTGATAGTTGTTAAATTCATTTTGTTTAACTACTAGGAAAAGTAATTGAAAAACTAAACATTAATTAATTTAGTATTCCCCTTGGCCCCCGGTTGCATATTGTTCTCCACATTATTAAAAATAGTTACCATAAATTACTTATTTAGATAAATTAATTATAGTTCCCATGTTTTACTCTGACAATTAGTCCTTCTTGAAAGAGTAAATAAGTTTGTAAAGTTTCAAGAAGGTTTCATAAAGGGTAAGTTAATAAAACTAACTTAGTTATTTATGTCTATTTTCAAAAGACATGTAAAGAGAAAAGTCTAACATTTAATATGAGACAAAAGGAAGTAACATTAATCATATTATTTTGTTTGTATATTAATTGTGCCCCAAACATGAACGATAAGTGGAGAGACTATTCTAATTCTTATAGTTTACAAGTTAAACCTAAAATTAATATATTATTATCTTTGAAAAGAAAATATGTATTGCAATTCAAATTTTAATATTTTATATTTTAATTTATATCATATGTTGTTGCTAGTCATTGTAAATTTGAATAATTTTATAGAATGACTATTTGGTCAAATCTTATAAATAAAAAAACTCAATTAACAGTTAATTACCTATAATATTTATTAGGTTCGTCAATAATCGATCATTTGATCATTAACTAATTATGTTAATGTCTACTCAGATCTTCTCTAGGCACTTTGGTAAATTCAAATAATAAAATTTTCCATTGCTACAATATGAACAATTTGAAATGAATAATGTACATAATGGAATGGAAATACCGACAGGAGATCATATAATCTAAATTTTAGGATTGTTTAGTGGAGATATAGGAGATGCCCATTAAAATCTCTCATTAAAATGTCTAGAACCTCAAATTTAAAATTTAATCTGTTGCAAATGTGAATTGATCGTTTTTAGTGAATATACAATATATTAAAAATATTAAAAGTCACTCATATATGATTTAGGACTACTTACACGAGATTTGAGTGAATAATGTATCTAAAAGGATAATATTTTTTTCAAATAATACAACTAATTTTAATTTCTTTCCAACATAATTTATAGATCAATAAAAATTGAGAAACACTTCTTCAAAATGGAACAACTAATATAGAACTAAACAAAAATAATCAACGCATGTTAAGTATTAATCAGCGCATGTTAAGTATTTCCTTCTCTCTCAGAGCATGTTAACTAATGTACGCTGGCCATGGGGAAGAGAAAACGCATACCGAACTGGAAGGTGCAAATGGCACAGGAAGAAACGCTAGGCAAAGCACATCGCGGCAAGAAGGCTCAATCAGTTGTACTCCAAGAAAATAGTCAAGTTGAAACAGAGTTAAATAACCCAGAAAAACCGCCCAAAATCACAACAGAAATCTCAGAATTGGAAGCATCAGAGCACCAGGTTGAAGTGGTACATACATCAGCAAGCTCAAGTAAGCTTTTTTCTTCGAATAGTGGTGTTAAATCTTGGGCTGACCAGGTTGAGGCAGAAATTCCAATTAGCAAGGCGTCAATTCGGGATAATTTCAATATATCTAAAGTATCGAATATTGGATTTAAGTTGGTTATGTGGCTCCTGAGATGCAAGGTCAAATCCCTATCACTGTGATTGAGTTGAGATATATTAAATCTGAGATAAAATACTTGAAAACAGCTGTTGTTTGTTACGTATTAGGAGCACATCCTCCATTCGATGTGGTAAATGGATATGTACAGAGGATTTGGTCTAAATGTTGGATTAATATAGTCTCAATGTTTAAGAATGGAATAATCTTGGTTTGGTTTGATACTGTTGAAGCTAAGAATGAAGTTTTGCAGGGGAATTTATCATTTTGATAACAAACCTTTTATTGTGAAATCCTGGAATCCTGATATAGAATTTACTAATATATAGTACCCATATAGATTAGGTTACCAGGTTTGGACTTCAAATACTGGAGTCAAAAAAATTTGAGTAAACTGGGTAGTCTATTCGGCAAACCACTCATGGTGGATCACAATACAGAAAAGAAGAAAGGGTTGCATTTCGCCAGATTACTGGTTGAAGTTCAGATGGATGCCAAATTACCAGAAGTCATTTTTGTTAAAGAATGAAAAAGACTTAATTGTGGAATCGAAGGTCTTGTATGAATGGAAGTCTACCTTGTGTTGTTTTCGCAGTAAATATGGTCACTCTGAATAAGAACGTAGAAAGAAAAAAGCCCCAGTGCAAAGACAACGACCTGAGAAACAAGTTACACCGCTAGAAGTAACATCAGATGTTGTACCGGTAGCTTATGGCGTGGAATTTGATTCACAAGAAATATAGGTTCAGGAAATACAAAAAGATGCTAAGACACATCAAGGAGAAATGCAAGAGCAAGGGCAAAACAAAGAGAAGACAATCATAGCTTGGATAACACCAAATAAGTTAGGGAAAATTTCATATAGGCAACAAGCACAAGTGAGCAAAAACACATATTAGGTATTGCAAAAATCATACACAGACAGAGCAACGATAACAAGTGGACGAACTATGGGTTGGAGGACCATTCCTCAATCTGGTAGTGGTTAATATGAATTGTTGGAACATGAGGGGCTTGAATATATTTAATAAGTAAAAGGAGGCTAAAATCCTTTGCAAAAATGAGAAAGTAGGAATGATGGGATTACTAGAAACAAAAATAAAGAGTAACAAGAGTGAAACTATAGCTAATAATATGTTTGGAGGCTGGCAGTATACTACAAACTTGGAGTCCCATTATAATGGTAGAGTTTGGTTAGTGTAGAGGTCTGACTTACAAAGTAACACATGTTTCATCTTCTGCACAGGTGATTATATCTGAAGTATACTATGTTCCCCTTCAACTTAAATATATTTTGTCAGTGCTATATGTGTATAACACAAAGGAAGGGAGGAGAGAGTTGTGGGACGCTCTAGTTCACCACAGTTCGATTTGTGTCAAACCATGGATAGTTTCGGGAGATTTCAACTCAGTATTGAAAGTGGTTGATAGATTGGGCGGTAACCCAGTAACTTGGTCCAAGGTCGCTGATTTTCAAGATTGTATTAATACTTGTGGGCTGAAAGAATTACCACAGCAGAGACAGAAGTACACATGGAATGATCATAATAGTGATCACATGATCTTTTCAAAATCAGATTGGACTTTTATCAATTCTTCTTGGCTGAATACTATGCCTTCATGTAGTGTCGTTAATATGCCAAAAGGCATTAGTGATCATTTCCTTATTAAAATGGTTTTGGATGGTCAAAACATGAAGAGAATAAAACTTTTCAATATTGTCATGTTTGGGCACAACATCCATCATCATGGATACTGTGAAGAAGGGTTAGAGTGTAGGGCACGACATCCATCTTTCATGGATAATGTGAAGAAGGGTTGGGGTGTATGTGTTGATGGATTGTAATAGTGGAAAATAGTAAGGAAGTTAAAGCTACTCAAGAATGAGCTGAAAGCTCTTAAATCACAGTACTTTAGGAACATTGTCACAAAGTCAAATGATTATAGAGAGATTTTGAGTCGAGCTCAGGAAGCCTTGCAACCTGACCCCTTGAACCTGGCACTTCAACATGATGGAAAGATAAAATTTGTTAAATTCAAACAATCTTCTTTTCTTGCAGAAATGTTCCTCGAGCAGAAGAGCAAGGCAACATGGATTAGATTGGGATATGACAACACACAATATTTCTACTAAGTTATTAAGCATAGAAAATTGCAACAGGCAACAACCCAACTCAAAGATGATCAGAGGGAACTGGCATTCTAATTGTGATGAGATTGCTGATATTTTTGTCAAATATTACATGGATTTACTTGGTAAAAAGGCTACTGTTAGAGTAGCAGCTTTTGCATGCCTCCTTAAGAATGATCCTTTGCTTCGTAATGAGCATCAAATCCAACTCTTGCGACTGTATACTGTTAAGGAAGTGAAAGAAGCTCTATATCAATTTGACAGTAATAACAGCCTTGGTCCTGATGGTTATGGAAGTGGATTCTTCAAAGCAGCTTGGGACATTATAGGTGATGACATCGTTACTGTCGTTCTTTATTTTTTCACAAACTGAAAGTTACTCAAACATTTGAATGCTACTAACATTGCACTAATTCCTAAAGTCCGCAATCCAGAATTGGCAAGCAAGTTTATACCAATAGCATGTTCTAACGTACAGTATTAATGCATTTCTAAGGTAATTTGATAAAAACTAAAAGGGGTGATTTGTACTATTGTGGCAGAAAATCAATCTGCATTTGTGTAGGGGAGATCAATGCTACATAATGTCTTAATTTTTCATGACATCCTCCATTATAATAGACAGACTACACCTAGATGTTTGATGAAAATTGATATAAGATGGTGAGTTGGGAATTTGTGGAAGAGGCACTAATGGGGTATGGTTTTCCAACTAGTTTCATTCATTTTATTATGACGTGTGTAACTTCTCCTATGTTCACAGTCAAAATTAATGGTAAGGGAATGGATTTTTTGCTGGAAAAAGGGGACTCAGATAAGGCGATCCCATATCTCCATTACTTTTTGTGCTTCTCATGGAGTATTTGTCAAGAACATTGAACTGTATGGGAGAATTGTCCGATTTTCAGTATCAGCCTATGTGCAAGAAACTCAAACTCCCACACTTGATATTTGCGGATGACTATATGATATTTTGTAAAGGAAACCTTAATTCTGTTTCTAGATTAATGGAGGCACTAACACATTTTAGTGATGTAACAAGCTTGAAAGGTAACATGGATAAGTCCAATTTGTTCCTGGCAGGAGTAGACGATAAGACCAAAGATCAACTGGTGAGGAAGACAGGGTTCGTCCTAGGTACCCTTCCTATAAGATATCTAGTCTTATTTTTTTCTTAAAAGGGTTGGAGTAAGATGGAGCGTCAACAATTGATAGACAAGATAACATCTAAGATCACTAGTGCTTATTCGAAGTGATTGTCCTATACAGCTAGACTTCAAATAATTCATGTTGCCTTTCTCAATACATAATATTTGGGTTGTCGTACTCATATTTCCTTAGAGTATATTAAAGAATGTGGATAAAAAAATATAGAGTTTTTTTTGTGGGGATGTACTGAGGCAGCAAGAAAAATGTCATTAGTTTCATGGGAACAAGTCTGCATTCAAGAGAAGTTTGGTTGCTTGAACGTCAAAGGTAGTAAGTTGTGGAATATGGATTCTATTGGTAGAGTGTTATGACAACTTGCTGTGAAGGAAGGTATGTTATGGATAAAGTGGGTACATGGAGTATATATGACAAACAATGATAACATATGCATACATACTCCACCATTGGACTCAAGTTGGTACTGGAAGAAGGCTAATGCCTTGAAATCAGAGATGCAAATTTGGTATTCAACTGGTGTTTACTTGCTCACTTCTGAGGGAAAGTACTCACTCACACAGAGTTATAAGACACTAATGAGGAAACATGCTAGACTTAGAGTGGATGACTTAATCTGGACTAGATTTGCTCAACATAAGCATAGATTCATATTGTGGCTTGATGTAATTAATTACTAACCAAAGACAGACTCAAGAGATTAAATATTCCAGTGGAAGACGACACATGTTGTTTGTGTGAGAAATAAGTAGAGGAGACCCATATTCACTTGTTCTCTACTTGTGAATGGATAGTGAGAGTCCCAGCTGATATGCAACATTGGTCTGGAACACTTATTCCAGGTAGAACTGTCAAACATAATCTAAATAGACTTAGAAGGAAGAATTGGAAACAGTTTCACAAGGAACTTATCACTGCATTGTGAGGAGCAATGATATGCCATGTTTGGAGAGCAAGGAATTGGGAATTGTTTAAAGACATCACTATAAATACATATACGTCTGTGACACAAATGAAGAAGGAATTTGTAAATAGACCTGAGGTAGTTAAATAGTCTAGAAAGGCGAATAAGTATAGTTGGTTTTTGGAGAGATTTATGTAATTAGAGTTCTATATGAGACTTAACTCTCTTAATACCTTTCTTAGAGGATGATAAGGGGATTGAGTGCTTTTTAAGTGTATTTGGTTTTTGTTTGTTAATGGTAATTTACATTGGTTACCAAAAAAAATAGGATTAAGATAACTAAATATCAGAATTATCATAAAAATCATTCAAAAGCCCAAATGTACTCTTTACGGGCCTCCTCCTCTTCCTTCGGTGTACAATCATTCACGATGCCATATACTTCCAAAATTTACTCTAGTGTTTTTCATGAGATTCTATCCAAAAATTCTTGCACTAATACCTTTTTCAACTATTTATCATCAAATATCTAGCAGCCAATACACCACCAATAATTCTAAGCTACTCATCTTCAAGAAATCCTGATTGAAATTCTTTAGTTGATCTTCCGTAAAACCTTCCTCCGAATGATTCTTCCAAAATTTAATTATTGTCTTCATTGTTTTTACATCACCATTTAACAAGGGAATGGAATTAGAAGTACAATCCACATCTTGTACTATGTTCTTGATGACTTCTGACCTCACAGATATTGCTTCTTCGAGTTTAAATTCCTCACCATCGCTAGTCTTGAGAGTTATGAGTTTTTCTGAAGACATGACAAAAGAAAATGAAAAGAGGTATGAATGAATAATTTCAATACATGAAATCATTTTGGTCTTTTATAGTGTATTAGGTTTTAGTTACTTTCTAAAGCTGTTGTAGAATATGGAAAGCAAAATATTATATAGACCTAAGCTTATTATTTTTCTCTTATTTGAAGTTTAATTATTTTAATTTGAAAAATATATATTATTATTGTAACCATATAATTAAAAGTGACAAGAAAAGTTCTTTTTAAGTCAAAAAAAAGCTTTTTAGTTAAAAATAAAAATTTGACTTTAAAGTCACAGTGAATGACTTTAAAGTCAAAAATTAAAAAGTAGGGGGAGACTTACTTTTAATTTTTGACTTATTTTAAGTCATTTTAAACTTATTTTAAGTCATTTATTGATCTTATCAGATACTTTTAAACTTATCATTATTGACTTAGTTCGAGTTATTTTTTATATTTGTCAAACACCCTAAAAGAAATAATACATATGATATATATAAAAACCTTCATAAAACAATAAGAGTAACTACTTTAATTAAAGAAAATGCAATAACAAACTCAATTTTACTTATATAAGAAAGTAATATAGTTTTTGTGGAAGATTCTCTAATCGATAACCACCACTATGAGCCTAAATGATGATACATCATCTTACCCACGCTGCTAGAATTGTCCTATACTTTGCCATCACATAGAACTCTTTAACTTAGTGAATCTACTAGCTTAAGTAACATGATCATCTAAAAATTATGACCCGTTAATACCCATGATGGCTACATAATTTACATGGATACTTGAGTCAATATGAACTCTCATCCACACATCGGTGTTAATAACTACTGCGAAAATATAATTTAGCTCATGCTTTTAAATTAACTTCCTTTCTTTGGGTTGAGATAATTTGCTCAACATTTTAGCTTTAAAAATCTCTCTTGGAATCAATGTTTCTTTTTCTTGTTCAAAACTCTTTGGGGAAATCTTACTTTACCCTTAACTTAAATGTGAAAACATTTATACAATTTTAGGGAATACTTAGTTCCCTTATAACTATTGAGAAATGAACTCAACTCTTAGGGAATATTGTGTTCCCTTATATTACTATGAAGGAAGATCTTCAACTCTTTACTCTTTTCTTGACTTGAAACTTGCGCCTTAAAACGGATTTAAAAAGTTTAATAAAGACTCTAGAAATTTTAAGAACTTTTCTTTGATTTACCTCTTAACTTCTTTGAATTGAAGTATGAATTCAAGGATCATGATTACATGTCTATCGATGGCTTCATGATTATCAACTTGGAGGGTTCATGTGGAATTATGAGCATAAACTACTTAACTCGAGAACTGAAAGATACCTCTCATCTCAAAATTGTTCTACTTATAGGATTCATGTGAAATTATGGGCATGAACAATTCAACTCAATGACTTAATGGATATCATGTAACAGACCCACAATTAGAAATATAACTCCAAAAGGAATAAGGAACTCAATACTCAAGGTAAGAACTTATCCCAATGCCTTTAAAAATCAATCACACTAGCTGTCAACATGTCTTCCAACACTTGTATATTCCTCTCCGATTGTCCTCCTTCTGTGGATGAAAGGTTGTACTAAAAGTGAGTTGTATGTCAAATTCATAATGAAATTTTATCCAAAACTTGGATGTGAAAAGGGTACGCCGATCTGAGATGATACCTCTCTCTCTCTTTCACATAGAACTTCTCTAATAATTTTTTAATCAATTCATCAACTTGAGGAGCACAATCCTTCCTTTCCCCATAAGTGCACCATTCACATCAAAAGTGGTCTTGTGCCTTACCATTTGTCATCTTATCTTTGAGTTCTTTCAAATCTTTATACTCAAATTTTTTGGCCTTGATCTCCTCGATAAAGGTGGCCTTAACTTCAATGGTAGCTAACAGCCCACCTCCTTGAGAGATGTCTGATTGCATGAACTTAGCCTGTAAGGTCTAGATTTTCTTGGCCAAAGGCCGTTTTGTTACTCTCAAGTAAGCTAAGCTAACCATACTTATCGCTTTTCTACCCAAAGCATCTTCCACAACATTAGCCTTGCCAGATGGTATTGAATGATCATACCATAACCTTTGAGTAACTCCATCCATCTCAGTTGTCTCAAATTCAGATCCTTTTGAGTAAATACATGTTGCAGACTACAATGATCAGTAAACACTTCACACTTAACACCATTAAGGTAATGACGCTAAATCTTAATAGCAAATACGACCACTTCTAAATCCTATAGACTCTCGAAGAAAAGTAAAGATGTCCCCATATTGTTCCTCAAGACTCTATTAGACTTGTTTCGGCACATCAAAATCAACGAACCTAGGCTCTAAAAAAAGGAAATTTCATGACCCAGACCATTGTGATTGTCACCCACGTTTTCCTCCGATGGGAGAACCACTATCATAACCCAACCAAGCAAACTAAACTAAAACTAAAAAAACTTAGTTAGCGAAGCAAGTTAATTAACTAACAAATGCAAAATTTAAATACCTAGATACTGAAAGTTAATGTACCAACATATCTAACAAGATCAATAAACCTAAAAAACCAGGGATACATCCCAACTAATGAAGTATGCAACAATCTAAAACAAATTTAAGTCTAAAACCATGTATATAGACAAAAGAGAACTCCATGGCAGCCTGGAATATATGACTTACCCTTGAAGCCAATGCGACGATCTCTAGTCTACTAAGCGAGACTATTATATAGCCATTTGAAGGTGTTATATACTCAACAAATATAAGAGCAAGTGCAGAATCAGTACACAACCACCGTGTACTGGTAGGATTACGCGGCAATCTCATTAATGCAATATAAAAAAGTCCAACATCATTATAATTACATGCATATATATCAACATATAAAACATTATGAACCTAGTTGTTGTTGTTCACCTTGTATTCCAAACATACGTAGAACAAAACTTTGAACATCTTTGTAAGAAAACAAAGTTTAAGAACATTTTCACAACTAGAAATTAAAACTAGTAGTTAAACTAGAATCAGAAACATATTTTTTTTAAAAAAATACGAAATATTTTTCTTAAAGAAGAATTGTTGTTAATATGTGTCTAGAGAATCTTACTGATTCCAACAAACTTTGTAGAAACACAAAGTTAACAAGTTTAATGAACCATTGAAGAACAAAAGAATAGAAGAACTGAAATTAATTAACAAATCTAAAGTTTGTAAAACACATACCAGAATCTGGAAAATTTTTAATAGGAAAAAGATCAAGTCCACTGAATTCACAGTGTCCCCTTAAGGAAATTATTCCCCTCTAGTATCCGAGGTTTGATTTGGAATATGACCTCCCAGGGTAAAATGATCTCAATCACCAAAGTATAGATACCAAAAACTCCGGTGTCAGCGAACCACTCAACGACAGTAAAGTACACTTAGAATACTAGATTTAGTAGTTGAAGAAGAGGTCCATGAATTCTATATTAAAATGAGAGGAAATCCCTCAATTTATAGAAGACAAAGGGTGGTGCGAAAAGGTTCTTATTGTGCCTTACCGGAAAGGTCACAAACCTTTGGAAAAGTCACAATCTTTCAGAATGGTCGTCACCTTTCATAAAAGTCACAACTTTTCATAAAAATTGCAACTTTTCATAAAAGTCACAACTTTTCATCAAAGTCGCAACATTTCATAAAAGTCACAACTCTTCATAAAAGTCGCAACTCTTCATTTTCCATTCACACCTTTTTTAAAATACAACAATCCCCCGCATGAATGGGGAATGACTTGAAGACAAAGAAACGAACAAGTATGTGTACTTTACAAGAAAGAATTAATTGCATCTGGATAAGTAGGTTTCCCCTTGGACTTTCTGTAGTGAACATATGTCGGATATACTCTGTCAATCGGTAGATGCGATATCTTTGAACCGTCGACCTTTGGTGTATACCTAGACAACCATATGTCACACAATTAACCCTTTACCATTTATGGTTCTTACGGTTGTGTTCATTTTAGCCATGAACACCTCCTGGTTTCATGAGTGTATATAGAGATGGGCTTTTGACAATCATCTTCTTTGAAGCAGCTTACACTTCACACTCACATAGGTGATTTATAACCGTGTTATCGTGTACACTATTTGGTCAACTCTGCCAAACTTAGAAAATCATTAAAACCATTAAGCTTTATTAACTCATTAACAAGCCTTAATGTTGTATCCTTGTCCCTGAGCATTGTTTTCATCATGAGAATGGATTGAGTTTATTGACAATGCCGAACCGTCATTCACAACTTTGTTTTTCTCCTTGAATCTAGCTCTTGGGATCTCCAGTCTGCTAGATAGAGTTACCGCCATGATGACTTGTCTTAAGCCGTAAATTCATTCCCTTAGATGATCTTTTAACTTTCTCTCTAGTTAGGCCTTTTTGTAAGTGGATCCGACACATTATCCTTTGACTTTACATAGTCAATTTTGATAATTCCACTAGAGAGTAGTTTTCTAACAGTATCATGTCTATGTTGTATATAACGAGACTTTCCGTTATACGTCATGCTCCATGCCCTACCTATTGCATCTTGACTGTGAAAGTGTATGCATACTAATGCCAATGGTTTGGGCCAAAATATAATATATATCAAGAAATTCCGAAGTCTTTTAACTTATTCACCGACCTTATCTAGAGAACCTAGTTCAAAGATCATTCTAGAGCTAGCGATACATGTCTCTTTTGAAATATTTCTAAGAGACTGCTCCTCTACCAATAGTAAATACATATCCACTCGTGAATTTTACTTCATTCTTCCGATGATTCAATTTGCATCACTATATCTTTCCATATTGTTGGATATTGTTATAATGCAAGACATAGTTTTAAGTATTATTTTGAGTACTCCAAAACTCTATTTATTGTCATCTAATGAATTTATTTGGGATCACTTGTGAACCGACTCAGTTTAAAATAACAAATGTTATATCTGATCGCACACATTATATGATATACATCATGCTTTCCAAAACTCTAGAACAATCCAATTGTGAGTCACTTTTGTTTTCACTCTTTTGAAATTCAAAGCTCACATTTATTGGACACTTGACAATATTGATATTCAAATATTTGAACTAGTTAAGTACCTTTTCAATGCAATGAGACCATGAAAATGCTAAACATTATGGAGTTCTACGAATTCTTATATCTAAGATCGCATTAGCAACTCCAATAATTTTTATTCTACTTGCTTTATAGCATACATTTAGTAGCATTTATGTCATTAGTGTCTCTATTGATGATCAACATATAACCAACCAATATACAAACAAACAATTACCTTACGATTTTAATGTGAATACATTTATCACTTCCATCATTCTTCAATCCATTTGCCAACATGGTTTGATTGAATTACGTCATTGTTTTGGTGCTTCCATAATGTGACTTAACAAGTTCACAAACTTTCTTTTATTTACCAGGTAGCACAAAACCCTCGGGTTGTTCCATGTAAATTTCTTCCTCCAATTCTACATTTAAGAAAGTTCTTTTCACATTCATTTGATGAATTTGGAGGTCATATACCACATTAATAATTTTTGCATCCGAATGGATGTAATTCTAATTACTAACGAGTATATATATCGACAAGATCAAAATCTTAATTTTTTTTTCTAAAGCCTTTGACACAAAGTCTTGCTTTATATTTTTCAACAGTTCCATCAACTGTTATTTTTCCTTCTAAAGATTCATTTTGAACCCAAAGGTTTATTTTCTTGAAGAAGATCAATTAACTTTCAATATTGTTTATTGACACCATCTTTTCAAAGGATGAGTCTACAGAAGACACAGAAAATGTTACAAAATCATATTCGAAGGAAGTAAATGTTCTTTAATATTTTACTAAGCCTCTGAATCTCTTTATTAAGTATATTATCCTTTTTCATTTCCTAGGCCTTTTAGACCCTTCTCTAGACTACTCAAGTCTAATTTTACAGTCCACAGTCATAGGTCCTATTTTAATTCTGTTAGGAATAGGATCTTGGACTTTGACTAGATACCCCCACACTTTGAAATATTTCAAGTTGGATTTCCTTTCTTTCCATTTCTCATATGGAAAAGATTGTATTCTGATCAAACAAAATCACTTTCTTTCTAAAAGGACAAAACTTTTTGTTGATCCCTTTTGCAGTAAGGATAGTTCCTCCACACAAGTTTTGTGTAAACCCGAACTTATAAATAATGCATCCATCATTTTTTTCAACGTTCGGTTTTTCATCAGATTGAGGTAAATATGGCAGTAGTTTGATATTTCACTTTTCAAACATATTTCTGCACAATGAGATTTATACTCTCCATTCTTATCACTTCTTATATATTTTTTTACTCTGATTTTCAACTTCGATATTACATTGTCTAGACATTTCTATTGCTTCATCCTTACAATTTAGCAAATAGACATTGTCATTTCTAATGCAATTCTCAAGAAAAGTAATAAATACTTTTCCCACCATGAGATGGTGTTAACTTCATATCATAAATGTCAGTGTAAATCAATTCTAAGGGATTATAATTCCTTTCAAAGATTATAAGAATGTTCAACATACTTAGATTCCACAAAAACTTGACATTTTCTTATAAGATTTTGTAATTGACATGCCCCAAGTGTTCATGTCACAAACATTGACTCAAGCAAGTAAGAACAAATAAAACATTGAGTTTGAAAAGCTCTTCGCGAGGTAGATTTTTCCTCACTAATATTTTGTTCCTATTTCTTACAATTTTGTGTGATACAAACATTGTTTAGATTGTCAAATATCCTTTTCAGAAGCACATTTCCATAACTTTCAATGTGATTGTTATAGAACTACCTATGAACAAAGTTTCATCGGGTTCAATAAAGACAATATAGTCCAACTGTTATTTTTACAAAAACATAACAAATGACTATTCACCAATATTTATGTCTATGCAACTACTTTTATTATAATAGATATATCTTTTCATGAAAAATCACAACACTTTAAGTGATTTTTTTTCATAAAAGAACACAATTATTTTGAACAAGTAAATATATTTTGGATGTTTCATACTAGTCACACTATATACTAGTAATAGAGAAACTCAACAACCACAATACCAAATATGCTCCAAGAATTTTGTGGGTATAACAAAAGTATCATTAAATTTCATATCTTTTGCTCAAAAGTTAAATTAGACACCAAGTCGAATCATAAGAAAATAACCCCCACATTTCAAATGTGATCTCAAAAATAGTTTTTCCACATATTTTAATGTTGGAAACATTATTCTCCGAAAGATTTATAGTGTTGCAGTTCTCTTTGACAATGTTTACACAATGTCAAAGTTCATTCCATAGAGACACAAAATCACAAATTCTAAGTCATTGGTATTTTTTCTATCATGAATACACATACCACTTAGTTTAAATACTAACAATAAGGACAAAAAAAATTGTACAATTTCTTTCTATATTACATTGAAGTTTATAGAAAATCAAAAGTACAACACTGACTGATTATGTGAAGTTTTCATATTCTTCAAACCAATTGCATAGTTCAATTTATCCAGAGTATAAAATCACAAAAGTTTTTAGTCTACAAAAATCAGACACACTAACATTTCTCATGGAGTACAAAACTACAAAAGTCTTTTTTTTCTCCAAACAGAATAACACATATTCTTTATCACATAGAAATGTTTTTCTTATCAAATAGTCTTCCAACTATAACATTTTGACATACTATTTTATCAAAAAAAAATATGCTCTCTCAGTTTTGCAAACTAAAGAATTTTAAAAGCAACAATATTTGAAGTAAAATTCATTTCACAACATATGGTTTGCAGATCTTTTTCCAGAGATACACATAATTAAAAAAATCAAAGGTGATAACTCTTAGAAACTATTTTCCTCCATAGATAATTTAATAAGAAAGTTACCTGGTAATCTTTAGACGGAATACCGTAAAAATTTTCTGTTTACATTCTCATTTCGACATTGCTAAACAAAGCAACGAATTATGAAGAAGTAATGCATTTATCTTCTACTTTCATAATCAGATTCTCTCAATCAGTAGAATACAAAAATACTAACAGTATAATAATTTCCTTAAGATTGTTGTTCACCTTGTATTCCAAACATACGTAGAACAAAACTTTGAACATCTTTGTAAGAAAACAAAGTTTAAGAACATTTTCACAACTAGAAATTAAAACTAGTAGCTAAACTAGAATCAGAAACATATTTTTTTTTAAAAAAAATACGAAATATTTTACTTAAAGAAGAATTGTTGTTAATATGTGACTAAAGAATCTTACTGATTCCAACAAACTTTGTAGAAACACGAAGTTACCAAGTTTAATGAACCAGTGAAGAACAAAAGAATAGAAGAACTGAAATTAATTAACAAATCTAAAGTTTGTAAAACACATACCAGAATCTAGAAAATTTTTAATAGGAAAAAGATCAAGTCCACTGAATTCACAGTGTCCCCTTAAGGAAATTATTTCCCTCTAGTATCCGAGGTTTGATTTGGAATATGACCTCCCAGGGTAAAATGATCTCAATCACCAAAGTATAGATACCAAAAACTCCGGTGTCAGCGAACCACTCAACGGCAGTAAAGTACACTTAGAATACTAGATTTAGTAGTTGAAGAAGAAGTCCATGAATTCTATATTAAAATGAGAGGAAATCCCTCAATTTATAGAAGACAAAGGGTAGTGCGAAAAGGTTCTTATTGTGCCTTACCGGAAAGGTCAAAAACCTATGGAAAAGTCACAATCTTTCAGAATGGTCTCACCTTTCATAAAAGTCACAACTTTCCATAAAAGTCACAACTTTTCATAAAAATTGCAACTTTCCATAAAAGTCACAACTTTTCATCAAAGTCGCAACATTTCATAAAAGTCACAACTCTTCATAAAAGTCGCAACTCTTCATTTTCCATTCACACCTTTTTTAAAATACAACAGTTGTTACGCTAAAAAATTCTGTAAAAAAAAAAGAACAGAATAACATAGAACTAAATTAAATATATATAACTAAACATTGCAAATTTTAATAAAAAAGAAGAAAATTTTAAAATAACACTACCTTTATAAATGAATTCAAAGTCCAAGAATTCTTTTAGGGCTCTCCTCTTCTTCCTCTAAAATAAAATCATTCTTGGTACAAAATTCTTTACGTACTTCCTCTAGGGTTTTACCTTTGATTCTATCAAAAACAACTTGACACATTACATCAGCATCTCCTTATCGTTAAGATAATCGGCCTCTAAGAGAAGATAAAACATAATCTTGTCATAAACATTAGTTAGAGGGATGACGTTAGAAGCACAATCCACATATTGTACTATGTTTTTGATGACTTGTGACCTCAAAACTTTAGACTTATCGAGTTTGAATTCATCGTCATCGCTAGTCTCGAGAGTTATCATATTTTTAGAAGACATGATGAAGAAAATGGAGAGATATATAAATAAATGATTTCAATACATGTTGGTAGCTCGGTATTTATAGTGCTTTAGATTTTAATTACTTTTCAAAATTATAACATGAACATGCAAAGTAAAATATCACATAGACTAGAAGTTATTATTTTTTATCTATTAAAGTTTAATAAATTTGCTTTGAAATTCTACATAAACTGTCTTAGATTATTAGGATATTGAATTTAATTAAAATTTATGGGGAACGTTCTAAATTCATTATTCCTTCAATCATCTATTAGAAGATTACTCATATCGTTGTGTTTGACTACATTTTCAAATAAAGTAAAAAAACTAAAATAATTCGACAAATTTTCAAAGTAAAATAAGTTTACGTAAATTTGTTATCTTAAACAATACATTTAAACACTAAAAAATTGTACGAATAAAATTATAAAATATATTTTTGCATATCAAAAATATAAGTAACAATTTTGATACTAGGAAGAGAGATACCAAATTAAATGAATTGTGCATAGAAAAACGAAAACATCCAACAAAATCAAAATCTGCAACTCCAAGAAAACCAGTTTCATAAAAATTTAATAAATGCAAATCAAAATCAAGATGAAGCAAATAAAACGGAAAGCATAACTAAGTTTGTAAATTTCTGAACAAGTTTCTAAAAGAATAAATTAGTAAAATCAATGTTTTGATTATGATTTTGTAAAAGGCTTGTAAACAGCAAAACCTCAAAGAATAGAAGGACTGAGAGAAGGTCAATTAATTACAATAATTAATTTAGTATTCCCCTTGGCCCCCGATTCCATATAGTTATCCACATTATTAAAAATAGTTGCCATAAATTACTTACTAAGATAAATTAATTTTATTTTCCCTATTTTACTCTAACAATTAGTTCTTTTTTAAAGAGTAAGATAAGTTTGTAAAGTTCCAAGTAGATTTCTTAAAGGGTAAGTTAATAAAACTTAGTTATTTATATCTTTTGACATGTAAAGAGAAAAGTCTAACATTTAATATGAAACAAAGGAAGTAACATTAATCATACTATTTGTTTAAATTTTAATTGTGCCCCAAGCAAGAACTATAAGTGGAGAGACTATTTTAAGTTTTATAGTTTAGAGGTTAAACTTAAAGTAATATAGTATTATTTTTAAAAAATAAAGATGTATTGCAATTCAAATTTTAATATTTTATATTTTAATTTAAATAATATGTTATTGCTAGTCATAGTAAATTGTTATAATTTTATAGAATGACCATTTGGTCAAATGAATAAAATAAAAAAACTCAATTAACAATTAATTATCTGTAATATTTTTTTGGTTCGTCAATAATTGATCATTTGATTATTAACCAATTATGTTAATGTGTACTCAGATCTTTTCTAGGCACTTGGTTAAATTCACATAATAAAATTTTATATCGCCACAATCTGAACAATTTCAAATGAATAATGTATCTAATAGAATAGAAATATCGAGAAGGAGATCATGTAATCTAAATTTTAGGATTGCTTAGTAGAGATATATGAGATTTCCAGTGAAATCTCTCATTAAAATGTTTCGAACCTCAAATTTAAAATTTTATCTGTTGCAAATGTGAGTTGGTCATTTTTAGTGAATATAAAATGTGTTAAAAGAATTAAAAGTCACTTATATATAATATAGGACTACTTAGAGGAGATTGAGTGAATAATGTATCTAAAAGGATAATATTTTTTTTTCAAATAATACAACTAGTTTATTTCTTTCCAATATAATTTATATATTAATAAAAAAATCGAGCGACATTTCTTCAAAAAGGAACAACAAAGATAGAGTACCAAATAAAATAAAAATAAAAATAGGATAAAGCTAAGTAAATATCAGAATTATCATAAAATCATTCAAAAATCCCAAACATACTCTCTACGGGTCTCGTCCTCTTCCTTCGGTGTATAATCATTCACCATGCCATTTACTTCTCGAATTTCCTCTAGTGTTTTTCATGAGATTCTATCCAAAAATTCTTGGACTAATACCTCCTTCAACTGTTTATCATCAAGATATCTAGCAGCCAAGAAAACACCCAATAATTCTAAGTTACTCATCTTCAAGAAATCCTGATCGAAATTTTTTAGTTGATCTTCCGTAACACCTTCCTCCGAATGTTTCTTCCAAAATTTAATTATTGTCTTGATTGTTTTTCCATCAACATTAAACAAGGGAATGGCATTAGAAGTACAATCCACGTCTTGTACTATGTCAGAAAACAAGACACACCGTTGTTCGTTGCTGGTTTTGGTATGAGGAGAGCCGAAATAGTGATAACCGTGACAATTATGCATCTCAAGCCGGACCTTCCTCTGAATGGTTGTTGGATACTGGGGCCAACATGCACGTTACTTCTGATCTATCCAAGCTTAACGCTCCAAATCCATATCATGGCTCCAATGGTATTACTGTTGGCAACGGTGAGTCCCTTAATATTTCTCACACTGGCACGGGTACCATTAAAAACCCCACCGCTATCTTTCACCTAGGTAATCTTACCCACGTCCCTTCTATTAAAACCAATCTTCTTTCAGTTCACCAATTCACAAAAGACAATAATTGCTCACTCTTGTTCACCTTTAATGATTTTCAAATCCTAGACAATACTACCAAGAGGGTGATTTTTCAAGGCCCCTGTGAGCATGGTCTGTACGTTCTTCCTGTCACAAGTTCGTCTGCCCACCCAGTTTCAGAAAGCGTTCTTGTGGCTTCGGTGGCTCTTTCGGCTGATGGGCACAGTCTGTTGTGGCACAGTCGTCTGGGTCACCGGTCTACTCAAATAATAAATTCTTTAATGTCTCAATTAGGTTTTTCTTCCATTCATGTAAACAATTGTGACTCCTGTTCAATTGCTAAATCTCATAAATTACCTTTTACTTTATCTGAGAAGCGTACAACTGCACCTTTTCAACTTATTCATTCTGACCTATGGGGTCCTACTGCTGTTCCTTCATTTGCTGGTTTTCGCTATTATATTTATTTTGTGGATGATTTTACAAAATACACTTGGTTGTACCCACTAAAACACAAATCATCGGCATACACCACCTTTGTCACTTTTGAAGAAATGGTCAAAACACAATTCAATTCTCATGTTAAACTTTTTCGAAGTGACAATGGAAAGGAATATGTCAATAACATCTTTGGCCAGTTTCTGCAATCCCTGGGAATTATACATCAAACCTCGTGTCCATACACTCCCGAACAGAATGGGGTGGCTGAGCGTAAGCATCGCCATCTCATTGAAACGGTGGTTACTCTTTTATATCAATATCATCTCCCTGTGTCCTTTTGGGTAGAAGCTCTAGCCACCGCAAACTACCTCATTAACAGAATGCCCAGTCACACTCTCTCCAACAAATCACCCTATCAACTCCTTTACCAAGAACTTCCCAATTATACCAACCTCCGCGTCTTTGGGTGTCTTGCCTACCCTTGGCTACGCCCTCATATTACTCACAAATTACAACATCGATCCCGTCCTTGTATTTTTTTGGGCTATCATCCTACCTCCAAGGGTTATCGTTGTCTTAACCCACAAACTCATAAAGTCTACATATCTCGTCATATCAAATTTTTCGAAAATGAGTTTCCCTACAAGTCTATTTCCTCCTCCACAAATACATCATTCATTGGCGTCCTTCCCCTTTTTCCAACGTACTCACAGGGTCCCTCACCACCTTCCCCCCACACCTCCACCCACTACCCAACCACCCCTCATCACCCCTTCGACTGTCACCCACAATATACCCGCAACCACCACCCACACTTACAACCAACCTGAACCACCCCATACCCACAACATCTCAAGCCCGATTGGTTTTGGGTCCTTTCCGGCCACACCCGAATCACACCACCCATGCCACCCCCAATACTCATCCCATGTTAACCCGTGGCAAAGCCGGTATCTTTAAATCCAAAACCTTTCAGGCTACCATACTACCAAATACACCCCTTCCCGATAATGAACCAACAACCTACTCTGTTGCCTCAAAAAATGCTTATTGGCGTCATGCTATGGATGACGAGTTTAAGGCTTTGACTGATCAGAAAACTTGGGTTCTTGTATCTAAGCCCCATGGGCGGCACCCAGTGGGCTGTAAATGGGTGTACAAAATTAAACACAATGCTGATGGCAGTATTTCCAGGTACAAGGCTCGTTTGGTTGCTAAAGGCTACAATCAGGAGTGTGAGCTTGATTACTCCGAGACATTCAGTCCTGTTATTCGGCAGGAAACCATTCGCCTGGTACTGTCACTGGCCGTGTGCAACAATTAGCTCATCAATCAGTTGGATGTTTCCAATGCTTTTCTTCATGGCATGCTTGATGAAACTATCTACATGACGCAACCACCGGGCTATGTTGATCCCCGCTTCCTTCAACATGTTTGCAACTCCAGAAGTCTCTGTATAGGCTTAAGCAAGCCCGCCGTGCTTGGTACACACGTCTGAAAACGTTCCTCCAAGGACTCGGCTTCACGTGTTGCGTACACGACACGAGTCTGTTTACTCGACATTCAGCACACGGTACAGTCATTCTTCTTGTCTATGTAGATGATATCATTATTACAGGCTTTACTGCAACTCTCATTCAGGATGTCACTCGAGCTATGCATACTACCTTCAAAATGAAGGACCTTGGCCCATTACATTATTTTCTGGGAATGGAGGTCTCTCGAACAGGCAGCGACTTGTTTCTTCATCAGTCAAAATATGCTCGAGATCTGTTGCAGAAAGCTGGAATGGAAAAATGCACCAGTCAACCAACAGCGATGGCAGTCTCTTCGTCTACCAATGGAGCCGACACCCCCTTTGCCGATATCACCCACTCCCGCAGCCTCATTGGGGGTCTACAGTATCTGGCCATTATCCGTCCTGACATCCAGTTTGTTGTCAACCGAGTTGCTCAGCGCATGCATCAACCAAGTGAACATGATTACCATTGTCTAAAACGCATTCTCAGGTACATTTTTGGCACTCTTGGTCGTGGTTTACTCATTCGACCCGGGGACTTGGAGCTTCGGGGTTTCTCAGATTCAGATTGGGCGAATGATAAAAATGATAGAAAATCTACATCGGGGTTTCTCGTTTTTTTGGGGCCGAACCTGATCTCATGGTGTACAAAAAAAACAACCCAAGGTCTCTCGGTCCTCGACTAAAGCTGAATACCGCGCCCTTGCTCTTCTTGCTGCTGAGACCATGTGGGTCACATATATTCTTTGTGAACTCCGCGCCACTCATACTGTTCCTGCTCTCTATTGTGACAACAAATCAACCATCTGTGTGGCCAAGAATTCCGTCCTACACATCAGAATGAAGAATGTTGATACCGATTGTCTCTTTGTTCGCGATGAAGTTCAGGCCGACACCATGACTGTGCAGTATGTACCCACTGAAGAACAACCGGCTGATATTCTCACCAAGCCTCTCCCGAGCCGACAGCACGATTACCTCAGTTCCAAGCTTCCGTTCGCTTCCGCTCAGCTCAACTTGAGGGGGGATAATAACAGATAGTATTAAATAAATAGTATTAAATAATATTAGTATTTACTGTGTACTAATCCTAGTCCTATTAGGATTAGTACTCCTTAATCCTAGTCCTATTAGGATTAGTACTCCTTTCTATATCTCATATATATATCTCTCATGTATTCCCTTATTAGGTTAACACTTCAATACAATCAATATTCCTTCAATGACTTCTGACCTCACAGCTATTGCTTCTTCGAGTTTCAATTCCTCACCATCGCTAGTCTTGAGAGTTATGAGTTTTTCTGAAGACATTACAAAGAAAATGAAAAGAGGTATGAACGAATAATTTCAATACATGAAATCATCTTGGCCTTTTATAGTGCATTACGTTTTAATTACTTTCCAAAGTTGTGGTAGAATATGGAAAGCAAAATATTATAGACCTAAGCTTATTATTTTTCCTTTTTTGAAGTTTAATTATTTTAATTTGTATAATATGGATTATTATTATAACCATATAATCAATACTGACCAGAAAAACTCTTTTAAGTCAAAAATAAAAGTAGATTTTATTTAAAAATAAAAATTTGACTTTATAGTCAAAGTGAAATGACTTTATAGTCAAAAGCTAAAAGTAGGGGTTATTATATCCATATAATCAAAACTGACAAGAAAAATCCTTTTAAGTCAAAAATAAAAGTAGATTTAATTTAAAAATAAAAATTTGACTTTATAGTCAAAGTGAAATGACTTTATAGTCAAAAGCTAAAAGTGGAGGGAGACTTATTTTTAATTTTTGACTTATTTTAAGCCATTTTAAACTTATTTTACGTCATTCTTGATCTTGTCAAATAATTTTAAATTTATTTTAAGTCATTTTTAACTTAGTTTGAGTTATTTTTTATATTTGTCAAACACTCTAGAAGTCAAAAACCGACTTAAAAATAGTTTGACCAACTTTTAAATAAATCTAAACACCCTCTTTAACTCATTGGTTCTTTAAGTATTTAGTAGAAGACCAGTCATTTATAATAGTTATTAAAATCACTCTATTTGACTACATTTATGATAAAAGTAATCAAAAAACAAAAACAATAGAATGACAATTTGATCATTTACTGATTATATCTATTTCTACTCAGATCTTCTGATGACAATTGGGTAACTTTAAGTAAATAAAACTTGACATCATTGCAACTAGAAATTATTTCGAGTAAATAATATATCTAAAGAATAGAAATATTGAGATGATCTAATGATATCTATATTTTAGGATAGTTTAGTTGAGATTTGAATCAGATTCCATTGAAATCATTTCTAAATATCAAAATTTTGAACTTTGATCTACCACAAGTCTAAATTGATCATTTTTAGTGAATATATAATGTATTAAAAGAATAGAAACATTGAGATTTATCATATCCAGAATCAAGGACCATTTAGAGGAGATTTGAGTTACTCGCCATTGAAAAAAATCAACTCGATAAGAAGATGAACTGTAATTTATAAATATTACAAAAATACGTTTGAGATTATTTACACATATCTAATGTATAGTTATACATCATAAATATATGCAATTTTAAACTATTTATAAAATATTGATACACTACATATGCATACAACCATTTAATTACTAAGAATTTCGTCAATGATATATTTACTTTAGAAGACATAATAAATATTTCCCTAAAATTTGGAATACTTGTACGTTTTTTTTGTTAGGATATATATATATATATATATATATATATATATATATATATATGAACATACAAAAAGGCTGAGCTATATATATATATATATATATATATATATATATATGAGAACATACAAAAAGGCTGAGCTTGTACTTTTGCATACAATTATTACAGTTGATTTCTTCTATTATAATATTTTAAGCTCGTCCACTATTACCTTGCAAGATGCACTATATACTGTGCAAAATTAAAGATGATACATATATATTTTTCCCAAATAATTATTTTTAAGTTATTTCATCCAATATATAATATAAGCATTAAAGTTTATTTAGATAGAACTTGTGCCAATTAGGACCTCACTCGAAATATACTGCTTTCTACTAAGATTTTTCTTTTTATATAGAGGATTTTTTTTTAAGTTCTACTACCAATTTACATTATTAATAATTGGGCAAATCACATAAATATGTTATATTATAAAAATATTTACCATCTATGTCAACATAACTTTTCTAACTAAAATATAACAATTTTTTAGATTTAAGAAAATTGTATGTTTTATCTTCTTTCGTCTCTTTCTTTGCTTTTTTTCTCTTCCTCTTCTTTTTTTTATTTTTCTTCTTCTTTATCGTCTCTTTCTGTGTATTCTTTCTCTTCCTCTTTTTTTAATTCTTCGTCTTCTTTTAAAAAAATAAATTCATTTAAATTACTGTTTTTAGATTATTTTTTGTCCATATTGCACTAATTTATTCAAAAACAACATGAGAAGAGGAATAGAAAAATCAAAAAAATTATAATATCATGTTCACAAATAGAAATTTCAAATCTTTAAAATTATAGAAACATATAAACATATCTAATACAATCATATGTGTTAGGTATGTTTCATAATTGTATTAAAGTCATAATAGATACATTTATAATACATATTACAAACTTTCACTCATTTTTTAGTGATATCAACCAAAATAATTTAAGTAACACCCTTGCAATACATTTATAACATCGGCACAAACATCACTCATGCTCTTTAGATACAAACCAAAATAATTTATAAGACACATATAATACATATTTTATTCATGAATAATGCTAGTTTAATTCAATCAATAGATTATTGTCTTGTCTTTCGTTAGTTAAGTTTTTCATTTATTATTAATTTTCTCTTCTAATTAAACTTTAATATTATGTGATACACTTTTAACACAAATTTAATTCATGTTCTAGTTTATTATTTGTTGCTATTAGATTACTTGTTTAATTCATTATTGATACAAGTTTAATTCACTCTATAAATTATTGTCTGGTGTTTCATTAGTTACATTTTTTTTTCATGCTTAATTTTCTTTTCTAATTCAACTTTTATATTTGAGTAATGCACTTTTAATACAAGCTAATTCACTTTGCGCTTTATTCGTTTGATTTGTTATGATTGAATTACTTGTTTAATTTATTATTGATACAAGTTTTATTCAATTTACAAATCACATACTGCTCTTTCGTTTGCAAAATTTTTCATTCATGTTTAATTCGCTTCTAATTCAACTTTAATACGTGTGTAATACATTTTTAATTCAAGTTTAATTCGTTTGGAAGTTCACTATGTCTCTTCATTTGTTACGATTAGATTACTTGCGTTTAATTCATTACTATACATGTTTAGTTCACTTATAGATCATTGTCTGGTCTTTCATTTACGTTTTCTATTCAAGTTTAATCCTCTCTTCTTGCTCAACTTTAATATTTGTATAACAAACTTTTAAATATAAGTTTAATTCATTTTACAATTTATTGGTTGATCTATTACAATTGAATTACTGGTCTAACTCATTATTGATACAAGTTTTGTTCAGTTTATAGATTAAAAAAAAAGCTCTTTCATTTGCTACATTTTGCATTCATATTTAATTCTCTTCTAATTCAACTTTCATATATGTGTAATACATTTTAAATTGAAGTTTAATTCATTTTAATTTGTAGTTCATTATGTCTCTTTATTTGTTACGATTAAATTACTTGTCTAATTAATTATTAATACAAGTTTTATTCAGTAGAATTATTGACTATTCTACAAAAGAAAGTTGAAAAAGAAAGAAACAAAAAAGAGTAAAAGTACAAGACGAAGAGAGAACATGAAAAAAGAAAGAAAGGAGAAAGATTGAGACAGAGAAAGAACAAGAAATTAAAAAAAGACGCGAGAGAGTAAAAGAAGAAAGAGGCGAGAGAGAAAATTCTTTTTAATAATATATATAGTATTCTTACATATTGCTATAAATGGTAATAATCAAAGAGTATATCTAAAATAAGTAATTATTTTTTAAAAGGAATCTATTTAAATAATTAATCCTTAATAATTTTTAAAAGTAACATGTATATCAATATCACATTGTATTAAAAAGAAACTCCACATGGTTTTTCTCTTGTTTTTTAAGTTTTAAAATTTAATAGTCTTTTAAAGATGTTTTTTATATTTAAATCATTTTTGTTGTTTTATAAGTAAGTTTATAAAAACAAAGCTGTGTGAAGAGGTTATTTTAAATTGTAGCTATTAATTGAGAAAGATCAAGTCTATTCGATATGCTTTGAACCAAAATAACCCAACATTGTTAATAATTAATTTTAGATAATTCATAATTGAGCAAATTCATCTTTCACTTATATGAATGATTTTTTTCTCAAATTTAATATAAAAAGCTTTAATTTATTACCAACATAATTCATAAATCAATAAAAAGAAATAATAATTTTATTAAAAGGTACAACCTAAGATAGTTTGAGTGATCGGTTAGAATTTGATGTAAAGCACAACAAGGTAATGAGTTATGCATTCTCTTGTTTTGTGTAATAACCTCGTTTCGCCGTTAGGGAAAAGTCAATGAAAAAAAAATTGGGGCCAGAAAACTCTTTCGTAATAACTTGAAATTTTCCAATCTAGTCAAGATTAGGATGAAATCTTTCACGACCCAAGTCTACACCTTGGACGTGACCGACACACAAGAACCATTGCTGGTCCCCAAGAAAATTCTCATCCTAACTGATTATAAGTGGAAGACGAACTTAAGCATGCAAAAACTTAAAATCTTAATAAAAACTCATGTAAGTTAAATACAAAAATTAACTCAAAAGAGAACTCTGAATAATCAAATTAATATACTCAACTCGCCATAAATAGTCAATTTTATTCCTTAAAACATTTAATTAAATAAATAAATGATACAAACTTGTCAACAATACTGACTATCTATGAAACCTCTAACAAAAAAAAGATGTTTTTCAGGAAAAGACCCATAACATCGTAACTAAATTGAAAAGTAAATGGAATCCTCCAGAAGCAAGGTGGTTCGCCATAGCATATTCAAATCTCGAATGTATCGACGAAACTCCTGTTGAAGATTCTGAATACATGTGTCTGCAACATGAGAAGATACAGGACAATTGACTCAGTACGTGGAATGTACAAGCATGTTAGGAGAATTATAAAGTATAACATAACCTTGATACTCGATAAAAAAAATGGAAACATACTTAACTCTTCTTTAACTTGACACTCAAGGAATACGCAAGAATACTCAATTGCTCAACTTATTCAACACAGCATACTCAAGAATATAATACTCAACTCAATTATTAAATATTGAACTCAAAGGTATTATACTCGACTATGGATACTCAACACAATATTAACAAATAATACATATGATATATAAAAAAAAAACAGTAAAAGTAACTTATTTCGTTAAAGAAAATGCAATAACAATCTCAACTTTACTTATGTAAGAAAGTAATATAGTTTTTGTGGAAAATTATCTAACCGAGAACCACCACTATGAGCCTAAGTGGTGACACATCATCTTGCCCACGCTGCCAGAACTGTCATATACTTTGTCGTCGCATAGAGCTCTTTAACTTTGTGGATCTAGTAGCTTAAGTCACGTGTTCATCTAAAAAGTATTACCCGTTAATATCCATGATGGATACATGGTTTACATGGAAACTTAAGTTATTATGAACTCTCATCCCCACATCGGTGTTCATAACTACTCTGAAAATGCACTTTAGCTTCTGCTGTTAAATTAACTTCCTTTTTTTGGGTTGAGATAATTTGTTCAACCCTTTAGCTTTAAAAAGCACTCTTGGAATCAAAGTTTCCTTTTCTTGTTTAAATTTCTTCGAGGAAATCTTACTTTCCTACTAACTTAAATGTAAAAACATTTATAAAATTTTAAGGAATAGTTAGTTCCCTTTATAACTATTGAGAAATGAACTCAACTCTTTGGGAATACTGAGTGCCCTTATATCACATTGAAGGAAGATCTTTAACTCTTTATTCTTTACTTGACTTGAAACTTGCGCCTTAAAAAGGATTTAAAAAGTTTAATAAAGACTTTAGAAACTTTAAGAACTTTTCTTTGACTTACTTCTTAACCTTTAAACTTTACTCTTAACTTCCTTGAATTGAAGTATGGATTCACGGATCTTGATCTCATGTTTATGGATGAGTTCATGGTTATCAAATTGGAGGGTTCATGTGGAATTAAAAGCATGAACTACTCTACTTGAGAACTCAAAGTTACCTCTCATCTCAAGATTGTTCGACTTATAAGGTTCATGTGGAATTATTGGCATGAACGATTCAACTCAATGACTTAATGGGTATCATGTAATAGACCCACAATTAGAAATATAACTCTAAAGGAATAAGGAACACAATACTCAAGGTAATAACTTATTCCAATGCCTTCAGAAATCAATCACACTAGCTCTTAACATGTTTTCCAACACTTGTATTGTTCTCTCCAGTTGTCCGTCCGTCTGTGGATAAAAGATTTTACTAAAAGTGAGTTTTATGCCCAATTCATCAAGAAATTTCCTCCAAATCATGGATGTGAAAAGGGTAACCCGATATGATATGATAGAAAGGGGCACACCGTGCAGCCTCACTCTCTCTCTTTCACATAGAACTTCTCCAATAATTTTTAAATCAAGCCATCAAAGCGAGGAGAACAGTCCTTCTTTTCACCATAAGTAGACCATCCGCATCAAAAGTGTTCTTGTGTCTTACCATTCTCCATCTTATCTTTGACTTCTTTCAAATCTTAATACTCAAATTGTTTGGCCTTGATCTCCTCAATAAAGGTGGCCTTAACTTCAATGGTAGCTAACAACCCACCTCATTGACAGATGCCCAATTGCGTGAACTTAGCCTGTAAGGTCTGGATTTCCTTGGCCAAAGGCCGCTTGGTTACTCTCAAGTAAGCTAAGTTAACCATACTTATCGCGTTTCTACTCAAAGCATCTGCCACAACATTAGCCTTGCCCATATGGTATTAAATGATCCCATCATAATCCTTGAGTAACTCCATCTATCTCCATTGTCTCAAATTCAGATCCTTTTGAGTAAATACATGTTGCAGACAACAATGATCAGTAAACACTTCACACTTAACACAATTGAGGTAATGACACCAAATCATTATAGCAAATACGACCGTTGTTAAATCCTGTAGACTCTCAAATAAAAGTAAAGGTGTCACCGTACTGTTCCACAAGACTCTATTAGACTTGTTTCGACACATCGAAATCAACAAACCTATGCTCTTATAAAAAAATTCAGGACCCAGACCATCATGATTGTCACTCATTTTATTCCTCCGATGGGAGAACCCCACTACGATAACCCAACCAAGAAAACTAGACCAAAATTAAGGAAACTAAGTTACAGAAGCAAGCTAATCAACTAACAATACGGAATTTAAATGCCTAGAATATAATGTACCAAAATATCTAACAAAATCCATAAACATAAAAAAAAACAAGGGATACATTCCTAACTAATGAATTATTCAACTATCTAAAACAATTCTTAAGTCCGGAAAGTGTGTACATAGACGGAAGAGAACTCCATGGTTGCCTGGAAGATTCGCCTTACTCTTGAAGTCGATGAGATGATCTCTAGTCTACTAAGCGAGACTTTTGAATAACCATTTGAAGGTTTCATGTACTCAACAAAAACAAGAGCAAGTATAGAATCAGTACATATTCATCGTGTATTGGTAGGATCACACGACTATCCTCCTATTGCAATATAAAAAAGTCCAACATCATTATAATTACATGTATATATATCAACATATAAAACATTATGATCATGAAAATTCAGAAACACATTACACATGCTTTTCATATCATTGAACCTCTCAAGAATTTAAACCCAAACAGTTAGCTCGATGGAACGTGGCAATCCGATCCAATATTGTGCCAGAAACATGGAAACCCGATCCAAAGTTATGCTGCAACGTGGCAACCGATCCCAATCAGGTTTCCCTAAAGTGACAATCTGATCGCCATTCACACACCACAATCATAGTCACAAGTATATCATTAAGATCACACATTTACATCGTGATTTCATGACTACATCATTTTTCTATCTTAGTTACAAAAAGTGTGATCAATATTACAACATTCATATATATATAATAATCACAATGACTCAAGAATATGCATACATCACACAATTATGAAATCACAACCATCACCTACGTCGAAACAATCTTAAGACTCGAAAAGCTTGACCCTTTCCATTGTGGATTCATTCCTCTTGTTCTTCATTTACAAAAAAATTAATAACATAAGAAAATCAATAAACAACAATTAATTATCATGATTACTAACAATGCTCACAACCCTAGATCATACCCATGATCTCTAGTATTTGGATTATGGTTGTTTCCACCATAAAAGTTTATCGTGAAACTCTTTCCCATAAATATTGACCCATTCAACGGTACGCTCTGCTCTCTCGCGACCCCTACTCTAATCAAAAGTTTCGATCTACGAATCGAAAAATGGATTCGGGGAGTTAAAAACTTACTTTTAGCCCCAATAATGGTGGGAAAATGAGTTAGGGTCGCATGGGGGGGGGGTCATTAATTATCTTTAAAAGTCGAAAAGTGCCTAATAAGATTGTTTATGGGTTTTGTTAACAACTTAATTCACGTTTGTCCCACGCCAGTGTCACACTTTGTAATGACCCAAAAGCTCCTCTTTGGAATTTTGAATATTTATTTAACTTAAGTTAATTAATCGATAGTTTATGGGCTAAAGTGATAATTTATTTAAGACCCTATACCATTTAGATTATATTTAATAAAATATGTGGATAAACCTATCACTTTTAGTACATAATTAATTCAAAAAAAAAAGAATAAGAAAAAGAAGAAAAGATCGAAGGCTTGGCGGCCGAAGGGAGAATTGAAAAAAAAAGCTGCGCAATCATCCATCAGGTAATGCCAAATCATTGTTTTATATAGACGTATGCACTGCTATTGCAACCTATTGTTGTGATTCGTTCCAGTTGAATTCATGGTTTAATTTTAGGACATAACTAATCTCTCAATTAAATATTGTTTTGTTATATTGGTCATATGTGTGGCGTTAATAATGGAATGGAACAAGATAGTGAGTAAAATTACTATAAGTAATGATGACAACATAATGGAACAATTATGAGTGAATCATTAGCAGAAATAAGGTTCTGTTGAAAGTTCAGTACTGCATCGTACAATTTGATGGTATCCTAAGGTTTCTTACATTATTATATTATAAATGTATGTTTTAATATATGGAGATAAGTAATTAAATATTAAGAGTGTTGTATTAGTTGAATATCATTAAAATTATGCTAATTGGAGAAATTAATTAGATTTACCATTAGGTTTGAACTTAAGAAAATTGATTATGGAATTAGGTGAGTTGTTGGGTCTAGGGTAGACATAATATGGTATGAGTGTTTATAGACTCGTTAACTTACAAGAATATATATACTTGCATAGATTGCATTTATTTGGAAGCTCAACGGAAAGGGAAGGCTCAAGTCCCAGAGTGATTATTCGAGTGGTTAAGGCAAGTGGATTTCTAAACTCTTGTTAAGCGTACGAAATCCGTGTATTTCCTTGTGTGATGTTGAGAAAGATTTGGAGACTTGTTGTTTATTTGTTGGTGTTGTATTTCTTGTTGTAAATTGTGCTTTGCTATCAAATGGTTATCTCCTCCTTTTTATTTGAGCATGTCATTTGCATTGTATCTGAGACATGGTTGTGGTAAGAGGATGGTGTACTATTTTCGAGGGTCGTATCGCGCGCCGCGATGGATATTATATTTCGAGGGACATATCGTGCACCGCAAAGGTTACTACTTATCGAGGGTCGTGTCGTGCGCCGCGACAGATGCATGGACAGATATGTCCCCCATGGGTCCCGGACTGAGAGACAGCGGGTGTGTATCGTTAGGAAAGACATGCATCACGATATTTGACATTGCATCTCATGGCATTGCACATTTTATTATTGATGAACTTGAACATGTGTTTTGCTGATCTTGTGATTGTTTCTCTGTGAAGTCTGTGATTGTTGAATATTGAGTTGTTATTGAGAATGTGTAAACTGATAGAGTGTGGTTATGATTTTGTTTTTACTTGAAAGACAACTTCATTTTAGACTTCTATTTTGTTTCAATTCTAATGTTTACATTAGAGGCTTGTGCACGTGACAACCTGGTTTTGGGGATTGAATTAATATGACTTGGTTTCATACTAGAAATTGTTGTTGGATTGTCATTTACTTCCGCACTTTGTTAGATATTTGGTTTTAGGCTGACTTGTCTTGGTGGGATAAGACGAGTGCCATCACGCCCATTTTTGGGTCGTGACAAAATGGTATTAGAGCCCCAGGTTCATAGGTCTCACGTCTATACAAGCCGAGTCTACGTAGAATCTCAAGGATCAGTATGGAGACGTCTGTACTTATCTTTGAGAGGCTACAAGGATTACTAGGAAAACTTCTTTTTGTTCATTCTTTCTCATCGTGCGTAGTCACCTTCTTTAGTACTGAGTTGTTGTATATTCTTTTGACAGATGACGAGGACTAGAAATAATGTTACTAGTGGTAGAGGAGAGGCACTTCCCGAGGCAGTTGTTGAGGCCCCAGCTAGGGGTAGGGGTAGATCTCGAGCTAGAGGTCGTGCTAGTAGTACGACAGTAGCCAGAGGTCGTGGACGTGGAGCAGCACCATTGAGAGGTAGTGCTAGAGAGGTCTCTACCGAACCTCAGATTGATGACAGAGAGGACCAGGTTCCTCCAGATCCCGTAGTCACACCTTTGCTTCAGGATACGCTATTGAGGGTGTTAAGTGTTCTAGAGGGATTTTCTCAGGGTGGTGGTGCAACTACCACACCACATGACTCTCGTACTAGAGAGGGGGCTCAGACCCAAGAGCAGCAACAAGCTCCGGTTGCTCAGGATGCAGTGGGGCAACTACCAGTAGATCCCGCGGTTCATAATGATATTGTACCAGCAGTTGGGGGTCAAGTTACATCGATGGCTGTTCTGACAAAGGATGAGCAGCTTAGGTATGAGAGATTTCGAAAGATGGACCCACCTAAGTTTCAGGGTGGGAAGAGCGAGGACGCTCATGAGTTTCTAACTACCTGCCGAGAGTTACTAGAGGTGGTTGGATTAGCTGAGTCACATGGGGTTAGATATGCTACACTCCAGCTTCGTGGACCAACGAGAGACTGGTGGAAGACTTATTCGGGGGTTTTGCCAGTTGGATCTCCTCCACTGACTTGGGAGCAGTTTGCTAGTGCATTCCAAGATCGTTTTATCCCATGGAGCGTGAGAGAGGAGAGTCGCTTGAGGTTTGAGAGTCTGAGACAGGATGGTTTATCGGTTACAGAGTATGAGGCGCGTTTTTGCCAGTTGTCTAGGCATGCGTTGGCCATTATTCCAAATGAGACAGAGAGGATCCGCAGATTTGTGAGGGGATTGACTTTCTCTATCAGGTCAGCTATATTTCGGACATCTAGGGAGGGGACTTCTTTTCAGTCCATTGTGAGCGCCGCCAAAGAGGCAGAATTGATGGAGAGAGAGGAGTTTGGGGACCCTAAAAGGGCCCGTATATCAGGACAGTTTCATGGTGCCTCATCTGGAGGTAGGGGATCACAGAGAGTGAGTGGTTCTTTTCAGCAGTGGGGACCTATTCATGCATCTATGCCGACATTTGAGGGTGGCCAGACATCTAGGGGTTCTTATAGCTCGGGTCGGAGCTCGTACGGTTCACAGCAGCGACCTATAGGGCGAGGAAATTATAGTGGGTTTTCAGGGTCCACACAATAGTTTCCAGGTTAGAGATTTTGTCTTACTTGTGCAGATCTCGATCATCTAATGCGGCAGTGTACTTCACAAAGGGTTCGTGGTGGGCCTCGACCTAATTCTTCATTCCAGACTAGACCACCAGCACCACAGGGTAGAGGTCGTGGCAGAGTTCAGTCAGGTAGAGGTGATAGAGTTTCTAGTAGTGGTGTTGCAGCTCAGCAGAGTGGGGGTAGAGGTACCACCCAGGATGGAGGTGGACGAGGAGGCCACTGCTATGCTTTCCCCGGGAGACCTGAGGCGGAGACCTCTGATGCAGTTATTATAGGTATCATCCCAGTATGCCATCGACCTGCGTCTGTGTTGTTTGATCCAGGTTCTACATTCTCTTATGTGTCTACGTATTTTGCTGCTAAATTTGATATGATATGTGATAGCATGACTGTATCTATTCGTGTTTCTACACCCGTGGGTAAGCCCTTAGTGGTGGATCAGTGTATCGATCCTGTCTTGTTTCTTTGGCTGGGTATGACACTTGGGTAGACTTAATAATTCTGGGGATGGTGGACTTTGATGTTATCTTGGGTATGGATTGGCTTTGTCCTTATCATGTTGTCCTTGATTGTAATGCTAAGACTGTGACTTTAGCAATGCCTGGTGTTCCGAGGGTTGAGTGGAAGAGTGTTAGTGGTTCTTATCCTAGAAAGGTCATCTCTTTGATCCGTGCTCAGAGATTGGTGGAGAGGGGGTGTTTGTCTTACTTAGCTTTTATTCGGGATACTAGTGTTGAACCACCTTCCATGGACTCTGTTTCCGTGGTTCAGGAGTTTCTCGATGTATTTCCTTCTGATCTTCCAGGTGTTCCTCCCGATAGGGATATCGATTTTGCTATTGATTTGGAGCCAGGCACTAAGCCTATTTCTATACCTCCATATTGTATGGCCCCAGCAAAGCTGAAAGAATTAAAGGATCAGTTGCAAGATTTATTGAGTAAGGGTTTTATTCTCCCTAGTGTATCACCTTGGGGTGCCCCTGTATTGTTTGTGAAGAAGAAGGATGGGACTATGAGAATGTGTATTGATTACAGACAGTTGAATAAGGTAACAGTTAAAAATAAGTATCCTCTTCCGCGTATTGATGACTTATTTGATCAGTTACAGGGAGCATCATTATTCTCTAAGATTGATTTGAGGTCTGGGTATCATCAGTTGAAGATTAGGGCGTCAGATATCCCTAAGACAGCTTTTCGGACCCGGTATGGGCATTATGAGTTTCTAGTGATGTCCTTCGGATTGACTAATGCCCCTGCAGCATTCATGGAGTTGATGAATGGGGTGTTTCAACCATACCTTGATTCTTTTGTGATTGTTTTCATCGATGACATCTTGGTTTACTCTAAGACTGAGGAGGACCATGTCCGACACCTGAGGATTGTACTTCAGAGGTTGAGAGAAGAGAAGTTGTATGCCAAGTTCTCAAAGTGTGAGTTCTGGCTTACTTCTGTGACATTCTTGGGACACGTGGTGTCCAAGGAGGGTATTAGAGTAGATCCGGCCAAGATTGAGGCAGTAAGAGGCTGGACGCGACCTACTTCACCTACTGAGATTAGGAGTTTTGTGGGATTGGCAGGCTATTATCGACGATTTGTTCAGAGTTTCTCTACTATTGCAGCTCCATTGACTAGATTGACTCGACAGGATGTGAGTTTTCAGTGGTCTGATGAGTGTGAGGAGAGCTTTCAAAAGCTCAAGACATTGTTGGCTTCTGCTCCTGTGTTGACTCTACCTGAGGAGGGTGTAGACTTTACTATGTATTGTGATGCTTCAGGAGTTTGTTTGGGTGGTGTGTTGATGCAGAAGGGGAAAGTGATTGCTTATGCTTCTAGGCAATTGAAATCCCATGAGAAGAACTACCGTACTCATGATTTAGAATTGGCGGCTGTGGTATTTGTACTTAAGTTATGGCGTCATTGTTTGTATGGAGTGCATTGTGAGATCTTCACTGATCATCGGAGTCTCCATTATATCTTTAGTCAGAGAGATTTGAACTTGAGGCAGCGGAGATGGCTTGAGTTGCTGAAGGACTATGATGTGACCATTCTGTATCATCCGGGGAAGGCCAATGTTGTGGCCGATGCTTTGAGTAGGAAGACTCATAGCATGGGGAGTCTTGCATCTCTTAGTGTTGAGGAGAGACCATTGGCTAGAGATGTTCAATTGTTAGCTAACAGTCTTGTCCGATTACAGATCTCAGAGGAGAGTGAAGGGATGATTGCTTTTATTGAGGCTCGATCTTCTTTAGTCGAGCAAATCTGTGCACACCAATTTGATGATGAAAAATTATGTCTCATTCGAGACAAAGTATTGAGAGGGGAAGCTAAGGAGGTTGTCCTTGATTCTGATGGTGTCTTGCGGATCAGAGGCAGAATTTGTGTGCCCAGGACAGGAGATTTGATTAGATTGATTCTTGAGGAGGCCCATTGTTCTCGGTATTCCATCCATCCGGGAGCGGCGAAGATGTATCATGATCTGAGTCACCATTACTGGTGGTGTGGGATGAAGAGAGATATTTCAGACTTTGTTTTGAGGTGTTTGACTTGCCAGCAGGTCAAGTGTGAGCACCAGCGGCCCGGGGGTGTATCTTAGAGGATGCCTATTCCTACTTGGAAGTGGGAGCGGATTACTATGGACTTTGTCGTGGGTTTGCCTACCACAGTGGGTAGTTATGACTCTATTTGGGTTGTTGTTGATAGGCTGACCAAGTCTGCCCACTTCATCCCGGTTCGGGTAAAGTATACAGCAGAAAAGTTAGCCGAACTATATATCAGTCAGATTGTGCGACTACATGGAGTTCCTGTTTCTATCATATCAGATCGAGGTTCACTATTTACTTCTCACTTCTGGAAGGCATTACAGCATGGTCTGGGTACTCAATTAGATATGAGTACAGCCTTTCACCCTCAGGCTGATGGTCAGTCTGAGCGGACCATTCAGGTATTGGAAGATATGCTTCGAGCGTGTGTGATCGATTTTGGTGCTAGATGGGATCAACATTTACCCTTAGCGGAGTTTGCCTATAATAACAGTTATCACTCTAGTATCCAGATGGCCCCATTTCAGGCTTGGTATGGAAGACGGTGTAGGTCTCCGATTGGTTGGTTTGATTCGGCGGAGATGGACTCTTTGGATACAGATTTGCTTAGAGATGCTATGGAGAAAGTTCGTATGATTCAGTATAGATTATTGACAGCTCAGAGTCGACAGAAGAGTTATGCAGACCGGAGAGTTAGAGCCTTAGTGTTTATGGAGGGTGATCATGTTTGGCTCCGAGTATCACCCGTGAAGGGTGTGATGAGGTTTGGAAAGAAGGGCAAGCTTAGCCCTAGGTTCATTGGACCTTTTGAGATTTTGAGCAGAGTGGGAGAGGTGGCCTATAAGTTGGCCTTGCCACCTAGTTTGTCGGCAGTTTATCCTGTTTTCCATGTCTCTATGCTTCGGAAGTATATTCCGGATGAATCTCATGTGATTTCACTCGATTCTGTGGAGCTGGGTCCAGACTTGACATATGAGGAGGAGCCTATAGCTATATTGGATAGGCAAATCTGAAAGCTTAGGACCAAGGAGCTTGTTTCAGTGAAGGTGCAATGGAAGCACCGTTTAGTAAGAGAAGCAACTTGGGAGACAGAGTCTGACATGCGTGCCAGATATCCTCAACTTTTTGAAGCTTCAGGTAATTACTTTTACTCTATGTTCGAGGACGAACATGATTTTTTGTGGTGGATAATGTAATGACCCAAAAGCTCCTCTTTGGAATTTTAAATATTTATTTAACTTAAGTTAATTAATCGATAGTTTATGGGCTAAAGTGATAATTTATTTAAGACCCTATACCATTTAGATTATATTTAATAAAATATGTGGGTAAAACCTATCACTTTTAGTACATAATTAATTCAAAAAAAAAGAATAAGAAAAAGAAGAAAAGATCGAAGGCTTGGCGGCCGAAGGGAGAATTGAAAAAAAAGCTGCGCAATCATCCATCAGGTAATGCCAAATCATTGTTTTATATAGACGTATGCACTGCTATTGCAACCTATTGTTGTGATTCGTTCCAGTTGAATTCATGGTTTAATTTTAGGACATAACTAATCTCTCAATTAAATATTGTTTTGTTATATTGGTCATATGTGTGGCGTTAATAATGGAATGGAACAAGATAGTGAGTAAAATTACTACAAGTAATGATGACAACATAATGGAACAATTATGAGTGAATCATTAGCAGAAATAAGGTTCTGTTGAAAGTTCAGTACTGCATCGTACAATTTGATGGTATCCTAAGGTTTCTTACATTATTATATTATAAATGTATGTTTTAATATATGGAGATAAGTAATTAAATATTAAGAGTGTTGTATTAGTTGAATACCATTAAAATTATGCTAATTGGAGAAATTAATTAGATTTACCATTAGGTTTGAACTTAAGAAAATTGATTATGGAATTAGGTGAGTTGTTGGGTCTAGGGTAGACATAATATGGTATGAGTGTTTATAGACTCGTTAACTTACAAGAATAAATATACTTGCATAGATTGCATTTATTTGGAAGCTCAACGGAAAGGGAAGGCTCAAGTCCCAGAGTGATTATTCGAGTGGTTAAGGCAAGTGGATTTCTAAACTCTTGTTAAGCGTACAAAATTCGTGTATTTCCTTGTGTGATGTTGACAATGATTTGGAGACTTGTTGTTTATTTGTTGGTGTTGTATTTCTTGTTGTAAATTGTGCTTTGCTATCAAATGGTTATCTCCTCCTTTTTATTTGAGCATGTCATTTGCATTGTATCTGAGAGACAGCGGGTGTGTATCGTTAGGAAAGACATGCATCACGATATTTGACATTGCATCTCATGGCATTGCACATTTTATTATTGATGAACTTGAACATGTGTTTTGCTGATCTTGTGATTGTTTCTCTGTGAAGTCTGTGATTGTTGAATATTGAGAATGTGTAAACTGATAGAGTGTGGTTATTGAGTGGTGTGTTTGGTAAACTGTTAGGCTGTAGCGTGGAGGTTTAGATAGGGTGTAAGGAGTACCCGTATTTTGTTCACTTAACTTGTGTTTAGAGGTTTGCTTGTTGGGTACCGCGTGGTTTGGTACTCACCCCTTGCTTCTACAAATTTTTGTAGGTTACGAGCCTGGATCTTTGTGATACCTTCTATTCTCTTCGTTTTCGAGGCATCTTGTGGAGGATTGTGAGGTAGCTGTTTGTCATCTCAGCGAACTTTCCTACTCCAGTTTATGATTTTGTTTTTACTTGAAAGACAACTTCATTTTAGACTTCTATTTTGTTTCAATTCTAATGTTTACATTAGAGGCTTGTGCATGTGACAACCTGGTTTTGGGAATTGAATTAATATGACTTGGTTTCATACTAGAAATTGTTGTTGGATTGTCATTTACTTCCGCTCTTTGTTAGATATTTGGTTTTAGGCTGACTTGTCTTGGTGGGATAAGACGAGTGCCATCACACCCATTTTTGGGTCGTGACACACTTCCCGTTGTAGCATCGTTGCTACAACGGCCTAAAATCCTTCTACAACTGCATTTTTAAAGTAGTGAGCCCTCCCTAATAATTCACGATTTTAAGTTTTGTCCCGTCCTCCACAGCGGCCACCATCCCGCAATAGAGGCCTGATTAAATTGGTATAACTCCCGCTAGAGCGTCACAAAGCGAGAAAATAACTTCTCAAAAGAATATGATTACCTTTTTGCAACACACGGTAAACCCACTACGCTCAGAAGATTTTCTTAACGCAAAGATCATTTTATGGAGATCTAATTATCCAAATATGATTCCATAAAGTTTAGGGATTCTTTAATGTGTTATTTATCCGTTAATGAAATCCAAATCATATTTACTCCAACCGATAGCTACTAGATTTTCCTAAACCTTGATGAATCTGATTTCCTCTTAATGTGCATAAGGTTGGAAAATCCTAATACTATAAAAAGGTTTTTTTTGGCCCCAATATTCCCTTAGTTGGCATTTTTCTAAAGATGGAACCTAGTTGTTACACTAAAACGATTATGTAAAAAACACAATAGAACATAGAACTATACTAAAAATATATTTAACCGAACAATTCAAATTCTAAATAAAAAAGAAGAAAAATTTGAAATAACACTTCCTTTATAAATGAATTCAAAGTCCAAGCATTCTCTTTAGGGTTTTCCTCTTCTTCCATTGAAATAAAATCATTCTTGGTACAAATTTCTTTATGTATTTCCTCTAGGGTTTTAATTTTGATTCTATCAAAAGCATCTTGACACATTACATCCAGCATCTTTTTATCGTTTAAATCAGCCACTAAGAGAAGTTAAAACAAAACTGACTGATCCACCTTCACGAGATTCTTGTCAAAATCTATCAATGCGTCGTTCGATACACCTTCCTCCGAGTGTTTCTTCCAATATTCAACAACTTTGAACATAATTTTTCCATCAACATTAGTGAGAGGGATGAGGTTAGAAGCACAATCCACATATTGTACTATGTTTTTTATGACTTGTGACCTCATATCTGTAAACTGATCGAGTTTGGATTAATCACCATTGCTAGTCTTGAGAGTTATGAGATTTTTAGAAGACATGATGAAGAAATTGGAGAGAGAGATAAATGAATGATTTCAATACATGTGGGTAGCTTGGTATTTGTAGTGCTTTAGATTTTAATTACTTTTCAAAATTATAACATGAACATAGAAAGTAAAATATTACATAGATTAAAATTTATTATTTTTTATTTTAAAATTTTTATAAATTTGCTTTGAAAATCTAAAAAAATAAATCTCTTAGTTTATTAGGATAATGAATTTAATTAAAAGTTATGGGGAATGTTCTGAATTAATCATTCCTTTAATCATCTAATGGAAGATCACTCATATGTTATAAATTACATTTTTTTTTTGCATATCAAAAATATAAGTAACAATATTGATAGTAGGAAGAGAGATACCAAACCAAATGAATTGTGCGTAGAGAAACAAATTTTTTTAACAAAATCAAAATCTGCAACTCCAGAAAAACCTGGTTTCAAAGTAATTGAAAAAAAATGCAAACAAAATCAAGATGAAGCAAATAGAATAGAGAGGGTAACTAAGTTTGTAAATTTCCGAATAAATTTCTAAAAGGATAAAGTGGTAAAATCAAATCTTAATTATGATTTTTTAAAAGGCTTGTAAACAGAAAAATCTTAAAGAATAGAAATATTGAGAGAAAATCATGTAATCTAAATCTTAGGATTGTTTAGTGGAGATTTAAATTGGGTATCCATTGAAATATTTTATTAAAACATTTTGTACCTCAAATTTGAAGTTGATCTGTCGAAAATATTAATTAATCGTTTCTAATAAATATACATTATATAAAAGAATTGAAACATCAAAATTTTCTCATATATATTATTTAACAATATCATTTACATATTATTTTGTAGAACTAGAAAAAAGTTTAACAACAATATTTTTGCAACATTAGAAAATAGTAATAATTAAAGATTTCAGTCTTCTAAAAATGTACAATTTATTGACATTTAGAAATTTTAATTTGATAAGAATAATAATTTGACTAACTTTTAATCATAGATATTTGAAATAGTTTCTCTCTAACAAATAATTTTAATATTAGAAGTACATTATTAGTTGTCCTTTTTAAAATTTTACTATAAAATGCTCTTTTTTAAAAGATAATTAATGGTATTTTTCTTATGAAAAAACACTTTTCAAATGAATTAGTCAAACACAATACATTTTTCCTATTCACTTCTCTAAAAAGCCATTTCAAAAAAAGTGCTTGTAAAAATAGCGTGTTTTTAGGAGCGATTCCAAACAGACTCTTAGATAATTAGGATAATGAAGTAATTGAAAAATACAAGAAAAATTCTAAACTCACTATTTCTTTAATCATCAACTAGAAGACCAGTCATTTATGATAGTTATTAAATTCGTTTTCTTTAACTACATTTCTATGAAAAATAATCGTAAAAGTAAATATCAAATAATTTAGTATTCCCCTTGGCCCCGATTCCATATAGTTGTCCACATTATTAAAAAAAAGTTGCCATAAATTACTTAGTAAGATAAATTAATTATATTTCCCTATTTTACTCTGACAATTAGTTTCTTTTTTTGAAAGAGTAAATAAATTTGTAAAGTTTCAAGCAGGTTTCTTATAGATTAAGTTAATAAAAATAATATAGTTAATTACGTCTTTTTTCAAAAGATATGTGAAGAGAAAAGTCTACATTTAATATAAGACAGAGGAAGCAACATTACTCATATTATTCTATTTTATGTTAATTGTGCCCCAAACATGAACATAAGTGGAGAGACTATTCTAAGTCTTATATTCAAGAGGTTAAACTTAAAAGTAATATATTATTATCTTTACAAAAAAGATGTATTGCAATACAAATTTTAATATTTTATATTTTAATTTAAATAATATGTTATTTCTTGTCACAGTAAATTGGAATTATTTTATAGAATGACCATTTGGTGAAATGTTCTAAATAAAAGAAATTCAATGAACAGTTAATTACCTATAATCTTTATTTGGTCTGTCAATAATCGATCATTTGATCATTAACCAATTATGTTAATGTGTACTCAGATCTTCTCTAGGCACTTGGGTTAATTCACATAATAAAATTTTATATTGCTACAATCTGAACAATTTCAAATGAATAATGTAGCTAATAAAATAGAAATACCGAGAAGGAGACATGTAATCTAAATTTTAGTATTGTTTAAAGGAGATATATGAAATGTCCATTGAAATCTCTCATTAAAATGCTTCGAACCTCAAATTTAAAATTTGATCTGTTACAAATGTGAGTTCATCATTATTAGTGAATATACAATATATAAAAAGAATTAAAAGTCACTCATATATAATTTAGGACTACTTAGAGCAGATTTGATTGAATAACATATCTAAAAGGATAATATTTTTTTCAAATAATACAACTTGTTTTAATTTCTTTCCAACATAATTTATATATAAATAAAATTCGAGCAACATTTCTTCAAAAGGAAACAACTAAATTAGAACTAAAAAAATAAAATTTAAAAAATAGAATAAAGCTAAGTAAGTTTCATAACTATCATAAAATCATTCAAAAACCCAAAAATACTCTCTACGGGCCTCCTCTTCTTCCTTCGGTGTATAATCATTCAGGATGCTATATATTTCTCGAATTTCTCCTAGTGTTTTTCATGAGATTCTATCAGCCAATAATTCTAAGTTCATCAACTTCAAGAAATCCTAATCAAAATTCTTTAGCTGATCTTTCATAACACCTTCCTCCGAATGCTTCTCCCAGTACTTAATTATTGTCTTCATTGTTTTTTCATCAACATTAAGCAAGGGAATGACATTAGAAGTACAATCAACGTCCTGTACTATGTTCTTGATGACTTCTGACCTCACAACTATTACTTCTTCGAGTTTGAAATCCTCACCATCGCTAGTCTTGAAAGTTATCAGTTTTTCTGAAGACATGACAAAGAAAATGAAAAGAGGTATGAACGACTAATTTCAATACATGATATTAGCTTGGTCTTTTGTAGTGTATTAGGTTTT
This sequence comes from Solanum lycopersicum, assembly GCF_036512215.1. Classification (NCBI taxonomy): domain Eukaryota; kingdom Viridiplantae; phylum Streptophyta; class Magnoliopsida; order Solanales; family Solanaceae; genus Solanum; species Solanum lycopersicum. The sequence goes on along the minus strand of NC_090800.1, from coordinate 33,720,307 downwards.
AATTACTTTCCAAAGTTGTGGCAGAATATGAAAAGCAAAATATTATATAGACCTAAGCTTATTATTTACCTTTTTGAAGTTTAAATATTTTTCTTTGAAAATATAGATTATTATTATAACCATATAATTAAAACTGACAAGAAAAGTTCTTTTAAGTCAAAAATAAAGAGTAGCTTTTAAGTTAAAAATAAAATTTTGACTTTACAGTCAAAGTGAAATGACTTCAAAGTCAAAAGTTAAAAAGTGGGGGAGACTTAGAGCCTGTTTGGCTCATCTTAAAAGCTGGTCAAACTGACTTAAAAGCTGGTTTTTGACTTATTTAGTTGTTTGGCAATCTTCAAAATAACTTATTTTAAGTTTTAAAAAAACTTATTTTAAGCCAAAAGTTAAAAGCTGGGGTAGGGTTGCTTTTTTTTCTCAGCTTATAAGTTGTTTTAAGTTGACCATATTCTTACCTTTTTACCCTTAATATTTTTATACAATCTCCAAATTACCCACATAACCCTAACATCTGTTTCTTCTATTTTTCCCTTTTCACGTGTGGATGATAGACAATTACTATTACTAATGAATGAAAATAAAATAAATCTTAAATCTTTCAAGTGATCTATTCAAATTATATATTATTAAAATGTAAAATAAGTTGCACATATAACTTAAATAAAAATTTATATTCCTCTTATAAATAATTTGTGATAATAAAGAAATATGTGAATGATAGACTATTATTATTACCTATGGATGAAACTAAAATAAAATCTTAAATCATTCTTTGATCTATTCAAATTATATATCTTTAAAATCTATAATAAGTTTATATTCCTCTTATAAATAATTTGTGATGAGAAAGAAATGTGTGAATGATAGCAAAATATAATTATTTATGGCTGTAAAATATAAATTAATTAACTTTAATTATGTTAATAACTTTTAAGGGTATTTCAGACATTTTGATTTAAAAAGTTGTTTATCAGCACTTATTTGCCAAACACATCAGCAACTTCTTTTTTAACTTCAGCACTTTTATCCAAACGCATAACTGCTTATTTTAAAAATAAGTTTCAACACTTTCAAAAGTACTTTTTTAAAGCTGCTTTTATTAAGCCCATCCAAACGGGCCCTTACTTTTGGTTTTTGACTTATTTTAAGTCATTCTTATCTTGTCAAATACTTTTAAACTTAGTTTAAGTCATTTTTGAGTTAGTTTAAGTAATTTTTTATATTTGTCAAACACTTTAGAAGTCAAAACTGACATAAATGTAGGTTTGACCAACTTTTAAATAAATCCAAACACCCTCTAAACTCATTGTTTCTTTAAACATTTACTAGAAGACCATCAATTTATGATAGTTATTAAAATCACTCTATTTGACTATATTTTTGATAAAAGTAATCGAAAAACTAAAACAATAGATTGACCATTTGATCATTTACTAATTATGTCTATGTCAACTCAATTGTTCTTCAAACAATTTTGTAACTTTAAGTAAATAAAACTTGACATCGTTGCAACTATAAATCATTTTGAGTAAATATTATATCTAAAGAACAGAAATATTGAGATGAAGCTAAAAAATATTTATATTTTAAGATAGTTTATTTGAGATTTGAATCAGATGTCCATTGAAATCATTCATTAAAACATTTTGAATATCAAAATTTAATATTTGATCTACAACAAGTCTAAATTGATCATTTTTAGTGAATATATAATATATGAAAAAAAAATCCAAAACATTTTGATTTTTTCACATTCAGAATTTAGAACTATTTAGAGGAGATTTGAGTTAGTCGGTATTGCAAAAAAATCTACTTGTGAGGATGATGAATGGTAATTTACAAAAATTACACAAGTATGAGATAATTTATACATATCTAATGTATAATTATACAATCATACATATAAATAATTTGAAAATGCTAAAAATACTGATACACTACAAATCCATACATCCATTAAATTAATAAGAATTTTGTCAATGATATATTTACTTGAGAAGGCTATTGCCCTAAAATTTGGAACGTATCCTGTACTTTTTTTGGTAAGGAAAGATATATATATATAATTATAATAATTTATTTCTTCTATTATAATATTTTAAGCTAATCCATTATTACCTTGCAAGATGCACTATATACTTTACAAAATGAAAGATGATACATATCTACGTTTCCCCAATAATTATTTAGTTATCTCATCCAATGTATAATATAAGTATAAAGTTTATTTACTAAGAACTTGCACCAAGTAGGACCTCACTCGAACTATAGCGTTTTCTACGAAGAAATTTATTTTATATGGAGGACCTTTTGATTTCTAATACCAATTTACATTATTAATAATTTTTTAAAAGCGACATGTATATCAAAATCACATTGTATTAAAAAGAGACTCCATATTGTTTTCCTCTTGTTTTTTAAGTTCTAAAATTTAATAGTCTTTTAAAGAATTTTTAATATTTGAATCATTTTTGTTGTTTTATGAGTAACTTTATAAAAACAAGCTACGCGAAGAGATTTTCTTTTAAAAATTGTAGCAATTGATTGAGAAATATCAAGTCTATTCAATATGCTCTGAAACAAAATAACCCAACATTGTTAATAATTAATTTTAGATATTTCATTATTGAGCAAATTCATCTTTCAACTAAATGAATGATGTTTTCTCAAATTTAGTATAAAAAGCTTTAGTTTATTGGCAATATAATTCATAAATAAAATAAGAAACAATAATTCTATAAAAAGGTACAACATGATGGTTTGAATGATCGGTTAGACTTTGATTTAAGTACAACAAGGGAATGAGTTATACATTCTCTTGTTCAGTGTATTTAACTGATTTCGTCAGTAGGGAAAAGCCAATGAAATTAGAATTGGGGCTAGAAAACTCTTTTGTAATAACTTGAATTTTTTAACCTAGTCCAAATTAGGATGAAATTTGTCACAATCCAAGTCTACACTCTGGACATGGCTGACACTCAAAAACCATTGTTGGTCCCCAAACAAACCTTTACTCTGGCTGACTACGAGTGGAAGACTAACTTAATCAAGCAAATGCTTAAAATCTTAATAAGAACTCATTAAAGTGAAATACAAACTTTAATATAAAAGAAGACTCTAAATAATCAAATTGTTGTATTCAACTTGCCATAAATAGTCAACTTTAGTCTTTAAATCATTTAATAAAATAAATGAATGATACAGACTTCTCAACTACACAGACAATCTATGAAGCCTCTAACTGATAAAGATATTGTTCGGGAAAAGACCCATGACATTGTGACTAAATAGAAAAGTAAATGGAATTCTCTGGAAGCAAGGTGGTTCACCATAGAACACTCGAACTCTCGAATGTATCAACAAAGCTCCTGTTGAAGATCCTGAATACACGTGTCTGCATCATGAGAAGATGCAGGCCAATTGACTCAGTACGTGAAATGTACGAGCATGTTAGGATAATTATAAAGCATAACATAACCTTGATACTCGATAAAAAAATGGAAACATACTTAACTCTTCTCAAACTTTAAACTCAAGGGATATGCAAGAATACTCAACTACTCAATCTCTCAACACAACATACTCAATACGATACTCAACTCAGACTTTAAATACTGAACTCAAAGATATGATACTGATTATGGATACTCAACTCAATATAAAGCAATAATACATATGATATATATAAAAAGCTTTATAAAACAGTAAAAGCAACTTAGTTCGTTAAAGAAAATGTAATAACAAACTCAACTTTACATATATAAGAAAGTAATATAGTTTTTTGTCGAAGATTCTCTGATCGACAACCACCATTTTGAGGCTAAGTGGTGATGCATCATCTTGCCCACGCTGTCAGAACTGTCCTATAGTTTGTCGTCTCATAGAATTCTTTAACTTAGTGGATCCACTAGCTTAAGTTACGTGATCATCCAAAAAATATGATCCATTAATACCCATGATGTCTACATGGTTTACGTGGAGACTTGAGTTAATATGAACTCTCATCCCCACATCGGTTCTCAATACTACTCCAAAAATATACTTTAGCTCATGCTTTTAAAATAATTTACTTTCTTTGAGTTTGAGATAATTTGCTCAACACTTTAACTTTAATAATCTCTCTTGAAATCAATGTTTTCTTTTCTTGTTCAAAACTCTTTGGGGAAATCTTACTTTCCTCTTAACTTAAATGTGAAAACATTTATAAACTTTTAAAGAATACATAGTTCCCTTATAACTATTGAGAAATGAACTTAACTCTTAGGGAATACAGAGTTCCGTTATATTAGTTTGAAGGAAGATGTTCAACTCTTTACTCATTACTTGACTAGAAACTTGCGCCTTAAAACTAATTTAAAAAGTTTGATAAAGACTATAGAAACTTTAAGAACTTTTCTTTGACTTACTTCTTAACGTCTAAACATAACTTTTAACTTCCTTGAATTGAAGTATGGATTCTGGGATCATGATCTCATGTTTATGATGATTTCATTATTTTAAATTTGAGGATTCATGCGGATTTATGAGCATAAACTACTCAACTTGAGAACTCAAAGGTACCTCTCCTCTCAAGATTGTTCGACTTATAGGGTTAATGGTGAATTATGGGCATGAAAGATTCAACGCAAGGACTTCATGGGTATCATCTAATAGACCCACAATTAAAAATAGAGATTAGTGTAAAAAACACACCTAAAATATTCATTTTTTTTAGTTTCATACCTAAACTATTGAAAGTCTGAGTTTCATACCTAAACAATCACTTTTTAGTTTGAGAAACACACCTCAGTAGTGTGTGTAGTACACTCTCTCTTTTATATGAAATTTTTTTGACACATGACATCCCATATAGATAAAATCTTTTATCTAGATAAAAATTAAATAATAAAAAATTAAAGATTATTATCCATATAAAAAATTAAATTATTTTTCTTATCTCACTCCACCACTTCCTCCATGTACTCCTCTCCACTACGACAACGTCATCCATTTTAAAAAAAAAATCATTCATAAAATATTTGTAAAAAATTCATATTTCATATTCCCCCTCCCCCTTCCCCCCCTTCTCCCGATATAAATTGATATTATTTTATTTTAAAAAATCTACCCCATCCTATTTAATTTTCTGCTCCTAATTTCTTTTACGTTTATCTTATTTTTTGTTAGATATGCACGTACATATATTTTTAGAATATAAAATTCTACTAGTGTACCGAATATAACATAAACAACTAAAAAATATAAAAAGTCTTGTGGCGGCAAGTAAAATATTTTCGATATGTATATGTAAACACTGGAAAAAAAATAGAAAGCAAAGGGTTAAGTGGGATGGGTAGAATTACATTTTAAAGAAAATAAAATAATATCTAAATTAGTATTTGATGAGGGGGGAGGAGATGAAGTAAAAAAAGAAATACTTTTATGAAAGAAATTTAAGCAAAATAAAAAACGTTAAAAAATGGTGTGGGGTACGAAAAATATTTTACATTTTATTTTATAAAGAAAATATTATTGTGTATAATAGTTTTTAGTTTTTAATTTTAGCTAATACTAATAATTTATTTATTTTTTGTCAAGGTTTTGTCCATGTGGAGTGTGATGTGAAAATTCTTTAAAATAAAAAAGAGAGAATGCATTACGCATACCATGATGAGAGTGGTATAAAAGAGATGTGTGTTTGTCACACTAAAATGTGATAATTTAGGTATAAAACTCAAACTTTCAATAGTTTAAGTTTGAAACTAAAAAAAAAGGTAATGTTTAGGTGTGTTTTTGACATTTATCTCTTAGAAATGTAATCTCCATAGGAATAAGGAACTCAATACTCAATATAAGAACTTATCCCGATGCCCTAAAAAATCATTCACTAGATCTCAACATCTTTTCCAACACTTGTATAGTCCTCTCTGATTGTCCGTCCGTTTGTGGATTGAAAGGTCGTACTAAAAGTGAGTTGTGTGTCCAATTCATCATGCAATTTCCTCCAAAACATGGAATTGAAAAGGGTACCCCGATCTGAGATGATAGAATAGGGCACACCATGCAGCCTCACTCTTTCTTTCACATAGAACTTCTCCAATTTTTTTTGAATCAATCCATCAATGGGAGGAGCACAAATCCTTCCTTTCACCATAAGTGCACCATCCTCATCAAAAGTGGTCTTGTGCCTTACCATTCGCCATCTTATCTTTGAGTTCTTTCAAGACTTCATACTGAAATCGTTTGGCCTTGATTTCCTTGATAAAGGTGGCCTTAACTTCAATGGTAGCTAACATTCCGCCTCCTTGAGAGATTCCCAATTGCATGAACTTAGCCTGCAAGGTCTAGATTTCCTAGGCCAAAGGTCTCTTGGTTACTCTCAAGTAAGCTAAACTAACCATACTTACCACTTTTCTACTCAAAGCATCTGCCACAACATTAGCCTTTCCCAGATGGTACTGAATGATCACATCATAATCCTTGAGTAACTTCATCCATCTCTGTTGTCTCAAATTCAGATCCTTTTGAGTACATACATATTGTAGACTACAATGATCGGTAAACACTTTACAATAAACGCCGATGAGGTAATGACGCCAAAGCATAAGAGCAAATACGACGCTAAATCATATAGACTCTCGAAGAAAAGTAAATGTGTCCCTGTACTGTTCCACGAGATTTTATAAGACTTGTTTCGGCACATCGAGATCAACGAACCTAGGCTCTGATATGAAATTTTTTCACGACCCAGATCATCGTGATTGTCACCCACATTATCCCTAGGATAGGAGAACCACTACTATAAACCAACCAAGCAAACTAGACCAAAACTAAGGAAACTAAGTTAAAGAAGCAAGATAATTAACTAACAAATGCGGAATTTAAATACCTAAAATCTGAAATTCAATGTACCAAAATATCTAACAAGATCCATAAACCTAAAAAAAAGGGATACATTACCAACTAATGAAGTATTCAACTTTCTAAAACAATGCTTAAGTCTGGAAACAGTGTACATAGACGAAAGAGAACTCCATTGCAGCCTGGAAGATGCGAATTACCTTTAAAGTCGATGCGATGATCTCTAGTCTAATATCGAGACTTTTCAATAGACATTTAAAGGTACCATGTACTCAACCAAACTAAGAGCAAATAAAGAATTAGTACACAATCACCGTGTACTTGTAGGATCACACGACTATCCCACTATCGCAATATTCAAAAGTACAACATTATTATAATTACATGCACATATATCAACACATAAAGGATTATCAACATGACATTTCAAAAATACATCACACATGCTTGTCACATCATTCAACCTCTCAACAACTTAAACCCAAAAAGTTACCCTGCCAGAACGTGGAAACACGATCAAAAGTTATGCTACAACGTGACAACTGATCCCACTCAGCTTTTCTTAACGTTGCAATTCGATCTAACTTCACACACCATAATCACTATCACAATCACAAGTATATCATTAAGATCACAATTTTACATCATGATTTCATTGCTACATCATTATTCTATCTCAGTTACAACAAGTGTATCAATATTGCAACATTCGTATACATAAAACTATCACAATGAAGCTAGAATATGCATAAATCACACAATCATGAAATTACAACCACCACCTACGTCAAAACAAGCTTAAAATCCTGAAAACTTTATCTTTTCCTTTGTGTATTCGTTCCTCATGTTCTTTATTTACAAAAAATTAATAACATAAGGAAATCAATAAACAATCACTAGTTATCCGAATTACTAATAATGATCACAACCCTTGATCATACCCATTGTCTCTACTATCTGGGTTATGGTTGTTTATACCATACAATTTATCGTGAAACCCTTCCTCGTATATATTGACTCATTCTATTATGCTCTACGAATTGAAAAATTGATTTGGAGAGTTAAAAACATACTTTTAGCCTCAAGAATGATGGGAAAACAAGTTAGGGTTGCATGGGCGTCGTTTGTTAGCTCTAAAAGTCCAAAAGTGTCTAATAAGGTCGTTTAAGCGTTTCATTAACGCATTAATTCACATCTGTCCCATGCCAGCATCACACATCCCGTTGTAGCGTCGGTGCTACAGTGACTTGAAATCTTTCTACAATGGCATTTTTGAATAAATGATCCCTCCCCAAAAATTCACGATTTTAATTTTTGTCTCGTCTTCCATAGTGGACACCATCCCGTTATAGAGGCCCAATTAAATTGGTATAACTCTCACTACAGCGGCACAAAGCGAGATAAAAAATTTCTCAAAAAAGTATTTCAATTCCCTCTTTTTGCAACAAACGGTTGACCCACTATGCTTAGAAAATACCCTTAACGCTAAGATCGACTCACGGAGATCTACTTATCAAAATTTGATTTCGTAAAGTCATGGATATTCTTTTTACGAGTTTTTATCCGTTCATTAAATCAAAATCATATTTACTCCACCCGGTTTCTACTAGATTTTCCTACACCTTGATGACTCTGATTTCCTCCAAATGTGGACAAGGTTGGGAAATCCTAATAGTATAAAAATGTTTTTCTTGCCCCAATTTTCCCTTAGTTGGCATTTTTATAACAACGAACCTAGTTGTTACGCTATTTTTTTTTTGTAAAAAAGGACAATATAAGATAGAACTAAATAAAAAATACATCTAACTAAACAGTTCAAATTCTAAATAGAAAAGAAGAAAAAATTAAAATAACACTACCTTTATAAATGAATTCAAAGTCCAAGCATTCTTTTTAGGGTTCTCCTGATCTTCTTCCACTAAAATAAAATCATTCTTGGTACAAAATTCTTTATGTATTTCATATAAGGATTTACCTTTGATTCTATCAAAAACATCTTGACACATTACATCCATCATCTCCTTATTGTTAGGAAAATCAGCCGCTAAGAGAAGATAAAACAAAACCGACTGATCCACCTACACGAGATTCTAGCCAAGCTCCATCAATGCTTCGTTCGATACACCTTCCTCCGAGTGTTTCTTCCAATATTCAACCACTTTGTACATAATTTTGCCATCAACATTAGTTAGGTGGATGACGTTAGAAGTACAATCCACATATTGTACTATGTTTTTTATGACTTGTGACCTCATAACTATAGACTGATCGAGTTTGAATTTATCATCATCGCTAGTCTTGAGAGTTATGAGATTTTTAGAAGACATGATGAATAAAATGGAGAGAGATAATGATTTCAATACATGTGGGTAGCTTGGTATTTATAGTGCTTTAGATTTTAATTACTTTTCAAAATTATAACATGATCATGGAAAGTAAAATATTACATAGATTAGAAGTTATTATTATATATCTTTTAAAGTTTAACAAATTTGCTTTGATAATCTACATAACTTTTCTCAAATTATTAGGATAATGAATTTAATTAGAAGTTATGAGGAAAGCTGAATCCATTATTCCTTTAATCATCTATTGGAAGATCACTCATGTCGTTGTATTTGACTATATTTTCAATAAAATAATTGAAAAACTAAAATAATTTGACAAATTTTCAAAGTGAAATAAGTTTACGTAAATTTAATATCTAAACAATAAATTTAAACATTAAAAATTTATATGAATACAATTAAAACTTACAAGTTTTTGCATATAAAAGTACAAGTAACAGTTGTGATAGTAGGAAGAGAGATACCAAACCAAATGAATTGTGCATACAAAAACGAAAATATCTAACAAAATCAAAATCTGCAACTCCAAAAAAACATGGTTTCAAAGTAATTGAAAAAAAAAAAGCAAATCAATATCAAACTGAAGCAAATAAAATAGAAAGGGTAACTAATTTTGTAAAGTTCTGAACAAGTTTCTAAAAGGATAAATTAATAAAATCAAGTTTTTTATTATGATTTTTAAAAGTCTTAGTAAACAAAAGAATCTTGAAGAATAGAAATAATGAGAGAAGATCATGTAATCTAAATCCTTGGATTGTTTAGTGGAGATTGGTATCCCTTGAAATCTTTCATTAAAATATTTTGAACCTAAAATTTGAAACTCGTTCTGTCGCAAATGTTAGTTAGTCGTTTCTAATAAATATACATTATCTAAAAAAATTGAAACATCAAAATTTCTCATATATATAATTTAGCAATATCATTTTACATATTATTTTGCAGAAGTAGAAAGAAGTTAACAATAATAGTGTGCAAAATGAAATATGATGCATACATACGTTTCTCCAATAATTATTTTTTAGTTATTTCATCCAATATATAATGGGATAACGCACACAAGTACCACTCAACCTATGCCCGAATCTCAGAGATACATTTATACTATACTAAGGTTCTATTACCCCTGAACTTATTTTATTAATAATTTTCAACCCCTTTTTGGCCTACGTGGTACTATCTTGTGGGCCCAATGCTGATTGACTTTTTTTTTTCAAGCTAGTGCCACATAGGCCGAAAAGGATAGAAAATTAGTTATAAAATAAGTTCAAGGGGGTAATAGAACCTTAGTATAGTATAAGTGTGTATTTGAAATTTCGGGTATAGGTTGAGGGGGTACTTGTGCATTTTTCCAATATATACCAATTTACATGTTTAATAAAATTTTAAAAGTGACATGTAGATCAATATCACATTGTATTAAAAAGAAACTCCATATTGTTTTTCTCTTGTTTTTTTATGTTTTAAACTTTAATAGTCTTTTAAAGAATTTTTTAATATTTGAATCATTTTTGTTGGTTTATGAATAACTTTATAAAAACAAAGCTATGTGAAGAGATTTTTTTAAAATTGTAGCAATTACTTGAGAAATATCAAGTTTATTCAATATGCTCTGAACCAAAATAACCCAACATTGTTAATAATTAATTTTAGATATTCCATTATTGAGCAATTTCATCGTTCAACTATATGAATGATTCTTTTTTCTCAAATTTAATATAATAATCTTTAATATGTTGCCAACATAATTCATAAATCAATAAAAACAAACAATAATTTTATAAAAAGGTACAACATAAGATTGTTTGAGTGATTCAGTTAGACTTTGACTTAAAGCACAACAAGGGAATGAGGTATACATTCTCTTGTTTTGTGTACCGACTTGATTTCGTCGTTGAGGAAAAGTCAATGAAAAAAAATTGGGGTAAAAAAACTTTTTCGTATTAACTTGGAATTTTTAAACCTAGTCCAGAATAAGATGAATTTGTCACGACCCAAGTTTACACCTGGATGTGGCAGGCACTCAAGAACCATTGCTGGTCCCTAAGCAAACTCTCTTCCTGACTGACTACGAGTGGAAGACTAACTTAAGCATGCAAAAACATAAAATCTTAATAAAAACTTATGAAAGTGAAATACAAACTTTAACTCAAACGAAAACTCTGAATAATCAAATTAATATATTCAACTCGCCATAAATAGTCAATTTTAGTCTTTAAAAGATTTAATAAAATTAATGAATGATAGAGACTTTTCAACTACACTGACTATCTATGAAGCCTCTAACTGATAAAGATGGTTGTCGGGAAAAGACCCATGACATCGTGACTAGAGTAAAAAGTAAATGGAATCCTCCCGAAGTAAGGTGGTTCACCATAGCATAATCGAACTATCGAATGTATCAATGAAGCTCGTATTGAAGATCCTGAATACCTTTGTCTTTATCATTAAAAGATGCATGATAATTGGCTCAATACGTTGAATGTACGAGTATGTTAGGATAATTATAAAGAATAACCTAACCTTGATACTCGATAAAAAAAGAAAGAAAACATACTTAACTCTTCTCAAACTAGAATCTCAAGGAATACCAAAGAATACTCAATTACTCAACTTACTCCACACATCATACTCAAGAATACTCAACTCAACTCAGATTTTAAATTCTAAACTCAAAGATATGATACTCGGCTCAATGTAAAGTAATAATACATATGCTATAGATAAAATGCTTTATAAAACAGTAAAAACAAATTAGTTCATTAACGAAAATGCAATAACAAACTCAACTTTACTGATATAAGAAGGTAATATAGTTTTTGTGGAAGATTCTCTAATCGACAACCACCAATATGAGCCTAAGTGGTGATACATCGTCTTGCCCACACTTTTAGAACTATCCTCTACTTAGCGGTCACATAGAACTCTTTAACTTAGTGGATCCACTAGCTTAACTTATGTGATCATCTTAAAAGTATGATCTGTTATTACCCATTATGGCTACATGGTGTACATGGAGACTTGAGTTAATATGAGCTCTCATTCCCACATCGGTGCTCAATACTACTCCGAAAATATACTTTTGCTCATGCTTTTAAAATAACTTCGTTTCTTTGGGTGGGTTGAGATAACTTGCTCAATAATTTAGCTATAAAAAATTCTCTTGGAATTAATGTTTTATTTTCTTGTTCAAAACTCTTTGGGGAAATCTTACTTTCCTCTTAACTTAAATGTGAAAACATTTATAAGCTTTTACAGAATACATAGTTCCCTTATAACTATTGAGAAATGAACTCAACTCTTAGGGAATATAGAGTTTCGTTATATTACTTTGAAGGAAGATGTTCAACTCTTTACTCTTTACTTGACTTGAAACTTGCGCCTTAAAACTAATTTAAAAAGTTTGATAAAGACTAAAGAAACTTAAGAACTTTTCTTTGACTTACTTCTTAATGTCTAACCTTAACTTTTAAGTTCCTTGAATTGAAGTATGGATTCAGGGATCATGATCTCATGTTTATGATGATTTCATTATTTTCAGTTTGAGGGTTCATGCAGATTTATGAGCATGAACTACTCAACTTTAGAACTCAAAGGTACCTTTCCTCTCAAGATTGTTCGACTTATAGGGTTCATGGTGAATTATGGGCATGAAAGATTCAACTCAAAGACTTCATGGGTATCATCTAATAGACCCACAATTAAAAATAGAGACTAGTGTAAAAAAAACACCTAAACTATTGTCACGACCCAAATTCGGGTCGCGACTGGCACCCACACTTACCCTCCTATGTGAGCGAACCAGCCAATCTAAACCTTAACATTTCAATGTAATATCAACATAAAGTAATGCGGAAGACTTAAACTCATTAAATAAAGACCAATTCATTAACTTCTAAAATTCAACATCTATTATTCCCCAAAATCTGGAAGTCATCATCACAAGAACATCTACGATCAAACGACTAAACTAAGAGTAAACTAAAAGCTAAAAATACATAAGAAGCTAGTCCATGCCGGAAGTTCAAGGCATCAAGACTTGAAGGAGAAGATCCAGTCCAATTTAGAAGCGTTAGCTCACCCTGAAGATCCGGTGTGACGAAGACTGGCTAGAATTACTGTTGAGTCGAAGACGACGGCACGTTTGCTGCACTCCACAAATAAAGAAGAAGAAAACATAAAAGTAGGGGTCAGTACAAAACACGGGTACTGAGTAGATATCATCGGCCAACTCAAAATAGAAAACAGTATATACCAAGTAATATCATAAACTCAACTATGATACTCAACATGTAGCAACAACAAGTACTACATCATTAACAATTACCATCAAGTTCACACATGAGGACTCAAGCCTCAATACCATACTCATTTGGGAATTATGTTCTTTAGATTGAGCATATTAACATCTTTCAAGATTCATTATCTTTATTTCTCTTGTGTCGGTACGTGACACTCCGCTCCCTCATATTCATTAATCCTCTTGTGTCGGTACGTGACACTCCGATCCCCTAAATCTACGTGTCAGTTCGTGACACCCGATCCCCTAGATCTACGTGTCGGTTCGTGACACCCGATCCCCTAAATCTACGTGTCGGTTCGTGACACCCGATCTCCTAAATCTACGTGTCGGTTCGTGACACTCGATCCCCTAAATCTACGTGTCGGTTCGTGACACCCGATCCCCTAAATCTACGTGTCGATTCGTGACACTCGATCCCCTAAATCTACGTGTCGGTTCGTGACACCCGATCCCCTAAATCTACGTGTCGGTTCGTGACATCCGATCCCCTAGATCTACGTGTCGGTTCATGACACCCGATCCCTTAATCTCATTCTGTCAACTCATCAAGCCTTCCCCCTTACCAAGGCATTTTCAATCTCATTACTTTAGTTCATCAAGCCTTCTCCCTTACCAAGGCTTCATCATTAAAAAGAGATTAGGTTTTTATCAAGATTTGGGATTCAATAACTTCATCATGCTTAATATAATCACAATTATATAATCACGTTCATGCATGCATACAATTAAGCAAATAGCAGGGTTTACAATACTATCAATACATATCATTCTCTATTAAGAGTTTATTATGAAAGCATGAAAACCATAACCTACCTCCACAGAAGAATTGCGATCAACAAGCTATCTTCTCAAAATCCTTGCTATCCTCTTCGTTTCTCTCTCTCTCTACTTGTTCTCTTTCTTTTTCTGTTTTCTCTTTGTTCTTTTTATTTTTCTTGTTCAAACCCTCTTTCTTTTACCCTAATTAACATATAATCAAGTGTAAAAGATGGCAATAATAACCCACTAATTAACTTAAGGTTACCTCTTTTAACCCCAAGTAATTAGACTTATTAAAATTAACCCACTAATCTTATAATTAAAGCAGGAATAGTCAAAAACGTCCCTTAAAACGTATAAAGAAATCTGACCCGGACTGGGATTGTGCAACCTGCGACGGTCCGTCCTGCAGGTCGTCGCAAAGTTCAGAGACCCAAATTTCCACCAAGGGTCTGTGACGGACCGTCACATCTGTGACGGTCCGTCCTGTCATTTCGTTACGAAGTTCAGAAAGTCGATTTTCAGTACCCAATTTTTAGTTTTTCTAAGTGTTTTGAAACGAGACCCTGCGACGGTCCGTCATGCCCATGACGGTCCATCGTGGTGTCCATCGCCTCAGCCTATTTTTCCAGAAATAAAATCTGCTGCTCAAAATGACTAAATAGGTCGTTACAATAGATACCAATTTACCCATCGTTCGTCCCCGAACGATCACAAGAAGGAAAACAAGGGCGAAAATGAGTACCTGAATCTGTAAACAGATATGGGTATTTTTTTCGCATATCCGCCTCCTTCTCCCAAGTGGCTTCTTCAACGGGTCGATTCTTCCATTGAACTTTGATGGATGCAATCTCTCTTGATCTCAACTTGCGAATTTCTCTATCTAGAATGGCAACAGGTTCCTCCTCATAAGACAAATTCTCATCAAGCAAAACTGAATCCCAACGGATAATGTAATTTCCATCCCCATGATATCTTTTCAACATAGACACATGGAATACCAGATGCACTCCGGACAGCCCTGGAGGCAAGGCTAACTCATAAGCCACCTCCCCTACTCGCTTAAGTACTTCAAATGGACCAATATACCGTGGGCTAAGTTTACCTTGCTTACCAAATCGCATCATCCCTTTCATTGGCGAAACCTTAAACAAGACTTGTTCACCTTTCATGAACTCTAAGTCTCTAACCTTTTGATCTGCATATTCTTTTTGTCTACTTTGCGCCGCTAGAAGCTTTTCTTGAATAGACTTCACTTTCTCTATCGAATCCCTCAAAAGGTCAGTACCCCAAGGTCTAACCTCGAATGCATCAAACCAACAAATGGGAGACCTACATCTCCTCCCATACAATGCTTCAAATGGGGGCATATCAATACTTGAGTGATAGCTATTATTGTATGAAAAATCCGCTAAGGGTAGGAAGCTATCCCAATGGCCACCAAACTCTATCACACATGCACGAAGCATATCCTCCAACACTTGAATCGTCCTTTCAGACTGACCATCGGTCTGAGGATGGAACGCAGTACTAAGGTCCATCCTAGTACCCAATTCCGCATGCAATGTTTTCCAAAACTTAGAAGTAAACTGTGTACCTCTATCTGATATGATGGAGAGTGGAACCCCATGCAATCGAACGATTTCTGAGATATAGATCTTGGCTAACTTCTCTGCATTGTAAGTCACCTTTACCGGAATGAAATGAGCAGATTTAGTTAACCTATCAACAATCACCCAAATGGAGTCATACTTACCCATTGTCCTTGGAAGACCAACCACAAAGTCCATTGCAATTCTTTCCCACTTCCATTCCGGAATGGGCATTCTCTGAAGTGTTCCCCCAGGCCTTTGGTGTTCATACTTTACTTGTTGAAAGTTTGGACACTTGGCAATAAAGTCAACAATATCACACTTCATTCTACTCCACCAAAAGTGTTGTTTTAGGTCACGATACATCTTGGTTGCACCCGGATGTATAGAATACCTTGAACTATGAGCCTCTGTCAGAATAGTGTTGATCAAATCATCGACGCGGGGTACACATACCCTTCCCTTGATTCTCAAAACACCTTCCTCATCGATTTGTGCTTCCTTAGCCTCCCCTCGCAATACTTTATCTTGGATTCGCCTTAGTTTCTCATCATCAAACTGTTTTCCCTTAATTTTGTCAAGAAAAGAAGATCTTGACTCCACACTAGCCAACAATCCTCCCTTCTCATTTACTTCTAATGTCATCAAGTCATTAGCTAGAGTCTGAACCTCTCTAGCCAATGGGCGTCTAGAAGCTTGCAAGTGAGCTAGACTTCCCATGCTTCCCACCTTTCTACTTAAAGCATCCGCTACAACATTCGCCTTCCCCGGATGATACAAAATAGTGATGTCGTAGTCCTTCAGTAGTTCCATCCATCTCCTCTGTCTTAAGTTCAAATCTTTCTGAGTAAAGACATACTGTAGGCTACGATGATCCGTATAGATCTCACACTTAACCCTATATAAATAGTGTCTCCATTGCTTTAATGCAAACACCACCGCAGCCAATTCCAAATCATGGGTCGGATAGTTACATTCATGCACCTTTAGTTGCCTTGAAGCATAAGCAATCACACTCTTCTCTTGCATTAGTACTGCACCCAAACAAGAATAGGATGCATCACAATAAACAATGAAGTTCTTACCCTCTACTGGCAAGGTAAGGATAGGTGCGGTAGTCAACAAAGTCTTGAGCTTCTGAAAGCTTTCCTCACATTCGTCTGACCATACAAATGGAACATTCTGCTTAGTCAAGTTCGTCAATTGGGAAGCAATAGAAGAGAATCCCTTGACAAATCGACGGTAGTAGCTAGCTAACCCAACAAAGCTCCTTATTTCTGACACATTAGTAGGTCTTACCCAATTCTTCACTGTCTAAATCTTAGAAGGATCCACCATCACTCCATCCTTAGAAACCACGTGTCCCAAGAAGGACACTGCATCTAGCCAAAACTCACACTTAGAGAACTTGGCATAAAGCTTTTTCTCCCTCAACATTTCCAATACCATTCTCAAATGCTCTTCATGTTCCTTCATGCTCTTTGAGTATACCAATATATCATCAATAAATACGATCACGAAGAGGTCCAAATATGGGTTAAAAATCCCGTTCATCAAGCTCATGAACACAGCAGGGGCATTCGTAAGACCAAAAGACATCACTACAAATTCGTAATGCCCATACCTCGTTCGAAAAGAAGTCTTTGGCACATCCGTTGCCCATATTTTCAATTGATGATAACCGAATCTCAAGTCAATCTTAGTGAAGACACAAGCACCTTGTAACTGATCGAACAAGTCATCAATGCGGGGAAGAGGATACTTGTTCTTTATGGTTACCTTGTTTAGTTGTCTGTAGTCTATACACATTCGAAAACTCCCATCCTTCTTCTTTACAAATAAAACCGGAGCACCCCAAGGAGATGCACTTGGTCTAATAAAGCCTTTGTTCAACAACTCTTGAAGTTGGGCTTTTAACTCTCTTAACTCCGCGGGAGCCATTCTATAAGGAGGTATAGAAATGGGGCGAGTACCCGGTTCAAGGTCAATACAAAAATCAATATCCCTATCTGGTGGCATACCAGGAAGATCTGCAGGGAACACATCCAGAAACTCATGAACCACCGAAACCGACTCAATCGAAGGTACTTGGGTAGTGTCATCCTTAAGATGTGCCAAGAAAGCTAAACACCCTTTACTAATCATTTTCTTAGCACGAAGAAAGGAGGTGATACGCATCGGATTGGAAGTGTAGTCACCCTCCCACACTAACGGATCTGTCCCAGGCTTGGCTAACGTCACCGTTTTAGCATTACAATCCAAGATCGCAAATTGCGGAGAAAGCCAAGTCATACCCAGAATTACATCAAAATCACCCATTTCTAAGATAACCAAATCTACATAAGTGTTGCTCCCCACGAAGTTCACCAAACAGGACCTATATACCTTTTTAACTACCACAGACTCACCCACCGGAGTAGAAACATGAATAGGCATATCAAGTAATTCACAATGTAAATTTAGACCATTAGCAAATGAGGAAGATACATAAGAAAATGTGGATCCGGGATCAAACAATACAGAAGCCATGCAATCACAAACCAGAAGATTACCTGTGATGACAGCATCAGATGCCTCCGCTTCAGACCGCCCAGGGAAAACGTAACAATGGGCCCTATCGTTTGTCTGTCCATTGCCCCTACCATGTTGTGATGTAGTGGTTCCATTTTTCCCATCACCTCGGCCATTTTGGTGACCACCATTACCTCGACCACCACGTCCTCCAGAATAACGACCTCTACCATGACCACCTCTACCTCTAGCCATTGGGGGTCTATAGATCTGTTTTGGACAATTCCTCCTAATATGTCCAGTCTCCCCACATCCATAACACTCTCTGGAGTCAAGCATAGGTCTCTCAGAGAAGTGTTGACCGGTCTGAGGTGGACCCCCAACTACAGTCTGTAGTGAAGACTAAATGGGTCGACCTGTGTAACCTCCGTAACCTTGTCCTCTAGAGTAAGAACCATTAAACTCACCTCCCTTTCGAAACCTCTTTGATGTCGATGCCATAGTGAATTCATCTGGCTTCACTCCTTCCACCTCTACCACGAAATCTACCACCTCTTGGAAGGATTTTGCAGTAGCCGCTATCTGTAAGCCTGAAATCCGCAACTCTGACCTCAACCCCTTCACAAAACGGCGAATCCGCTCTTGTGGACTGAAACATAGTTGGGTGGCATACCGGGATAAAGCACGAAACTTAGCCTCATATGCATTGACCGACATCCTACCTTGCTCTAGGCTCAAGAACTCATCCCTTTTCCCATCCCTCAAAGTTCGGGGGATATACTTCTCCATAAACAAGCTAGAGAATGAGGCCCAAGTCATAGGTGGTGCCTCTGTTGGTTGACACTCAATATGTGACCTCCACTACATTTTGGCATTCCCTTGAAACTGATAACTAACGAACTCAACACCAAACCATTCTACTATACCCATCTTGTGTAGTAGCTCATGACAGTCAACCAGAAAATCGTAAGCATCCTCAGATTCCGCACCCTTGAAGACTGGAGGTTTCAATTTCAAGAACTTACTGAAAAGTTCATGCTGATCATTTGTCATTATAGGCCCAGTAGTCAGACGTGGAAACGTGCCTATGTCCAATGAGGCATCCATACGAGGAGCCATAGTGGCTGCATGTTGTACTTCTGAAATCGGAGGTGTTGGCGCAGAAAACACTGGAGGTGCCTGACCTTGATCAGACAACCCACTGAGATAGGCGAGAACCTGATTGATCATCTCTGGGGTAGGTTGGGGTGGCAATCCCTCATTCTGCACTTGTTCATTTTCCCCATCCTCCCCTTCTCTTATTAATTCCTCAGTCGGTGGAGGAGTCACTGCCCTAGTATCAGATGGGCTAGGTGCTCGTCCTATTCCCCTAGAGGACGTCCTCCCACGACCTCTACCACGGCCTCTTGCCGCTGCTCTTCCTCGAGCTACAGCCCCAGTGGCTGGCTCAGACGCACCCTGTCCCGCCGGTGCTGGTGTTGGTGTTGGCGTAGTCGTTGCTCTAGTTCTAACCATCTGCGAAAGAGAGTGAAGATGGTCAGATACCAATTTGTATCACCTAGATACCAATTGGATTCAAGTAGTAGCACGAAAGAAAGAAAGAAAGAATGGAATTTTCCTAAAGTCTTATAGCCTCTCAAAGAAAAGTAAAGGCGTCCCCCTACAGTTCCTTAAGACTCTACTAGACTCGTTCTTGTGTGATGAGACCAACGAACCTAATGCTCTGATACCAAGTTTGTCACGACCCAAATTCGGGTCGCGACTGGCACCCACACTTACCCTCCTATGTGAGCGAACCAGCCAATCTAAACCTTAACATTTCAATGTAATATCAACATAAAGTAATGCGGAAGACTTAAACTCATTAAATAAAGACCAATTCATTAACTTCTAAAATTCAACATCTATTATTCCCCAAAATCTGGAAGTCATCATCACAAGAACATCTACGATCAAACGACTAAACTAAGAGTATTCTAAAAGATAAAAATACATAAGAAGCTAGTCCATGTCGGAAGTTCAAGGCATCAAGACTTGAAGGAGAAGATCCAGTCCAAGCTAGAAGCGTTAGCTCACCCTGAAGATCCGGTGTGACGAAGACTGGCTAGAATTACTGTTGAGTCGAAGACGACGGCACGTTTGCTGCACTCCACAAATAAAGAAGAAGAAAACATAAAAGTAGGGGTCAGTACAAAACACGGGTACTGAGTAGATATCATCGGCCAACTCAAAATAGAAAACAGTATATACCAAGTAATATCATAAACTCAACTATGATACTCAACATGTAGCAACAACAAGTACTACATCATTAACAATTACCATCAAGTTCACACATGAGGACTCAAGCCTCAATACCATACTCATTTGGGAATTATGTTCTTTAGATTGAGCATATTAACATCTTTCAAGATTCATTATCTTTATTTCTCTTGTGTCGGTACGTAACACTCCGCTCCCTCATATTCATTAATCCTCTTGTGTCAGTACGTGACACTCCGATCCCCTAAATCTACGTGTCAGTTCGTGACACCCGATCCCCTAGATCTACGTGTCGATTTGTGACACCCGATTCCCTAAATCTATGTGCCGGTTCGTGACATCCGATTCCCTAAATCTACGTGTCGATTCGTGACACCCGATCCCCTAAATCTACGTGTCGGTTCGTGACACCCGATCCCTTAAATCTACGTGTCGGTTCGTGACACCCGATCCCCTAAATCTACGTGTCGGTTCGTGACACCCGATCCCCTAAATCTACGTGTCAGTTCGTGACACCCGATCCCCTAGATCTACGTGTCGGTTCGTGACACCCGATCCCCTAATCTCATTCTATCAACTCATCAAGCCTTCTCCCTTACCAAGGCATCATCAATCTCATTACTTTAGTTCATCAAGCCTTCTCCCTTACCAAGGCTTCATCATTAAAAAGAGATTAGGTTTTTATCAAGATTTGGGATTCAATAACTTCATCATGCTTAATATAATCACAATTATATAATCACGTTCATGCATGCATACAATTAAGCACATAGCAGGGTTTACAATACTATCAATACATATCATTCTCTATTAAGAGTTTACTATGAAAGCATGAAAACCATAACCTACCTCCACCGAAGAATTGCGATCAACAAGCTATCTTCTCAAAATCCTTGCTATCCTCTTCGTTTCTCTCTCTCTCTACTTGTTCTCTTTCTTTTTCTGTTTTCTCTTTGTTCTTTCTATTTTTCTTATTCAAACCCTCTTTCTTTTACCCTAATTAACATATAATCAAGTGTAAAAGATGGCAATAATAACCCACTAATTAACTTAAGGTTACCTCTTTTAACCCCCAAGTAATTAGACTTATTAAAATTAACCCACTAATCTTATAATTAAAGCAGGAATAGTCAAAAACGTCCCTTAAAACGTATAAAGAAATTCGACCCGGACTGGAATTGCGCAACCTGTGACGGGCCGTCGTGCCTGCGACGGTCCGTCCTGCAGGTCGTCGCAAAGTTCAGAGACCCAAATTTCCACCAAGGGTCTGTGACGGTCCGTCACACCTGTGACGGTCCGTCCTGCCATATCGTTACGAAGTTCAGAGAGTCAATTTTCAGTACCCAATTTTCAGTTTTTCTAAGTGTTTTGAAACGAGACCTTGCGACGGTCCGTCGTGCCCATGACGGTCCGTCGTGGGGTCCGTCGCCTCAGCCTGTTTTTCCAGAAATAAAATCTACTGCTCAAAACGACTAAACAGGTCGTTACAACTATTCACTTTTTTTTTGAGTTTCATACCTAAACTATTGAAAGTTTGAGTTTCATACGTAAACTGTCACTTTTTTATTTGAGAAACAGACCTCTCTCTTTTATACCACTTCATCATGGTATGTGTAATACACTTTTTTTTTTATTTTAAAGAATTTCCACATCACACTCCACATGGATAAAATATCCAACCTTGACAATAAATAAATAAATTATTAGTATTAGCTAAAATTAAAAACTATAAAACTATTATACACAATAATATTTTCTTTATAAAATAAAATGTAAAATATTTTTCTTATCCCGCGCCATTTTTTAACGTTTTTTGTTTTGTTTAAATTTCTTTTATAAAAGTATTTCATTTTTTACTTCTTCCCCTCCACTCATCAAATACTAATTTAGATATTATTTTATTTTCTTAAAAATATAATTCTACCCATCCCACTTAACCTCTACTTTCAATTTTCGAAAATACTTTTACTTGCCGCCACAAGACTTTTTATATTTTTTAGTTGTTTATGTTATATTAGGTACACTAGTATAATTTTTTTTCTAAAAGTATATGTACGTGCATATCTAACACAAAATAAGATAAATATATAAAAAAAAATTAGGAGCGGAAAATTAAATAGGATGGGGTAGATTTTTTTAAATATTTTATGAATGATTTTTTTTAATAAAGGATGGCGTTGTCGCGGGTGAGGGGCATACATGGAGGAGGTTGTGTAGTGAGATAAGAAAAATAATTTATTTTTTTATGTGTCACACCCCTTTTTCGTGCGGCGGCGTAAGAGTTTTTCCAATTTAAGTGACGTAATTAATTAGGGGATTATTTTAGTTTTTTCAGAGTCGCCACTTGGAATTGAATTACGGTGTTCCAAGTCACCTTTTGTTTAATCCCTAATCAAAAAGGAAATGACTCTTTGTTTGGTCTGCGAACCAGTTCGGGTAAGGAATTCTATTGACCAAGGGGAAGGTGTTAGGCATCCCTCGAGTCCCGTGGTTCTAGCACGGTCACTTTATGGACTTCTATGACTTAAACTAATTTTCGAATATTATATTATTAAGATAACTGTATTTACCCTCATTCTTTGATTTATATTAACATACTTAAAACTGCACTATTTTATAAACATGTGAAGTTTTTACACATTTTTATTAATTATTTATTTATTTTTCATGCTTTCAACATTTGCCTGTTTCTTAATTTCTCTCTTTTTTTAATTATTTTTATTGTATTTTTGCTTTATTTTTTACATTGATTTTCTTCTTCTTCTTTTTTCTTACCCTTTTTAATAGTTTTTTTTATGATAATAATAAAATATTTCACATATTTTTAACACTATACTTTTTGTATCTTTTCATTTTTAAAGTATTTTTTTTTACTTTTTCGTGTACATTTTTTACATTATTTTTATTATATATTTATTTTTTATTTTTTATTATTCTTTTTCTAATTCAAACATTCCTTCTTCACTACTTTTCTTTTCTTTTCTTATTCACGTATTCTACCTCTTTTCCTTATTCCATTTTTATTGTTATTTTTTTTATTCTTTATAATTTTTTATTTTTTTTCTTTCAATTTATCATCCTCTCCTAACAAGTTTATTATTATTGTTTTTTTTTTATAGAATTTAAAAATAATAATGTAAGACAACACACATAATATAATATAAAATATAATTTAATACATTTCTAAACAGAACCAAACAAAAAATTCATTCAAGTTAGTAAAACATGAATATAAAAATTTGGATAACTATACATATTATCATTAGAATTATAATAACTACACATATTATCATTAAAAACTAAACATGAAAAATAAGAATAGACTTAGACAATAATTTTACTTAGGCATGAAATAAACTATGAATTATTTAATATGAAATAAACTACGGTTTGTTATAGCAATTTCACACAAAATAAAACTATATAAAGGATCTAAACATAAAGTTGATATGAAATATTCAAACAAACTTCATATAAAACATAACGGTTTAACCACATTTGAAATTTGACAACTTTAATATATTGTAATCAGTGCTTGTATAAACATGATATTAAATTATATAAAAAAGAAATAATAAAAAAATGGTACCTCTTGCGAAAATTCCACCAAAAGAAAACAATTCGAATAAGGAACTGCGAACTTGAAACCATGAAGTGAACCTCAAAACTCAACCTTTAATTGTGATTTTTTAAAAAAGTAAAAAGATGAGAATAATATTTTCTACATGTGTGTTGCCTTCCCTTTTTCTTGATTTCTCCTCTCTTTCCCTTTTTTTTCGTGTGCTTTTTCTTTGTTTTTGCCGTTTGTTCTTTTTTTCTTCTCCTTTCTGATGTTGTTTTTTTTCTCTCGTGTGTGTCTTTTTTGCTCTCGTCTTTCTTTCTAAGTTGGGAAAAAAATATATAGTAGTAGTAGTGTGTGTCGTGTGGGACGTGGGGGAAGTGGGGAATGGGGAGTGGATAAGTGGTGTTTTCTTTATTATTTTTTTATTTTTTTATTATATATATATATATATAATTTAACAATCAAAATAAACTTTTCTAATAAAAATTATATTTATGTTGTTTATTTTTATATCTTTTAAATAAACATAATGAAAGCAATAAAAAAAGTCAAAAATATATTTAATTTAAATTGATAAAATTATTTATGCTTTAAAAAGGGTATAAAACTTAAATTCGGTCAAAATTACGTGTCTACAGTTTGCCCCTCTTTGATTGGAAACACGAAGAGTTTTCAGACAAAGAAGTAGACAAAGTGACAAGTTTTGACCGAACTCTTATTTGAAAGACCAAAATTTA
Organism: Solanum lycopersicum; assembly: GCF_036512215.1. NCBI lineage: Eukaryota > Viridiplantae > Streptophyta > Magnoliopsida > Solanales > Solanaceae > Solanum > Solanum lycopersicum. The sequence continues at coordinate 33,695,396 of NC_090800.1, read as the reverse complement.
TGCGACCGAGTCCTTGTTTTGGACAGCCTACATATCCCAGGTTATAAGGGAATCAGGTCACGTGTAGTTCAAGTAGATGAGGTGATGAGTTGGAGTTAAGTGAGGTTCCATCGAGACTCCAGATCGCGGCTCTTATCCTTACATAAAAATTGAAAACTATTAGTCAAAGAAAAACAAATGTACAAACTTCCATCCACGCAGCTTTTCTTGAATCTTCACTTGAATTTTGACTTTAAGATATCACCTTGATTTTTGAGTGAATATCTTAACTTAGAATTGGAATGGAGGCTGAACTTGCCACTTAGACGGAACTTTTGACATTCTTCAAAATGACAACTTGAAAAATGCTCTTGAATGAATGCATGTTTTCTTGATAAAAAGTTGACTAGCAAAAGATGTGTGGAAATCAGGCTGCTACATGCATTAAAGAAGCTATTTCTAACCATCATGGAATTGATTATTCTAAAAAATTTGAGACTTTGTTCTTGAATTTCAAATCCAGGTCTCGCTTGAGGAAACCTTAGAACCACCACAAACAAAAAAAAATAAATAAAATTTTTGTCCCAGTTTTTCACTGGAAAATTTTTTGTGAGTTATTAGCAAATATATATATAAAACATAAACTTCGGCTAGGAAGTGTTTATTTTAGGAGAAATTAAAACTAAAAATCTAGACTAGGAAGTGTTAATCCTATGAGAAAGTAATCTAATCCCATTATTCAGGAGGGTCCTGCTAGTCCCATTATCCAGGAGGGTCCTGCTAATCCCATTATCAAGGAGGGTCCTGCTAATCCCATTATCCAGGAGGGTCATGCTAATTCCATTATCCAGGAGGGTCCTGCTAATCCCATTATCCAGGAGGGTCCTGCTACTCCCATTATCCAGGAGGGTCCTGCTACTCCCATTATCCAGGAGGGTCCTGTTAATCCCATTATCCAGGAGGGTCCTGCTACTTCCATTATCCAGGAGGGTCTTGCTAGTCTCATTATCCAGGAGGGTCCTGCTACTCCCATGATCAAGGAGGGTCCTGCTAATCCCATTATACAGGAGGGTCCTGCTAGTCCCATTATCCAGGAGGGTCCTGCTAGTCCCATTATCTAGGAGGGTCCTGCTAATCCCATTATTCAGGAGGGTCCTGTTAGTCCCATTATCCAGGAGGGTCCTGTTAGTCCCATTATCCAGGAGGGTCCTGTTAGTCCCATTATCCAGGAGGGTCCTGCTAATCCCATTATCCAGGAGGGTCCTGCTAATCCCATTATTCAGGAGGGTCCTGCTAGTCCCATTATCCAGGAGGGTCCTGCTAGTCCCATTATCCAGGAGGGTCCTGCTAGTCCCATTATCCAGGAGGGTCCTGCTATTCCCATTATCCAGGAGGGTCCTGTTAATAAAGTTTTCAACAAACTAATAATACCAACGAAACATTGTGAATGTTATCATCATTATTTGGAAGTTTCTTCAAGGAGAAAAATAATAATAATAGTAATAAATAAAATAAATATTCCAACATTCAAGTAATTGCTATTTTGATATATATTAGCCAACTTTCATATAATATTCCACAAGTCTTTATTGTAGGGTTTCCATTTCGCTCACTGTAGACTAGGTTGAACATCTAGGTTCCTCGAATCCTCAATCTTGAAACAACTTGTGTCCCTGCTTCAACAAAGAAAATTTGTGAGTTTGAAAAGGTGGTGGTTGGTTTGTGGTTCCATCTTTCGACAAGGGCGGCTCAAACACTTATGACGCTTTGGTTGTTTCCAACGGTCAATACTTCTTATTGATTGATAGTACTTTCATCCAAATTTGCTTACTTTGGGACCTAAATCCAATGTCTTTATCTCACAACACTCATTGTTTAGCCTTCATAGGATCAGAGAATTTTTGAATTCAACACTTGAAGACAGATTAACTAAGTAGCCTGAGGCTTTGCCTAGTACCGATTAGAGACTTGGTAGCGAGTCTTGAAATTCCTTCATATTTTTTTTGACAAAGAATCGACTAAAATACATACCAAAAAAGTGACGAAAAAAGTATAAGAAAATTACGAACTATATGAGAATAAAAGAAAAGATTCGATGAAGACTCTTTTTTTTATTTTATTGTAAGAAGAAGAAAGGAAAACTTATCTGAGTGTGGAGCCGAGTCTACTGATCATGCCATGCGATTTGAATTGATTTCCAGACTTGGCTATCCAATCTATTCATCAACCATTAGTGATTATTTAATCTTGATGTGGAATCCCAACACTTAATGAAGCCATAAATAATTTGAACCCTTATAGACTTTGTGATATTCACGAAGGTCTTTGCCTCTAAAACTCTATCATGTTAATTGCTCCAGCTCACGTTTGCCTTATGGTGCATGTCAGAATTTTCACCAATAAGACTCTCTTATATTCAACTCCTTTTCTCCTTACGGTGCCCACTTAGGGTTTTCACCAATAAGACTCTCTCATTTTTATTTCTTTTTACTCACATTTGTCTTATGATGCCCATTCAGGTTTTTTATCTACCCTTAACCAACTTATTCTTTACATGTCAAGGGTTGATGCAAAGACTTTTTTTTTACTTTAGATGATGGGGTTGATTTTGAGCTTTGAGATGAGAGACCGAATGAATAGACAAACGACTTTTGCCCCAGTATACTACAATATGAATTTTTGGATTTGTTTTTGGTTGAACCGAACCCAATATTAGGGCTGCCTATGTATCAAGCCCAAACATAAGGGTTTCTAATGTTGAAACTCAATCATATGTAATATCTTTTCACAGCATCAACATTGACGACTGTTTCTGTCACTTTGCCTTCTATATCTGCTAAGTAAAGAGCACCATTGGGTAATACCCTTTTAACAACGAATGGTCCTCTCCAATTTGGAGAAAATTTGCCTTTGGTTTTAGCATGATGTGGCAAAATGCGTCTCAACACTAGTTGACCCTCTTCAAAATGTCTGGGACGCACCTTTTTGTTGTATGCCCGTGCCATTCTCTTCTGATATAATTGTACATGACATACTGATGTCAGACGCTTCTCATCAATCAAACTAAATTTCTCTAATCGAGTTTTGATCCATTCATCATCATTAATTTCAGCCTCCACAACGATTCGTAAAGATGGGATCTCAATCTCTGCAGGTATAACTGCCTCAGTCCCGTATACCAGTGAATATGGAGTAGATCCCACTGACGTACGGACTGTAGTGCGATAACCCATCAAAGCAAAAGGCAACTTTTCATGCCATTGTCGAGAACTTTGCACCATCTTACGAAGTATCTTTTTTATATTTTTGTTAGCAGCTTCTACAGCCTCATTTGCCTTTGGGCCATACGGAGTCGAATTTCGATGCTCAATCTTAAATTGGTAGAATATCTCTTGCATTAAGCGGCTGTTGAGATTTGCAGCGTTATTATTTATAATCACCTTTGAAATACCAAATCGTAATCACCTTTGAAATACCAAATCGACAGATGATGTTGAAATGGATGAAATCCACCACGACCTTCTTCGTCACAGACTTGAAAGTTACTGCTTCCACCCACTTCGTAAAATAATCAATAGCCACCAAGATGAACCTGTGACCATTCGATGCTTTTGGTTCTATCAGTCCAATTACATCCATTCCCCATGCCACGAAAGGCCATAGAGCGGACATTGCATGCAACTCAGAAGGGGGAGAATGTATCAAATCACCATGTATTTGACATTCATGACATTTACGAACAAATCGTATGGAATCCCGCTCCATGGTGAGCCAATAATATCCTGCTCGAAGTATCTTCTTAGCTAGAACATATCCATTCATATGGGGTTCACAAACTCCTGAGTGTACTTCAATCTAGATTGTGGAAGCCTCTTGAGCATTTACACACCTTAGAAGACCTAAATCGGGTGTCTTCTTGTAAAGTATGCCTCCGCTTCAGAAAAAACCCCTTGCTAGTTATCGAATAGTCCTTTTTTGATTACTAGTTACATCTGACGGACATTCTCCAGACTGAAGATAAGTTTTGATATCATGAAACCAAGGCTTACCATCAAATTCCTCCTCAATCATGTTGCAATAGGCATGTTGATCACGAATTTGTATGTATAAAGGGTCGATATGGGCGTCATCAGGGTGTTGGAGCATCAAAGACAAAGTGGCCAATACATCTGCAATCTCATTGTGCATTCGGGGAATGTGTCTAAAATTTATCGACACGAATATTGACAAAGACCTTGTAAACAATGTTGATATGGTATCAACTTTGGGTCTCGAGTTTCCCATTCTCCTTGAATTTGATGAACTAGTAAGTCTCAGTCTCCTAACACTAACAATTCTTGGATGCCCATGTCAACAGCTAACCTCAGACCCAAAATGTAGGCTTCGTACTCAGACATATTATTAGTACAATAGAATCTAAGTTGGGCTGATATAGGGTAAGTGGTTCATATTCTTCATCCATAGGATTCTCTGCCAAATGATCTGCTAATGCTTGATCTTTCATTGCGGTCCGCGTTATATAGATAATGTCAAACTCTGTGAGTAATATTTGCTATTTCGCAAGCCTGCCTGTGGGCATGGGCTTTTGAAAAATGTATTTCAACGGATCCATACGAGAGATGAGATAAGTAGTGTAAGATGAAAGATAATGTTTCAACTTCTGTACTGCCCAAGTTAGGGCACAACACGTTCTTTCAAGCAGGGTGTACTTTGCTTCGTAAACGGTAAACTTCTTGCTAAGGTAATAAATGGCCCGCTCTTTCTTCCCAGTGTCATCATGTTGACCCAGTACACAACCAAAAGAATTATCCAGTACTGACATATACAATATCAAAGGTCTTCCTGGCTCGGGGGGGGGGGGGGAACCAACATAGGGGGATTCGACAGGTAATTCTTAATTCTTTCAAAAGCTTCTCGACATTCTTCAGTCCACTCGACTGTGGCGTTCTTTTTCAACAACTTAAAGATAGGCTCACAAGTTGTTGTGAGTTGAGCAATGAATCTGCTGATGTAGTTTAACCTTCCTAGAAGGCTCATAACCTCAGTTTTATTCTTTGGAGGTGGCAATTCTTGGATTGCTTTAATTTTTGAAGGATCCAACTCGATACCTCTTCGACTGACTATAAACCCCAAAAGCTTCCTCGATGGTACTCCAAATACACATTTTGCAGGATTAAGCTTGAGATTATACCTGCGGAGCCTTTCGAAGAATCTCTTTAAGTCTTTCACATGATCTGACTATTTTTTAGATTTGATGATAACATCATCCACATAAACTTTGATTTCTCTATGCATCATATCGTGAAACATGGTTGTCATTGCTCTCATATAAGTTGCCCCTGCATTTTCTAATCCAAAAGGCATAACACGATAACAATATGTACCCCATGAGGTGATAAAAAATGTTTTTTCGGCATCTTCATCATCCATAATAATCTGATGGTAGCCTGCATAACAATCAACAAAAGATGCAACCTCATGTTTAGCACAATTATCCAATAAAATATGGATGTTAGGCTAAGGAAAATCATCTTTTGGACTTGCCTTATTCAAATCACGATAATCAACACACATTCGAACTTTGCCGTCTTTCTTAGGGACGGGTACGATATTGGCTAACCAAGAAGGATATTGAGAGACTTGAATGACTTTGGCCTCAAGTTGTTTTGTGATCTCCTCTTTAATTATTACACTCATGTCGGTTTTGAGTTTTCTCAATTTCTGCTTTATCGGAGGAAAACTAGGATCAATTGGCAACTTGTGAACAACCATGTCAGTGCTTAATCCAAGCATGTCATCATAAGATGACGCAAAAACATCTTTGTAATCAAACAGGGCCTGGATTATATCTTCCTTTTGATGTCGAACATGTACACTTATCTTAGCTCCTTAATAATTTCATGACCCCCCAAATTTATCGTCTCAGTTTCACTCATGTTTGGATTTGACTTATTTTCAAAATGATTGAAATCCCTCCTTACTTCTTCAAACACTCCGTCTTCATCATATTCGATTTCTTCACTTATTATTTCAGTATTAGGTCGAAGATTAGATTGGATATTAGGATCTGGCAAAAAATTCTGCATGCATGTCATATCACTAGAATCGGCATAGAAAGAACTGTATAAAAGAAAACGAACAAATATATTAGACTGAAATAAAGATGCAATTACATCCTATTGAAAAGGGAAATAGAATGTTTGAAATCAAACGACAAGATAAAATCCGAATTACAATCCTTGAATGAATCGGATGACAAAAGAAAAAACAAGACAGACTACCAAGACTCGTCTTTAACAGGGAGAGGGTGGCCTACCAATTGTTTAGATTGACATCAAGACCAATGAATTGCATATCGTTGTCGCTAGTGCCTTCTTCGAGTTCCACCATATCAACCTCGACAAATAAATCTTGAAAATAGTTTATCATTTCTTCGCTAACTTTCATCACTGGCTCTGGAAAAGATGATTGATAAGATTCTATTGCGCGGGCTTTGATGAAAGATTTGTAGATTGGTTGTATAGGCTTGGTAAGTGACCATACATCTCTCTTATGCTTCTTTGCCTTCATTTTTTCCTCGACTCTAGGTTGGTAGCCTAAGCCAAAAGTACCGATGCTCTTTCGTAGACTCACAGGATAGACTCTTCCTTGCAAGCAGATTCCTAAGCCTTTACCCGGATCAACCCCATGTTTCAGCAGTTCATTCACCACCATTACAGATGCGATGGGCATATTTGGTTTTGAAATGACACTCCCCACGGGTACATGCTCAATAACCACTACCTTAGAAGCTTGATAAACTAGTGCCTCATTCTCATTATCCGCCTTGATAAAAGGGAAGGAAGAGTCTTTGTAGATTGACAGATCCCCCTCAACATGGACAATTACCTCTTGTCGGTCATATTCAAACTTAATCATTTGATGCGACGTTGAGGGGACGACTCCAGCCTTATGCACCCATGGCCTCCCCAACAATAGATTGTAGGACGCATTGATATCCAACACTTGAAAATTCACAGCTAAATCCACAGGCCCTATGGTTAGTACGAGCTCTATCTCACCAATAACATCTGTTTTTGACCCATCAAAAGCTCTAACACATACATTGTTGGGTCAGACCCTTTCAGCACTAACATTCAATTTTTGTAGAGTTGATAAAGGACAAATATTTGCTCTATATTCTCCATCAATTAGAACTCGAGTGACATATGAAAGCTCACACTTTACAGTGATATGTAGGCCTTGGTTATGTCCTGTACCTTCTTTGGGTAGTTCATCATCTGAAAAGGTGATGCGGTTTACCTTAAATATTCTCCCAACAATCTTCTCTAACTGACTCACTGTAACTTTACTAGGAACATGTGCTTCATTAAAAATTTTCATTACAGCCTTACGATGTTCATCAAAATGTATTAGCAAAGACAACAAAGAGATTTGGGCTGGAGTTTTTCTTAATTGTTCCACCACGGAGTAGTCTGATAGTTTCATCTTCCTTAGGAATTCCTCTGCCTCTCCTTCAGTGACCGGACTCTTTATTTGTATTTGGTCATTTTTTGTTTTCCTTAATTCCATCGGGACATAACATCTTCCTGAATGGGTTATTCCTCCCACTTCATCTATTTCTTCATCTATTTCTTTTCCCTTGTATGTCACGGAAGTAGGCTCATAATTCCAAGGAGCAGCTTTGGGGTTTGTCATTGGGAGCTGGGGTACTGGCCTGATAATCACAGGAGGAATATGGGCCCCTCGCACGATCAAGATAGGCTTGTTTGGCCCTTTTGGAACAAACGATTTTGCCTTACTCGGGCTTGCCCAAACATCTTCAAGGGCTCCTTTCACAGTTAAGATGGGTGTGTTTGATGGACTCAACTTTTCTAACACATTTTCCGCCCCTAAAGGCATCATTTTTTTTAGATCAACAACATTTGCTGACTTCTCAATGCCAGTTCCAACTCTAAGGATTGGCTTATACGGCGATGCAAACTCTTCATGACCCTTCATCATTTCCAGCATGTTTGTTTCAGTATGCCTCGGCAATGAATTTTGATTGATGTTGGGTCCACTCAGACTTTCAACTATAATTCGGTTAGAATCGATCAAATCCTGAATGGCCCTTTTCAAATACCAACATCTCTCTATGTTTTGCCCTGGGGCATTAGAACAATATGCGCAATGTTGAGAATAATCCAAATTTCTCAGGGGAGGATTCGACATCTTTCTCTCAATAGGACTCAAAACATTCAATGTCCTTAATTTTTTGAACAAGCTAGCATACGACTCCCCAAAAGGAGTGAAGTCATCTTTAACGCCATTTCCCTTTTTGTATTGTGGTTTAGGACGGAAAGGAATTCTAGCAGTATTTTGATGAACTTGTGAGGATGGTGGATGATTTTGTGGAGTGGGTGCACGCCATTGTGGATAAGAAGGGGGTGCAATTGGTTGTGCATTAAAAACATGATATGGAGTGTATGGGACAGAATATTGTGGAGCTTGGGAAGGAAAATAGTGTTGTGAGGAATTACCTTGGACATGAGTTCTAGGCGCTGATACAATAGCGGCCACATCCTCCATTCTCTTCTTCCCTCCAATATTTCCAGAACCATTTTGAAGCACTTGTGTTGTGGCTTTTAAGGCAGCTTGACTTACAATCTTTCCAGACGTTATGCCATTTTCCACCATTTCCCCTACCTTAATAACTTCAGCGAATGTCTTCCCTACGGCAGAAAGCAGATAGTGAAAGTAATCAGGTTCTTGCGCCTAGAGAAAAACATCAATCATCTCTGACTCTTTCATCGGTGGTTTAACCCTAGCAGATTGTTCCCTCCATCTGATAGCATATTCATGAAAATTTTCCGTGGTCTTTTTTCTCATGTTGGCTAACGAGGAGCGATCTGGAACAATGTCAATATTATATTGGAATTGCTGTACAAAACATCGAGTCAAATCATCCCATGTGTGCCAGTTGGTGATATCCTGATCTATGAACCATTCACATGCAATCCCTACTAAGCTTTCCCCAAAATAGGCCATAAGTAACTCTTCTTTGCCCTCTGCACCCCTCAATTGGTTGCAATATCTCTTTAGATGAGCTATGGGGTCTCCGTGACCATCATATTTTTCAAACTTTGGAGTTTTAAAACCAGTAGGCAAATGGACGTGAGAAAACATACACAAGTCACTGAACGAGATGCCTTTGTGGCCTCCTAGTCCTTGCATATCTCTTATACTCTGTCCAAACTCTTCATTTTCGTAGTCATTTCTTCATGTTCCTCATTCTTGACAATCCTCTAAATTTCGACAGGGGAACTATATTGATGAATGTGGAGATGAGAGCTTGGAATTTTTATGGCCTCTTCAAGAGTGTAACTCTGATCACGCCGAACTTTGGGCGGAGGATCGCTGTTGGATTTGGGCAACATCGTTGGCTGCGGATGCTGTTAGTCGGGGCAGTTGACACAAAGAGTGGATTACTTATCACAGGCGCATTCGAAGGGCGCACCATAGAAGTTCCAGCGACATTGGATGTGTTAGCGTAGGGTTTGAATCCAGGGGGATATATCGGATCGCTTGTCGACACCTGGATAGGGTGAGACATATTTGTATTAAAATAGTCTCGGATTGAAGACGGTGGAGGTTGTTCACTCATCCAAGCCTCGTACATCTCTGCCATTTGTTGTTTTAACGCCCTTATCTCTTCTGTTGTCCCTATTTCTTGTGAAGTCATCTGGTTTTGTATCTCCTCATCATTGTCCGATTCATTTCCGTCTTTGGGGGTCATTTTCTGCTTCTCTTTCGATCTTGTGTTGTAAGGATATGATGCCAGTTTAACCTCAAACCAACTACCTTTAAGCTAGTATGTCTCTCTCTCTCTTTCTCTCTCTCTCTCTCTCTGAATAGAGTAATAAACCGATTAGTATTAATAAATTATACACATTGTATCCACATACATACCTCTAATATGGAGGACCTCATGTTTCATCCCGGCTTACCTAGACATTCTTCTCTTCATTAGTTTTTTTAATATTTTATTATTATTATTTATTTATTTACTTATTTGTTTATTTATTTCTTATCATTGTGATTATCATTTTTTAAGAGAAAGAAGAATGAAAAAAATAAAAGAAATAATAATTATAATAATAATAATAATAATTATAATAATTTGGATCGAACCCCCTGGGTTGCCTACGTATCATGTTTGGCCCATGAATCAGATTTTGCGTAGTTCGAGAAAGATATTAATAATAAATTTTTTTTAATTAATTTACTTTTTTTTGCATGACATATGCACATAAGGTGACCGAAAGTAAATATTTTTCATTCATTTTCAAATATTTGAAACAATGATTTGAATGAAATAACAAAAAAAAAGTACCTAGGACTTAGATAGACTCTAAATGAAATAAAATAACAAAACGAAAAGAATGAGAAAAAACTAAAAATAATAATAATGATGATGAAATAATCACTACTAAGAGAATAGACTCTAAAAGAAACTGAATCCTCGAATCTCAATCATCTCCAAGGCCCTTATAAATCTTCGTCAACGCTTTCGGTAGATATGGAGCCAAAGCACGGGCCTGTTGGCCCAACCTCTCATCGTTCTAGTGTAAATATATAGCATAAACATTGTTGAGTTCATCCCTGAGTTGTAGTATTCGGTCTCTGTCTTCATCCATATTGTCATAACAATTCTGCAACCAGTGGTGAGCAGTATTGACTTCATGCGTCAAATTTTCCCTTTGTTCTTGGAGTTCTTCAATTTGAAGGTGGAGTGCATCTCGCTCGGCTATTCTTTGACCTCTCTCAATCTCACAGTCTGTCTGATAAGCACTAAAACGCCTTGCTATTTCTCTTTCCCGTTCCATAGAGGCTTTAACTTGAGTTTGGAGTCTAGACTGTGCGCAAATAAGTTGGGCCTTTTCTTTCTTATATTCCTCTTCCTGTTGCTCTATAGCGCCTGTGGCAATGCCCAAGTCTCCTTGTAAGGTTAGAATGGTAGAGCGGCGTTTTCTAACTCTAACTTCAAATATCGCATCACGTTGGGCCAACTCCTCTTTAGCGTTTTTCAGGTCATTACTTAGGATATCCAGAGTAGATTTGTAGCTTCTTTCGACTTTGAGGCGAGCTTGCTTAATCTTAACTTCAATTTCTGCTTCTTGATCTATAGGTCCTTTTATTGACCTTTCTGGCATAACCTTAGGAAGGGGCTGATCATGAACCCAATCTAAGTATACTTGGTCCACCTCGCCTCTAGTGCGATCCTTCACCATATCGTGGGGACTTGAGAGTATGCATCCCCCCCAAATCTTAAATATCTCTAATTGCCTTAAAGGTATCTTGGGATGAAACTCATACATGAATTCACGCATATCTTCATTGGGTGGTATAAACTGGCGTCGCCCAAGTTGTCGCATGACTCTAAGTGGCATGTAAGGTTGGATACCTCGAAGACCCATTAGGACGATGAACGATCGAAAAGTAGACATCTATATCACCTCGGCCGATGGAAACCAATGATAATTCCACACAATCTTGTCAGCAATCATATTATTGAGGTGTTGTTTCCAAGCTTCAATACCCTTCGGAAAACTATGATCTTTGATTCTTTTTTTGTGATCTCCAATATAATCATTCCATTCTACTTTAAAGTCCACTGCATAAGGGTGATGACGAATGTGTTCAATCATCCATAGTTGTAATAATATATTGCATCCCTCAAAGTAGTCTTTTCCATCCTTGCAAATAGTTAAAGCACGATAGATGTTTGCCTGAATCATTGGTACGAGGGTGATATTAGGCTTTTTCTCAAAAGTTTTAATGACTGCAGCTAAGTTCATGCTAATCTTTCCTCCCTTTTTTGGAAATACCATGATCCCTAAAAAAGCCACCACGAAGGCATCATAACTGTGTGCTTCCCAGGTCAGACGACACCCATTATTACGGAGTTTCTTTCCATACACTTCGAATCCATCACTTTTGCCATATCTTTTGTACAAAAATTCTAACGGAACCCATCCATTATCGAGACAACCACCTATATCATTCTCATTTATATGATGTAATTCTAGAAACCTCCTCCAATTAACATGTTTTGGTATCATAGGCTCTTCTTTGTGAAGATGTTTACCCTTTCCAATGAATGCCCCTATCTCCTCAAGGGTGGGGTGAGTTCACAACCTGAAAAACGGAATACATTCCTTAACAGGTCCCAAAAATGCACTAGTGCTTCTATCAAATCCCGTCGTGGCTCAACATACAAAAGGCTTCGTAGAAATCCTAAGCGTTTGAACACCATTCCTCTTCCATGGTTTGTCATATTTTCATACCATGTCTTCAAGAGTGTTGGGGCCTATCCACTATCATGAATCGAGGTGATTGGTCCTCTCTTTGTCTCTTATCTCCCTTTCCATATGAATTCATATTTCCCTATATTATGATAGCGACAAACTAGGCTTAATAAAATTTATATTTTTTAACAAGAATAACGGAAAAAACAAACACACAAAAAAAGTAATCTTTTAATAATAAAATATATTTTTTAAATAAGAATAAGTAAAAATCATACACACAAAAAAAGCAAATTTTTTATTATTTTTTTTTAGTAAAAGAGTCTTACACATACACACACACAAAAAAAAGCAATTTTATTTTTATTTTTATTTATTCGTTTTTTTTTTAAAAAAATAGTTATTAAAGGAAGAATGAGAAAAAAAATAATATATATATAAATAGCCCTTAAAATTTTTCCAAAACTAAAAATATTAATATATTCGATTGTATTTTATTTTTTGTTGATTAAATTTTCAATCTTTTTTTTATATAGAAAAATTTTGATGGTAATAATAGATTTTTCTATTTATAAAAGAAATATGAATTTTGATAGAAAAAACAGTGTTTAATAAAAGGATTACGTCAAAACTTTAATTTGGTATTTTTCGTTATAATTAATTTTTCATTATAATTCATTCATCTAAAGCCGATCAACATTTGTATAGTCTTCCCCATAATGCAACAAATAACACAAAATAATGTACATGATAGTCTCAAGTAGAGATACTTCTCCTAGAAAGGCTCGACCCTTGTGTCGAGCTCCCAATTAATTCAACATTATGCATGATGCAGATAAATCGAATCCTATTAGGGAAAGTCATTGTTGAGGCTTGTTTTACTAGGTAAAAAATCTAATAGGGAAGGTGTCTAGACTGGCCATAAAACGAGCAGACTACTCGAGTCGAGAAGGGACAACTTACTAGTAGCAGGACTTTCTGGCCTCACTGTTAGTCCTTCCCATCCTAAGACATGTGTTACTATAGAATCCTTCCCAGGAGCGTTGCCGCATCTCTGGTATCTCATGGCTCGGGAGTGTAATCGTATCTCCGTATAAAGTATCTCAGAAGACTCAGATGGATGCGTGAGGAAAGACAATTATATGATAATTAACATATTATCAAAAGGGTAAATAAGCAAACAAATAACATATTATGCAATTAAACACAATATTGACAAATTGATAAGTATGTAAATACATAATAAAGTCATGTAGAAGTCCATGTTTACAAGCTCGAATACTACTCCCCTGCGGAGTCGCCAGAGATGTCACACCCCTTTTTCGCGCGGTGGCGTAAGGGTTTTTCCCATTTAAGTGACGTAATTAATTAGGAGATTATTTTAGTTTTTTCAGAGTCGCCACTTGGAATTGAATTACGGTGTTCCAAGTAACCTTTTGTTTTAATCCCTAATCAAAAAGGAAATGGCTCTTTGTTTGGTCTGCGAACCAGTTCGGGTAAGGAATTCTATTGACCAAGGGGAAGGTGTTAGGCATCCCTCGAGTCCCGTGTGTGTGTGTGTGTGTGTGTGTAAGTTGACCCATGTAAAATCTTACATCAAAACTTAATGAAACTTTAAGAACACTTATCAAAAACTCATCAAAAACTTAAATTCTTAAATTTCAAGAATGAAATAGAGCCTTATAAATCAAGATTTGCGTGTGTCTGAACTAAACCAATACTATAAAAGCTTACATACCTTTTAGCGATGAAAACATGGTGAAAATCTGCAACTAAACTCAAGAACGTAGACAAACTCCTTCATTTTTCCTCTTTTCTCTTCTTGTCTCTACTTGAACACTCAACTAAAACCCTAGGCGTATATTAGGATTATTAAATTGAACCTGAAAGTATTAGACCGCTAAAATATTATTCAAATGAATTAAGTCTGATTGGATAAGAAAAGGACCAAACTACCCCTCATGTTTTCGGTTAACTTTCCTTAAATTGACAACCTAACATCAAAAGGTTGTATCTCACTCATCCAACCTCAAAACTTACCAAACTCCACGAAGTTGGAAAGATAATTCAAAGATCTTTACTATGGTTTATTGTACAATACTGAAATCATCATGTTCAAGGAGTTATGATCATTTGAAGTTGACCAAAACTCTTACTTAGTTTAACTTGCAAAATTTCAGATTTTGCTATTTCCGATTTAATTCTTTTTGGAATTCAAGTTGTTAAATCTAGTGAACTGACTTTAATACATAGAATTTTTTTTTCCTTGGTGAAATCTCACTCACTACGATTAACTACTCAAGTCTTACTTCAAAAAAAGTTCTTGGGTGTTACAATATCTCTCCCTTGGGATCATTCGTCCTCGAATGATGACTGAACTCAGTATAGAATGGTTTGATCTTACTAAGGTCTACGTCTAATGGTCTGATCTTACTATATTAAAGATTAACTCAAATTTTTATGTTTCGATTCTATACCTCTCTTTAGGGAATCTCATCTCAAACTATTACTCTTTACCACCACATTCAAGCTTAGTAATCTAACAACTCCATGAACTCCTACTAACAAACTCTTTTGAATCGAACTAAGGGCTCTCATTTAACTATTCTCATATTAAAAACTAATCCTCTTATTCCACCTTATTAATAACCTTTGAGAGAACTATCACACCATCATAACATAATAAGATCATCAACCACCTCTTTCTAACGTCACTTCATTACTAAATGAGCCTCCAAAAGGATATCTCCTCTACTCCTTAGAACTCATTACTATCTTACTCTCAAACACTTAACTTCTCATCTTGTCATCTCCCCCCTTAGGTCTAAAGTTGACACTTGAAAGCTTTGAACCTATTCCACATCTCTAACTAGTGTACATTCTCTTAATCATCATTTTACAATTGTGACTTAGCGATACTTCACTGCCCTTATATCAAGGTTAGGGTCTTTACTATTCACATTCATTGCAACAACCATCTCAATATCTCACACATTCTATGTCAAGTCTTCTAGATCAAATCTAAAGACTAACATCATCACCATTATGTTGTCATTCTTTTGGATCATGTTAGTATCTCAAATTCAAGCTTAATGTTTATTACTAATCCTGGATATCAATATGATTTCTCTCTTACTATTTTATACCTCAATACTACTGTGGCAATTTAGAAACACTTGACCATTAGGGCCACTCATGACAATTAGTCAATCCTTACCTTTCAGTTTGCATACTCAGATACCATCACATTCCACTTCACAACTTAAGTGCTACCTACTAACCTACTGTGCATTATCCCTAAGATGACTCTATCATCATAACCCCTTTCTAGTTAAGGTATACACTAATTCATATTGACTTGCAATTCTTACTCTACCTCCTATCCTAATCTCTTTACAACTCTTCATTACTTAGTCTACCCATAAGGGAAAACTCTTTATTATTGTCTTACTAGGTGCATGACTATATTAACACAGCTAGCTTCATCACTGTCTCCCTTTCTTGGATTGCTAAACCTATGCATACTTTTCTCTAACTTTGGGCTCTGTAACTACTACTGGTCATGACCTCAAAACTGATACTATATTTTCGGGTCGAAAATATACCCAAGCTGTAAACATATCTCCTTATAAGGATTTCAGTTGAAACAAGGATTAAAAGAAATACTACAACTCACTTTTATCTCAAACACATGATTCAAATGAATATGGATGCATTCCTATTAAACATTACACTTAAATTACTCTTGGGCTTTTCTCAAGCCCTTTTAAAGTCTCATGACTTCCTTATGATTTTTCGGAGAACTACTTATTGACTAAGGACATAATCAACTTATCAACCACCTCTAGTATGATTGGGTAGCCGAATGAATCTGAGATCGCACAGGTACAAATAATTCTGTATGGCATAGATCTAATGCACCATTAAGATTATGAAAGAAGGAAAACATTTCTTAAAAGTTTGTAGTCCCTCGTTAGAGAAGTGGGGACCTCACAACCATAAACAAGACACTGCTAACATGGCTTCATAGAAACCCTAGGACACTTGAACACTCTACTCTTACACCAAGTTTGTCACGACCCATATCTCCACCCTTGATGTGGCTGCACTCAAGAACCATTATTGGTCCGTAAGCGAACCCTCATACTGGCTGACTACAAGCGGAAGACTAAGAGCCCATTTGGATTGACTTAAAGAAATAGCTTTTAAAAAGTACTTTTGAAAGTGCTGAAATTTATTTTTTAAACTAAATAGTTATGTGTTTGGATAAAAGTGCTGAAGTTAAAAAAAGTTGCTGATGTGTTTGATAAAAAAGTGCTGGTAAAAACTTTTTAAAATCAAAATGTCTGAAATACCATTAAAAGTTGTTAACATAATAAAAGTTTATTAATTTAAGATTTTTATACTTAAAAAATGAAACAAAATTAATTTATATTTTACATCCACAAGTAATTATATTTTGCTATGATTCACATATTTCTTTATTATTATTATAAATTGTTTAAAAATAATAATTATAATAATAATAATAATAATATGTAATAACAATAATTATATATAATAATAACAAATAATTATAATAATAATATACTATGAAAATAATAATAATAATAATAATAATAATAATAATAATAATAATATGAAAATACTACTACTACTACTACTACTGATAATAATAATAAGAAGAAAATAATATGAAAATAATAATAATAATAATATATATATATATAATAATATATTAATAATAATAATAATATAAATAATAATATTAATAATATAATATTAATATATAATAATAATAATATATTATAATAGTAATAAAGAATAGTAATAAAATAATAATGATAATAAATAATAATAATAATAATAATAATAATAATAAGAAAAACAAAATAAAAATAAAAGAATTAACGGTAAAAAGATAATATACACGGTCAACATAAAATGACTTTAAAGTTGAAAAAAGCACCCCTCACATAACTATTAGCTTTTGGCTTAAAATAAGTCATTTTTGGCTTAAAATAAGTTACTTTGATATTTGCCAAACATTCTAATAAGTCAAAAATTCACTTTTAAGTCAGTTTGACCAACTTTTAAGCTAATCAGACTCTAACTTAATCATGCAAAAACTTAAAATATGAATAAAAACTCATAAAAGTAAAATACAAACTTTAACTCAAAGGAAGTCTGAATAATAAAATTGATATATTCAACTCCATAATTAGATAACTTAGTCTTTAAAAATATTTAATAAAATTTATGAATGATACATACTTCTCAGCTACACTGACTATCTATGAAGCCTCTAACTGATAAAGATGGATATCGAAAAACACTACTACAAAAATAAACTTTAGTAATAATTATTTTGCATCAATTAAAGAATGGCCACTAATACATTCATGAGAGGCTATGTATTAGCGGCTAATGTATAATGGCCGAGAAAAAGTACACTTTTAGTAGCAATTCCAAAAAATAACTGCCAAAAAGCCTTTTTTTCTAAAATTTAAAACTCCCACTTTCTCTAAATTATTCATTTTCCAGCCATTTTCGAAATTCTTGAAAAAAAAGAACTCCTAGGAAATAAGGAAAACATTACTTCGAAAAAAAACTATATACGCTGCTAATAAGGAAAAAATTCCTAAAACGATCTCCCACACACATAAGGATTCTGCATTCCTAGTTGCTTAGAGTTGCGACGTCCAGCACCATAAATTCATTCATAGAAGAAACCTCCGGAAGCATATATCAACTTGTAGTACAGAAAAAGCTATAGATTACTGGCAGAAAATAAGTCCAGGAAAAACAAAATTTTCAGGTCTATAGGTCACTCCTCTCCTCTCCTGTGTTTCTATCATATAATATTACCCTTGTTGCTATGTACATCTTCGTTGTGAAATTATCCATATTATTAATTTTCTATTATGTTGATTAATCAGAATTCACGCAATAAATAAGAAGAAAATAGTAAATACAGTTGACGAACTAGTCAATATTTAGGTCTTAGCTGTGATTTGAGATTCGTAAAAGTAATACTTTTGTGGCTGTGTTCTCTGGCTGCTACTATTTTGATTAATATTGATTGAATCAATTTATTTGTGAATATACTTTAATATCTGTGAATATTATATTGTGGTGTGTGGTTGTTAATATATCAAGGCGGCAGGTTTTTAGTTCATTCGTAACTTATGATCTTTCGAAAGTTCTATTGTGAATACAAGAACTAGTACAGAGAAACAATTGTTTTTTTTTTACTCGACTTAAAAACTTTTCTTTTTGATAGTTTAAGTTTAGAAATTACATAGATTCACTGTTGTTTAGACTCATGTTTGTACAACAATTTTTATTTTGACTCTATGAGCTCTCTGTTATTGCGATTATCCATAATTAGAGCATTTTTAGACCTTTTGGTCTGCATTCTGGTAGATTTAGCATTTTCCCTTGAATCTTCCCTTTATTGAATACTCTAGTAGTTAATTTAATATTCTGGTTTAGACGTTTATTGGAAGATCTATTTTTAGCCATAAAATATGAAAAATTACCATATAACGAATGAGATAGTACGCTTGAGGCATTTATTCTCTGGTTATGATCGACAGGCACAAAGTTAGTAGACCTCAACAATCATCTAGTTATAGTTATATCCCCTCAAATGAAGGGGGGTCTTTATAGGAACAAACCTGTAGCTTCGAAACACAAGATACACAATTATCCAAATCTCAATACATCACGAAACAAATTAAAAAGAGATAAAAGTAAAAAAATAACTGGACTAGGCCAACTATTGATATAAAGTTTTGTATTTTTTGACATTAATTAGGATCTTCATAAATTTTAGTCATGGAAAATTGTGCTATACTACATCAGAAACACCATAGGTCATGGCCGCTAGAAGATTAGTCTAACTTTATTTTCACTGCTTGAGTCATTTCTTATGTCGACTGAATTATTTTTGAAGCCTTCTCTTTTATAGACTAATGTGATGTACCGCCGTCCATCCAGGCAGAACGCCACCCGACTAGGCAGCCAGCAGCAGGCGCAAGGGGGCAGACAACCCAAACCGGCCAGCAGGCGAAGGGGCAGGCAACAGTTGGAGGGCCATCCGTTTCAGCAGTTTCAGCCGTTACAACAGTTACAGCCGTTACAGCAGTTACAACAAGTGGTGGGGCGGCAGTTTCAAGCCTTGGAGAGGCTTGTTCAAGGCCTCTAGGACGTGGGGCAGACTAGTCAATGCTAGGAGTCCTTTTTTGAAAGACTTAGAAACATGTCTTGTGGGCATGAACTTAGGAACTTGTATAGTGTAGCATTTACTTACTCTTAGGTGTTAGAGTAGTATAAATAGTAGGTTATTTTACTTGTAAAGCATCCAATAATTTCAGCAAGTAATAGAAGTTCCTTCTTCCGAAATTCTGTCTTTCTTCTTATTTTCTTAGCGGTCCGGGTGAGAGGCTTACTTGAGTTTGCAAGAACGTGCAAGAAACGTGAGTAAACCGTCAAGTACCGCACGGAGTCTTTTACGAATCAAAAATTCCGTGACAAGTGGCATCAGAGCAAGTTCATCGTAAGAGAATGACGAACGAAGGAGACGGAAGCGGCGCTAGAAACACCCCCAACGTTCAGGGAGGAAAGAAGAACAAGAAAGGGAAGAAACAGTAGAAGGTTAATGAACCCAATCTGCCCGATCTTCCACCAACCGATCTTCCACCAACCGATCCAACACCAAGTGATGGACAAACATCTCTCCCGCCCACTATTGTCGATGGAAGTGACGACGACGACGAAAATGCCATAGACGTCACTGTTGGACATGAGTGGATTGCAAGCATCGAGGTCGCAAGGCAAGCTGTTGAGATTTTAGGCCAGCGCTTGAATAGGTTGGACAGATATGTCAAAGACCTTGAGGAGCATTCCCTTGAGGAAATTGACACCATCCGGAAGGAGTTGGAGGTACGCAAGCGGTCTGAATTAGCGATGAAGGAAACCATTACTTCCTTGGAGTTCAGGTTCTTGGACGCCCTTGGGGCGATTGAGACGCTGAAAAACAAGGTGGAATCTCTCGAGGAAGAAAGGGAGGTTATTGCATCAACATCACTTAGCCAGGAAAGGGAGTCCAGAGTCGAGGTTCCCAAGCCACCAATATTCAAAGGTGTCCGCGATGCCTTAAAGGTGGGAAATTTCCTATGGCACTTGGAAAATTATTTCAAGTGTAATTGGGTCAGGAGCGATGCAAACAAGATCAACACTGTCGTGTTGTATCTTTCTGATGTAGCCATGTTATGGTGGAAACGTAAAGATGCCGAAATTCTGAGGGGCACACATACCATCGACACATGCGAAAAAATTCCTTGAGGAATTTAAGAAAGCTTTCTTCCCCAACAATGCTGTTTATGAAATGAAACGCAAACTCCGGGAGTTGAAGCAGACGGGAAGTATTCGGGCATATTTGAAAGAGTTCACAATCTTGACCCTCCAAATTCCCCAACTCACGGAAGATGACATGCTGTTCACTTTCATGGACGAGCTGCAGAATTGGTTGAGGACCGAGTTAGAGCGGCGTCAAGTAAAAACCATTGATGAAGCCATCACTCAAGCCGAAACCTTGACAGATTTCAAACATGATCATTTGGACAAGGCGAAGGGCAAGGAGGCAAGGGGCTGTCAAGCCAAAGGTGGGGGAGATCGTGTCCGAGGCAGAGAACAGTCGGCACATCCCAAACATCATGACACGCCCAAACCGGATGGCAGACGGTTTGAACACCAGAAATACTCAGAGAAGCGGACGCAGTCCAACAAAGGAGACGGGTGTTATATATGCAGCGGATCACACGATTATGCCAGGTGCCCAGAGTTGAAGAGCCTTGGTGCCATCGTCCATGAGCGGAAAGAAAAGGAGACACAAGACAAGGCGAAATACGCAGACACAACTCAGTTGGGCATGGTTGGATTATGTGGAGCCATAGCCAAACAGGACGACAAGCCAGGGGATTACAGTATGCAATAAATAGACATATCCATCAATGGGCAACAAGTTCGGGCCATGGTAGACTCCGGGGCTGAAGCCAACATCATGACCAAGACGGCGGCAGAAAAATTGGGACTGAAAATTGTTCCAAGCAACAATCGTCTCAAGACGGTCAACGCCACCAACTCCCGTATGTGGAATTGCTCATGGGGTTAGCATCACTTTAGGAAGGTGGAGAGGTAAGACGAATTTTACCGTAGCTCCTTTGGACATATCCGATGTTATTCTTGGAAAGGAATTCTTTCAGCGTTGCCACACGATAATTGATCCCTACCTTCAACAACTCATGGTGATGGAAAGGGAAGGATCTTGTATGGTACCTCTTGTTAGGGTGCCAAAGAAAGATGTATATGTCCAATTGTCGGCCATGTAGATTGTGAAGGGCCTGAAGAAAGGAGAACCAACCTTCTTAGCCACCATTGCAAGTTCGAGTGAAGACCATGGTGCTATGGAGCCATTGCCACCTATCATAGAAACTGTTTCGGAGGAAACAGTGATGTGATGCCGGAGGAGCTACTGAAAACTCTACCTCCAAGGTGCGAGGTAGACCACATGATTGAGTTGGAGGCGGGAGCCAAGCCACCTGCGCTTGCACCTTATCGCATGGCTCTACCTGAGTTGGAGGAACTGAGGAAGCAGTTGAAAGAGCTCCTCGAAGCAGGTCATATTCGTCCATCCAAGGCACCCTATGGGGCGCCGGTGCTGTTCCAGAAGAAGAAAGATGGGTCGATGCGTCTCTGCATTGACTACAGGGCGCTCAACAAGATCACAATTAGGAACAAGTATCCAATCCCCCTGATCGCAGATTTATTTGATCGTCTTGGAGAGGCCAAGTACTTTACCAAGATGGATCTCTGGAGAGGCTACTATCAACTGCGCATCGCAGAGGGGGATGAACCAAAGACAGCATGCGTAACCAGGTATCAAACATTCGAATGGTTGGTGATTCCCTTTGTCTTAACCAACGCACCTGCCATATTTTGCACGCTGATGAACGAGATTCTACATCCCTACTTGGACCAGTTCGTAGTAGTGTACTTAGATGACATAGTCGTCCACAGTAGCACTTTGCAGGAACATATGGAGCACTTGAAGAAAGTCTTCAAAGTCTTGTGGGAGAATCAGCTTTATGTCAAGAGGGAGAAATGCGAACAACCCAAGATACACTTCTTGGGCCATGTGATCAGCCAAGGCGAACTTCGGATGGATGAGGCAAAGGTAAAGGCTATCCAAGATTGGGAAGCGCCTACGAAAGTGAGCGAGCTACGTTCATTTCTTGGACTTGCTAATTATTATCGCAGGTTCATTAGTAGGTACTCCGCTATAGCTCCCCCACTGACCGAGGTGCTGAAGAAGAACAGGCCATGGCTGTGGAGCGAGGAGTGCCAGGGAGCATTTGAAGGTCTTAAGGCTGCAGTTATTGAAGAACCAGTCTTGATGCTGCCCGATTTTACAAAGACCTTTGAGATCCATACGGACGCTTCTGATTTTTCCATTGGGGGAGTCTTGATGCAATAGGAACACCCCATAGCATTTGAAAGCCGGAAGTTAAATGAAGCTGAACGACGGTACACCGTGCAGGAGAAGGAGATGACGGCCATTGTGCATTGCCTACGCACATGGAGACACTATTTACAAGGCTCCAAATTTGTAGTGAAAACCGACAACGTTGCCACTAGCTATTTTCAATCACAGAAGAAGATCACACCAAAGCAGGCTCGTTGGCAGGATTTCTTGGTGGAATTAGACTACTTTTTGGAGTACAAACCAGGAAGGGGCAATGTAGTGGTTGATGCATTGAGCAGGAAGACGAATCTAGTGGCCATCTCCTCAGTGCGTAGTGAATTCCAAGGCGCAATCAAAGATGGTATGCAACGCGATCCGGAAGCCAAAAAGATAATGCAACTGGCTGCTCAAGGCCAAACCAAACGGTTTTTGGTAGAAGACGGATTCTTGCTTACCACTGGCCGGAGAGTTTATGTACCCAAGTTCGGATTCATCAGGCGACGAATTATCAAAGAAAGCCACAATACTCCGTGGGTTGGGCATCCAGGACAGAAGAGAACGAGGGCATTAGTTGAGGCCTTTTATTTCTAACCACAAATGTGGGAAGAGATTGAGCAGTATGTGTAGACTTGTCTTGTGTGCCAACAAGAAAAGGTAGAGCAAAGGCAACTAGGAGGGCTGTTGGAGCCACTACCCGTAGCTGATCGTCCATGGGAGAGCATATCTATGGATTTCATCACTTCTTTGCCGAAGTCAAACGGGTTTGGCACGATTATGTTCGTAGTGGATAGATTTTCCAAATATGCTACTTTCATGCCTGCCACAGCCGGTTGTACTGCTAAGGAAGCTGCACAATTGTTCTTCAAAAATGTTGTGAAGTTTTGGGGGCTGTCGAGGTTCATCATTAGCGATCGGGATCCTCGTTTCACTGGAAACTTTTGGAGCGAACTCTTTGAAATTCTTTGTTCAAAACTTTCACTTTTCCACCAGTTTCCACCCCCAAACTGACGGCCAGACTGAACGCGTCAACGCCTTGTTGGAGTGCTATCTTAGGCACTATGTTAGTGTGCACCGGAAGGATTGGGCTAAGCTCCTAGACATGGCGCAATTTTCTTACAATTTGCAGAGGAGTGAATCTACAGGGCGCACACTGTTCGAGTTGGCAACAGGTCAGCAACCCCAAACTCCGCACTCACTGCCAACCTTATTTGAGGGGAAGAGTTTGGGCGCTTACAATCTTGCCAAGGGTTGGGAAGAACAACTCGACCTTGCCAAATCTTATTTGGATAAGGCGGCAAGGAGGATGAAAAAGTTTGCCGACCGCAAGCGTCATCCCACCAACTACAAAGAAGGCGATATGGTTTTGGTAAAGTTTAATCCGAGGCAGTTTAAGGCACTTAGAGGCGTACATCACAACTTGGTGCGGAAATATGATGGTCCGTTCAAAATTGTTGCCAAGGTGGGTAAGATCTCATACAAGTTGGAGTTGCCTCCACACTTGAGGATCCACCTGGTCTTTCATGCAAGCATTCTTAAGCCATATCATGAAGATAAGGACGATCCCAATCGGAACAAATCACAACGGGCCCCTATCACTGTTACTGCCTCGCATGATCGAGAAATTGACACCATAATAGATTACCAAGCCAAGCGGAAACGAGGACAGCAGGCTAGTGCTATGTTTCTCGTACATTGGAAGGGACAAACTCCTGAAGAAGCCACTTGGGAGAAGTATGAAGACTTGTGGCAGTTCAAAGACAAAGTTCAGGAGTTCTTGCAGCAATGCATCGCGGTCGTCGCATCATTAGGTGGGGGAGATTGTGACATCCCGCCGTCTATCCAGGTAGAACGCCACCTAACTAGGCAGCCAGCAGCAGGCGCAAGGGGGCAGACAACCCAAACCGGCCAGCAGGTGAAGGGGAAGGCAGCAGTTGGAGGGGCAGCCGTTTCAGCAGTTTTAGCCGTTACAGCAGTTACAATCGTTACAGCAGTTACAACAGGTGGTGGGGCGGCACCTTGGAGAGGCTTGTTCAAGGCCTGTAGGACGTGGGGCAGACTAGTCAATGCTAGGAGTCCCTTTTTGGAAGACTTAGAAACATGTCTTGTAGGCATGAACTTAGGAACTTGTATAGTGTAGCATTTACTTACACTTAGGTGTTAGAGTAGTATAAATAGTAGGTCATTTTACTTGTAAAGCATCCAATAATTTCAACAAGCAATAGAAGTTCCTTCTTCCGAAATTCTGTCTTTCTTCTTATTTTCTTAGCGGTCCGAGTGAGAGGCTTACTTGAGTTTGCAAGAACGTGAGTAAACCGTCAAGTGCCGCACGGAGTCTTGTCCGAATCAAAAAGTCTGTGACACTAAGCTCTGCTCCATTGGCCTTCTCCATAGTAGCCCGATTGTCTCTAGTTGTCTTTATTTAGTTGTCTGAGCTGCTCAAGTTGACTTATCCTTCGTAGCTTGACTTGCTCTTATCATCTTATCCTTGGTTGTTGGCTGCTTCACTTATCTTATTGTGCGCTGTTCCTTTAACTGAATTAACCATATCGAATGCCATGTTCCATTTTGACCAAACTTTGCCTATCTCCCAACAAGTGTTGTGACATCTTACCCAAAATAATTTTTTTCGAACTTGAGGAGAACTGAATCCAAATGAAGCTGATGTTTAAGATGGTCAAAATCCTTAATTGCTGACATAGGATTTATGTAGAGTGTCTCTTTTGTGATTTTCGTTGTTCCGATACTAGCAGAGTGAACCTCCAAGGAGACTGATACCACACATTATAACAATCACAATAAAATTCAGAAACAAGTTGTCCAAATGGAATTCTGGTAAAAACCAATATAAATACTTATTTCTGTGTTTTTTAGTATGCCTTTAGTGTGTGGACCTGTGGCTTACTAAGTTATTGTTTATCAGTTCCAAACTTAGTATTAGAAATACCAATTTAATCTGCTTCCCTTTCTCTTATCGTGTGCAATTTAATTATTAGAATTTGTGGTTCAGAATCTTTTTAGTTTCTGATGGGAGTATCCTAAAAGTTAATGTATTGAATAGTACCTGCACAAACAAAAACTCTATCAGTTAAAAAATTTGCAAGGTGGTTCCTTTCTCTTAGAACACGTATACTTGAAATTCACCCTTTATCTTCCGGTCTTTGTTCTTCTGAACCTCGATACTTCTCCTTTACAAAATGTCATTGATGAATTTTCGACCTTACTGAACAAAGAGAAATCTCCATAACAGAGTTATAGTTGCAAAATTTTTACAGAGAACCATTGTCAAGATTGTTCAGTTCAAATTCTTCTTTCTTAAAGAGAATCGTCTTAGCTAACAAAAGAGGGTGATTGATAAGATTATATGATACGTCTTAGATGAGTGTAATGAACAATTGATCTTGTATCTAGTCCCCAATTATGGTTGTAGTTGAGTAGATGCCAAATCTTTTTTAGCAGAAGTTGATGCATTATGTTTTAATGGTAGGAATTTCACTTATAACTCAAATTAATCGTCTGATACTCTCATAGATAAATATCAAGCTTGTTTCCAAGTAATTAAGGACTTGAATTTTTCCCATTGTAGCATTCTTTGTTCTATTTATCTTTATGAAGGTGTTATTTGTAGTTTTGATGATTTGATAAACTTAGGGACCTCATAAAGGTACCGGGTTTTCTACTTGAGTATTGCAGGTGTCTTGATTGAAGTATTGCAGATGAAACAAACCCAGGGACCTGGTAGAGGTACCAGGTTCTCATGATGATGAGCCAGTCGACTGCCAGTTGGAGACGGTACAGAAAGTAGGTGCACACTTCCCGATGGCGTCAGAAAAGTGTGACCTTTCAAGCCAATGGCAAAGAAGTTTAGGAAAGTGACTTGCCCATATAAAAGGCACTTTCCTAAACATTTGTTGTTAGTTTTTGCAACTTGATAAAAACTTTTCAAGAACTCTTGCAAAGGGTACACAAAGCAAATGCAGAATTATTCCAAGGACAACAGCAACATCTGGAGTTTTTCGTCTAGTTTTTTAGGAATTTATTCTCTTGTTCTTAAATATGTAAACCAGTCCTAAATCTATAAAGGAATTGGTGTGTTGTGTTAGAAGTCTAGGTTGTCCAGGTGGGATAGCTTAGTGGGTAGATTGTTTTTCTACTTAGGCTTGTTGAGCAATAAAGGACTATTGCTTAACGGTAAGATTGATAACTCTTTCTTACGTTTGGTGTAATCTTGTTTCGCTTTTGCTTTTGAAGATTAGTGAAAACGATTGAAAATCCTGTGAGACAGGTTGTGGTTTTACTCCCTTAAGCAAGGAGGTTTCCACGTAAAATCATTGTGTTGATTTTACTGCATTTAACTTTCTGGTAATTTTCTGAAGTGAAGTAAGGGACCTGGTCCATTACTTATTAAGTGAACGCATACATTCTATCAAGTGGTATCAGAGCAGGAACTACCTATTTGGTTAACACCAAGGAAGTGATTTTGTTCTAGAATGGCAGCTCCACTTAACCTCGAAGAAGGTCAGTCATCACACAGACCTCCTCATTTCAATGGACATTTCTACAGTTGGTGGAAAGTTAGAATGCACAATTACCTCATGGCTGAAGATAGCGAGTTATGGGATATTATACTAGATGGAACCTTTGTTCCAATGATGGAAGAAAAGGATGGAGAAAAGACCATTACTGTTCCAAAGCCCATGCAGAAATATGATGATGCTGACATGAAAAAGATTGAAAAGGGTTTCAAAGCTAAAACTCTTCTGGTCTGTGGGATAGGACCTGATGAGTACAACAGAGTGTCAGCCTGCGAGTATGCTAAAGAAATTTGGGATTGCTTGTTGACTGCACATGAAGGAACTGAACAAGTCAAAGAATCTAAGATTGACATGCTCACCTCACGATATGAGAACTTCAAAATGAAGGAAGGAGAAACAATACATGACATGTTCACCAAGTTGTCTTCTATTACAAATGAGCTGTGAAGTCTGGGTGAACCTATAAGCATGACCAAACAAGTCAGGAAAGTGTTTCGAATTCTTCCAAAGTCTTGGGAGAGCAAAGTTGATGCCATTACAGAAGCCAAGGACTTGAAGGTGATGACCATGGATGCATTGATTGGTAATCTTAAAACACATGAGATGAATTGAAACTATGATTTGTCAAAAAAGGAAGCCAAGAAGGACAAGTCATTGATGTTGAAGTATAAATCAGATGAAGATTCAAGTGATGATGATGATATGGCATATCTCATCAGTAGATTTCAAAAGGTTGTGAGAAAAAACAAAATTTATAAAAGAGGAACAAATTGGACTCGAAATGCTGCTCTAGGTGATACTTGCTACAAGTGTGGAAAGTCTGGGCACTTCATCAGAGAGTGTCCTTTTCTCAAGAATGAAAACAAGGATCATAAAAAACACAGGGGTCACAAAGAAAACAGAAGGGACCTGGTACCTGGTACCAGAGATCGTAAAGCTGCTGCTGATATGGTTGTCAAAAGGGCTCTTGCTGCATGGGGGGATTCTTCAAGTGATTAAGAAGATCCTGATGAGCCAAAAGATGTGTCTATGGTTGCTGTGCATGAGGAGGAAACTGTCTTCAATGAATTGTTTGCTCTCATTGCACACACAGAAAATGAAGAAGAGGAAAATCAGGTAACTCTTCTTGGCATGAAAAATGACTTGGATAAATATTCTCTTAAAAAATTGAGAACCTTGGCAAAAGTCATGCTAGATTCTGTGATAGAGTTAACATCTGAAAGAGATACCATGAATGCTGAACTTGAAATTTTAACTGAAAACAAAGGTCAATTTGAAGACACAATGTCAAGAATGGTGTCTCTAGAGTTAAATAACTTTGAACTTAAGAACCAGTTGTATCAGATTACTGAAGAAGCTTAAAAGCTGTATGAAAAGTCAAATAGTCTGCAAGCTGAAACTCAAGAAAAATTGAAAAAACTCTGAGAAAAATCTTAGTCTGTCACTTGAAAAGAGTAACAAATTAGAACAGTATATTGTGAAACTTAAGGATAAGCTTCAAAATTCTCTTAAGTGGACCAAATCCTCAAAGTTGTTGTCAAATGTGACAAATCAGAGTAATTTCAATAAGAAAGGACTAGGAATCCTGAACATAAGTCCTCCTTATAATCCTCAAAGTAAGTATGTGTTTGTGTCTGACAATCTGTTGTGTCTTCATTGTGGTAAGAACGGACATTTAAAGAATGAGTGTGTTAGCTGGAGAAACTCATGCGAAAGATACTCTAATTATGCTGAAAGACAAAATGTACCAAAAGAGAGACCTGGTCCTACAGAGCCTTTCTCAACTCACAGATTTTCAAAGAAAAAATCTGTTCCTACTCCTATGTCTTTTGTTATAAAGCTTCAAAGTCCACCATATTGGACCAAGTACAATCTGATCACTCCTTTGTCTGCCTACTGGGAACTCAAGCTGAAATGGGTTCCCAAGCTTAACAAGTGATTTTTGGTGCAGGTGAGTGAGAGGAGCATCAGTCAATGTTGGTATATGGATAGTGGCTTCTCTAAAAATATGGCTGGTGATGTAAAGAACTTCCTCTCACTCAAGACCCTCCAAGGAAGAGGTGTCTCATTTGGTGATGGCAAGAAGGGGTACATTTTGGTAGTTGGCAAAGTAGGAAGATCTCTTGAAGATTCAATTGACAATGTTTACCATGTGGATGGGTTGAAGTACAGCTTGCTACGTGTGTCACAAATCTGTGACAAAGGAAATGAGGTCAAGTTTACTTCTGAGAAATGCACTGTGGTGAGTTTAACTACAAACAAGGTAATTCTCACTGCACACAGAAGTAAAAATATGTATGTGGCAAACTTGGAAATCTCTCATGGAGATGACTTAACATGTCTCAGTGCTCAAAATGAAAATGCTGATATCTGGCATCATAGGCTTGGACCTGTGAGTTCATCTTTATTGAATAAGTTAATTTCAAAGGACCTGGTCTGAGGGTTGCCCAAAATGAAGTTTGCTGAAAATAAAATATGTGAAGCTTGTGTTAAAGGAAAGCAAATCAGATCATCATTCAAGCCCAAGAATCAGGTAACATCATCGAAAACCTTAGAGCTGATTCATATGGACCTTTGTGGACCCTTGAAGGTTCAAAGCAGAAATGGCAAGAAGTACATTTTGGTGATTGTTGATGACTATTCAAGATACACCTGGACGAGATTCTTGAGATCAAAAGCAGATACAACTGATGAGCTGGTGGTATTCTTCAAAATGATTCAAACCAAATTGAATCAAGTTGTTTGCAGCATTAGATCTGATCATGGGACAGAGTTTGAAAACTCAACACTGGATAGATTTTGTATGGAAAATGGTACAAGCCATAACTTCTCTGCTCCAAGAACTCCTCAACAAAATGGAGTAGTCGAGAGAAAGAACAGAACTTTGGTGAACATTGCCAGAACTATGATTATTGAATCAAATCTTCCTCAAAGTTTCTGGGCTGAAGCTGTTAACACAACATGTCATGTTACCAACAGGTGTCTAATAAGAGCTGTGTTGAATAAGACTCCATACGAATTGCTCAACAACAGGAAGCCAATGCTGAACTATCTTAGAGCTTTTGGATGCAAATGTTTTGTGCTGAATAATGGGAAGGATGATATAGGAAAATTTGATCCCAGAAGTGATGAAGGAGTATTTGTTGGATATTCTTTATCCAGCAAAGCCTACAGAATATTCAACAAACGAACACAATGCATTGAAGAAAGCATTCCTGTTGTTTTTGATGAAAATGGAAGCTTGAAGAATGATGGATCAAATGATGATGATGATGTGCTCAAAATGCTAAAATCCAAAATGGATGTGAAGAGTGCATTTCTAAATGGAGATCTCAAAGAGGAGGTATATGTCAAGCAACCTCCTGGTTTTGAAGATGCAGAGCTACCAAATCATGTGTTTAGATTAAATAAGACACTATATGGTCTGAAACAAGCTCCAAGAGCATGGTATGAAAGGTTGTCAAAGTTTCTGCTGAAGAATGGTTTCAAAAGAGGCAAGATAGACAATACTTTGTTCTTACTAAAAAGAGAACAAGAATTGCTTATCATTCAAGTTTATGTGGATGACATAATTTATGGAGCTACTTCAGAACATCTCTGTGAAGAATTCTCATAACTGATGGGAAGGGAGTTTGAAATGAGTATGATGGGTGAGTTGACATTCTTTCTGGGGCTGCAAATCAAGCAATCATCAAATGGAATTTCAATATGCTAGGAGAAGTACATCAAAGAGCTGCTGAACAAATTCAATATGTTTGATTCCAAACCTATTAACACTCCTATGGGAACAAATTCCAAGATGATAGTAGAAGAATATGATCTCCTTGTGAATCAGACAATGTACAGAGGAATCATTGGGTCCTTGCTATATCTGACTGCTAGCCGGCCTGATATTGTGTATAGCATTGGAATGTGTGCCAGGTTTCAAGAATGTCCTCGTGATTCACACCTGAAGGCTGCAAAACATATTCTTAGATACTTGAAGAAAACAAGGGACCTGGTTCTCTTTTATCCTGTAGGTGATACTTTTGATCTGGTTGGTTTTGCAGATGCTGATTTTGCAGGTTATCAAGTTGACAGGAAGAGCACCTATGGAATGAATCATTTCCTTGGATCATCACTTATCTCTTGGGGCACCAAGAAGCAGAACTCTGTAGCTCTTTCAACTGCTAAAGCTGAATATGTAGCTGCTGCAGTCTGTTGTTCTCAATTGCTGTGGATCAGGCAACACTTAGAAGATTTTGGAATCCACATTAAAACAATTCCTCTCATGTGTGACAACACTAGTGCTGTGAGTATGGGAAAGAACCCAGTTCATCATAAGAGAAGAAAGCACATTGATGTCAGACATCATTTTTTGAGAGATCATGTTGAGAAGGGTAATATTGTGCTCACATACTGTCCAACGGAGGAACAGATTGCAGACATCTTTACCAAGGCTCTCAGCAAGGATCAATTTGAGAGAAATCGATTAAAGTTGGGGATGTTGATCTCCAAGTGATGCTTTAAGCCTCCAACAGTAGAACTCCCTTGATGGTTAGAATTGCAGTGCAGGTATCCTTTTTGTGAATCTTAAATATTTGAACAAGATCACTTTTTGTATCTTTCGTAGGTATACTCTCAATAGGGACCTGCTCAGCAAAAGAAGAGACTAGAACAATTAAGGAATGAAGTTAAACTCTATCATGGTACCTGGTACCTATCCAGGTTAGCATTTTTACATTAAATTTAAACTAAAAATTTTGACCGTTGAAAATGCCACGTGTCAGTCATCGGTTACTCTGACCGATCAGTCCATTCGTTTCTCCCTCAAACGACGCATCTAATCAAGGAACTGCCACTCTTTCACTTCTTTTAAAAAGGGGTCTTTTCTTCTTGAAACTCTCATCCGTCTCTTAACTTTATCTCTCTCATTTATCACAAGGCTTCTCACATTCAAAGGCAAATCTGTCCTCCTCTTCTTTTTGTTCTTCAATGAACCCTTCCAGTATCACAAACATGTCTTCCTCTTCATCTTCTTCTAAGCAAATGTTGGATGCACTTAGTGAAATTGCGCCCCTTGCATTCTATTCTCCAACATCTGCTCAAGCCAGCCTTCCTCCCCCACCCAGTCCTTCTCAAAAAACTCCGGATAACCCTTTCTTCTCTATCGATCTAAAAACTTCTACAGTACCTGGTCCATGTGAAGACATGTTGCCTCACAACATGTTTGAGGAAGATCTACCAAAACACAGGGCTTCCGAGTCTAATATCCTGGCAGCGAGTGAGGAACTCATGATTGAGAGACTGGGAATGATGAGAGAAGAGGCCAGAGCAGAACATACTGACGGCCTGGAAGGAGAAGAGGTAAGGCCTTCTCAACCAATTTTTGATAAAACCCCCGATTTAGGGTGGTACTCTTCTTCCTCTTCATCTGAATCTGCAAGTGAGGAAGAACCATTAAAATGGAAGACGGAGAGTCGAAAAGGAAAGGAAAAGGTCGTGGAGGAGCCTCCTAAAAGACGACCTAATATAAGGTCTGCTGCACAAAAATTGATGGTAGATGCCTTGAAGGCAAGAGCACGTTCTGCTGTTGCAGTCAGAAGTGCACGAACCTTCAAGGTATCAAATTTTAGGATACCTAAAGAAAAATTGGCTGAGTTGTCGGGAGAAGAGGTTGAAAAGAAAAATAACAAGAAGAAGTCAGAAAATAAAAGGGAAAGGGTTACAAGGAAGGTTGAAAAGTCACAGTCAAAAGGGAAGAGATCTGAGAAGAAGAGAAAGCGGAGACAGGGACCTGGTCCTCAAGCCAGGAAAGTTGAGAATGTCAACTTGCAGGAAGTAGTTGACAGTCTGAGGAAACAAGCAGTTCTCGCTGGAAGAGTGTTTGATATGGGGATTATTACTCTTCCGGGCATGTATTCTCTGCATGACATGGTGGAGATCCAATCTTGGCTGCACCCGTTCAACAAGAAATCCCCCATCCTCCATGAAGAAGAGGTTCGTGAATTCTATTACAATGTTCAATTCATGGAAGATGGGAGTCTCCTCACACATGTGAACAATATTGCTATTTCTTTGAATGAGGTGGTGTTGGGCAGAATTCTCAGAGTGCCTACAGAGGAGACCCGGTCCGTGCTGAACAAACCTTGCTCTTCAGAATTTGCCTCCATGATTTCTAAGACTCCCACAACTAAGGTTGCTGGGATCTATAAGAAAATTATGAAGAGTGAGTATCAGCTGGTCTTCGAGTTCGTCAACAAAGTGGTTCTTCCTCGTACAGAAAAGAGAACACTTGCTACTGCTGCTGATTTGTACGTAATGGAGATGCTGTGCAGCTTTGAGGCTCTGAGCCTTCCTTGTCTCATGATTGAACACATTCACAAAACAGTTATTGAGAGGAAAAGAGTACATGGAATGGGGTATGGATACTTTCTCACTGAATTATTCAAGCACTTTCAGATTCCTCTTGGTGTTGGAAAGGTGGGGACAGCTAAACAAACTATCTCTGAGCATACCTTATTTGAATGTGAATGTATTGAAGGCAGAGGCTTACCAAAAAGCAAGATGGCTCAACTTCTTGAGGACCTGGATCAGCTTAAGCATGAGATTAAAGAACTCACTGTGCGGTTGAGTAGTAAAGAGGCTGAAATTGATGTACTCAAAGCAGAGCTGCTTACTGCACAGAGTGAGGGACCTGGTTCTTCAGTAGTACAAACTCTGGAAAAAGAGAACAACGAGTTGAAGGCAAAGATAACTGCCCTGCAAGAAAAGGCCATCAAGGATAATGATGCTGCCAATGCACGACTCACTCTTGTTATCCAGTCCCTATCTCAAACTCCCCCCTCTTCCTAAATTGTCAATCAATCCTTTCCTGTGTCATTTTTGTTGTGTGGCTGATCATCGTGTTGATGGATTTTTAGTTTGTCTTTAATGTATTTTTGTTATAATGGCATGTTGGTTACTTTATTCCTTTGTTGTTCTTCCTATGTTCTTTTGCGATTGCTCTTTCTCTACTGTTTGATTGCTTATTCGCTCTGATCTTGCTCAATATTTATGTTGACTCAATGGTTTACTGCATATCTTTTTTATGATGCCAAAAGGGGGAAGTAAACTGTTAGTAGCTAAATAAGGGGGAAGTAATCTGTTAGTACCTAAATAAGGGGGAATATACAATAAGGGGGAAAACACTGTCTGGGGGAACAATTCTGGTAAAGATCTCAGATCATATCATTTTTTGTCATCATCAAAAAGGGGGAAAATGTTATTTGTAGTTTTGATGATTTGACAAACTTAGGGACCTCATAAAGGTTCTGGGTTTTCTACTTAAGTATTGCAGGTGTCTTGTTTGAAGTATTGCAGATGAAACAAACCCAGGGACCTGGTAGAGGTACCAGACTCTCATGATGATGAGACAGTCGACTGCTAGCTGGAGACGGTACAGAAAGTAGGTGCACACTTCCCGATGGCGTCAGAAAAGTGTGACCTTTCCAGCCAATGGCAAAGAAGTTCAGGAAAGTGACTTGCCCATATAAAAGGCACTTTCCAAAACATTTGTTGTTAGTTTTTGCAACTTGATAAAAACTTTTCAAGAACTCTTGCAAAGGCTACACAAAGCAAAGGAAGAATTATTCCAAGGACAACAGCAACATCTGGAGCTTTTCGTCTAGTTGTTTAGGAATTTATTCTCTTGTTCTTAAATTGTAAACCACTCCTAAATCTATAAAGGAATTGGTGTGTTGTGTTAGAAGTCTAGGTTGTCCAGGTGGGATAGCTTAGTGGGTAGATTGTTTTTCTACTTAGGCTTGTTGAGCAATAGAGGATTATTGCTTAACGGTAAGATTGATAACTCTTTCTTACGTTTGGTGTAATCGTGTTTTGATTTTGCTTTTGAAGATTAGTGAAAACGATTGAAAATCCCGTGAGACAGGTCGTGGTTTTACTCCCTTAAGTAAGGAGGTTTCCACGTAAAATCATTGTGTTGATTTTACTGCATTTAACTTTCTGGTAATTTTCTGAAGTGAAGTAAGGGACCTGGTCCATTACTTATTAAGTGAAGGCATACATTCTATCAGAAGGTATCTCCCAATGATTTTTCCTAGACATTGTTTTTCTATGATATTTCATGTGTTTCTTGGTCAGATAATACAAAAACAAAAATTTAAGGATTCAGCCAATCCAACCTTCTATCAAGCATAAGATAGTAGGAATTAATATTTTATCCAAATATACAAGAATGATGGAGTAAATCTAGCAGAAAGAAGACAAGGGGGAAAGGGAGACCAGCAGCTAGCTTTAGTGTTTATAAATAGGCGAAGTGGGTGCACATAGTACTGGTCATCATCATCCACACCCAACATGTAAAGTTTCTTGTTATCAAAATATTTGAATTCTCCATATTCAATTTGAAAAAACTCACTTTATTTACAAGTGTTTCACAATCCTTTAATGGGTTGCTTAAGTTTTAACACCTCATGAATTTACAGGACTTCTAGAGATACCTTGGCCTTTTAGTGTTGATTCTCCAATAGTAACACTAAGAATCAACTCAACAATAACACTATGAACCAACTCAATGATCCATATAAATATCTTATAATGTCGGAGAGTTGAACTTCATTATTTCCGAAATCCTGGATGTGGAGAGGTGTGTGAACAGAAAGATTATATCAAAAACCCACACTTCGGCTCATCTCAGCCTTCACATCTAGTATACACTAAAACAATGTAATTTTACCTTAGCATGGATTAGTTCCATGAGTTTGCAAACCTTTAACTTCTTCTCATCCTTGCCGACCATTGTTCTGATTATCGGTTGTCTTCCCAACCATTATGCTCCACCCGGTTAAGGTCCATTGATTTTTTCCTGTGGTATAGATGTTGGAGTGAGTAAAGAGACATTAGCATTGACAAGAAATTAAAAGTAGTAAATGTTTGTCGCTTCAAACTGCTTCAGAGAAGCAGGATTATCGATGTGTATTGCTCAGTTCTTGATTTTCAGCTAACATCTGTTTTTGTCCTTGATTCCTGTCTGGACTTCCTCCCTCCAAGTTTCATTGACCGTATGAGTTGTGTTGTGGTTGCAGACTCAAATGAGTTAACATTAGCTTGTTTCCTGTCCACTATTCTTTAAAATGGAGAGCTTTGTTAACTTCAATGTTTGTATGAAACACTGTGGACCTCGTCGCATTGTGTTTCTTTTGATATATCTCATAACACCAGCATCGGGAACTTCGTCCCTAGTGCATTAACTAATGTGCACCTCTTAGTAGGGTTGCACATTCTTTTGGTAGAGAAAACAAGGAGCATTCACAATCTCACACAACTAGAGACAAACCCAGATAGATTACATAGAGAGCGGGAAAACTGGTATCAAATCCGATCACCTTATAATCCATCAGAATAAACTCACTACTTACAACGTGAACTAATAGGAAAAAAATGACTCTGCCATTTTCCATTGTCATTCTTCCCCTTAAGGAGTTTGTCTTGGACAAGGCCCTTTCTCTCTAATACTTGAAGTTCGAAATACTCTTGATCAAAGAAAGAAAATTTCAATTCGGCGATTAAGTGAAGGCAAATATGAAGAGAACAATAGCTATTTAAGTGTCAGTCTCTTGTACTGATTGCCTCTCCTCAGCCAATGTTTTTTCCTTATCCTGCTCATCCTATTTTGGTTGTTCAATGGGTTGATCCTGTGACATAAGATCAATAAAATAGTTATGTGAAGGGTTTTTATCCATACCTGCCTGGACTTGAGTTTTTTTGTTAAGTCATTTGTTGTGTTAACTTGAAATTGCAATTTTTCCTCCATCAGCACTCTGATCAACCGCTACTTGTTTTTTTGGTACTCGTCATTGTTCTTTATGTTGTGTGTTTTCTTACTCTTAGGTGTGAGGTAGAGCTTCAATACTCTTTTGTTTTCCATTCCCTTGAGTTCCACTACGCTCTTTTTTTTTCCTGAGCATTTTTTCTTATACTCATCATCATCTTCACCTTAAGTATAGTATTGCTGAATTTCCCACCAAAGTAGAACAAAGACTTCGTTGGACGGTATTCACAAGCAGATGAGAAATCCTCTCTTTTAAGTATCACAGAATTCTGTTGCAACAACTCCAAATTATTAATATGCCATTTTACTCACTTTAACACAAAATAGCAGGTGCTGGTGTTTTCTGTGCAGTACTTCACTGAACTCTCTGGAGCATGTGTCAGATGACAAAATTGATAAATAAATATGTCGGTTTATCTCAGATTAAAATATTCTTTTCAAAGATGGGGGCAATTTTTTTCATTAAGTCATGTGTAATTCGCGAGAAAATCTATTACAAGAAATAATTTGCATGCTTTAAGTGTAAACCTTCTTTATATTGTACAATCTGAATATCACTCATGAAAAGTCATCAAAGCATGTTTACGTGTTGTCTACTGTTTTTTTCAGTTTGAAAATATTTTTTATCTTTTGACTAAAGAAATTCAATTGTTATCATGTTCTCCATTACTGCTCTAGTCAATTTCTCTTCAATGAACAATATGACAATAATTGTTCTATTGGTTTGTTATCTTGCCATTGATGTGAAATTCTCTATGTCCAACTTTTATTTCTTTTCTCCATGAAAAATCTGATCCTAACTTCAATTTTGGAACTATCATGTGAAAATGTGTCGGGCAAGTTTAAAGAGATTGTACTATGCTTTTAAAAAATTTATATGTGACAATTGAGTTAGACCTTTCTTAGTAGTGATTTTAGGGGTAGCCAGATTTATAGGTGTTTCATCCTCTAAAAAATAATTCACTTCTTCGATTTTGTCATCTCTTTGATTTGACGACGCAAAATTAAAATGGATGCTTCTTACTTGTAATTTTTCAGATTAGTCAAATTACTTGCACTATTTTTATACTTTGGATTTCATCTATTGACACATTTCATTTTTATTTCAGTTTATACAATTTAATATCACAAATTTCATATGTTAGTGATTTCAAAGATATTATTCGAAGAAGTGTAACTAAACTTATTTAAAGAAATTATTCATTAGTTTGAAAAATATAAGTTTATTTATATAAGTAGTGACTATCGTATTTTGAATCAGTACTTCTTTTTGTTTTGTCTAATTTCTATTGTATGGATTAAAAGTAATATCTGTCCTTTCACTATTAGTGAAAATTGTTGTTACTATGAGGCTTCTTTTGCGAGCATGTTTGTTGGATTTTTATATAAACAATTTATCTATACTATATTACTCCCTCTGTCCACAATTGTTTGGCAGATATACTAAAAATAGACGTCCAACATTAATTGTCCATTTAAATAATCAAGAAACAAGTAGTCATTTTTTCCAAATTTGCCCTTAATGATAGTCTAGTTCAGTTGAAAAGTTATGTAGATTTTTTATATTCTTGATAAGGTTATACTAGTCAAATTACACTTTGTATTAAATTTCTCTTGAGGGGTGTTCATAACCTTAACATGACAAACAATTATGCACGGAGGGAGTAGATATTATTTATGGTGGCTAAACAATTGTTGTTAAACGTTATATGATATTTAGTGGAAATTCAATGAAAATTATTAATCATAAAATGGACGTTAAAGGGGTAAACTAAGATATTTTTAGAAGTAATATTATAGCAATTACTCGATAGTAAAATTGTCATTAAAACTACTACCATTTAGCAACTATAATTTTGATTTATCGACTTAAACAATAGACGCTAAAGGACCACAAATAGCCGATATTAATTACCTTTAGTATCCACATAATTGCAGCAAACAATCGCCATTAAAACTGCTGTCTTTTAGCGGCTATTTATTTAGATTTATCGACTAAATAAATGGACGCTAATAGCCCATAGTTAGCCGAATGAATTACCTTTAGCAGCCAAGACAATTGTAGCAAACAATTGACATTAAAAGTACTACCTTATAATGGCTATTTATTTAGATTTATCGACTAGATCAATGGACTCTAAAAGACAATAATTAGGAAGTATGCAAATTTCCTTTAGCAGCCAACATGATTGCCGCAATCAATTGCCGTAAAACCTAATGGTTTTAGCGGCAATTCATGCTACCCTTTACCCACAATGGCCTCAAAAGTCTTTGCCGACCCTAACATTGCCGGCTAAAGTTCATCGGTATATAGTATCACGGCAAATGTTATCGCCGCTAGAGCCATATTTTATTGCCGTTGAAGGGCCTTTTTGTATTAGTGAAAATACCCATGACATCCTGACTAAATTGAAAAGTAAATGGAATCCTCCGGAAGCAAAGAAACTCACCATAGCTAACTCGATCTCTCGGATATATCATCGAAGCTCTTGTTGAAGATCCTGAATACTTGTGCCTACAACATGAGAAAATGCAGGCCAGTTGGCTCTGTACGTGAAATGTACAAGAATGTAAGAGGAATTCTAAAGCATAACATAATCTTGATACTTGATAAAAAAATATGGAAACATACTTACCTCTTGTCAAACTTGAAACTCAAGAATACTTAATTACTTAATTTACTCATTCAACATACTCAAGAATAATATACTCAACTCAGGGATAAAATACTCGACTCAAAGATTTGCTATTCGACTATAGATACTCAACTCAATATAAAGCAATAATACTCATGTTACACATAAAAGCTTTATAAAACAATAAAAGCAACTTAGTTCGTTAAACAAAGTACAATAACAAAGTCAACTTTACCTATATAAGAAAGTAACATAGTTTATGTAGGAGATTCTCTAACCGACAACCACCACTCTAAGCCTAAGTGGTGATACATCGTCTTGCCCACGCTGCCAGAACTGTCCTATACATTGTCGTTGCATAGAACTTCTTAAATTAGTGGATCCACTAGCTTAACTTACGTGATCATCTAAAAAGTAAACCCATTAATACCCATGATGGCTACATGGTTTACATGGAGACTTGAGTAAATGTGAACTCTCATCCCCAATCGGTGTTCAATACTACTTCAAATTTATGCTTTAGCTTATTCTTCAAAATTAACTTCCTTTCTTTGGGTTGAGAAAATTTTCTCAACAATTTAGCTTTAAAAATATCTCTTGGAATCAATGTTCCCTTTTCTTATTCAAAATTCTTTTGGGAAATCTCACTTTCCTCTAAACTAAAATGAGAAAACATTTATAAACTTTTAAGCAACACTTAGTTTTTTTTTACCTTTTTAGAAATGAACTCAACTCTTAGGGAATACTTAGATCTCTTATATTAATTTGAAGGAAGATCTTCAACTCTTTACTCATTACTTGACTTGAATCTTACGCCTTAAAATGAACTTAAAAAATATAATAAAGACTCTAGAAACTTTAAGAACTTTTCTTTGACTTACTTCTTAACTTCTAAATTTAACTCTTAACTTCCTTGAATTAAAGTATGAATTCAAGGATCATGATCTTATGTTTATGGATGATTTCATGATTTTAATCTTGGATGGTTCATGCGGAATTATGAGCATGAACTACTCAACTTGAGAACTCAAAGATTCCTCTCATCTCAAGATTGTTCGACTTATAGGTTTCATGTGAAATTATGAAATAAACAA
This sequence comes from Solanum lycopersicum, assembly GCF_036512215.1. Classification (NCBI taxonomy): domain Eukaryota; kingdom Viridiplantae; phylum Streptophyta; class Magnoliopsida; order Solanales; family Solanaceae; genus Solanum; species Solanum lycopersicum. The sequence goes on along the minus strand of NC_090800.1, from coordinate 33,654,526 downwards.
TTCAATTCAAGGACTTCATGGGTATCATGTAATAGACCCATCATTATAAATATAATCTTCGAAGGAATAAGGAACTCAATACCCAAAAATTAGAACTTGGAGATACTACTTCTTTCAATGATACTCAATATATGCAATTCATGTGCAAGTTATGGACATGAAAAACTCAACTCAAAGGTCTAAGTAACTAAATTGAACTCATGTATATGACTCTTATCATTCTCTATTACTTCTCAAAACATAGTTCAAATCAATAATTGATCTCAAAGAATTCATAATTGAACTTAAAGACTTTCTTGAGCTCTGCTCTTAACTCTTTCTTGAATGTGAAATATGAATTCAAGAATTATGGTTTATTATATGAAGGATCTAGGTGATATTTTTGACTCATGAATACATACTCTTCACTCTTATACTCACTTGCTTGAGTCTTGAAACAAGTTATGAAATGTTGTAGTAGACTCCTCAAAAAGACTTTCATAGAAATTGAATTATGAATTCAAGGTTATGAACATGTTAGGAATAATTTTAGATAGGAAGAACAAGGTTCTTGAATAATCTTGGATAAGAAATTGAATAGAAATATTGAAACCCTAGCTTGAAGGTAAATGATCAAGAAAATCTTTCTTCAGATACTTGAATTTGTTTCTTGAAATATTTATGGCCAAGAATTATGAGTTTCATTAGTAAATATGAAAATCTGATTATTTTGAACTTTTTATGAGTCAAGAAATTTGTTTAGGGTTTTCTTGGAGGTAAAAAAACAAAAACAACCCTTTTGAGTGTTTTCTCATGGCTAATTCGTAACATCATAGTACATGTTACTAAAATAGTAATAACTTTTTATTCAGAAATTGGATTGATGCGAAATTGGTGGCGTTGGAAAGTAGATTCAATTACCTTCATTTGTATAGGTTATGACTAACGCAACTATTAATATTATAAGATATATGGTCGTTCAAAGTTTAGCCATGTAGAATCGTACATTAAAACTTAATGAAACTTCAAGAACACTTCTTAAGATCTCATCAAAAACTTAAATACTTAATTTTCAAGAACGAAATTACGCTAAATAAATAATAATTGGTGTGTGGGTCGAATAACCAAAGACTATCGAAGCTTACATATCTCTTAGGGATTAAATCCATGGCAAAACTCAACAACTAAACTAAAAAATATCGATGAACGCCTTCATCCTTTACTTTTTTCTCTTCTATTCTCTTCTTGAACTCTCAACTAAAATTCTATGCGTATATTAGGATTATAAAACTGAACCTATAAGGATTAGACCCATAATATATTACTAAAAAATGAATTAAATTTGATTGGGTAAGGAAAGCATCAAAATACCCTCATACTTTGGCTAACAATCCTTAACTGGACAACATAACTTGAAAAGGTCATATCTCACTCATCTGAACTTGAAACTTAGAAAACTTCGCAGAGTTGGAAAAATAATTCAATGAGAGTTCCTATGGTATCTTGTATCACACCTAACTCATTTTGTACTAGGAGTTATGGTCTTTTAAAGTTGAATCAAAGCTCATACTTAGCTTAACCTGCAAAATTTCAGAGTTTGCCAATTCTAATTTAATTCTTTTTGGGATCCAAAGCGAGGCCGGTGTAGCGGCATAAGTCCTCTATGGCGGGCCAAACACGACTTAAAGTCGTTAATAAACCCCTAAACGACCTTATTTGGCGAGTTCTTAAAAGTTTTTCACCACTATTGAGGCTAAAGGTAAGACTTTAACTCCTCGTGTAATTTTTTGATATGTAAAACCCATTTTATTGGGTTATTATTTATGGGAAAGAGTTTTGATCTGACAACTATGGTGGAAAAATCATAATTTGGGTTTAGGATCTTAGGTTTGGTCTAGAGTTATTGGGTTTGTGATAATCCAAATAATTATAGACCTTTGATTGTTGATATTTGCGTATATTTATTGTTGTAGACCTTAAACAAGCAGAAAGAATATGGAAAGGAAAGATTAAAGTTCCTTAGGGGATTCAAGTTTTGGTTAGAGGTAGGTGATGGTTGTTATTCTATGTTTGTGTGATGTATTCTAGTTATTGCTACAGTATGATTCATATATGTATGCGAATGTCACAACGTTGTTTAAACATGTTTTAAATGAGATAAATGAATAATGTTTGCCATGAAATCATGATATAAATGAATGATCTTGATGATATGCCTTTTATTGTGATTGGGGTGTGTGTTTGGGATCGATTGCCACGTTTTCCGACATAAGTATCTTGGATAGAATGTCATGTTCTGACATATTGGCTGCCACCTTCCAAAAAAAATATTGGATTGGTGGCACGTTCCGGCATAAACTTTGGATAGGGTACCACATTTTGGTATGCTAATAATTTGCGTTTGAGTTCTGTGAGAGAATTGACTACCTGTGATAATTGTATTTTGTGGAAGCATGTGATAATTGATTTTGTAAAAGTTCATTATTTTTCATGATTATATTGTTGTGATGAATTATTTATGTTAAATTAGTGGAATAGTTTTATGATATTACCAGTACTCTAGTTGGGTAACATCTCCAATTTGAAATTACTAAGAATAAGCTAAGAAACTAAAAATATTCATTTTTGGTATGAAAGGGAAAAATTTGTCTAAGTTAAGAAGTAAATTTTGGTCATTTCGAGACGGCCATAACTTCTAGTTTAGGATGAGTTAAGCTTGTTCTTGATATGGTTGGAAATCCCTTGGAGTGATCTTTATAATGCCGATGAGTCTTCCCATTTTATATATGGTATGAGTAAGATATGCCTACGAATGTTGAGCTATTGATGTGAGGGAAAGTCCAAATCCAGATTTAAGGAAGGGCAAACTAGTCTTTTCACCAACTAATTCCTATTTCGGTTTCTGAGGCTTATTGGGGAAAAAAGGTTAATTCAATTTTGGAAAATCAACAGTATGCTTAGGTCTTGGAGAAGAGAGAAAAGAAAAAGGAAAATGATAGAAGTCAAGAATGCGCCAAGAAAGTCGAGATTTGCTACCGGATTTTATAGGGGGTGATCCCTATGAAGGTATGTGAGATTATTTAGTGTTAGGTCAGTTAACCCATACACCAAGATTGTCTCAATTCAATGATTTTTGAATAGGCTGAATGAGAATAGTGAAGTTCTTGAAGAACATTGCTGAATTCTTTTTTATTGAGTTGCTTAATGCCTAATGTGAATTGATTCGTAATTCATAGTTGTTTTTTGAGTTAGATATATTCGAAAACCGAGTAGAGAAATTCGTCAGACATCACCTGGGAATAGCTAAGCGCGACGCGCCCCAACCGTGATAGAGACCCTAGGGAGGTACGCTTGTAGTGTGCCATTTTTGTGTCTCAATCATCTATGGCTAGCACGACATGCCTCGAACGGGCCCAAATCGGCATTTTTTGCCCAATCTTCATAATTTAGTCCGATTAAGCCTTGATAAATGTTTTAATAGTTCCTAATGATTTTAACTACTCTAAATTACTTTTAATCATATAAAATTCATCCAGTAACATGATATTAAAACCTTTAATACATAACTTCAAATTCAACAAAAGTTAGAGACTATTGTAGAGAGTTCCTAGAAACCTTTTAAGAAGTCTTTTACAAATGTATTAAACTTGTTTTAAGACTTAAAGATCAGTTTGATTAAGGACTAAAGATTAGAAGAAGAAGTTCATTTCATGTTTCAGAAAACATTCAGTAACATTTTAAGTGTCGTTTAAGACTTAACTTCGAGTTTAGTTCAGAGTAAAGCGAAGTATTCCTCCAAAAAAGTATATGGAAACTAAGTAATACGAAAGGATCTTAAAGTGTTTTCACATTTAAATGATGGGAAACTCAGATTTCCAAAGAGCCTTCAGGCTACTTTTGAGTTAAAGAGATATAGTTTTCTACATGAAGCAAGTAGTGAAATTGAGATTTGAAACATAGCCTTTGAGTTAAATTTTTTAGAACTAATCTCAAATCACAGAATCAGTATGTTTTTATAACATAAGAGACAATATATTTTAGCGGTAGTATTGACAACCGATATGGGGGAGAGTTTAGATAACTCACAGCCCCCATACATCATATAGCCACCATGTGTAGAAAATGGTCATACTTTTTAGATGAACCCTTTTTACAGTAGACTAGTGGATCCATTAAACAGTGCATGTCCTATACCTTTTCCGGGTTTAGGGTGCACTAGAAGCGTGAGGTAGATTATGTATCATCACTGTAGCTCTTGAGTGATGATTGTCCGTTAGAAAACTCCCACAAAAGTAAAATGTATTTATATATGTACATCAATTTCTTGTATTTTTACATATATATCAGAGTTATTTCTATACTTGTATACATTCAGAATCTACGACATGTTTTCAAACAACATATCTCTATATTTCACTTGCTTTTAAATTGCTTTATATTGAAATGAGTCAATATTATTAAGTTATGTTATTCTTGAGTTGAGTAGAGCCAAGGTATGTTTCGTTCTTACTCTATTCAACCTTAAGTTTTTTTTTTGAATTCAAACTTGCATGCTCGTACATTTAATGTACTAATTCCATTGGCCTGCATCCTCTCATGATACAAACACAGGTAACGAAGATTGGCATGTAGCGCACAATTGATCTAGTTGAGCACTCTAGAGTCCGATAGTGAACCTCTTTTCTACTCGGAGGACAATTTTTATCACTATTTTACTTAGATTTCAATTGTTAGGATGATTGGGAGTCCTTTCCCAGTATCCATCTTAATTTTCGAGGCTTCATAGACAGATAGTATTAGTTCTTTTGTCTTATTAATTTAGTTGTATATGTTTAAAGACTTAAGTTGTTGTTTTGGCTAAGATATTATATTTTTAGAAAAACCTTGAGTTATATTCTCTGATGTTTAAGTATTCTGCTGAATAAGTCAGCCAGACAAAGTGTACGCTCTAGGCCTGTTATGGTTTATGAGTGCCACTCCCGGCCAGGGTATAGTCACAAAGCATTAAAAACTTTGTATGAGAGCACATAGTTCAAGAGTAAGGATTATATTAAGCCATTTCTCTAGAGTCCTAGCTATCGGTGTGAAGCGCACCACATCTATAACTAGGAGGCTACAATATTTAGGAATTCTGCACTTCTTTCATATTTCTTTCGTGCGTTAGAGATTATCTCTAAAAGTTCCTCTCTAATTTGTACTTGTGCGTCTTTTTAGAAACTAAGCCTCTTCAAAGGAAAGAAAGAGGTCGTCCATTTAGGAGGAATGTAGAGGAACAAAAGTTGCCTGATGCCCCTAAAGTGCAATTTCAAGGGGAAGTTACCAACGCTGAGTTCTGTGAGACTATAAAGATGTTAAGCCGAGTGGTAACTAATCAAGTTGGATAACAAAGTGGATCTAGGCAAGAACAAGCTGACACTTTGAAAATTCTTGAATTCTTGAGAATGAATTCTCGGTTTAAGCACCATTGAGGATCCAGATAATTCCATTGAGGAACTGAAGAAGGTTTTAATATTATGCATGTTGCTGATGTTGAAAGAGTTGAGTTCATTGCATATAAACTGAAAAATGTGGCTAGCACTTTGTTCGATCTGTGAAAAGAGAGTAGAGATGAGGATGTGCCACATCCAAGTTGGGCCAGTATTAAAGAAACTTTCTTGGGATGTGTCTTTCACCAAGAATTGAGAAAGACTAAGGTAGAAGAGTTTCTTACGCTGAAATAGAACTCTTTGAGAGTGCATGAGTATAAAGTGAAGTTTTTTAAGCTGTCCGCTATGATCTTGAAATTGTTGAGGACATGAGGAGAAATATGATGGTGATAGGTGAAATGGTCATATCCCGGTTGATGGTCTATGTGCATCTGGTTGAAGAGGAAAAAATGAGAGATAGAGAAGAGTATAGAAGCACAAGAGATAAATATAGGGAATGAGTTCGAGAAGCTAAAGAGTAATACCAACCGGTCATCCTTCCTACTGAAACAGAAGGGTACTACTCCATATACTAGTGCACCTGCACCTATGAATAAGGGTGAGTACAATGGTTAGAATTCCAGAGCTAAACCTGTATATTCGCAAGGTAGTGTGGTGCAAGGGTGTAGTAAGCCTCCTACCTATGCCAAGTGTGGTAGAAACCACTCTAGTGTTTTTGTTTCAAGTGCGATCAAACTGGGCATTTCATGAAAGATTGCCTAAAGAAAAACCAAGGAAGTGGTAATGGGGGAAATTGAGCACAGTCTTCATCAATTGCTCCACAAGATAGGGCTGCACCTAGAAGAGCTACTTTCTGTACTGGCGGGGGAACAACTGCTTATCTTCTCTCAACAATCACCAAGAGCATGAGAATTCGTTAGATGTTGTCACTGTTGTGACTCAAGTATTTGACTTTATTGTTTATGCATTGCTAGACCTAGGAAAAAGTTTATATTTTGTAACTACATATGTTGCCATGAACTTTGATATTATTCCTTAGAAACATAGTGAACCACTGACTGTTTCCACACTTATTGGTGAATCCATTCTATAAGAGAGAGTGTATCGTGGTTGTCCCAATTCCGTCAATCACAAGAGTACCATGATTGATTTAGTTGAGTTAGACATGGTAGACTTTGATGACATTCTTAGTATGGACTTGCTTCATGCCTATTATGCCTCAATTTATTGTTGAACTCGAGTAGTAATGTTTCATTTTCAAAATAAGTCAGTCTTATAGTTGAAAATCACTTCAGCAGTGCCTAAGGTCTCTTCATTTCATATGTTACGGCGAGGAACTTAATTTCTAAGAGGTATGTCTATCACCTAATGTGAGTTAATAACTCTAGTGTTGAGATACCTCATATTAAGTCAGCTCCAGTAGTAAAACAGTTCCCATAAGTCATTTAAGATGATTTTCCTGGAGTCCTTCTTGCGAGATATACACACTTAGGTATAGAAATTCTTCCATATACTCATTCCATCTCTATTCCTCCATATAGAATGGTACTACCAGAGTTGAAAGATCTGTTAGATAAGGGTTTTATTCAACCACTTACCTTTATGTACTTCGGTCTTGTTTGTGAGAAAGAAGGATGGTTACCTTAGGATGTATATAGACTATTGTCAATTGAACAAGGTAACCATCATGAATAAGTATCCTCTTCAAATGATAGATGATATTTTTGATCAACTTCAGGGTACTTCTTGTTTTCCAAGATTGATCTTAGATCAGGCTAGCACCAGTTGAATGTTAGGGAATCTGATATAACCCTATTTGGGCATTATTATTTTTTGTCATTTTGTTTGGGCTTACGAAAGCGCCTAGAACATTCATGCATCTTATATATAGAGTATTTAATTTTTATTTAGATATTCATTATCTTCTTCATTGATTAAAAACTAATCTATTAGATGAATGAAGAAGATCATACTAGTAACCTCAGCATAGTCCTTCATATTTTGAAAGATAACGAGTTATATGATATGTTCTAAAAATGTGAGTTTTGGCCTAAGTCTCTGGCATTCTTGGGCCATATAGTTTCTAGTGATGGGATTACAGTTGATATCCAAAAGATCAAAGTTGGCCCAGAACAACGTCTCAATCTGATAAAAGTTTCTTGGGTTCGGATGACTACTACATAAGGTTTGTTGAGGGGTTTTCATCTATCTCGTCTCCTTTGACCAAGTTGACTTAGAAAATAGTTAAGTTTCAATTGTCTGAAGCTTCCGAGAAAAGCTTTTAGGAGTTGAAAAAGGGGTTTACTACTGCCCAACTCTTGACCTTATCGGAAGCTACTCATGGTTTTGTGGTGTATTGTGATGCATTTAGAGTAGTTTTGGGTTTTGTGTTAATGCAAAATGTCTAAGGTATAGCTTATGCGTCGAGGCAGTTGAAATTTAATGAGAAGAATTAACCAACCCATGAAATAGAGTTTGCTGCTGTAGTTTTATCCTTGAAGATGCGGAGTCATATTTGTATGGTGTTCATGTTGATGTCTTTACTAATTAGAAGAGCCTACAATATGTGCTCACTCAGATATAACTAATCTCAGACAAAGGAGATGGTTGAAATTGCTCAAAAAAGTGCATAGACTTGCACTCTTAGGAGTCTGACTCAAAGATTCCATAGAAGGAGGAATAGTGGTGACAAATGGGGTTGAGTCATCATTATTGTAAGAAGTTAAAGAGAATCAAGACGAAGACCCCATTTTGGTTGATTTCAAGAAAATGTTCATACACAAAGAGTATTAGCTTTTGAACAAGAGGGAGATGATGTGTTGAAGTATCAAGGTAGATTGTGTACCTAGGGTTGACGGAATCCACGACAAGATCATGGTTGCCCTAATTGTCTTACTAAATCAGCTAAGAATTTGAAGAAGTTTCACATAATTAAATTAGAGTCCAACTTATGGTGTTTAGTAACTATTTTTGTTGTTTTATTTAAATACTTATAATATGGGAAAAATACATAAGTACCCCCTACAATGACCCAAAACGTTGTTATTTGAGAAGAACAAAATTCGCAGAAAATTTTAGGTCATTGTCCCGCTATAGCGGGACAGGTGCCATTGCAGCAACAACTTACCCCGTGAATGTGGGATTGGTGAGGCAAGATCTGAATTTCGAGAAATCCTTTATTTTCCATCTTTACTAAAATAACCTATAGACCGTAAATTACCATAGAAACTCCAAAAAAGTTATTTCAAATTAGATAAAGAAGGAGAGGGAGATTTGTAGCATAATGATGGAGGAATCTTGAAAGATCTTGGATAAACTCACCATAGCGAATTTATAGAAGCTTGAAACGAAATCAATCTCCTAACAAATTGCTTGGCGCCCAGGTAGCTCAGGCTTTATATAATAAGTAGTTGTAAATACATGTAATAAATTAATTCAACAATATGAGGAATTTGTAGAGTTTTGTGCACTGAGTAAATTGTATATAAAGTTGTTATAATTCAATATTTATGGGATAGGTGTTGTGTTGAGACTGTAACTAGTGAAGTTCTTATTTGTGTTCTTGAACAAGTTTCTTGTTAAGTTATGGTACCGGTAGAAGGAAGGATTTTGGAATATGCTTTTTCCGAACGTTGTAGTGATAATTGTGATAAAGTGTTGTTGTTAGTTTAAAGAGAACTAGTAACGCATCTTTATAGAACTAGGATTGGACTTGTGTAATTATGTAAGAAGAAATCGACGGAATTCATAGGTAATTAAGCATTTGACTAGGTTATGATTTGACTCTATTATGTTGTGATATACACTTGTTTTGTTCCATTGTGCTACTTTTATATTATGCATGTTGCAATAATAGCCCTAGATATTGAAACGAGATATGAAAATTATCGATGCTATGGAAGTTTTGTTTAGATTTGTGATCTTGATTAGTTATTGTGATGTGTGATTAGGATCGAATTTTCACGTTCCGACTTACTATCTTGGATCAAATTTCCACATTTCAGCATGATAACTTGCATCAGTTGCCACGTTTTGAGATATAAATTGGATCGTATTTCCATCTTGCGGGATGCTAAAAATTTGTCTTCGGGTACCATGACATTGCCAGCTACTTGGGATAAAATGTTTACAGTGAAATATGTTATGCTCAATATCGCGAGGTGTGTGTATGTATATATATGTTGTGGTGTTTTATTTACGCTTTAATAGAAGCTTAACAATGGTAGTGGTACTTGTAGTGTACAAAGTGGTTAGTATGCTTAAGCTACAATCTAATGGAACCTTAAGTGTTGTAGTGGTATACAATGTGGGTAGTATAGTTGAGTTGTGAACTAATGGAGTCTTAAGTGTGGTAGAGGTACTTATATTATAAATGTGGTTAGAATGTTTAATCTATGATCGAATGGAACCTTATGGGTGGTAGTGGTACTTGTAGTATACAATGTGGTTCTTATAGTTGAGCTATGAACTAATTAGGTCTTAAATGTGATAGCGGTACTCGTAGTATACAAGGTTGTTTGCTATTTAGGTTGTAATCTCGTAGGAAAAATATAAGTGGTAATTGGAAGGCGTTCTAAGAAGAGGCTAAGGGTGGACTAGCAAGGGGTCCAGACATGATACTTTATTGTTCTGTTTATATATTCTGAGGTGGGTGTCAGGTTGACCGATGAGGCCTACCAGTACATGTGGTTGTACTAGTACTACTCTTGCTATGTCTTTTGACACAGTCTTGATGCAAGATTAGTTATGTTTCCTTAGGTGAAAACGAAGAAATCCTCCAGCAGCTTTGAATTTTAATTCCGCATGGTGGAAGCTCTGTCTTTTGTTTTAATGACCCTATTATTCTCTTAATGGATATTGTACTTGTCAGACTAGGTCCTTGGCGATTTGTAAACTATTTTTATAATTTAGTAGAGTGGTATTTTGAACGGGTTAATTTATAAACTTCCTTACCTTTGCCGTCTTTTTCTTTAAATTTTGCATGTTTTCTAGTTGTTGGGTTGTGAGGGTTCTTTTACGTTGGTGTTATAGTAGGTTCCCCCACAGCCCGACGGGGTTGGGTCGTGACACCCCCCAAACCTATGCCCGAAATCTCATATACACACTTATACTATATTATGGTCCTATTACCCCCTGAAATATCTTATAAATAATTTTCTATCCCTTTTTGACCTACGCTGCACTATCTTCTTAGCCCAACGTGTATTGACATTTTTTCAAACTAGTGTCACGTAAGCCGAAAAGCGATGGAAAATTATTTATAAAATAAATTGAGGGGGTAATAGGACATTAGTGTACTATAATTTTATCTTTGTGTTTTTTGGCATAGCTTGGGGGGGGGGGATACTTATACATTTTTCCCTATAATATAAGAAGATACTTTATAATGTTTCTAAAGATAAGCTGAAAATATAATTTTAACTAGATAATCTCAATATTAGTTTTCCAAATTTAATAGTCTTTCAAAGGAGGATTCCTGAGCACACAAATATTTTTTGTTGTTTTATGTGTAACTTTATATAAAAATCTATTTTAATAGGCTTTTTACCATTCATTTAATGGAAATAAATTAAGAAAACATATCATGTCTATTGAATATGATTGGGAAAACACATCAGATCCTCATTATCTTGGCAGCAAAACTTACTTTAGTACTTTAACTATACCCTACGAGTTGACGTGGCAAAGTGAGTGTACTCACTCTCCTCAAAGCGCGTGAAATAATTAATAAAAATAAAAATTAAAAGGCAAAATAATACACATGACATTTTTTTATTGGCCAATATCTGACTAATAAATTTTTAACTTTTTTTACAAGTTAAAATTAAAACAATCTCAAATTTCATGTTTAGAAGTAAATGAAATTTGTGAATTCAATTATTTTTAAAAAGTATTTAATTTTTTTGTTTTCTCTTTATTTTGTTGTCTTCCCCAAATGTATTCTTCCCATAGCACTCCTTATACCTTTCGTTTTTCATATTAAAATTTTTTCATCATTTTTCAGCCCTCACCTCACCAGTCCTTCATTATCACAAAAGTTCAACACCCAATTCATATTATTGAATGCAAAATTTCTTGAATTTTAAGTAACTCATTTTAAATTCTATTAGTTGTGATTCAAAAAAATGTGGGTCCATCAACTTTTTTACACAATCTTCATTTTTCATTCTAATTGTTAAGAAAAATATAATTTTCATAAAATAGTATTCTCCAATGGAAAAATTTGTATGAGAGTGACAGTTCAAAGAAGAAAAAGTAAATAGTTGATGAATGATGAAGAAGAAAACAACCATTGACGTCTCAAAGTTTTGGAAAAAAATCTAGTGAAGGTTGAAAATGGTGAAAATCAAGAAATAAGAAATCGTGTGTGTGGGGGGGGGGGGGGGGGGTAAAAGAGAAGAGGTTAAAGAAGAATATGTGACTATTTTGATTTTAGAATGTATTTTTAATTAATTGATTAGTGTATTGAGTTTAAGAAAATAAAAAAGGTGAATAAGCAAAAAAATAATAATTAATGACGTGGTGCTTACATGACTATGATGAGGCGGGTGAGAGTGGTATTCGGTTCTCAGGGTTGTATTTAATATAGTTCAGAGATGTTTAGGGGGTATTTAAACGCCCATATAGTTAAATTATTAATGTAAGTTTTTCTACCACGTTCAGGGGGGATTTGTATTTTCCCTAAATGATTTGAATGAAGAGAACTCAATTTATTAAAAGAATAAATTTAGACACATCTTTTTGAGATATAAATTCATCTTTCCACTATTCAAATGAATTTTCTTTTTCGAATAATACAACTATTTTTAATTTCTCTGCGACATAATTTACAAATCATTCAAAGCCAAATAATATTTCTTCAAAAAGGAAAAACAAAGAACAGAACTAACAGAAATTAAAAAAAGGGATATGGCTAAACATATAACAGAAATACTATAAAACCATTTAAAATCCCAAACATTCTCTCTACGGACCTACTCCTCTTCCCCTGAAATATAATTATTCACGATATTAAATACTTCACGTATTTCCTCTATTGTTTTCCTTGTGATTCTATGAAAACATTGTTGGATTATTACCTCTTCCAAGTAATTATCATCAAGATATCTAGAAGTCAAGTGAACATAAAAAAATTCTAAGTGGCTCATCTTCAAGAAATTCTAATAAAAATTTGTTAACTGAACATCCGTAGCACCTTCCTCTAAATGTTTCTTCCAATAACTAATCACTTTTTCAATTATTTTTCCATCAACATTAGGAAATGCGGATGACATTAGAAGTACAATGAAGGTCTTGTTCTAAGCTCTTAATGACATTTGAATTTACATCTATAGACTTGTCGAGTTTGAATTCCTCATCATCTCTAGTCTAAAGAGTTATGAGATTTTCTGAATACATGACAAAGCAAATGGAGAAATCTATGAATGAATGATTTCAATACATGACGCGATCTTGGTCTTTCTTAGTGTATTAGATTTTAAATAATTTCCAAAATTGTGGTATGAATATGGAAAGAAAAATATTACATAGACCAAAACTTATTATTTTTCCTTTTTGGAAGTTGAATTGATTTTCTTTAAAAAATTTACATATTCTGTCTTAGATTATTAGCATAATAATATAATTAAAAGTTACAATGAACGTTCGTAACTCATCATATTAATACCAAATTAGAAGACCAATCATTTCTGATAGTTATTAAAGTCATTATGTTTGACTACATTTCCAACAAAAATAATTGAAAACCTAAAACAACAGAATAACCATTTGATCATTTTCTAATTATTTTGATGTTTACTCATATCAAATCCAATATCTCCTTATCGTTAAAAAACCCATCTATATATACACATAAATATTGCAAGTTATAGTTTAAATAGGTATGTAGATGAACAACTCTGTCACGACCCGAGCGTACACCCTGGAAGTGCCCGACACTCAAGAACTATTGCTTGTTGACAAGGTAACCCTCATCCCATCTCACTACAAGCGGTAGACTAACTGAAGCAAGCAAAAGCTTAAAAAGTAAATAAAAATTTCTAAAGTCAAATCAAAACTTTAACTCAAAAGAAACTATGGATAATAAAATATATTCCACTCCTTCCAAAGTAGGAACCTTAAATATTTAAAACTTTTGATAAAATAAATGAATAATATAGGCTTCTCAACTATATTAACTATCTATGAAGCCTCTAAATGACAATGATGGAAGTCAGGACAAAACCCACGATATCCTGAATAAATTAAAAAGTAAATGAAATCCTCTGGATGAAATGAGGCTCACCATAGCGAACTCTAACTCTCGAATGTATCAAGCTCTTGTTGATGATCGTGAATATATGTCTCTGCATCACGAGATGATGTAGGAAAAATGGCTCACTACGTGGAATGTATGACAATGTAAGGGGAATTCTAAAGTACAAACATAAGCTACAAACTTCATAAAAATTGAAACATACTTACCTCTTTTAAAACATTAAACTCAACTCAAGGATACTGAAAACTACTCAACTTACTCAACTCAGAAGTACTCAAGGATAATTTAAGATAATCATCTTAAGGTACTCAACTCCAAATATTGAAATCCTGATACTTAGTTGAGTTCATTTCAATATAAAATAGTTTAAATAAGTGCAATATTAAGAAAAGTGATTTAAAAATATGACACCAACTCTGGGTATATAACAAGTATACAACATAACTCTGAAATGTGTGTGAAATACAATTGACTTATGTATATAAAATACAATAACTTTTGTGGGAGTTTCTCTAACCAACAACTATCACATAAGAGCTATAGGAATGATACATAGATCTACCTCACGCTGCCAGCACATCCTATACCCGGCCAAAGGTATAGGACCTGAACTACTAATGGACCTACTAGTCTATCTAATAAGGGTTCATCTAAAAAGTATGAACCTCTTCTACCCATGATGGCTACATGGTTTATGGGGGGCTGTGAGTTGTTTAAACTCACCCCATATCTGTGCTCAATAATACTCCGAAAATATACTAGCTCTTATGTTTTAAAATCATACTTCTTCTGTGATTTGAGTTTAGTGCTAAAAAACATGGCTTAAAGTCTTTCTTGGAAATCTCAGTTTACTCTCTTGCTTTATTTAGTTTGCAATTACTCTTTTATGAAAACTAGCCCAAAAGCTATTTGGAGATCTCAATTTCCATTATTATTTAATTGTGAAATATTTTAAATCTCTTTGGGAATACTTAGTCCGCATATTCTTCTTTGAAGAACTGGCTTCAATGTTTACTCTTTACTGAAAGTGAAAATGAACTTTAACTTTGACCTGCTCTTACCTTCTAGACGTCAAGAAACGACCATGACGTCCAAAAACTAGACCTATTGTGTCTTAAGGTCTTGTATGAGGTTTGAAAAATCGTGTGAGAGAAAAATCTTGTAAAGACACTTGGTATACATGTTACTACGTGTTTAGGGTATTAATGTCCGGGTACGAATCCTCAAGGACCACCACTAAGGATCCTTGAGGAGGACTCAACCCTTGGCCCTAAAAGCTTTCAAAAAATAACAAGGAACCACGAGGGAAATTGACGAGGTGACAATGGACTCATGCCCCAGAAATGGTCGTCGTGAGTCCACAGTTAGAATCCTCCCTAGTTGATCCAAAAATACACCCTCAATTCGAATCCACAACTGACCACCCCGTCAACGGGACTCGTTATTTGGCACTAACATCACTGCCTCCACACGGCATAAGTTGGGGTAGTTCAGTAATTATCTAATTAATTAATTTATCGATAGTTAATGATGAATATAATTAGTTAGTTTAGGTATATTAAAGTGTTTTAAGTCATAAAACACGTCTTACACCTAATAACTCCAAAAAATTAAAAGCTCTAACCTCTCTCTAGATACTCTCACTAACCAAGGAATCCATTGAAGATTAAGGTCATATCTTCAAGTAGGGATCAAGAACAAGCCTTTTCTCCATTAGTCCTTAAGTATGGGAATTGTATGGGGAATCTTCACTCTTGGGACTCCTTTACCAAAGTGGTTTTTTTAAAATTGATTTTCAATGTTCTTCAAACTTTCTAGATTTCACTCAATTTCGTGGGTTACCTTTAAACTTGACTTATTTGGTCTAGAATTGATTAATGATGATTGAATGTGAATTTTTATGACTGAACTGATGTATTGTTTAGGTTCTTGACTTAGTTTAATGAAGACCCATTAATGTCCCTATTCTCTTAACCCTAACTCTTGAATTATGTTGACTAATGACTAGAGGTGATGCAATTGAGTATGTTCTTGTATAAATCTTTATTGTATGACGATGATAACCATTTTTATAGATGAATATCATGGATTTTTGGATGAAATATTGAAAGGGTATCTTTGAGGCCATTGGTAAGACCTTCAATGCCATGAACATGTTATTATACTATTGTTGGTATATCTTTGGCAATGTTGATCACTTGTAGTATGAATAATGAACTAATGAATTTTTTATAATAATATGAATTGTGGGATAATGATAGGTCTTCTACTATGAGGGGCTGAAAGTAATTATTATGTTTATCTTATGAATATGTCATGAAGTATTTTTCTCACATGTTGTTGTGTTTGTAATGAAAGACATTTCTCATACTAGAATCTATGATCCATGAACATGTTATATGAGGGGTATAACACCTAATACCTATCTTATCAATTGATGTTACGAAATACCTTAAGGCACTTGAAAAAATTGAATTTAACTTAGCACTAAGTGAACTTTACAATGAGAGGTGTTCCTTCACAAAGGAAGGGTGGTTGAAAATATGTTCTCTCATGACGTGGAAACTACAATTCTAGTTAGCATAAAGAAGGTTTTTAGTAAAACCTTTTAGTTCTTTAACTTTGTGCCCCCATAGGAACCTTAACTAGTGGATCCACGTAGATGTTATACGATGTTTATGTCTTACATTGGCAAGTAGGATACCCTTCTTTTGGTATGAGGGGATTGAATGAGATTTGATGTAGCTCACATGGTCTATGTAAGTTATGGAAAAGTTTCCCGAATGTTAAAATAAATGAATGAAAAAAGTACATGAACACTAGCTAGGACTATTACACGTCCAAACTTGCAACTAAAGAAACTTTAAACGGTCGATATCAATTTCAAAACTTAATAGGATTTGAGGTCGATCCCATAGAGAATTTCTTTATAGATAATGTTTTACTCTCGCATTTATCCGATTCATGTTATATCTTCTAACAAATTTAAAAGAAAGTTAAATTTGGTACGAATGTCAAGTAACAATCACTAAAACTTAAGATCGGAGTAAACATGGATGATTCATACACTAAAACGATGCATGAGTTGTTCAGTTAATTAAGAGAAACCAGGTTAGTGTTCACTATGACGACAACTATAAAGCTCTTCTGCAATTTGAGTGTAAAGCAATTAGATGTTAACAGAGATTAGCAATTAGGCTTTATCTAACGTTTCTCTGCCTTGTTAGACAATGATCATTTATATTCTCTAAAATTGCAAGTGGTTGTTACATTAAACACTCGCTTATATTGACATGAATTTAAAGTTATGTTCTCTCGCACTCCAGATTTAAACTCGATTTATTAAGTAGATTTTAGCTTTTTCCTAACAAGTGTTTTTCTCTCAAACAAACACTTGATACAGATTTTTCTTAAGTGAGCACTCGATAGACTATGATCGAAAGCTTTAAACTATAGCATGTAAACAAAGATTGCTTTGCACTAATTTTAAAAAATCAGGTCTATAGTGTCATCATAAATCCCACACACCTGGTCAAAGTATTTAGTTCCTCATAATTTCTTGTATATAGTAATTAAAAGAAAAATGAGAACATCATTCTAAATATTTACAAAATCAACTTGCAATTTAAAAATCATGTTGATAATAAGAGAACCAAAATTCCCTTGTTACAAAAGTATTCGAAGCCAAAAACATAAAAATGCACAAATATTGTGTTGTATCCTTCGTCAATTCATAATAAAATCCTCTCATGCCCTACAAAAGACCAAATAAATCCAAATAATATGTTTTAAAGGAAACCAAATTAAACTAGGGCTGAATTGTCAATCTCTTTCACGGTCATCGTCACGGCCCGTGAAAGGCTTCACAATCCTTGAAGCCCTCTGTTGTGTTTCCTTAGAGTGTCCAAGCATTTGGTATTTAACATAGCTAATGGTTTCAAGATGATGATCCAGCTCACGAACTGTAAAAGATACCACAGTTCGTGAAGTGGTCTGTGGTCTTACCTTCAACTTTGTCAAAATTAGGAATTTTAACCAACTCTCTTGAATCTTGTTCACGACATGGACCTCGGTCCTTCAAAGTCATCATTGTTCTTGAAGTGGTATGTGGTCTTCACTACAACTCTACAAAAACTGGAATTTCAAATTGCCCTCTCGAATCTTGTTCACAAGCTGGACAACGGACTACCAAAGTGATCACGGTCTGTTATGTTTTCCGTGGTATACACTTCAGCTTTACCAAACGTGGGTATTCATAACTTAGTCATTGTAATCTCATTTCATGTCCACCCTCACGGTCTGTGAAGTTGACCATAGGGTCATGATCTTTACTTTTTTTTCTACTTTTTCAATGTCTGCCAAATTCTTTCTGCACAATCTACAAACATATCATATCACACAAAACACACTCGATTATAGTATTAATTCCTTGTTTATAATCATTAAATGTACCAAGATATAATGGTACATGAGACTACATAAAAGATGTTGCTTATTGTATTTAAGGGTATGAGACTTTACCTGTACATCACACAAGTGGACCTTGAGGGGAATTCTAGGGTGGGTTCTTTATGTATGTGTGTGTGTGTGTGTGTATATATATATATATATATATATATATATATATATATATATATATATATATTATGAATTAAATTCACGGTTTTGGTTTCCTATCATAACTATGATATGGGTTTCACTTGTAATACATGATGTTGGTCTCACTTTTTATGCTTGTGTTGTGTATACTTGTTATGATGATGTATGAGGTAATAAGACAATGCTTGTGATCTTCTTTATGGTTTGCTTGAGGTGTCTGGGGTTCTAGGACTTCACATAAACATTGCACTAGTAGACTTTATTTGGGGTTTATGAGTGAGGTCTTGTCTTATATTGATGAAATGGACTTTAATATGAAATATTGACTATGGATTTATTATGATGTTACTTGTCAATCTGATATGGACTTGTATATTTTCTTGGTATGTGAATAAAGTATCTTAAAGATAATGTAGCATTCTTGTAAACAAAAAGTCCTTGGGTGCATGTTTTCAAATGTTTTACTTGCATAAGTTTCCATACATAGTATATGTACTTTGTACTAAGCCATATCTCTTATATCTTCTAAATAAATGTAGGTTTGGGACATTGAGGTGATTCAAGACAATTTTATCAAGAAACTTGGATTGTTTCCCAAGTTGGTGAGTCCTCAAATCCAATGACAACACCATGTAATTCTAGCTTTAGTTGTTTTGCTTATATTGAAAGACATTTGTTCCACCTCTCCTTTTTTCAAGGAAAATGTTGTATCCATTTTATAAAACTTGAAATGATGTAATGGCTAAGTCTCGTTTTCATACTCATATGTGTATATGGTAATGTGAGACAAGTTAGTTTCTATTTTTATGTATGAAGTGAAGTTGAACTTCAATGAAAAGCTTTAAATTTTCTGATTTTATTCTATCTTTGATGCAACGATGAAGGCTATGGTCTTGTCTAAAACCTCTTCAGGGTTGACAACACCGATTACCACTAGAGAGTACTCTCGGGTCGTAACAAACTTGTTATAAGAGCATGAGGTTGAATAATCTTAGGAATGATGTCTAATAAAAATCACTTCTATGTAGAGTCTAGTTCATAAATTTGAAGAGCGCCACATTTATAAATGAGAGGCTATGTGATGCTTAGGAAATTCTCACTTCTTTTGTTTTCTTCAATCGTGCCTAAAGAGCCTTAAATCTATGTTTCCTTTTCTTCTTATCCTTTCTTATGGATATAGACTATGAATACTAAAAGGACAATCGCAAAAAAGGTTGAAGAGGAGATTGCAAATGTGGGAGTTCCTCCCCAAGGCAACAAGCTCATCCTGAAGAGCAAGTTCCTCTTGGTGGCCAAGCTCCAATGAATCCTCCGTCATGATGGATGGAGATATAAGGGTGAATTTACTAAACTCGATACAAGTCATGACTACTGAAACTCAATCTATGACGGCACAAGCAAATCGGAAAGTTGCACCCTGTGTGAATCAAAATGGTAGTAGCATGGCTTCACGTTTTAGGGACTTCACTAGGATGAACTCTCCAATGTTCTTTGGGTCTAAGGTTACTGAAGATTCTCAAGAGCTTCTTGATTAGGTATATAAGATCTTGTATGCGATGGGGGTGAGTTCAAATGTGAAGCCGAGCTAGTCATTTATCAACTCAAAGATGTGGCTCAGACTTAGTACAATCAATGAAAGGAGAACAGGACTTTGAAAGAGGGTCCCATAAATTTGGAAGCCTTTAAGAGGGCATTTCGTGATAGGTTCTTCCCATGGGAGAAAAGAGAGGGAAAAGTGGAAAAGTTCATAAACCTTCATCAAGGAGGTAAGAGTGTTCAAGAATACTGTTTGAAATTCATCAAGTTTTCCAAGTATGATTCGTCTTTGTTGTCTAATCCTAGGGATGAAATGAATCATTTTGTTACGATTGTGTCCTATGATCTCGTGGAAGAGTGTCGTGCAATAAAGTTTCAGAACAACATGGACCTTTCTCGTTTCACAGTGCATGCTCAACAAGTTGAGGATATTATACTTAAGAAGAAAATAAGGGATAGCAAGAGGTCAAATCCCCTATGATTGCGGTAATTCTAAGGGTAAGTATCAGAGCCTAGGTTTTTGATTATAGGACTTTTCTTGTAAATTACTTGTATAGTGGTAAGTTTTCGAAAAGTTTCTATTTAGATTATTTGTTCGCTTATTGGTTTATAATTATTGCATAGTATATAGAGTGCATAGACATAAAGTACATGTCTCTAATTCAATGTGATGTTCCTTTTTGAAGGAGTTAGGTTTTGGCCACTTCTTCTGCCTGATCTATGGAAATTGATCGTGAAGGTTCTAGTGCCTTTGTTTCCCAACCTCATGCGCTGGAAGGGGTTGGAGAACATCTCTCAAACCAATATTTTCCCCACACTTGTGGGTCTGAAATGGGAAACCATCAACACGTAACAGTTAATCCACATCCTCAAATGAGTTATGGTACTCATGCCGTGAATCCTCCATTTCAACAAATGGCTGAATTCTTCCACTACATGGTTGACTCGATGCATGATACAAAAAGAATTAATTTTGAGAAAATGGGGAAAATGGGTGGATTGGAGTTTGAAGGTGTTCTTGATCCTACTGATGTTGAAAGATGGATGGAGTGCAGGGAGAGGTGTTTTTTGTTAGACTGTTCAGATGTTGCCAAATTTAAGTATGCAATTTCACTATTACAAAAGTATGCTTACGATTGGTGGATAAATGTTCTTAACGCCAAGGTAAAACTTCATGTTTTACTTGGGATAATTTTCTTAAGGAATTTCGTATACAGTGTATACCACCTGGTAATTGTGATGCAAAGAAAAAGAAGTTTTTGAATCTAACGAAATGAAGCATGTCTACTGCTTAATATGAGCAGAAGTTTCTAAGGGTCTCTAGGTATGCTGGAGGTATAATTAAAGAGGACAAGTGACAGAAATTGGAAGATGGTTTAAATGACTCCATTAGGAAGAATGTGGAGATCGTACAACATGAGAACTTTTGTAATTTAGTGTGCTCTGTTTTACTTGAGAATGACTTGATAAAGAAAAAGATAGTAGAAATGAAAAAAAAGATTCTAAAAGTCTAGACCAGATTTTGAACGTTCATAAAAAAAGGGAGGGTTTGATAATTCTAAGGGTAGTAGTGATAACAGACCAGCTCTATAAAAGCAAAACAGAATAGAGTTTTCTACAACTAGCACTCATAATTATGCCCAAGGCAAGTCTCACATTTCCACTTTTCAGCAATTTGGAAAGAATCATTATGGTACTTGTAGGAGATACTCGGGTTCATGTTTTAATTGTGGGAGCTTTGATCATAAAGTGAAGGACTGTCCTTATCATAATAATGCTCCTTCATTGAATACTGAAGTCTCAGTTCATAGGCCTTCCATTCAAACTAATAAATGTGCAAGACCTAAAAACAACCAAGCAGCAGGTACAAGCAAAACTAATCAAGCTAGTGGACAAAGGTCTACTTCACACTCTTATTTTATGAGGTAGAGGCATGACAAGATGGACAAGATGTGGTTGCCGATAAATTTATCTTATATGGTTTTTGTTTTATTACATTGTTTGATCCTTGTTCTACACATTCCTATATTTGTTCATCACTTGCTCTTTCTGAAAATATTAAATGTGTGGAACATAATTATGATGTACTGGTTGAGAATCATATAGGTTATCAAGTTGTTTGTAATAGAATTTTTCGTGATTGTCTCTTTGTGATTCAAAACCTAGTTTTGCTTGCTGATTTGATTTAAATTCCCTTCAAGGATTTTGATGTTATTATCGGGATGGATTGGCTTTATAAATATCACACACCATAGAATGTAGGTCAAAGCATGTGAATTTTAAAGATACTACACGTTCACAAATAAACATACAAGGTTAATGATCATTGACATCTAATATTACCTCTGCGGCCTTTACAAGAAAGTTGATGCACCATAGTTGTGTGGCATACCTTGCTCACATAGTTAATACACATTTGAAGAGTCTTTGTATCAAGGACATACCTGATGTATTTGATTTTCCAGTTGTTTTCCCAGAAAACCTTCTGAAATAGTGCCAAGAAAGAGACGTTGAATTTCTAATCGAGCTTATTCCTTGATCTACCCCTATTTCTATAACTCCTTATAGAATGGCTCCAACATAGTTAAGAGAATTGAAATCTCAATTGCAAGAACTTCTTGAGAAAGGTTTTATTCGACCTAGTTTTTCTCCATTAGGAGCCCCTGTTTTATTTGTAAAGAAGAAAAATGACACTCTTAGGTTTTGTATTGCCTTTACACAATTGAAAAGAATAACAATAAAGAATATATATCCACTACCAAGAATCGTTGATTTGTTTGACCAATTGAACTATTCTAAATTATTCTCTAAGATTGATTGAAGGTGTACATATCCCCAACTTTATGTTAGAGAGAAAGATATTTCTAAAACTGCTTTTAGAAATTGGTACAACAGTCGGTATGAATTTTTGGTGATTCCATTCTGATTGACAAATGATCTTGAAGTATTCATGGGTCTAATGAATCAGGTATTCAAGTCTTATCTTGATCAGTTTGTGGTTATTTTTATAGATGACATTTTAATATTTTCCATAAGTAGTGAAGACCATGATAAACACCTCCAGATTATTTTGAAAATTTTGAATAAGAACTTTATGCTAAACTTTCCAAGTGTGAATTTTTGCTAGATGAAGTTGCTTTTCTTGGACATGTATCAACTGAAGGTGTGTAGGTTGATCCTAATACGATACAAGTTGTTGTTGAATGTAGACGTCCCAAAAGTTTGACTGGGTTAAGAAGTTTCTTGGGCTTAGCAAGAAACTACAGAAGATTTGTGAAAGACTTCTCCATTATCGTCTTCCCTTTGACTAACCTCATGAACAAGAAAGTAAAATTTATTTGGTATGACAAATTTCAAGAGAGCTTTGAAACTCTCCAATCCTTGTTGATTCAAGAGCCAATACTTACTCTACGAATAGAAGGGAAAGAATATGTAATGTACGTGATGCTTTTTACAATGGTCTAGGATGAGTGTTAATGCAAGAATGGAGGTAATTTCTTATGCTCTTGGATATTAAAACCAAATGAATTGAATTATCCTATTCATGATCTTGAACTTGCTGCTATAGTGTTTGCTTTAAAAATATGGTGTCATTTTTTGTATGGAAGGAAATGTCTTCTATTAACTTATCACAAGATCTTTAATGTAATTGGGTACTTAAATGGAGCTAAACCTAAGACGACATAGATCTACTGAACTCATCATGGTTTATGATTGCACGATTGTCCAGGTAAAGCTAATCTAATTGTCGATGCCTTAAGTTGAAAATTCTTCGCAAGCATTTCTTTGAATCCTTTCACCTTATGTTTGTTTTACACCTGAGTCAAATGGTTCCGTTATTACTAATTTTCAACTAAAGCCAATATTACTCGAACAAGTGAAAGAATCATAGAAATTAGATGAGAAAGTTGTGATATTGATAAAAAAGTTCAATATGGGGCAAAACCTTATTTTACTTTAATGGATGATTGTGTCATACTGTATCAGATGCTCAAATTACACCTCCATAAAAAAGTATAAGAAATCGTTATCAAGTACAGAACCCAATTAGTAGGTTGAGGTCAATCCCACGAGGAAAATCTTTTAGACTTAACTTTAATTCACGATTAGATCTATTTAGTCAAGGTCTTCCCGATACAAGTAAGCAAGAGGGGGTTTGTGAAAGAAAATTTCCTTAAGCAGTGTAATTATCAAGTCGACAAAAGTAAATGTTGTTTTATAAAGATGAAAGAGTAACTAGGGCCTATGTGTTCCTCACTGGTTTGTAGCGCAATATTCCTAGGAATAGAAATCCTTTCCTAATGTATTACATACTATGTTATAGGTTAGGTTTCTCTAAATCTTTGGTCCGACATCTAGAGAATTTCACCCCACACCTTGGTCCGGCTATGTGTGTATAATCTACTAACTATTACCATTACCTCATATTAGACGTCATAATCGATGTATGACTTAGTTATTTATTCTCATCAATAGACACTAGCCTATTAGATAGTATTACACTAAATCTATGTTGATAATCCTTTTCCTATTACTACCTCTTTTTTCTGGCAAGTAGAAACAAGGTGAGTTCTAACGCGTGCACTCGTTAAAAAGACTTCAAAGTGAAATAATTATAAATGTATGCAACAACACTATTCGAGAATAGCTTAATTACCAGGAATACTTGGTTAATTATCCATGCTTCCCGCAAACCTAGTTTTGGATTTAGTTATCCATGCAAGCAAGATCTCAATTCATAGTATTAGATAAAGAAATCATGAACTTACTTTAGCAAGAAGATTAGACCCAGAAATCTTCACTTGAAATTTTAATAAAAATTGTACAAACCAAATCCATAAATTGATTAATTGCTAAAGTTGCAAAAACCCAATCTTCAATAAACAACATAGAACAATAGTATAGTATCTAACCCCCAAAATGAGGTTTTAATGCCCTAGATATATCACTTAATTGGTGATGGTTCGTGAACATGGAAGAGTCTTTTTTTATGGTAGTAGTTCTTAATAAATTTCATGTCATGATAGTTGTTTACGTGATTAGTAGTATTTTAAATTGGTATAGTCATATTCTATTAGTTCATTAGTTTGTTCCATCTTAATTAGATAATATATATTTTTCATTGATTTATTTATATGATTCTAATATGATATAATTAGTCAAATACTAAAATTTATCATGTATTTGTATTATATTAGATCTTCAACTTGATCTAATGTTAACAAGATACGGTCTGTTATTAATAGGATTTATCATGTGTCTGTATTATATTAGGTCTTTAACTTGATCTAATGTTAAAAACATGCAGTCTATTATTAACTAGGGTTTATCATGTATTTGTAGTATATTAGGTCTTTAACTTGATCTAATGTTAAAAACATCATTCTTTTGTTCAATAGGATTAAATAATGATTTTTTATTTTATTTTTTCTATTAACTCGTTATTAACTTAGAGGAAACAATAAATTAAGACTCAACTCCTAATATTTAATTATTAGTTTATTATATTGGAAATATTTTACCCTTTTGACAACACTAGCATTAATTATATATTTATTTTGTATATGTCATCTAATGTGAAGATATGGATAATTCTAAAAACATGTTATCGAAATGGGAAGACATTTGCTTGATTGATTTTTTTACAACACATGCGATATTAAAAATGAGAAATATTTTTTTCCCTTTAAGTATGGGCAAAATAAATGTTACTAAAATTTTTGGTAGTACCTATATGATTGAGGAATTTGAAGAGCCATTGTGATTTTGCCCAAGGAAACTAAATTCATCATTAATAATGCTATATTTTCTCCGAAATCTAAGAGAAACTTGTTGAGTTTGAAAGATATCGGTGAAAATGGTTATCATATCTAGTCAATGAATGAAATAAATTTTGAACATCTTGGTATTACCAAGAATGTCTCTAGGTAGACATGTGTTATAGAAATGTTTCTTGCTTTATCTTCTAACTTGTATTGGAAAAAAATTAGTGCAATCGAAGCACATTTTATAGTAAATAAGAAGATTACTGATTCCAATACATTTGTAATTTAGTATGATCGTCTGGGACATCCTGGGTCTATAATGATGACACGTGTTATAGAAAATTCAAATGGACATCCATTAAAGGACCTAAAAGTTCTTTAAAATAATGAATTTTCCTTGTTATCAAGGCAAGTTAATTGTGAGACCTTCACAAAGGAAAGTTGAGATTGAGTCCCCTGCGTTCTTGGAACGTATACATGAATATATTTGTTGACCTATTCACCCACCTAGTGGGTTATTTAAATACTTAATAGATCCAATAGATTCGTCTTTTCGACGTTCTGATGTGTGCCTATTATCATCTCCTAACTTGTCATTTGCAAAATTATTGGCACAAATAATAAAGTTAAGGGGACACTTTCTTGATAATCAAATTTAGTCCATTCGTCTCAATACTACTGTAGAATTTTTATCCCAATCATTTAATAATTATTGTTTAGCAATTGGGATAAAAGTTGAACACTCCGTTGCTCATGTTCATACTAAGAATGGACTTGTGGATTCATTAATTAAATGTTTGCAATTAATAGCAAGATCATTGCTCATGGAAACAAGGTTTCCCACTTCTCTATGGGGACATGCAATTTTGCATGCTGCAACACTTATTCGTCTCAAACCAACAAATTATCATAAGATTTATCCATTGATTATGTGTCAAGAACCTAATCTATCCCATATAAGAATTTTTGGATATGCTGTATATGTGCTTGTGGCACCACCAAATACCACTAAGATGGGACCTCAATGAAGGTTAGGAATATATGTCGGGTTTGAGTCACCCTCAATTATTCACTATCTTTAACCATTGACTAGAGACATATTTACTCCTCGATTTGCAGATTGTCGGTTTGATTATTTTTCCAAAATTAGGGGGAGAGAATAGTGAAATAAAACGAGAAGTTTTAAGAAAAAATTTATTATTGTCTCATCTTGATCCATATTCTGCCATTTATTAGCAAGAAATACAAAAGATTATTCATCTGCATAAAATTGCAAATCAAAAGCCAGACGCATTTTCAAATTTGAAAAGGACTACTAAATCACATATTTATATACAGAATATCCCAATTCAAATTGATGCCCTATAGGATCATCCACTAGTGTCATAGATAATGAGTGAAAAACACACCTAAAGTGTGGTAGACCATTGGATTCAAAGGATTAAAATCCTATAAAAATATATATATAATGCCATGATGACAATATGAAAGAATCTCATATGGAATTTCAAAATTTGTATAATTCTGATATTCATACAAGAATCAATGAACTTAAAACTCAAGAAAATAATGAACTATCCATCAATTTAGGAGATGTTGAAATTAATCTGAATTTATTAGAAAAAGTGGTTGATTATGTCTGTTATAGATTGTCGACAAAGAAATGGTTGACAAAAATTGTAAGAAGTAATTCAATCAAACTTGAATTCACTTATCAAGTGTGAAGTTTTTTGACTCAATAGTTCAAATACCTAATGGTATTAAAGTAGTTGGTTGCAAATGGATTTTTGTGCAAAAAATAATTGGGAAAAATGAAATACAAATGTATAAAGCACATTTTGTGGCACAAGGATTTTCACAAAGGCTTGGTGTCGATTATAAAGTGATATACTTACCAGTTATGGATGCAATAACATTGCGTTATCTCATTAGTTTCACAGTCCATGAGAAACTTGAAATTCATTTGATGGATGTAGTTACAACCTACCTTTATGGATCACTTTATAATGTGATATGCATGAAAATTCTTGAAGTATTTGCGATGCCTAAATCATGTAATTAAAAATCTCGAGAAATGTATTCAATTAAATTGCAAAGATCATTATATGGTCTGAAGCAATATGGAAGCATGTGATATACCCATCTTAGTGAGTATTTAATTAAGGAAGGTTATACAAAAGATGCAATTTTTCCACATGTCTTTATAAAGATAATAATATCAGAATTTGTTGTACTTACTATTCATGTTAATGACATAAATCTTATTGGAACTTCAATAGAGCATCAAAAGACAATTGATTATTTAAAGAATGAATTTGAGATGAAAGATCTTGGAAGGACAAGATTATGTCTTGGTTTGCAAATTGAGCACTTGACAAATAGTATATTTGTTCGTCAGTCTGCCTATACAGAAAAAGTGTTGAAAGAATTTCGTAAAGATAAAGTGCATCCACTAAGTACTTTGATGGTTGTTAATTCACTTGATGTGAATAAGGATCCATTCTGACCTCAAGAAAATGATGAGGAAATTCTTAGTTCTGAAATACCATATCTTAGTGCAATTGGTGCACTATTGTATATTGCTAATACTACAAGGCCTTATATATCTTTTGTTGTTAATTTGTTTACAACTTATAGTTTTTATCCTACTAGGAGATATTGGAATGAGATCTGACACATTTTTTCTATATTTTAATGGGACAACTGATATGGGTTTATTTGATTCTAATAATTGTAGCCCTAATCTTGTTAGTTATGCTGATGCTGGATATTTATCTGATTATCACAAAGATCGATCCCAAATAGGCTATGTGTTTATATGTGGGGGGACTGTCGTATCTTAGAGTTATACAAAACAGCCCATTTTAGACACTTCATCTAATCATGCTGAGATAATAGCTATTTATGAAGCAAGTAGACAATGTGTGTGGGTAAGATCTATGATACATCTCATTAGAGAGAAATGTGTTTTTTATAGTGTGATATAGTACCCACCACTTAATATGATCATAATGCAACATGCATATCACAACTTAATGGAGGATTCAGAGAACGAGATAGAACAAAGCACATTTCACCAAAGCTTTTATATACATGTGAACTCCAAAATAATTGTGAGATAAATGTGCAACTGATTCCTTCAAGTAACAATGTGCTGACCTATTAACCAAGTCTCTAACAACTGCAACTTTTAAGAAGATGGTGCACAAGCATGGAATGCGAAGATTCAAGTCTCAGGATTTATGTTCTTATTAGGGGGAGTTAATATGCGTTGTACTCTTTTTCCCTAACAAAATTTTGTCCCACTAGGTTTTCCTTGAATGGTTTTTAATGACGCAACCTAGATATGTATTAATATATGTGGGTACTCTTTTCCTCCAATAGTGTTTTTATTTTCTTAAATTTTTTGGGTAAGGTTTTGACGAAGCACATCATTTATGAATTAGACATTCAGGGGGAATGTTATATAGTATTTGTATTATAGTGAATGTAGATAATGTAGAGTCCTGTTAGGATATGGTTAAGAGCCTTACTTGGGGGACCAAGTTAGATTTCCCCTATAAATAGAGTGGTCCTCTTCATCGTAAAGTCATCCCTCAAGAGAAATCATAAGTCTTCTCTCCTTTGTACTTTCTTCTTCTTATTCTATAGTTTCTTAAAAAAAATAACTATAAAATTATCAAAAGCCGAAGCATTCTGTTTACAAATATTCTCTTTTTCTTCTGGAAAAATCCTTTTTGATATCAAAATCATTATGTATTTCTTATGGTGTTTTCCGTTCAATCCGAAACATTATATATGTCACTGAGTAAGATTAGGAAAAGGAAGCCTTTTCACCCATTCAAAATCTCAATTAGGAGAAAAATTATTTCTTCCCTATTATCTAATCATGTTGTTTAAAAAGTTGTACACACATATTTAAGGTTCAACAAAGTTATATTTTACCCTAAATAAGAAGAAAATTAAGACTCTTGTTTATTTCTTTAATGTGATTTTCAAGACTAACAATACTAATTCTGCTAGTGGGGTTGGATAGGGTTAAGATGTATGTAAATTTTATCCTAACCTTTAAGAGGCAGGGAGATGTTTCTGATAGGTCCTCGACATTTTAAAGACTAGAATAGTAATAATTGATAAAGTGAACGTACGACTTGTATTCTCTGTTTAGTAATCCTCATATCTTAGTCCAACTCATCTTATCCCACAAATGTGTGTTACTGACATAATAATTTTATATTTTAAAAAAATTAAAGTTATTTCTTGTTGAGATATCAAATTCATCTTTCAACCATTTGAATTAATGTTTTCTTTTTCAAATTTAATGTAAACAACTTCAGTTTCTTTCTAACACAAATTATAAATTTATAAACCAATAAATGTCACTACCCATACCATCGTGAATAACACCTACACTATCCCTTCGAGGGGGGGGGGACCATTACTACAACCCAACCAAGAAAATTAGACAAAAACTAAGGATATTATGTAACGGAAACAAGTTAATTAACTACAAATATGGAATTTAAATACCTAGAATCTAAAAACCAATGTACCAAAACATCTAATAAGATCCATAACCCTAAACAAGGAGGGATACATCCCCAACTTATGAACTATTCAACTATCCAAAACAATGCCAACGTCTAGAAATGATGGACATAGACCAAAGAAAACTCCATGGGATATCGGAAGATGAGGCTCACCCTCGTAGTCAATGTGATGAACTCTAGTCTCCAAAGCAAGGTCTTTTAATAGCCACTTGAAAATGCTATGTACTCAACAAAAATAAGTGCAAGTACAAAATAAGTACAAAACCATCGTGTAATGCCGCGAGACTATACCCTTGGCGGGAATTGCACTCGAAGACCATTGCTAGACTTCATAGGACCCTTGGTTTGGCTTACATAACTTAGTAGAGGACAGTATACATAGTTATATAATGATCAATAACTCAATTAATTTATACAACTGAGAATGTTTAAATATTAACCACTAAACAAGCCAAAAGTGTTAACCTAAGTGTCACGACTGGAGAGCACCCCCTAGACGTAACATTGGTGTATTCGACCTCTAAGAGGTCTTATACAAGACTGAAGCATTAATTCATTGCATAGGCATGAAAATTAGTGCGCAATTAAAACTTTTTAAAAACATAACAAAAGACTAATAATTCGTATTATTTAAAACTAGTCGATACAAAATTAGGACACTAAGTATCGTCTTGAAATCATTGACACGACTTCAATAGAGTAGGGACATGACCTTTAACAATCCAGAAGAACATTTCTATTACATGTGACAGACCTCAAGAATTCCATGACCTATACTAGAGCCTCATTTGTTGAATAATGATGTTTTTATACCTAAATGACTGTAAATAACTTATTTGAGAAGTATTAGATCTAAAACATCAAAGAAAGACCTCGACGTCCGAAAACTAGCGAAATTGAACTCCTAGACATCCCTATGTTTGGTGAAGGTTTGAGATTGTTGTATGAAGTATAAAACTTGTAAAACATAGTGTTAAATAGGTAAAAATATAGTGTGAAGGGTTCCAACATCAAGTAACGACTCCCTAAGGACCAACCCAGGGGTCCTTGAGGAGGACCCGAACCTTCGCGAATAGGTTGCCAAAGTAGCCTGCTTGCAGCCTATATCCAGAGGCTGCCACGTGTCGCGCAGGCCACACTCATTATAAAACAATTGATTCACAACGTGATAACTCCACGAGGATCGCTTCCTTGACCATAATTTTAGAAAAAATAATTGGAATTGCCCCCGCAATGCACAACAACTTCCCATATTCGTTCATGTTGTTTTTAAGTCAATTTGACTTCACATCAAGACCCAATTAAGTGAGGGGTCTTTTGAGTAATTTAGGATATTACTATAAAACGTTTTAGGGTAAGTATTAAGTCATTTTACACACCCAAATAAAATACCCAAAGTTGAAATAAAAATCACCCTCATTTCTCTCAAATTCTCTCTTCCTCCCACCCTCCATTGAAGACCATTAGAGCTCCAATAAGAAGGTCAAGTGTTCAAACTTCCAACCTAATTTCGTGGCTTTAACATATCTAATGTATTATTTCTTTAACTCTTGGGATCCTTTTCCCCACGAAGTCTCTCCAAAATATAATTTGTAGATCACTCAAAACTAGGGTTTTCCCCCTCACATGGGTCTTCTATGGAAAACGAAATTATGAATGAATTGTGATGAACAGTGATGAGTAAATGTTATTTAAGTATATATTGATGGTTAATTTATGATTTCCTATGAGTTTTCCCTAGACCCATATTTTCCCCCAATTTCATGAAAACCATGAATTGATATGGTTAATTGTGAAGACTATGAACATGTAGATTGACTATATTGTTGTTAATTATGTAATTGATTCTTGAATTTAACTTGTCTGTATAATTGGTTATGCATTCTTGCTAATAGAAGTATGAAGGTTCTTGAAGGGGACAAGGAGGTACGTTCATTAATTCTTCTTAAATTCAATTGTGAAGTATGATTTACTTAGATAGTAATGTTTTTATGTTTAATGTATGGTTGTGATGTTGATGCTAAGAATTCCTCATCCCTTACCCTAAGACATCAAATCAGACATGAATTATGTATGCATGTTATGATATGATCATTATGTGATTGAAAGTAGTTTCTCGGTTATAATAAAGTGTTAAGTGAAAGGTTTACCCACTTGTGAAGTGGTGTCTAAAGTGAAAGGATTGTTCTCACTTGTGATGACTTGTGAGCTAATATGATAAGATGTTTACATAGCGGTCTAGAAGAGGCCAATGTGAATTTATATGATGAAATAAGATGATTACTAAAGGGAGTAATTGCTTAGCACCGAAAGCGCAAGTAAATGAAATGGAGGTCTCACAATTAGTATGCCTGTCCTTCCACATAGGTATCTTTACGTTTAGATAGTATGGATTTCCAAAAATATATGGTCTCTCATAATATAGAAACCCCACATCTAGTAAGTCAAGGTTTCCAGTAACAGTATCATTGACCCTTAACTATGTTCCCACATAGGACTCAATCTTAATGGATCGCACCTAGATAGCTACGTACAAATGGTGTGTGGGAGTTGAACACCAAATTCCATCTAGATCACATGGTCTCATGTCAGTTATTACACTTTTTCCCTAATGTAAAAGTAAATGAACAAGTTATGTATGTGAACTCTTATTAGGGTTGTCTTAAAGTCTATCACATAGTGTGAAGGTGGGTATGGGACTTCTCTTACATATTGCACATGTGGGATCCTAAGGGATGGTTGGTTCAAGTATTGTTTTTTGATGATTATGTTTTTGATATGCTTATAACCTATGATTTGTGTTGATGTATGAGGCACGTTATGAAGATTATGAGGATATTTTGTAAGTATGAAGTGTGTTGCTTAAGTTGCTTATATGTTGGGTTTACTTATGATGTTCCATATATGTGTATGTTGGGTTATTTGACACTAAGCATGGTTTTGACTAAACTGTGCCTTTTCTCATTGATTAAATTATTTTATGCATAGTGAACATACTTAGTACATTTGTTTTATACTAACCCATATTTCTTCCCTTTTTACTAACATTGTAGGTTCGGGCCATTATTGTATCTTGAGGCTAAAACAAGATGGCTTGGACTAGACTCTCAAAGTTTTGGTAGGTCCTCTAGTTTGAGGATGATACCACATACTCTCCCTTAGTCGTACTTGTATTGTTTCAAGACATTCTTGTCTCTCATATTGTTGAAGATGTTGATGTAAGCCCTACGTGGCAGCTATGAATTTTTATAAGGGCTATGGCCGAATATTCTATTCCATTTAGACTAAATTCCTATGTATTCTTACGATTGTCTAAATGAGAATCCTAAGTAACTTTCATATGTGAGGAGTCTATGTAAACTCCCTATATGTACTATGTGAGAGGTCTATGTAACCATCACTATGTATATGATTAAAAGTTTTAATTTTCCATGTTTTTAACCTATGATGTGCTATGACTTATGCTAAGGGATTGTCTAAGTCCTCATCGAAAACAAGGACGCCGGTTCTGCCCACGGGGGTTACTTTTGATCGTAACGAACTTGGTATCAGAGCATTAGGTTAAAGTAATCTTAAGATTGATGTCTCAGTAAACTACTTCTATGTAGGGCCTTATTCTAAATTGTGAAGCGCGCCACACTTATGAATGATAAACTATGTAATGCTTGGGAAGTCACTCTTTTGTTATTCCTTAGTCGTGCCTAGAAGTCCTAGATATATTTGGTCCTTTCTTCTAATTCTTTTGTTGTTCTTATAGTCAATGAATACAAGGAGGAAATGAAGGGCTAGATAGGAGAATTTAAATTAGGCGGCTCCCCCTCAAGCTGCTCAAAATCCTCAAGTTCGTATTGAAGAAGGGCCTATTTCTAACATTGAGATAAAGGCGGTTATTCATCGCTTTACTCAAGTATAGGCTACTCAAGTTGCTAAGGGTACGAGGGTGAAAGTGAACCCCAATGCTAGTAGTATCGCTTTAAGGAGTAATTTCACAAGGATGAATCCCCCTATTTTGTTCGGTTCCAAGGTGAAGGAGCACCCACAAGGGTTCATTGATGAAGTGTTCAAAGTTATTGATTCTATGGTGGTGTCTTCTCAAGAAAAGGTGGAACGAGCCTCATACCAACTCAAGGATGTGGATCAAGTGTTGTATGAGTAATGGAAAGATGAGAGGTCAGTTAGAGAAATTCCGGTTACTTGGGAGGCTTCTAAGATGGATTTCCTTGATAGGTTATTTTCGTTGGAATTAAGGGAGAGGGAAACACAAGAATTCATCAACCTTTGCAATGGGGTATGATCGTTAAGGAGTATAGCCTCAAGTTTACTAAACTATCAAAGCATGCTCTTAGTATGGTTGAGTATTCTAGGGATAAAATGAATAAATTTGTCATGGGGATATATGTTTTTGTGGTTAATGAGTGTAGGTCAACTGTGTTGATTCCTAGCATGTACATCTCTCGTCTCATTTTTGATGCCTAACAAATTGAGGAACAAAAGCTTAAGCAATTGGTAGGGTTATTAAGAAGGTAAGAGCCAATTTATCCAAGGTTCAAGAAGATGTTTTCTAATCAAGGCCTTCATAATTCTCCAAGGGTCAACGATAGTAAGGTCTTTACTACCAAGCCCTAAGGGGTTAAAGGTTGTAGATCTTATGTTGAGAAGCCTCTTTCTGCAAAATGTGATAAGAGACATGATGGTAAGTGCCTAGTTGGCATGGGTAATTGCTATGTTTGTGGAAAGAGTGGTCACATGAAGAGAGATTTCCCTATGATGAAAGTTTGAGGAAGTCAAAATTCTCAAGCTAAAGCAAGTACCCCAAATCCGGATGCCTCTAATAAGAACCGCTTTTATGCTCTTCAATCTCGAGGTGATCAAGAGAGCTCTTCAGATGTGGTTGCCGGTATGTTTCAGTAATATATATATATATATATATATATATGTTATGTGTATGTAGAGGTCTATGTAAACCTCCAATTAGATGTAATGAAAAGTTTTAAATTTTCCGCTAAATTTGACCTATGAATGTAATGATGTAAACTATGAGACTAGTCTTAGTCCTCAAAGAGTATGCCGACACCGGTTACGTCTAGGGGGTAAATCCGAATGTGACAACAGGAATATTGAAGACAAACACTAATAAATTATTTCTAAGTTCTAAGAAACAAAATGATGGAGGATCGCTAGTTATGAGTCACCATCAAAGTTACAATTAGGCTAATCATAGCCCTATCTTGACAAGCCAAATGACTTAATCTAGCTCTTCAACTTTGTTGACACCTAATTTTGGCCTAACATTTTTAAAATTCGTAATTTTTAAATTTATTTATTTAATAGCCCAGGATATATAATTGTTATAATTCTAAATAAGTTTATCGATAACTTTCCTTACTTATTAAAATTTAGGATTTTTTTAGTTAATCTTAATTACATTTTTTTTCACATCTGATTGAATAAATTCAATTTTTTTTTATTTGGATTAAATCATTATTTTTGCTAACTTCATATCATTAGTAACGTTTATTTTGTATATATATATATATATATATATATATATATATATATATATATATATATATATATAAATATATATATATATATATTAATTCTATACATTATTATTCATTTTTATATTTCACACAATCTAAAAAAATCATATTAAATATTACGAGTGGATTTTGCATAGGAAGATCTGAATAATAAGTTTGGGCCACAGTATAAGCCATAATTTGAGTCCAATGACTAATAATTCACTAATTAAGAATTAATTTGATGAAAAGCTAAGGGTGGTAGGAAAAATTCAGATTTTGGCAATTAAAAAGTAAAGGAAAAATAAATTTTGTGTTCCAAAAAATATAGCCTTCAAAGGCTTTGTCTTCTTTTCATTGGATTCACTATTATTGTTATTGTTATTATTATTATGTTTGATATTACTTGTTAGATTCATGACTATTATTCTTGTGGTTATCAATATTGATTATGTTACCCGTTTTGTTGAGGACTAATTTTAGCTATTTTGTGTTTCTATTAGGTTATAATTTTACAAGTTAAAATTTTTCAATCAAAAAGTTTCTATGTAAGTTTTGGAGGTCTCCACATTGTAAAACACGGAAATTTAGCTTAATTTATATTATATACTTGTTAAATTTGGCTAATGAAGAAATCATCATTGATTGCTAAGGCCTGCCATGTTAATAAAACAAGTTTATTCTTAGTTATTTATTTCATTTATTTTTATTCATATTTATTTACTACTAACATTTTTACTAAGTGTTTTTACAGGTATCCAAAGATGATTTTTCATTGGATTCATTCGAACGAAGTTCGAATCATATTGTTTTATTAATTATTATGTTATTATGTACGTTAGGCAAATTTTATTCCGATCTTATATTATTATTTTATTTTCATTATTTGTGTATGTTGCATGTTATTAGACTTGTATATTATTTTTATTTCCTTCTCAATTTGAAAAAAGGAATTCAATCGGGACCCACAATTGTGGATTTCGAAGGGTGCCTAACAACTTTACTTCGAAATGAATTGAACCCTTTATCTAGAATTTCTCGATTTCGTTGATCACTTACACTTTGTTTGGATCATTATTACCCATTGTTTTATAATGGATTGTATTGTATTCTATTCTATTATATTGTATTATATGGTAGATACAAGGATTGACTAGATTGTATTGTTCGTTGTTGTTAATAACATTTTATTTGTTTGGCTTAATCGTATCATATTGTATTATAATTTATAAATTTGCTAAAATATCCTAATTATTCTAGAGTAGGAGATTTGACTAGATTTAAATAATTAAGATAAAAGAGTAAAATAATATCTTAAAATATTATATAATTGAAAAAAAAAATTAATTAATAACAACAACACATCAAATGGTTGTTTCATAAAATTTAGATTTTCATTGTTATGTAACAATGAAATTTAACAATACAATACAATAAATTTTAAGTAACAATCAAAACAAACATTGTAGGTGCATTGACGATACAATATAATACAATGGATAACAATTATCCAAACATAGTGTTAATTGTTTTCTATTTTTTTTCTAAAATTCCGTATCGACTCTTTTAAAATTTGTTTATTGTTAAAATTCATTAAAATTAAATCAATTAGTTAATTTTAAATCACCGCCACGTTTCTCCCTATTTGAATAGAGTGGGGATGTATACAAACTTTACTTTTATTATTTACTTTATTGTTGATACTAACGTTTGGTGTCGAGCTTTGTAGGTGATATTATTAGTTAAGTTAGAATCATATGTGAAATCGACATCAAATCTGAAGATGATCAAAAGTGACATTGTTATAGCAGTGTTGCAGTTGAAAACCAACGAGTCTATCACACCAGAAAGATGTTGGTGACCGCAATATCTCCATGGCATTCAAAGTTATCAAATTGTTACAAGTTTTTGATAAAGATTGAAAATGAATGCAACAAACTCAAATACTGTTGAGTTTGTCAAGAAAGGCGAGAGTGACTTTAATTTTCATGAGAAGGAATTAAGTCATTCACCTCGGTAATTCTGTCTTTTAAAGAGAGACTTATAGTCGCGACGTGCATATGCGTAAATTTAGATTTTTTTATGTTTGTCGCATAGCAATTTAGGTATACATGTTTCATGACAATGTGAAAGTCAAAAATCAAATTTGATGGTTATCCACTCCTTGAGTGGATTATATGTTTTGATTGGCTAATTGAAGATTTTCACATATAGTTTTGCTGGGCGATCCACCCCATACGTGGTTCATATATTTGTTTTTCCATTTCAGGTTCCTATTTTTGAATTATATTGAAATACTATTAAGCATCCACCTCGTTACAGTTGGAATATTATCGAGAATCCACCTCCTTACAAATGGAATATTATCGAGCATCCACCTAGTCACAGTTGAAATATTATCGAGCATTCACCTCATTACAGTTGGAATATTATCGAGCATCCACCTCGTTACAGATAGAATATTATCGAGTATCCACCTTGTTACAATTTGAATATTATCAAACCATCCACCTCATTACAGATGGAATATTATCAAGCCATCCACCTTATTATAGATGGAATATTATCGAGCATCCACCTCGTTACAATTGGAATATTATCAATCCATCCACCTCGTTACAGTTAGAATATAATTGAGCCATCCACTTCGTTACATATGGAATATTATCGAGCATCCACCTCGTTACAGTTAGAATATTATTGAGTCATTCACCTTGTTACCATTGGAATATTATCGAGCCATCCACCTCGTTACAGTTGGATAATTATTGAGTCATCCACCTCGTTACAGTTGAATCATTATTAAGCGATCTGGCTCATTGCAAAGATCGTCAGAGCTCGCCATGCAAAAGACGAG
This sequence comes from Solanum lycopersicum, assembly GCF_036512215.1. Lineage (NCBI taxonomy): Eukaryota > Viridiplantae > Streptophyta > Magnoliopsida > Solanales > Solanaceae > Solanum > Solanum lycopersicum. The sequence goes on along the minus strand of NC_090800.1, from coordinate 33,616,035 downwards.
CAATGGCATCTCCAAATCCTCAGCAAACCATGAGTTGTAATGTACATGGTGTGTTGGAAAGCGGCATATAGTGAACATATTTATGTGACATCTTTCACATCCAGAATGACTGAAAAGCATCGTAAGAGATACTACTTTTTCAGTTACATTTTTCGGTAACAAGTTGTTTCAATCTTTGTCGAGAGCATCCAAGAGAATTAATTCTTAAATCAAACCGCAGGTGCGGACGACATCAACAAGGATGACGCACAACGTGGAATTGTTTTTCTAGCAACAACTAGGACATAGTCCGAAGAGGAGTATCAAACTCTTAGAACGCGAGCTGAGGAGCGACTTTCAGCACAATCAAACCATACCCCTATCCAAAGGCATGGCGGTTTTTCTTTGGGTTTTTGGTTTCAGTTTTGCATCCGAAAAATTCCTGATGTTAACCGAACGCGACTTTCCAATCAGAGTGACAATGTGCCAAGAGTTTTTGAAATTATGTCCGTATAAGTTCTTAATTATGGGTGTGAAGTGAACCATATTCGTGACTAAGAGGTTACAAGTCTCTTTTTGTACTCGACCTATTTGTCACTCTTCCAAAATCAAAGGTTATCTAGGCATTATAGATTTTCTATCCAACCAATCGAACTACAAGTAACCTGAATTCTCATATAGCCTGAGATATGTAGGAAACCCACTTTCGAGGTTCGTCCATAATTCTTAAAGTCCGTACCAAACCCTTTTTTCAAAAGACAAATATGTGGTCGGTCAAAATTTGATTAGTAAATTTTATTTTTGTCGAATTTCTTGCATCACTCCAAGTAAAATGAGGGAGAGATATTGACACCCAATTTTGGACCTCCACCATATAAATTAATTAATTCGAGCTTCTTCATTTTCAAATGATTTAAAATAATAAGTTTTATAGATTTTTCAAGAATATATAAAGTTTGGACATTATTTTAAATAGTTTTATCATTTTTAATAATTTATAGATAATGTCTACTACCACCCTAAACCTTGACCTTATGAGCAGTAGGTCCATAATGGTTTGGAGCCCTCTTCTTGAACCTAGGTCGGTTTTGCTCATGGGATCTACCCCTCCTGAAATTCCTTGAAATCCTACTAAGTTTGGACTCCTCAATTGTTTATGCATAAACCATAAGTCTAGACAAGTTTATGTCACCATGGAGCATGGTTGTACGACACTCTTCTTCAACAAGGTCGTCAATATCGGTCACAAGCCTACTCATCTCATCACTAGGGTAGACACCAAGGATGGAGAATACCTAGACAACAAGGTAAACTTCAAAGAATACTCTTACCTTTCCTAAGGTTAAAATCTTCCCACTCTATAGGACCCGACTCAACCGGCCTATTGTCTTTCCACTGGATGTACCATACTTGAGTAACTTCCCTCAATTGGTATGAATCTGACTCCTCCTTCTCCTTAGAAGTCACCCCATAGCACTCAAAACCTTGTACACACAATCAAGAAACTCTTGGGGATCTTATCCCATCTCTGGGACAAGAAAGATAGGAGGATTCATCCTCACAAAGTCCCTACACCTATAGGTCATAGTACTTTATAAAGCATTCACCCTAGGCTCGACATCTTTATTCACATTAGTTATCATGGCTAGGGCTAAAGCATGTAGAGCCTCACTAATCTCCCCACTTGTCATGTCGGGGGGAACCACCGAAACCTCATTACCTTCACCTCTATTAGGGACTTGATCACCCTTGTGGTGGAACTTGGAAATCTTGAGGAACTTGAATCCTTGTGGATCTAATCCACCTTGGGGAATTCCCTCATGCACTCCTTCCTCTTCCAACTTTCTTGTAGCAATTCTTCTTGTAGTCATACTCTATAATCCCAAGAGAAGAGATTAGGAATAAACACATATAACCTTAACTCTATTGGCACAACACAAGAGCGATGAAGAAAGTGAAACTCTATCATCCTATAGTCTCTTGATCATAGATGTGTCACGACTCACACTGATGAATAATACTTTACTAGATTTGGCTTTAATGAGACTTTTGATAGAATATAGGGCATCCTTCAAGTCGGGATACAACGTACTCAACCTCTCGGAGGTCTTGTACAAGAACTTTGACATCATTCATCGCATACATGTATGAAAAGTAGTGAGGAATTAAAACTTTTCACCAAAAATAGTAGTACTTCAAAATATCTTTCATTGAAAATCATAGGAAAGACTAAGTCTCAAAGTCGGTATGTTAGACACACGAATATCTTGGATTACGACCCATACATAAAAAAATAGAAATATCTAAATATGTTATAATGTCTTTAACAAGAAAACTAAACACATATGTCCTCGAATCAATTGAGGTCATACCACGACTTTAAATTAATGCTAATATCCAAGCTTTACTTCAATGATTCCTGTCAAATGCCACCTGCACCTTTAGAGATAAGATAAAATATATGGAATTAGTACATTAGAATGCACTAAGTAATGTGACATGCAATTAAAACCATGCTAAAAAGATATTTGGATAAATCATTGTATTTTTGAAGAAAACTTCATAAGATATGTATAAGAGTCCATTACAAGTAAACATCAACATACATAAGTCACATACCACAATATAGCATCAACATCACTTTATAACACATAAATATGAGATCCTCCTACAAAGGTTATTCTAAGGCTCACTTGAGTAAGTTATGAATCAGCCACCCATACAATCCCTTCACACACCTCTAAGTGATCCTTAAGACTACTGAGATAATATTATTCCCATTTCAACAATTAAACTCCGTACCAAGAATTATTCTAAGACTCACCTATGTAAGACATGAAGAGACCGTCCACACAACCTCTCCAATACTACCTAAGAAATCCTTGAAGTTGCTCTAGATAAGTACCTTTTCATAAACATGCATTTAATTTAAGTCACTATGTCCATTAAACCATTTAAGAGACATTCAACAATTAAGGACTTTCACATAAAGGTCTTAGAAACGACCTAGGGAACCTACACACTAGCATCTCCAAAGCCTACTCGTGCAATGTCTAAATAACGTCCGATTCCACAACCATAACATTGTTGAACTTAAACAACACTAGAATGTATCCTGCATGATAAGAATTGGAAATAACTGACATAGACCATACCATCTAGGCATGAAATCCAGAGTCTCTCCTACTCCGATGGAGGGTGTTCTACTTGGTAAGGATAGAACTAGGACACACCGCATGTAGGCACATGATTAAGGAATATCAAGGGCTTCTCTATACTCTAGTCTCAACATAAGTAGAGTCACTTCCCAAGCATACTCACTTGGTGCTAGCCTTTGTTCTCATAAAGTAATTCAATCTAAGGGCATATGAAGAGGTAACATATAGAAGTCACAACCAAATCATTATACACCTTACAAAAGGAGGTCCACTAGGGCTACAACACAATGGTTAAATAGGATAGCTTCATGATTTTCCTAAGGAGTTTTTCATGCCATTCCAGCCAACGAACCCCGAAGTCCATCATTCATACAATATGGATACCATTACAACTTTTTACTTCATGGATATCATAACCTTTTATCTTGGTTAAAGGTTCCACTTTAGTGACCCTCTTAACTATGTTCAAGATAATATTTCAATCATACTTATGAATTCATGACAAAGTTTCTTTAGCCTAATAAGTCAAGAGTCATATACACATTCATCATGTATCATGTAGAGGGACATAGGTGTACCACAACAAGACACACATACTTCATGTTATCACCTTTACAATTACATTCAAGTTAAATGTAGGGACGACAAAGTCTAATACAAGTCACCCTACACACTCCTAGAAACATAATAATAGTTTATCATAGGACTCATATAGTAGTATATTAGGAAGATTCACACATTAAACATCAAACAACACACATTAAGACAAACATATAGTCCATGATAGACACTTATCATTAAATTAGAAGAACACATGCTTTGGATTCACATGTACACATAAGTCTCATAGACCCTCACCATGATCCCATATACTAGTTATTAGATAATAATATCATAATTAATAAAGTAATACCGACAAGACCATATTTTTTACAATTCATAAAGTAATGCTGACGAGACCACATTCTTTACAAATATATCACATAAGCACAATCACCATCAGTAGACTATACCAAACATCACAATTTAAATACCTATAATACACAATATAAAAAAGGTTAGGTAAATATATCACCATTCCATCCACAACAACTCCAATCCGTAGCCAATTCAACCAATTCAATCCATAAAGGCTCTTTCCCATAGCCATAATCACCAATTCAACCCAATAATCGTACTATACAATAATTCCAGATGATACAATATGAAACTCATCAAATTAGGAAAGCATATATACAATTATAACATGCTTCTTACATAATTCAATAACCCAAAGTAAACTACACAAGAATTCAATACAACGAGACATGATCCAATCACCCATAATATAGCCAAAATAAGGAAATCATGATTTGTATATTCATAAGAATTTTGATATAAAATTATCCAATTAATAGAAATTCAATCATAAATTATTAATTTAAAAGTTTTATGCAAAAACCCATGTCTAGATATAAAAATAGAACAATTCATCTTTTGAGAAGTCTTGACAAACACTTTGAAGTTTGGCTCCTTGAAGAAAGAGAGTTCAAGGATGAAACATCAAACCTATATTGATGAAAATCCATAAAAATGAAGGAGAATTGATGGAGAAATAAATCTCCAAGCTCCCACCTTGCTTCAAGCTCCAATCGTGTTCTAGGAAGTTCTTCATTTGGGATTGAGTTTTGATTTTGAATAATGACTTGACTTAGAGTACTAGACTTGTAAAACTACTTAAAATACCCAAAAATCCCTTAAGTAACCTTGCAAACTATTTTTATAATTCTATGTGAAATACACAATATAGCCTTGGCTTGGTCGAGACATATGTAGAAAATCTGCAGGTTTCAATGGAAGGACACACCTACGCCTTGTCGACCCACCAACGGACCATCTTGAGAGTCTGTAAGAGGATCTTCCACAAGGGGGTCTAATCTCCCACACTAAGTATTGGTCTACTTCCTTAAACGACGGGCCATTGTCCGATGAATAGGGAGTTGATTGGCAACGTTGGTGGAGACTGTTTTGGAACCCTTGAACCCAAGGTTGGGTCCTCCTCAAGGACCCTTAGGTTTGTACTTGGCGAATCGTGCTCGGATGTTTCCAACCCAAATATACAATTATAAATGTTACGAACCTTCTCCATCAATTTCAATTGAAAAAAAACACGTAAAATATGCAAAGGCACACTAAAACACAAAAGCATATCTCAAGGTGAAACTTTCGAACGTCTAGGACGTTCTTGGATGTTTCATATCCAAACAATACAAAAATTTAAACAACCCGTCAAAAAAATATTTTAGACCAATTTAATACTTTAAAACCTCATGACACATGTTTTAGGCTCTAGCTTCACCTAATTCATTTTAGAGTTGTTACAGTTATTAATTTCATTCATAACATATGTACTTAAAGAAATCACTCTACGAATCCCCTCAAGGTCCACTTGTGCAATGTATAGGTAAAGTACCATACCCTCACCTACACTTATTAAACCTACCAAATCGTTCTAGTTAATATGCATAATTTTACTTTGGGTTCATCCATTTTACTTTAGAGAAACTTTGCCATAACCAACATTAGACCATATGAGAATAACATGGAATATAGTGTTAACCCCTCACATTGAAAGGAGGGTATACTACTTTCCAAGGTAGGAAATATACATCATAATAACGTCTACATATATCGACTAGCTAGTTTTCCTATAGGGCATATAGCTAAGGAACTAGGAGATTGTTACTCGAAACTCTCCTTATGCTAATTCACATGGTATTTTCCACCTCATGAGACATTTGGTGAACCTACCTTCCTATTTTTAATGGACACCTCTCATTTTCAAGTTCACTCGGTGATAAGATAAATTCCCTTTTTGAAGTATCCTAACCCTTATATAACATAATTACTCCTAGATTTAAGGAGTGAGAAGTACTTTCATCACAACCCAACATTATGTGAGAACATTTCATAATCATCGTAATAAGATGCACAAGAGAATCACTTCCAATCCCTCATAATCATACACCAATCATAATCTCCCATCCATGATGTTTGTAGACTGATCACACAATCATAACTTCTTCATTCATACTTTAAGTTACAATATTGTCAAGAATAGACCAACATTAATACATTAATGTGTTCATAACCATTGAATGTCTTACCAACGGATTCCAAGAATCTCATTCAAAAACTCACCCCCAAATCCATGATATTCGCCCAAAAATTAAATCATCATCATCATCATCAAGTGTATGCAAGAATACATTAAATTATATATTCCTCAATTATAATCTAGATAGTTCATAAGTTAGGGTTAGGAGAAGAGGGATATTCATGGGTCTTTATAGATATTTAGGTCAAATCTTGAAGCGATACATCAGTCCACCCATAAACATACATAAATCATCACAAATAATCAAATTAAGACTAAAAAATTCAAGTTAGAAAGTAGACCCACGAAATTGGATGAAAAGTAGACTTTTCAAGAACATTGAATTCCATATTTTGAAGAACCTCTAGGGGAAAGGTGTCCCAAGAGTAAATAGCCTCCATACGTTAACAATAATTGGTATTTGTGAGGGAAAGTCTTGATCTTGAATCCCTAGAGAAAGCTTGGTCTTCTTTTTCAATGGGGATCTTTAGTTGAGAGAGAAAATTTTAGAGAGAAGTGTGAGTCTTGGGGCTTTTAGATTTTGAAGTGTGAAGACTTATTTTATTAGTTAGAATACGTAAATAAACCTAAAATAACTACATTAGGACAAACATAACTTTTATTTTCCAATCGCCCATTGCTTCTATACCCGACTCATAAGTAGAAAGTTTCCCGGATCTTTGCTAATCGGGGCTAACACTCCGGAAATGAAAATTGACAGAATAGGAACAAGGATGGATATTATTTGAAATTCCCAAAAATAATAATATTCGTAAAGCCGAAACATAAACGCACTCCTATGAACGTGGACAATATACGGAAATTTACAAAACCACCCTTGGCTTGTCGCACGCACCATCGATGGTATGTCATTACGTGTATGGATCGTCCTGGAAACCGTTGTTTGATAAAGAGAGTCCTAAAAATGTAGATAAGTCTCCATATTCTAAGTATGGACTCACGAACTCCATTGACGGAGTGTGAGTCAATGAACGAACCGTCATTTGCCTCGTTAATGGCACACTGTATGGGACTTTTTGGGTCTTCTTCGAGGGCCCTTAGTGTGGTCTCTGGGGAGTCATACCCGAATTTTTTTGCTCTAAACACACAGTAAGGTTTATCCTAATTATGTTCACTAAGTTTGACCGTCATACGACTCTCCAAACCCCGTACAAAACCTAAATCTACACTAGATCAGTTTCAATCCTCTCTGGATGTCGTTGTTGTTTCTTCACGTTTAGTGACTAATACTTTGTAATCAAGTTAATTGATTTTTAAGGCCGGGAAAAACAATTTTTACACATTATACTCTAGCCTAGGTCCTTGATTTCCAATGTATAATAATATCCACCACATGGGGAAGATTCGTCCTTGAATGACACTTTAAACATCTTTTTGGAATTATGACTCAGGTCTAGCAGCCCAACCAACCTATGAGACATAAGAATAATTCAATAACAAGGGATAAACAACCACTCCTTTCTCAACACAAAAAAACAACATTTGTAAGATAGAAATTATGCCAAGTAACAATTATGCGCACTTTTCACAATATTACATTTTGTAATGAGGCATATCCTTCTTCTTTCCATATGGATCACATATTCAACAAGAATTACTATATAATTTTATAACTTCACATTTTGAGAAATTTTATACGAAATATCACATAATTCACTATGCCAAACATAGAATCAATTATCATAAAATATAAAGAATACACAATTCAAAACATATATGAAACATGGATTTTTCACAATAACATGTATAATGAAGGAAAATCATAGATGTTTTAAAAAACACTTAAGACCCTTCAAAACCATGATTAGGAGAAGTTACTAAACTCAACCTTGACTAGAAGAGGAAGGAAAAATATGAGTATATTGGTATTTCATGTCATCCTCAGCCTCCTAAGTAGCATTTTCCAATAGTTGGTTCTTCCACTGAATCTTTCCTAAAGCTACATCTTTATTCCTCAACCTCTTCACTTGGTGGTCTAAAGGATATTTGGTTAGCACCAAAATATAAACCTTCTAGAGGAAGGATAGACACAAGATCACTTATGCACTTTTTGAGCATTGAAACATGGAAAACCATATGGACCGGATCCAACTCAATAGGTAATATCAACTCATAGACAACTTTATCAATGCATTTCATAACCTTATATGTCCCCACATACCAGGGACTAAATTTCTCCTTTTTACCAAACCTCATCCCCCCTTCATGGCTTATATATTCATATAGGCCAAATAACCCACCATGAACTAAAGATCCCTCTTTCTATTGTCGACATTTGATTTTTCTGACTTTGGTCAAATTTCAATCCATCCCTTATGTGTTAGACTTTCTCCACGGTGTAACGACCCTAAAAAATGACTAAGGTATATAGAGCCTCACATAAACCTTAAAAGGTTAATAAAATGTTAATAAGGTTTTATAGATCTTATATAGTTGATATAAAGTGGATTTGAGGTCATACATCCAAGAATGTCAAGACGTTCAAAAGGTAGTGTTTAAACGTGCTAGTGTGTTCTAGCGTGCGTTCGTATGTTTTATATGTTTTTTGGGATCTAGATTTATACGTAATAATCCTAAATTGTATATAATATTTTTTAGGTTCGAAACATCCGGGAAAGACTCCCCAAACACCACACAAAGGGTTCTTGAGGAGGACTCAAAGGCTGGCCAATGACTGCCTTAGCAGTGTCCAAACAACACCCATGAAACGACGCCCCATCGATTGGAAGCATTGATCCACACATAGAAGTGTGATATCAACACCAAAATAGAGCCTAAGTCACAAACGACTACTGTGTAGTAGGGGCACCATCGTTCAATCGATGTTCCGTCGCCCATGCACGTCGTTTGGAGCCTGCAATTCAGACTTATACGCTGCATGCTATGGGTTAATTTCTACGTCCCAATTAAAATGCGGAAAGTTAATCAAGGTATATTAGGGTATTTTAAGTCACTTTATAAGCCTAAAATAAATTTTTGAATTTCAGTCTTCCAAATTAAACCTTCTCTCCCAAATATGAAAACCCCAAAACCTCAATTGAAAACTAAGAATAGCCCATGGAGATTGAATTCAAGTGAATTCTTCTTCAAATCTCATGGATTATATTGTGATAACGTATGGTAGACGTTCATCCTTAGTTAATCTTCCATCAAAGGAGTTCTTTCAAAGGTTTTTCGAAAATGATTCTCAGGTCAAAAATCTTATATTTCAATCTAACCATGAGTTCATTCACAAATTGATTTAATGTCATTCTAATGATATAAGTATGATTAGTCAATGGTTTGAACATGATTTTCAATCCAATTCTGTGATGAACCCATGATCTCCTTAATCCTTCAAATTATCCTTTAATATGGGTCTTGTGATCTTGATTAGATGATGATCCAATTTCGATTTGATGATAGTGTACTGCCTATTCATAAATGATATTGATTTTTTTGAAATAATCAAGCTGATTATAGCTTTAAGAGTTGGTTAGTTAACCTATTTTCTCTGATTAGCTTAGAATGTATATTGAATTGTGTTGATTGGTATGATCCACTAATGGTGGCGGTGTTTACGTTGTTGTCTACTCCTATATGTTTGATCATGGCCTTGAAGGGAATTGTTTCAATATGAATTGTGGTTATGATAATCACAAGTATGAATGCCTTATGTAGCCTTCCATTCTAGTATGATGATCTAGGGGTATTTCTGATGTTATGTATAATTGATGATCATTTTAGGGTTAGGTATGGTCTATATTACTAGTTGTGATGAATAATCTTGATGCATGAACCCAACCTGGATAAAACCTATATGAATATGTGATCTTATTCATGTAGGAGTCTTCAATTTTAATGTTGAATATGCTCTTATCTCCTATGATGTAATGTGGGTGTGATCTAGATTCCTTAGGTGTTCTATTTTGAGTTGGTCATGACTTGAGGGGTGTATTGTTATGTGTTATGTTCCTTGGAGTGTGGTTTCCTAAATATATAGGTTGTTGCTCTTATGTGATCAAGATGACCAGTATGAACCCACACACACTCATGCAAAATTATGAGTAGGATATATTCATGGTGTCAGTTGAAAAGATAGTTCTCATATGCACCCTTATCTATTACTGTTCATGTAAGGTGATGATTAATGAATTCATGAACATGTGTGACAAGAGGTGTTTATGTGAATGTAGATATCGCATATGTATGCACATACACATGATTGTATGAATGGTAGAATTATGTGAAAGAATATTTTCACATGAAGTAGGTTCTATGATGAAAGGACATTCTCATCTTAGAAACCTTAGAACTATATGATGTATAAAAGAGCAAACTCCTAAAGCCTACATTATGAACTAATATACTAAAGTCTTAAATATGTTTAAAAAGTGAGTTTGATCTTAGCAATTATTGAACATGAAGAATGAGAATGGCAACTTCACATTTAATAAGTACAAATTCCCACAATTTAACCTTCACGTTTAGCAAGTCTATGATTTTAACATAGATGTTGTATCATGAGATGGAAACCTCCACGTGTATCAAGTAAAGGTTTCTAGTAGCAATCTCCTTATTTCGTTACTAAGTGCCCCCATAGGTATTATCTTAGTGGATCTATTAGAATAGCTATTATGTTTGAAGGTCCTACCTTGTCAAGTAGTACCTTCTTTTTTTGGTGTGGGAGTAGAACACCGGTTTCGTGTAGCTTACATGGTGTATGTAAGTTAATGCTATGTCTCTCAAAAGTTAAGAGATCAACTTAAGATAATAATATAGACTCTAATCATCTCCTTGAGGAGGTCACTTAGTATAGGAATTATTATGGATCCTACCCATGCATTGCACTAGTGAACTCCAAGAAATGATAAGATCAGTACATGTATGAATGATGACATATGTTATGTATGATTTGTATGAATGCATATTAAAGTGAATTTGTTAGGTTAAGACCTGAATTATGACTATATATGTGAGTTACACTCATGACTCCTAAGTTAATTGCTTAGTATATGTGGAGTTATGGGACTCCATGTGTACATTGAGCAAGTAACCATGTGATGGGGCTGTGAGGGTAGTTTGCATATGTTGTGAACTAAATGAGTTATGACTAAGGCTGTAGTAAAGGAATGAGTCCTTATATGATACAATGAAGCATGTGCCTTATGTCTATTAATAAATGAAGGTGTTATGAATTGTTGAATATGATATGCCTAGTCTAGGGTGACTTCTTAGGACCACTTAATATGAGTTGTATTGTAGGATACTACTCATACATTGCACTAGTGAGACTTTGGGGTTATCTTAGGTGATGGTTTTTATGTGAAGTTTATGTCTTATTATGTGCTTATGACCTTATGATTATCTGTGGTTATGTTGATGAAGCATATTTATGAAAGAACATCTTAGGTGACTTTAAGGTGATGTATTGTTGTAAGAACACTTGAGGGTTGCTTAAGGAAATAAGTGAAGGTAAAAGAAGGGTAATGAGTTATTTGTAATGAATGTACCTCAAAATGTGATAATTGGCTTTATATGTTATTAAGAATAGTGTACATGTATACTTTATGCATATAAACTATTTTGTGGTTATTGTGCGAATGTCAATGAAATTTACTAAAAAGACAAATTGCATGATTTCTTAGTACATATCCCATTTAAATGTATGTTTTTTACATGGTTGCCATGCTTAGTGCATTCTTTTACTAAAATTATTCTTCTTCATAATTTTACACAAAGTGTAGGTGGTGATTGCTAGAGGATGTCTCTTAAATGAAGAGCTTTGATACATCTCCCAAGTTCAAGGAAAGGGATCCTTATGGTTCAAGGATTTCCCTATTTCAAGTTCTTATTCAGATTATGTAGTAGTTTAGATATTATTTTATGTTTTTAAGGGCCGTGTCCCTATTCTACACTATTGATGTTGAGTCTAATAAGGCAAAAAAGACTTAGAGTCTAACAATGTATTATGATACTTCATATATGAAGTAATGATTCTAGCATATGATGTGCTATGACAACCTTTTATTTTTCCGCTATTTTTATGATTATGTGATGAATGATGTCTGTGGACTTGTATAAGACCTCTGAGATGTCGAGTACATCGTCTGAAGACTCGAGGATGCCATAACTTCTAGGGTATATCCTCGGGTCGTTAGAAATATGGTATCAAAGCATATGGTTATAGAAAATGGTTTTATGGTCAAAATTCTTATATTGCTACATCGATTAGAGTCTAATTCATCGGTGGTGACTCGTGACAAATCGATGAGCGAGAGGCTATAGGGAAATAGAGTTTCACTTTCTTCACTACTCTTGTGTCATTCCGTAGAATTTAACTCTATATGATCTCTCTCTAATGTTTAATTATGTTGTAGTCATTTAGATGTGATTTGTTAGTAGGGATGATGTCTGAAGGATTGACAGAGTAAAGTTGAGTTTTGATGCTTACTATGCTTATTTTGACTTGATAAGTATATGTGAAGGTAAATTTAGTATGCTTTCATGTGATGCCATTTATGGCTATATATGTGATTTATAAAATGAGATATCATGTTATAGTATGGTTATAACTTGTTAAGAGTTGTTATAGTTTAATGGAATTCCCTTTCGAATGACAGGTTGCTATATGGTTTTGTAAGATGATAGTATAATGTCATGGTTTAGGCTTGGAATATTTTGGTGAAATGTGGTAAATAGCTTAAGGTGCATGTTACCCCTGGATATGTGATGTTACATAGTTTCCTTTGTGTGGTTAGGAGTCTTTTGTTTAGGCTTGATCCTAAGGAGTGAATGTAGTGTGCTTACCTTCTGGGGTGATTGTGAAGAATGATTGTTAATGGGAGAACCCTTACGACTAGTTGATTAGTTCCCTATAAGAACCTATTCTAAGAGTGGGGAAAAAGGTAGAATGGTTTTTATTCCATATGAGTTGGAAGTATGTTTTCCCCTAAAGTGATTTAGAGGGTATTATGTACCCCTTAACTCTCAAGAGAAGGAGAGAATTGATGTTGACCTACTTTGAAGTGGTTAGTTGTATCTTAGGTTTGATATTAAGCATGACCAATTGTAAGTTAAGTTGGATATTAAGTATGGCTAATTGAAAAAAAGTGTTTAGATGGTATTTAGGTATGATTGGTTGGAAGGTTCCACAAAAGGTGGTTAGTCTGGTAGGATTGAATTCGAAACTTCTTACCTTGTTAGAACTTTGTGGTAGAATGTGATGAGGTATGGAGTTACCCTTGGCATTCATTATGTAGTTAAGGCCTCATGGGGATTTGTAGCATGACCTATCTTAATTGTTGAGTTAGTAATCTCCTTGGGATGAGAGTTAGAATGGAAAACCCTCAATGATGTCAAGTCTCCTTATGTGAGGAGTATATGGGTTTGGTCTTGCCTTGCCTTGAGCTTGATGTTTAAGCTCATGAGGTGAAAATTTTTGATTAGGATTACCCCAAGTGGAAGATAATATGCATGGATGGTAAGGTTATGAATGCATTAATTGTCCTATTTTGTGTTCTCTTGAACTTCCCTAGATTAAGAATCACATTAAGTGATGAATATGAAGTGGAGTAAGTTAGTTACTCATTTGTGATCTTTTGCATTCCTCACATAGTAGAGTGTGAGTGAATAGCTAGTGGGAAATGGTTCGTGCTTGACAGATGAAAGGTGGTGATGTTCAGAAATGTGTCTTAAGTGAGGTAAGTTTCTCTTAAATGGGTTTACCCTAAGTAGGGGATGATACTGTGAGTAGTAAGGTGGTAGATATTCATATCTTTTCTTTCTATTCCTACTCAAGCTTGAAAACAAACAGTTCCTAAGTAGCTTGTTCATGATGGGAGTCTTGCAGATGAATATAAGTTGCCTGTTCTCCATATGTTATGCATGTATTAATTGACACTATGTTATGCATGTATTGGAAGGTCATTATTGCTTGAAAGAGGGATTTTTATCAAATTGATTGTTTCTCATGTTGTTGTGACTCTTGATATGATTAATGCGCATTTAACTTCATGAGGAGTCTAGATAAACATGCTTGACAACACTTTTGTTGTGAGGGATTTTTGGCCCAATAACGAGGTATTGAGTTTTATTTCAATAATGAAAGACGTGTCCCTTTAAAATGTGTGACTTTTATGACTTAAGAAGTATTAATGTAGGCTCAATCTTGAGAGGTGATGGTATGTCTAGGCAATGTCATCAATGTGTTCCTATATACTATAACAATTTTCCTAAATAATGCATATGTATGAAAGCTAGCATTGTGCTAGGAATTTAAACTATGGGAAATAGCTTCCTATTGTTGTGAAGTGTGTGTGTAAGTTTCCATGTTGACTTCATAAGGAAGAAAGTGTGAGAATAAATACCTGGTAGTGTCCTATATGACCTTGATCTTATTATGTCTAGACTATAAGATTGTAGTTGACCTACATAATTCATGATTTATGTTCAACTAAATAAATTGCTTTATTTTTCTCGTGAGTTCAAGTGTGGATTGTGCATATGTGTGAGATTGAGATACATTATATGTCTAACCTGATTGTTAAATAATGGGCATGCCTAAAAGTTGAAGAAGGTAGTTCCTCCACATGGCAATGAGTATAAAGAAGTATGTAAGCATGAAAATAATTGTAGAAGTAGTTCATGTTTGATAATGTTGCTTTAATTGCATGATTCTACGAATGATGTTCCTTTTAAGTTTGTTGCACTGACTATCATGTGATAACATGTTGAATGATGTGAGCTGCTCTATGGTTCATTGAGTTCTTGAAAGCATTTTAAAAGTTCCAAGTGTCATTCGAGGACGAATATTTCCAAGTAGGGGATATTGTAACAACCCTAAAAAATTAACTAAGGTATCTAGAGCCTCACATGAGACTTAAAAGGTTAATAACATGTTACCTTAAATGAAAAGAAAGTCACAAGAGCATGTAAAGAGTTAGAATTCCCCGACTCCGTTCCTAGTTATTGGCGTTCTTTCTAATTCAACATCAACTTCGTTTGCTATCTAATTGATCCTCCCTTTTCTTTGGCTGCCTATTAGGAGAATTATGTTGGACCTATGTGATCTCATTACAATGTTTTTTTATTTATAGAGATAAAAATCAAAATTGGGTGTCTCTATATATATCAAAGGGTTTACTATAATAATGTATTTGGCAAATAATACAATGGTCTAATAATCAACCTTTCTTTTTAATAGATAACATTATTATTAGTTGGAAATTTTGTGAAAGGTTCCTTGAATCAAATAGGGACTTTTAATTTTCCTAATTGGAACTTAATTAAACTAAAGAAAAGAACATCCGAACAAGAATACAGTTCATATATCCTAGGGTTTGAATTTTATAAAGGAGTTGTTGAATGCGTTGTTCCACTAGCTCTGAAAAAATAGCAGGTACATGCTGTAAATGCTCTAAAAAGCATAAAGCATTTGCTGACATTCGCCCCTTTGATTTTTAACATTTTAAATTCTTTGATTAAATTAAGAAGTGCCGACCAGCAGTGGGATGCTACTTACGAGTTGGTCAGGGACATGGTTTGGTAACTCTATCGAGGCTATGCCATTATGGCGGCACGGGAACCATCGAATAGAGGTTGTTTTCATCTCATCGCAGGTGTACGACAGTCTGTTCAGGTTCCAAACTCAATGATGTCTATAAGTTTTTTTAGATCTTGTATAGTTTATTTGAAGATTTTTGGAGGTGAAACGTCCAAAAACGTCCAAGACGTTAGGAAGTTAGTCTTTAGATGTTCTAGTGTGTCCTAGCGTTCCTTTGTATGTTTAATATGTTGTTTGGGGACTAAATTGATAGGTAAGGATCCAAACTTGTAGATGAGCGTACTTTGGTTCTAAACATCAGGGATTGACTCCCCAAGGACCACCCAAAAGATCCTTGTGGAGGACCCAAAGGCTGGCCAATGACTGCCTTGGCAGTGTCCCAACTACGCCTATGTTATCTCATTACAATGTTCTTTTATTTATAGCGATAAAAATCAAAATTGGGTGTCTCTATATATATCAAAGGGCTTAAAATAAGAATGTATTTGGAAAATCAAATACCATGGTCTAATACTCAACCTTTCTGATTAATTGATAACATTAGTATTAGTTGGAAATTTTGTGAAAGATTCCTTGAATCAAATAGGGACTTTTCAATTTCCTAATTGGAACTTAATTAAACTAAAGAAAAAAGCATCCGAACAAGAATACGGTTCAGATACCCCAGGGTTTTTATTTTGTAAAGGAGTTGTTGAATGCGGTTTCCACCAACTCTGAAAAAATAGCAGGTACATACTCTAAATGATCTAAAAAGCATAAAGTATTTGCTGACGTTCGCCCCTTTAATTTTAACATTTCAAATTCTTTGATTAAATTAAGAAGTGCCGACCAGCAGTGGGACGCTACTTACGAGCTGGTCAGGGACATTTTTTTGTCACTCTTTTGATGCTATGCCATTATGGTGGCACGGGAACCATCGAATGGAGGCTGTTTTCATCTCATCGCTAGTGTACGACAGTCTGTTCAGGGTTAAAAACTCAATGATGTCTATAAGTTGTTTTAGATCTTGTGTAGTTTATTTGAAGTTTTTTGGAGGTCAAACGACCAAGACGTTAGAAAGTTAGTCTTTACATGTTTTAGTGTGTCCTAGCTTTCCTTTGTATGTTTAATATGTTGTTTGGGGACTAAATTGATAGGTAAGGATCCGAACTTGTAGATGAGCTTATTTTGGTTTTAAACGTCTGGGATTGGCTCCCCAAGGACCACCCAAAATGTCCTTGTGAAGGACCCAAAGGCTTGCCAATGACTGCCTTGGCAGTGTCCAAACTACGCCTATGTGATCTTATTATAATGTTCTTTTATTTATAGAGATAAAAATAAAAATTGGGTGTCTCTATATATATCAAAGGGCTTACAATAATAATGTATTTGGCAAATCAAATACCATGGTCTAATAATCAACCATTATCATTAATTGATAACATTAGTATTAGTTGGAAATTTTGTGAAAGATTCCTTTAATCAAATAGGTACTTTTCATTCTTAATTAGAACTTAGTTAAACTAAAGAAAAGAGCTTCTGAACAAGAATACATTTCAGATTTCCCAGGGTTTGTATTTTGTAAAGGAGTTGTTGAATACGTTGTTCCACCAGCTCTGAAAAAATAGCAGGTACATGCTCTAAATGCTCTAAAAAGCATAAAGCATTTGCTGACGTTCGCCCCTTTACTTTTTAACATTTCAAATTCTTTGATTAAATTAAGAAGTGCATGCAAGCAGTGGGACGCTACTTACGATCTGGTCAGGGACATGTTTTGGTCACTCTTTTGATGCTATGCCTTTATGGTGGCACGGAAACCATCGAATGGAGGTTGTTTTCATCTCATCGCTGGTATATGATAGTCTGTTCATGGTTCCAAACTCAGTGATGTCTATAAGTTGTTTTAGATCATGTATAGTTTATTTGATGTTTTTTGGAGGTCAAATGTCTAAGAACGGCCAAGACGTTAGAAAGTTAGTCTTTAGATGTTCTTGTGTGTCCTAGCGTTCCTTTGTATGTTTAATATGTTGTTTGGGGACTAAATTGATACGTAAGGATCTGAAGTTGTAGATGAGCATATTTTGATTCTAAACGTTTGGGATTGACTCCCCAAGGACCACCCAAAAGGTCCTTGTGGAGGACCTAAAGGCTGGCCACTGACATCCTTGGCAGTGTCCGAACTACGCCTATGAAATGACGCCCCATTGATTAGGGGTATTTTTCAACAGATAGATGTGTGATCTCAGCCCCCACAATGGAGCCTCTGTCAAAAACAATGGTTGTGCAGTACGGCACTGTTGTTCCATCGGTGGTCTGTTGCCCATACACGTCGTTTCGAGCCTACAATTTCATCTTATGCACTGCCATGCTAGGGGTGAATTGGGAAATTCACCCTACATTCCAATTAAAATGTGGACGGCTATTTTTGTCCTATTAAGGTATTTTAAGTAACTTTATAATCCTAAACTCTAATTTAGAATTTCACCCTTCCAAATCAAACCTTCCCTCCCATACATGAAAATCCAAAACCTCTATTGAAGACCAAACTCAAGAACAACCCATACAGATGGATTTCAAGTGCACTCTTCTGTAAATTTCGTGGCTTAGGTATGGTAGCCCTTCATCCTTAGTCAATCTCCATCTAAGGATTTCTTCCAAAGGTTTTTCAAACAAGATTCTAAGGTCAAAATCCTATCTTTCAATCTAGCCATGGGTTCATTCTCAAATTGATATCGAAAACATTCTAATGATATAATTATGATTAATCAATGGTTTAAACATTATTTTCAATCTAATTCCATGAAGAACCCATGATCTCCTTAATCCTTCAAATTAGCGTTTAAGGTTGGTCTTGTGATCTTTATTAGATGATGATCCAATTATGATTTGATCATAGTGTATTGCTTATTCCTAATGTTATTTATGTTAACGGATATTGAATAGTTTGGGAGATGATCTAGATGATCATATCTTGGAGAGTTGGTAACTTAACCTATTTCCTCTAATTAGCTTAGAATATAAAATTAATTGTGTTGATTGGTATGGTTTACTTATGGTGGCGGTGTTTACTTTCTTGTCTACTCTAGTATTTTTGATCATCACCTTGAAGGCAATTGTTGTAATGTGAATTGTGGTTATGATGATCACAAGTATGAATACCTTGTGGAGTCTTCAATTGTCGTATCATTATCTAGGGGCCTTGATGAGGTTATGTATATGTGATGATCATGTTAGGTTAGGTATGGTCTATATTACTAGTTGTGATGAATACTCTTGTAGAATGACCCTAACCTGTATGAACCCTATATGAATACGTGATCTTATGAATGTAAGATTCTTCTATTGTAATGTTAAATATATTCTTCTATTCTAATGTTAAATATACTCTTGTCTCCCATGATGTATTGTGGGTGTGTGACCTAGATTCCTAGGTGTTCTATTTACGAGTTGGTCATAACTTGAGGGGTGTATTATATATGTGTTATGATCCTTGGAGTGTGGTTTCCTAAATAAATAGGTTTTTGCTCTTATGATAGAATGATGACTAATATGGACACACACACACATACTCTTGCATAATTATGAGTAGGATAGATTCATGGTGGATAGTTCCCATATGCACCCTTATCTATTACTATGCATGTAAAGTGTATGATTAATGAACTTATGAACATGTGTTCATAGAGGTTCTTATGTGAAGGTAGATCTCACATATGTATGTACACACACATGATTGTATGAATGATGAAATTTTGTGAAAGGACATTCTCAGATGAAGTAGGTTTTATGTTGAAAGGACATTCTAATCTTAGAAACCTTTGAGCTATATGACGTATGAAAGAACAAGCTCCAAAAGCCTACTTTATGAACTAATATTTTAAAGTCTTAAATATGTTTAAAAAGAGAGTTTGAGCTAAGAACCGAGTGAACATGAAGAATGATACTGGGAGCTTCAAGTTTAGTATGTCCGACTTCCCACAAGAGAACCTTCAAATTTAGCATGTCCAGGTTCCCAACATAGATATTGTCTCATGATATGGAAACCTCCACGTCTAGCAAGTCAAGGTTTGTAGTAGCAACATCCTTGTGTCATAACTACGTGTCCTCGGAGGTCATAGCTTAGTAGATCCACTAGAATAGCTATTATATATGAAGGTCCTACTTTGGAAGGTAGTACACTCTCTTTTCAGTGTGGGAGTAAAACATTTGATTCCATGTAGCTCACACGGTCTATGTCGGTTATTGCTATGTCTCCCAAAATTTACGATATGAACTAAGATAAGAATATGGACTCTAATAACAACTCTTTAAGGAGGTTACTTAGTATGGGTAGTACTATAGACAGTACCCATGCATTACACTAGTGAACTCCAAGAAAAAATAAGATTAGTACTTTTATTAATGAAGACTTATGTTATCTATGATTTGTATGAATGCATATTTAAGTGATTTTTTTTATCTTAAGACATGAATTATAAGTATGCATGTGAATTACACTTAAGACTGCTAAGTCAGTTTACTTAGTATATGTGGGGGTATGGGATACCATGTGTACATTGCACAAGTATGTTGTGAAGGGATTATGCGGGTGGTTTGCCTTTTATTTGAACTAAATGAGTTATGGCTACTATTGTAGTAAAGGAATGACTCCTTATATGATACTATGAAGTATGTTCTTTATGTCTACTAATAAATAAAGGTGTTATGACTTGTTTAATATGATATGCCTAGTCTAAGGTGAATTATTAGTAACACTTAGTATGGGTAGTATCATAGGATAATACTTGTACATTGCACTAGTGTGACATGGGGGTTATATTAGGTTATGGTTTCATATGAAGTCTTATGATGTGCCTATGACCTTAAGATTATATGTGGTCGTTTTGATGAAGCATATTTATGAAAGTCCATCATAGGTGCTTTAAGGTGGTACATTATAGTAAGTACATTTGAGGGTTGTTTAAGAAAAAAAGTCAAGGTAAAAGAGTGGTAATGATTTTGATAGAATGAATGTGCTTCAAAATGTGATAATTGGCTTTATGTGTTATTATGAATAGTGTACATGTTTATTCATTTATATGATTTATGTTTTAGTTATTGTGCATTCTTTTACTAATACCATTACACAAAGTGTAGGTGGTGATGACTAGAGGATGTCTCCTATGTGAAGATCTTGGATAGATATCCCAAGTTCAAGGAAAGGGATCTTTATGATTCATGGATTTCCCTATGTCAAGTTCTTATTCAAGTTATATAATAGTTTGGATATTATTTTATGTTTTTAAGGGTCGTGTTCCTATTCTACTCTATTGATGTTGAGTCTAAGATGACAAAAGAGACTTAGAGTCTAACTATGTATTATAATACTTTATATATATATGACTGTCTATTAAAAGTTTTAAATTTTTCTTATTTTTATGATTATGTGATGAATGATGTCTATGGGCTTGTATAAGACCTCCGTGATATTGAGTACACAATCTAAAGATTTGAGTATTCTATAAATTTTAGGGTATACCCTCGGGCTGTTACACATGGACTCATATATGTGCTCGGGACCTATTAGAGCATACTGACCTACCTCAGACTAACGGATTGGAGATCTATATCTCCTTTCCTAGAGGTCCTCAAAGGGTGCCATGGCGATACTTGAATGATTGGTATTATTGTAGGAAAGTTAAATAAATGGTAGATAGTCATACCAATTAACCTTTAAGTCTATAACACATTCCTCAACATGCTCTCCATGGTTTGGATGGTTCG
The DNA here is from genome assembly GCF_036512215.1 of Solanum lycopersicum. Taxonomy (NCBI): domain Eukaryota; kingdom Viridiplantae; phylum Streptophyta; class Magnoliopsida; order Solanales; family Solanaceae; genus Solanum; species Solanum lycopersicum. The sequence goes on along the minus strand of NC_090800.1, from coordinate 33,594,455 downwards.
TTCAGCCAAACCATTCATTTGTGGATGAAATGTGATACCAAGTTTCACCTTGGTACCTAGCCCACTTTGTTAGGCCTTTCAAAATCTAGAAGTAAATTTGGGACCCATGTCAGAGATGATAGACAAAGGAACCCCATGAAAACTCTCAATCATATTAAGCTACAACCTACAATAGTCCACCGAATAAATATCTTTGACAGGGATAAAATGCACATATTTTGTTAACGTATTAACAATAACCTATATTGAATCATTTTGCCTTCGTGTACGAGGCAAACTCACAAGGAATACATATTCATATCTTCCTATTTCCAAGTAGGGATAGGTATATTTTGAGTTAACCCTCACGACCTTTGATGTTCGGCCTTGACTTACTAACAATTAGGAAATATGGCCAAAAACTCCGCTATATCATTCCTCAAATGTTCCACCAATATACTTCTTGGAGATCATGATACATTTTGGTGACACCCAAATGAATGGAATATCAAGAAATATGAGCCTCTTCTATAATTTGTCTCCTTAATTTATTCACATCCAGCACATACACACTTACTTGATACCTAAGTACACCATTCACCTCTTTGGAGAATGACTGATTGAACTTACTAAGAACTGATTCCTTCAACTCCATTAATAGGATCAAGAAGTTGCTTAGACTTCACCTCAACCACTAAAGATAACTTGGAGCTATTATGAACCATGAAACTCCCTTTTGGAGAATCTTCAAGGTGAACACCCTACTAGGCCAATCTATCAACATCTTTCACTAACACTTTCTTACCTACATCAACATGGGATACACTACCCATAGTCATTTGACTCAATGAATCGACAACCACATTGGATTTTCCGAGGTGGTATAGGAAACTCACATCATGACTTTTCTAAGCTCTAGCCACCTTTTTTCTCGGAGATTTAACTCCTTTTGAGTGAAAACTTATTGGATACTCTTATGGTCGATGAACACATCCACATGCACCCCATATAGATAGTGTGTCCATATCATAAAAGCAAACGCTACGACCGCTAATTCAAGGTCATGAGTTGAATCGTTCATCTCATGCACCTTGAGTTTTCTAGAGGTATATGCTATCACCTTAACATATTGCATGAGGACACAATCCAGACCTACTTGAGAAGTGTCAAAATAAAAAATAAACCCTTTGGTACCCTCCAGTAAAGTCAAAATGGGAAAGGAGGTAAGCTTATCTTTCAACTCTTGAAAACCTCTTTCATAAGATACTGACAACTCAAGCATAACCTTTTGGGGTTAAGATTATCAAAGGAGAAGATATAGATGAAAACCCATAAAAAATCCTCCTATAATACCCGCCTAAACACAAGAAACTTTTAATTTATGTTGGAGTCAAAGGTCTAGGCCAATTATTAACCGCCTCCGTTTTCATTGGATCGACCTCTATAACCTCACATGAAAAATGTGACCAAGAAAAACAATCGATATCAACTAAAATTTACACTGACTATATTTATCAAAAGTTGATGTTCCTTGAGGACTTGCAATATTATGCTCACATAATTCATGTTTTCATTCTCACTCTTAGAATATACCAAGAAATCATCAATAAAGACAATTACAAATGAATCAAGATAATTCTTGAACACCCTATTCATAAGGTCCATAAAAGATGCCAGGGAATTAGTTAGACCAAAATACATGACTAGGAACTCATAATTACCATTCCCTGTTTGGAAAGCCATTTTAGGCATGTTACCTCTTCTAACTCTTAGTTGGTGATACCATGACCTCAAATTAATTTTAAAAAAGTACCTCACACCTTGGAGTTGATCAAATAAATCATCAATCCTAGGATAAGGATACTTATTCTTCATAATGACCTTGTTCAATTGCCGGTAGTCAATACACATTCTAAGAGACCTATCATACCTTTTCACAAATAATACCGGAGCGCCCCATGGCAATATGTTTGGTTGTATAAAACCCTTATCTAGAAAATCCTTGAGTTGAACCTTCAATCGTTTCAACTCGGTTGGAGCCATCCTGTAAGGAGGAATTGAAATGGTTTGAGTATCCTACATAAAGTCTATTCTGAAATATACTTACCGCCGGGGAAGATTCTGGGAAAATCATGAGGGAACACTTCTGGAAAGTCTTTCACTACGGGGACCAACTCCAAAGGAGGGGCTTCGGGTGCAAAGTCCTTGGCTCTCAAAATTTGAAATAGACATACCTTAGAAATCATCTCACAAGATTTTAGACACCAAATGATTTGACCTCTAGGGATTGAATATCCCCCCTTCTATTCTAAAATAGGTTCATTAGGATATTGGAATTCAACTACCCTTGTTGTACGATCAATTGAAGCAAAACAAGATTGTAACTAATCCACCCCCAATATCGTATAAAAGTCCAACATATCAAGTTATAACAAAATCAACAAATGTAACTGTATTGGACAATAATACGGGACAAATCCTATAGATCTTTAAGCAACAAAGGAGTCACCCATTGGGCTAGAAACCGAAAAAGGTTCAACTAAGACATCGGGGAGCATATCAAACTTCATAGTGACTAAAAGACTCACAGAAGATAAAGTGGCACCCGAATCTAGAAATTCATAAACCTTAATTGAAAATACATGCAACATACCGGTAATAATATCGGGAGAACCCTATTGATTACCTTTAGACATGAGAGTATACATGCAGTTTCTCTTAAGAGCATCAGAATTTATACCACTTGCCTGTTGTTGATTACTCTCCTTTCCTTTACTCTTGTCCATGGAAAAATCTCAAACCATACGACCACTCTTTCCACAAAAAAAGCAATTATATGTTCCCATTAAACAATTACTCACATGCCTCTTGCAAAATTTGGTGCATTGTCAGACCTCACTTGGTGAATCACCAGTTTTCCTCCTTGAGACCTAGGCTTAGACACCCTATCCTTACAAGACTTTGGGACATTTGGAAGAGTTTGGTTGAAAAATATTTTTTTACACTTGGATTTGTCTTGAATCTCCAAATTACACTTAGAAGTACCTCAATAATTGGACCTTGCCCTTTTCAACTCTCTATTCTTCATCTTGACCATTACTCTTCTCAACTTGTTAAGCATGCAACATCAAACGAGAAATGTCCATGTTGTCATGAAGCATTGCTGCACGACATTCCTCAAAACAAGATCAACGGATACCTCCGTCACAAATTGTCTCATTTCATCTCTAGGATTGGACACCAAATAAGAGGCATATTAAGAAAACTTAGTAAATATCAAAGATTATTCTTGAAAACTAATACCTCTTTGAAGAAGGTCGATCAACTCTTCCACTTTTGCCTCTCTTTTATCCCTTGGGTAGAACCTTTCAAAAAATTCCCTCCTAAAGACATCCCAACTTATGGGACCCTCTCTGAAAGCCCTATTTTCTTTCTATTGAGAGTATCATGTTTTGGCCACATCCTTGAGTTGATATGAACCTAGCTCGACCTTCTTATTTGAACTCACCCCCATTGCATATATTTTTTTTCTAAAACTCATCAAGAAAGTATTGGGGATCTTCATTAACCTTAGACCCAAATAACATGGGAGGGTTCATCATCAGATGTCCCTTAAGCAAGAAGCCATGATACTAGCATTTCAATTCACATGGGGTGCACCTTCCTGGTTTGCTTGAGCCGCCATATCTTGAGCTTGAGTATTCATGGATTGAGACATGTTTATGAAAGCCATCCATATCTATCCATCCTTCAAGCCAGAGCATTGACCGGGGCTTGGTAACCTAGAGGAGCTTGTTTTTGAGGAGGAGCCTGGTTGTCTCTGTGAGGAACTTTTGCATTAGCAATCTTCTCTTGAACGCTTCTTGCAGCTGTCCTTGTAGTATTCATAGCCTATAACCACAAGAAAATTATTTGAATAAAAGGATTCATAGAGTTAAGACTCTTGAGGCATGACTTAAGAATACCAAAGTAGTGAGAATTTCCTTAGCATCACATAGCCTCTCATTCATAAGTGAGGCGCACTTCACAATTATGAACAAAACTATACATAGACGTTGTTCTATGAGACATTATTCCTATTATTATTCAACCTCTGCTCTGATACAAAGTTTTTCATGACTGGGGACCACCCTCTAGACCTAACTGGCGTCTTTGTACTCTTAGAGACCTTAGACAATCCCTTAGCATACATCATCGCATCATTGAAACAACAAAAATATTGAGAAATCAATACTTTACATTTGAATTTCACTTAGACTTATCATATTTTGAAAATAACCTATAGTTGTCTCACACAAAACACCAAGCATAAGAGTACAAAATTTGGTATATAGACCTTACATAATTAAAATATGTGTCATAAGGAAAATAAAATGAAGTCTTTAGAATAGTAAATATGAAAATTATAGCTAAGATTCTTCATCCTCGTACTTGATGACTCACCAACTTGGGATTATCTGTCAAAGATCTTCAAGAAGGATTCAAATATCTTTAATGGCCCTAACCTACACTTTGTGTAGTAAATAGAAGATAATATGGATTAGTGTAAACCACATGTACTAAGTATGGAAACATATGCAAGCAAATCATTGAAATTATGCACAAAATGACATTTAGTTTATATGCATGCCAAGTTACCTTTAAAAGCTTTCATGCACATTCGAAAAACATATACTAGTCCATATCATAACAACAATAAGATATTTTCACATAAGATTGTCAAGAGTAAAATCATAGTAAATCCATAAGAAATATTTCATCAATATATCACAAGACCCTACTCACAATCAAATTCAAGACAACCAGTGTCATGTATATGTGAAGCCCCATAACTGCACATAAACTAAGTATACTAGGAAATAGAATATAAACAGTGCCTTTACATCATATAACATCATAACATGTGTATTTAATCTCATATATAGGAATTTACTCAAACACCATGTATATAAAGTTAAAGCAACATAATATGTGGCCAAAATTATATAGAATCAACATTATTTCATTCATAACATATGTACATAGAAAAATTACCTTAGGAATCCCCTCAAGGTCCACTTGTGCAATGTATAAGTGAAGTCCCATACCTTTACCTAAATTAAGTACACATCTCAAGTTATTCTAGTTAATATGCATCTTTTTACTTTAATTCATTCATTTCACTTTCAGAAACATTACCATTATCGACCTTAGACCATGTTAGCTAAACACGGAATGCGGTGTCAACCCCTCACACTGAAAGAAGGGCATTTTACTTGCCATGGTAGGACATATACATCATAACAGCGTCTACGTGGACCCACTAGCAAGTTTTCCTATGGAGATACATAGTTAAAGAACTAGGAGATTGTTACTAGAAAATTTCTTTATGATACTTCTCATTGTACTTTCCACCTCACGAGACCTTTGGTGAACCCACCTTCCGATTTGAAGGGACAACTCTCATTGTCAAGTCCACTTACTGATAAGATAAATTCCCTTTTGAAGTATCATCAAGTCTTCCTTAACATTAATATGTAACGTAGGTCTTAGGAGTCTAGCCCCTTATATAACATGATCATATCTCCTAGGTTCTAGGATGAGAAGTCCTTTCATCTCAACCTAATATTATGTGAGAACATTACATCATAATCATAGTAATAAAATTAATAAGAGAATCACTTACAGTCCTTCATAATCATACACCTATTATCATCTCCCATCCATCATGTTCATAGACTAATCACACATTCATAATATCATCCTTCATACTTCAATTGAACAACGTTATCAAGAATAGACCAACATTATACAATGAAGAACCTCTTGGGTTAATAATTCCCAAGAGTGAATAGCCCACAAAATTTGATGAAAAGTAGACTTTTTAGGAACATTGAAATCCAAAATTTGAAGAACCTCTTGGGTAAATAATTCCCAAGAGTGAATAGCCTCCATAACTGAACAATCCTTGGATATTTGTGGGGGAGAGTCATGATCTTCAAGCCCTAGATAATGATTGGTCTTCTTCTTCAATGGGGGTCTTGAGTTGGGAGATAAAATTTTAGAGAGAAGTGGGAGCCTTGTGGTTTTGGGATTTTGAAGTGAGAAGACTTGTTTAATTAGTTAAAATATCTTAATATAATTAAAATAGATAAATTATGCCGAACCAACATTTAATTGGCCAACGGTGGAATTAACCAAACCACCCTTGGCTTTGCCATGTAATGCAAAAGTTCACAGGCACTAATCGATGCCCTCAATCGACGGTCTGTCATTCCATGTATGTACCTTCATGGAAATCATGGTTTGATACAGAGAGTCATCTAAATACAGCCAAGGATTTATATTCTAAGTATGGAATCACGACCTCTATTGACGGGGGCGTGAGTCCATCAACGAACCATTGTTTACTATGGTCCAATGTTTCGGTCCTCATCCTGGGCCCTTATCTTGGTCATTGGGGATTCGTACCCATACGGTTTGGCCCTTAACACACAGTAAGGTGTACCCTAAGTATTTTCACAAAGTTTGACCTTCATACGACTTTTCATGGGTCTTTAAGGAATTAGGTCAAAAGCCTAAGATAATACATCAAATAATTCATAAACATTCATAATTCATCATTATTAATCAAATATACACAAAATAATTCAAATTTAAAGGTAACCCGCGGATTTCAATAATTTCTAGAAAGTTGGAACAACAATGAAAATCAATTTGAAGGAACCTCTTTGGGAAACGAGTCCCAAGAGTGAAGAGTTCCTATACCTTGTCAATACTTAATGATTAATGCAGAAAAAATTGTTGTTATTGAACTCTAATTGAAGCTTTGACGTTCTTCTTCAATGGAGTCCTTGCTTAGAGAGACATAATCTAGAGATAAGTGTGAGCTTTTGTGTTTTCTGAGTTATAAGGTGTAGGATTTGTTTTATCACTTAAAATACATTAGTATACCTAAAAAATAATTATAACCTTTTCTAAGTGTTAAATAATTAATTAAATAACTAATAATTGAACTAACGCCACCTAAGTCGTGTGGAGGTAGTGAGATTTGTGCCAATTGATGAAACCCCATGGACGGGGGCGTCAACAAATCAATGAACCGTACTGGACACTCATGGATTGGAACTGAGTCTGAATTTTTGTACAAGTTGGGGAGGATTCTAAGTTTGTACTTACGAAAACCATTGAAGGAAGGGGGGGGGGGAGGGGAGGGGGAGGGGGAAATATTGACGAGTCATCAATTGCACGTGTGGTTATTTGCTATATTTTTTTATAACTTTTGTGTCGATTGTTTGGGTCCTCCCCAAGGACCCCTAGGGTAGTCCCTGGGTGTCATGACCAAATTTTTAGACCCTAAAAAAGTACTAACATGTATTAAAAGTATTATCAAAAGGTTTATCCCTCATACGACTATTTAAACCCTTTACAAGACTTAAAGACACACTAGATAATTTTTACTAGTTTTCGGAAGTCACGGTCATTCATTGACACCAATGCACTAACACTTTCAAATCAACTTAGTTAGGATAGTTTAGGTCTTAAAATATAATTGAAAACATTTAAGTTATTAAAGTTCATTAATGCTCTAGCTTGGGTCATTGGATTTCTGAGGTGTAACATCTTTTAAACTTGGGAGAGGAATAGCGGGATTAAGCGTACAATATAAGGAGCATGATCTTTTCTTGCATGTCACTTTAATTGATTTATGTCTAGGATTGGGATATACCAAGTTGCATGGCTTATCTTAAATATGGGAAGACAACTGAATGCTCCATAGTTTGTTCAATTTATCCCCGCTTAATGATGTAGTTAGACTGTCAATTCTGGTAGACAATTAAAGGTGGGGAGATCACAACTGTTCCAACCCTATGAATCAACAAATAGATAACATAAACATGATGGAAATATTATATTCTACTGAAATGAACTGAACTAAAAACAATGACCAAGTGCACAACATGCTGAGACTGAATTATGACATTTAACGAAAAACCCGATCAATTGAACTAAAGTCTGAAGGTGGGAGATAATAATAACCGACATAAAACCATGTGAGATATATCGTGGAGTATGATGTATACGCCCCATCAAGAGGACCCGACGTATATTGCAAAGGGTATAAAGGTATGACTGGCGTAATTACTAAATTTAATGCCCAAAGAGAGGAAAGTTATGAACATATGGGAGCATGTAGTTCTGGGACTATACGGGTACACTTAACCCTAGTACACTCGGTCTGAAGTCTACTCGCAACTAGAAATGTATACAATATAACATAACTGATTTATACATGATAGCTAAATATTTCATATTCTAATTGAGGGTGCAACATTTAAGTATTGATAATGAAACATTTGAAATCAAGTGTATTTATATTTATTTATCTTACCTAGCTAGTACAATAGAAGAAATAAATGAATCTACACAACTAGGTTCTGAGTTTCGTTCAAGGAACTAGGAAACAATGTCATGAAAATAGAAATTATATGATCTAGAATACTATAACTAATAAAGCACAATAATTATCTAACATGTACAAACCCTAGGTATAAACAATGCATAAAGAAAAAAAAATCTGACTGAAATCTAGGGACCTACTGGATGAAGGAATCCATTAGTGAAATCCACATACCTAGTGGCAATATGTCACGACCCGAAAGCACCACTAGTCGTAATATGACGTGCTTGATTTCGAAGGGTTCCGGACAAACCCTTAGCATATTCGTCAAGCCATAAGACATAGAGAAATACAGAAAATCAAACATTTTATTTACAATCGAAGTCTCTTATCAAAATTAAAGAGTATCTATAACACTATGTCTTAAACCATATATAACATAGAATTACATTAGGCTTAAATATTTTTAATACAGATTAGGAAACGAACCATATAATAGTCTTAAGAAATAAACTAAATATGTAAGTGGACAAGGTCGGTTTGTCCTCGAACTATGAGGACACCCCAAGTCTTCCTCTCCGATCTCATTAGAAACCTATATTCCAAGTATAGAAAATCACCTCTCCAAAACCTAAACTTTGTAGAAAATTTTGAAAATAAGTGTTAGTGTCACACCCAGAGAGTAAATCCCATATGCGACCGACGTAATCGTCCTCTCCGAAGACACAAACAAGCCCTTAACATTCATTATGACATGTCATCAGTTAATATTGCGGGAAATTAAAAAAATATAATACTATGTGAAGTATAGTTAGACTTCATACCTAACAATTATGAAAAAATAAATAATGATATTCTAAAAGATGTCTCATATAAAAACCATCTAAACAGTACGAATCTGGACTTAACTAATAAATAGTCAATACACTATATATCCCTCAATACAAAGGAATCCAAAGAATATAAAAGGAAATACAAGTATTCTTAAAATCTACTAAAATCTTCGTAAGCTAGAATAATGAAAAGATAACATCCTATAACATGAGGACCTACCAACACTTGGAGAAAAAGTTCCAACCTTCTTCAATCGACCTTCTAAATTTTCAATGTCCAGACCCTACATTTGTAGTAATATAATTTAATGGGGTTAGTACACCACATGTACTAAGTATGTGTATACGGACATAAAATTTAAGGAAATGCATGAAAAAGATCATTTCTTAGAAAGCATGCTATGACGTTTGAAAATCTTCAATGCACGTGCCATCTAACATTTACATGTTAAGGATTCCATCAACTTAAATCATGATTATGTTCAAAGAAATATTATCATAGAATCAAGTTAACATGTCATATTCCATAGATCATATAAACATATAACATGCAAAACACATAAAAACCAACCTACAAGTGCAATATTCATGTGAATCCCCATAATCCCACACAACCAAGTAGATAAGATAAGAGCCCATAAGTAAAGCTTTGCTTCATATAAAGCGTAACATAAGTAATCAACGACTTGTAAATAAATATAAACCAATAGCATGTTCATTAATATAACCAACTTCATATAAGAGAAACAACATGTCTCATAATCATCATACCTTTTTTGTTATCATATTACATAAGAACAATCTCCTAGGACTTCCCTTAGAGTCAACTTGTGAAGTGTCAAGGTAGAGTCCCATACCCCTACCTATACTAAGTAGACTCTTCAAGTAATCTTAATCAACGTCCATTTACTTGTCTTTCATTTTACTTGAGGAAAAAATCACGTTAACCGATATTGGACCATGCGAGCTAAACATGGAATCCGGTATCATAAAACCCCATACTGAAATAAGGTGGTCTACCGGCTAAAGTAAATCCAAACATTCATAGCTTTCTAGGTGGATCCACTAGCTAGTATCTTATGGTGGCAACATAGTTCAAGAACTAGGAGATGCATTACAGACCCATAGTTACACATTACATGACGGCCTCTATATCATGAGAGTCATATTGAATTTACCTTCCAACTATGAAAGGGACACATCTTATATCTAGTCCATCGGTGCTAAGCTTAAGTCTCTTTTTGATTAACCTTTATGTTCTCATTTATTCAATAAATCTTATCATAAGTAATATGAGATTAAATCCTTGTATAAACATGATCATAAGCTCTTTAATATTGGATAAAGATTTTGTTTCATTGTATCCCTTTATTTCTTTTATAAACATATCATAAATCTTGTGTAAAGCATACGAGAGAATATCATAAACTTGCATTATCAAGTTATTATCATGATCTCACAACTATGATTTTCACAGCCCAACATATATACATAGCATCATATACAGACATTATTAACATAGTAACATCATTTATAGGCAAACATAAATATCATAGATAAATCACGACTTTAAAAGACTTACCTCTTGCTTCCAAGATCCTTATTCAAGGACATACATTCAAATTACAACAATCATAACAACAAAATAGTGAAATACTCAATAGCATAGCCAATACAAACTCTTCAACTCATAAACAAGACTAGTTCGTAAAGTAGAATAAGGGAAAAGGGTCATTAAAGAGTTTATTTTAGTCATAGTTCAAATCCCAATAATAACATGTTATCAAGTAGTAGTATAACCCATTCGAAATCATCAATTAAGAGAGAAACAATGCATCACATGATATTCCAACATTATTAATAAAATACTAAATAATTCGTGTGAAATCAACCATAGAAACCATTATTTTTCAACTGTAGTCATAAATCTAGAGTTAGGATTAAAACCTGTTTTGTAGAGTAAAAACCCTAGAATTTTTATTTCTTGAAAACTATCTTTGAGAGGAACAGTTGGGTAAAGGAATCCTAAGAGCGAAAAACCCATACATTATTGACGAACAATCCACAAATTTTGGAAGAAAAGTTTGAAGTCTTCGTCTTCTTCCTTAAGCTCTTCTTGTTCTTAAATGGAGTTTGGAAAAGAGAGTGTTGTTGAGAGAGATGAGAGAAGTTCTTTTGATTTTGTTTATGTGTGTAAAAAGTGATCTAAAACTGACCTAAATTAAATATGTATCCATCCCACAAAATATCCAAAAGACTCTTCACTTTAATGGGTCCTTTTGTGATGTTAAATTATAAAAGTCTGACTTTAAAAAATCTAGGAAGTGGCTGCGCGTCGCAGGGCCAATTCCCATTCGTTTTTCTGAAATTTTGGGTTGAGGCAGTGTGACTCATGAAAGATCCACGTCGCTAGGCTTCCTCCCAATACTCGGGGCAGTGAGCCTCGTGTGGGCTTTGCGTCACGCATCAGCACCCTGGTTCTTTACACTCGCCCAGGCTCCTTTGGCAACTTTCTTGCCTATGTTTAAGTCCTCCTCAAGGACCATTTGGGTGATCCTTTGGGTGTCCTTACCGGACGTTTGTATACTTTGTGCTACATATTACTCATTTGAAGTTTTTTTACAAGTTTGCACTTCATTTGACATTTTAAAACCTTCATCAAACGTAGGGACATCAACTAGTTCAAATTAGCTAGTTTCCAGATGTCAAGGTCTTTCTTTTTCATTTTGGATCTGACATTTTTAAATGAACTTATTACATTAATATATGTCAAGAAACATCATTTTAAGCATTATTCAATAGATTAATATTTACTCTAACTCATGGAACTTCAAGAGTATTACATTATCCCCCCTTAGGAATATTCGTCCCCGAATGATACTGAAATCTTTTTTGAAGGTTAGGTAGACTTAACAATAGCAGCCCAACCAATAACAACATATAATAATAATGAGTCACATCTTATAGGAGTACTTCACAAATCCTTTAAACACATATCACAACATAACACATAGCACTCAATTCATGATGCACCACATATAAGAGCTCCATATTCATAACACATAGTGAGGAACTTATTTCTCAACATTATCATGCGTTAAAAAAACATCAAGAAGTTACAATGGTATTATTCTTCTCAAGATAACAACAAAACATAAACATCTCAAGAAGACACATGCATAAACATTTCGTATAAGCGCAAGAATAGAGTATAAAGGCATAAGACTTACACCGACTATATGATTTCTTTAATATATCTTTTATTGTTCGGACCTTCTCTATAGCCTCATAGATAATCTCTGTACCATGGAGTGAGGACTCACCAACCTCAAGCCATCCAACTGGAGACCTGCATCTTCTACCATAAAGAGCTTCAAATGGTGCCATGGAGATGCCCGAATGGTAACTATTGTTGTAGGAGAACTCAATCAAAGATAGATTATCATCCCAATTTCCTTTGAAATCGATAACATAGGACCTTAACATGTCTTCAAGGGTCTGATTGGTACATACTGCTTGACCATCTCCCTGAGGGTGAAAAGAAGTACTAAGTTTCACTTGTCCACTAAAACCTTTTTGGAAAGATTTCCAAAACTGAGAGGGCACCTCTATCCGAAATGTTTGACAAAAGAATCCTATGAAGACTCACAATCTCATTAATATTGATTCTTGCATAACCTGCAGTAGTATAAATAGACTTAACACGAATAAAATTGGCAGATATTTTCAACCTATCCATAATAACCCATATAGAATCATTTTGCCTCTGGGTTTGAGGCAACCCAAAAACAAAATCCATATTGATGGCTTCCCACTTCCAAGTAGGTACATCCATAAATTGGGTTAAACCACTAGGTTTTAGATGCTCGATTTTAACTTGTTGGCAGTTTAGACACTTTGTAACAAACTCCGCTATGTCCCTTTTTAAACCAACCCATCAATAGACTGTCTTGATATATTTTGGTGGCACCCAAATGTAAAAAATAGCGAGAACCATGGGCTTCTTCTAGTATTCGATTTCTCAAATCCTCAACATCCGGTACACATAATCTCCCTTGGTACCTAAGAACACCATCCTTCCCCTTGGGAGAATGACACAACGAACTTACTAAGTACTGATTTCTTCAACTCCATCAATAGAGGATCAAGGTGTTGCTTAGACTTCACCTCAACCACTAATGATGAGTTAGAGGTATAATGGACCAAGAATCTCCCATTTGGAGAATCGTCTAATCACACACATAAATGAGACAACCTATGAACATCTCTAACAAGTTCTACCCTAGTCATGCAACTTAAAGCATCCACAACAACATTGACCTTGCCATGAGGGTACAGGACACTCATGTCGTAATCCTTCAAAAGTTCTAACCATATTCTCTGTCGGATATTTAACTCTTTTTTTGTAAACACATATTGAAGACTTTTATGGTTAGTAAAAACATCAACATGCACACCATAAAAGTAATGTCTCCATATTTTCAAGGAAAAACCTACAACAGCTTACTCAAGATCATGACTTGGATATACTTCTCATGAATTTTTAGTTGCTTAGAAGAATAAGCAATAACCTTGCTATGTTGCATGAGGAAATATCCCAGGATCACTTGAGAAGCATCATAATATACTAAAAAGCCTTCATCACCCTTCGGTAAAGTCAATATCGGAGTGGACGTAAGCTATCTTTCAATACTTGAAAACCTTTCTAACAAGCTTTGGACCACTTAAACTTCACCTTCATTTAGGTCAAATCTGTCAAAGTAGAAGTAATGGATGAAAATCCATCAACAAACCTTCCAGAATACCCGACTTGACCCAACGAACTTCTTATTTCAGTGGGTATCAAAGGTCTAGGACAATTTCTTACCGCATCCATCTTCTTCGAATCACCCTCTACACCCTCACTAAAGATAATATGGCCAAGAAAAGAAACGGATCTCAACCAAAATTCGCACTTGCTAAATTTTGCATAAAGCTGGTTTCCTTTGAGGACATGCAAGGCTACCGTCAAGTGATGTCATGCTCATTTTCATTCTTGGAGTATATAAAAATATCATGAGTGAACACAATCACAAATTAGTCGAGGTAATCTCTGAAAACTCTATTCATTAGGTCCATATACCCCGTTGGGGAATATGTTAACGCAAAATACATATTCATAGTGACCATATATAGTTCAAAAAGTTGTTTTGGGAATATCTTCACCTCTCACCTTATGTTGGTGATATTCGAACCTTAAGTCAATCTTGGAAAAGTAGCTAGCATCTTGGAGTTGATCAAATAGATCATCTATCCGAGGGAGAGGATACTTGTTTTTTATGATTACTTTATTAAGTTGGCAGTAATCAATTCACATTCTAAGGGACCCATCCTTCTTCTTCACAAAAAAGATCAGAGCACCCCATCTAGTAATGTTAGGTTGAATAAAACCCTTATATTGTAAATCTTTGAGTTGGATTTTCAACTTGTTCAATTCAGCCGGAGCCATACAACATGGATGAATTGAAATGGGATTCGCATCCAGTAACAAGTTAATGCCAAAGTCAATTTCCCATTCGGGAAGGAACTCCTGGAAGGTCATCAGGAAAAAACTCTGGGAATTCTCTCACTACAGGGATTGACTCAATAGTAGTAGTTTAATATTCTAGGTCTTTGACCGTCACAACATGGTATAAACAACCCGTGGCTATCATCCTGCAAGCCTTCAAGCAAAAATTTATTTGACCCCTTGATATAGAACTTTCCCCTTTCAACTCTAGAATGGGTTCATTTGAGAAATGAAACTTCACTACCCTTGTTCTACAATCTATTGAAGCAAAGCACTCATGAAGACAATCCATACTGAAGATGATATCAAAATCAAAGATGTCATGTTCTACCAAATCAACAAGAATAAGTCTATTGGGCAGCATAACACGAAATTTCACCCATTGGGGTACAAACCGAAAAGGGTCGATCAAAACATCAAGAAGTACATCAAACTTCATAGCCATAAAACATGTAACAAAATATAGGGTAGCACCTTGGTCAAACAAAGCATAAACATTATATAAAAAAACTTGTAACATACGCGTCACAACATTGGAAGATTTCTCTTTTTCACTCCTAGCCTTGAGTTCATAGAAATAGTTCCTTTTTGGATATTCAGAGCTCGGACCGCTTGGTTGAGTTTGGCATAAACATTATATAAAAAAACTTGTAACATACAAGTCACAATATCAGGAGATTTCTCTTTTTCACACCTAGCCTTGAGTTCATAGAAATAGTTCCTTTTTGGAGATTCATAGCTCGGACCGCTTAGTTGTATTTGGCCATTCCCCTTTCCTTCACATCTCACATTAGGACAATCTTTCACTATATGGCAACCATTGACACAACCATAATAAATATTTTTCCCAACAAGACATTCACCCATATGTTTCTTTCCACACTTACCACAAGTTGGTCTTTCTCTTGGTGGATTAACATTTCTCCCTTTTGAGGCTTAGGATTTGGACCTCTATCATTGCGATTCTTGGAGACATTTGAAAGTACCTGGTTTTCAAACCTCTATTTGAATTTAGTCTTGTCTTGAACATCAAACCTACTCTTAGAATAACTAATCTCAAAAGACCTTGCCTTCTTAGCTTCTATGTTCCTCTTCCTTAGATGACTCTCCTCTACTTGTTCTGCATGGACCATTAACCTGAAAAGATCCATATTGTCATGAAACATTGCTAAATGACATTCTTCTTTAATCTCATCGGAAACGCCCGTTACGTTACAACTTATTTCATCCCTAACATAAGAAACCAAAGAAGAAGCATATTTTTTACAAGTTTATGAACTTTAATGAATATTCCATAACACTAATACCTCTTTGACGAAGGTTAATTAACTCCTTTACCTTAGATTTCATTTTTTCCCTTGGAAAGAATCTTTCAAGAAATTCATTTTCGAAGACCTCCCAAGTCACGGGACCATCTCCAAAAGGCCGATTATCCTTCCATATATTGTACCATGTCTGAGCCGCATCTTTGAATTTATAGGCAGCAAGCTCAGCCTTCACAGTAGTAGTCACCCCCATAGCAAACAAGATCTTGTAGACCTCATCAAGGAAGTCTTGGGTTCTTCATCAACTTCTTATCCAAAGAACATGGGAGATCCTTGTAAAATCTCTCAAATGGCTAGCCATAGTACAATCATCCTGTTTCTCTTGAGGAACAATCTCTCTGGTATCTTGAGCCGTAATGTCTTGAGCTTCAGTTGTGATGTCTTTGACCATTTGGAACAGGGCTTCCCTCACCTCACCATCCATCACGGTCAGAGGATATGTCGGAACTTGATCACTCGCAACACTTGCACTTGAGGAGGAACTTGACTGCCTTGGGCATCAGCTCCCACATTTGCAACCTCATCTTTTACTTTTCTCGCGTCTGTCTTTCTTGTGTTCATCGCATATAACAACAAAAAAGGGATTAGATGGTAAAAGATACATATTGTCAAAACTCTAGAGGCACGATATATGATTACCATGAAAAGAGAAGTTTCCTTTCATCACATAGATTCTCATCCATAATTGTGGCGCACTTCACAACCTTGAACAAGACACTATATAATGTGGGTAAATGAGACATTTAACCTAAGTATATTTAACCATGCTCTGATATCATGTTTGTCACACCCGAAGAGTAAACCCCAAATGCGACCGACATCCTCATCATCCCAAAGGACTTAGACAAGCCCTTAACATTCGTCATGACATGTTATCTGTTAAAATTGCGGAAAACTAAAACTTTTTAATACTATGTGAAGTATACTTAGACTTCATACCTAACAATCATTAAAACATACATGGAGATATTCTAAAAGTTTTCTCATATAGAAACAATCTAAAGAGTACGAATCTGGACTTATCCAATAAATAATCAATACGCCATATAGGTCATAATACAAAAGAATCCAAAGAATATAAATGGAAATACGAGTATATTTTAAATCTAATAAAGTCGTCGTAATGTAGAATAATCAAAACATACCATCCCCAAACATGAGGATATACCAATACTTGGAGAAAGAGTTTCAAGATTCTTCAATCAACCATCAAAATCATGAATGGCCGGACTTTACATTTTGTAGAAATATAAAGTAATGGGGTTAGTACGCCACATGTACTAAGTATGGGTTTATGGACGTAACATTTAAGGACATGCATGAAAAGGATCATTTCTTAGAAAGCATGCTAAGACATTTTAAAATATTCAATGGACATACCATAAAACATATACCAGTTAAGGATTCCATCAACATAAATCATTATCATAATCAAAGACATATTTATCATATAGTCATGTTAACATTTCATATTCAATAGATAATATAAAGATAGCATACAAAACACTTACAAATAATCACACCCCCAACCCACAAGTGGAATGGGCATGTGAAGCTGTCACGACCCAAATCCGAGCCGCGACTGGCACCCACACTTACCCTCCTATGCGAACGAACCAACCAATCTAAACCTTAACATTTCAATATAATATAAACAGAAAGTAATGCGGAAGACTTAAACTCTTTAATAAAAACCAATTCAATAACTATCAATTTTCAACATCTATTATTCCCAAAACCTGGAAGTCATCATCACAAGAACATCTACTTTAAATTACTAATTCTAAGAGTTTCTAAGAAGCTAAAAATACATAAGAAGCTAGTCCATGCCGGAAGTTCAAGGCATCAAGACATGAAGGAGAAGATCCAGTCCAAGCTAGAAGCGTTAGCTCACCCTGAAGATCCGGTGTGACGAAGACTGGCTTGAGTTACTGTTGAGTCGAAGATGACGGCATGTTTGCTGCACTCCACAAATAACAAGAAGAAAAACATAACAGTAGGGGTCAGTACAAACCACGGGTACTGAGTAGATATCATCGGTCAACTCAAAATAGAGAAGAGTATATATCAAGTAATATCATAAATCAACTATAAAACTCAACATGTAACAACAACAAGTATTATAATCATCAATAAGTGCCATCAAGTTCATCCATGAGGGCTCAAGCCTCAACACCATACTCATTTGGGAATTAAGTATATTAAGTTGAGTATATTATCATCTTTCAAGATTCATTATCTTTCCTCCTCTTGTGTCGGTACGTGACACTCCGATCCCCTACTACTATGTGTCGGTACGTGACACTCCGATCCCCTACATGTGTCGGAACGTGACACTCCGATCCCCTGCATGTGTCGGTACATGACACTTCGATCCCCTACATGTGTCGGAACGTGACACTCCGATCCCCTAATTCTATGTGTCGGAACGTGACACTCCGATCCACTAATACTATGTGTCGGAACGTGACACTCTGATCCACTAATATCATTCTGTAAATCATCAAGCCTTCTATATTCCAAGGCATCATCAATCCCATTAATTTAATTCATCAAGCCTTCTTCTATACCAAGGCATCATCATTAATAATGTAGATTAAAGTTTCTTTTCAAGATTTGGGATTCAATATTTTCATCATGCTTATCTTATCACAATCACATAATCATATTCATGCAAACATACCATTAAGCATATAGTAGGGTTTACAATACTACCAATACATATCATTCACTATTAAGAGTTTACTTATGAAGCATGAAAACCATAACCTACCTCCACCGAAGAATTGGAATCAACAAGCAATTTCCCAAGCTTTGATATTCCCTCTGCCTCTTGATCGATCAATTTCTCTCTCTCCTTGTTCTCTATATTTTCTTTATTCAAACCCTCTTTCTTTTACCCTAGTTAACATATAATTAAGTGTAAAAGATGGCAATAATACCCCACTAATTAACTTAGGGTTACCTCTTTTAACACCCAAGAATTTGAGTTATTAATATAAACCCACAAAATCTATAAGTAAGGAAGGAGTAGTCCAAAAACGTCCCTTAAAACGTGTAACGAAATCCGATTCTGCCTGGGATTTGCGCAACCTGTGACGGGCCGTCGTGCTTGCGACGGTCCGTCCTGCAGGTCGTCGTAAGAGTCAGAGAGTCAATTTCCACTGAACAATCTATGACAGTCCGTCCTGCCATTCCGTCACGATGTTCAGAGAGTCGATTTTCAGTACCCAATTTCAGATTTTCTAAGTGTTTTGAAACGAGACCCTGTGACGGTCCGTCGTGCCTATGACGGATCGTCGTTTGGTCCGTCGCCTCAGCCTGTTTTTCAAGAATTGAAGTTTGTTGCTCAAAACGACTAAACAGGTCGTTACAATAGATACCAATTTACCCATCGTTCTTCCCCGAATGATCAAAAGAAGGAAAACAAGGCCGAAAAGGAGTACCTGAATCTATAAACAGATGTGGGTATTTTTCTCGCATATCCGCCTCCTTCTCCCAAGTGGCTTCTTCAACGGGTCGATTCTTCCATTGCACCTTGATGGATGCAATCTCTCTTGACCTCAACTTGTGAACTTCTCTATCTAAAATAGCAACAGGATCCTCCTCATAAGACAAGTTCTCATCAAGCAAAACTGAATCCCAACGGATAATGTAGTTCCCATCCCCATGGTATCTTTTCAACATCGACACATGGAATACCGGGTGTACTCCGGAGAGCCCTGGAGGCAAGGCTAACTCATAAGCCACCTCTCCCACTCGCTTAAGTACTTCAAATGGTCCAATGTACCTTGGACTTATTTTACCACTTTTTCCAAACCGCATCACCCCTTTCATGGGTGAAACTTTCAACAAGACTTGTTCACCCTCCATGAACTCTAAGTCTCTAACCTTTCGATCTACATATTCTTTTTGTCTACTTTGCGCCGCTAGAAGCTTTTCTTGAATAGACTTCACATTTTCCATCAAATCCCTCAAGAGATCAGTACCCCAAGGTCTAACCTCGAACGCATCAAACCAACCGATGGAAGACCTACATCTCCTACCATACAATGCTTCAAATGGAGCCATATCAATGCTTGAGTGATAGCTATTATTGTATGAAAACTCCACTAAGGGTAAGAAGCTATCCCAATGGCCACCAAATTCTATCACACACGCACGAAGCATATCCTCCAACACTTGAATCGTTCGCTCAGACTGACCATCGGTCTGGGGATGGAACGCAGTACTAAGGTCCAACCTAGTACCCAATTCTGCATGCAATGTTTTCCAAAACATAGAAGTAAACTGCGTACCTCTATCTGATATGATGGATAGTGGAACCCCATGCAATCGCACCACTTCCGAGATGTAAAGTTTGGCTAAGTTTTCTGCATTGTAAGTCACCTTGACCGGAATGAAATGAGAAGATTTAGTTAACCTATCAACAATCACCCAAATGGAGTCATACTTACCCATTGTCTTCGGAAGACCAACCACAAAATCCATTGCAATTCTTTCCCACTTCCATTCCAGAATGGGCATTCTCTGAAGTGTTCCTCCGGGCCTTTGGTGTTCACACTTTACTTGTTTTCAGTTCGGACACTTGGCAATAAAGTCAACGATATCACGCTTCATTCTACTCCACCAAAAGTGTTGCTTTAGGTCACGATACATCTTGGTTGCACCCGGATGTAAAGAATACCTTGAACTATGAGCCTCTGTCAGAATAGTGTTGATCAAATCATCGACGCGGGGTACACATACCCTTCCCTTGATTCTCAAAACACCTTCCTCATCGATTTGTGCTTCCTTAGCCTCTCCTCGCAATACTTTATCTTGAATTCTGTGCAGTTTCTCATCATCAGACTGTCTTCCCTTAATCTTGTCAAGGAAGAAAGATCTTGCCTCCACAGAAGCCAACAATCCTCCCCTATCATTTACTTCTAATCTCATCAAGTAATTAGCTAGAGTTTGAACCTCTCTAGCCAATGGGCGTCTAGAAGCTTGCAAGTGAGCTAGACTTCCCATGCTTCCAGCCTTCCTACTTAAAGCATCCGCTACAACATTCGCCTTCCCCGGATGATACAAGATAGTGATATCGTAGTCCTTTAGTAACTCCATCCATCTCCTCTGTCTTAAGTTCAAATCTTTCTGAGTAAAGACATACTGAAGGCTACGATGATCCGTATAGATCTCACACTTAACCCCATATAAATAGTGTCTCCATTGTTTTAATGCAAACACTATCGCGGCCAATTCCAAATCATGAGTGGGATAGTTACGTTCATGCACTTTTAATTGTCTTGAAGCATAAGCAATCACACTCTTCTCTTGCATTAGTACAACACCCAAACAAGAATAGGATGCATCACAATAAACAATGAAGTTCTTACCCTCTACTGGCAAGGTAAGGATAGGTGCGGTAGTCAACAATGTCTTGAGCTTCTGAAAGCTTTCCTCACATTCATCCGACCATACAAATGGGACATTCTGCTTAGTCAAGTTCGTCAATTGAGAAGCGATAGAAGAGAATCCCTTGACGAATCGGCGGTAGTAGCTGGCTCACCCAACAAAGCTCCTTATTTCTGACACATTAGTAGGTCTTACCCAATTCTTCACTGTCTCAATCTTAGAAGGATCCACCATCACTCCATCCTTAGAAACCATGTGTCCCAAGAAGGACACTGCATCTAGCCAAAACTCACACTTAGAGAACTTGGCATAAAGCTTTTTTTCCTTAACATTTCCAATACCATTCTCAAATGCTCTTCATGTTCCTTCTTTCTCTTTGAGTATACCAATATATCATCAATAAATACGATCACGAAGAGGTCCAAATATGGCTTAAAAATCCCGTTCATCAAGCTCAAGAACGCAGCAGGGGCATTCGTAAGACCAAAGGACATCACTACAAATTCGTAATGCCCATACCTCGTTCGAAAAGCAGTCTTTGGCACATCCGTTGCCCGTATTTTCAATTGATGATAACCGGATCTCAAGTCAATCTTAGAGAAGACACAAGCACCTTGTAACTGATCGAACAAGTCATCAATGCGAGGAAGAGGGTACTTGTTCTTTATGGTTACCTTATTCAGTTGTCTGTAGTCTATGCACATTCGAAAACTGCCATCCTTTTTCTTTACAAACAAAACTGGAGCACCCCAAGGAGATGCACTTGGTCTAATGAAGCCTTTTTTCAATAACTCTTGAAGTTGTGCTTTTATCTCTCTTAACTCCGCGGGAGCCATTCTATAAGGGGGTGTAGAAATGGGGCGAGTACCGAGTTCAAGATCAATATAGAAGTCAATATCCCTTTCCGGTGGCATACCAGGAAGATCTGCAGGGAACACATCATGAAACTCACGAACTACTGAAACCAACTCAATCTAAGGTACTTGGGTAGTGTCATCCTTGAGATGTGCCAAGAAAGCTAAATACCCTTTACTAATCATTTTCTTAGCACGAAGAAAGGAGACGATGCAGACCGGATTGGAAGTGTAGTCACCCTCCCACACTAACGGGTCTATCCCATGCTTGGCTAACGTCACCGTTTTAGCATTACAATCAAAGATTGCAAATTGCGAAGAAAGCCAAGTCATACCCAGAATCACATCAAAATCATCCATTGCCAAGATAACCAAATCTATATAAGTGTTGCTCCCCACAAAGTTTACCACACAAGACCTATATACCTTTTCAACTACCACAGACTCACCCACCGGAGTAGAAACACGAATAGGCATATCAAGAAATTCACAATGTAAATTTAGACCATTAGCAAATGAGGAAGATACACAAGAAAACGTGGATCCAGGATCAAACAATACAGAAGCCATACAATCGCAAACAAGAAGATTACCTGTGATGACAACATCAGATGCCTCCGCTTCAGACCGCCCAGGGAAAGCGTAACACTAGGCCATATCGTTCGTCTGTCTGTTTCCCCTACTATGTTGTGATGTAGTGGCCCCAGTTTGCCCATTACCTCTGCCGTTTTGGTGACCACCATTACCTCGATCACCACGTCCTCCAGAATAACGGCCTCTACCATGACCACCTCTACCTCTAGCTATTGCGGGTCTATCACTTTGTCTGGGACAATTTTTCCAAATATGTCCAATCTCCTCACATCCATAACATTCTCTTGAGTCAATCATAGGCCCCTCGGAGAAGTGTTGACCGGTCTGAGGTTGTCCCCCAACTACAGTTTGTAGTGAAGACTTAATTAGTCGGACTGAGTAACTTCCCAAACCCTGTCCTCTAGTGTAAGAACCATTAAACTCACCTCCCTTTCGAAACCTTTTTGATGTCGATGTTGTGGTGATGTCGTCTGGCTTCACTCCTTCCACTTATATCACAAAGTCTACCACTTCTTGGAAGGATTTTGCCGTTGCCGCTATCTGTAAGGCCGAAATCCGCAATTCTGACCTCAACCCCATCACAAACCGGTGAATCCGCTCTTGAGGACTGAAATAGAGTTGAATGGCATATCTGGACAGTGCACGGAACTTAGCCTCATAAGCATTAACCGACATCCTACCTTGCTCTAGGCTCAGGAACTCATCCCTTTTCCTATCCCTCAAAGTTCGGGGGATATACTTCTCCATAAACAAGCTAGAGAATGAGGCCCAAGTCATAGGTGGTGCCTCTGTCGGTTGACACTCAACATGGGATCACCACCACATTTTGGCGTTCCCTTGAAACTGATAAGTCACAAACTCCACACCAAACCGTTCTACTATACCCATCTTGTGTAGTAGCTCGTGACAGTCAACCAGAAAATCATAAGCATCCTCTGATTCAGCACCCTTGAAGACTAGAGGTTTCAATTTCAAGAACTTACTGAAAAGTTCATGCTGATCACTTGTCATTATAGGCCCAGTACTCAGACATGGAAACGTGCCTATTTCCAATGGAACATCAATGCGGGGAGCCATAGTAGCCGCATGTTGTACCTTCGGAGCCTGAGGTGCTGGTGCAGAAAACACTGGGGTGTCTGGCCTTGATCAGATAAACCGCTAAGATAAGCCAGAACCTGATTGATCATCTCTGGGGTAGGTTGGGGTGGCATTTCCTCATTTTACACTTGTTCATTCACCCCATCCTCCCCCTCTCTTATCACTACCTCAGTCGGTGGAGGATTCACCGCCCTAGTACCAGATGGGCTCGGTGCTCGTCCTCTTCCTCTAGAGGACGTCCTCCCACGACCTCTACCACGGCCCCTTGCCGCTGTTCTCCCTCGAGCCACAGCCCCAGTCGCTGGCTCAGCTGTTTCTTGTCTGTCCGGTGTTGGTGTTGGCGTAGTCGTTGCTCTAGTTCTAACCATCTGCGAAAGAGAGTGCAGATGGTCAGATACCAATTCGCATCGCCTAGACACCAATTGGACTCAAGTAGTAGCATGAAAGAAAGAATGAAAGAGTGAAATTTTCCTAAAGTCTTATAGCCTCTCAAAGAAAAGTAAAGGTGTCCCCCTACCGTTCCTTAAGACTCTACTAGACCTGTTCTTGTGCGATGAGACCAACGAACCTAATGCTCTGATACCAAGTTTGTCACGACCCAAATCCGGGCCGCGAATGGCACCCACACTTACCCTCCTATGCGAGTGAACAAACCAATCTAAACCTTAACATTTCAATATAATATAAACAGAAAGTAATGCGGAAGACTTAAACTCCTTAATAAAAACCTATTCAATAACTATCAATATTCAACATCTATTATTCCCAAAACCTGGAAGTCATCATCACAAGAACATCTACTTTAAACTACTAATTCTAAGAGTTTCTAAGAAGCTAAAAATACATAAGAAGCTAGTCCATGCCGGAAGTTCAAGGCATCAAGACATGAAGAAGAAGATCCAGTCCAAGCTAGAAGCGTTAGCTCACCCTGAAGATCCGGTGTGACGAAGACTGGCTTGAGTTACTGTTGAGTCGAAGATGACGGCATGTTTGCTGCACTCCACAAATAACAAGAAGAAAAACATAACAGTAGGGGTCAGTACAAACCACGGGTACTTAGTAGATATCATCGGTCAACTCAAAATAGAGAACAATATATATCAAGTAATATCATAAATCAACTATAAAACTCACCATGTAGCAACAACAAGTATTATAATCATCAATAAGTACCATCAAGTTCATCGATGAGGGCTCAAGCCTCAACACCATACTCATTTGGGAATTAAGTATATTAAGTTGAGTATATTATCATCTTTCAAGATTCATTATCTTTCCTCCTCTTGTGTCGGTACGTGACACTCCGATCCCCTACTACTATGTGTCGGTACGTGACACTCTGATCCCCTACATGTGTCGGAATGTGACACTCCGATCCCCTACATGTGTCGGTACGTGACACTCCGATCCCCTACATGTGTCGGAACGTGACACTTCAATCCCCTAATTCTATGTGTCGGAACGTGACACTCCGATCCACTAATACTATGTGTCGGAACGTGACACTCCGATCCACTAATATCATTCTGTAAATCATCAAGCCTTCTCTATTCCAAGGCATCATCAATCCCATTACTTTAATTCATCAAGCCTTCTTCTATACCAAGACATCATCATTAATAATGTATATTAAAGTTTCTTTTCAAGATTTGGGATTCAATATTTTCATTATGCTTATCTTATCACAATCACATAATCATATTCATGCAAACATACCATTAAGCATATAGTAGGGTTTACAATTCTACCAATACATATCATTCACTATTAAGAGTTTACATATGAAGCATGAAAACCATAACCTACCTCCACCGAAGAATTGGAATCAACAAGCAATTTCCCAAGCTTTGATATTCCCTCTGCCTCTTGATCGATCAATTTCTCTCTCTCCTTGTTCTCTCTATTTTCTTTATTCAAACCCTCTTTCTTTTACCCTAGTTAACATATAATTAAGAGTAAAAGATGGCAATAATACCCCACTAATTAACTTAGGGTTACCTCTTTTAACCCCCAAGAATTTGAGTTATTAATATAAACCCACAAAATCTATAAGTAAGGAAGGAGTAGTCCAAAAACGTCCCTTAAAACGTGTAAGGAAATCCGATTCTGCCTGGGATTTGCGCAACCTGTGACGGGTCGTCGTGCCTGCGACGGTCCGTCCTGCAGGTCATCGCAAGAGTCAGAGAGTCAATTTCCACTGAACAATCTATGACGGTCCGTCACGCCTGTGACGGTCCGTCCTGCCATTCCGTCACGAAGTTCAGAGAGTCGATTTTTAGTACCCAATTTCATATTTTCTAAGTGTTTTGAAACGAGACCCTGCGACGGTCCGTCGTGCCCATGACGGATCGTCGTTTGGTCCGTCGCCTCAGCCTGTTTTTCAAGAATTGTAGTTTGTTGCTCAAAACGACTAAACAGGTCGTTACAGAAGCCCTATAACCCCACACAACCAAGTACACAAGATAGGAGACCATAAGTAAGACTTTGCTTCATATAACTTGTAACATAAGTAGTCATCACCTCCTAAAGAAATATAGACCAATAACTTTTTCATTAACCTAACCAACTTCATATAAGAGTAACACCATGTATCGTAAGCATCATACCTTTCATGTTATCATATTACATAAGAACAATCTCCTAGGATTTCCCTTAGAGTCAACTTGTGCAATGTATACGTAGAGTCCTATACGCCTACCGATACTAAGTAGATCCTTCAAGTCACCCTAGTGAACGTCCATTTACTTGTATTTCATTTTACTTGAGGGGACATTCACCTTAACCGGCATTACACCATATGAGATAAACATGGAATCCGGTGACATAAAACTCCACACCGAAAGAAGGTAGTCTACCGACAAAAGTAGAACCAAACATGACATAACTTTCTAGGTGGATCCACTAGGTAGTATCCTATGTAGAAACATAGTTCAAGAATTAGGAGACTTATTAAAAACCCATAGTTCCACATTATATGAAAGCCTATATCTCATGAGAGTCATTGTAAACCTACATTCCAACTATGGAAGGGACACCTCTGCTATCTAGTCCATCGGTGCTAAGCTCAAGTCCCTTTTTTGGTTAACCTTTAAGTCATCATTTATTCATAAATATTATCATAAGTCATTGGATATTAACTATTTGTACAAACATGATAATGAGCTCTTTAAGATTAGCTGAGAATTTTCTTTCATTGTACGTTTGTGAGATTAACATATCATAAATCATTTTCTGTAAAGCATATAAGAGAATATCATAAACTTGCATTATCGTATCATTATCATGATCTCACAATTATCATATTCACAGCCCAACATATATACATAACATCATATTTGTACATCTTTAACGTAGTAACATCATTTATAGGCTAACATAAACATCGTAGAGTAATCATGACATTAGAAGACTTACGTCTTGATTCCAAGATCCTTGTTCAAGAACTTATGTTTAAATTACAATAATCATAACAATAACATAATTAAATACTCAATATAATTTCCTATACTAACTATTCAACTCATAAACAAGACTAGTACGTAAAGTAGAATAAGGATAAGGGTCATGAAATAGTTTATTCTAGTCATAGTCCCAAGCCCAATAATTACATGTGATCAAGTAGTAGTATAACCTATTCGAAATCATCAATAAAGGGAGAAATCATGAATCACACGAAATACAAATATAATTACTCAATTACTCAAAAATTTGTGTGAAATCAAGCATAGATAACCATTATTTTTCATCAATAGTCATAAATCTAGTGTTATTAATAAAACCTGTTTTGTAGAGTAAAAACCCTAGAATTTTTATTTCTTGAAAACTATCTTTGAGAGGACCTCTTGAGTAAAGGAATCCCAAGAGTTATATACCCATACCTTATTAATGAACAATGCACAAATTTTGGAAGAAAATCCTTTAGTCTTCGTCTTCTTCCTTAAGCTCTTCTTTTTCTTCAATGGAGTTAGGAGAAGAGTGTTCTTTAGAGATATGAGACAAATTCGTTTGATTTAGTTTATGAGTGTAAAACATAATCTAAAACTGATCTAAATTCAATATATAGTCGTACTACAAAATAATCAAAAAGACCCTTAACTTAAATAGGTCTTTTTGTGAAGTTAAATTACCTATAATACTACTTTAACGAATCTAGGAAGTGGCTGCGCATCGCGGGGATAATTTCCATTCTTTTTCTGAAATTTCGGGTCGAGGAAGTGTTCATCGTGACATATCTGCGTCTCAAGACTGCCTTCCAATTCTTGAGGCGGTGAACCTCGTCCGGGCTGCACGTTGTACAACAGCCCCTTGGTTCTTGACTCTCACAGGCTGCTTTGGCAGCTTGCTTACCCATGTTTGGGTCCTCCCCAAGGACTCTTAGGGTGGTTCTTGGGGTGTAGTTACCATACTTTTGGATCCTTTGTAATACATATTACTTGTTTGAAGTGTTTTTACAAGTTTTGTACTTCATTTGACACTTATAAACCTTCACCCATATAGGGACGTTAAGTAGTTCAAATTAGCTAGTTTCAGGACGTCAAGTTCTTTCTTTGTCGTTTTGTCTCTAATCTTTTCTAAACGAACTTATTACATTAATATAGGTCTGGAAACATCATTTTATATGTTATTAAATAGATTAAACTTTAGTCTAAGTCATGAAACTTCCGGAGTGCTACAGTTTGCACGAAAACCCACTAAGTATGGAAGCGATGCATAAAAACATTTAAAACATGCTTTAAAAGGGAAAATTCATTTGAAATCATGATATATGGTATTTTTAATATTATGTTGGGAATATTTGGGAATTCAACCAAGAAGGCAACTTACATACATTGCATTATTACACAAGATATATCCCAACAATAACAAGCATAGTCTCCAACATCAAGATAATACACATCTGAATCTCAACATTACATAACCTCCAATCATAAAATAGTAAAAAGAAAATACCAAGAATATATTCTCATTAAATAGACATTACATCAACAACCCTTATGAGACACTTTCTGAATATATGTTAACTATCATGTATTTCTAATGTGCAACATTAGCTAGAATCACATTCATAATCATTTAATAGTGAATCCATTACCTTAGTAACGCCAAGGGGATACTTGTGCAATGTGTGAATGTCATCCCATAATACCAACCCTACTAATCACTCCTTTGAAAGTACCTTAGTAATGCACTTCACTTTTAGACCTAAATATATTCGCTAGTCACCAAAAATGATATGATCATACATATGTTACATGAATTGTAAGGAAAGGCATTCATAGTAATAACTTTGAAGATAATACAAAAATTCCTAAATCATCATAACGGAATGGAAACATTAGTTTAATTAATATCATAACATAAAGACACGTCCCATGACCCCCTTTATGTTCACTTGTGTAATGTAAATATGAAGTAACATACCCCCATATATACTAAGTAAAGCCATCAAGAAGAGATAAGTGTAGTCACATACAAAATAAACATCATAATAGGTGTATGTATCATTCATAAGTCTTCATACATAAAAGACTCTCAAAAGAAGTCCTCAAAACAACCCACTTGTGAAATGTATAGGTAAAGTCTCATACCCTTACCTACAATAAGTAGTATCCCTCATTAGAGTTCATATTCGTATTAATAATTCATATTCGTATCATAGTTCATCTCTGTAAAAAATAGGGATATTAGCTAAAACTGACATAGACCATATGAGCGACATGGAATCTGGTGACTACCCCCATACCAAAAAAGAGAAATTTTACTTGCCCGAGGTGAAACAGACATACCTAGCTATAATGAGGATCCACAAGGTAAGAACTATACGGACACATAGTTATGGGATATGGATATTTATTTCTAAAAACCATATACTTCTCTGGTGTGGGTTTCTATCTCACGAGACACCGTAACCAAACTACTAGCGTGAAGCAACCCATATCATAATCATATGAAATCAGTTCTAAGCACAACTCCCATTTAAGTATCATTAATTCTTTAGTTATACATTAGTTAATAAATATTTATTTATGTACATAGCTATTTATATAGTGTATAGATCAATGGTTTCAAATATGAGAACAATCCTTTCATAAATGGAACCCAAGAACCTGTGAGGATGTTCCATACGTATCATATTCATATAGTGTTTAGGCGAATTGCTTTTCATTCGAGATATCAACTATAACATAATCATATCATAACAATCATATTCATATCATGACATAACATTCATATTCATTTCATATGATAATATTCATGTTCATATCCTTTCATAACATACATGTTCATATCATAACATACTTTATTATAATTAGGGTATTCGAGAAAAGAAACAAGACTCAACACATCAATTCATATATCAGGTAGCCACCTCCACCATAACTTGATCAACAATTCAAAATATGAATGTACATTAATTAAGTACCTCACCATAAGTGGATAAACACGTTAACGTAAAACTTTAATAAAATTCAAAACCTTCATTCATAGCCTCCAAGGCTTTCTTCATGAATCAACCCAAAATTCATGATTTTCATCCACCACAAGGGTAATATCATAATAAATTAATTATACAAAAGCATACTACAATCTCATCCTTCATTCATCAATCAAAGTATACTAATGTTTAGAGTTGAGAAAGAAGGGAAATCATCGTTCTTGTGGGGACTTGTTAAAAACCGTAAAGGTTACTTGAATTAACTTATAAACCTCTATATATAATCATAAATCAGTCTATTTATGTCATTATGGTTTACATATGATCAATACAAGTCTAGGAGGTCTAGTTTTAAGGACATCCATCAAGACCCAACCCTAATCCTTAGGAATAGAGCATGAGGTAGAGTAACTTTATAGTAGAATCAGCTAATCAATGTAGAAATTTATATTATTCATCTATACTCATGAATCAATCCACTCAAGGGATTACAATAGAGAAAGAAGGGGAAGAACATGCGTCTTTGGGGTTGTCTTAAAAAACTATCAATACACCATGAACTCACCCATCATTGAATATCTATAATCATAAACAATAATAATTTATCATTTGAAACGTTTTTTAAAGGAGACCCATGGTTTGGATAAAAGAATGGAATTTAGGAATGTTGAAAAAGCTTCAATCTTCAAGTTTTACTTGAACTTCTTGTAGGTCTTCAATTGATGTTTTTGAGTGAAAGTTTCTTAGTAACTTTTGGGTGTAAAGTTATTTATGATATAGGGTTTTTACTTGTGGTGAATTATTGGATTAGTTTTAGGGTCCAATTAACTATTTATAGTACGTTATTTGACCACTTAAATGACCCTCGATTCTCTTTACTTATTAGCCAACTTAATTCCCAAACCCCAAACATAAAACTTAACTTACCAAAACATTCTGAATTGACGTATCCCAACCCATAGACCCTAGATTGATCTACTGTCCATTGTATGGTCTCGTAGTTGGGAATGATAGTGTTTCACTCTTTCGTGCATAACTTTTTACTCCGAGACTGAAATTCGGAAAACTAAGTGGCATTTGAACGAGTCCTCAAAAATATTTAATTGTATATGAAATATAACACTTAATTAGGTTTTATCTATGATACATGACCATTTTAAGATTACCCTAAACTCCTAATTTTAAACTAAATCACTAAAAACTATTTTTAGGGGAATTCTTTTAGGAACTGGTATGAAGTCTTAGTTTAGGGTCTTGTTAGGTTATAAAGGAGATTAATAAAATAACTAGACAACCCCATGATACCTTAATTAATTAAACAACATGACTCCTAATAACCAACTTAAAACTAGAAGGATGGAAATCGATAGCACGTACGCCTCTCCATCAATGAATTGTAGGTTGAGTTACTGACTGTACAACATGGTCTTAGTTTGTTTCAGAGTCTTTCTTTTGGGGAGATAAACTCTCGCAGACTAAATCCCTACCTTCAAACTAGACCTACAGTCTATTGACAAATCTACTGGATGTAGTTTGGGTCTCGTAGGTGAAGATATTTTTGATTTCTTTTGGATCCAAGGTCAAAACCTCCTTGGGGGGAGGGGTTGTTCCAGGACGTTTGGATAAAAAAAGTCCATATAAGCGTGAGAGTCCCTTCAACATGTTTTTACCTTTAAATAAGACTCCAAACTGCGACAAGATGCTTACAATTCAATAATTCAAATGACTAATTTCTTGAGGTTATGATCCTTTCTTGACGTTTGACTTCTTAAATCACGAAACTAAATGCAATAGCCATTTTTCAGTATTTAATAAAGTTTCCAACTATAAACTAACATGTGAGGCACTAGTTTAACCTACTAGATTTAGTCAAGTCGTACCTAGGTCTTACGAGTTCGTACGAGGTGTTACAATATCCCCTCCTTTGTAACATTTGTGCACTCAAAACATCTTAAGAAATAAAAAACTCTAACTAGCATCCCAACAAGCCTGTAATCATCAAAGGGATGTACAAGTCAAAGATACACAAGACACACTGAGCATCATTTCAAAAGAATGAACATAAACTCCTATTTAATATAGTTAATGCAAATATAATAAAGTAGGAACTACATCTATAAATATATATTTCATGACTTTATCATTTTTAGATATTTTCAAGGAGGAACTCCCTTCTCCAAGTAATACATACTCATGTGCCATCAGAAAGCTCATATGCAAGTTTCCGTGTTCAATAACACTCTTTCGAGGTGGAACTAAAAAACTCCTCACTTAGATAAGCTCATATCTTATTTTTTGAGGTACAATAAATCCTTTATAATCAATACACTACAAAATAAGGGAAACACCTCGCACTAACTCACCTTTATTCAAAAACACAAGTTTACTTTTTCTTTTTTGGAAATTCACAAACCTCATCAATTCATATAAACATGGGAGGAACTACATCCTCTACTCTGTTGACAAGTTCAATACCTCATAAGGAGGTACATTCCCCTTTCTAAGAACGCATTCAATCATATGCATTAATTCATATGATGAAGTCAAGTATGGCATATCACAAAAAATGCACAACTTAGGATAGAATCTCCATTTAAGCGCACCTGTTACAACATGAGAAAATAGAGACTACCTCGAAAACGTAATATGCATGCTATTTAGACATATTTGATTTTGTTTGAGAAAGACTCCTCCTCCAACTCAAATCATTCTTATAATACAATGTTTAGCCAATTATACAATTACTTCTTAAAAACACATTTAAACCATTTACCTCATAAATCACATATTTTTTTACTCTAATTTCCTATCAACATGAGGGACAAGAGACATGAAAAATCATTTTTATCTCAAGATATGAATTCTCAAGAATATGCATATCATAAGGAAATCTTGAGATCATATAAATAACACATGACTCCTAACATAACATAAGGCCAACTAGGGACTCTTTGTCTGGATCTATAATGGGAATGGAAGGAAGAGATGACGATGTCGTTATTTTAGCAAGTCAAGATTTCTAAGCAGAGCATCCTCTCCTTATGAGGAAGGTGTAAACACATACATCAAGAAAACTTCTTTCAACTACTCCTAAACACACAACTAAATTCATATTTTTCTTCCATCTTTGCAAAATGTAGGGTTCTCAATATCTAGCAATACAACACTCATATGACACAGTATGTATTAGATAAATTTTTTGAAGAAATTGCACTCAATTTTCATCTTACTCAACAAGTGATAACAAATACACACTCAAGATTCCCATATTTTTCTATTAACCCTTTTTACTCACCTCAAAACCATTCACAAGCGTAAAATCCGAAAACAGGTTTGATTTATTCATCTAGAGAAACCTAAGCCTTATAGTCTCATAGGTCATCAACTAGATAAGGTAATATTATAATACAACATAAAAATTATTCTCACATGAAATTACTAACATACCGATACCTCCATCCAACAAGTCTATCAAGTCAACCCAAGTAGCATCCATTTCTAGGGCCTTTACTAGGATATCACTCAAGGTCTTATGTGAGTCTAGCACTCTGGTTCCAGGTTTCTCAAACTAACTAAACCACATAAGGTAAGGATAATAAACATTAACATTTTGAACACTCAACTTTTTATATCCATCACCCAAAGTGAGTCTATAAATAGAGAATTTCAAGCAAGCCTAATTCATATACATCAAGGACACTCCATGATCTTACCATCTAAGAACATTATCCCTCACTTGGGGTGAAACTGAACAAAGTCTGCCATGCATCATTACCTAAATTATAAGGGTCGGATAAAATCATAACAAAAATCTTTGTGCTTCTTACACATATCATTCTAAACCGTTGAGGATTTCACTCCTACCCTCCTTTAAAGTAGTTTAATTCTTCAAGATCTCTAAGCATCAGTCAGGCACAACTATTCCTGAAATGACCATACTTAAGTTAAATACTAAAAGACAACTAACTTTTTTAAAGTTGGTCAACACCTATACTCTTCTTCCATAGCTCAACTAGGTGGTACATGCAACATCAACGTCAACTTTAAAACACCATACAATCTAAACTTATGAAATGTGATTTTCCCCCATTTCCACTCTTGAATAGGTTCATTTGGGAACAAACAATTTGACTATATGGGTCAATCATCAAGTAAAATATAACCTCACAATCACCTTATTTTTAAGGCACACTATCTCCCCTCTTAGGAGTAAGCCTACACAAATTCTTTTAACCAACACAAAGGCAAGTATGAAGCATTATTTAAACTAAATACAATTTCAAAATCTATTACCTCAAGTCTCATAAGTCAAATAGCCATAGTTGGAATCACAACCAAACTTTCTTCCTCGCTCCTTCTAGAAAAATCCTAAAAAGTTGTCACAACCTAAAGAAGATCGGGTAAGGATAAGGGAGAAGTCATAGATCTATGACACGACTTAGAGAATGAAGAGGATAAGTTTTCTAACGTCCTATAGCCTATAGCTCATAGATGTGTCGCGACTCACACTGATGAACTAGACTCTTGTAGACGTTTTTTGAGACATCCTAAGACCATTCCGATAATCTTAGGCTCAGATAATAGGTTTATCAAGATCGGAGAGCTTCCCTCTAGTCGTAACTTGACATACTTGACCCCGAATGGTTTCAGACAAACCCTTAGTATATTTGACATGGCATAAAATTTTCTATACAATCAAAGTCTATTGTCTTGAAAGAGTGTGTATGACACTATGTCTAAACCATCTATAACATAGAATTACATTAGACATAACTACCTTCAATACAACTTCAGGAAACGACCCTTATAAAAGTCTAAGTACATAATGTAAAGGCCTAAGTGGACAAAGTGGGTTTGTCCTCGAACTATGAGGTATCCCCTAGTATTCATCTTTGAGGTCTATAGAAATCTATCTTCTAAGTATGGAACATCACCTCTCCAAACCCTACACTTTGTAGAAACTGTAGAAAAGAAGATTCTAGCATGAAAACACACTAAGCATGGAAGACATGCACAAAAACACGTAAAACATGTTCAAACATGACATTTAATTTTCAATCATGCCAAACTCTATTTTGAACATCATCTTGGGAATAGTTTGATAATGCAACTAAGAAGGCAACTCACATACATTCCATCATAACATAAGAGATATCACTACAACAACAAGAATAGTCTCATACATCAAGATAACACACATCCCAATCTCAACTATACATAACCTCCAATCATAAAGTAATACAAGAAAAATACCAAGATTATCTCTTTGTCAAATAGACATTACATCAACAACCCTTAAGAGACACTCAATATATAGTAATAGTTATGCATTTATAATGTGAAACGTAAGTCAATATCAGATTCACAATTATTTACTAGTAAACCATTACCTTAGTAACACCAAGGGAGTACTTGTGCAATCTATGGTTGTATTACCAAAATACCAATCCTACTAATCAGTTCTTCGAAATTACCTTAGTCATGCACTTTACCTTTAGACGTCAAAATAATAAATAGTCACCAAAAATGATATACGCATACTTTATCTATTACTTGAAATGTAACAAATTTAATCATATTAATAACTCAAGAACAATTCACAAATTATCATAATGGAATGGAACCATAAGTTCAATTAACATCATATCATAATGACACCTCCTATGACCCCCTTACAAGTTTACGTATGCAATGTACATATGAAGTCCCGTACCCCTATATATACTAACTAAATCCATCCATAAGAAATAAGTGTAGTGGTATACATAATCGACAAAATTATAGGTGAAACCAACCTTCACATCATTGATAAGTCATCTTAAATAAAAGACTCTCACAAGCACTACTCAACGAACTCAGTTATGTAGTGTATAGGTAAAGTCCTATACCCTTACCTACACGAAGTAGTACCCCTCAAGAAGCCTTAGTCAGAGGCCATACTCATATTCATAACTCGTATTTCGTATCTTAGTTCATATTCGTAAAATATAGGAAGATCAACCGTAACTAACATACACCATGTGAGCTACAAAAAATCTAGTGCTCAACCCCTACACCAAATAGCCGTGTTTCACTTGCCTAAGGTGAAACATACATACCTAGATATAAAGTGGATACACTAGGTAAGACCTACACAGTCGCATAATTATGGGATATGAAAATTGTTTCTAGGAACCTCATAGTTCTATAGTGCAGGTTTCCAACTCATGAGACACTAAAATGTCAACCCAACTACTGACATGAAGGAACCCATCTCATAATCATATCCACTAGGAGGTAAGAACAGTTCCCTTAAAAGTATCATTAAGACTTTAGTTATGCATTAGTTCATATAGAATTCTTTAAGGACTTAACTACTCATATGGTGTATAGCTCAAAGGTTTCAAAGATAAGAACAATTCTTTCATTAATGGAAACCAAGAACATGTGAGGATGTTCCTTTCATATCATATTTATATATATTTTTTGGAGAATTTCCTTTTCATTAAACATGTAAATACTAAAATAATCATATAGTAACATTCGTATTCATATAATGATTTAACATCCATATTCGCATTATAGCATAACATACATGTTCATATGTTAGCATAACATACATGTTCATATCATAACATACTAGCTCATAACTAGGGTTATAGAGACGAGAAACAAGACTCCACACAACAATTCATAAATCAAGTAAGCACCTTCACCCTAAGTGGATGAATAATTCAATATAAAAATATACATTAAGTAAACACCTCAAACATAAGTAGATAAATATGTTAACATTAAACAATAATCAAATTGAAAACCTTTATCATAGACTTCAAGAATTTCTTCAAGATTCAACCTTAAATTTATGATATTCATCCATCACATAGACTAACATTGTAATAGAATATTAAATTACAAATAAATATACTAGATTCACATGCTTCATTCATCAATCAAAGCATACTGGGGTTTAGAGTTGAGAAAGAAAGAAAATCATGGGTCTTGTGCGGATTTGTTCAAAAACCATAAAATTTTTACTTCAATTCATGCATAAACATTGATATTAAATCATAAAAAAAATCAATTGATGTCATTAAGGTTTACTTATGATAAATACAATTCTAGGTTGTCTAGTTCTAAGGTCATCCATCAAGACCTAACCCAAAACCTTAGAAATAGAGAATGAGATAGAGTAACTTCATAGTAGAATCACCTAATCAATGTAGAGATTTAGATTATAAATATATACCCATTAATTAATCCACAGAAGGGATTACAATTGAGAAAGAGGGGGAAGAACATGGGTCTTTGTGTTTTTCTTTAAAAACTATCAATACACCATTAATTCATCCATAAATGAACATATATAATAATAATCAATCATAATATATAAATTTAAATACTTTTTGAACGTGACTCATGATTTGGATAAAAACCTAGAATTTAGGGAATATGAAAGCATATTTTAGAGGCTTCTTGTAATAGCTAACCAAAAATAAAAATCTCCCATACCTTAGACTTTGAACTCCTTGAAAATAAATTAAAAAAATTTCCATCTTCAAGATTTAATCGATCTTCTTCTAGGTCTTCAATGGAGGTTATTGAGAGAAGAGTTCTAGAGAAATTTTGGGGGTAAAGTTAGTTATGATTTGGGGTATTCATTTCAGGTGAATTAATGGATTAGTTTTAGGGTCTTATTAATCATTTATAGGACGTTTTTTGACCATTTTACACTCCCTAAGCCCTTAAATAATTGGGTAACATAATTCCCAAACCCCCAACTTAGAACTAACCAAAACTTGAAACATCTACGATCCCCCAATCCACGAAACGTAGATTGATCAATTGTCCCTCGTTTGGTCTCGTAGTTGGGGACTGACAATGCTTCACTATTTCAGGCATAACTTTTTACTCTAAGATCAGAATTAGCAAACTCGGTGGATATTTAAATAGGACTTAGAGATATTTAATTGAATAGGTAATGGACCACCTAATTAATTTTATCTATGATACTTGACCATTTGAAGTTGACCATAAACTTTTAATATAAAACTCAATCACTTAAAACTATTTTAAGAGTACATGTTTTGGATACTGTTTGCAAGGCTTAATTTATGGTATTGCTAGATTAAAAAACTGTTTAAAAACTAATTATAGAAACCCCTGATCCCTTAATTTATTAACTAATTTGACTCCCAATCACCAACATAGATCTAGGAGGCTGAAAATTGAAAGCACCTACGCCCCTCCACCTACGGACTGTAAGTGGAGTTACTTACCATACTAGATGGTTATAATTTGTTTCAAAGGATTCTTTTTAGATATCTAAGATCCTCTATACTAATTCCAAACCTATAAACTATACCTACAGTCCATACACAGTGTAGTGGCCATAGTTTGGGTCTCGTAGATGAAGCTGTTTTTTACAGCTTTTGGATCCAAGGTTGGGTCCTCCTCATGGACCCCTTACGTTTTCCTTGGGGGTTTTTACCGGACTTTTGGACCCTAAACATGTCCATATAAGTGTGAGATTCTGTTCTACAAGTTTTTACCCTCAAACAAGACTACAAACATCAAATACAAGACCCTTACAACTCACTATTTCAAATTACTAGTTTCCGAACGTTATGGTCGTTTCTTGATGTTTGACCTTCGAAATAACCAAAATAAATTCAATAGAAATTTTCATCATTTTAAAAAGTTTTCATCTATAAACTAACATGTGGCGCTCTAGTTCAACCTACTAGATTTAGTCAACGATTTTTTAGGTCCTACTAGTTCGTAAGTGGTGTTATACAAAATTCACGTAGAAATCTTTTGATATGAAACTTTAAAACAAGGAAACATGATACACGTTCTTGAGATTTTTCTCAATGTGTCCCTCTATTTTGCTCTGCGATCTATGTATTTCACTGCATGGGTCGACTATGGTAGGTTCTGCTTAAGTTATTCGGCTAAAAGTAAAGAAAATTGCGGAGTTTAGGGGTAAAAAACCATAGTTTAGGTGTCCAATGCATATGAGATTAGACAAACGAAATCCTAACTTAAAATCTATTGTATGTGACCCCGTCCTCAGTAGCACTCATTCGCAAGGACCAGAATCCATTGACTGGGCCATTGTCTGCTGGCAGAGGTTAGTGACTTCTATATGGTCCAACCACGAGGCAACCATGCACCATGTGAATAACCACATAGCGTGAAGGTCTCCGTGGTTCGTCACTTGGGTTGGGGTCTTAAGGCCAAGGACAAAGGACGCCACCAGGGATCGTAGAAGTCTCTGTGGTTTGACTATTGAGCTTGGTCAGGCATGTTTATTGTCGACGAGCCTTCCAATGGTTCGTGAGACGGTCCATGGCCCGTAAGTTGATCCGTGGTCCTCACTTATGAGAGGGTGTGAACCATGGTCAGGGTGATAAACTGTGATCAAGATAACGACTCGTGAACCCTTCATCGTTCACCTTTTATTGTCATTTTCCGCTGCAAAGTCTAAATCTGAATTCCAAGGTGTTAAAATATATCCCTATTGGAAAGATTCATGCACGAATAAAGCCTAAACTATCTGAGTATGGAAAGAATGAGTGAAATCCCTAGCAGTAAGTACTAGAACCTCATTTTTTACTAAATTGAGTTAAAAAAACATACAAGTATGCTGAAAATTCAAGAACAAATTGAGGAACATGATACTATGAATGAATGAACGCAAAAGTAAGCTAAGATACTGGAGAGGAACCATTACCTCAATCTAAAAAGGCATAGACAGGAAAATGATGAGGATACTTGGTCTTAATGTCTGCTTCTATTTCCAAAGTAGCTTTCTCTACGGACAAACTCCTCCACAACACCTTCACTGAAGATACTTCTTTATTTTTCAACCTAAGAACCCGACAATAAAATATTTCAATTGTCTCTTGTTCATAGATGAGGATGTCGTTCACAACCTTACTCTTTAATGGTGCCATTGATTCTTGATCACCCATACACTTATTCAACAAGGAAATATGAAAGAATAGATGCACGACTGCTAGTTGCGATAGTAAATCTAACTTACTTGGCAGATTACCAACCTTCTTAGGATCTTATAAGGACCTACATATCTTATGTTTAGCTTCCCTTTCTTTACAAGTCTCATCACCTCCTTTACAAGGGACATTTTCATGAAACCCTATCAATGACTTCCATCTCTAAGGTCCTTCTCGTTATAGTTTTATAGAACTTCTAACGAATCTGTGATGTCTTTAGTCTATCTGTAATGATCTAAAATTTTTCCATAGCTTCATGGATCAAATATGGCCGAATCAATGCTTCTTCAAATACTTCAAACCAACCAATAAGAGATCTGCATATATGCCCATATTGTACCACATAAGGGGTCATCTAAATACTTGAATGTCAATTGTTGTTATAAGAGAACTCTATAAGAGGTAGGTCATCATCGCAAAAATCGTTGAAGTCGATCATGAAATCTCTCAACATGTCCTCTATGATTTAAATAGTACGCTCTAACTAACCAATATCTAACCAGCTGTCTGTGGATGAAATGTTGTTCCAACATTTACCTATGTAGCAAGAACTTTTTAGAATGATCTCTAGAAAAAAGTTGTACACTGTGGACCTTTTTCTGAGATGATATATAAAGGAACCCCATAAAACCTAAGTATCTCATTAATGTAGAGGTGAGTATGGTCCTCTTCCAAATCTAATGTATTAAAGGACAAGAAGTGAGCAGACTTAGTAACTCTGTCTACTATTACCCAAATTGAATCATACTGTCTGCAAGTACTAGGTAAACCTGTAATAAAGTCCATGCTTATTTGTTCACACTTCCACGTAGTAACATGAATATTTTAGTAATACCTCTTGGTTTCTGATGTTGTACAATAACTTGTTTACAATTAGGACACTTAACCACAAAATATTCTATGTCTCTCTTCATTGCGTTCAAGTAACATTCTTCTCACAAATCACAGTACATCTTTTTGGAACCTAGGTGACTAGAATATCTGGAATTATGGGCCTTAATAAAGATATGCTTCCATAACATAGTCACTTAAGGAACACACAATCGGTCCTAATAATGCATCACACCATCTCCCCCTTTGGAGAAAACTTCTAATTTATTTTAGTTAACTGCACCTTTCAAATGAAGCAATGTAGGATCATTATTTTGATTTTTTCATAACCTCCTTTCAATTGAAGATTCAGATATATTCTGAATTATTGCTCCATAATCTGAGGAGTCTGTAAGACAAAATCCTAAGAGAGAAAGACGCTAACCAACTTTTGCTAATTTTTCATTTCTCCTTAATTTTTGCTACACTACCAATAGATAATCTTCTATGAGAAGCAAATACTACGTTTGCCTTAACGGGATGATAAATCATATTCATATCATAGTACTTGAGGAATTTACGCCATCCAATCTAATGAAGATTCAACTCTTTCTAGGTGAAATTTATTGTGTGAAAAATAAGGATTTTGTTTTAAAGTAAGGACACTAGTTGCAATACCGAAATTGTTAGCACCTCGGTGAGTAATTGAATAAGATAGGTGTTAGTGCATGGTGAGTCTGTGTCACATTCTGATCCCACATAATTCAAGCCTGAAAGTTATATCATGCATAGATATGATGAGATTAATTGGGATTGATAGACAAAAGATTGCAAAGGATAAAACATGGATATTATTGTACAAAGATTTTGTATTAAGTCATAGTGCGTCGCTTAGGACAAACAACGAATTTATGTTGAGGGTGTTGATATACCGTGTTTTCACAATATTATTAATAGTTTTTTCTTTATGTTTAGTGTGTCCAAAAGCCTATTTGTGCTAATTTTTATATAAGTTTCTTCTTATTTGCAGGAAATCTGTTCAAAGATATATGCGGAGGTTTTTGAGCAAAGGAATGTAGAAGAGACCACCTATGGAGCTTGTGACGGTCCGTAAGTGGCAGCGTAGTGCAACTGCTGAAGGAAGATGGGAAAGTCTGACCAAGTCTGGGGTTACGGAGTCCATGACGGTCCGTCGTATCTATGACGGTCTGTCCTGCA
This sequence comes from Solanum lycopersicum, assembly GCF_036512215.1. Lineage (NCBI taxonomy): Eukaryota > Viridiplantae > Streptophyta > Magnoliopsida > Solanales > Solanaceae > Solanum > Solanum lycopersicum. The sequence continues at coordinate 33,551,985 of NC_090800.1, read as the reverse complement.
GGTTCATCATAAAGTTCAGAGAAGTAATCCAGTACCCATATTCCAAGAGTTTAAGTGTTTTTGAACGAAGACCCTCGACGGACCATTGTGCCTATGACGGTCCGTCATACTTGCCATGGAGGGTAATAAAGAGAGTAGTAGAAGAAATTTCATCAAGTATGGGACGATGGAGTCCATGACGATCCGTCGTGACCACGATGATCCGTCGCATTGTCCGTTGACCCAGACGCGTTTTTACTGATTTCCAGCAAAAAGAGTCCTTGTTTAATTAGGTTTTGATTTTCTATAAATAGTTTGAAAAACCTCATTTTTGAGGGGAGACTTAGTATTATTAGTTAGAATCTGGAGCATTATTAGACTCTGTGTATTAGTGTTAGATTCAGGATTATCATTAGTCTTTTTTGTGAGATTATTGATTACTTTGAGATTCTTGCAAGTGATTATTGGTGATTAATCAAGCAAAATTTTGGATTTTACTGTTTCTCATTGAAGTAAGTACATAAGTTCTTATTTAATATATTTTAATATTGTAATTATGACTATGAGTAACTAAACTCCATAACTAGGGTTGTGGTAACCATAGGCAAATAATGAGATAAAACCTAACTAAAATAACAATTCTAGAATAGTGTCTTGCATGTATTAATAATTCTTTCGCTTAGAAGTCTTTTTAACGGATGGACAACGTTAGAACTCGCCTTAATGCTACTTGCCTGACCAAGGAGGTAGATAATAGGAAAAGAATTATCAACATAGATTTAGTATATACTATTAAATAGGCTTGTATTGATTGGTACGAGGTAATAACTTAGTCAAATATCGAATACGATGCTTAATATGAGGTAAAGATAAGGGTTAGGATAGCAACACACGTAGCCGGACCAAGGTGCAGAGTGAGATTTTCTAGATGCCGGACCAAGGATTTAGAAATACATAACTTATCACTTTGCATGCAAGATCCTAGGAAAGAATTGTTATAGTTAGAATAATCAAGTTATGAACTTGTGTGGAACACGTAACCCCTAGTTACTTTGATTAATTGATTTAAATAAAACATTCAAAGCTATTAAGTGTCTCCTTCAATTTAGGTGGTTATTTTCATTCATTTAGAAAAAGAAACCCCCCTTTTATTGTTTTTAATATCCAAGGAGGTAATTGACTAAACAAAAGAAATAATAGATTGATGTTAAGTCTAGATTATTTTCCTCGTGGGAACAATCCCAATCTCACTAGTTGGGTTATTCACTTGACACGACCACTTTACTTCTTATTTGAGAAGTAAGTTTGAGCATATCAATAAGCTAAGTTCCCTTTATTGAAAAGCTATTATTAACTTTACTTCGTAAAAATAGGCTTTAAGAGATTGACTCCTCATATGATTAGCTCATAGATCATAGATGAGAGTTCATCAACCATAATCATGTGAGAAGACCTTTCACATGGACATATCATATTCAAGCACCATCTAGTATAGGATACTCTTAAGAACACCTTTCAAGAGCCCCTCTATTGACTAGATTATTTTACATGCATAATGGACATGTTTTCATGTGTTTGTGTATACTTACATCAAAGCAAACCTTTCACATAAACATATTTAGACTACACATGTTCATATTTCACTTCATTCATTCATAAGTGTATAGGTGTAACAATATGAGCAATCCTTTCATATATGCACATTTAGATAATATAGATAATCATACTTCATCATATCATATAATTGACATCATAGCATATAAGACATGGTTATAACATACTGATGCATTTATATTTATGTGCATTGATCATAACCTAGGAACTATCCTATCAAGGCACACATGTGCAATGCCTAGACAAGGTCCCCAACCCTTTTCCATACTAGTACAACAATCAACTCATCCTAGTTAGGGATAAACGACATAATTCATGGACATATACTATACATGCATAGTAGTAGACACAAGTTCATATGAGAATACCCTTTCATTAAACGCCATGAGCCTATATTACTTGTAAGCATGCATGAGGTGTGAGTGTGTGTACATTTCTCAACATGATTACATAATGGTAGTCAACATCATATTGATGTAGATAACCTCTTAATAAAACAATTCACATCATTTTATAAACCACACATTACAATTTAAGCATAGGAGGCAAGTAAACTTCACTTTGCATCCAAGACTACTAACCATAAGTGGATCATACAACACAATGTCATACAAGGCCAATTATCAAGCCATTCTATAGGAAAGTGGAGGAATATATCAATCTTACCATATCTTTCTTGTGTTGATCATCAATGAACAATCCTCAAAATTCACCAATAATACAATTATAGAATAGTGGTACAGATATCAAAACATAAACGAAATCATGCATCAATTACTATAGGATTCAATATCACATTATATAAATTACATTATCAATATATAGAAAATAGAAGAACATAGATCAAACCTTACCAAATCTTCAACCCTTGATTCACATGGATCAATTTAACATAATTCATCATGAATATACCAAATAGGAAGTGTATATTATCAATTTATGATAATTGAATCATGATAAAACCATCCTAACATCAAGATAATAATAACTATAACATAGGCTAAATCGAGAGTTTGGAAGGTACATGGGTTCATCATTAAATTAGATTGAATTCAACATGAAAATATTCTACTAATCATAAAGTTTACACAGTCAAGGTTTTGAAAACAATTTGAGAAAAATCTCATGGCTAGATTGAAACATATGAGGTTTGATCACGAAATCTTCATTGAAAAAAGTTAAAAGGGACTGTTCAGAATAAAGGTTGACGAAGTATGAAGGATCACTATACCTCATTGAATTAAATAACAATTATATCTTCATGAAGAATCCATGGGAAACCAATCTCCAAGTTGTTCTTGAGCTTCATCTCCAATGGAGGTTTCTAGAGAGGATTCTTTTGAAGAGGGAAGTCTAATTTGAAAATAAGAATTTGTTATAGTGTTTTGATGTTAACAACCAACTTAATATACCCAAAAGTACCTAAATAAAATGTCTAGTTTCAGGTTATGACGCGGGGTGAATTTCCTATTTACCTCTTAATGAAATAGTGTCTTTGGCAGCAATTGCACGGTTCATCGACGCCACCAAACGACGCCCAGTAGACCCATCGATGGGCCATACTGTAAACCATCATCTGGATTTGAGGATTTTCATTTGTCTTGAGACTTCCCTAGGCTAAATTTTTAACGATGCCTCCCCATCGATGGGGCATCACCAAGCCTACAAGCAATCATCCATGGGCTCAGGTAGACATAGTAATATACAAGTTAATGACCTTGCATATGAATTCTTAAAAAAAAAGAACACGTAAAACATGTAAAGACATACAAAGACACACATGCATGTCTCAATGGTAACTTTCAAACTTCATCAGACGTTCTTAGACGTTTGACCTCCAATTGAGTTAAATTAAGAATACATAGTATATTAACATATTATAAAACTTTTTAGACACATGCAATTCTCTAAGTACCTCTATTCATTTTTATGGATCTTACATTTCATATTGTCATCACCTTTCACAAGTATTATAGAATTACAAGGCATAATGAGTTTATGGAAGAACAATAGTTCGAAGGACCAATCTTGAGTGATTCCAAACAATTGATCATAAATACTGAGCTAAAAAATATAAAAGACTATAACTCATCACAAATTAATAACAATTTCGTTGGGACAGAATTTTTTCAATTCAAATCGATTAGGCGTATTGTGCCGGTTCTTTTGACTAATATATCTGGAAATACCTCTTGATACCTTATCAACAAAGAGAACCCATGTCTAGATTGAAACCCAAGTTTTTGGGAAGTTTAAAATCATCTTTGAAAGGGATTCTTGGGTAAAGGAATCCCAATAGTTTATGAAACAATACCTTAGTTAGGATATTGCCACGAATTTGAGGAGACATCCTTGGTGAATACGTCCTAGACATGAAGCTCTATTGTTCTTTAATGGAGGTTGAAGTTTGGGGAGAAAGAAACTAGAGAGAAGTTAGAAAAATGTGATTTTTGGTAAATAATGGGGTGTTAGGTTTGTTAATGAGTTGGAACCCTTCATAATTTCCTTAAATTTCTTAACTAACCACCCCTAATTCCCTAATTAATTATTTAACTTCATAACTAGCTAACCTCTAACTTAGAAAATTAGGCAGTATAGTCGACCCCAACCCACGATTCTACGTCTATGCCTCATAGCTCAGTCGACAGCCCTGTACTGCACGGGCATTTTTTCCAACAGAGAGTGGGTTTAAGGACCACTTTTAAAAAAGTTTCTAAGTATAGACCTACGACTCTACTGATGGCTCGTTGTTTGGTCTATTCTTTAGCCACTGCCAAATTTATTGATTTTGGTCAAATGTGAAGGTCCTCTCCAATAACCCTTACGGTGGGGGTCATACCCAAACGTTTCAATCCTAAACACACTCTAATAAATATCTAGAATAATTTCACAAAATTTCACTAAGTTCTGACTATTAAAACCCCATGAAATAGTCAAGGTACATTTGCGCACATATCACAGTCCTCCAGACGTTATGGTCGCTTGTTAAGGCTTTGACTGTACCACGTCCCAATTAGTTTAAATACATTATATTAGGCTTATGAACAATGGTTTGAGTATTAGTTCATAAGGTGAGGCTCTATACAAACTCATAGACTTCCGGAGTTTTACAAGGTCCATGAGAAGAACTAACCACTTATCTCGAGCTTGTAGCTATAGTATTTTCCCTAAACATTTATAGACATTACTAGTATGGTGTTCATGTATGTTTGTTCACAGATTATAGGAGCCTCCAATATGTGCTCATCTAGAAAGAGTTGAATCATTTATAAAAAAGATGTCTTAAATTCATCAACGACTATGATTTGAATGTGTTTATCACCCAGTAAAATGAACGTAGTAACTAATGCTCTTAGAATATTATTTGTGGGTAGTGGAACACATATTGAGAAAGAAGGAAAGAATTAGCAAAAAATGTTACCTAGCTTACTCACTTAGGTGTTGGTCTTATAGACTCATCTAATGGTGAAGTAATAATTCAGAATATATATGACTTTTCACTAGTAGCAAGGCCTTAGAAAAAACATGATAGTGATCCTACATTGCTTAATTTAAAAGATGTACTTCACCAGCAGAAAGTAGAGGTTTTCTGTCAAGGGGGAAATGGTGTGCTACGCTATCAGGTTGATTGTGTCTTCATAAGGTGGTGAGTTGAAGAAGATAATCATTACAAAGGCTCATAATTATATATATTCTATTTACCTAGGTACCCTTAAGATTTATTGTGATCTGCTGGAAGTCTTTTGGTAGAACGACATTGAGAGAGATATAGTAGGTTTTGTGGCTAAGGGTCCTAATTATCAACAAGTTAATGTAGAACATTAGAAAACAAGAGGTATGACTCAGTAGATTAATCCTACATAGAAGTGGAATGTGAAAGATGGACTTGAATACAAGTTTACCTTGTACTCGCGAACTATGTGACTCCATTTGGGTAGTAGTAGATAGAGTTACTAAGTTCGCCCACATCTTGGTTTTTATGACTACAAATTCAGTGAAGGACTACAAAAATCTTATATGAGTTAGACTATTAGGTTTTCTGGTGTTCCTTTTCTTATCATCTTATATAGAGGTCAAGATTTTACCTCTCATTTCTGGAGATCGTTAGAGAAATGTCTTGTAACCCTTGTAAATCTCAGCACTACATTTCATTCACAGTAGGACGGTCAAGTAGAGCGTAACATTTACACCTAAAAGTACATGTTAAGAGATTTGTAGAGCTTAACATTTATACCTTAAAGTACATGTTAAGAGCTTGCATGATCTACCTCAAGGACAATTGGGATGATCACCTACCTCTTATAGAGTTCGTGTACAATAAGAGATACCATTGAAGCATTCAAATTGCCCCTTATGAGGCACTATATGGGTGTAGATCCAAATCTCACATTTGTTGGTCTTAAGTAAGTCAAGCAACACTCATTTGGCCGAATTCAGTTCATGAAGCTATGGAAAATTTCATCTCATTAGAGAAATACTAAAGACATTCCAGAGTCATTAGAAGTCTTATGTATATGTGATTAAAAAAGACTTTAAAGTTTGAAATAGATGATTGGGTTTTCCTGAAAGTGTCATCTATCAAGGCGCTGACTAGATTTTATGATAAAGAAAGGTCAGTCCATGATATGTAGGCTCTTACAAGATCCTGAAGAAGGTTGGTAATATGGTACATGAGTTATAGTTACAATTAGTTGTAATAAGTAGCATGGTATGTCACCCTCATCGTGGTTCACACCCTCCCATAAGTAATGGACCATATATACCCTCACAGTCCGCGGACAAACTCAAAAGCAAGAGAATAAACGTGGAGAATAGTCAAACGTCACTAAGACAAGGTCTTATACAACAAAGCCCTCTGCGGATATTGGTCTTAATGAAAATCCGTGGTGGCGTCTGTCATAATAAGCCACAAGCTCCCAACCCAAGCGAGGAACCATGAAGACCTTCATGGTCTATGGTCTTTCTCACAGGCCGTGTTAAGGATCGTGATTGGAGAACCAAGAAATTACTAACATCTGCAAAAACAAACCATACCTAGTTGTAAAGTCGTTGTCCTTAAGGGTCATGGTCGGCTTCATTAGATTTTAAGTTCGCGTTCATTTGACCTTTTCCCATGTGTGTTGGATACCTAAACTATGTCATTTAAACGATAATAGGTTGACGATTTACCTTCTACCAAATAGGGGCAATGAGGTTACAATAATTAGGATAAGTTTAAAGCACCAATAGGTCACCCAACTCAGCAGGGTGTTTCATGTGGCACATATGGCTGTCAATGCCAGAACAGGTTATGCCCTATCTAGGAAGATGCTTGTAATGTGGCCATTAGTATGGTTTGGGTCATCTAGTTAGATTTTTATGCATTGTTAGATCTAGAGGCTAAATTGTATTTTGTACCTCCATAAATAGCAGTAAACTTCAGTGTAAGTCCATAAGCTCATTCAGAACCCTTCTCAGACTATACTCCAGTTGGTGACCCAGTTATTTCTAGATTGGTATAGAGAAATTGTCATGTATCAGTCTCTAACAAAGTCACGTCAACAGATTTTGTAGTGTTGGAAATGGTAGACTTTGATATCATTTTAGGTATTCATTTGTTACATTCATGTTATGCCTCATTCGATTGTAGAACTATTTTCTTTCAATTTACATTTCCAAACAAACCAGTCATATAGTGACAAAATAGTAGATCAATACCTATGAGTCGATTGATTTCATACTTCAAGGCTAGAAATATGATATCTATGGGGTATATAGATAATTTTGTTCAGGTTAAGGATTCGAGATTCAAATACCCAAAACTTGAGTTTGTCCTTGTGGTAAATGAATAACTAAAAGTATTTATAGAAGATTTTCTTGGCATTCGTCTTAGAAAGGAAGTTGTCTTCAAAATTGATTTACTTCCAAATACCCAAACCATTTTGATTCCTCCGAATAGAATGCTCCAATTGAGTTTAATGAATTTAAGCAAGGAATGAAAGACTTTCTAGCTAAGGGATTCATTAGATCTAGTATTTCCGCATGTTGTGCACCAGTTTTGTATGTCAAAAAGAAAGATGGTTCTCTTATAGTGTGCATTGACTATCATCACTCGAAAAAGGTCATTATCAAAAATAAGTATCTCATATTTAGGATTTATGAATTGCTTGACGAACCACAAGCTTCTAGTTTCTTTTCTAAGATAGACCTTCGACATAATTATCATTAGCTTATAGTGAAAAATATTGACATTTTGAAGACAAGTTGCTGAATTTCATACGATCGATTTGTAGTTATGTCTTTTGGACTGAAAATGTGTTATTATTAAAGCTCTCAAATGTCAACATTAATTTGTCAAGTTAGTCAACTGTGGATTATGGTTATTATATTTTTCTTTCTTTTTCATGTGTAATCTAACGAAAGAATCCAAATATATTCTCAAATGATAGAAGCAATGAAACAATGGACTAGACTCAATTCTCCAACATATATAAAATGTTTTTGGGTTTGTTTCTTACTGTAGGAGATTTTATGAAGGATTTTCGTCTATAGCTTCTGCATTAACTAAGTTGACTCAAAAAAGGTTAGGTTCAGTGGTCACATGAGTGTGCTAGAAGCGTTGAATAATTGAAAACTAGGTTTACTACAACTCTTGTCTTGACTCTACTAGATGGTTTGGATAGTTATGTGATTGATGCAGCAAGGTAAGGTTATAGTTTATGCTTCTACATGAGAAGAAGTACCCGCCTGATGATGCCGAGCTTATTATTTGCCCTAAATTTTTTTTAGAGATTGCTTGTTTGGTGTTTATGTAAATGTGTTCACAACTAATATAAGCCTCTAGTATGTGTTTGATATACAGTGGTTTCACGGTATTATTAATACTTTTTCCATAAGTTTAGTGTGTCCAAAAGCCTTTTTTGCTAATTTTTAAATAAGTTTCTCTTTATTTTGCAAGAAATTTGTCCAAACATGAATACGAAGATTTTGAGCGAAGAAATGCAGAAGAGAGCACCTACGGAGCTTACGACGGTCCGTAGATGGCAGCGTCGTGCAGCTGCTGAAGGAAGATGGGGAAGCAAACCATTGACCCACCTATGCCGTCTAATTAGGAAAATGTGAGAAAGGATGATGATAAGGTTATAAAGGGTAGTGTTGAGGAAGAAGAGATCAATGGAGAAGATGTAGAAGTCCCTATGAAGGTAATTCCCATGCATACACCACCACCACCCTTCCCTCAGAGATTAGTGAAAAAGACAGAGAATGGTAAATATCGGCATTTTATAACAATGCTGAAACAACTCTCTATCAATGTCTCTTTGGTAGAAGCTATAGAATAAATGCCCGGTTATGCCAAGTTTATGAAAGATCTGGTCACAAAGAAAAGATCGGTCACTTTTGAGGATGATGATAGACTGCAACATTGTACTGCTATTGATACAAGATCTCTCGTACAAAAGAAAAAAGATCCGGGTGCGTTCACTATTCCTTGTAAAGTTGGGTCTTATTACATTTTGTGAAAGCATTATGTGATCTGGGGGCAAGCATTAATCTCATGCCCCTCTCGTTCTATAAGAGGTTGGGTTTGGGTGATCCAAAACCCACTGCGATGCGGCTAATGAAGGCTGATCGGACAGTGAAAAGGCCTATAGGGATACTCCATGATGTGCTAGTAAGAGTGGAGTCATTCATCTTTCCAGCTGATTTTGTTATTCTTGAATGTGAAGTCGATTTTGAAGTGCCTATTATTCTTGAGAGGCCATTCCTTGCTACAGGTAGAGCCTTTGTTGATATCGAAAAGGGGCAGATGAAATTTTGGTTGAACACTGAAGAAGCGACCTTCAATATTTGTAGGACCATGAGGCAGAGTGGTGAGCTCTAATCGGTATCAGCCATATCCCACAAAGAAAAGATGAAGAAAAAGAATGAAGAAAAAATTGCAAAACAAGAGTTTATGGTTGGGGATTTTGTGCTTGTAGAAAGTTCTTGGATGCCTTGTCTTCCGGCCAAGCTCAAGTCCAAATGGACTGGCCCCTACTTTATTACCTAAGTATTCCCTCATTGAGCAGTTGAGTTAAAACCCAACGAGGGAGTAAGGTTTAAGGTGAATAGAGAACGAATATAGATCTATTTTGGGCATACTGCATTGGTGAATGAAATGATAGAGGCATACCATCTTGATGAAGGCTGAGTAATCAAGTTTCCTTAGACGTGCTACGATGTTAAATTAGGCGCTTGTTTGAGGCAACCCAATACTTATAGTTTATTTCCCTTTTCATTCTTTCTAGTAATGGTAGCATTTTCTACTAATGGGTTTTAATATGCAGACACATCATTAGGAAATTCTGTACAAAATTAATCTACAACTGTCACCAATGGACACATGCAACGGACGGTCGTTCTCTCGACGGTCCGTCCTGCACAACCGTTCTGGTTGTCAGAGACCCTATTCCTTAGGGTCTCTCACATTTTCTAAGTGTCCTCCAACAGATATCTACGACGGACCGTCATACTCTCGACGGTCCGTCCTGCATAACCGTCATGACGGTCAGAGACCCCTCTCTTAAGGGTCTCCATTTTTTAATGTCCTACGACTGACCGTCATAATCACAACGATCCGTGCTTATTGTTGGCGCTTTGCGCCCCACATTTTCTTCACCAACCACTCTTGTATTTCAACTTTTTTTATGTATTGGGGACAATTGCATGTCTTTTTGTTAGGGTAGGGTCAATGGTAAGTGAGTCTAGGGTGATGTCTGAGTAACCCAATTCACTATCCTCTTTTGGGGTTTTCATGCCTATGATCTTTTTCCCTAAAAGGGTGATTACTTTTCCTGTTAAACCGGCATGTCTATATCTTTTGTACATAGTTTAATTCTAGAGCATGATAGCTAAAATGATTTCCTAATAAATTTGAAAATGATTCACGACTAGGCATAGTAATTGATAAATGTGTGGCTCTAAGCACGACATAGAGGTACACCATTATAGTACCCTAAGTCTAAAATTCGAAGTAGGTGTCTGATAATCTGGTAGTTTGATGAGACGTCAAGTGAGTGTGAGGAAGATTTGAATAGTCCACTATTTGTACTGAGCTAGAACTTGCCTGGTTAGTCTTGCTAAAAGTAAGATGTAATAGATAATTAGTAAAGGATTATAGGCCCTTATTCAATCTAGCCCATCTTTAACCTAAATAAAAGAAAACCAAATAAAATATATCCTTCTTTGATCCAAATGATTTGAGCTTAATTAGACCTTTCTTTTTAACCCCAACAGATCTTTTCTGGGAATAATGTGTTGGTCCTGGTCCCTCTTTGGACATGTGCACCTCAGGTTATGCCAAAAGCATAGGTTGAGGGTGGCTAATACAGTAAACAACCATCGTTATGGCCCTGACCAAACTTTGGGTATTGTGTACCTTGACCCATGTCAAAGCCATGAGTTGAGGGTGGCTATTATGAGGAATGCTCTGGAAAGTGGGGTTGAGAGAACAAAGAGAGAGAAATAACAAAAGTAAAGTGACTCAAGAATTGGTTGAAAGAGAAGTAAAGAAAAAGAAAAATATACAAGAAATACAAGCAAGAAAAGAAGAGAGTCACTTACACAAATGAAGAAAGAAGAGAATATAGTAAGGTGTAAGAATATGAGAAACTATGCGAGATAAAATGATAGAAAGTGGAAGGTTTAGCTGATATGTCAAGAAAGGAAAAAAGTCACTAAAGTATACCTAAATATACCCTACCTGATCGTGAGCATATGTTACAAGCTAAGAAAGTCCTATCGTGATCCTAGGGGTTGTATAGCGAACTTAAGGCAGTGAAAATAAGGGCAATCTTATGGCAATAGGTATGAATGAATGTGACTTTGTTCTGAGAGCGAGTGTTGAAAAGTAATCCTTATACTCAAACTTAAATCATTGTGTGAAAAAGGAGGATTTTGTTTTAAAGTGAGAACACTAGTTGCAATACCGGAATTGTTAGTACCTCGGTGAGAAATTGAAGAGGATAGGTGTTAGCGCATGGTGAGTCTCTGTCATGTTTTGATCCCACATAATTCAAGCCTAATAGTGATAGCATGCATAGATTTAATGTGATTAATCGGGATTGATAGCCAAATGATTGCAAAGGATGAAACATGGATACTATTGTACAAACATTTTTTATTGAGTCATAGTGCGTCGCTTGAGGACAAACAATGAATTTAAGTTGAAGGTGTTGATATACCGTGGTTTCACGGTATTATTAATATTTTTTCCTTATGTTTAGTGTGTCCAAAAGCCTTTTTGTGCTAATTTTTATATAAGTTTCTCTTTATTTTGCAGGAAATTTGTCCAAAGATGAATGTGGAGATTTTGAGCAAAGATATCCAGAAGAGACCACCTACGAAGCTTATGGAGGTCCATCGTGCTTCTGACGGTTCGTCGGTGGCAGCGTAGTGAAGCTGCTGAAGGAAGATGGGGATGTCTGACCAAGTGTGGGGCTACGGAGTCCATGACGATCCGTCGTGTCTATAACGGTCTGTCCTGCAGGTTCGTCATGAAGTTCAGAGAAATAGTCCCAGTACACAACAATCACTCGCAAGAATCACAAAGTAATCAATAATCTCACAAAAAAGTCTAATGATTATCCAGAATCTAACACTAATACACATAGTCTAATAATGATCCAGAGTTTAACTAATAATACCAAGTCTCCCCTCAAAAACGTGGTTTTTCGAACTATTTATAGAAAATAAAAACCTAATTAAACAAGGACTTTATTTGCTGGAAATCAGTTAAAATACGGCTGGGTCGACGGACAGCGCGACGGATCATCGTGATCACGACAGACAGTCATGGACTCCATCGTCCCATACTTGATGAAAATTCTTTTCCTGCTCTCTCCATTACCCTCGATGACAAGTATGACGGACCGTTATAGGCACAACGGTCCGTCGAGGGTCTTTGTTACAAAGCACTTAAACTCTTCGAATATGGGTACTGGGATTACTTCTCTAAACTTCATGGCGAACCTGCAGGACGGACCGTCATAGACACGACGGACTATCATGTACACGATGGACCGTCATGGACTACATAACCCCACACTTGCTTAGACTTTCCCATATTCCTTCAGCAGCTGCAGTACGCTTCCACTTACGGACCGTCGCAAGCATGACAAACCGTCACAAGCTCCGTAGGTTGTCTCTTCTACATTTTTTCACTCAAAAACCTCTGCATACATCTTTGAACATATTTCCAGCAAATAAGGAGAAACATATATAAAAATTAGCACAAAAAGGCTTTTGGACAGACTAAACTTAAGGAAAAAGTATTAATAATATCGTGAAAATACGGTATATCAACACCCTCAACTTAAATTCGTCGTTTGTCCTCAAGCGACGCACTATGACTCAATACAAATTTTTTACAATAGTATCCATGTTTTATCCTTTGCAATCATTTGGCTATCAATCCCGATTAATCTCATCATATCTATACATGCTATCACTATTAGACTTGAATTATGTGGGATCCGAACATGACACAGACTCACCATCCACTAACACCTATCGTCATTAATTTCTCACCGAGGTTCTAACAATTCCGGTATTGCAACTAGTGTCCTTACTTAAAAACAAAATCCTCATTTTCACATAATGATTTCAGTTTTAGTATAAGGATTACTTTTCAACACTCGCTCGTAGAACAAATTCACACTCAATCATACCTATTTCCATAAGCTTGCCCTTATTTTCACTGCCTTATGTTCGCTTTACAACCCTTAGGATCACGATAGGACTTTCTTAGCTTGTAACATAGGCTCTGGGTCAGGTACGGTATATTTAGGTATACATTAGTGACTTTTTGCCCTCCTTGACATATCGGCTAAACCTACCACTTTCTATCATTTTATCTCGCCCAGTTTCATATATTTTTTCACCTTGCTATTCTCTCTTCTTTCTTCATTTGTGTAAGTGACTCTCTTTTTTTCTTGCTTTTATTTCTTGTATATTTTTCTTTTTCTTTACTTTTTTTACAACCAATTCTTGTGTCACTTTACTTATGTTCTTTCTTTCTCTTTGTTCTTTGAACCCCACTTTCCAGAGCATTCCTAATAATAGCCACCCTCAAATCATGCTTTTGCCATAAGTCAAGGTACACAATACCCAAAGTTGGGTCAGGGCCATAACGAAAGTTGTTTTCTACATTAGCCACCTTCAACTTATGCTTTTGGCATAAACATAGGTGCATGTGTCCAAGGAGGGACCAGGGCCAACACATTATTTCCAGAAAAGATCAGTTGGGTGAAAAATAAAGGTCTAATTTAGGCTCAGATCATTTGGATCAAAGAAGGATAAAGTTCATTTGGTTTTCTTTTATTTAGGCTATGAAATGGGCTATATTTAATAAGGTCCTATGATCCTTTCCTAATTGTTTATTACAACTTACTTTTAGCAGGACTAACAAGAAAAGTTCTAGCTCAGTACAAATAGTGGACTATCCAAATCTTTCTCATAGTAACTTGACATCCCATCACTATATCAGATTATCAGACACCTTGTTCGAATTTTAGACTTAAAGTAATGCAATGGTCTACCTCTTTGTCGTGTTTAGAGCCACATATTTATCAGTTACTATGACTAGTCGTGCATCATTTTCCAATTTATCAGGATATCATTTTAGCCATCATGCTCATGAATTAAACTATGTACAAAACATATATATATATGTCGGTTCAACAGAAAAAGTAATAAGTCTCTTGGGGAAAAAGAACACAGTCAAGAAAACCCCAAAAGAGGATATTGAATTGGGCTACTTAGACTTCACTATAGAACTAACTTTACATTTACCCCACCCCCAACAAAAAGACATGCAATTGTCCCCAATGTATAAAAAAATTGGAATACCAAAGTGGTAGATGAAGCAAACCTATGGCGCAAAGCGCCGACAATCAGCACGGACCGGTGTGATTATGACGGTCCGTTGTCGATGTCCGTCGTGGGACACTAAAAAAATGGAGACCCTTAAGAGAGGGGCCTCTGACCGTCATGACGGTTATGCAGGACGGACCATCGAGAGTATGACGGTCCGTCATAGATGTCCGTTGGAGGACACTTAGAAAATTTGAGAGACCCTTAGAAATAGGGTCTCTGACATCCAGAACAGTTGTGCAGGACGGACCGTCGAAAGAACGACGGTCCGTCGCATGTGTCCGTTGGTGACTACTGCAGAGTGATTCTATGTAGAATTTCCTCGTGATGTGCCTGCTAATTTAAAACCCATAGTAGAAAATGCTACCATTACTAGAAAGAATGAAAGGGGATAAATATAAATATTGGGTTGCCTCCCAACAAGCGCCTGATTTAATGTCGCGGCACGACTGAGGACACTTGATTACTCAGCATTCATCAAGATGGTATGCCTCTATCATTTTATTCACCGATGAAGTATGCCCAAAATAGTGTTTTATTCGTTCTCTATTTACCTTAAACCGCACTCCCTCCTTGGTTTTTAATTCAGCTGCTCCATGAGGGAATACATGGGTAATCAAGTAGGGGCAAATCCATTTGGACTTGAGCTTGCCCGGAAGACAAGGCACCCCAGAACTGTCTACAAGCACCAAATCCCCAACCATAAACTCTTGTTTTGCACTTTTTTCTTCATTCTATTTCTTAATTTTTCTTTGTGGGATATGGCTGATACTGATTGGAGCTCACCACTTTGCCTCATTGTCCTACAAACGTTGAAGGTCGCTTTTTCATTGTTCAACCGAAATATTATCTGCCCTTTTTCGATATCAACTAAGGCTCTAGCTATAGAAAAGAATGGCCTCCAAGAATAATAAGCACTTCAAAATCGACTTCACAATAAAGAGTAACAAATCAGCTGGAAAGATGAATGACTCCACTTTTACTAGCACATCATGAAGTATCCCTATAGACCTTTTCACTGTCCGATCAGCCTTCAGTAACCGCATCGCATTGGGTTTTGGATCCCCCAAAACAAACTTCTTGTAGATCGAGAGGAGCATAAGATTTATGCTTGCCCCCAGATCACATAATGCTTTCACAAAATGTAATGACCCAGCTATACAAGGAATAGTGAACGCACCCGGATCTTATTTCTTTTGTACAAGGGATGTTGTAGTAATAGCACTATAATGCTGCAGTCTATCATCATCCTCAAAAGTGACCGATCTTTTTTCTTGTGACCAGATCTTTCATAAACTTAGTATAACCGGGCATTTGTTCTAGAGATTGAACCAAAGGGACATTGATAGAGAGATGCTTCAGCATTGTTATAAAACGTCGATATTTACTATCCTCGGTCTTTTTCACTAATCTCTGAGGGAAGGGTGGTGGTGTTCTAGGCATGGGAATTACCTTCGTAGGGACATCTACATCTTTTCCATTGATCTCTTCTTCGTCAACACTACCCTTTACCACCTTATCATCATCCTTGCTCACATTTTCCTCATTAGACGGCATAGGTGGGTCGATGGTTTGATTCCCACCCCGAGTAGTGATTGCCATACACTGCGCATCATTTTTTTTGATATTGGACAGTGTTGTTAGGAAGAGTGCCCAGTTGCCGTGTGTTTACTTTCACAGATAATTGGGTCATTTGCAATTCGATCTGTTTAATCAATATTGCATTTATATCAAATTTTTTCCAAATACTAGCTAAATAACCCCTTAACTCTTTAATATGCTCAACACTAGCATCGAACCTCCTAATCATTTTGTGCAACATATCCTCATCTCACGCCATACTCTCTCCACCATCCCTAGGAGTAACTTCACGATTTTGAGGGGGGACATAGGACCCCTTCCTATCATTTCTGTTATCGTAGTTACCCCTACTGAAGTTGTTTTTGCGTCTGTAGTTTCCATCTCGAATATAATGACCCTCACTGTTTTAGTTACCATAGTTCTGACCTTGGTTCCATTGACCTTGACGCCAATTATCCTGATTTGAGCCTAGGGCGCTCGGTCGGAAACCCCCCATCTGCTTATTTACCACATAGGAGTCCTCTGCATAATAACATTCATCATTTTGTGGCGGTGGTTTCGACAAGTAGTTGACTCCATTTATCTTTTTTGTACCCCATTGACATGTTTTACTACCAACCCAAGCTCAGTTATCATCTGAGCCATTTCTTCACGAATCTCATCTGTGGCTGGGTTGTGAGTGGACTGCACTGCGAAGGTGTTTCTCCCGGTATCACACTTCCTAGTACTCCAATCTTTATTGTTCCGGGATATTTTCTCTAATTTTTCAGTAATCTCAGCATAAGGACACTCTCCATAAGATCCACCTGCTATAGTGTCCAACAACGCTTTATTATTATCAACCTGTCCCTGATAGAAGCATTCCATTAGTGACTCATCATCTATACGGTGATTTGGAACACTTCTCAAGAATGAGGTGAATCTATCCGAAGAGCTACTAACTGACTCTCCTTGTAGTGCCACAAAGTTATTCACTCTATCTTTGTGGTTTAGTTTCTTGGAAACCGGATAGTAGAGTGATAAGAAAGCATCCCTTAGTTGGTTCCAGGTGAAGATTGAGTTGTATGTGAGCTCATTGAACCATATAGCAGCCTCTCGCGACAGTGAGAAAGGAAACACTGTGAGCCCTATTAGATGTAAATCCAAATCAAGACTTCCTACACAGCTTTTAGATACTGCCGTACCGTAGCTATATGGGCATGTGGATCCTTAGAAGGTAGCCCTAAAAACAAACCTCTGGTAGTGAGTATTTGCATCAGGCTACTATTTACCACAAAAGTATGGGTTGTGGGAAACCAGTGGCCCATCAGAGTCTGCTATGTTATCATAGCCTCTGTAGTATTCTTGGGGCCGTGGAGCAGGATTTTGTCCCCTCTGTTGGTGTTCACCCTGAGCATCAGGTAATAACTGACCATGAACATCAACCGGAGCTGGGATGTTCTGGTTTGGATCATCATCATTTATTCCCAAGTTTCGATTCATATTGCGTATTGTACGCTCTAATTCGTGATTGTAGGGAAACAAAGGTTCTCTTCCTCTCTGTGTATTTGGCATACAAGGAGGATAATTCTAAAAAAGATCAAAAACAATAAAACAAAGTAAAATCAAGAAAATATGAACTAAACTATAGTAATACGTTCAAGTTAATCTAAAAGTTATAATCCCCGGCAGCGGCGCCAAAATTTGATTATCTCAAACTTACTTCTCAAATAAGAAATAAAGCGGTCATGTCAAGTAAATAACCCAATTAGTGAGGTTGGGATCATTCCCACGAGGAAAATAGTCTAGACTTATCTTCAATCTATTATTACTTTTGTTTAGTCAATTACTTCCTTGGAAAGTAAAAACAATAAAAGGGGTGTTTCTATATCTAAATAAATGAAAATAACTACCTAAATTGAAAGAGACATTTAACGGCTTTGAATGTTGGATTTTAATTAATTAATCAAAGCAACTAGGGTTTAGGTGTTCCCCAGAGCTTCATAACTTGATAATTTTAACTCTAACAATTGTTTCCTTGTATCTTGCATGCAAAGTGATAAGTCATGTATTTCTAAATCCTTGGTCCGGCATCTAGAAAATCTCACTCCGTACCTTGGTCCGGCTACCTGTGTTGCTATCCTAACCCTTATCTTTACCTCATATTATGAATCGTATTCGATATTTGACTAAGTTATTACCTCGTACCAATCAATACTAGCATATTAGATAGTATACACTAAAACTATGTTGATAATTCTTTTCCTATTACCTACCTCCTTTGTCCGCCAAGTAGCATTAAGGAGAGTTATAACGTTGGCCATCCGTTACAAGACACTATTCTAGAATTGTTATTTTCTTTACGTTTTATCTCATTATTTGCTTATGGTTCCCACAACCCTAGTTATGGAGTTTAGTTACTCACAGTTATAATAAAAATATTCAAATAAATTAAATAAGAATTCATGTACTTACTTCAATGTGAAAGAGTAAATTCTGAAAGTTGGCTTGATTAATCACCAATAATTACTTGAAACAATCTCAAAGTGATCAATAATCTCACAATAAAGTCTAATGATAATCTTGAATCTAACACTAATGCACAGAGTCTAATAATGGTCCAGAGTCTAACTAAAAATACCGAGTCTCCCCTAAAAAACTAGGTTTTTAGACCTATTTATAGAAAATAAAAACCTAATTAAACAAGGACTCTATTTGCTGGAAATCTGTCAAAACACGGCTGGGTAGACGGACAGCGCGATGGATCATCATGGTCACGAAGGACCGTCATGGACTCCGTCGTCCCATACTTGATGAAATTTCTTCTATTGCTCTCTTTATTACCCTCAACGGCAAGTATGACGGACCGTCATAGGCACAGCGGTCAATCGAGGGTCTTCGTTCCAAAACACTTAAAACTCTTGGAATAGGGTTACTGCGATTACTTCTCTGAAATTGATGACTAACCTGCAGGACGGACCGTCATAGACACGACGGACCATCATGGGCTCCGTAACCCTACACTTGGTTAGACTTTTCCATCTTTCTTCAGCAGTTGCACTACGCTGCCACTTACGGACCGTCACAAGCTCCGTAGGTGGTCTCTTTTACATTTCTTCGCTTAAAAACATCCGCATACATCATTGAACAGATTTCCTGCAAATAGGGAGAAACTTATATAAAAATTAGCACAAAAAGGCTTTTGGGCACACTAAACAGAAGAAAAAAGTATTAATAATATCATGAAAACACGGTATATCACTTACCACTGAGTGAACTTGAAGATGAGGGTGTCCCATCCCAATGTAGGAAGGTAGGTTCACCATAGTCCTCACAAGGTGGATAGCCTCATGAAACAATGAGCATAGAGTTATATTTCCATATATTCCTCCAATTTCCATAAACTATTCTTGCACCATTGGACTTAGAAAGTGATCCACCTAAAATGCAAGTATAATATTCATGTCTTACCTTGGCAAGTAAGATAGTTTCTGTTGGTGTGAGGGGATGAAACTGAATTCCATGTTTATCACCCATGGTCTTAGTTTAGGATAAGGCTACAATTTCCCTAAAGAAAAATTGACAATGGAAGTAAAGTTAGGGCCCTAACTATGACAACCGAAGGGAAGTTTCTTAGTGTAGGTCAGGGTATGAGAGCTTACCTATGCATTGCACAAGTAGCTCTTGAAGGGAGTTCTAGGAAGGTCTTCTTATGTATATGTATATGTTTATGTTTCTTATGCATGACATTGAAGGTCTTTCTTGACATGTATGAAGTTGTCTATACTTGTCTTGTGAATGTATGAAGTAAATGGTATGATTATATCTCTTTGTAGGTTTACATATTATATGTCAGGTTATTTGACTTCACATGTACAATTCACAAGTAGTCTTAGAATGGGATTACAAGTAGCTCCCTATGATGTTTTATGGAGTGAAGTCCAAGTATGCATTGTTGGCTATTGCCTAGAATGATGTTATTTATAGTTTTAAATTACATGATGTCTTGGATTAAGTCTTATATGAGGTTTATACCTTATTTTGAGTTATATGTGAAGTTTGTACTACCATGATACGCTATGCCTCTATGTATATGCATATATGTTGATGATTAATGAAGATTATATGTATGATTACCTTGTGGATTTAAGATGATGCTTAAGTGTTGATAGTGTAATGGGACATTATCTATTCATTCCACAAAGTATCAGTAGAGGGTTACTTGGGAATGTGAAGGAGCTAAAGTAAACGAGCTCATTGTAAAGAGAAAAAAAGGTTACTATAAATAAGATGAGCTTACTGCAAACTGATCCTAAATGTGATTTAAATGTATTGTATTGATTTATGTGATATTATGACTATTATATATTCCTAATGAAGTATGTGAAATGTATGGTGCTTATGGTGTTAAATTTGTATGAAGTTTTCACAAGAAGGCTTGATGCATGGTTTCAAACTAAAATGTCCCCTTTTAAATGCATGTTTCCGCATGGTTGTCATACTTAGTGCATCCTTGTACCAACTTGATATGTGATTTCTATGCTCAAAGAAAGAAATCGTTAAGTACAAGGATTTCCTATGGTAATGTTTTATGTAAAGACTTGTAATAGCTTAGTTGTGAATTATGTTGAAAGAGACATGTCTCTAATATACTCTAATGATGTTGAGTCTAAGATGGAAAAGAGACTTAGAGTCTTGAATTATTTATGATCATATTTTCTATATGTATTGGAAGTGATGTTTTATCATATGATTGACTCTGAAAGTTTTAAATTTTTTATTAAATTTACCTATGACAATGAGATGAATGATAACCATGGGCTTGTATAAGAACTCCAAGAGGTCATGTACGCCATGTTACTTTTAAGAGGTGCTCCTCAATCGTGACATCAATATGTAGAATAGTAATTGTTATGTATTCCTTCTTGAATTTACATTATTGATGCATTGGCAATGTAGTTCTTGGTAATTTAAGTTTGAAGGCAATGAAAGGGATATAAGGTATAAAGATTGATTCCTCTTGATTTCAATTATGAAGTATGATTTACTTAGACTTTAATGCTTCTATGTCTAATGTGTGGTTGTTATGTTGATGCCAAGTATTCCTCATCGTTATACCGAAACTATTTGATTTTCTATGAAGTATTCAAGTATGTAAAGATATGATTATTATAGGATTGAAAATAACTTCGCATGATTATGATTAAGTGTTGATTTAAAGGTCTATTCACTTGTATGTGGTTTTCTAATGTTAAAGGGTATTTCGAATTTATGAATACCTATGAGCTATTATGATGAATTGTCACATAAGGGTCTAGAAGAGACTAACTCTTGTATAAAGAGTTTGATGACTACTAAATGGTATAAATGGTTAGCACCGAAAGGGCATGTAAATGAGATGGAGGTCTCAATTTAGTAAGTCCTGGCTTTCAAATGGGTTTCTTCACATTTAGTTAGTCCGGATTCCCAATATATGTGTTGTCTCATGAGATGGAAACCTCCGCGTTTAGCAAGTCAAGGTTTCTAGTAACAATCTCTTTGACCCTTAACTATATGAACACATATGACTATAACTTAGTGGATCCACCTAGATAGATGTGTACAAATAATTACGCATTAGAGAAGTGTTAACCCTATCTTTTTAGTGTGGGAAGAGAATATCAGATTCCATGTAGCTCATATGGTCTCATGTCGATTATTGCACTTGTTTCCTTAATGTAATAAGGTAATTGAATGAGTAAAGTATGTGAAATATTACTAGGGCTTTTCTTAAAGGATATTACATAGGGTGACGGAGGGTATGAGACTTCTCTTACTCATTGAACATGTTGGACCTAAGGGAGGGTCTTAGTAATATTGTTTAAGTTGATTACATTTTATGTATGTTAATTTTATATGAACTTATGAATCAAGAATGTCATGGTAAAGTATGAAGTTATGTTGTATGTATGTAGTAATAGACTTAATGTGATGCTTAGTTTTTGATAGGGTTATGGGTTATATCGTTGACATTGCACAAGTATTTCTTTGGGATGCTTATATGTTGGGTGAATATTATGTTGGATTGACTTATAATGTTATATATATGTTTATGTTAAGTAATTAAACATAAAGCATGGTTTTGACTAAATTTTGCCTTTTCTGATGCATTGATGATTTTATGCATAGGAACCATACTTAGTATATGTGTTTTGTACAAACCCATATTTTTTCCCTTTCCCGAACATTGTATGTCCCCATCTATTGAAGAGCTTCTAGGCCACTATGCAAGGATATTTGGACTACTTACTCTAAGTAGTTGGTGAGGCCTCCATGTTCGAGGATGGCACCTTTTGATCTACCCTAGTAGTATGTGTATAGTCTAAAGATACTTCTTTCTTTCTTATTGTTGAACACCTTGTTGTAAGCCCTATGTGGCAATTATGGATTTGTATAACTGATATAATGTTCTACTCTTTTTTACATAATTCAATATAAGACGGTATGAATAGACTAAACACTTATATGTTAGTTATTTGACTAAAAGACAAGCCTATGTAAGTTTCCTATGCGAGGATTCGAAGTAAATTCCATAATTAGTATGTTAGAGGTCTGTGTAAACCTCAATATAGACATATAACTTTTTTTTTAAATTTTCCCTCATTTTAACCTATGATATGTTGTGACAAATGCTAAGAGGCTAGTGTTAGTCCTCTCCAAGGACGACTAAGCTTATTAAGGATAGGGGGTGCTCCCCGGATATATATATATATATATATATATATATATATATATATATATATAGTACCATAAGCACATAAATCGACTCTAAGTCTCTTTTGACATCTTAGGCTCAACATAAATAGAGTAGAATATGGACATGACCCTTAAACAAATATAAAAGAATAATTGAAGCTATTACTTAATTTTGAATAAGACTATGACATAGAGAAATCCTTGAATCATAAATATTCCTTTCTTTGAACTTGGGAGATCTATGCAAGCTGTTCACTTAAGAGATATCCTCTAGCCATCACCAGCTACACATTGTGTAAAAGATGTAGAAGAATGGTATTAGTACAAGAGTGTAGTAAGTATGACAACGATGAAAAAAGATGTATTTAAAGAGGGAATTTAGTTAGACAAGTGCAATATCAATAACATCACATAAAACCACATAGAACATATAAGAAACATAATTCATATTCATAACATTTACTTTCCTTTACCCTAACTTCTTTACCCGAAAGTAACCCTCAAGTAATACTTGGTGGAATGCATGAATGTTCCCCATTCCACCATCCACACTCAGGCATCACCCTAATGTTACCAACGTGAAAAAATCTACCCTTCATTAACTAAAACATATGAATTCATTGAAACATAGCATATCATGAAAATTAAACTTTATATATGACTCAACATACTTTATGAACCACATATAATACTCATACACTGATCACTTCTTAATTATAAGTCATTTAGTCTTTATACTCACTCCAAGACAACATGCAAGTCAATACTACCAATATCATCATAATTAGGCAACAATTATCAAATGCATAATTGAACTTCATTTCATTAATCTAAGACCTTAATCATAATCCCAATAGAAGATTACTAGTGCAATATACATTTGAAGCCCCATAACCTCACACATATTGAGTAAACCCACAAAGATAACACAAGCACTATCACTTACTTCATACATCAAAATGACAAGTTTAGACAACTACATGCATATCAAGTAAGACCTTCATCATATAGTCAGTAAGACCAACATCGTATATATCATGAAAGCAGGACAATACTAAAATGTCATGCATAAGATATATTTACATATACATATACATTTATAAATTCCTCCTCCAACTCTCTTTATGAGATACTTGTGCAATGCATAGGTAAAGTTCCATACAATCACCTACAGTAAATAACTTCCCTTAGGTAGTCCTATTTAATATTCATCATCTTACTTCCACTGTCCATTTTACTTTAGGAAAACTCTATCCTTAACCAACATTAAGAATGTGTGAGATAAACATGGAATCTGATGTCATGGAACCCCACACTGAAAGGAGGTGCTCTACTTGCAAAGGTAGAACATTAACATCATGTTAGCATATTAGGTAGATCCACTCACTACATCCTATGGGGGAAACATCATTAACAAACTAGGAGATATATAATTGAAACGCTCTCATTGTCAAGTTCACTCAGTTCTAAGCTAAGTTCCCTTTTAAAAAAGCCTTTATTAACATTACTTCATAAAAATAGGCTTTTGGAGATTAACACCTCATATATACAGCTCATAGGTTAATTATAATAATGTCCTTTCATCAACACCTAAATCATGTGAGAATATCCTTTCACATGCACATATCATAGTCTAATGAAGAGTACAATTGAGTAATACCTTTTAAAAGACCCTATTTTTTGAGATTATCATAACATGTTTCATTGATTAATAATGTGTGCATATGTGTTCATATATGAGGATACCTTTCACATAAACACATTTAGAGACTATATGTTCATACTTCATCATTCACAAACTTTACTTCATAACTTATCATTAAGATGCATAACAGACCACTTCTAATCCGTCATAATCATTCATTCATAATTTAACATGTTCATATCTCAATAATGCATTTATACTTATATATATAGATATATGACCCTAGGAACTATTCTATCAAGGTGTACATGAGCAATGCATAAGTAAAGTCTCATACCCTTTGTAACACTCCAAAAGTCTAAATTGTAATATAGAGCCTCATTAGATTATCTAAGAATTTTAAAACTTTTTTATGGTCAATAATAGTTTATAAAAGTCATTTAGAGAGTTTTAGAGTCAAAACATCAAGGAACGTTGATGACGTTCGGTGACTAGTGCAAAATGTGCTAGTGTGCCTTAACATATTTGACGAGGTTTTAGGAGTCTAAATTTACTTTAATTGGACAGTAAGGTGTATAAAGAGTATTAGAGGTTTTTTATAGTCAAAAAAATATGGGTATGAATCTCCAAGGACTTCCCAAAAGGGTCCTTGTGGGGGATCTTCCTTGTTGGCTAAAAAGTTGTCATAGACATTGCCTTCCAACGAGGGCCGACGACGGGGCATCGATGGCCACCGTCGTTGGAAGCTTAGAGTATTTTGCCAAAGGTCCATTTGGAATAGTCTGTGACACCCTGGCTGGATGTGCAGGAATGAGTGGGGTAAGGGCGTAAGTTGACCTATTGACCGTCAATCAATGTCTGTTAGGTCCTGCCACTGTTTTACTAATATATTTTAAGTTTTGTCATTTAATTAATTAGTTATTTATTTAATTATTTAGGGGTTAGGGGAGGCATAATTATGTTAGTTAATTACTTATATAAATACCTAAACCTAATCAAACTAATCCAACTCCTATATTTCCAAAAAACACAAGTGCTTTTCTTTTTCACTTCTTCCTCTCTCCCAAATAGAAAAACTTCATAGAAGGGATAGTTCAAGGTTTTAGTCTTAAATAATGGTGATTTTCTCCATCAAATTTAAATAATTAATAAGGTATGGGATCCTTTCACCTTTGTGATTCCTTTCCCCAATGGGTTCCTTCAGAATTGATTTTAAAAAAGATGAATTCTTATGGGTTTCACTCTATTACGAATTTAATCTTCTAAATTGTATTTTTTATGGTTTATGTTGGTTATAGTGATTAGATTATGATGTATTATGATTAAATTATGCTAGTTCTTGAGGTATTGACCTAGTTGGTGGAACATAACCTTTTCCCCTTTAACCCTAGGTTATAAACTAGTGATTAATTGATGTGTGGTGATTCAATTGACTTCATTTTTGTATTTATTACTATTATGGTATTATATTACACCCATTTTTTGGTTGAATTGTATGGTTTATGGTAAAAACTTGGATGATGACTTGTGAAGGAGATTGGGTATGTCTTGTGATCTCAAACTTTTACTTAAATTATTATTACATGTGTTAAGTGCTGAAATTATATTGAACTATATCTTATGATGAGATTGATTAGGGTTGGTATGTTGTTGAATTTAAATGTGTTAATTTTGTGATTGTGAGATTCTGCTTAAAGTGTAATGATGTTGGTGATGAAGACCTATGTGTTTTATTATGATATAATGATGTTAATGTGCTAATCTCACATATACGGATTGTAATGAAAGGTCTTCTCATGCAATTCCTATTGATCAACGACTATCAATATATAAAGGGTAGACCTTATACCCTAAACTAAGTTATGATTGTTAATGAAAGACATTTTAGAAAGGGACTCTAGTTGAGCACAGAGTAAACTAATAGTGAGGATTTTCCCTTTCAAGAAAGGGAAAGTAGGTTCCCTAATGTAATCATAAGATTGCAGTATATTATTCATGAACATCAAAGAGGGTAAAAAACACCTCACCTTGTTCTTGAACTATGTTGCCCCCATAAGAATATTAGCTAGTGGATCCACATAGATGCTATGTTCATATTTTTGTACTACTTTTGCAAGCAGTCCACCGTCTTTCAGTGTAGGGTTCCATGAAAATGGATTCCACATTGTCTCATTTTGTGTATGTTGGTTAAGGAAAAATGTTCCCAAAAATAAATTTAAGTAACAAGATGAACTCTTACTAGGATGACTTAATGGGTTTGACTTACTTTAGGTAGGGGTATGGGAGTCTAACTATTTGTTGGACTAGTTAGCCTTCAGAAGAGTCTTAGAAGGATGTTATTATTAGCTTACATGCTTATAAATGTAAATGATATATATATGTTGATCTTACATGTTAATGACACAGTGTGATATTGGTTTCACATATAGACATGTGGTTGGACTTTTTTTCTAAAGTATGATGTTGTCGACTCTTAATTTTATTGTATGTAAGGTTGGACATTTCTTATAGTTCTTGTTGGGTTTATTTAATTGGGAGACGTTAGGAACCTTACTTAGTCGTTGCACTAATGGACTTAATGGTGGTGTATGAGTGATGATCTTGTTCAGGTGATGATGTTATGAACTCTTATGCATGTTTGTTTATATTATAACATTGATGATAGAGTTGTCTTTATTATATTCTGAATTATGTTGATATGCATGTTAACTTGGCTAAACTTGATATTGTTTGTCTTATAATGTACATGGTCTTGACTTGAGTAATATGTGCTTATTGACTTTTATTGGTTCTTCAATATGCATAAGGTATTTTTGAAGTGACTTTGCATGCTTTTAAATAAACATCCCTTTTTTTCATGGTTTTTATGTCATATGTGCATATGATCCTATACAAAATACAAGTGATGTGCTAACCCGATTCTCCCTTTCCCCCCAATATTTTATGTTCTGGTCGTTGAAGGGTTTTGTTACAACTTTAAATGAAGTCTTGGATCATTTTCCCAAGTGAATAGGGAGGTTGGACCTCGAATTCCTTATATGCTAGCACCGTGGCCTCTCGTTTGAATGAATTTACTAGAATGTATCAATCTATATTCTCTGGTTCGAAGCCGGATGAGGACCCTCAAGATTTCCTTGATGAGATCCATATGATTCTCTATGTTATAGTTGTCACCTAAATTCAGAAGATCTAGTTGGCAAGCAATCAACTCGAAGATGTGTCCCAAACATTGTACGTGCAATAGAGCGATAATAGGGCACTAAGTGGAGATCCGGTGACCTTGGAGATTTTCAGGAGTGCTTTCCCTGATTGGTTCTTTCCTATAGAGATTAGGGAAGCTATGGTGGAAAAATCCATCAACCTTCACCAATGAGGTATAAGTGTTCTTGACAAATGTTTGAAGTTTACTAAGTTGTCCAAGTATGCTACATCCTTTGTTTCAAACCCAAAGGGATGAAATGAGTCATTTTCTTACGTGGGTTTTAGATTACTTGGTGGAAGAATGTCATTCGCCTATGCTTCATGATAATATTAATATTTATCGTCTCATGGTTAATGCTCAACAAGTGATAGAATCTAGGTTAAGGAGGAAGAATAGGAAGGCCAAGAAGGCAAGGTCTTTTGAAGGTGGTTCTTCTTAGGGTATACTTGACATTCATGACAAGCCTAGATTAAAGAAGGGTTTCCAAAGCAAGTTCCATCCAAATTTTCCAAGTCTCGTGATGATAAGTTGTCTAACCCTAAGACTCAAGAGGGAATAGGTACTAGTTTACCATGTATGAAGCCAACTTTTTGAAAGTGTGGTAAGAAGAATTTTGGTGAATGTCTATTTAGGACGGGGAATATTTTAGTTGTGGAAAAGTGGGTCACAAGGTTAGGGATTGCCCTAATTTAAAGGGAAAAACAAAGGAAGCAGGCAAGCTCAAGCTACTGGTTCTAATTAGAATGCTCCAAAAAACAATCTCTTTAAGGCTCTTCGCTCTAGGGTTGAACAAGAGAGTTCTCCCATTGTGGTGATTACTATGTTTCAATTCATCTCCATTGATGATTGTGCTTTACTTGATCGGGGTGCTACATCATCTTTTGTTACTCCCTTGATATCTAGGAAGTTTGATGTGTTGCCTAACATCCTAAATGAAGCTTTCATTATAACTACCCCATAGGTGAGTCGGTGGTTGCAAATAGGGTATATATAAAATGTCCTATAATGTTTCCCAATAGAGCCTTATTGTTTTGCTTCCATTGATTGTTGAACATGAATTTTCAAGTTCAATTTTTCAACTGAATCTGTGTTAGAATGGAAGGGGGAAAATTATATGCATAGAGTTCATATTATATCTTCTCTTAAGGATTGTAAAATGATCTCAAAAAGGTGTTAATACAATATTGTTATAGTCAGATTTAGCCTCTGAAAATCCTGCCTATGAGTTTGTCCCCGTAGTAAGGTAATTTCCAAATGTCATTCCTAACTTCCTAGAATCCCTCCCGAATGGTAAATTGATTTTGATATTGACTTGCTACTAGATACCAACCCCATTTAAATTTCTTGTTATCGGATGGCTCCGGCCAAATTGAAAGAGTTGAAGGCTCAAATCAAGGACTTACTAGACAAAGGCTTTACAAGACCTAGTATTTCTCCATGGGGTTTACTATTATTGTTTTTTAAGAAGAAGATGGATCCCTGAGAATGTGCATCGATTATCGCCAACTCAATAAAGTCACCAGTAAGATTAAGTATACTCTGTCTCTGATTGACGACTTGTTTGATCTACTTCAAGGGGCAATCTACTTTTTCCAAGATTGAATTAAGATCGGGGTATCACCAACATAGGGTGAGAGGTGAGTATATAAAAAAATGGTACTTTGGACTACATATGGTCACTATGAGTTCTTAGAAATGTCCTTTGGTCTCACCGAATCCCCGACAACATTTATGGATCTCGTGAATAGGGTGTTTCAAAATTACCTACATTCACATCTCATTGCCTTCATTACCGACATCGTGGTATGTTTGAAAAATTAGGGTGAACACAAGGAACATTTTAGGGTAGTGTTTCAAGTACTTATGGAAAACCATCGATTTGCCTAGTATAGAAAATGTGAGTTTTTGTTGAGGTCGGTGGCGTTTCTTTGTCATATCATCTCTTGTGATGGAGTTTAGGTTGATCCCAGAAAAACTAAGGTGGTCACGAATTGGCCTATTCCATTTACTCCAGATGACATTAGAAGATTTTTGGATCTAGAGGGATATTATAGGAGGTTTGTGGACAGTTTTTCATCCGTCACATCTCCCTTGAATGCCTTGACACAAAAGAATATGGAACTTCACTGGTTGGAGGCATAAAAAGTTTCCATATCTTGAATGAGAGGCTTACCTCCGCTTTGGTGTTGACTTTTCCAGAGGGAACCAAGGTCTTCGTTTCGTATTATGATTCATCCCAAGTGGGCCTAGGATGTGTCCTTATGAAACATGAAATTAGTAGCTTATGCTTTTAGACAAACTAAGGTGCATGAGAAGAATTATCCAACTCATGATCTTGAGTTAGTTGCTGTGGTCTTTGGCTTCAAAGGATTAAGGAATTATTTGTATTGTGTCCATTCTGTTGTTTATAGTGACCACAAGAAACTTCAATATGTGTTTACTCAAAGGAGTTAAATCACTGACAAAGAATGTGGTTGGAATTGTTGAATGATTAGGACATGAGTGTTCTCTACCACCACAACAAGGCCAATGTGTTTGAGGATGCCCTAAGTCTTATGGCCATGTCTAGTGTATGTAATGTAGTAGAAGCAAAGAAAGACCTAGTGAAAGATATTCATGGCTAGATTGGATATTAGATTGGAAGATTATCCTATTTGTGGTTCTATAGTTTATCATAACTTTGAATCATCTATGGTGGTTGAGGTGAAGTCTAGGCAACATCTTAATCAACCATTGATGGAGTTGAAGGAATCGGTTATTGGTAAACTTAATGAGTCTTTACTCTTAGGGGGAGATGGTGTCTTGAGGTATCAATGAAGCTTGTGTGTTCCCAATGTTGATGATTGAAAAAATAAGAATGTTGTGGAAGCTCATGGTTCCAGTTATTCCATTCATCCGAGTTCTACAAATATGTATCATGACCTTATAGAGGTGTTTTGGTGGGATGGTTTGAAAATGCACATAGAGAAATTTGTTGAAAAATGTCCAAATTGACAACATGTGAAAGCAGAGCACCAAAATCCAAGTGGTTTAATTAAAAAAATACAAGTTCCCACTTGGAAGTGGGAAGACATAAATATGGAATTCATAGTAGGTTTGCCTCGAACTTAAAGCAACTTGACTCCACATGAGTGGTTGTGGATAGGTTGACCAAATCCGCTCCTTTTATTCCCTTCAAGACACATACTCAGTTGAAGATTATGTAAAGATCTTTATAGATGAGATTGTGTGTCGAAATTGAGTTACATTATCCATCATTTTTATAGGGGTGCACAATTCACATATAGGTTTTGGAGATCATTCCCAGAAGGGTTGGGTATAAAGGTGAAGCTAGAAACAACTTTGTATCCTCAAATAGAGGGTCAAGCGGAGCGTGCTATTCTAACCCTTGTGGATATTCTTAGAGAATGTATTATAGACTTCAAGGGAAATTGGGACAGACACTTGCCTTTGGTTGAGTTTTAATATAATAATATTTAGCATTCATCTATATCTATGGCTCCTTTAGAAGGGTTGTATGGTTGGAGATTTAGATCACCAATTGGATGGTTTGAAGAGGGCGAGTCTTCACACTTGTGTCCCGATTGATTTATAAGACTTTCTAAAAATCTCATATGATAAGGAATCGGTTGAAAACAACCTAGATCTTGCAAAAGTCTTATACTGACCATTGGATAAGAGATTTAGATATTGAAGAGGGGGATAAAGTTTATATAAAACGCGCCCCAAAATGTGTCTACAGTGAACGACCTAACGACGGTCCGTCGATAGAATGACGGACCGTCGACTACCCTTGTCGGTCCACACATAAATTTTTCTTTAGCCTTCACTATTGCATCCTATCTGTTACAATCGACAGACCAACAACACGGTCCGTCGTCTCACTTAGGGTCCTTCGATGCCTTCATCCTCCCATACTTAGCAATTTCTCCAAGTATGATATTAGGATTACTCTGTGTTAGAAATGACGGTTTGCCACGACGGTCCATCAATTTGTTGACGGACCATCAATCCTTCCATAGCCCCAAACTATGTCAGATTTACCTGAGTTCCTTCAAAATTCTTGAACCTACATTCCACGATCACCACTTAAGGACCATTGAGGGGTCGACGGACCGTCAATGGCTTCGTAGGTCATCATTTCTGCAAAGATTTCAACACAGTCTTCTGCATTTTTGTTTTAGACAGCTTCCAGCATACACAGATAAAAATATATTAAAATTACTAAAAATAGGTCCTATACACACAATGAACATAAGGAAAAAGCATTGAAAGTACCATGAAACAATGGTACATCAACACCCTCAACTCACCACAACACCTTCGTACAAAAGCATTCTCTTTTAAGCATTCGAAACATAAGGCTATCAATCCCTATTATTTTCATTCATTTCACACGTGATATCATTCTTAGGCTCACTCATGTGGAGAAAACCATGAAAAAGACTCAATACGCCGACACCTTTACTCTTTTACCTCTCACAAAGGCACCAACTCTCATATATTGCAACTAGTATTCTCACTTCAAAATATATCCTCCTTTTTCACATGGTGGTTTCAAATTTGAGTATGAAGATCATTATGAAGCACTCACTCTCACAACAACTTTACACCTAATTGATACTTCTCTCCAAAGGTTTGCTCTTATTTTCACTGCTTTAAGTTCACCATATTAGACATTTAGGATCACAATGGGACTTTCTTAGCTTGTAATATAGGCTCATGGTCAGGTATGGTACATATGGATGCATATTGGGGGAGAATTTGAAAAGGTGGGGAAGTAACTGAATAGTTTAAATTCATTATATAGACGGCCGAGTAAGGTCGGTCCTTGGATCTAGGGAACTTATCATTCCCCGTTAATGGATCGTAAGTCAATCAACGGACCATAGACTACTCCATCCATTGTACCCTAACTTGGATAATATTGAAAAACAAACCTGGGATCCACAGACCCCATCGACGGTCCGTGATGGGATGACGACCCATCGATTGGTCCATCGATCAGTTCACCACACTAATTTGTGCAAATTTCTGGTGATTTGGTCCCTACGCATTTAGCACCCAATAAGTCATTCTTTTTGTGTTTTCTGGACACATTTTAGACATGGACCCTAAACTACTCTCTAGACAACAAAATTAAAAGAAATAAAAGAAAATTTACACAGGACAATAAGTAAAAATCAAAATAATGCAACTATTCCTAATAAGAGAAGAAAAATGTAGTGTTGGCTAGAGGATAGATATGGGGTTGCCTCCCAATCAGCGCTTCATTTAACGTAGCGGCACGAAATAAGAATCTTGATTACTCAGACTTCATCAATATTTTGCCTCACCTACTTCATTTGCATTCTCCGCATGCCCAAGGTATATTTTGTTTCTTTGCGCATTTATATTAAACTTTGCACCCACCTTGTTCTCCAACTCAAACGCATGATGAGGGAACACTTGAGTGATCAAGAATGGACCAGTCGATTTGGACATGAGTTGGCCTAGAAAAAAGCACAACCTAGAGTTAAACAAAAACAACAAATCCCCAATTGTAAATTCGCGCTTTTCAATTTTTTTGTCATGGTACTTCTTCATCTTTTTTTTTGAAGAGGGTTGAGCTGAACATTTATAAGTCTTCGAGCGAAACTAATCAAACTCATTCAACCCATTTAATCTCTTCTCTGCAGCTTCATTTCAATCCATCTTCAGTTTCTTCATCACCTACATGGCCTTCTGCTCTTACTAAACTGGTTAGTGACAAGAATTCCCATATAAGAGTTCGTAAGGAGACATACCTATGGAAGTCTTGTATGCTATTTGGTAGGACCAAAGAGCATCATCAAACCTCATTGAACAATCCGTCCTACTAGCATTCACTATTTTCGCTAGAATTCGCTTGATTTCTATATTTAACACCTCAACTTGCCCACTAGTTTGAGGATGGTAAGGGGTAGCTATATTGTGGCGAACCCTATATTTCTCCAACAACCATTCAAATAACTTGTTGTAATAGTGTGATCCTCCATCACTAGTAACGGATTTGGGGTGCAAAATCTGGAAAATATTTTCTTTTTCAACAAAGTGGTGACACTCTTCCTTTCATTGTTTACAAGTGCTATGGCTTCCACCCATTTTGAGACATAATCAATCGCCATAAGAATGCACTTCATCCCATGAGAACTCACAAAATGTCCCATAAATCAATGCCTACACATAAAACAACTCAATCACAAGAATAAGTTTTAAAGGGAGCTCTTGACATCTAGAAATACCTCCATCTCTTTGTCAGCTATCACATGCCTTGGTGAACTCATGAGCATCTTCGGGGATGGTTGGCCAATAGTTTCCACATTGCATGATTTTATGGGCAATCCGAATACTACTATGATGCCCACTCACAAACGAAGAGTGTCATGCCTCCAAAACATTTAAAATCTCAAATTTCGGCACCCAACAGAGAATAAGACGATCAGCACAACTCATATATCAATATGAATCATCCCAAAAGAACTTTTTCACATCATGCATGAACTTTTTACTTTGATGAAAGGACAAGTCCGATTGTACTATATCACAAGCTAAATAATTTGGAAAATCTGTGAACCATGGAATAAAGTCATGAGAAGCGGCCAAAACTTGCTCATCAGGGAAAGTATCATCAATTTAAGCCTTTCACAAAATTCTTGCATAGCTTCATCCTCTAATCGGTACATGTGATAATCAACTTGATTTTTCGGTCCCTTCTATCTTTCACTTCAAAGTCAAATTCTTGAAACAGTGATACCCAGCTAATTAACCTTTGCTTCATATCCTTCTTTGCCATAAAATATCTCAATGTAGAATGATCAATATGCACTATGACTATCGGTCCAAGCAAAGAGGAGAAAAATTTCTTGAATGCAAAAACCAATGCAAGGAGCTTTTTTTAGTCACAACATAATTCTTTTAAGCATCATTAGAGGCCTTACCGACATAATAAATGGGGTGATGTTTTTTATCCCTTCTTTGTCCCAATACTACACAAATCACTCATCACCACAAATTGTTTGCTCCAGTCTGGTGAAATAATAATGGGCGCAGACACCAACTTCTTCTTCCACTCCAAATGCCTTCAGACAGGATTCATCAAAATAAAATTTATACTTCTCCTTAAGTAAAATTTACAGAGGATGTGCAATTTTTGATAAATTCATTGATTAACCTCTGGTAGAAGCCCATATGCCAAAGAAAACTCCTCACACCTTTTAAAGAGATAGGTGAAGGAAGTCTCTCTATCACCTTAACTTTGGATCAATCATCCTCTATACCTTATCTGAGATGCGATGTCCCAATACAATACCCTCTTTCACCATTAAGTGACATATTTCCCAATTTAGCATAAGGTTTCAATCTTCACACCTCTTGAGAACTTCGGCCAAGTAACTCAAAAAAGATCAACTGAGTCACCAACAATAGAAGAAGAATCCATAAACCTCTTAATTCTGTCCTCCACCATATCGAAGAATATAGACATCATACATCTCTTAAAAGTAGCCGGTGAATTACACAACCCGAAGGGCATCCTCTTGAACGCAAAAGTTCAATACGGGCAAGTAAATGTCGTTTTCTCTTCATTTTCTAGTGCAATAGATATTTTGTTGTAACCTGAATAACCATCAAGAAAAAAATACAACCCCATTCGTGCAAGCCTATCCAACATTTGATCCATGAAGGTCATAAGAAAATGGTCCTTCTCAGTCCATGCATTCAATTTCTTGTAATCCATACAAACTCTCCATCCGGTCACCACCTCGTTGGAACAATCTCATTTTTCTCATTACGGACCACAATCATCCCCGCTTTCTTAGGCACACACTGAACAAGGCATACCCAACTACTATCAGCGATCGTATATATGACTTCGGCATCCAACTTCTTAATAATCTCCTTCTTCACTACCTTTTGTATAGGTGTATTTATCCGTCTTTGATTCTCTATACTTGGCTTATGATCGGGCACGAGTTGGATTTTGTGTGAACAAATATGGGGAATCCAATAATGTCCGCAATAGTCCAACCAGTTGCTTATTTGAACCTCTTCAACACCAATACAAGACACTCCACTTTCTCCACATTAAAATCTGATGTAATAATTCCCGGCAAGGTCTCACATTTTCCAAAGAAAACATACCTTAGATGATGTGGTAGAGCCTTAAGCTCGACTTTTGGGGCCTCCTCAATTGATGGTTTATCGGCTAGAGACTTGCAATGTTTCATATCTAAATCCAATTGATTTGGTTTGAACCGAACATCACCTTGATCAAGTTCCGAAACCAGCATCGATACAATCATTCTCAAATATCGATTGGACCTCAACACTCTTCCTTATGGACTCCTAAAAATGTTGAAAGTCGCTTCTTCATTGTTCAACAAAAATTTCAACTGCCCTTTCTCCATATCAACCAAAGCACGAACGATAGCAAGGAACGGCCTCCAAAGAATAACAGTCACGACCCAAATCGGGTTGCGACTGGCACCCACACTTACCCTCCTATGTTAGCGAACCAACAAATCTAACCTTAACATTTCAATATAATATAAACAGAAAGTAATGCGGAAGACATAAACTCATTAAATAAAGACCAATTCATTAACTTCTAAAATTCAACATCTATTATTCCCCAAAATCTGGAAGTCATCATCACAAGAACATCTACGATCAATTGACTAATCTAAGAGTATTCTAAAAGCAAAAAATACATAAGAAGCTAGTCCATGCCGGACGTTCAAGGCATCAAGGCTTGAAGAAGAAGATCCAGTCCAAGCTAGAAGCATTAGCTCACCCTGAATTTCCGATGTAGTAAGACTGGCTTGAATTACTGTTGAGTTGAAGACGATGGCACGTTTGCTGCACTCCACAAATAAACGAGAAGAGAACATAAAAGTAGGGGTCAGTACAAAACACGGGTACTGAGTAGATATCATCGGCCAACTCAAAATAGAAATCAATATATACCAAGTAATATCATAAAATAACCTATGATACTAAACATGTAGCAACAACAAATACTATATCATTAACAATTACCGTCAAGTTCACACATGAGGACTCAAGCCTCGATACCATATTCATTTGGGAATCATGTTCATTAGATTGAGTATATTAACATCTTTCAAGATTCATTATCTTTATTTCTCTTGTGTCGGTACGTGACACTCCGCTCTCTCAATATTCATTAATCCTCTTATGTCGGTACGTGACACTCCGATCCCCTAAATCTATGTGTCGGTTTGTGACAGTCGATCCCCTAAATCTATGTGTCGGTTCGTGACACCCGATCCCCTAAATCTACGTGTCGGTTCGTGATACCCGATCCCCTAAATCTATATGTCGGTTCGTGACACCCGATCCCCTAATACTATGTGTCGGTTCGTGACACCCGATCCCCTAATACTACGTGTTGGTTCGTGACACACGATCCCCTAATTCTACGTGTCGGTTCGTGACACCCGATTCCCTAAATCTACGTGTCGGTTTGTGACACCCGATCCCCTAATCTCCTTCCATCAATTCATCGAGCCTTCTTTCTTACCAAGGCATCATCAATCTCATTACTTTAGTTCATCAAGCCTTCTCCCTTAACAAGGCATCATCATTAAAAAGATATTAGGTTTTTATCAAGATTTGAGATTCAATAACTTCATCATGCTTAATATAATCACAATTATATAATCACGTTCATGCATTAAGCACATAGCATGGTTTACAATACTACTAATACATATCATTCTCTATTAAGAGTTTACTATGAAAGCATGAAAACCATAACCTACCTCCACCGAAGAATTGCGATCAACAAGCTATCTTCTCAAAATCCTTGCTATCCTCTTCGTTTCTCTCTCTCTCTCTCTACTCGTTCTCTTTCTTTTTCTGTTTTCTCTTTGTTCTTTCTATTTTTCTTATTCAAACCCTCTTTCTTTTACCCTAATTAACATATAATCAAGTGTAAAAGATGGAAATAATAACCCACTAATTAACTTAAGGTTACCTCTTTTAACCTCCAAGTAATTAGACTTTTTAACATTAACCCACTAACCTTATAATTAAAGCAGGAATAGTCAAAAACGTCCCTTAGAACGTATAAAGAAATCCGACCCGGACTGGGATTGCGCAACCTGTGACGGGCCGTCGTGCCTGCGACGGTCCGTCCTGCAGGTTGTCGCAAAGTTCAGAGACCCAAATTTCCACCAAGGGTCTGTGACGGTCCGTCACACCTGTGACGGTCCGTCACACCTGTGACGGTCCGTCCTGCCATTCCGTCACGAAGTTCAGAGAGTCGATTTTCAATACCAAATTTCAGATTTTCTAATTGTTTTGAAACGAGACCCTGTGACGGTCCGTCGTGCCCATGACGATTCGTCGTGGGGTCCGTCGCCTCAGCCTGTTTTTCCAGAAATAAAATTTGCTGCTCAAAATGACTAAACAGGTCGTTACAATAGATACTAATTTACCCATCGTTCCTCCCCGAACGATCACAAGAAGGAAAACAAGGGCGAAAAGGAGTACCTGAATCTGTAAACAGATATGGGTATTTTTCTCGCATATCCGCCTCCTTCTCCCAAGTGGCTTCTTCAACGGGTCGATTCTTCCATTATACTTTGATGGATGCAATCTCCCTTGATCTCAACTTGCGAATTTGTCTATCTAGAATGGCAACAGGTTCCTCCTCATAAGATAAATTCTCATCAAGCAAAACTGAATCCCAACGGATAATGTAATTTCCATCCCCATGATATCTTTTCAACTTAGACACATGGAATACCTGATGCACTCTGGACAGCCCTGGAGGCAAGGCTAACTCATAAGCCACCTCCCCTACTCGCTTAAGTACTTCAAATGGACCAATATACCTTGGGCTAAGTTTACCTCGCTTACCAAATCGCATCACCCCTTTCATTGGCGAAACCTTCAACAAGACTTGTTCACCTTCCATGAACTCTAAGTCTCTAACCTTTCGATCTGCATATTCTTTTTGTCTACTTTGCGCCGCTAGAAGTTTTTCTTGAATAGACTTCACTTTCTCTATCGAATCTCTCAAAAGGTCAGTACCCCAAGGTCTAATCTCGAATGCATCAAACCAACCAATGGGAGACCTACATCTCCTCCCACACAATGCTTCAAATGGGGCCATATCAATACTTGAGTGATAGCTATTATTGTATGAAAACTCCGCTAAGGGTAAGAAGCTATCCCAATGCCCACCAAACTCTATCACACATGCACGAAGCATATCCTCCAACACTTGAATCGTTCGCTCAGACTGACCATCGGTCTGAGGATGGAACACGGTACTAAGCTCCAACCTAGTACCCAATTCCGCATGCAATGTTTTCCAAAACATAGAAGTAAACTGCGTATCTCTATCTGATATGATGGATAGTGGAACCCCATGAAATTGAACAATTTCTGAGATATAGATCTTGGCTAACTTCTTTGCATTGTAAGTCACCTTTATCGGAATGAAATGAGCAGATTTAGTTAACCTATCAACAATCACCCAAATGGAGTAATACTTACCCATTGTCCTTGGAAGACCAACCACAAAGTCCATTGTAATTCTTTCCCACTTCCATTCCGGAATTGGCATTCTCTGAAGTGTTCCTCCGGGCCTTTGGTGTTCATACTTTACTTGTTGACAGTTTGGACATTTGGCAATAAAGTCTACAATGTCACGCTTCATTCAACTCCACCAAAAGTGTTGCTTTAGGTCACGGTACATCATGGTTGCACCCGGATGTATCGAATACCTTGAACTATGAGCTTCTGTCAGAATAGTGTTGATCAAATCATCAACACGGGGCACACATACCCTTCCCTTGATTCTCAAAACACCTTCGTCATCGATTTGTGCTTCCTTAGCCTCTCCTTGCAATACCTTATCTTGGATTCTTCTTAGATTCTCATCATCAAACTGTTTTCCCATAATCTTGTCAAGAAAGGAAGATCTTGCCTCCACACAAGCCAATAATCCTCCCTTCTCATTTACTTCTAATCTCATCAAGTCGTTAGCTAGAGTCTGAACCTCTCTAGCTAATGGGCGTCTAGAGGCGTGCAAGTGAGCTAGACTTCCCATGCTTCCCAGCTTTCTACTTAAAGCATCCGCTACAACATTCGCCTTCCCCGGATGATACAAAATAGTGATGTCGTAGTCCTTCAGTAGTTCTATCCATCTCCTCTGTCTCAAGTTCAAATCTTTCTGAGTAAAGACATACTGTGGCTATGATGATCCGTATAGATCTCACACCTAACCCCATATAAATAGTGTCTCCATTGCTTTAATGCAAACACAACCGCAGCCAATTCCAAATTGTGGGTCGGATAGTTACGTTCATGCACCTTTAGTTGCCTTGAAGAATAAGCAATCACACTCTTCTCTTGTATTAGTACTGCACCCAAACCAGAATAGGATGCATCACAATAAAAAATGAAGTTCTTACCCTCTACTGGCAAGGTAAGGATAGGTGCGGTAGTCAACAAAGTCTTGAGCTTCTGAAATCTTTCCTCACATTCGCCCGACCATACAAATGGAACATTCTGCTTAGTCAAGTTCGTCAATTGGGAAGCAATAGAAGAGAATCCCTTGACAAATCGACGGTAGTAGCTAGCTAACCCAACAAAGCTTCTTATTTCTGACACATTAGTAGGTCTTACGCAATTCTTCACTATCTCAATCATAGAAGGATCCACCATCACTCCATCCTTAGAAACCACGTGCCCTAAGAAGGACACTACATCTAGCCAAAACTCACACTTAGAGAACTTGGCATAAAGTTTTTTCTCCCTCAACATTTCCAATACCATTCTCAAATGCTCTTCATGTTCCTTCTTGCTCTTTGAGTATACCAATATATCATCAATAAATACGATCACGAAGTGGTCAAAATATGGCTTAAAAATCCCGTTCATCAAGCTCATGAACGCAGTAGGGGCATTCGTAAGACCAAAAGACATCACTACAAATTCGTAATGCCCATACCTCGTTTGAAAAGCAGTCTTTGGCACATCCGTTGCCCGTATTTTCAATTGATGATAACCGGATCTCAAGTCAATCTTAGAGAAGACACAAGCACCTTGTAACTGATCGAACAAGTTATCAATGCGGGGAAGAGGATACTTGTTCTTTATGGTTACCTTGTTTAGTTGTCTGTAGTCTATACACATTCGAAAACTCCCATCCTTCTTCTTTACAAACAAAACCGGAGCACCCCAAGGAGATGCACTTGGTCTAATAAAGCCTTTGTTTAACAACTCTTGAAGTTGGGCTTTTAACTTTCGTAACTCCGCGGGAGCCATTCTACAAGGGGGTATCGAAATGGGGCGAGTACCCGGTTCAAGGTCAATACAAAAATCAATATCCCTATCTAGTGGCATACCAGGAAGATCTGCAGGGAACACATCCAGAAACTCACGGACCACCGAAACCGACTTAATCGAATGTACTTGGGTAGTGTCATCCTTGAGATGTGCCAAGAAAGCTAAACACCCTTTACTAACTATTTTCTTAGCATGAAGAAGGGAGATGATACGCACCGGATTGGAAGTGTACTCACCCTCCCAAACTAACGGATCTGTCCCAGGCTTGGCTAACATCACCATTTTAGCATTACATTCCAAAATCGCAAATTGCGGATAAAGCCAAGTCATACCCAGAATTACATCAAAATCATCCATTTCTAAGATAACCAAATCTACATAAGTGTTGCTCCCCACAAAGTTCACCAAACAAGACCTATACACCTTTTCAACTACCACAGACTCACCCACCGGAGTAGAAACACGAATAGGCATATCAAGTAATTCACAATGTAAATTTAGACCATTAGCAAATGAGGAAGATACATAAGAAAATGTGGATGCAGGATCAAACAATATAGAAGCCATGCAATAACAAACCAGAAGATTACCTGTGATGAGAGCATCAGATGCCTGCGCTTCAGACCGCCCAGGGAAAGCATAACAATGGGCCCTATCGTTTGTCTGTCCATTGCCCCTACCATGTTGTGATGTAGTGGTTCCAGTTTGCCCATCACCTTGGCCATTTTGGTGACCACCATTACCTCGACCACCACGTCCTCCAGAATAACGGCCTCTACCATGACCACCTCTACCTCTAGCCATTGGGGGTCTATAACTCTGTTTTGGACAATTCCTCCTAATATGTCCAGTCTCCCCACATCCATAACACTCTCTGGAGTCAAGCATAGGTCTCTCAGAGAAGTGTTGACCAGTCTGAGGTGGACCCCCAACTACAGTCTGTAGTGAAGACTGAATGGGTAGACCTGAGTAACCTCCGGAACCTTGTCCTCTAGAGTAAGAACCATTAAACTCACCTCCCTTTCGAATCTTTTTTGATGTCGATGTCGAGGTGAAGTAATCGGGCTTCACTCCTTCCACCTCTATCACGAAGTCTACCACTTCCTGGAAGGATTTTGCTGTAGCCGCTACCTGTAAGGCCGAAATTCGCAACTCTGATCTCAACCCCTTCACAAACCGGCGAATCCTCTCTTGTGGACTGAAACAAAAATGCGTGGCATATCTGGATAGTGCGTGAAACTTAGACTCATATGCATTGACCGACATCCTACCTTGCTCTAGGCTCAAGAACTCATCCCTTTTCCTATCCCTCAAAGTTCGGGGGATATACTTCTCCATAAATAAGCTAGAGAATATGGCCCAAGTCATAGGTGGTGCCTCTGTTGGTTGACACTCAATATGTGACCGCCACCACATTTTGGCGTTCCCTTGAAACTAATAAGTCACAAACTCCACACCAAACCGTTCTACTATACCCATCTTGTGTAGTAGCTCGTGACAGTCAACTAGAAAATCATAAGCATCCTCCGATTCAGCACCCTTGAAGACCGGAGGTTTCAATTTCAAGAACTTACTGAAAAGTTCATGCTGATCATTTGTCATTATAGGCCCAGTAGTCAGACGTGGAAATGTGTCTATGTCCAATGAGGCATCCATACGAGGAGCCATAGTGGCTGCATGTTGTACTTCTGAAACCGGAGGTGTTGGCACAGAAAACACTGGAGGTGCCTGACCTTGATCAGACAACCCACTGAGATAGGCGAGAACCTGATTGATCATCTCTGGGGTAGGTTGGGGTGGCAATCCCTCATTCTGCACTAGTTCAGTTTCCCCATTCTCCCCTTCTCTTATTACTTCCTCAGTCGGTGGAGGAGTCACTACCCTAGTATCAGCTGGGCTAGGTGCTCGTCCTCTTCCCCTAGAGGACTTCCTCCCACGACCTCTACCACGGCCTCTTGCCACTGCTCTTCCTCGAGCTACGGCCCTAGTGGCTGGCTCAGACGCACCCTGTCCCGCCGGTGCTTATGTTGGTGTTGGCGTAGTCGTTGCTCTAGTTCTAACCATCTGCGAAAGAGAGTGAAGATGGTCAGATACCAATTTGTATCACCTAGATACCAATTGGATTCAAGTAGTAGCACGAAAGAAAGAAAGATAGAATGAAATTTTCCTAAAGTCTTATAGCCTCTTAAAGAAAAGTAAAGGCGTCCCCCTACCGTTCCTTAAGACTCTACTAGACTCGTTCTTGTGTGATGAGACCAACGAACCTAATGCTCTGATACCAAGTTTGTCACGACCCAAACCGGGTTGCGACTGGCACCCACACTTACCCTCCTATGTGAGCGAACCAACCAATCTAACCTTAACATTTCAATATAATATCAACAGAAAGTAATGCGGAAGACTTAAACTCATTAAATAAAGACCAATTCATTAACTTCTAAAATTCAACATCTATTATTCCCCAAAATCTGGAAGTCATCATCATAAGAACATCTACAATCAAATGACTAAACTAAGAGTATTCTAAAAGCTAAAAATACATAAGAAGCTAGTCCATGCCGGAAGTTCAAGGCATCAAGACTTGAAGAAGATGATCCAGTCCAAGCTAGAAGCATTAGCTCACCCTGAATTTCCGATGTAGTAAGACTGGCTTGAATTACTGTTGAGTTGAAGACGACGGCACGTTTGCTGCACTCCACCAATAAACGAGAAGAGAACATAAAAGTAGGGGTCAGTACAAAACACAGGTACTGAGTAGATATCATCGGCCAACTCAAAATAGAAATCAATATATACCACATAATATCATAAAATCAACTATGATACTCAACATGTAGCAACAACAAATACTATATCATTAACAATTACCGTCAAGTTCACACAAGAGGACTCAAGCCTCGATACCATACTCATTTGGGAATCATGTTCATTAGATTGAGTATATTAACATCTTTCAAGATTCATTATCTTTATTTCTCTTGTGCCGGTACGGGACACTCCGCTCCCTCAATATTCATTAATCCTCTTGTGTTGGTACGTGACACTCCGATCCCCTAAATCTATGTGTCGGTTCGTGACAGTCGATCCCCTAAATCTATGTGTCGGTTCGTGACACCCGATCCCCTAAATCTACGTGTCGGTTTGTGACACCCGATCCACTAAATCTATGTGTCGGTTCGTGACACCCGATCTCCTAAATCTATGTGTCGGTTCATGACACCCGATCCCCTAATACTACGTGTCGGTTCGTGACACCCGATCCCCTAATACTACGTGTCGGTTCGTGACACCCGATCCCCTAATTCTACGTGTCGGTTCGTGACACCCGATCCCCTAAATCTACGTTTCGGTTCGTGACACCCGATCCCCTAATCTCCTTCCATCAATTCATCAAGCCTTCTTTCTTACCAAGGCATCATCAATCTCATTACTTTAGTTCATCAAGCCTTCTCCCTTACCAAGGCATCATCATTCAAAAGAGATTAGGTTTTTATCAAGATTTGGGATTCAATAACTTCATCATGCTTAATATAATCACAATTATATAATCACGTTCATGCATGCATACAATTAAGCACATAGTAGGGTTTACAATACTACCAATACATATCATTCTCTATTAAGAGTTTACTATGAAAGCATGAAAACCATAACCTACCTCCACCGAAGAATTGCGATCAACAAGCTATCTTCTCAAAATCCTTGCTATCCTCTTCGTTTCTGTCTCTCTCTCTACTCGTTCTATTTCTTTTTCTATTTTCTCTTTGTTCTTTCTATTTTTCTTATTCAAACTCTCTTTCTTTTACCCAAATTAACATATAATCAAGTGTAAAAGATGGCAA
This sequence comes from Solanum lycopersicum, assembly GCF_036512215.1. Lineage (NCBI taxonomy): Eukaryota > Viridiplantae > Streptophyta > Magnoliopsida > Solanales > Solanaceae > Solanum > Solanum lycopersicum. Next base: position 33,507,173 of record NC_090800.1, on the reverse strand, counting down.
TAATAACCCACTAATCAACTTAAGGTTACCTCTTTTAACCCCCAAGTAATTAGACTTATTAACATTAACCCACTAACCTTATAATTAAAGCAGGAATAGTCAAAAACGTCCCTTAGAACGTATAAAGAAATCCCACCCGGACTGGGATTGCGCAACCTGTGACGGGCCGTCGTGCCTCTGACGGTCCGTCCTGCAGGTCGTCGCAAAGTTCAGAGACCCAAATTTCCACCAAGGGTCTGTGACGGTCCGTCACACCTGTGATGGTCCGTCCTGCCATTCCGTCACGAAGTTCAGAGAGTCGATTTTCAGTACCCAATTTAAGATTTTCTAAGTGTTTTGAAACGAGACCCTGCGACGGTCCGTCGTGCCCATGACGGTCCGTCGTGGGATCCGTCGCCTCAGCCTGTTTTTCCAGAAATAAAATCTGCTGCTCAAAACGACTAAATAGGTCGTTACAATAACAGGCACCTAAAAGTCCACCTCACAATAAAGATTAAAAATTCCACCGGAAAAATAGATCACTTCAACTTTTACTAGCACATCATGGAGTATCCTGATGGGCCTCTTCACTGTTCGTTCAGCCATCAGTAATCGCATCGCAATGGGCTTTGGGTAACCCAAACCTAACTTCTTGTAAATAGAGAGAGGCATGAGATATATGATTGCCCCAATATCACATAATGCCTTAGCAAAGTGTAACAACCTGATTGTACATAAAAGAGTGAAAGCATCGGGATCTCCTTTCTTTTGCACAAGAGACCTTGCAATAGCACTACAGTGTTGCATACGATCATCATCCTCAAAACTAACTTATCTGTACTTAGTGACCATATTTTTCATGAACTCGGTGTAATCAGGCATTTTTTCAAAAGCTTCATCAGATAGAAATAATATATTATGGAACAGTAGATTAAATAAAAATTGGATACCGAAATCAATAAGTGAACAATATAATTTCTTAGATTTAGATTGTGTCACTGACTTAAATAAAGATATATTACTATGGACAGGAAATATATCTAAACAGTTAATAGATAACAAAATAGAAACAACAAAAACACCGATATACATAGAAACAACATTCGTAGGAACAACAAAATTATGGATAGAAAATCTACGATCAGAAAGTTTAGAAGTACTTAGGAATGATAAGAAAATGGATAGATCCCCATCAGCAACAAATATAGATATACTAGACAAATATGAATCAGCAATAAGAAGAGAATTTGGAGGTATGACCACAGATATAAGAGAACAAAATAGAGAAAAAATAATAAATAGACAACTTATAACAAAATTAGCTATATGTAAAATGTGTTATATAGAAGAATATACTTGTGCATTCAAAGAATATTATTACAAAGCTAAATACAATTTAGATGAAGCAAAAAATAAGAAAACAATATTTTACAAAATTACCAGAACCATTTAGTACAAAAATAATAAAGGATTGGAATTATGAAGGTATGGTAGATACTTTAGGAGCTAGAATAAAATTTCTATCTCAATGGTTTACACAATTATGTGAGAACCAAAAAGAAAAATTAAAAATGGAAAAAGTATTAAATAAAAATTTATCATGTTGTAGAAATAAAATGGCACCACAGTTTGGGTGTACAAATAAAAAACAAAAATCCAGAATATATAAAAATTATAGAAAAAATAAAACGAAGTATAAATATAAACAACCAAGACGAAGGTATTATGTAAAAAACTATAAAATAAAAAGACGATATAGACCTAAAAGGAAAATATCCCAATGTACATGTTATAATTGCGGAAAGATATGACACATAGCTAAAGACTGTAAATTACCTAAAAATCGAAAAAGAAAACAAATAGAATACATAGAATATGAATTAAGTGAAAACGATAGTATATATGAAGTATCAGATATAGAAACTGAAAATGGAGAAGAAAATCAAGATAATGAAATATAAGAAGAAGAAATATAATGTCTGAAAATGAAATAATATCTAAAGAGAAATATGAAGATGAAGAATCATCACACCAAAAAATTATATTTGATAATAAACTTTTTGGACAAATTAAAGGAAAAGAATTAGATTTAAGTGTTGAAAAAATACTTTCATACCTATACTAAAAAACTGTTTAAAAGACAGAAAGAAGAATACTATGTAGTTAGTCAAAAAGAACACATCATAGACAGTAAATATACAAGCGGAAAAGCATATATACCTATAATAAGCAAACGAATAATAAATAAAGAAATACAAAACATAAAAAATAAAGAAGCTACAAAATATGTACATTTAGGAGGAACAGAAATACTAATAAAAGCTTGTTTCAGAGAAGGAATAGATACGCCCATTGAAATATATTTAGCAGATGATAGAATAAAACAACCTATAGAAAAAAGTGTAATAAGTGCAGTTAAAGGAAATTTAATATGCCAAAAATTTAAATTTATAATAAGTGCTAATTATACAGTAGCATTAACAGATACAAATATAGATAAATCATTAGTATTATATTGGAAAATGTCAGGAATAGAGTTAGCAACAGGAAGTAAGGTATTCACAGCAACATGTAAAAATCTATATATATTAACAACAAACCTAAAATAACAGCAAGAAATAAAATAGATAAAATAAAAATAGAAAATCCTTTTGAAAAAATAATTATCGTAATCGACAATAATGACTATAGCTATAAAGAAATTGACGTAGAAGAAGATTTAGAAATTGTAAAAGAAAGATTAAGCACTTCAAGCGTACCAAATACATTAACAAGAGTTTCCTCATCAAGAATAAGTTCATCTAAAAGAAAATATGAAATATCACAAGATTTAGAAGAAATGACAAAATATCATTATTTTATAACAGGAATAATAGACCAGAGAAAATATAAAATCTTGATAAACACATGACAAAAAGAAAATCATATAACTAGAGAACTAGTACTATAATAAGAGATTATGAAAACAGGACATATATGCCCTGGATTACCTAGTGAAATAGTAAATACAAATGAAGGAACAACAGAAAAAGAAATAATTATAGGAGGAATTCCATTAAAAATACAATTTAAGATACATGAAGGAAATCATAATATCACATTAGGAATAAAATGGTTAAAAAAGGATAAACCATACAGCATAGAAAATGAACAATTAACAATAACTTGTCAAAACAAGAAAATAATTATAAAAAGAACAAAATGATTAATGAAAATATTTATACTTGCAAAAATTATTGTAGAAGGATATCACAACAGATATTATACACCTATGATAGATACAGGAGCAGAAGCAAATATATGTAAATATAATTGTTACAGGAAGATAAATGGGAATAATTAAAAACACCCATGATAGTAACATGATTTAATAATGAAGGAAGTATGATCAAATATAAAGCAAAAAACATAAAAATACAAATATGGGATAAAATACTAACAATAGAAGAAATATATAACTTTGAATTTACTACAAAAGATATGTTTTTAGGAATGCCATTTTTAGACAAATTTTACCCACATATAATAACAAAAACATATTAGTGGCTTACTACACCATGTGGCCATAAAATAGGAGCAAAGAGAGTAAAAAATAAACAACGAAAACCTATTGAATGGATTAAGTGAAGTGAAAAAATTAATCAAGAAATGGAAAATATAGATGAAAAACAAATATCACAATTAGAAATTATTATATTTACAATAGATAAAGTTAAAATAATTAATGAGTAGCTAGAACAACTATATAATGAAGACCCATTACAAGGATGAGAAAAACATAAAACAAAAGTAAAAATTGAATTAATAGATGAAAATAGTATAATGACACAAAAACCATTAAAATATAACTTTGATGATTTACAAGAATTTAAAATACATATAAATGAATTACTAAAAAAAATTACATACAAGAAAGTAATAGTAAAAATACAAGCCCAGCATTTATAGTAATAAAATACAGTGAACAAAAAAGAGGCAAAAGTAGAATGGTTATTGACAACAGAAATTTAAATGCTAAAACTAAAACATATAACTACCCAATACCTAATAAAATACTTAAAATAAGACAAATACAAGGATATAATTATTTTAGTAAATTTGACTGTAAATCAGAATTTTACCATCTAAAATTAGAAGAAGAATCTAAACAATTAACAGCATTCACAGTACCGCAAGGATTGTATGATTGGAATGTATTACCATTTGGATATAAAAATGCACCAGGTAGATATCAGCATTTTATGGACAACTATTTTAACCAATTAGAAAACTGTATCATATATATAGATGATATACTATTATACTCCAAAACACAAGATGAACATATAAGATTATTAGAAAAATTTATACATATAATTAAACATTCAAGTATAAGTTTAAGTAAAAGTAAAGCAGAAATTATGAAACCACAGATAGAATTTCTAGGAATACAAATAGATAAAATTGGAATAAAAATGCAAACTCACATAGTACAAAAAATAATTACTATTGATGAAAATATGGATACAAAAAAGAAATTACAATCATTTTTAAGATTAGTAAATCAAGTAAGAGAATATATATCAAAATTAGCAAAACATTTAAAACCACTATATAAAAAACTCAGAAAAGATATTGAATATCATTTTGACAATAAAGATAAAGAACACGTAAAAAATATTAAAAAATTATGCAAAAAACTACCAAAATTATATTTTCCTGATGAAAATAAAGAGTTTATTTATATTGTTGAAACAAACTCGAGTGATCATAGTTATGGAGGAGTTTTAAAATAAATATATAACAAAGAAATAATAGAACATCATTGTAGATATTATTCAGGATCTTATACAGAAGCACAAATAAAGTGGAAAATAAATAGAAAAGAATTATTTGCATTATATAAGTGTTTATTAGCATTTGAACCATATATAGTTTACAATAAATTTATTGTAAGAACAGATAACACACAAGTAAAATAGTGGATAACAAAAAAGTTAGATGATTCAGTTACAACAAAAGAAATAAGGAGATTGGTATTGAATATATTAAATTTTACATTTACAATTGAAATTATAAAAACTGATAAAAATCTCGTTGCAGATTACCTATCAAGAAAAAGGAACACAAACTAAACCAGATACAGCAGAAGAAATACTCGAAGCTATTACTACACTTTCTACGAAAGTAGACAGTATCAGTAAAGAGTTACAAAATTTGAAAACTAAAAGTCAGCAGCATGACTATAAATATGCGGAGCTATGTCGATCGGAAGACACAAAAATTCCAAAGCTACAAGGAGACGATGGGAAACTCCTTAAAACCCATAACAATGTATGTTTAAATTCAGCTACAGCCAGCACATCTACAACAGGACAATCCACAAGAATGGAGGAGAATAAGATAAAATATACAAATAAAAATTTGAATAAACTATTCTCAAAACCATACACTCCTCAAAATACCCAAAAAGATATATCTGTTACCCCACAAACAAATACTTATAAAGCCAGCCTAGACTCTCAAAAACAGACATATAATTACATCACAAGAACATACATAGAAAATATACACAGAGTACAAACATTTCTAAACCTAAACCCCAGAGCCAAAGAAACAAAGAACCCAACTGAAGACTATATAACCCATATTTACAAGGAAACAATAAGCTAATTGCACAACCAGGAACCAACCCAAATCTAGTAGCAACCTGCTACAACTACGGATTATTAAGTACTATATATACAATAACGAAACTCTTTTTTGTATAAAGTTTTACGCAGCTACAGCAGAGATACCATATGACGAAGTTAAACCTACAATACAAGCTATAAAGATTGGACTTACAAGAGAGATGATAATCCCAGAAAAAATAGATATCCAACAAGAAATACAAAAAGTGGATATTCCAGAATTTTATGCAAATAAAAGAACTATCGGAATAGCTACTATACTAAGTGAGATGACAAATAATTACTTAAACAAAAAAGCAATTTGGACATATTACAACAGAGACCAGACAATCATCTACTCAAATTGCAGAGAAATTAGAATAGCAAATATGGAAGATCTAAGAGAATGGATATTGAGCTTGCTAAAGCCAGAACAAATACCTACGAGAAGAGCTATACAAAAGAATTTTATTTCAGCCAATTTGATGACAAGATATTGCAAATTAATAGGACAAAAATATCCTAACCATATATGTTCAAAAAGTGAAGGAGAAGACAATTATGTGCCAAACGTCCAACTAGAATATAAGATGTGAAGAACAAGATATTAAAAAAAACAAAAAAAAAGAAAAAGAAAGATAAATAAAGATATATGTACAAATTAGGTCATAGTCATTGTCGCCCATTTGGCCAAAGTTTATTTTGTTTTCTTGTAAAAAGTCGTAAAGACAATAGTGTCAGTATGTCTTTATCGTAAATAGTAAGAGTCAAGTAACTGTGTAAATAGTAGGAGTCAAGTTACTATGTAAATAGTAAAGGCCAATTGTCTTTTAATAAAGATGAAAGGTCATTATGTATGTCTATATAAGGGGCATTTGCCTTCATAAATAATACACACCTCTTCCAAAATCACTTCCACTACTCTCTTCTCTCTCTTTACGCTTCCACCCCAAAATTGGTATCAGATCTAGCTAACTTACTAAGCTAATAACAATGGAGAAATCTGGAGATACAAATCTACAAAATCAGGTCTACACTCTTAAAATTATGAGTAGCTAAATAAATTTATTCTTGAAAATCTCTTGTTGATTATAATTGTTTATCATGACTTAATAATGCTCTAATAAGCATCTTTAGAAGGTTTGCTACAGAAAATATTCTTCGAATAAGTATGCCCAGACTATGTCATCCTAATGTTGAAACCGGTAGGCAAGAAGGCCGTTTAGGGGAGTAAACAAAGTTGAGGCGCTGTTAATGTAACTAACCAAAGAAGAAAGTTGTAGTAGTGACTAGGCAAGATGATTATTAAATCATTATTATTTCATAATAAATAAGTATAATCCATTAAGAGGTTGGAAGGAATAAAATTTTTAGCAAAAATGAATAAAATGAGCACATATTTAATAGATGATGATGATAACTATAAGATATTACTACTCTATATATTAAAAGATCTGAGTACTGATATAAAAAGAGAAATTTATGATAAATTAGTAATATATGAGATAATAGAATTAACAACCCAAGGTTGGACTGCGTTAACTATACAAAGTATACAGGATAAACTTTATTATGACATGTATGATTTACATGATGATTTAGATATTTGATATTAAATATGACTGAATATTGGCTAAGGCGGTATGGTAGAAATTACAGGTTAAAAAAGATTAAATATCCAGATAAATTAAGTAAGCTTTTTAAAATATTATATAAAAAACTATGATGGATAAAAATAAAAATACTAAAATAAAACGAACAAAGATAGATAAAAAGGTTAGAAAAATATAGAAAAAATTAAAACCTTTATATATGGAATATAAACTATTACAATTAACTAAAGGAAGTAATAATGAGAAAGATCATTTAATAAGTATAATTTCAAACACAGAATACAAATATGTTTGTTATTTAAAAAAACAGTATGAACAAAGAAATTTATAAACAACAATTAGTAGAAAAAAATAACGGAAAAAATAGCAGAAAAAGAACAAGAAATACAACATAGAAAAAGAAGGTTAGAAGAAAAAATATTAGCAGAAGTATGTAATAAATCAATACTAGCTTAAAGAAAAAATATATCTATGTCAAAATTAGAATTAGATTGTCTTGAATATGAGTTTCAACATAATATAATACATAAATTATAATGAATAAAGATGAATTTGCAGTAGACGAAAAAACATATGAAAATCAAGACGGAATGATAATAAAAATAATATTTTCAAATCTAGGAAGAAGATATAAAAAAATAGGAAATAATCTATACTTAATGTTAGAAAAAGAAACAGCAAAATTAGAAGATAGTTTAACAGCTATGATAAGAATAACAAAAGAAAATGAAGAAATAGACAAATCAAAAGAAATTGAAAAAATAAAAATACAAGCAAAACAACTCATAGAGTCTAACCTCAAAAACGAGGTTTTTCGAACTATTTATAAAAAAAATAAAAACCTAATTAAACAAGGATTCTAATTGCTGGAAATCTTCAAAAACGAGGATGGGTCGACGGACCTCGCGACGGACCGTCGTGGTCACGACCGACCGTCATGGACTCCGTCATGGACTCCATCATCCCATACTTAGCAATTTCTTCTGCTGCTCACTTCATTCCCATCGACGGCAAGTATGACGGACCTTCATAGGCACAACGGTCTGTCGAGGGTCTTCGTTTCGAAACACTTCAACTCTTGGAATCTGGTTACTGGGATCACTTCTCTGAACTTCATGACGAACCTGCAGGATGGACCGTCACAGCCACGACGGATCATCACAAGCTACGTAACCCCAAACTTTGTCAGACTTCCCTATCTTCCTTCAGTATAATCTCTACGCTGCCATCTACGGACCGTCAAAAGCACGACGGACCGTCATAAGCTCCGTAGGTGCTCTCCTCTGCATTTCTTCGCTCAAAATCTCCGCATTCAACTTTGGACTGATTTCCTGCAAAACAAAGAGAAACTCATATTAAAACTAGCAGAAAAAGACTTTCAGACATACTAAACTTATGTAGAAAGTATTAATTATACCGTGAAACCACAGGATATCAACTAGTTTTAAGAAAAACTTGAAATAACATTTGAATTTACAAAAATATCTTGAGAATTGATTGCGGAAATATAAAGTAATTTCCAAAATTTAAAGTTTAACTTCCAATAACAAGAGTGTGAAAAATAACAAAAACTCTAACACCAAAAGTGGAGATTTTAGCCCTATTTATAATAATAAGGTCCTAAATTAAAAGGAGTTCTAAATATGGAAAATCTTTCCCAAAATGCGTCTTTAGTCAATGACTCAACTGATGGTCCATCGATGGAACGACGGAGCATCAACTGCCTCCGTCGGTCCACACTTAATTTTTTCTTCAGCCTTCACTTTTGCATCCTCTTTGTTACAATTGACGGACATTCAGCACGGACCGTTATCTTAATTACGGTCCATTGATGCCTCTGTCCTTCCATACTTAGTCTTTCTTTATGTTGGGTAGTCGGACTACTCTCTGTTAGAAACAACGGTTTGCCAGGATGGTCAATCGATTAGTCGACGGACCGTCGCTTCTTCCGTAGTCCCACATTTGGTCATTTTTCCCCCGAGTTACTTCCAAATGCTTGAACCTCCAGTCCATGATCACCACCTATATACAGTCTATGGGCCGACGGACTCTCAATGGCTTCGTAGGTCATCACTTCTGCACTGATTTCAGTAGAGTCTTATACGTTTTAATTTTGGACAACTTTCCTACAAACACGTATAATATAATATATAGAAATTACTACAAAAAGTCCCTAGACACATACTAAACATAAGGAAAAAGCAATAAAGGTATCGTGAAACCACGATGCATCAGTAAGCATGGTCTTGAATGTATAATATGATAACTGAAATATTATCAAGATGTTGTATGAATGAGAATTCAACAGGCCAATGATCATGTTAGAATTGTATATATGTTATTATTTAAAGGCTTTTCTCAATTCGACACTTAAATATGTTAATGATAGAATTTGAGGGATTTTTCATTATAATGTATATATTTAATTGGTAGGTATTATGTATCCCCTTCATGTATAAACGATTATACTATTGATTGCTGAATCTTTGGTTCAGTGGTCTAGTAACACCTTTGAATACATTCTTATAAACGAACTTTGGGATTGTTAGGCTTAATGCACCCTTCCATTATTGAAGGTCAATGATGAGCCTTGAATCAATAGGTCTAAGGAACGATTTCAAAAAGGTTAATGATGAGTCTAAAATCGGTAGGCTTATAGCACCCATTCTAGAGGCGTTAATGATCTTTCTTAAATGAACCTTTAATAAGTAGGCTTGAGGCACCGTTTCATGTGTTCATGAATTTAAAAGGAGTAAATAGGCCACGTACAACTGTCATATGTGGTAATGCCAAGTAATGAAATACTCTATGGGAATGTAGGCTAAGCACAAAGGTTATTTGTTTGGATGGAAACTCCTCCATAGTTAGGCCGGACTTTCAATTACCGTCTACCTTATCCCATAAAATCTATGCCCACATAGGTCTAGATACTTGATCCACCTAAGATACATAAATCTTTCTTCCTTAGGCAAGCATACAACCACTTATGGTGTGGGAAGTTATTACACTGGATTTAATGACAACCTCTCATGGTCTATGTCGATTAATTGCTTATTCTCATCATGTGATACGTCATTGTGGCTTATGGAAAGGTTCTACAAAGTATAGGTAGAAATATGGAATGCAACCTATACATTACACAAGTCAACATGGAAAGGGAGCATAATGAGTACATCTAAATGTTAATGTCCATGTCATGAATGTCTACAAAATGAAGTAATGGAACAATGTTGCATCTTATACGCTTAAGTTTTATATGCATCCTATACTTGAGTTATAATATGAGCTATTTTAATTTGTCTTTCTTGTATGAATATTATGCATGAATATGATGTAAAGGTTACTTGAATTGAATGGTAAGTCCACTCTTGGTACCTCTAATGTGGGGACTTAGTGTGGATAGTGGCATAGGGCACCATCCATAAATTGCACAACGTATAGTATAAGGGTTATCTAAGGTGAAGTTTCAAGGTAAAGGTAAAGGTTTTAATGTTATAATGTATATATGTGAAGTTGTTACTAACATGATGTTGGTTCTTTTATATGATGTGTTTTCTGGTGTTGTTATTGATGTTTCAAATATGGTATTAATAGATAGTATCCAAAAAAAATATTCACCTTTAAATCATATTTGGGCATGGTAATCATACTTGGTACATTTTTGTGTAATAATCAATTTTCTCTATGTTCTTACCACAAGTGAAGGTTCCGGCAAGTGATTTACGTACAGATAGTGAAATGTTTAAGTTGCTTTCCTCCAAGATTTGGTATGTCCTCATGATTCGAGGACAGGACTTTATCTTTTTAATTATTCTGAGTATTGTATTTTTAGTAGTTGTTTTTCTATTATAAAGGGTTGTGTACCTAGTACTTTTAAGGTTTTCTCTAAGATGGTCATCTGACACTAGGCTTCCGTTGCACTTAATGTTTTATTTTAAATGATGTTTTAATACTACAAAATTAATGAGTTTTTAATTCTGCAATATTTAAATATCGAATGCAATGAAATGATATGAGGCATTTGTGAGACCGTTCTAGGTAAAGTAGGTTTCATGCCGACTTGGGGGTGCTCTAGGGTCATGACTAATATCGTATTAGAGCACAAGGTTTTTGGAATGGTCTTAGAATTGATGTCTCACAATCACGTCTAGTAGAGTCTTGTCAATCGATGTGAGTCGCGACACATCTATGAATGAGAGTTTAGTTGCTCAACTATTATCTTCCTAATCTTTCTTTTGTGTTACCCCCACATATCTCCGTGAATGGTGTTCAGAGCTTCTTAGGACACAGAATATTCTATAGGCATTTCATCAAGGACTTCGCTAAGGTTACACACCCCATGTGTAAACTTTTAGAGAACAATGTAAAATTTTTTCTTTATGAGGCCAGCCTAAAAGCTTTATAATTAGTTATATATCAACTTGTTTCAACACCTTTAATTATTTGACAAAACTGGGTGGAACTACTTGATATGATCTGTGAAAGCAATGGGACTACATTTGGTTTTATGTTGGGTTAGATATGAAATAAGATGTTCCACCCTATTTACTACTCTAGTAAGGAACTAAATGGAGCATCACTAAACTACATAGTCACTGAGATGGAACAGTTGGCTGTAGTATATGCCTTCGAGAAGTTTAGAGCATAGTTGTTGGGTACCATGGTGATAGTGCACACGGACCATACTGCATTGAGATATCTCATGGAAAATAAAGATGTCCAACCAAGGTTAATCATATTGGTGTTAGTGCTAAAGAATTTTATTTTGAAGTAAACAAAACGAGGGGTTGTGAAAACCAAGTGGCTGATCACCTTTCCATGTTAGAAGCTTCAAAGAAGGAAGAAAGTGAGCTTGAAATAAATGACACGTTTCCTGATGAACATTTATTGGCTGCTACTCTTGATCTTACTCTTTGCATTGTTGATTATTCTGATTTTTTAGTTAGTAATTTCATACATGAGGGAATAACATATTAGCAAAAGAAAAGCTCTTACATGATGTTTGTAAGTACATTTAGGATGAACCGTATTTTTATATAGTTTGTGCTGAAAATACAATCATTATATGTATTCAAAAAGTTGAAATGCTTCCAATTTTAGAGTCTTGTAAATCATATCCATTAGTGGGAATATTACGACTGCAAGTACCCCCTAAAAGTAACATGACATACTTGACCTCTCGGAGGGCTTAAACATGACTTTTAGCTTCATTACGCAACATCATATAAAAAGGAAGGGGATTAAATACTTTTGATTAAACATAACACGAAAATCATTTAATAGCATTGGAAGTCTTTCTAACATGTGTCTCAAAACCCTCTATGAATACATGAGTAATAATGTCTTGGTACGCAACCCACAAAAGTCTAAAACATAGTAGATGACATAAGGGGTCTTGTCCTCGAATGCTATGACGACTCACCAATCTTTAACCTTCTTAAAACCTTAGTAATATAGCCTCCAAGCACTCAATCTCCCAAAAGCCCTTGAATTTGGATAGAAATATACATAATATGCGTTAGTACAAAAGTCCTAAATATGAAAGCTACCATACAAAACATAATATATCCCAAAGGGTTAGTCAATATATGACATAATCATAAGAAATAATAACATAACCATAAAAAGAATATCATAAGCATTGTGACATAGTTATTAAATTTAAGACATACATAGGTTCATACTTAAAGTATTTCTCCTTCAAACTCAAATTAACTACATCACAGGACACCTCAAAGTAAACCAAGATAGAATCCCATACTACTACCTAAGCTAAGTACCCATCTTTGGTAATTCTTGATCATAATACACTTTCATAATTACGACCTAATTTCTTCATGAATAAGAGCACTATACCCCTAGGTTACCTCAAGGAAAATTTTTTAAATGCATGTGGGACATTCCATTCGACATATCACACTAGGCACAAATTGATGTAACCCTATTAACTTTCATCAACTGTAGGTATCACTAATAGACCTACTTCATATTGAAAATGAAATATCATATTAATTTATTCATGTCATGGAAGTCAACTATATAGACTATCCAAGCTAAGCATACATCACATACGATACCATTTCATTAGTAGCTTCAAGTCATACTTGTGTCATATATGAATAGAATTCGGTACTACAATTTATACTAAGCGCTTTTTCTAACCTAATCCATTCTTAATTATCATATATTCTAGTCTATTATAGTCCACTAATCATATAATACTTATATTATAGACCTACCAGCACGTAAAACGTCATAAAATACAATCAAAACTAACAAACGAAGGATATAAGAATACTAACCTAGCCATCGTGCAACCATTGATGTTGATTCATGCTATCCTTTGGGGTAACATAAGTTTTCGACCACAAGCTATCTTTTGGATGAATCACATGTCTCAAACCTAAGCTACCATTAAGTGGTTTGGCCTACCCAAGTGAAGTTTCTTGAAATCAATTCGTTATCCTAGGCGACCTTGCCTAATACTATTACAAGCCACCATCATAAGCATTCAATAAATGCAAGATCACGCTAACCATGGGAGAGCTTAACTCCTCCAACCCAAACCACCATGAGATTCAACATCCCAAGCTACCATGAGATCTACCATCCCGAGCTACATAATTAAACTATCCATGAAGGGGTTATAAGAATCAACTTCAAGATATTCTAGGAGTTATAAAACTCAACTTCAAGCTATTCTATCTTTTTACTTTCTTACCAAGTTAACTACACAAGAAGTTATTATACAATACAACTTCAAGCTATTCTAGTCTATCATACTTTGATTATTTTTTGGTTCTTAGGTCAACTTAAAATCCATCTATGGCCATACTAGATAATGTAAGTTGAATTCTAACTTTAAAAGTCAAAATCCTTCTTAGTGAATAAGATCTACTTAAATTCATCTTTAGATGATACTAAGTATTATCAATAAGTATTCGACACAATTGAAATAACTATATCAATCTAGATCCTTCAACCTTTCCTATAATGGACTAAGACCACCATGATCACCTTCATCATCATAGATTAGAGTACATAAAATATTTCACAGAAAAACAACACAAAATCATTAGATAAAAATAATTGAATGCTACCCCTAGGTTTGGACCACAAACAAGCCCTACAAAAAATGTAATTGCCACCCTAGCTAGATTGAGTTATTTTGTATTCACAAATGGAAAAAACTATAGGGGCTCCACCGATGGAAAAAAGATACATGGATGAAGGAGTTTCAAATACCTTTTATTAATTCCTTATCCTAAATTAAAAAATTGGTGAAAATCCACCGAGATGCTGCCTCTTTCTTCCATTCTTCTTAAATGGTGATCTTGAGAGAACATTAGGGAGGGAAGGTTTAGTTTTGGAGCATCCAATCTAAATGGCTACTTAATTGTTTTAATAGGCTCTAATTACCTAAAAACACTAAAAATAATCGTTCATGAATTAATTGGAATGTGGGTAAAATATACCAATTCACCCCTAGGATGGCCGAGACAAATGTAGAAATTGCAGGTTCCATTCGACGACCACCATTGATTGGGCATCAACAGAATAATGTGTTTTTTTGATGCTCCGTTGTTTTTGCCAAAGGTTCCCTAATTTCGGTGATAAGCTCTCCAAACTATGTGTGGATCCACACTCTATTCTTACGGGGGGGGGGGTGTCAATTATGTAAGTGGCGTCAAACGTAGTCATAAATGAGACTGTTTTGGCAGCCTTTTGGCAAAAATTTGGGTCCTCCTCAAGGACTCTTAGAATGGTCCTTGGGAAGTTGTACGCGGATTTTATTGACCCTAAATATGTCAATCTAGATACTAGGGTTCCTTCCTATCATTTTAGACACCAAAAAACACATCAAAACAAGGAAAACATAGAAAGGCACAGTAGCACATAAAAGACTAGTTCCCAAAAGTCTTGGTTGTCATTTGACGTTTGAACTCCAACCACTTCAAACCAACCATTACAAGCCATGAAACACCTTATAAAAAATTTATTAACTTATAAAACATATGTGAGTCTCTAGTTCATCCTATTTTATTTTTGTATCATAAAAATATACGCCACTTGGTAAGATTCATCCTCGAATGACACCTTCTTAGACACTTCTTAAAGGGCCAACTCTAGACTACCGGCCTATCGTGTACGAATTATTTTTAAATGTACACACCCAACTAAGGAGACTTCCATTCCAAGAAACACATACCTAATGAAACTCAAGATGAATGAAGGATCCATACTAAATTTCCAAGGAGAACTAACATCTCCTAGCTATAACATGTTCAACATAATTTTATAGGGCATGAAATGCTCATTAACATAATTATGTCACAAAAAGAGACAACTCCATGAAACTAGTTCAATTCAAACAAGATCTACACCCCTTCATAAAATACAAAGAAAACCATGGCTACATGTAATAATAAAAAGACCTTATGGAAATGGCTCATTATCCACCAATTGGTAGTAAGCTCACACATGTCTTTCTTACATCAAAATTCGTCATAAAAAGGAAAACATCAAGTACAACAAAGAAAGTCATCAAAAATAAAATCTGGAAATTTTTCATAAATTATATAAGAAGCACACACTCAAAAGGTGTCACACCCCGAGCCTACACCTTTAACATGGCTGAACTCGGAGACCATTGTTGGTCCCAAGTGAATCCTTGGCCTAACTTCCTTACTTTGCTGGAGACATAAAACTTTAATAGTATGATTAAGATTCTTACTAACTCAGCTGTCTGGAACAGAATTAAAAATGTTATAAAAATAAACATTTAACTTAGGCAAAATGGAACCTCAAATCTGAAAATAGGTTAACAACAAAATTATGACGAAAGAAGTAACAACTGATTGATTATCTATGAAGCATCTAATAACTGAGAGGATATTTGGACAAAACTCGCCACATCCTAATGAACTAAACTAGTAAGCAATGAAAAAAGATCCTTTATAAAAGAAGGAGGCTCACCAACTGATTCTGAATTGATCTTTGGATCAATGGTGAGCTGGAATTTCAATCCTAATTACCTGTGTCTACATCATAACACGATGCAAGACAACTGACATCAGTACGTTGAATGTAAGAGTACGCGAGTTGGAGTTCCAAGCAACATAAGCTTGAATGAGATTCTAAAAGCAACACTTACCGTATCTCTTCTCAAGTCATAAATACTTAAATTTACTCATTTCTATATAAATCAATTTAAAAGAAAGTTTATAACGAATAAAATTTGTTTAAAAAGATGCTATAAACTCAATGTGTATATGAAGATATAAAATAACTCTTAGATGTGCGTAAAACTACGAAACAATCTGAACTCAATTAAAAATAATAATAAAAGCGATATCCTTCTTCCTCTCAAAGTCTATTTGTGAAATGCATTAATGAAATCCCATACCCCCATCCATACTAAGAAGAACCTCTTCAGGAACCATGCTAAATATGTTGCGAGAGCTTCTCTGACACACAACCATCACTTAAGAGCTTCAGTGGTGATATAACACTTTACCTCGTGATGTCAAGGATCTTCCTATCCCTTGACATCCTATCCCTTGAAGGAGATATAAGGATCTTAACAGAAGAAGTGGATTCCTTAGCTTCACTCACGTGATCACCTAAAAAGTAAGACTCATTAATATCCATAACGACTACTTGGATTACGGACGCTTGAGTTAATATGGACTTGCATCACTATATACGTGTTCGATACTACTCCTAATAATATACTTAGATCATATGTTTTAAAAATATATTCCTCTGTTATTTGAGGTTTGTTCTCAAAACATAGCTTAAAAGTTCTCTTAGAATCAATGTTCCCTTTTCTTGTTCAAATTTTTTTTGTGAAATCCTAACTTACTCTTAACATATATGTGAAAATATTTATAAAGTTTCTACGGAAAAATTAGTTCCCTAATAACTTTTGCGAAATGAACTTAACTCTTTACTCTTTACTTAAATCAAAAAGATAAGTCTTAACACAAAGCTAAAACGTTTGTAAAAGACTTATAAAACCTGAAATGACTCCTCTTATTTGACTCTTCATGTCTCTTAACTTTAATTGTTAACTACTATTGATGTGACTCTTAACTGATCCTTGAATTGAATTATGGATTCAAGGAATTAGATTTGTGTTTGGAAGGATGTCATGATGTTTAATTCTACTTTGCTAAAAATGAGAAAAATTCAAAAATCCAAATTTGAGGGTGGGTACACGATGCAAGGCATGATATATTTTTTGTTGTGCAAACTTCTTTTGACGTAGAAAAGCTCGTGTAAGCTCCGTGATGCAGAGAAAAGTTTTGGATTCTTGGAATAGGTCGAGCGACCGTTCCCATGTCCATATTTTGCTCGTCGAAACTCATTGTTTATTTTTCGTCCATTGTTCACCCAAAATTGATTCATTTTGTTAAATAACTTTTAAATAGTGATACACAAAAATGTACCTAAGAAACAAACCCAAAACGACTCCATAATGCGATGTAGCGAATTCAAAAGCTTCACAACTCATGCAATTCAAGAACAACACATAAATTAAAGATATGGGTATCAAGATATCAACATTCTATGAATTTAAGAAAGAATCCAAACTGAATTAATATGATTCTCACATGGGAGAAAGATCCAAACGTCATGATATCCTCACATACCTTTTCAGGGATCACCCCGAGGAATTTCACAAGGCGAACTTCGATGAACTTGAACGTTCTTGCTTCCTCTTCGCTTCTCTCCTCTTTCCACCTCTGATATTCTCTTCTCTCAAACTCTAACTTGTTTTCTAAATTATTGAACTGAATATGATCAATTAAGACCCTAATTTTTTACCTAGTCATACACTATCCTAAATCTTTTGTTGTGACTTATCGTATGTATATGATGTATTTTTATGAATTGAAAGCATTCAACTAATTTTATATATTATTACAAGACATTAGTATTATCAACATAATTTTAGAATAACTCGGGGAAAGATTTGATATTTTTGATCCTCTTAGTCCGAGAGATCCTCTTTGTACACTTAAATTATTTTTCAATCTTTTTTTTTATGTTGTGTAGTTCAACAATTACTAAGACCTATGTTTACTTACAAGTTCAATAATTCATTCTATTCCCATACCCACAATGAATCCATGTAAGTAATCCATGGACTAAGGAATGATTTCCCTACCTTATAGTGAGTCATTCTTTACAATATATATTCAATACCATTAATAAGCAATTCTCTATTGATCATTCCATTAATTTAATTACTTTCATGTTTTATACATGATACATTTCATATACACGAGACTTTTTAATAGCTGATGTAAAATTTATACATTTCAAGCGAGGGCCCAACATATGGGATCTCAAACCGAGGCCCTTATTTAGCAAACACAAAGTGTACTTCATTCGTTCATTCGTACTTCATATTATTAATTTCATTCATCCGTAGGCTGATGTAAACACCAACTATAGCTATGTTGAAGGTTAAGACTCTCATCGGGATCTGAAGTGCAATGACCAAGAATGATCTAATATCATTATTTGAATCTGATTTCACCTCCTCATTGTCTTGAACTAACATCTTCGGTATCGTTCATTTCATTATCTTTCATACTTTAAGGAACTCAAACCTTAACCGACATAGATCATGTGAGCATAATGAAATCTGGTATCTTCCCCAGACCAAAAAGAGGTGGAGTCAGTGGCTAAGGTGAAACCAAAACATTCTAGCATATAAAGGGAATTGAACACTACTAGAACCCTATGTTTGCAGCATAGATTCAAAGACTACGAGATATATGGAGACCCATACACACCTAAACAGACAGTCTCATCTCATGAGATTTACACGAACCTCTACCTTCCCAAATAAAGGAATCGTGACTCATATATAGCTTATCGGTGCTTAGCATAAAGTTCCATTACATTCATCTCAAACATTGTAGAAGCTGGCTTCTAGCATGAGGGCATCGCTTCTCATTAGATGATTTCTCATCTCATCATTAGTATTAAGTGTGAATTGTCCATACACATACAGATAAAGTATGATTGAGACTTGTCTTATGATATTCAACACTCTCTTATGTGAGTACCTTTAGTGACCTTTACATAGGCTTGGTTGACACTTGTCTAACAATTCATTTTAGACTCTTATCATGTTTTCACCATTTTCATTAGCAACATAGATTAACATAGTTACTCACCTCACGTGAATGTTCATTCCTTCTTTATCTTTTTGAGTTGACTCAAGCATTATGGAGGCTTTCTTCTATATTGAGATTTACTTACTCTATTGTTTAATTGTTATTCTTACTTTACATTGATGAAATGTTAATTTTAATTGTATATCATCCTTTGGTGTTAGTGAGACTGATCTAACTTATTCTAACAACCTCATACGTGAGTATTCTTTTAACGTAGTAGCATAGGTGTAAGTGAGACTTTTCTCACTTCCTTTAACACCCCATTCTGGTCACTTACTTACTTTAGACCCCTTTAATTTTGTTGTAACTAATTTTGCTTACTTTTGTGAACAAGATTCATACCACTGTTTATAGGTGTAACGACCTGTTTAGTCGTTTTGAGCAGCAGATTTCAATTCTGGAAAATCTGGCAGAAGCGACGGACCCCATGATGGACCATCATGGGCACGACGGACCATCGCATGGTCTCGTTTCAAAACACTTAGAAAATTCTGCAAATTGGGTACTGAGAATAGACTCTCTGAACTCTGTGACGGACTTGCAGGATGGACCATCACAGGCACGATGAAGCGTCGTGATCCGCCGTTCCAAAACACTTCAACTCTTGAGAATTCGGTACAGGGAACGATTCTGTGAACGTCGTGACTGAAGTGCCGGACGGATTGTCGTACGTACGACGGGCCGTCACAGACTCATTAAGGAAATTGAGTCTCTGACGAACCTGCTTGACGGACCGTCGCAGGCGCGATGGGCCGTCACAGGTTGCATAATCGCAGTCAGAGTCGGATTTCTGATTAATTTTAAAGGGGCGTTTTGGACTTTTCATGCTATAATTATATATTTTGTGGGTTTATATTAATAACTAAATTTCTTGGGGGATAAAAGACGTAACCTTGAGTTAAATTGTGGGTTATTATTGTCATCTTTTACACATAATTACATGTTAATTAGGGTAAAAGAAAGAGGGTTTGAATAAGAAAAGAATAGAAAGAACAAAAAGAAAGAGAGAGAAGGGAAACGATAGAGAGAGAGAGAGACGCTCGAGAAGGGGGAAAAACACAAAGCTTTGGGAAAATTTGCTTGCTTGATCACGAATCTTCGGTGGAAGTAGGTTATGGTTTTCATACTTTTATAGTAAACTCTTAATAGAGAATGATACGTATTGATAGTATTGTAAACCCTACTATGTTCTTAATTGTATGCATGCATGAACGTGATTATATAATTGTGATTATATTAAGCATGATGAAGTTATTGAATCCCAAATCTTGATTAAAAACCTAATCTCTTTTTAATGATGATGCATTGGTAAGGTAGAAGGCTTGATGAACTAAAGTAATGAGATTGATGATGCCTTGATAAGGGAAAAGGCTTGATGAGTTGATAGAATGAGATTAGGAGATCGGGTGTCACGAACCGACACGTAGATTTAGGGGATCGGGTGTAACGAACCGACACGTAGATTTAGGGGATCGGGTGTCACGAACCGACACGTATATTTAGGGGATCGGGTGTCACGAACTGACACATAGATTTAAGAGATCGGGTGTCACGAACCGACACATAGATTTACGGGATCGGGTGTCACGAACCGACACGTAGATTTAGGGGATCGGGTGTCACGAAACGACACATAGATTTAGGGGATCGGGTGTTACCAACCGACACGTAGATTTAGGGGATCAGAGTGTCATGTACCGACACAAGAGAAATAAAGATAATGAATCTTGAAAGATGTTAATATACTCAATCTAATGAACATGATTCCCAAATGAGTATGGTATTGAGGCTTGAGTCCTCATGTGTGAACTTGACGGTAATTGTTAATGATATAGTACTTGTTGTTGCTACATGTTGAGTATCATAGTTGATTTTATGATATTACTCGATATATATTGTTTTCTATTTTGAGTTGGCCGATGATATCTACTCAGTACCCGGGTTTTGTACTGACCCCTACTTTTATGTTTTCTTCTTGTTTATTTATGGAATGCAGGAAACGTGCCGTCGTCTTCGACTCAACAGTAATTCAAGCCAGTCTTACTACACCGGAAATTCAGGGTGATCTAATGCTTCTAGCTTGGACTGGATCTCTTCTTCAAGTCTTGATGCCTTGAACTTCCGGCATGGACTAGCTTCTTATGTATTTTTAGCTTTTAGAATACTCTTAGTTTAGTCATTTGATCGTAGATGTTCTTGTGGTGATGACTTCCAGATTTTGGGGATAATAATAGTTTTTGATTTTATTAATGAGTTAAGACTACCGCATTACTGTCTGTTGGTATTATATTGAAATGTTAAGGTTTAGACTGGTTGGTTCGCTCACATAAGAGGGTAAATGTGGGTGTCAGTCGCGGCCCGATTTGGGTCGTGATAAACTTGGTATCAGAGCATTAGGTTCGTTGGTCTCATCACACAAGAACGAGTCTAGTAGAGTCTTAAGGAACGGTAGGGGGACGCCTTTACTTTTCTTTAAGAGGCTATAAGACTTTAGGAAAATTCCATTCTTTCTTTCTTTCTTTCGTGCTATTACTTGGGTCCAATTGGTATCTAGGTGATACAAATTGGTATCTGACCATCTTCACTCTATTTCGCAGATGGTTAGAACTAGAGCAACGCCTACGCCAGCACCAACACCAGCACCGGCGGGACAGGATGCGTCTGAGCAAGCCACTGGGGCTCTAGATTGAGGAAGAGCAGCGGCAAGAGGCCGTGGTAGAGGTCGTGGGAGGACGTCCTCTAGGGGAAGAGGACGAGCACCTAGTCCATCTGATACTAGGGCAGTGATTCCTCCACCGACTGAGGAGGTAATAAGAGAAGGGGAGGATGGGGAAAATGAACAAGTGCAGAATGACGGATTGCCACCCCAGCCTACCCCAGAGATGATAAATCAGGTGCTCGCTTATCTTAGTGGGTTGTCCGATCAGGGTCAGGCACCTCCAGTGTTTTCTGCACTAACACCTCCAATTTCAGAGGTACAACATGCAGCCACTATGGTTCCTCGTATGGATGCCTCATTGGACATAGGCACGTTTCCACGTCTGACTACTGGGCCTATAATTACAAATTATCAGCATGAACTTTTCAGTAAGTTCTTGAAATTGAAACCTCTAGTCTTCAAGGGTGCGGAATCTGAGGATGCTTACGATTTTCTTGTTGACTGTCATTAGCTACTACACAAGATTGGTATAGTAGAACAGTTTGGTATTGAGTTTGTGAGTTATTAGTTTAAAGGGAACGGCAAAATGTTGTGGCGGTCACATATTGAGTGTCAACCAACAGAGGCACCACCTATGACTTGGGCCTCATTCTCTAGCTTGTTTATGGAGAAGTCTATCCCCCGAACTTTAAGGGATAGAAAAAGGGATGAGTTCTTGAGCCTAGAGCAAGGTAGGATGTCAGTCAATGCATATGAGGCTAAGTTTCGTGCATTATCCCGGTATGCGACCCAACTATGTTTCAGTCCACAAGAGCGGATTCGCCGTTTTGTGAAGGGGTTGAGTTCAGAGTTGTGGATTTCTTCCTTACAGTTAGCGGCAACGGCAAAATCCTTCCAAGAGGTGGTAGACTTCGTGATAAAGGTGGAAGGAGTGAAGCCAGATGACTTCACCACGACATCGACATCAAAAAGGTTTCGAAAGGGAGGTGAATTTAATGGTTCTTACTCTAGAGGACAAGGTTCCGGAGGTTACTCAGTTCGTCCCATTCAGTCTTCACTACAGACTGTAGTTGGGGGTCCAACTCAGACTGGTCAACACTTCTCTGAAAGACCTATGCTTGACTCCAGAGAGTGTTATGAGTGTGGGGAGACTGGACATATTAGGAGAAATTGTCCAAAACAGAGTTATAGACCCTTAATGGCTAGAGATAGAGGTGGTCATGGTAGAGGTCGTCATTCTGCAGGACGTGGTGGTCGAGGTATTGGTGGTCACCAAATTGGTCGAGGTGATGGGAAAACTGGAACTACATCACAACATGGTAGGGGCAATGGACAGACAAACGATAGGGCCCATTGTTACGCTTTCCCTGGGTGGTCTGAAGCGGAGGCAGCCGATGCTGTCATCACAGGTAATCTTTTGGTTTGTGATTGCATGGCTTCCGTATTGTTTGATCCTGGATCCACATTTTCTTATATATCTTTCTCATTTGCTAATGGTCTAAATTTACATTGTGAATTACTTGATATGCCTATTCCTGTTTCTACTCCGGTGGGTGAGTCGGTGGTAGTTGAAAAGGTATATAGGTCTTGTTTGGTGAACTTTGTGGGAAGCAACACTTATGTAGATTTGGTTATCTTAGAAATTGATGATTTTGATGTAATTCTGGGTATGACTTGGCTTTCTCCGCAATTTGCGATCTTGGATTGTAATGCTAAAACGATGACGTTAGCCAAGCCTGGGACAGATCCGTTAGTGTGGGAGGGTGACTACACTTCCAATTCGGTGCGTATAATCTCCTTTCTTCGTGCTAAGAAAATGGTTAGTAAAGGGTGTTTAGCTTTCTTGGCACATCTCAAGGATGACGCTACCCAAGTACCTTCGATTGAGTCAGTTTCGGTGGTCTGTGAGTTTCGAGATGTGTTCCCTGCAGATCTTCCTGGTATGCCACCAGATAGGGATATTGATTTCTGTATTGACCTTGAACCGGGTACTCGCCCCATTTCTATACCCCTTATAGAATGGCTCCCGCGGAGTTAAGAGAGTTAAAAGCCCAACTTCAATAGTTGTTAAACAAAGGCTTTATTAGACCAAGTGCATCTCCTTGGGGTGCTCCGGTTTTGTTTGTGAAGAAGAAGGATGGGAGTTTTCGGATGTGCATAGACTACCGGCAGTTGAACAAGGTAACCATAAAGAACAAGTATCCTCTTCCTCGCATTGATGACTTGTTCGATCAGTTACAAGGTGCTTGTGTCTTCTCTAAGATTGACTTGAGATCCGGTTATCATCAATTGAAAATACGGGCAACGGATGTGCCAAAGACTGCTTTTCGAACAAAGTATGGGGATTACGAATTTGTAGTGATGTCTTTTGGTCTTACGAATGCACCTGCTACGTTCATGAGCTTGATGAACGCGATTTTTAAGCCATATTTGGACCTCTTCGTTATCTTATTTATTGATGATATACTGACATACTCAAAGAGCAAGAAAGAACATGAGGAGCATTTAAGAATGGTATTGGAAATGTTGAGGGAGAAAAAGCTTTATGACAAGTTCTCTAAGTGTGAGTTTTGGCTAGATGCAGTGTCCTTATTGGGGCACGTGGTTTCTAAGGATGGAGTGATGGTGGATCCTTCTAAGATTGAGACAGTGAAGAATTGGGTAAGACCTACTAATGTGTCAGAAATAAGGAGCTTTGTTGGGTTAGCTAGCTACTACCGCCGATTTGTCAAGGGATTCTCTTCTATTGCTTCCCAACTGACGAACTTGACTAAGCAAAATGTCCCATTCGTATGGTCGGATGAGTGTGAGGAAAGCTTTCAGAAGCTCAAGACTCTGTTGACTACTGCACCAATTCTCACCTTGCCTGTGGAAGGTAAGAACTTCATTGTCTATTGTGATACATCCTATTCGGGTTTGGGTGCAGTGCTAATGCAAGAGAAGAATGTGATTGCTTATGCTTCAAGACAATTAAAAGTGCATGAATGTAACTATCCAACTCATGAGTTGGAATTCGCCGCGGTAGTGTTTGCGTTAAAGCAATGGAGACACTATTTATATGAGGTTAAGTGTGAGGTCTACACGTATCATCGTAGCCTTCAGTATGTCTTCACTCAGAAAGATTTGAACTTGAGACAGAGGATATGGATGGAACTGTTGAAGGACTACGACATCACTATCTTGTATCATCCGGGAAAGGTGAATGTTGTAGCGGATGCTTTAAGTAGAAAGGCGGGAAGCATGGGAAGTCAAGCTCACTTGCAAGCTTCTAGACGCCCATTTGCTAGAGAGGTTCAAACTCTAGCTAATGACTTGATGAGATTAGAAGTAAATGAGAAGGAAGGATTGTTGGCTTCTGTGGAGGCAAGATCTTCCTTTCTTGACAAGATTAAGGAAAGACAGTCTGATGATGAGAAACTGCGCAGAATTCAAGATAAGATATTGCGAAGAGAGGCTAAGGAAGCACAAATCGATGAGGAAGGTGTTTTGAGGATCAAGGGAAGGGTATGCGTACCCCGCATCGATGATTTGATCAACACTATTCTGATAGAGGCTCATAGTTCAAGGTATTCGATACATCCGGGTGCAACCAAGATGTACCGTGACCTAAAGAAACACTTTTGGTGGAGTAGCATGAAGCGTGATATTGTGAACATTATCACCAAATGTCCAAACTGTCAACAAGTAAAGTATGAACACCAAAGGCCCGGAGGAACACTTCAGAGAATGTCCATTCCTGAATGGAAGTGGGAAAGGATTGCAATGGATTTTGTGGTTGGTCTTCCAAAGACATTGGGAAAATTTGATTCTATTTGGGTAATTTTTGATAGGTTAAGTAAGTATGCTCACTTCATTCCGGTCAAGGTGACTTACAATGCAGATAAGTTAGCCAAACTTTACATCTCGGAAGTGGTGCGATTGCATGGGGTTCATTTCTCCATTATATCAGATAGAGGTACGCAGTTTACTTCTATGTTTTGGAAAACATTGCACGAGGAATTGGATTCTAGGTTGGAACTTAGTATTACGTTCCATCCTCTGACCGATGGTCAGTCTGAGAGAATAAATCAAGTGTTGGAGGATATGCTTCACGCATGTGTGATAGAGTTTGGTGGCTATTGGGATAGCTTCTTACCCTTAGCGGAGTTTTCATACAATAATAGCTATCACTCAAGCATTGATATGGCTCTATTTGAAGCATTGTATGGTAGGAGATGTAGGTCCCCCATTGGTTGGTTTGATGCATTCGAGGTTAGACCTTGAGTTACCGATCTTTTGAGGGATTCGATAGAGAAAGTGAAATCTATTCAAGAAAAGCTTCTAGCGGCTCAAAGTAGACAGAAGGAGTATGCAGATCGGAAGGTTAGAGACTTTGAGTTTATGGAGGATGAACAAGTCTTGCTGAAGGTTTCGCCCATGAAAGGGGTGATGCGGTTTGGTAAAAGGGGTAAGCTAAGTCCAAGGTACATTGGTCCCTTTGAAGTACTTAAGCGAGTAGGGGAGGTGGCTTATGAATTAGCCCTGCCTCCAAGGCTGTCCGGAGTACATCCGGTATTCCATGTGTCGATGTTGAAAAGATACCTTGGGGATGGAAACTACATTATTCGTTGGGATTCAGTCTTGCTTGACGAAAATTTGACTTATGAGGAGGAGCCTGTTGCCATTCTAGATAGAGAAATTCTCAAGTTGAGATCAAGGGAGATTTCATCCATCAAAGTCCAATGGAAGAATCGACCCGTTGAAAAAGCCACTTGGGAGAAGGAGGCAGATATGCGAGAAAGATACCCACATTTGTTTACAGATTCAGGTACTCCTTTTAGCCCTTGTTTTCCTTCTTGTGATCGTTCAGGGATGAACAATGGGTAAATTGGTATCTATTGTAAAGACCTGTTTAGTCGTTTTGAGCAGCAGATTTCAATTCTGGAAAAACTGGCAGAAGTGACGGACCCCACGACGGACCGTCGCAGGGTCTCATTTCAAAATACTTAGAAAATTATGCAAATTGGGTACTGAGAATCGACTCTCTAAACTCTGTGACGGACCTGCAGGACGGACCGTCACAGGCACGACGAACCGTCGTGATCCGCCTTTCCAAAACACTTCAACTCTTGAGAATTTTATACAGGGAACGATTCTATGAACGTCGTGACGGAAGTGCAGGATGGACCGTCGTAGGTACGACGGGCCGTCACAGACTCCTTAAGGAAATTGAGTCTCTGACGAACCTGCATGACGGACCGTCGCAGGCGCGACGGGCCGTCACAGGTTGCGTAATCCTAGTCAGAGTCAGATTTCTGATTAAGTTTTAAAGGGGCGTTTTGGACTTTTCTTGCTATAATTATATATTTCGTGGATTTATATTAATAACTCAATTTCTTGGGGATAAAAGAGGTAACCTTGAGTTAAATTATGGGTTATTATTGTCATCTTTTACACTTAATTACATGTTAATTAGGGTAAAAGAAAGAGGGTTTGAATAAGAAAAGAATAGAAAGAACAAAAAGAAAGAGAGAGAAGGGAAACGATAGAGAGAGAGAGACGCTCGAGAACGGGGAAAAACACAATGCTCTGGGAAAATTTGCTTGCTTGATCACGAATCTTCGGTGGAGGTAGGTTATGGTTTTCATGCTGTCATAGTAAACTCTTAATAGAGAATGATATGTATTTATAGTATTGTAAACCCTGCTATGTGCTTAATTGTATGCATGCATGAACGTGATTATATAATTGTGATTATATTAAGCATGATGATGTTATTGAATCCGAAATCTTAATAAAAACCCTAATCTCTTTTTAATGATGATGCCTTTGTAAGGGAAAAGGCTTGATGAACTAATGTAATGAGATTGATGATGCCTTGATAAGGGAAAAGGATTGATGAGTTGATAGAATGAGATTAGGGGATCGGGTGTCACGAATCGACACGTAGATTTAGGGGATCGGGTGTCACAAACCGACATGTAGATTTAGGGGATCGGGTGTCACGACTCGACACGTAGATTTAGGGGATCGGGTGTCACGAACCAATACGTAGATTTAGGGGATCGGGTGTCACGAACCGACACGTAGATTTAGGGGATCGGGTGTCACGAACCGATACGTAGATTTAGGGGATCGGGTGTCACCAACCGACACGTAGATTTAGTGGATCGGGTGTCACGAACCGACACGTAGACTTAGGGGATCCGAATGTCACGTACCGACACAAGAGGATTAATTAATATGAGGGAGCGGAGTGTCACGTACCGACACAAGAGAAATAAAGATAATGAAATTTGAAAGATGTTAATATACTCAATCTAATGAACATGATTCCCAAATGAGTATGGTATTGAGTCTTGAGTCCTCATGTGTGAACTTGACGGTAATTGTTAATGATATACTACTTGCTGTTGCTACATGTTGAGTATCATAGTTGATTTTATGATATTACTCGATATATATTGTTTTCTATTTTGAGTTGGCCGATGATATCTACTCAGTACCCGTGTTTTGTACTGACCCCTACTTTTATGTTTTCTTCTTGTTTATTTGTGGAGTGCAGCAAACGTGCCGTCGTCTTCGACTCAACAGTAATTCAAGCCAGTCTTACTACACCGGAAATTCAGGGTGAGCTAATGCTTCTTGCTTGGACTGGATCTCTTCTTCAAGTCTTGATGCCTTGAACTTCCGGCATGGACTAGCTTCTTCTGTATTTTTAGCTTTTAGAATACTCTTAGTTTAGTCATTTGATCGTAGATGTTCATGTGGTGATGACTTCCAGATTTTGGGGATAATAATAGTTATTGATTTTATTAATGAGTTAAGTCTTCCGCATTACTTTCTGTTGATATTATATTGAAATATTAAGGTTTAGATTGGTTGGTTCGCTTACA
Source organism: Solanum lycopersicum (assembly GCF_036512215.1). Classification (NCBI taxonomy): domain Eukaryota; kingdom Viridiplantae; phylum Streptophyta; class Magnoliopsida; order Solanales; family Solanaceae; genus Solanum; species Solanum lycopersicum. The sequence goes on along the minus strand of NC_090800.1, from coordinate 33,478,202 downwards.
TAGGAAGGTAAATGTGGGTGCCAGTCGTGGCCCGATTTGGGTCGTGACAATGAGCGATGAGCACTTCATTCAATGAGTTTCACGTGTTCATAAGTCATTCTTTTAGAGCATGTTGGGAGTTGTCCCAATGAGTGTCAGGCCATTTTTATGGGTTCATTGGATTAGCTTAGAAGTGCTTAGATTATCATTCGAAACTCTAACTACACAAGATTAGAATATGATTAGTAGTGGCCTCAACCTTTGAATATTAAACTACATAACCATTTTTGTTGGCATGTGACAATTTTTACGTATGCTCATATTTAAATTTAATATGTTTGAACCATTATCCAATATTTTTATTATTTAATATCATATTATATCCATTTACATGAATCACTTTTAGACAATGTAGCGTTAGCCATTTTATTGGCATAAGATTAGTATTGGCATAAACAATTGGACATAGATTTCACAACCATATTTGTTGGCATAAGGCAATTTTCATGTTTAACATGCTTATGTTTTTTTACATTATACATTATCCAATATTATAGTGATTTAACATAATAATATTCCCAATTCCCTACAACTTGTTTGACAATGCAATGTTAGCCAATTTATTCGCATAAGAATAGTATTGTCATAAACTATAGGCTATAGATTTCATAACTGTTTTGTTGGCTTAAGCAAAAGTTTCTTTCAATCATACTCCATTTGGAATACATTATACATTAGCCAATCATTTACTTATTTAAAGATAACGTTATAGACAATTCCCATTTAAATTTTAAACAATGTTTTTGTAAGCAATTTTATTGACATAAGCCAAACATTCAATCAAAACATCTTGGACAGCATCATATTTGAATTTGATGAACATGTCATCTTCATAACTACATATTAACAGAAAGCATGCACAATAGACCGTAATATCTTCATACATAACATTTTCGGACATATCTTTAACATAGTATCATTCTTTTAATTCACATAATAACACTTAACATCAAATGATTCCAATTAATAGGTTTATTCAATAATTATTGAATAAAAAACCATACACATAAAGATCATCCAGAACCACATACAAACAACATGATTTCTAACCTATTCAACATTATTAACTGTCAAGGATAGTAGGGAAAGGAGTTCGTCAAGCACGACAGGAAAGAACCCCAGTTTTCAAGTTCTTTGAATCATTCGAAAAAAAGTTCTCTTGGAGAAAGAATTCCAGGAGAGAAAACCATAGCTTAAGTAGAACTAAATCAACTCGAGAACCTTGAAGAAACCTTGAAATCACCCTAGAGAAATCGATAAATTTTCTGCCATTTTCTTTCAAATGTTTCTTACTGCTTTTGTATTTCCATTACTATTAGTTTGAACGTGTTTCCTATTCTTATAAAATGATATTGACTCATTAAACTTAGGGTTTAATAATTTAATTAAAAAAATTAATTAACTAATTACTAAAAAGTCTCTCCAAAGTTGACTAAACATAGGGAATGTTGACTTGACCCAAAATCTAGAATTTTGGTGTTGACTATGGTTTTTGACAACATTTCGACTTTATTTTAATTATCTAAATCCTTAATATATTTAATTTAGGGACCCGGGAAAAGTACTAAAGTAAACCTATGTCATTGGAACCATAATAAACCCTTTAGGACCATCCTAGGTTAAGTACTAGGATTTTGCTTGAATTCTACTAGGTTAGCATAAGAATTTTTGTTTGAACCCTTTAGTTTAATTAATTTAATCCTTTGGACCATCGTAGATTAGGTACTAGGATGTGTTTTTCTTGTCTTAACAAAAATCATTAAATTATTTTGTGATTTCGGTTTTGCCCCTTAAAATTAATTAATTAAGTTACTAAATTAATTAATTAGGTAGCCTAGGGTAATTACTAAATTAACCTTAAAGCTTTAGGATCTTAACAAACTCTTTGGACCATTTTAGGTTAGGTACTGGGTTGTCTCTTTAACTAGTACTAGGTTAGTGTGAACCCGGTTTTGATCCTTGTTTGTCGGGTGCACTAATAGATCCATTTAGGTTAGTCCTAGATTATTTATCTAGTTACTACATTTATGAATGGACTACTGTTTGTTAGGAAGTCAGGCCCCACATGGAGTGGTCTCTTGTTCACATTTTCCCCCTAACTTCCCTCACTGAATTAAGTTAGGGTGGTCCCCTCTTTTGGCCGCTTCTTCAAATGTTCTGCACATTTGTTGCTTATACTTTCCCAACAAACTATTATTTATGTTTCCTTTTGGAATGTTTACTTATTTTCCTAAGGACCCTCACTATGTACTTGAGCACTACTTTTTCTACATGATCATTTTAAATGGTTATGTACTTAGGGTACTAGGCTTAACACTTCGATGCCTAGTACCTAATTTGTTTGAAACTAGTGAATTTCTAATTTTAGCTTAGGGTCTTCATTGCTGGTACATTTCCTAAAAAAGCTTATTAATACATAGATATATGGCTAACACCCTTTAAGCCAATATTTTCTAATATACCCAGTATTTTTTGCTTATTGTGTATTATATAGAAATTGGCTATAACCCCTTAGCAAACTTTCTATGCTATGCCCAATTTTGATAATATTTATCAATATTGGGCATTGGAATGTCTATCTATCCCCAATAGAATTCTCGAATACCTATTGGTCTCTTCACTAGATATTAAATTTTCCATAATGTTATATCATAAACTTTCTATTCTAGAAAGGCCTCATCAAAAGGTGCGGAAACACTGAATAGTTCAAAATTTTTCTCAAGAATAACGTAAAGATTCATAGAAACGTATGGAGTTACAAAAGAAAAACTCTCTCATGGGTCTGGCGATGCATAAACAGTAAACTCAAAGACTTGAATCATACCAGTGACAACATATGGTGAACCCTATTGCTCTTGTCGACTATTGATAGTATATAAGAATTTTGTTCCTCCGTATGTACCGGAAGTATCTCTCTTAAGGGTGAGCTCTGTCTTGTGGAGCAACTAGAGAATGTAGGGCCTTGTTGTCTTGATTTCAACTACCTTGCCGGTTTTCAGGACACTCCCTCATAAAATGACCATCCTGACAATACTTCAAACAACTAGTAAAGTTATCACGACAAATAGCGAAGTGGTTAGTGCCAGACATTCCACATGAGGAGGCCCACTATCCCTTGTGGCATATTATTAGAGGGAGGATCGGTTGGTATTAATCTTTTGTTGAATGGAATTCACTTATTTCCTAATCCACTTATTCTTAATCTCTTCTCTATCCTTCACCTTATGCTCATGAACTTGTTCTACATGGATAATAAACCTTGCTAGGTCAAATCCCGTATCAACATAGTTGCCTTGTCTTCATTGATTGACTGATGAGAAAACCAAGCAATAAAGAAACTCATCCTTGTCCAAATGTTAGAAACAATCTCCGGAGCATAGCGGGAATGTTGTGTGAACTTCAGATGGCACTCATTAACGCTCATAGACTCCTGATAAATGGTGGTAAAATCTCTTGTCTTTTCCTCTCGCAACTCATGAGAAAAGAAACATCCCATGAGATCACTCTTAAACAAAACCCAATGAACAATTGGTGCATCCTCAGCCTTATACTTTTTCCACAGGTTGAACCAGACTCTAGTGATACATTTTAGTTGGTATACAGCTAGTTCCACCCTCTAAGCATCAACAACATGCAATATACCAAAAAGTATGTGCAGTACTTCAACAAAGTTTTGTGAATCCTATATGACACTTGAACTTTTAAAGCTTGGTGGATTCATCCCTAAGAACTCAGGAATCCTTGAGGTATCACCCACTTAATGTCGATTACCTATTTGTCCATTTTAATGATTCACAACTGAACTTAACATCCAGATAGTCCCACAGAATTCAACATGCATAATTTCTCCCTGAGTTAGCAATTTAGGGTCATTTGGCAACCCTTGTTCATCAATAATCTTCCTCGATATATGACCTCTAACTACTTTTTGAGGAGGCATGATTCTCTGATGATATGCGCATGAACAAATTAGTGGGAAACTTTTTAAGATAAACTCTTATATGAGATAAAAAATATGTAAGAAGTGAGAAATTCCTAATATTTGTAGCCTTGTAATCATATACTTCATAAGACTTTTGAACTCTGTGCTCTAAAACAAAAAAATTCACCCCCCGAGCCTACATCCTAGACGTGGATAACACTCAAAGACCATGCTAGCCCCAAGCAAATCCTTGGTGTGCCTTACTTACTCAGTGTAAGACATAAAGCATTAATGCAAGGATTAAGATGCTAAGTAACTCAACTATCTAGAAGTGAATTCAAAATGTTTTAAAAATAAGCATTTACCTTAGACAAAATGGCAACTCAAATATGAAAATAAGTTAATAACAAAATTATAATGGAAGAAATAACATCTGACTGACTATATTTATATCCTCTAATAATTAAGATGGGTGTTGGGGCAGATCTCACAACATCCTAATGAACTAAACTAGCAAGCAATGAAAATGGATTACCCATAACGAAAGGAGTCTCACAAAGATATTTTAAATTCAACGATGCGATGGAATATCGATCCTAGTTACCTGCATCTACCCCAAAACACAAAGCAAAACAACTGGCATAAGTACATTGAATGTAAAAGTATGTGAGTTGGAATGCTATAAAACATAGGCTTGAAGGAGATTCCGAAAGAAGCACTTTCCTTAGGTTTTCTCAACTCATGAACACTTAACTAAACTCATTTCAATGCTATGAAATTTAAGAGCAAGTGCATAATAAAGAAATATTGTTTAAAAACATATTGCAAACTAACTTGTATATGCATGTAAAAATTCAAAATAATTTGATGTCAATTTGAAATCATAATAAAAGACATATCATGCTTGCTCTCAAACTGTACTTGTGTAATACATTAATGAAGTCCCATACCCCCATCATTACTGTGAAGAACCTCTTAAGGAACCATGGAACTACTATAGTGGGAGTTTCTGTAACCAACAACCATTACTTAAAAGCTATAGTGATGATACAACACCTTAATTTGTGTTTCCAAGGATCATTGTATACCTTCCAAGAGATATAGGAAGCTTAACTAACTATGTTGATCCACAAGCTTAACTTGCGTATTCATCTAAAAAGTATAACCCGTTAATATCAATGATGGCTACATGGTTTAAAGAGACTTGAGTTAATACGAGCTCACATCCCAATATTGATGCTCAATACTATTACCAAGAACATACATAGATTTTTTTTAGAAGAATCTTCTTTTATAATTTGAGATTAATACAGAAAACTTAGGTTAAAATCTCTCTTGGAATCAAATGTTCCCTTTTCTTGTGATGGTGATTGTAAACTGGAATTCCAGTGAACGAATTTATGAAGACCAACTTCTGATAAAGTTGAAGTGAAGACTACGGACGTCCTCACGGACCTTGTTTCCTATGAGAGACCTTGGTCGAGATAATTGTAATGATTTTACTACGTAGGTTGAAGACCCAATTTGGCAAATTCCAAGGAATTACCACGGATGGCTTCAAGACCATGGTTCCTTTGATGGTCCATGGTCTAGCTCATCATCTTGAGTTACGTAACTATAGTTTAAGCCATAGTCTTGGGACATTTCAAGGAAAGACCACCGAGGGCTTTACAAACCGTGAAGCCCTTGATGGATCATGAATATGGCCGTGAAAGAGCCTGACATTTAAGTCTTAGTTTGATAAGGACTCATTTAGAACATTTTAATTTAGAATTATTAGGTTGCTCTGCAGGGGTATAACGGAGGAAATAGATAATTTTAAAGAGCATACACCTGGGTACTGGACTTTTGGATATTTTGAATTTGAACTATTTTTCATAACAATTGAAGCTTGCTTTTCGGTTATTATATTTCAAAGAGGCTATTGATTTGCTAATTGATTTTTTAACTATTTAGAGTTTTGTTCTAATTCTCTACTATTTATTATGTGCGTGAAAATATGAGTAATTAATACCTCAACCGGGTGTGTGGGATCTCTGATGATACTATAGAGTTGATTCTGTAGAATGAGTAAAAAGTAATCTTTGTGTACAATATGTATTTTACAATTATCGATATTAGTTTTTTCTTGTAAGTCCGCGCGTTGGATGAACTTGTATCTAGTGTTTGTTCAGGAGAAAAACACTTGTTAGGAAAAATATAAAACTACTTTAACAAATTGAAGTAAAAACTGGAGTTCAAGAGAGGATATCTTTATCTTTATGAGAATGTAGGCGAGATTCAATCTTTAGATCATTTGTATTTCAAGAGAATACAAGTGAGCATTATCTTAAAGGGCTGAGAAGCATTACATAAAGCTAACTTACTAAGGATATTTTAACATTGAATTTTCTAATACTGAATTTGTAGGAGTTCTTTTGTGTTATTGTCATAGTTAACACAAACATGGTTCCTCTCAATTAACTATATAAATTTTACTCCATTGTAGTCCATCAATCATAATTGTCTCTTTGATCGTAAGTTTTAGTGACTATTACTCGTCAATTATACCCAATTTTACTTTCAGTAATTATTTGTAAGGAGACAATATCAACATTCGAATAAACACGACAGTAAAACCTTATATGTGAAGAAATTCTTTGTGGGATCAATCCCATATCAAGTTGAGTTTGTAAATTCACGGCGACCGTTTATATTTCTCATTGGAAGGGTAAGTTTTGACGACTCAATAGACAAGTAGAGACCCACAAGGAGAATATGATGAGTGAATGTTAATGAGGGAGATCCTCTCCAAGGACCTCAATGTTACCAAGTTCCTCAATACAACCATGTTCTGATAGATATATAGATATTACCAATGATGAGATTAGGTTGACTTTCTTAACCTTGTCAAGAGTAATGACGACTCAAGTGTCTAGAGATGTGGAATATTGTGTGAATGGTCATGTGGGCACAACGGTTTTCAAGTGAAAAGACTTTTTAAGGATGAATCCTCCGATATTTATTGGGTTCTAAGCTGGGAGAGGATCCCCAAGAATTCAGGGATAGTGTTCAATGTGGTGAGTGCTATAAGGGTGAGTTTTGAAAAAAAACACGGCTTGGCTTCTTTAAATTGAAGGAGTTTACCCAGGTTTTGTTCACTAAAAGTAAGAATAATAGGAAGGTAGGAGCCAATTCTATAGAACGGGAAGAGTATACAGAAGCTTATCATTATATCTCCTTTCTCCATGACAAAATGGATTGTAATATTGGGGAGTTTATAAACCTTTTGAAAGGTAGCATGAATGTGGAAGAGTATTCTTTGAAGTTTACCCTATGGTCCAAATGTGCTCAATGTTTTTTCCAAATCATTGAAAGAAGATGAGTATATTTGTGACCGATTCATTCGACCTTGTTAATAAAGAGTAATGTATGTTTGTCCACCATAATATTTGAGCAGGTCGAGTTTCATAGGGTAACCCAATTTATAGTGGAGTCCATACATAAGAGGATGAATAGGGATTCAAAGAGGAGTAGGTTTGATGAGCATGATAAACCTAGATGTAAGAAGAGGGCCCCAAACAAAGACTTTCAAGTGCTCCTAAAGTCAACCAACATAAGAGTGGTGGTCTCAATTTTCTAAACCTTCCTGCACAACATATCGAAAGAGACACCATGGGACGTGCCACATGCTTTGGTTGTGAGAAGAATGATCACAAGGTGAAAGATTCCTACTCTTAAGACATAAGGGAAGGAGACAAAGAGATCTTCTAATGATGGTACAATTACTATACCTCAAAATGGTAGTCATTTCTATGACCTTCAATATAACAAGGATAAAGTATCTAATCAAGATGAATGTACTGGTAAGTTATAGTTTCATTTGTTGTTATGAGGTTTCTATGTTGAATAATGTTTGCCTTAAGTATGGTTTTTTCTCATGAATGGGGGATGGTAGGTTAAAGAGTAAGGTCGTGAGTATATTTGTCATTCCCTTTTATTCTTATTCAAGCTTAAGACCTAGAATTCTTTGTAGCTTTTTTGATGTTAGGAGTCTTGTCTGAATGTACGTTTGCTTGATCTTCTTATGATATTGATGTACTAGTTGAATTCTTTTTTAATGAGAAAAAATGGGATTTCATGTATTATGTGTTCGTCATGTTGATATATATCTGGAATGAGTTGCTTTAATGTCCCATGAGTTGACTTATTGAGCATGAGTAATTTTTTTATTAAAAAAGTGGCATAAATTTTCAATTTTTGTCATAATGATAATGAATTGAATTGGAGAATGTAGTTCCTCCATTTTATGAGTACTAAAGAAGTTTGATGCATAATGAGTTTTTAGATGTACTTCCTACTTCCTTGTTTTGTTTTGATTTTATTGATGTGTTGATGTTTTTGTCTTTTTGTATATTCCTTATATTGATGTGTCATGACAGTTGGGTTGCTAGTCTTGAACCGTCATCCCTTAAAAGTGTTTGAAGGTTTCATTCGAGGACAAATGTTCCTAAATAGGGGATAATATAACAACTAAGAAAATTATAGGTTAAACTAGAGCCTAATATCTTGGTGTTAAGTTTATAATGAGGGTTGTTGATGTGTAAATCTTTTACGTGCTTTAGGGTTTAATGAGTCAATGTCAAGGCATGTGTTAAGACTCCATGTTAAAAAGAGATTTTCTTTTATGTTGGTTAAGGGTTAGAGGGTGTGATCCAATCTAAGGGGGAAATGCTTAAGCCAAAGGAAATGTATTGCCAAAACATTTCCAAGCACTTTCCAGGACAACATACCATAACACATGGAAATGGACGTGAAGGTAACTTGGTAGCATGGCTTGCAAGGCAAGTTGGCCAAACCACTGCCTCTATTTTCACGAGCATCACCACGACGTGTTCTGTTGACCACAGATCGTGGGAGCTTCTATGGACTTGCCTTTCCCTTAGAGGGTTTGGCAAGTAGGAAGGCTTACTTCCTAAGCAACCACAGGCACCACCAAGATTTGTGGTTCTCCTCACACCCGTACATATCTGCATGGTCCGTGATTGGGTTTCGGAAGTGAAGGTTTTTTTTTAAATTCATTTTATTATTTTACTGATATGGGTTGATTTTAAATAATTTATATTGTAGATTTAAATATTTTGATGTCTTAAAACTCTACTTCAATTCATTATTCTAAAACCCCCAAATCAAATCCCAATTTTTTTTCTCTCTCTATAAATCTCTAAAGTTCAAGGAGTAAGAAGAAAAGAAAACTAGGGTTTGTGGATTTCAAAGCTTTATTCATCAAATTGCTTGCGAAATCTTAGCAAAGATATGATGAATATTCATCTAGGAATTTTTCTCACGATAGAATCAATATCAGAAGAGATTTTAAGGATTTCAAGTTATGAAAATCATGACTTTTATTCAATATCATGTGTTCTTTTACCAATGGGTTTTAAAATGTTTATAATGGCATTTTTACGGTTATATTGATGTTAAATTGATTTTTTAAAATGAGAATACTCAAGGAACCCATGATTCATCTCTTTTTCAAGTTCATACCCTTATGAAGTGCGTTGTTTGATAATTAATTTTATGAAAAGAAGTTGTTTAAATTTCTTCAAAATATTGACGTATGTCATTAGACATGTTTATTTATGATTAATTTCTTATGTTTTGGTATACGAGAAATATTGTCCTCGAAGGAAAGATACGAGAAGTTATTTTTTATTTTAGAGTTGTTATATATATGTTGATCCTCTTGAAAAGTGGAGGTCTTTAATAATTATGTGCATTGTGAGCATGGCCTTGAAGGCATAGTATGAGAACGGAAATATTGTCATAATATTGTATGAAGGAGAATTCAATGACGAAAATGATCATGTTATAAATGAATATGTGTTATTAATGAAAGGCTTTTCTAAATTTGACTTCTATGAATGTTAATAATAGAACATGAGGGATTCTTCTTCCTGTATAAATGATTATATTGGTATATTTTGAATTTTTGGATCTGTAGGCTAGAAGTACCCTTACATAAATGTTTAGAAATGAATCTTGGGTCGGTAGTATTAATGGACACTTCCATTAATGAAGGTTAATGACGAACTTTCAATCAGTAGTCCTATAAAACCATATCATAGGAGTTAATGAGATTTCGTAAATGAACGTTCAATCGTTAGTCTTGCGGCCTCCTTTCAAGTGTTAATGAATGTAAAAGGTGTGTGGTAGTCCAATGACACCTCTTATATGTGAAAATGTAAAGTAATGAACTACTCTATGGGAACGTAGGCTATGAATAGAGTGGATTCAATTAGAGGGAATCTCCCCCTTAGATAGGAATGTGTTTCAATGTTAGTTTACCCGATCCCATAAACTATGTGCTCGAATAGATATAACTATCTAAATAGGTCTTTTCTAAGGAAAGTAGACAACCTTGTATAGTGTGAGGATTTATGAATCCTGATTTTCTAACAAGCTCTCATGGTCTATATTAGTTAATTTCCTATCTCATCATGTGATATGTCATTGTGTTGTCTTGATAGGTTGTACAAAGTGTAGGTAGTAGTATAGGAATGATACCAATATATTTCACGAGTAGGCTTGGAAGGGGATCATTGTGAGCACCTCAAAATCATAATGGATATGTCATGAATGTGTCCTAAATGGAGTAATGGTATAATGTTATCTATTAGAATGTTAAATATGGTATGCATCCTCTACTTTCGTTATAGTATGAGTTATTTTCTCTTGTATTCTTGTAACATCACGTAATTCGAAATAGCTAGGATCAAACAAAGAAACATGTAATAGTTATTTTTTGAAACAGTACAAAAGATCTACAAAAATTCTTAAGTGTGAACGTTAGTATTTGGTCATTTTAAAACTACCGTAACTTCTACATCAGGGTGAGTTAGGGTATGTTCTTTATATGGTTAGAAAGTCCCTGATGTGATCTTTCAAACCCCGCCGAGTTTGTAAAATTTTAATATCATATGAGGGATATATGCCTATCGAAATTTGTTTTATTGAATTGTGGAAAATCCAATTCAAATTTTAGTAAGGGTAAATATATATTTTCATCCTATTATTTCTTGATGTTTTAAGGGTTTATTAGGGGTAAATTAAGCCTTAAGTCAGTTTTTGGAGTTTGAAAACGCTTAGGTCGTCGGAGAAAAAAGAAGAGGAGAAGGAGAGAGGAAAAAAGACCAAGGTTTTGTCAAGATCGTTAAGTTTGTTTCATCGTAGGTGATCCCTTTCAGATATGTTAGATATTTCTCTTATGGGATCTTCCACCCACATAATAATCTATTTAAGTCAATGCAATTAGAGTAGGTTTAATGATGAATAATGAAGTTCTTGATGAAAAATTGTTGAACTATTATTGGTTGAGTTGTAGTTTTCTTTGATTGTGTGATTAATTTTTTTGGGCTATTTTACAATTCTAAACTATTGGCTAATAATGATTATAGTTATATTAAGTGTTTGGGCTGGGATATATGTGATTTCAGAAGGTCTAGAATTTAAAATCAGGGAAGAAAAATAAAAAAACCCATCTAACAAGCCCCGAGGTGCCGCGCCTGCCAGATCTCCTCGAGGTAAATTCTGTCTCTGTCTTTAGTTCTGGTGCCCTGCGTCTCTCATAGCACCAAGGTTACCTAAAGTTCCCATTTCCCTCACCTTTTCGTACGAGTTCCCATGTGATGTACACAAATTCCTAGTTGATTCTAATATCTGAAGTACATCTTAACATCATGAAGTCATACATAAACAAGAGACCATTGTCCTTGAATCCATAATCCAATTCAATGAAAATTATGATCAAAGTCAAACAAGTTAAGAGTCAACTCAAAAATTTAAGAAACTAGTCAAAGTAAGTTCTTAAAGTTTTCAAGAGTCTAAAACAATGATGTTACTTTGTTTTATGGCTCAAGATAAAAAATGATTAAAGAGTAACGAGTTAAGTTTAAATCTCAAAATTCATAAGGGAACTAAGTATTCCCTAAGAGTTGAGTTTCAAGTAAAGCAATGAGTTGAGGGTGATTTCATTCCTCGCAGGATATAACGGAACTATGTAATTCCCTAGAAAGTGAATAAATTTTTTTTTTCAAAATTTATGTAAACAGGGAACTAATAATTCATACAAGATTTTAAACAAGAAATAAAAACATAGATTCAAAGAGGGATTTTTAAACTTCATAAGGGTTGAGAAAACTATCTCAATCCAGAGGAAGGAGAGTATTTATAAAACATAAGCTAAAATATAGGGAGTAGTCTTGAGCATCGTTGTGGGGATGAGAGTTCATATTAACATAAGTCTCCATATAAACCATGTATCCATCATGAGTGTTATGGGTTAAACATTTTAGATGATCACAGCAGTTCAACTGGTGGATCCACTAGGTTGAGGATGATCTATGCAACGACAAAGTATATGATAGTTTGGGCAGTATGGACGAGATGATCTATCACCGCTTAGGCTCATAGTGGTGGTTCTCGGTTGGAGAATCTCTTAGAAAACTATATTACTTTCATGTATAAGTAATGTTCAGTTGATACTACATTTTCGTTGATGAATTGGGTTGCTATAATATAGATATTTTAAATATTCTTTTAAGTTTCTTTCTATAAATACACTGAATTTAATAGTTATTGAGTTGACCAGAGCCAAGGAAAGTTAATCTTATTATAGCAAGCTTGAGTTGTTGTTTAGCATTTCAACTTGCATACTTGTCCATTAAGTATATTGATATCAATTTTCTTTCATCAATTTATGATGCAGACACAGGTAACCAAGATCAAAATCCAAGGCCTTATTGATCCAGTTTGAGCACTAAGAATCATTAGTGAGCCTCCTTGCATATCAGAAGATCCTTTTTATGCTTTCTAAACTTGTTTTTATGTTAAAACATTGGGGTTTGTCCTAAAATTTGTTCTAGTATTTGTAGAGGCTTCATAGACTAATAATAAAAAATTTTAGCTGAGCCTATTTTATTTCAGAGATGTCATTCTGATATTAAATTGCCATTTTATCTATGATATTAATTTAAGCGTGCTATGAAAATGTTCTTGCTTTAATATTTAGTCTAGTTATGTCTTCTGCTGAGTTAAGTAGTGCAGAACAAGGGTTCTCTCAAGACCAATAATGGTTATTCTGTGTCGGCCATGTCTAAGGTGTAGGCTTGGGGCATGACAAACTTTGTATTAGAGTACAGAGTTCTATAGTCCTTGAGAGTTTATAAATCCTTGTCTGTAAAGTCTTTGTCATCGGTGTGAAGCGCTTCACATCTATGATTTAGAGGCTAAAACATTTAGAAATTTTTCACATCTTTCATAATTGGTTTTGTGCATTAGAATTTATCTCTAAAATATTTCTCTTTATTTGGTGCTTGCACATGTTTCAGATCATTATGTCTTAACAAAGAGAAGTCCGAGGATGACTAGTTACAAGGAGTTATAAGGAACCACATGTACTTAATGCATAGAACGAGCAATATTCAGGGGAAGTCACCAACGTTCAGTTTCGCGAGGCTATTTCAATGCTCAGCCAAGTGGTGACTAACCAATTCAGGCAACAAAGGAAAGTTCCATGAGAGGAGGCTGACACTTCGAGGATTTGGGAATTGTTGAGAATGAATCCCCCAAGCTTCACTTGTTCGGGCACTACGAATGATCCGATGAACATTGTCGAAGAGTTGAAGAAGGTATTCGATGTGATGCATGTGATTGCTGCTGAAACACTTGAACTGGACGCATATCAATTGGAGAATGTGGCTCGGACTTGGTTTGATTAATTGAAAGAGAATATAGATGAGAATGCACCACATCCAAGTTGGGCTTTTTTTGAAGAAGCCTTTTTGGGGCGTTTCTTTCACCAAGAACTGAAGGAAGAAAAAATACGAGACTTCCTTACTCAGAAACAAGATTGCTTTAGCGTTTATGAATATAGGATGAAGTTCACCCAAATCTCTCGCTATTCTTTTGAGATGTTTAAGGATATGAGGAGCATAATGAGCTTGTTTGTTACTTGTTTAGGTCGTTGTTTAATCAAAGAGGGTAGGGTTGTAAGGTTGATTGGGGATTATATCAATATTTATGGTCTATGTTCATCATGTTGAAGAATAAAAGCTGAGGGATAGAGAGGAGTACATCAATAAGAAATCTAAGATTAGGAATGAATCTAGTAAACAAAAGATTGATTCAAGTCGACCACAATTTCGGAAACAAAAGAGGCATGCACCATCTTCAGCTAGTACACCTGCTCCCAGAAACAGAGCTGAGTAAAACAGAAAGCATTCTTAGAACTTCAAGGCTATACAAACAGAATCCCAACATATTGTTGAAGAAGGACGGATTTGGGCTCATACATGTCTAAGTGTTGTAGGAACAACCTCGCTAGATGTCGTGATGGCCATGAAGGTTGCTTCAAGTGTGGTCAAAAGGGTCACTCATGAGAGAGTTCCCTATGAATAAGCATGTTTGTGGAAATTTGGGTAATAAAGCTCAAACTTTACTAGTGGCTCCACCAGACAAGGCTACACTTAGATGAGCCACTTCTTGTACTGGTGGAGGGGCAAACCGTCCCTATGCAATCACGTACCGTCAAGAGTAACAGAAATCTTCAAATTTTCTCATAAGTAATATCAAAGTCTTTACTTTTGATTTTTATGATTTGTTAGACCTAAGAGCAAGTTTATCTTTTTTAACTACTTAATTAGAAAATTTGTTTCGGATTCTAGCCAAAATACTATGTGGACCCTTCTGTGTTTGTACTCTTATTGGGGAATCTATTCTAGCGGAAAGAGTATCGTGATTGTCCTGTTTCGAACAATCACAAGAATAACATGACTTATCTAGTTAATTTAGACATGGTAGTATGGACTGACTTCATGTCTATTATGTTTTAGGAGATTGTAGAACTCGAGTTTTAAAGTTCCAAATTCCTAATGAGTCACAGAGTGGAGTAGTAATTCATTAGTGCCTAAGAGTCATTTCATTTCCTACCTTAAGGAGAAAAAGTTAGTTTCAAAATGTTGTATCTATCACTTAGTCAAAGTTAAATGAATCAAGTGCTTATGTATATTCCCTTTAGTCAGTTTCTATAGTGAAAAGGTTTCCAAAGTTCTTTTATTATGATCTACCTAGATTCTCTCTAGAGAGAGATATACACTTCGTCATAGACATAATTCCAGATACTCGCCTTATCTCTATTCCTTCATACATAATGGAATCGACAGAGTTAAAAGATCCGAATGAAAAACTGGAAGATTTGTTAGGTAAAGGCTATATTCGATGAAGTGTCTCCCCTTGGGGCGCTCTAGTTTTTTTTTGTTCATAAAAAGGATGGTTTCCTAAGGACGTGTCTATAGAGTTCCTCCAATTGAATAAGGTGACCATCAATAATAAGTATCCTCTTCAACGGATAGATAATCATTTCAACTAGCATCAGGGTGTTTGTTGCTTCTCGAAAATTAATCTTAGACCAGGATACCATTAGTTGAAAGTTAGGAAATGTGACATTCCAATGACAACATTTATAACCAGGTACTGGCATTAGGAATTTTTACTTAGGTCCTTTTTTTTGAAAAAAGCACTAGTAACATACATCGATCATATGAACATACTCTTCAAACCTTAATTGGGTATGTTTGTAATCGTTTTCATTGATAGTATTCTTGTTTATTCAAGGAATAAAGAAGATCATGATAGTCACCTTAGGTTTTTTGTGCAGACTTTGAAAGATAAGGAGCTATATTCTACGTTCTCCAAGTGTGAGTTTTGACATAAGTCTATGGCGTTCTTGAGTAACATAATTTTTGTTGATAGGATTACAGTTGATACCCAATAGATAGAAGAAGTTCAAAGTTCTCCTAAAGCCAAATCTCCAGCAGATAAAAGGAGTTTCTCGGGTTTGGCTGTCTATTTATAGGAGATTTGAAAATGGTTTTTCATCTATCTCGTCTCCTTTGACCAAACAAACTTAGAAGACAGTCAAGTTTCAATAGTCTGAGACTTATGATAAAAGATTTCAGGAATTGAAAAGAAGATTAATTATCACTCCTATTTTGACCTTACCAATGGGTAGTCAAGGTTTTATGGTGTTTTGTAATGCATCAAGAATTTGTTTGGGTTGTGTGTTAGTGCAGAATGGCAATATTATAGCTTATGCATCCAGAAAATTGAACGTTCATGAGAAGAATTATCTATCTCATGACATAGAATTCACTTCATTAGTGTTTGCTTTGAAGATAGGGAATCACTACTTGTATGGTTTTCATGTTAACAAATTAAATGATCTTAAAAGCCTCCAATATGTGTTCACTCAGAAAGAGATAAATCTCAGACAAATAAGGTGGTTAGAATTACTGAAGGATTATGACGAAGTATTCTTTACCACCAGAATTGTCTAATGTGGTTGTTGATACCTTAACAGGTTATACATAGTGATTACCGCTCGTGTTGAAGAATAAAAGCGGGAGTTATTTAAGGATGTGTACAGACTTGCACGTATGGGAGTCAAACTTATAGATTCCATAAAACAAGGGATAATGGTGATTAATGCGGCTGAATCATCAATATCGTAAGAGGTAAAAGAGAAACAATACCAAGACCCCATAATTCTTGATTTCAAGGCAAATGTTCATAAGAAAAGAGTATTGACTTTTGAACAAGTTGAAGATGATTTACTAAAGTACGAAGGTAGATTGTGTGTACCTAAGGTTGATGGACTCGATGAAAGGATCCTGGAAGAGGCTTATAGCTCCAGATATTCAATTCTTCAGGGTTCTACCAAGATGTAATGTGATTTGAGAGAGGTAAATTGGTGTGAAGTCATGAGGAAATATATTGTAAATATTTTTGCACAGTGCCCAAAATGCTAACAAGTGAATGTAAAGAACGAAAGTCCTAGAGTTTTTGCTCAAACTATATAACTTCCAGAATGGAAGTGGGATATTATTAATATAGACTTCATTACATGCCTGCCAAGAAGTCATAAAAAGCATGATGCTATTTGGATGATTATCGATAGAATGGCAAAGTCATACTATTTCTTACTGGTAAAGACTACCTATTCGGTCAAGAATTATGGTATGATGTACCTTCAAGAGTTGGTGATACTTCATGGGTTTCCAGTCTCCATTATTTCAGATAGAGGTGCCCATGTTAATACAAAAATCTAGAAATTGTTCTTGAAGGGTTTGGGTTTGAAGGTGAACTGAAGAACTACTTTTCATCCTCAGACATGTGGACAAGCAGAGCATACTATCCACACCTTAAAACATATGTTGAGATTTTTTGTGATCAAATTTTAAGGGAAATGGGATGATTGCATATCTCTCTTTGAATTTGCTTACAACAATAGTAACCATTTCAGCATTCAAATTGCTCTATTTGAGACTTTTCATGGAAGAAGATGTAGATATCTTATTGGGTGTTTTGAATCTGGTGAAGAAGGCTTAAAAATACCATATTTATTTCACCAATCTGTAGAGAAGGTGAAAGTTATTTAAAATAGGCTGGAAATGAGACAAAGTCGCAAAAACTCATACACAAATATAAGGAGAAGGCCATTTTAGTTGGAGTTGGATAATTGGGTAGATCTAAAAGTTTCAACCATGAAAGGGGTTATGAGGTTTGGTAAGAAGGGGAAACTTAGTCCTTGGTATATTTCTCCTTTGTGTATCGCCAAGAAGGTTGGCAATGTAGCATATGAGTTGGAGCTACCCCTAAAGCGAGAAGGGGTTCATCCAGTATTCTATGTGTCTATGTTCAAGAAATTCTAGGGTGATCCTTTATTGATTGTAACAATAGAGAATGATGGCATTTAGGATATCTTATCCTATGAGGAGATTCTAGTTAAAATTTTTGTTTGTTAAGTTTGCAAGTTGAGAAAAAAGAAAGTTGTATTAGTCAATGTCCGTTGGAGAAGAAACTTGTGATGCTCAAGAGGATATGAAGAGATATCCACATGTGTTCAAATAATGAGAGAATGCAGATCAAGGGACTAAATTCTCTTTTAACACTTTATAAGACTGTGAAAGCATGCATTACTTGCTTTTGTTGGTTCATTGCTAAAATGAAGTTACTATCCTTAGCATGGTTAAAGAAATCTTATTCGAGGATGATTGTTCCCATGGGGAAGATATTATAACATCTTATAAACCGAAATAACTAGGATTAAACAAAAAACTTGTTATAGTTATGTTTTGAAAGTGTTGGAAAAATGATTAAAATTTGTCAAGTGTATAAGTGAGTTTTTTGTCATTTTCAAATGGCCATAACTTCTAGCTCTAAATGACTTATTGAAAATTATTTATATGGTTAGAAATCACTTGATGAGTTCTTTCCAGCGTTGCTGGGTTTGCAAATTTTTGGTATCGTATGAGGGAGATATTGTTCTCAGAAGTTGGGATGTTGGATTGAAGAAAATTCAATACGGATTTTAGTAAGGGTAAATAAGTCTTTCCACCCTACTATTTGCTTAATTGTTTTAGGGTTTAATAGGGTTTAAATTAAGCCTGAAGTAGTTTTTTAAGATTGAATATGCATAAGGATTTAAAGAAACGATAAGAGGAGAAGGAGAAAGGAGCAAAGACCAAAGTTTGGCAAAGATCGTTGAGTGAATTTCATCGGGGGTGATCCCTTTTAGATATGTGAGATGTTTATGTGATGGTTTCTGCCACCCGCAAAATAATATGTTTAAGTCAGCCGAATTAAAGTTGGCTGAATGATTAGCTTTGAGGTTCTTGAAGAAAAACTGTTTAATTCTTATTAGTTAGTTGAAGTATTCCTTTCGTTGTTTGATTCATGTTTCCGGGCAATTTTACGAGTAGAAATTATTGGGTATTGATAATTTTATTGATCATAAGTGTTTAGGCTGGGATCCATGGGAGTTTAGAAGGTTTAAATTGAAAATCAAATAAGAGAAGTCATAAATCCCGTTTGACGAGCTCTGGGCAGCCTCCCTTGCCAGAGACCCTCTGGGTAGCCTCTGTCTGCCAGAGCTTGCTGCCCTGCGCCTCTTAGAGCCCCAGGGTAACTTTGAAATCACATTACCCACCCCCCCACCTATTTCTACGAGTTCCTAAGTGATGTACCTAAAATTCCTAGTTGATTACAACACTCTAAAGTACTTCTAAACATGATGAAATCATCCATAAAATGAGATCATGGTTTTTTAATCCATAATCTAATTCAATAAAATTTAAGACTAAAGTCAAAGAAGGTAAAAGTCAAGAAAAATATTTAAGAAGCTAGTTAAAGTGAGTTCTTAATGTTTTCAAGAATCTTAAAGAAACAATTTTTCTTTGTTTAATGGTCAAGATACAAATTGACAAATGAGTTAAATATCAAAAGTAATAATGGAACTAAGTATTCCCTAAGAGTTGAGTTTCAACTAAAGCAAAGAGCAAAAAGTGAGTTCATTTCTCAAAGGATATAAGGGAATTAAGTAATTGCTAGAAAGTGTATAATGTTTTTTTACATTTACTTTAAGAGAAAAATAGGATTTTCCACATAATTTGGAATAAGAAAATGGAACATAGATTCCAATAGAGCTTTTTAAACCTAAAATGGGTTGAGCAAATTATATCAACGAGAGGAAGGAGGTTATTTTTAAAGCATGAGGGAAAGTATATTTTAAGAGTAGTATTGAGCACAGATTTGGGGATGAGACTTCATATTTAAAAAATTCACCCTGTAAACCATGTACCCATCATGGCTGTTAACGGGTCATACTTTTGAGATGATCATGTGGGCTTAGCCTGTGGATACACTAGATTGAGTATGTACTATGCGACGGCAAAGTACAAAATTGTTCTTGCATCATGGACGAGACGTTGTATCACTACTTAGGCTCATAGTGGTGGTTGTAAGTAAAAGAATCTGCCAAAGAACTATATAACATTCATATATAAGTAAAATAGAGTTGCTACTACACTTACTTTGATGAGTTGAGTGGCTTTACTGTTTTACCAGCTATATAGACAGTTCTTGAGTTTAGCAGAGCCAAGGTAATTTCATCTTATTCTCATCAAGCTTAAGTTGTTATTAAGCATTCAAACTTGCATGCTCAAAATTTAAATTTACTGACTACAGTTGACCTACATCGTTGTATGATGCCAACACATGTAACAAGGATCAATATCAAGCGCCTCTTTGGTCTATTTTGAGCAATTGTAGTCATTGGTGAGCCTCCTTGCATTTCATAGGATCATTTTTATGCTTTCTGTACTTGTTTCTTTGATAGAATATTGTGAGGTCTATCTCAACTTCCAATTTAGTATTTATAAGAGTTTCATAGACAAATAGTCAAAGTGTTCAACTAGGTGTCTTTTATTTCAGGTATGTCATTTTAGACTAAATTTCTCTTTTGGATAAGATATTGATTAAGTTTGTTATGAAAATTTTCTTGCTTTAATATTGAGTCGAGTTAAGTGTTTTTCTGATTTATGTAGGCCAGGTCAAGGGTTCTCACAAGACCACCAACGGTCATTTGGGTGTTGGTCATGTCTATAGTTTATGCTCGGGCGTGACACTTTTTGTACAAATATTATGTATCTATGGATTAATATGGTGTAAAAGGTTAATGAAAGGAATGGTAATTACACTATTGGTGCCTCTAAGGATGTACCTTAATGTGAATGGTTGAATGGGAATCAATCCATATATTGTAAAAGGTATAGCATAGGGTTATCTATAGTGAAGGTTCAAGTTAAAGTAAAGGTTTTAATGTGATATTGTACATATGTGATGTTTTGACTTACATGATTTTTTTATTTGTATATATAATGTGTTTTATTTAATGGTTCTTGATATTTCGAAAAATAGCATAAATGCATGATTTCAAAAAAAAAGGTCCCTTAAACCATGTTTTTGAATGGTCATCACACTTATTACAAATAAGTGTAGTAACCGATATCCTCCATATTTTTACTACAAGTGTAGGTTCTGGAAGTGATTTCCGTATAGCTAGTGAAGTTCTTGGATTGCTTTCCTCCAATATTTAGTATGCCTTCATGATTCAAGGACAAGACTATATGTTTCAGTTATCTATGTATTGGAATTTGACTAGTTGTATTTATTGTAAAGGGTTGTATCCCTAGTACTTTCACGCTTCCTCTATAATTGAAGTTTTATTTTGAATGAAATTTTAATATTATAAAGTTAAATAAACTTTAGTTCTGCACTATGTCCATAACAAATGCAATGAAATGCTATGAGTCTTGTATGAGTCCCTTGGGGGTGCTCTAGGGTAGTGAAAACCGAAGTCAGTTATGTTTACGGAATGTTGCTGAGTTGAGAAAATAGATTCTCACCTAAGCTCACCATTCTCAGCATTTGATTCACTCATGAGCTATAAAAATGTATTCTTATACGCGTGATATATTGATGAGCTTATGACTAAGTGACTGAATTTTCAGCAAGTGAATGTCGACCATCAGAAAGTAGGTGTCTTAGTCCAAAATATTTGTTTCCCTACATGGAAATGGAATGATTTGAATATGGACTTTATTACAGGTATACCCCACATTTATTGACATTTTGATGTTACTTGGATTATTGTGGACCGAATGATAAATTTGGCTTACTTCCTTCAGTTAAGACTTCATTATCATCAAAAGACTATGCAAGGCTTCACGTTTAGAAAATATTAAGGTTGAATGAAATTTTATTGTCTATTATTTCTAATTCCCGCTACAATATGATTATTTTTCACAAATGTAACTTTTGTCGAACATGGAAATTGTGGTAAACAAGATAGGTCGTCAAAACTACAAAAATCATAACATAAAAATACATTATGGAGTACTTAAAAACATGTTTTTTAATCCATTAAGATGGTAAACATAAAATCAAAATGCAGAAAGTGAAATGAGAAATTTTTAATCGAATTTTCTATTTCCTATATTTTATTTGACATTATATAAAAAATTGGGATTTTTCTTAGTGCTTCAGTATAAACTATTTAATTAAAATGAAATATTACAACTATAAGAAATATTTTAGTTTTCAAATTCATTGTAACAAAAGAGGCTCAACTAGTTAGTGACCAGACCAGGCCATGACAATAAGAGTTTCCTTCGAAACTAATCAAGAAAAAGAAAAGAGGTGTTCTTTATTTTTCTAGAGATACTTGAATATCGTAAGCCCTTCCTTTACTTTAGAGCAACATTAAAAGGCAATTAATGATAAATTTGTACATCGAGGTACTAATTTCACATTTGAGTTTTGGAAGTCATTTAAGAATGACCTTATTACTCAAGTGAAACTTAGCACGGCTTTTCATCCTCAGACCGATGGTCAAGACTAGCGTACCATTAAGAATATAGAAGACATGTTAAAAGTCTCTATGATTGACAATAAGGGAAATTGGGATGACAGTTTGACTTTAATAGAATTCACTATAATTATAACTATCATTGTAGCATTGTAATGACACCGTTTGAGGATATTTCTTGTAGGGGATGTTGGATTCAAATAAGGTTTGTTTGAAGTTCTTGAGGTTTCATTTATAGGGCCCTACTTGGTGGATGAGACTATCGAAAAGGTTCAACTGATTTGCGAAAGGTTGAAATCAACCTAATGTTGAAAAAATTCAAATTCCAATGTTAGATGAGCATTATAATTTGATGGCAACAAATGATTCTACTTGAAGATTTCACTCATGAAGGGTGAAACGAGATTCGAATAAAGGAAGCTTAGTTCCCTATGTGTGGGCTTATATAATATTTTAAGGCATATTTGCTAGGTTTCCAATGATCTTGAGTTGCATAATGATTTAGCAACGATTTATTCGAATTTTATGTCCTCTTGCTGAAGATTTATGATGGAGTTCTGAGATACAATGTTTCTTTAGAATATGGAAATTTAAGAAAAACTTTCTTATGAAGAGTTTCCAGTCGAGATTCTAGACCAGTAAGTTTGGAAATTGAGAAACAAAGAGGTTGCTTTCGTGAAGGTTATTTGGAGGAATTATTTATTTAAGTGTGCTACCTAGGAGAGAAAAGACGATTTGATATCCCGGTATCATCCTATCTTTGAACTCTTATTCTAGCTTGAGATATTTGTTCCTTAAGGTTCATTCTATTGAATTCATGCATTATACTCATATCTCATGTTTCCGTATGCATGCATGTTCATAAAAACTTGATTTTGATGTTATGATTTAACTTATAGTGATTCTCCATCTTTATGTGTATTTTAACAAAATTTTAATTCATGTGGTTTCTTTCCTACTCTATTCATGCAAGCTCATGTTTAATTCGAGTGTGAATTACCTAAAACAAAAAAAATCAAGTAAATGAGAAAGTTCCAAATTTTTGTTGAAATAGTGGTCTATGAAATAGACCTACAGAGCGTGGGAAGTCCTACAGGTCATATAAAACGAACCATAGAAATAAAAGTTAAATTTGGAAAATGAATAACATGAGTTGTAGGAATGATACTTAGGAATATCATAGTAATTGACTGGAGACTTGTGTTGTACGGAAAGAAATTAAGGATCGTAGGGTATTTTACAGGTCATAGGAAACACTAGTACAAGTTATCTAGACTTGGTAATATTTTGAGTTAAAAGTTGAAGTCTACGTATGGGAACAACAGACTGTAGGAAGATTGACGGTTTGTAGAAGTGTGTCGTAAGATTACCTAAGATTTAAGGCTTCAGTTACTCAACCTATTGTTGACCAGTACATTATGCAACACTTTACTAGACAAATTTTTGTACATCGAGATAAACAGACCTAGGCTCTGATACAAACTTTGTCTCGAACTCGACCATCATGATTGGAGCCCACACTAATTCTCTACTGGAAGAACCATTAATACTAATTAGTTAACCAAACGTACTCACATACTAAAGTATAATTAGTTACAGAAGCAGGTTAGATAGCTTAAAGTTGAAGTTCCCATAAATTTATAAAGACTTAACAACTAAACAATGCAAAAGTAGTATGCCTAGAACTTGACAAATAACATACCAAAACATCTAACAAGATCAATAAGTCTAACAAGAAGGGTCAAAAATCAAATCTAATGAACTCATAACTAACGCGAAAAGTCTAAGTCCTAAATGTGGACAAAGACGAAAGTAAAATTCATGGCAACCCACAAGAATGAGCTCATACCTGAATTAGATCAATAATCTGTGATCTTCGAAACGAGGTCTATCTATAGTCGTCTGATGATTCCCTATAACCAACAAAGAAAAACAAGTGTAGTATTGTACAAAACCATAGTGTACCTCTAGGATCACACAACTATTCAATTAAGTGCAACATATATAAGTTAATACAACATAAAAACAACATAGATACACCGAACATATAAAATAATATCATCGTTCATGGATACACCGAACATATAAAATAATATCATCATTTTACGAATATTAATGCATTTCACAACTCTAAAATACACAATTTCAACAAGTAATTGATCCTCTCATGGAACCCAACCCCAAGCGGTTAGCATACAGAAATGTGTTACCAATCTTATGTTTATACCAGAATGTGGCAATTGATTCCATCATTATGTTTGGGTGTAAAACTGATCCTAGTTAGTATGTCGGAATGCAACACCTAATCCATTGAAAAATCCACAATCAAAATTATATTCTCAAGATCATACAAGTAAGACATGATTCATTTCATTCATCATTTATCTATATGATATACAACAAGTCTGATCGATAATGCAACATTAACATGCAAACACATATTAGAATGAAGCAAGAACAAAATAATATGACATAACCAAGAAATCAAAACCCTCACCTACATCGAAACAAGTTTGAAACCCTTAATAAACTTGATTATTTCCTTTTCAAATTCGTTCCGCTTGTCCTTCGTCTACAAACAATCAATAACTATCAAGAAAACCCTAGAGTTTTTTCTTTATCTATCAATTTTAAAAATTTGAGAATAAAACATTTTGGGGGTTTAGTTAAGACTTTAAGTCGCATCTGGCTCGCCATGGCGGCACCCACACCGCTATAGAGGTCCTACCCAGAACGCAAAAATCTCGCCTCAGTGGCTTGAATGGAACCAGTGAGCAAAATTAATAATTCCAAGACATCATTTCACAACACACCTTTATTCAATGACACTAAAAAATTACCCATTCACGCTAATAATAATTTGGAGAGTTCTACATGCCCAAATCTAATTTCGTAAAGTCATACAGGTTCTTTAATGTCTTAGCTATTTACTCATGTGATCAAAGTCCTAATTTTATCCACCATTTGTTATCCGATTCTCCTAGACTTTATTAACTTTGATTTCATCTATATCTGGACTAGATCGGGAAATTTTAAGTTACTACAAAAAAGTTTTCCAATCCAAAAGTTTTCCCCATTTGGTTTTTCTATAACGAAGAAACCCAGTTGTTACAAACAAGAATAAAACAATTCTGAGTAAACTCATTGAATATAATTTCTTTGTAATTTTACTATTTTAAAAATAAAGAACCTCTTGACATTTTTTAAAGAATAATTAAATGGAAAGGTTCGTGATGTTGATTTTACGTGAAATAGTATGATATTTTTTGTAATGTTTTATGTCAAATAAATAATTTCATAAAGCACGACAAGCAAATGTATGTTCTTAGATTAACATCAAAATATTTTTGCTAAATAAATTTTAGTGTTTTTGTTCTCACTTTATCTTACATAGAGTTATTATTTCAACTAAATATAAAAAGAAATTATTTAACATTTTTAATAATATTGTGAAAAATTATTTTACAAATAGGATAAAATATTGGTGAGGACCAAAAGTGAAATATTATTACAAATATAAGGGACCACATATTTCATCTTGATAAAAATTTAAGTAAACTATAAGTATTAGTTAAAAATTACAGTACCACCATCCCTAGAATTTATTCTTTTTAAAATAAAAATTTTTCTTACCCTACTCATCCTCCTCTTCGCATCACTGTGTTCTAATATATACGAAAGTATTCTTTTCTACTTTAGTACC
Organism: Solanum lycopersicum; assembly: GCF_036512215.1. Taxonomy (NCBI): domain Eukaryota; kingdom Viridiplantae; phylum Streptophyta; class Magnoliopsida; order Solanales; family Solanaceae; genus Solanum; species Solanum lycopersicum. The sequence goes on along the minus strand of NC_090800.1, from coordinate 33,452,294 downwards.
GAATATAATATAAATGAAAATTTACTTTATAATTTTTTTGCGGTAGATAGAAAAATTTTTCCTAAAAACATATGTATGTAGCTATAACAAAAAAAGAAAAAGAATTTGGATTGAAGGGTAAGGTGGTGTACGGCAGATTTTTTTCTTTTAAAAAATAAATAAGAACTAAATATAAAATATTTTGGAAGGGAAGGGGATTGGGGGGGGCAACGGTATGAGGATGTGGTGGAACATGGTATAGATTTTTTTTTTGTATAGTGACACTTTAATCTTCTTCGATTTTTAACTAATACTAAAAGAGAGTTTATACACATACAATCAAGATATTGTAACTAAAGAGAGAAGTATGTTTTTTATCAAACTAATGAGTGATAGTTTAGTTATAAAATTTATACATTAATAGTTTGGATATCAAACAACAGAAAAAAACAGAAAAGACAACTTAAATGTACTTTTGACACTTTACTTTTTATACATTTGATATTAGTGGATTCCTAAATTTCGCGAATCAACCATTTATAATATTAACATGTTTACTAAATTACTTAACTTTAATCCTTAACCATAATAACATTTTTATTAAATTAATTCAATATGATCCTTGATTCAATTCGAACCTTAACCATAGTAACATTTTAAATTATAGCTACGTATGACGATCTCTTAGTGCATCTAAATACATTCTTGAGAAAGGATGCGTCAACTGCATTAGTACGCTTGATATTATGATATCACTGATTCATCATTATCGACTAGATAATTCTTACTCATTACATATAACCCCCATAACGTCTCGTTAGACTTGAATGTGACCAAGATAATGAATTGAGACAGAAGAACTTAGAATATTCACAAGTTAGAGACACTTTTCTCTCATTAAGCGAATTCCATTGGGATTTATTTTCATAGATGATAAATGAATGTGTAGATGTTATAAGAAATGATGAAACACCTTTATGATTTTGTATCCAGTGATGCATAATGCAGTCTACTAAACATAATTTTGAATGGAAATTTTGGCTAAAAGAACTAAAACATGAAGATGCCTCTTATTGAATTTTGTTTTGAGATCTTTATATTGTTTCCTTACAATAAGAGATAACTTATTGACTAAGAAGATTCTTGAATCCAACTATGTCATACATGTCTTTTAGGAACAAAAAGAACATTCAACTGTTTTGTTGAGTTCAACGCACGAAACAGGTACCATCTTTTTTGAATTGGTTTAATTTACAGAATGATATTGTAACTCTCGATAGCCATCATGATCCTCGAGAAACAGTGAATGCTATAAATAGTCTTGCGTGGAATGATGCAACACTATTTTTGTAGGATTAGACTACCGCGTGTGAAACACCAAGGAAATCTAATGACCTAAGCTAGAATCTCATATTTTGAATAATAAATTAATAATGGTCAACACCATGTTTCTATACATAGACTATTGTTAACTTGTTTTAGATTTTATAGTTCCTAATCGTCAAGAAACGACAATGATGTCCAGAAAATAGTGAAATTGAACTTGTATGTGTTTTAGGTTCTTATGAAGGCTTGGGAGTGTCGTACGATGGTTAAATCTTGTAGGAATACTTTATATAGGTAATAGTCTATGTTAAGGATAAAAAATCCTAGGAACAACCACGCAAGTATCACGATAGGGTTACTTGAGGAGGACCCAAACTTTGAAGCAAAAAAGTGCAATTTGCAGCATCCATATTGAGACCCATAGAAGGATTCATCAATGGATTGACACGGCAAGGGTTGGTTTCGTGAGTTGAGACTTTCTATCCTAACCAAATCCTCCCCAATACAACTCTTTTAATAGAATGACACCATGTAGGATGGGGCGTCACACCATCTATAGTTCGTAGGGGGTGGCCGTAATGATGCCTGCTATGCGACTTCTAGTGTTAAGTCAAGGGTCTTATTTTTAGTTGGTGCTTTTATTAGGGGTTGGGTGTGGTTAGTTGTTTAATTAACTAACTAAAACTATCTTTAAAACCCCAACCCCATTACCCCAACTCATTTTAACTGAACACATTAAATGAAAGCACAAAGTCCTTTCAAACTCTCTCAACTCAAATCTCCAGTGAAGGGGAAGAGCAGGATTTACTTAGGCTTCAATAAATAAATTTTGTTTCCTAATTATTTGAACATTAACATGTTAGGGTTTCTTTTAACTCTTGGGAATCCATTCGGCAAGAGGTCCCATCAAATTAAGCTATCAAAAGTTTCCGAAAAAGCTAGAATTTTATTTTTACACATGGTTTTCCTTTATAATTAAATTTTATGGATTAATTATTATTTATAATTATTATTTAGGGTTTATTATGTGTATAATGATGAGTAATTGTTGTATTTCACTTGATATTCCCTTAGACTCATGTTCTTCCCTAATTACCTAAACTTTGGATTTTATATTGTTGATTGGTTTAAGATAATGAATATACCAATTGTATATATAGATGGTAGTTATTTTATTACTTCATAAATCACCCAATATTATTTGTTGATTATGCATTGTTGTGCTTTATTGAAGTATCAAGTCCCTTTTAGGACAAAGAGGTATGAAGGTTGGTTTCCATGGAACTTATGTATGAAAGGTGAATTACTTAGAAAGTAATGATACTCTATATATATTGACTTTTTGAGGTGTTGATGGCACGGTTTCCTCATTCTAAACCCAATACACTTGAATTAAGAAATATTCTATGCATGTTATGGTAAGATTGTTATATTATTGAAAGGTAGTTCTCATGATTATTATGTAATGATAAACTAAATGATGTGCTCACTTCCTAGCATTTCTAAAGTGAAAGGATCAAAATCATTTACGAGTACACATAGGTCATACAATATTTAGTATCCAAATGAAAATGAAAGAAACATTATAGTCTTAAAACTAAAGCAACATCATAGGCTTTATAGTGGCATTGCCCTCAGAAAGTGAGGACCTAGACAACTTGGATGATCAAGAATTTCAAGTCTTCTTCAAAGTCGTATCAAAAAGTCCTGCAACGACCGAAACCTATAATATTGGGGAAAAGGAAGATATGGTGTTAGTACACCTCTTGTGCGAAGTATGAAACCATATGCACACATACTTTGAAATCATGCTAAGAAAAGGGATATTTAAATAAGTATACACTTTTTATTGAAATACATTATGCACATTTAACAAGACCGTACCAAATAAATAAAACATATTCATTAAGTCATAAGAATGTACATCAAAAGACCGACAACATCAAATCTAGTAAAGTAAACATGCATATCATGTAATTGAATACCTAATCAAGTAATGCTATCATCAAGTTTATAATGGCAATAAACATGAATAAGAGCACATTTCAACATAACAAAAGCAAGACAATTATCCATGAAACCCAATCGAGTAAAGAAGTGCAATGACCAAGCAAAGCCCCATAACCCTACTCAATAAACTAATCCATAAAGAATCATGACCAACATCCCATTTCGCATATCATTGTATTTAAGAGTATATATCATCATACTTTAACAATGTAGACCAACACATATTCATAAGTGAAGCTGATCAACTTATTGTATCAACAAAGTGCAAGTTCTTCATATACATATCATGTACCATTATAAGCATGTTCATACATAATAAAATCCTCCTAGCACTTCCCTCAAGGATTACTAGGGTAATGTTTAGGTAAAGTCTCATACCCTTACCTAGACTAAGCTAAACCCCTTACGTTATCTTAATTATTGTTTATTCATTTAATTAATTTTACCTTTTGGGAACATCTTTCCCTAATCAATATAGACCACATGAGCTAATGTGGAATCAGGTGTCATGGAACCCTATACCAAAAGAAGGTGTACTAAAGGTAGTACCTAAATATGAACATAGAAAATGCGTGGATCCACTGGCTAGTATTCCTTTGGGGGCAACATAGTTCAAGAATTACGAGATATTGTTTGGACCCTCTTTATACTACATGCATTATAGTATCCAAAATCAAGTGTACATTAGTGATCCTACCTTTCCTATGTGAAAAGGGACACTCCTCACTCTAGTTCACTCGGTGCTAAGATAGAGGCACTTTTGAAATGTCTTCAATGTCTTTATTTATTATCATATATTAATGTAGTTCTAGGATCTAACCGTTGTATAAACATCATCATTTTCATAGCTCAATAAGAAATTGCATGAGTTAAGTACTTTCATTATAATTCATATAGGTGAGGTTAGCACATTAACATTTTCATATCATGTTAAGGCATATTGGCGAATAATTCATCATCCTTGTAATATTTACATCTTAGCCAAAACCTCACAAACCATAGTTAAGACATTTCACTTCAGAATCATACAAACACTATAAATCGTAATAGAAGGCATACTCAAACAATACATGATGACATAGTCACAATTTACCATAATTGAAGTAAATTATAGGGATCAGAAGACTTACCAAGTCTCCTTATAATTCATCATCCATGTCATACTATAAACCCTTAATCAACTAAATAAGGGTGTGGTATAAACAAATAACCATAAATAACATGCTAACAAGACTAATTAAATCAATACATCACAATCCAATACTAGTTCATAGTTTCAGATAAGATACACAAATTAAAGTTATAATCTAAAGCAATTACTCAAGAACTAGCATGATAGGACTATGATTCACCCTATTCCATTCATGATTCATACAAAAACTTCACCTAATACTAATTAAACCAATAACAAAATCAATTGAATAACATTACACAATTCTCGCCAAGATCACAACCTAATGTTAAGGGGTAAAGGTAATTTTCTACAAACTTGACCAATTCATCAAGATATAATAAAATATAGTTAAAAGAAATATTAATATATTAATAATATATAAAATAAATCATAAATAAATCAATTCATAACATCAATTTTGTTTCGGATGAAAACCCAATTTTTGAAATCTATTTGATTGAACCCTTTGAGGAAATATGTATCAAAGGTGAAAGACATACCATAACTTACAATTGATGAATATTGTTGGAGAAAAAAGACTATTTGTATCCCTTAAAGCCTCCCCTATCTTGGTCTTAAATGGAGTTCTTCACTAGAGAGAGAAACAAGAGAGAAGGAATTGAGTTTTGGATTTGGGAATTATGGCGGGAGTTTTAGTTAGTCTAATTAGGTTAGGACTTTACATAGGTGGTTAACTTATTTAATTATACCTCCCATAACCCCTAATTAACTTCGTAACGAATCAAATTATTTAATTAATTTAAGTGAGAACGTGCAGCAAAACAGACCCCTCATAGACGAGACCCCGATCGACGGTCCGTCAGTGAGACGATGGCCAAAAGACCCTCCGGCTTTTTGGTCCATCATTATGGGCAGAGACTTGTCCAAAAACACTCTAGTGGAAAAATACTAAATTTTCATCGACAACGAAATGGATGCCCCTATTAATTGACATATGAATCGTCGACAACAAGTCATAGTCATACTGCCTTAGGCAATCCTTTGCACCCAATGAAAGCCCTTGGTGGGTCCCTGGGGAGTCATGCCCAGACGTTTCAACTATAATCAACTTAAATACATGGTAGATACCCTTCCATAAATTTTCATTAATTTTCTTACTCTTAAAAGCTACTTGAATAGGCTAAGGCACGCTAGTACCTCCTTGAACTAGTTTTCGGACGTCATGGAGTTCTTGTACGTTTTGGATTCTAGATTTCTTAAACGACTAATATTTGTTAAAATAGTCCTTAAAACATTGTCTAAACCTTATGACACTCATGTTAGAATCTCGAACACGTCTTGGATTTTTAAAGTGTTATAGTATATATATATATATTCGTGTATGTAGGGTCATATTTATCGGTGTGAAGCATGCCACATTGATGTGAGGTCAAAATACACATTTTTATCGTTATTTACCTCACATTCAGCTTAAATTTTATGGATTATTCTATGTTGCGTATTTTATTTGTAGTATTAATTTGGTGAAAAAATGAAGAAGCTTCGATCTAAAAAAAATTAAAGATAAAAGGTTAAAGAAAGAAATAAGATGGTAGGTTTATGGATTAAAGTGAATAAAATAATATATTACATATAATATGCATCTTTCTACAAATGTAAATTGCAAAAGTAAAGCTTTCACGTGGCATTCCCTCAATGCACTGTCCAATCCGTTCAAGCGGCACAACATGCAAAAGAAAAAAGGAAGAAAAACTCTCCAATTCTTTTTGGTTTTTGATTCTTAAATTTTTTGGACTCAACTATTATATTTATAGTTTTCAACATCTATAAATATGACATGAAAAATTATAATTTAGGGGAGAGCAAGAAACAAGATACAAGATATAATATAAATTTTCTTCTATCTTTGGAGCATTGTAAGAGCCGTTGTGCAGGCCGGAGAATTGTGGTTTATTCTTTCTTATAATTTTATTATTTATTTCTACTCCTGAATAATGAAAATATAATTTAGCTATTGTTCTTAACTTTCTATAATTAACATAAACATAATTATTTTAATAAATTTTAATTGTGTTTTTGAGATAATGAATATCTCAGCTCCACAACTAGGATTGTGGGAACCATGAGCGATTAACGAAGTATGAAGAGTAAAGAAGAAATTATCATAAATGTTATTGCATGAATTGATAATTCTTTCGCTTAGAAGTTTTCTTAACGAGTTCACGTGCTAGAAATCGCCTTGTTGGTACTTGCTGGACCAAGGAGGTTGTTAATAAGAAACGAATTATCAACATAGATGTTGTGGGATACTATCTAATAGGCTAGTGTCAATTGGTGTGAAGTACGAACTAACTCATACATCTATTATTATGCTTAATATGAAGTAAAAGTAATGGTTTCTATATTATACATATGTAGCCGGACCAAGTTACGGGGTGATATTCAATATATGCCAGACAAAGGATTTAGAGATACATACCTTATCATATTATATGCCTAAAACTAGGGAATAATTTTTATTACTAGGATTACCGCCTTATTAGCTAATGAGGAACACATTCGTAGGTATTTTTTTAAAATTTGGATATAAATAATTACTTAGTTCAAAGCTATTTTTTACTGTTTTTATTTTTTATTTCAATTTAAAACCCTCCATTTTTATATAACGACTATTAAGTTAAATATTTGGTATTGATAATATTCTTTCATAATCTTTGTGGGATTGGCCCCGACTCATACTTGCCTAAATATATTGTACACCATCGATTATATTTCATTTTAAGAAGTATATTTGCACATTATTAATTATGGAGCCGCTGCCTGGGAATATGACTTCGAAATTGTGTTTTGCATTTATTTTAACTTGTTTTTTTTTCTTAACATTAGTTTTAAATTTTTTAAATATGATTATGATCGAGTAATCTGATCCAATAGAAGAGTTTATGGAGGAGGAAAATAGTATCTATAATCTTGAATTTATTGTTCCAACATTGGAAAATTGCATTCCTTACTTAGGATCCAAGAAGTGTATAATGTGATGTCTATTGTTTGGGACATTTCTTTTTGTAACACCATCCGTTGAGCGTAATATTAAAATTGATTCAAAATTTGTTGTGCAATTGTTATCCTCAATGTGGAAGGAACAATAGTAAAATTGATAGTGTCGTGCCGCAATGTTAAATTAAGAACATCTTGGGAGGCAACCCAATTAGTAGTGTAAATTCTTTTTATCTTGTTTTATTTTATTTTTTTATTATTTATTAGTAAGCTTTATTTTATATTTTCTGAAGATTATGGGAAGTCTGAGTACCAAAAAAAAGGAAATGAACATGTTTGAGCTTAAGTGTGGGGTGACGATCCTTTATATAAATATAGAAAACGTGCTTCTAGTTAGGCCTAAAGGCCTTAAAGAGTTTGCATAACCGTTGTTTTATATTTTATTTAATGCTTTGGGGACAACATCTTTTTAAATGTGGAGTGGAGGAATGAATTACTAGTTTTTATTATTTTATTGAGTCTTTTTGTAGGATGGGTTCCTTGGTTTTTGCTTTCGGTTCTTTTCCTGAATATAGTCCCTTTGAACCGAGTGTCTTTTATTTATTTCTTTTAGAATATTTTTTTTATTATTTTTTGGAGAGAAAAAAAACCCTTTTGATTTGTATGATACTTGCTATTTACGCCTAATATAAAGTAGCACGTTCTTGTGAATTCTTGATTACTACTGAAATTGCAAATCTTTTGATATCTAGGTTCATGGTTGTGACTTTGTATATAGCTTATTTTATTTTATAGTTTGTTAGCATTTTGTCTCTCTTAGAAGTGGAACTGATCCATCTTGATTGATACTTCTGCCATGTGTGTTGGAATTTTTTTTATTCCATGTTTTTCATCTTAGTCTAGAACTTGCCCTACATGTTATTGAAGAGAAATAAAAAAAGTGTTGCCTTCTTTAGTACATGATAATAGTCTTTGTTTGATTTGTCTTATAAATTTTAGCATTTTCAGATATTTTATTACTAGTTAGACCTTTTGAGCTTATAGCCTTTTGGTGGTAGCCATATTTTGCCATTGACTATTTTGTTGACTCCATAGTTTTTGCACCTTGCTTCCTTGAGCATCATAGCATACACTTATTTTAATTATAAATTCTTAGATAAAAGAATCGATTAGTGAAAAGGTAATCGAGCTAGAAAGTGCTTAAAAGTCTCTTTGAAAGAATGTGATATAAAAAAATTGGAATGTGAGATTAAAAAAAAATAAAAAATAAGTTACCTTGATGATGGCTCTGGTCCTTCCAAGGACATTGTGCACCTTAACTTATGTAAAATACGCTTCTTGAGGGTGCCTATTACGTCCGAAAAAAATATATTAAAATAATGATTGAAACATTCTTGTGATGATGAGAATTACTTGTCAAATAATGGTTGAAGAGAGGGCTAAAAATAAAAAGATGAAAATATGGGTGATGAAGTCTAAAAATTTCAAAGTGCTTAAGGAAGTGGAAATCCATATTATATAGTTTTCATACCCGTCTCCTAGCCTACATAACAACCCATTAAAGTCATATTTTATTCTATTCAAACATGCTTCATTAGTGAAGATGTACATAATGTACAAGCTTACGGTTCTTTGTCCATATATGTGAATTTTATTTGTTAGTTTTAGAGTTGTTCTTGATATGAAGTCCTTAATTTATATTCAATCTTTTGAATTGAGTTTATGGACTATTTTTTTAGGGCACTTGTTTCATGATAGATATATGATGTTATTAACTTTCTTTGATGAGAGTATGTGAGCAAGATTATATTTGATGAGTTCAAAGTCCTTCCTTGGATTTAGGAGGGTAGAGGTTTGTTGTTTATTTGAATAACATGCATAATGATTGAGAAGTCTACTTGATATATTGAAGTTGTTAAATGGCCTAGTTGTTTGCAGTAACCAAAGTGATTACATTGCTACCATGATTTTTTTAGATAAGCTGTAATGGTTGCTCAAGGACGAGGAAAATTTTGAAGTGTGGGGTGTTGATGTGAGGCCAGAATACACATTTTTTATTATAATTTATATCCCATTTATTATTTAAATTTGTCTGTTTTGAGCTTAAATTTATGGATAGAGGTCAATTACGTATTTTATTTGTAGGATTAATTTAGTAGAAAATGAAGAAGCTCGGAGCTAAAACAAATTAAATATGAAAGGTTAAAGAAGGAAATAAGCAAGCACATTAATGGATTAAAGCGAATAAAATTATATGTTATATATACGATGCATATTTCTGCAATTGTGAATTGCAAAAGTAAAGCTGTCACGTGGCATTCCCTCAATGCACTGGCAAATCTGTTCAAGCGAAAAATAGAAAAAAAGCACTACAATTCTTTTTAGTTTTGGATTTCTAATTTTTTTGGACTCAATTATTTTATTTAGAGCTTTCTACATCGATAAATAGGGCATGAAAAAAATTATATGAGAGAGGACAACAAACAAGGATACAAGACGTAATATAAATTTTCTTCTAGCTCTAAAACTATGTAAGAGTCGCTGTGGAGGCCGGAGAATTGTGATTTATTCTTTCTTCTCCATTATTATTTATATTCGTGATTTATAAAATAAAGTTTAGCTATTGATCATATCATTTTATAATTAACATAAACATATTTATTTTAATAAATTTTTGTTGTGTTTTTTAGATAATGAGTAGCTAAGCTCAACAACTAGGTTTGTGGGAACGATAAGAGATTAACAAAGTATATAGAGTAATTAATCAATTTTCAAATAGGTTATTGCATTTTTTATAATTCTTTAGCTTAGAAGTTTTTTGAACGAGTGCATGCCTTAGAACTTGTTTTGCTCCTACTTGTCGGACCAAGGAGGTAGTTAATAAGAAAGGAATTATCAACATAAATTTATTGGAATATTATCAAATAGACTAGTGTCGACTGGTGCGATGTAATAACTAAGTCATACATAGATGATGAGGCTTAATATGAAGTAAAGGTAAGGGTTAGTAAATTATACACACGTAGCCGGATCAAGGTACGGGGTGAAATTCTCTAAATGACGGACAAAGGGTTTAAAGAGACGTAACTTATCACTTTGCAAGCATATATCTAGAGAAGAATTCCTATTACTAGGATTACCACGTGATGAGCTTATGGAGAACACATTCCTAGTTATTTTTTAAATTTGGATGTAAATAAATATTTATTTCATACCCATTTTTTATTGTTTTTATTTTTTATTTCAATTTAAAAATCCCAATTTTTATATAGAGACTATCAAGTTATTTTCTATTGATAATGTTCTTTCATATTCTTTGTGGGATTATCCCCGACTCATAGTTGGGTTAACATATTACATACGATAATTTACATTTCCTGTGTGAAGTAAAATTTGAGTGTTTCAAATTTTGGAGCATTATGTACATCATAGTAAGTATCACATAACTCAAAAGTAGGCTGTAACATTTAAGAATTATATCACTTCTATCATATCAATGTCGTGCAGTTGAGTTTATCTGTATTAAATTTTTTTCTAACTCGTTCTTGAAAATGTATTTCACATCATGCATCCACAAAGATTTTTCAAAGGTCTTCCCTCTAGGAGGAACATTAAGGATCAATGGGTACCTAATGCACCAAAAGTGAAACCCTAAGGGAGGTCACTAAACTATATTTCGGAAAGCTATTTCAATGTCGATTAAAACTTTGACGAATCAAGTTGGGCAACTGTAACGACCTGTTTAGTCGTTTTGAGCAACAGACTTCAATTCTGGAAAAACTGGCAGAAGCGACGGACCCCACGACGGACCGTCAAGGGCACGACGGACCGTCGCAGGGTCTCGTTTCAAAACACTTAGAAAATCTGAAATTGGGTACTGAAAATCGACTCTCTGAACTTCGTGACGGAATGGCAGGACGGACCGTCACAGGCGTGACGGACTGTCACAGAGACCTCAGTGAAAATCCATTCTCTGAGCCTTGCAATGACCTGCAGGACGGACCGTCGCAGGCACGACTGCCCGTCACAGACTGCGCAATCCCAGTTGGAGTCGGATTTCTGGTTAAGTTTTAAGGGACGTTTTTGACTATTCTTGCCTTAATTATAGATTTCGTGGGTTTATATTAATAACTCAAATTCTTGAGGGATAAAAGAGGTAACTTTGGGTTAATTAGTGGGGTATTATTGCCATCTTTTACACTTAATTATATGTTAATTAGGGTAAAAGAAAGAGGGTTTGAATAAAGAAAATAGAGAGAACAAGGAGAGAGAGAGATTGATCGATCAAGAGGCAGAGGGAATATCAAAGCTTGGGAAATTGCTTGTTGATTCCAATTCTTCGGTGGAGGTAGGTTATGGTTTTCATGCTATTCGTAGTAAACTCTTAATAGCGAATGATATGTGTTAGTAGTATTGTAAACCTTCTATATGCTTAATTGTATGCTTGCATGAATGATGTGATTATGTAATTGTGAATAAATAAGCATGATGAAGCCATTGAATCCCAAATTTTGAAAAGAAACCCTAATCTACTTTGTTAATGATGATGCCTTGGTATAAAAGAAGGCTTGATGAACGAAAGTGGTGAGATTAGGGGATCGGGTGCCACGTTCCGGTACCAAGATAGAATATGGATCGGGTGTCACGTTCCGACACCAGGATAGAATATGGATCGGGTGCCACGTTCCGGTACCAGGATAGTATATGAGGATCGGAGTGTCACATTCCGACACCAGGATAGAATATGGATCGGGTGCCACGTTCCGGCACCAGGATAGTATATGAGGATCGGAGTGTCATGTTCTGACACCAGGATAGAATATGGATCGGGTGCCACGTTCCGGTACCAGGATAGTATATGAGGATCGGAGTGTCACGTTCCGACACCAGGATAGTATATTAAGGAGCGGAGTGTCACGTACCAACACGAGGGGAATAAAGATAATGAATCTTGAAATATGTTAATATATCCAATCTAATGAACTAAATTCCCAAATGACTATGATGAGGAGGTGTGAGTCCTCATTGATGTGCTTGGTGTTGTAACCAAGGGTTATGGTAACTGTAAATGCTGCATGCTAAGGATATTAGTTGATTTTATGATATTGCTTAATACATACTGTTTTCTATTTTGAGTTGGCCGATGATATCTACTCAGTACCCGTGCTTTGTACTGACCCCTACTTTTATTGTTTCTTCTTGTTTATTTGTGGAGTGCAGCAAACGTGCCGTCATCTTCGACTCAACAGTAACTCAAGCCAGTCTTACTACATCAGAAATTCAGGGTGAGCTAATGCTTCTAGCTTGGACTGGATCTTCTTCTTCAAGTCTTGATGCCTTGAACTTCCGGCATGGACTAGCTTTTTATGTATTTTTAGCTTCTTAGAATACTCTTAGTTTAATAATTTGATTATGGATGTTCTTGTGATGATGACTTCCAGATTTTGGGAATAATAATAGTTATTGATTTTATTAATGAGTTTAAGTCTTCCGCATTACTTTATGTTGATATTACCTTGAAATGTTAATGTTTAGATTGGTTGGTTCGCTCACATAGGAGGGTAAGTGTGGGTGCCAGTCGCGGCCCGGATTTGGGTTGTGACAAAACTTGGTATCAGAGTATTAGGTTCGTTGGTCTTATCACACAAGAACAGGTCTAGTAGAGTCTTAAGGAACAGTAGGGGGACACCTTTACTTTTCCTTGAGAGGCTATAAGACTTTAGGAAAATTTCACTCTTTTATTCTTTCTTTCGTGCTACTACTTGAGTCCAATTGGTATCTAGGCGATACGAATTGGTATCTGACCATCTTCACTCTCTTTCGCAGATGGTTAGAACTAGAGCAACGACTACGTCAACACAAACACCGGCCAGACAAGAAACAACTGAGCCAGCCACTGGGGCTGTGGCTCGAGGGAGAACAGCGGCAAGGGGCCGTGGTAGAAGTCGTGGGTGGACGTCCTCTAGAGGAAGAGGACGAGCACCGAGCCCATCTGGTACTAGGGCGGTGACTCCTCCACCGACTTAGTAAGTGATAAGAGAGGGGGAGGATGGGGTGAATGAACAAGTGCAAAATGAGGAATTGCCAGCCCAACCTACCCCAGAGATGATCAATCAGGTTCTCGCCTATCTCAGTGGGTTGTCTGATCAAGGTCAGGCACCTCCAGTGTTTTTTGCGCCAACACCTCCGGTTTCAGAAGTACAACATGCGGCAACTATGGCTCCTCGCATGGATGTTCCATTGGACATAGGCACATTTCCACGTCTGACTACTCGGTCTATAATGACAAATGATCAGCATGAACTTTTCAGTAAGTTCTTGAAATTGAAACCTCCGGTCTTCAAGGGTGCTGAATCAGAGGATGCTTATGATTTTCTGGTTGACTGTCACGAGCTACTACACAAGATGGGTATAGTAGAACGGTTTTGTGTGGAGTTTGTGACTTATCAGTTTCAAGGGAACGCCAAAATGTGGTGGCGGTCACATATTGAGTGTCAACCAATAGAGGCACCACCTATGACTTGGGCCTCATTCTCTAGCTTGTTTATGGAGAAGTATATCCCTCGGACTTTGAGGGATAGGAAAAGGGATGAGTTTTTGAGCCTAGAGCAAGGTAGGATGTCGGTTAATGCTTACGAGGATAGGTTTCGCGCACTATCCAGATATGCCACGCAACTTTGTTTCAGTCCACAAGAGAGGATTCGCCGGTTTGTGAAGGGGCTGAGATCAGAGTTGCGGATTTCGGCCTTACAGATAGCGGCAACGGCAAAATCCTTCCAAGAAGTGGTAGACTTTATGATAGAAGTGGAAGGAGTGAAGCCAGACAACTTCACTACAACATCGACATCAAAAAGGTTTCGAAAAGGAGGTGAGTTTAGTGGTTCTTACACTAAAGGACAGGGATCGGGAAGTTACGCAGTCCGACCCATTCAGTCTTCACTACAGACTGTAGTTGGGGGTCCACCTCCGACCGGTCAACACTTCTCTGAGAGACCTATGCATGAACCCAGAGAGTGCTATGGATGTGGGGAGATTGGACATATTAAGAGATATTGTCCAAAACAGAGTTACAGACCTCCAAATGTTAGAGGTAGAGTTGGTCATGGCAGAGGCCGTTATTCTGGAGGACGTGGTGGTCGAGGAAATGGTGGTCACCAAAACGGCCGAGGTAATGGGCAAACTAGAGACACTACATCACCACAAGGTAGGGGCAATGGACAGATGAACGATAGAGCCCATTGTTACGCTTTCCCTGGGCGGTCTGAAGCGGAGGCATCTGATGTTGTCATCATAGGTAATCTTCTGGTTTGTGATTGCATTGCTTCTGTATTGTTTGATCCTGGATCCACGTTTTCTTATGTATCTTCCTCATTTGCTAATGGTCTAAATTTACATTGTGAATTACTTGATATGCCTATTCGTGTTTCTACTCCGGTGGGTGAGTCTGTGGTAGTTGAAAAGGTGTATAGGTCTTGTTTGGTGAACTTTGTGGGGAGCAACACTTATGTAGATTTGGTTATCTTAGAAATGGATGATTTTGATGTAATTCTGGGTATGACTTGGCTTTCTCCGCAATTTGCGATCTTGGATTGTAATGCTAAAACGGTGACGTTAGCCAAGCCTGGGACAGATCCGTTAGTGTGGGAGGGTGACTACACTTCAAATCCAGTCCGCATCGTCTCCTTTCTTCGTGCTAAGAAAATGATTAGTAAAGGGTGTTTAGCTTTCTTGGCACATCTCAAGGATGACACTACCCAAGTACCTTCGATTGAGTCGGTTTCAGTAGTTCGTGAGTTTCTGGATGTGTTCCCTGCAGATCTTCCTTATATGCCACCGGATAGGGATATTGACTTCTGTATTGATCTTGAACCCGGTACTCGCCCCATTTCTATACCCCCTTATAGAATGGCTCCCACGGAGTTAAGAGAGTTAAAAGCCCAACTTCAAGAGTTGTTAAACAATGGCTTTATTAGACCAAGTGCATCTCCTTGGGGTGCTCCGGTTTTGTTTGTGAAGAAGAAGGATGGGAGTTTTCAAATGTGTATAGACTACAGACAACTAAACAAGGTAACCATAAAGAACAAGTATTCTCTTCCCCGCATTGATGACTTGTTCGATCAGTTACAAGGTGCTTGTGTCTTCTCTAAGATTGACTTGAGATCCGGTTATCATCAATTGAAAATACGGGCAACGGATGTGCCAAAGACTACTTTTCGAACGAGGTATGGGCATTACGAATTTGTAGTGATGTCCTTTGGTCTTACGAATGCCCCTGATGCGTTCATGAGCTTGATGAACGGGATTTTTAAGCCATATTTGGACCTCTTCGTGATCGTATTTATTGATGATATATTGGTATACTCAAAGAGCAAGAAGGAACATGAAGAGCATTTGAGAATGGTATTGGAAATGTTGAGGGAGAAAAAGCTTTATGCCAAGTTCTCTAAGTGTGAGTTTTGGCTAGATGCAGTGTCCTTCTTGGGGCACGTGGTTTCTAAGGATGGAGTGATGGTTGATCCTTCTAAGATTGAAACAGTGAAGAATTGGGTAAGACCCACTAATGTGTCAGAAATAAGGAGCTTTGATGGGTTAGCTAGCTACTACCGCCGATTTGTCAAGGGATTCTCTTCTATTGCTTCCCAATTGACGAACTTGACTAAGCAGAATGTTCCATTTGTATGGTCGGACGAATGTGAGGAAAGCTTTAAGAAGCTCAAGACTTTGTTGACTACCGCACCGACCCTTACCTTGCCAGTAGAGGGTAAGAACTTCATTGTTTATTGTGATGCATCCTATTCTGGGTTGGGTGCAGTACTAATGCAAGGGAAGAGTGTGATTGCTTATGCTTCAAGACAATTAAAAGTGTATGAACGTAACTATCCAACTCATGATTTGGAATTGGCTGCGGTAGTGTTTGCATTAAAGCAATGGAGACACTATTTATATGGGGTTAAGTGTGAGGTCTACACGGATCATCGTAGCCTTCAGTATGTCTTTACTCAGAGAGATTTGAACTTAAGACAGAGGAGATGTATGGAGTTACTAATGGACTACGATATCACTATCTTGTATCATCCGGGGAAGGCGAATGTTGTAGCGGATGCTTTAAGTAGAAAGGCAGGAAGCATGGGAAGTCTAGCTCACTTGCAAGCTTCTAGACGCCCATTGGCTAGAGAGGTTCAGACTCTAGCTAATGACTTGATGAGATTAGAAGTAAATGAGAAGAGAGGATTGTTGGCTTCTGTGGAGGCAAGATCTTCCTTTCTTGACAAGATTAAGGGAAGACAATCTGATGATGAGAAACTGCACAGAATCCAAGATAAGGTATTGCGCGGAGAGGCTAAGGAAGCACAAATCGATGAGGAATGTGTTTTGAGAATCAAGGGAAGGGTATGTGTACCCCGCGTCGATGGTTTGATCAACACTATTCTGACAGAGGCTCATAGTTCAAGGTATTCTATACATCCGGGCGCAACCAAGATGTATCGTGATCTAAAGCAACACTTTTGGTGGAGTAGAATGAAGTGTGACATTGTGGATTTTATTGCCAAATGTCCAAACTGTCAACAAGTAAAGTATGAACACAAAAGGCCCGGAGGAACACTTCAGAGAATGCCCATTCCGGAATGGAAGTGGGAAAGAATTGCAATGGATTTTGTGGTTGGTCTTCCAAAGACAATGGGTAAGTATGACTCCATTTGGGTGATTGTTGATAGGTTAACTAAATCTATTCATTTCATTCCGGTCAAGGTGACTTACAATGCAGAAAAGTTAGCCAAACTTTACATCTCGGAAGTGGTACGATTGCACGGGGTTCCACTATCCATCATATCAGATAGAGGTACGCAGTTTACTTCTATGTTTTGGAAAACATTGCATGCTGAATTGGGTACTAGGTTGGACCTTAGTACTGTGTTCCATCCCCAGACCGATGGTCAGTCTGAGCGAACGATTCAAGTGTTGGAGGATATGCTCCGTGCGTGTGTGATAGAATTTGGTGGCCATTGGGATAGCTTCTTACCCTTAGCGGAATTTTCATACAATAATAGCTATCACTCGAGCATTGATATGGCCCCATTTGAAGCATTATATGGGAGGAGATGTAGGTCTCCCATTGGTTGGTTTGATGCATTTGAGGTTAGACCTTGGGGCACCAATGAAAGGGGTGATGCGGTTTGGTAAAAAGAATATGCAGATCGAAAGGTTAGAGACTTAGAGTTCATGGAGGGTGAACAAGTCTTGTTGAAAGTTTCACCAATGAAAGGGGTGATGCGGTTTGGTAAAAAGGGTAAACTAAGTCCAAGGTACATTGGACCATTTGAAGTACTTAAGCGAGTAGGAGAGGTTGCTTATGAGTTAGCCTTGCCTCCAGGGCTGTCCGGAGTGCATCCGGTATTCCATGTGTCGATGTTGAAAGGATACCATGGGGATGGAAACTACATCATCCGTTGGGATTCAGTTTTGCTTGATGAGAACTTGTCTTATGAGGAGGATCCTGTCGCTATTTTAGATAGAGAAGTTCGCAAGTTGAGGTCAAGAGAGATTGCATCCATCAAGGTGCAATGGAAGAATCGACCCGTTGAAGAAGCCACTTGGGAGAAGGAGGCGGATATGGAAGAAAAATACCTACATCTGTTTACAGATTCAGGTACTCCTTTTCGCCCTTGTTTTCCTTCTTTTGATCGTTCGGGGACGAACGATGGGTAAATTGGTATCTATTGTAATGACCTGTTTAGTCGTTTTAAGCAACAGACTTCAATTCTGGAAAAATTGGTAGAAGCGACGGACCCCACGACGGACCCCACGACGGACCGTCAAGGGCACGACGGACCGTCGCAGGGTCTTGTTTCAAAACACTTAGAAAATCTGAAATTGGGTACTGAAAATCGACTCTCTGAACTTCGTGACGGAATGGCAGGACGGACCGTCACAAGCGTGACGGACCGTCACAGAGACCTTAGTGAAAATCCATTCTCTGAGCCTTGCAACGACCTGCAGGACGGACCGTCGCAGGCACGACGGCCCGTCACAAACTGCGCAATCCCAGTTGGAGTCGGATTTCTGGTTAAGTTTTAAGGGACGTTTTTGACTATTCTTGCCTTAATTATAGATTTCGTGGGTTTATATTAATAACTCAAATTCTTGAGGGATAAAATAGGTAACTTTGGGTTAATTAGTGGGGTATTATTGCCATCTTTTACACTTAATTATATGTTAATTAGGGTAAAAGAAATAGGGTTTGAATAAAGAAAATAGAGAGAACAAGGAGAGGGAGTGATTGATCGATCAAGAGGCAGAGGGAATATCAAAGCTTGGGAAATTGCTTGTTGATTCCAATTATTCGGTGGAGGTAGGTTATGGTTTTCATGCTATTCGTAGTAAAGTCTTAATAGCGAATTATATGTGTTAGTAGTATTGTAAACCTTCTATATGCTTAATTGTATGCTTGCATGAATGATGTGATTATGTAATTGTGAATAAATAAGCATGATGAAGCCATTGAATCCCAAATCTTGAAAAGAAACCCTAATCTACTTTGTTAATGATGATGCCTTGGTATAAAAGAAGGCTTGATGAACGAAAGTGGTGAGATTAGGGGATCGGGTGCCACGTTCCGGTACCAGGATAGAATATGGATCGGGTGTCACGTTCCGACACCAGGATAGAATATGGATCGGGTGCCACGTTCTGGTACAAGGATAGTATATGAGGATCAAAGTGTCACGTTCCGACACTAGGATAGAATATTGATCGGGTGCCACATTTCGGTACCAGGATAGTATATGAGGATCGGAGTGTCACGTTCCGACACCAGGATAGAATATGGATCGGGTGCCACGTTCCGGTACCAGGATAGTATATGAGGATCGGAGTGTCACGTTCCGACACCAGGATAGTATATTGAGGAGCGGAGTGTCACGTACCAACACGAGGGGAATAAAGATAATGAATCTTGAAATATGTTAATATATCCAATCTAATGAACTAAATTCCCAAATTAGTATGATGAGGAGGTATGAATCCTCATTGATGTGCTTGGTGTTGTAACCAAGGGTTATGGTAACTGTAAATGCTGCATGCTAAGGATATTAGTTGATTTTATGATATTGCTTAATACATACTGTTTTCTATTTTGAATTGGCCGATGATATCTACTCAGTACCCGTGCTTTGTACTGACCCCTACTTTTATTGTTTCTTCTTGTTTATTTGTCGAGTGCATCAAACGTTTCGTCATCTTCGACTCAACAGTAACTCAAGACAGTCTTACTACATCGGAAATTCAGGGTGAGCTAATGCTTCTAGCTTGGAGTGGATCTTCTTCTTCAAGTCTTGATGCCTTGAACTTCCGGCATGGACTAGATTCTTATGTATTTTTAGCTTCTTAGAATACTCTTAGTTTAATAATTTGATTATAGATGTTCTTGTGATGATGACTTCCAGATTTTGGGAATAATAATAGTTATTGATTTTATTAATGAGTTTAAGTCTTCCGCATTACTTTATGTTGATATTACCTTGAAATGTTAAGGTGTAGATTGGTTGGTTCGCTCACATAGGAGGGTAAGTAAGGGTGCCAGTCGCGGCCCGGATTTGGGTCGTGACAGCAACAGAGAGGGTTTCAATAGAAAAGGGTTTTATACTTTAAGGATCTACGAGTTCTTAAGGATTAATTCTCTAAAGTTCAATGGATTCAACTTTCACTGGGGATCCTACTAAATTTGTTGGAGAGCTTTAGAATGTTAGTAAGATAATGCATGTCAGTGATGTTGAAAGAGTGGATAAGGATGCATACAAACATAAGGGTGTCTTTAGAATTTGGTTTGGTTAATGGAAGAAGGGTAGACATGATGGTGCACTATCCGTGAGTTGGGATACGTTTGAGGAGGCCATTTTGGGGAGAATCTTTCACCATAAAAAGACAAGAAAAGGTATAAGATATCCTTACTCTTATGAAAGAATCTATTAATGTGCCTGAGCTTAACCTTAAGTTTGCACAACTTTCCATTATGCTCTGTAGTTTGTTCCTGATACAATGAGAAGGATGAGTTTGTTTATGGATGTATTGTCCATCTGTCGAGTAAAGAGAGCAAGGTACCTAAGCTCATACGGGGTATGGACATAGAAAAGGTGATGACCCATGTGAAACAAGTTGAGGAAGATAAGCTGAGAGATAAAAATGTTTTCTGCTAAAAGAAAGAGAAGACATTTGTGAATGAGTTTGGGTTGCAAAAGAGTAACATAAACCATTCTTCCTTCAAAAAAAAAGGAAAAAGGACTTGCTCTATCATTTCTAATGCGCCTTCCTCAAGGAACAAAGGTGAGTTCAATAATCATAATTCACAGAGTTTTAGAGGTAGACCACACAGCCTCAAGGTAGTGTGGCATAATGAGGTAACTGGGCTCTTACATATACTTACTACTGTAGAAATCACCAGGAGCATGTCATGATTGTTCCACTTTTTGCTTTAAGTATGGTCTAGAGAGTAAATTTACGAAAGATCGCCCTAAGAACAGGTAGAGTGGTACAAATAGGGGCACAAGAGACAAATTTACTTTAGTTAGTCCACCAGACATATATTCACTTAGAGGAGCTAATTCGGGGGACTATTGAAGGACAAAAACTGTTTTTATCCTATCACTATTCGCTAAGAGCAAAAGGATTCTCCATATGCTTTCACTAGTATGCTAAAAGTCTGAACTTTTGATGTTTATATTTTTCTAGAACCATACTCTATCTTTTGTGACTCTTTTTGTTGCAATGAATTTTTTTATTCTTCCGCAGCAACTTCTTGAACCCTTGAGTGTTTGTACACCTGGTGGTGAGTCTAATAAAGCTAAGAGAGTTTTTCATGATACTATTTGTGTCCATCAGAATAATACCATGGATAGCTTAGTTGAGTTAGATCTGGTATATTTTAAGTAATTTTAGATATGGACTTACTTCATTCATGCTATACCTTAGTGGATTGTACAACTCTAGTTGTAAAGTTCATGTTTCCCAATGAGACTATTTTAGAGCATAGGGGTTGTGTAGCAATGTGTATAGGTCATTTTATTCTGTAATCTTAACGCAAAAAAGTTAGTTTTCATGGTTATTGTCTATCACCTAGTTCGTGTTAATGACTCTAATACCGAGACACCTCTTATTTAGTCAGCTTTTGTTGTTAGTAAGTTACCCTAGGTCTTTTTAAACTAGTTTCTAAGAGTTCATCTGGACAAAGAAAAAGATTTCAGTTTAGATATTCCTCCCGATACTCGTTCTATCTCTATTTTGCGATATAGAATGTCTCCAACAGATTTGAAAGAGTTTAAAGAGAAGCTAACACATCTTTTTGAGAGGGGTTTATTTATGGAGTTTATGAAAAATGACATTGAAGAGTTCGTTGCAAAGTGTATGGGTTTCCAAAAAGTTTAGGTAGAGCACAAGAGGCCTTGTGGTATGGCTCAGAATATAGAGAATCTTGTATGGAACTAGGACATGACCAATAAGGATTTTACTACATGTTTTTTGTGGTCTCGCAGACAACATGATTCCATTTGTGTGATTGAAGAAGAAATGAATAAATCAACCCACTTTTTGCCGATAAAAACTACTCATTCATTAGAGGACTGTGCAAATTTATACATTTAAGAGGTAGTTTTAGTTCATGTATTTCAAATTTGAATCATTTCAAATAGAGGGGCGTAATTTTTGAAGTCATTCCAGAAGGGTTTGGGTTCAAAGATAAACTTAAGTACCACTTTTCCTCCTCATACTGATGTTCAAGCAGATCATACTATCAAAATATTAAAAGATATGTTGAGAGATCTTACGAATTAATTTTCAATCGTATTGGGATGATCACCTACCCCTCATTGGTATTTCATGTACCAATAGTTACTACTCTAGAATCCAAATGGCTCCGTATGACGATGTTTGTGGGAGACAATGGAGATCTCCTAATGTATGGTTTAAAGTTTGTGAATCTTGGATTATAGGACAAGACTTAATTCATCAAGTTATGGAGAAAGTTAAGATTATTTAATAGATATTGAAAACAACGCATAGTCATAAAAAATCATATAAAGATGTTTGGAGAAAAGACAGAGTTTGGAGTGTTTTTATTTTAAATTTAAACTTATGAAGAGTTTTATGAGATTTGGTAAGAAGGTGAAACCTATTCCTCGATATATTTGTCCTTACAGAATGATCAAGAGTATTCACAATGTAACTTATGAGCTAGAACAACCCCCAAGAGTTAGTAGTGATCCATCATGTATTTCACATTTCCATGTTGAAGAAGTGTATGGGTGATCCCTCACACATCATAAATACATAATATATTGATACTAAGCATAGCTCATCTTAAGAGGAGATCCTCGTTTAGATTCTAGACCATCAGGTTCTGAAGTTAAGAACCAATGAAGCAGTAGCAATCAATGTTCTGTAGGGAAATTAATTTATTGAGGAAGCTACTTAAAAAGAAGAATAAGAGGCAACCATATCTCTTTGACTCTGGAGAAATTATAAATTAAGGTACTAATCCTTTGCTTGGCATTTGTTTTAAGTTGGCATGTTGTATTTACATTTTTCTTGGTGAGTGTTTGAGTTTGATAGTAGATGTTATAACCTTAGCCTACTAAAAGTAATCTTGTTGGAGGATAAATTTTCTCCTGAGGAAAATATTTTAACACCTCGATATTTTAAAAAACTAAAATTACAAAGACAATTTTGGAAATAAATACATTTGGAAATTTTGGCAAGTTATGTTAATTATGAATTCCTATTCAACTTCAAACAACTATAACTCTTTGTACACGATGAATTAGGTTGTGTAGGGGATATCAAATTAAGGGTTTTCGAATTATCTTTCGATTTCTACTAAGTTTACTAGTTTTGGGGTTCGAATGAGGAATACATACTTGTTTTATGTTGGGTTGTCTAAACAATGACAACCACTTGGATTTAGACCATTTGGTCATTAACATAATTCATTATTAGTAATATAGTTAGTGTCTAATTTTTTTCAGTTAGGCTTTACAAATTTATGCTAGGGCTTTTACATTATAGAAGCGAATACAAAAGACGAGAAAAAAGGAGAAAGAGCCAAAACTTCTTCATGTTCTTGAGTTTCACTTGCATATTTACCTAAGGGTTAACCCATATGAGGTAAGTGAAATCACATAGCTTTGTGTTTCTTCACCCATGCACGAATCAATATTTAATTGTAAGACCCCCAAAAACGAGTTAGGTTTTATCGATCCTCACATGTTACTATAAGATTTTTAACATGTTAATTAAGTGAGTTAAAATATTCACGGGGGATTTGAGATCATTCAAAAGTCAAACCTCAAGGGAAGACCGAGAAGTACGAGGACTAGCCACCTAAGGGGCCTTATGTGGTTTTATGAGTATTAAATGGTGTCATGGGATTAAGAGGTACTTATATGAGTTATAATTATGTTATAGGTTGTATATTAAGTTTCATGAAGTTTGTAGGTCAAACATTCAAGATGTTAGAAAGTTAGCCCTTGAGACGTTCATCTATGTCCTGAGTGTGGCCTGCATGTTTGGATCTGACTTACGTGTTCAATTTGGGTAAAATTTCATTGAAGGTCTTCAACATGTTATGGCTTATATTCACGTTAGAGACATTTGGGTACGATACCTGAAGGGCCCCGCACGAGGTTCTCAAGAAGGACCCAAAGGTTGTCGAGACACTACTTTGGCTGTGTAAATCGACTAAGCCAAACGGTGCGTTTTCATTTGACTGATGCCCCATCGATGGGGAGGCGTCGATTTACACATAACCTAGGGAAGTCTCAGAAGAAGAACAACCTATGACCAAATGATGGATGCTAAATACGGTCCGTCGATGGGCCAACGTGGTGTCGATGGCTAACTGTCGATGCAGGCTTATGTTACTGGCATGCAATCTGCCTAATTATAAGGTGAATGGGAAATTAACCCCACGCACAAACGTAGACCTAGATTGTTTATTTACCTATTTTTGGGTATATTATGTTGGTTAAAAACGTAAACGTCACATACCCAGTCCTCGATTTGAAATCAGAACCTTCTTCTAAAAAAATTCCTCTCTAGAAACCTTAATTAAAAGGTGAAGTTCAAGGTCAATGTGCAGATAAGATTTACATGGGTTCTTCACAAATTTTTAGTGGTTTCTTCATATAATAAACCTATGGTGATCCGTTATCTCTAGTTAATCTTTCATCTAGATAGTCATCTACAATGTTTTCAACGAAGTTCCATGAGCAAATCTCTTCTTCTTCAATCGGGCCGTGGGTTCTTTTTAAAATTGATTTCACTAGAATAATATTAATATATTGATTAATATATACTTATTTGGACATAATTTTCAATCCAATTTCATGATGAACCCGTGCTCTCTGACAAACTCGATTTTAACCTATGTATGGCTTTATGATCTTGATATCATGTATATCGAATTGTTATTTAATTATGATAAAATTCTAATACCTACTGTCTTGTATGTATATTAAATATGAATTGTTGAGGAATGATCCATGAGGGTCAAGTTTGAAAGTTTTGAATAAGGCTAGTCCATCATGTAATTACTTGTGAATTTGATGTTATGATGGTTTTTATGTGATTGGATTATGGTGAATTTTCTTAGTTACTACCTACATGTGTTGTGTGATTATCTTTAGGTATAATTCATCCAATATAAAAATATAACAATTTTATTGGTTACTATTGAATTAGGTTCTTTTAGCCTATAGACTTGATATGGTGATGTATATGATGTGATCTATACTCTATGGTAGATGAAGGATGATTAGCTATAATCTTCTATATTTTTAGCTAATCCCCTAGATATATATTATTGATAAAATATGAATGATTATCAAGACTAAGGAAATGTGGTTATTATCTATGCCTCTCACTCTTCTAATATATTGGTGATGTATTGTATTAGGTTGTAGTATGATTTTGCAGCCACTTGTACATGGCTTGTTTCTTTATTAATGTACATTTAACTAATTCCCTATACATTAAATTATGATGAGAAAAGGTGTATTCCTTAATCATGACCAAAGGTTGATGAATTTGTAAGAATGGATCTTCTTCTCTATGTTTCTTATAGTATTGCTAGTTGATGAAGCCTTGTATGGAATTCTGTGGTATGGTTCACTTATGATTGCGGTATTTAGTATATTGTAATAGATTTGTTTTTTTAATATGGCCTTGTAGTCAACTTAATGAGTTTATGAGTGTTTAGTTATGATGATCACACTATGTGGACCTTCTGCCTACGTTCCTATTCTAGTTGTGATCTATGTTGTATGTATATAGTATAAGCATGGGTATATCTATGTTAGGTTAAACTCTAGGTTCTTCCATTGATCTATTATAATGGTAATTAATCCCTTACCTATTTACACCTATGTAAATGTGTGAATAGCTGAGGTTAGGAGTCTTGAATGTAATGTAAAGTTAGATTCTCTCCTATGCTATATTATGTTGTCTGGTCTATGATTTGTTGTGAATTGTGGTCTTAAGAAGGTAGCTTTCTCGATGTGTTTTTGATAGACGTTATGTTCTCATTTTGACCAATGTACACATACACACTCACACATTATCCATGCTTACAATGTAGTAAAGGTTCATAGTGTCTAATGAAAGGTTGATATCATATTCACTAAATGTCTACTACTATGTATGTAAGGTATATGTATGTGAAACATGTGATGTGTTCCATTCGATATGATAACTTGATAGGTTTACTAGTATGGGCAAGGGTATGGGACCTTGTCTATACATTGCACATTTGTGCCTTTATAGGATAGTTCCTAGGTTTGAGTTCCTATGTACATGAATATGAATGCATGATAATGTTATGAATATGTGTTGTATGAAGATGTTATGTGAAAGGGTTACTCACATATATATACACACATGCCATAAGATCTAGTCATTAAAGGGGCCTTGAAAGGTGTGCTCAAGATTACCCTAAACTAGATAAGTTCTTCAATATGCTATAAGCATATAAGAAGTCAATATCCTAAGACTACGTTTTATGAAATAATGTAATAAATACTTTTTTGTAAAAAGGAGATTTAGCTTTGCATCGAGTACAGTTGGCAATGACAGGTGTTGGCTTCCCATGGAGGTAGGTTTGCCATTTGGTTCTCATAAGTTGTTGTCTTGCGTTGAGAAAGATTCACCCATGTTTTCTCATAACATGAGGATCCAATGATAATGATCATGTACAGAGTTATGTATATCTTTTAGTTCCATAAACTATGCTTACCACGTAGGATCTAGCAAGTGACTTTACTAGTATACTATCACGTGTTAATGCTCCACCTTGATTAGGTAAGAACGCCTTCTATTGGTGTAAGTCTCTGCAACATGAAATTCCATGTCGCACCATGGTCTTAGTGTTTGTTAAGGCTACAATTTCCCTATGGTATAATGGACAATGGAAGTATTGTAAGCACCCTAACTAGGATAAACAAAGGGTTGTTACTTAGTGTAGGTGGGGTTTTGGGGCTTCACCTATGCATTGCACAAGTGGCTCTTGAGGTAAGTCCTAGGAAGGTGTTCTAATGCATGTGTTTACGTATATGTTCCTTATACATGACTTTGTAGTAATTGTCAACTTGTTGTATAGAAGTACATGAAATGAGTCCTAATGGATCTATGTGATGTGGTCTTGTTCTTATAATTGATATGTTGGTATTAATGACTATATGACGAAGGTGTTGCTTGAAATGAATGAAAAATTCACTATGTTGATATATGAATTAGATGTTAAGGCTTGTGGTCTCATTATAGGTTTACTAAGTATGTGTGAGGTTATGCGGATTCACATGTACATTACACTAGTAGACTTAAATTAGGATTGTGGGTAAAGTTTGATGAGTTTCTATGTGAAGTTATATTAGTATATATGCATAGTGAATAGAGTTGACGGTGATGTCTTATGATCTTTACTTGAATGTGTCTTTGTGTTGTGTTGTACTTCTATGAGGATATATGTTTCCTTATGTAGGTGGTATGTACGACTTCCTTGTGGCCTTAAGGTTATCCATTGCACCAAGTATCACTAGAGGGTTACATGGTGGAATAAGGAATTCAGGAGAAAAAGGATTCACCGTGAAACAAGATATTCACTGTAAAGAAGGAAAATGCTTACTATAATGTAGTTCTAAAATGCTTTAAATTCTATATGTGATTTTATATCATTGATGACCATTGAACATGCTTATAGGAAGTATGTAAATGATATAATGCATATTGTATAAAGGTTTTATAAAGATTTTGTCGAATAAGCATGAAGTATGATTTCAAGAAAATGTCCCTTTTAAATGCACGTTTTTGCATGGTTATCAAACATAGTGCATTGTTCTATTAACTCCATTTTTCTATATTTTTTACACAAAAAGTATAATATGGATGCTTAAAGGATGTATTTAATGGTGAGGATCTTGACATGTGATTCCTGATCTCATGGAAAGGAATCCTTAATTCCATGGATGTCCTATGTTTTACTTATAGTAAAGTCATGTAATATTTTACTTTCTTTTATGTATAAGGGTTGTGTTCCAAATGATTGTAAACATGTTGAGTCTATGTTATGATAAGAGACTAGAGTCTAAATATGAATTTGTGATATTATTTTATATATATGAAGTAGTGTTTCTAGCATATGAAGTGCTATGAAAAGTTTAATGTTTTCCGCTAATTTACCTATGCAAATGCGATGACAAATAACAATTGCCTTGTATAAGACCTCTTAGAGGTCAAGTATGCCACGTTACTTCAAAGGGGTGCTCCCCTGTCTTGAAAAACGTGGTATCATAGCATCAAGTTTATGAAAGTTTTTTTAGGTTCCAAAAGTCTCATATTGAAACGTCTAGTAGAGTGTTTATCATCGGTGTGAGTTGGGACACATCTATGATAAAAGTATATAAGACGAGTAGAATTTCCCTTCTTCATTATTCTCATGTCCTGTCATAGAACTTAACTCTATAAGATCTCTCTCTATGTTTTATTGTAATCTAGTATTTTTTAAGTGATTGATTTGATGAGATGATATCTATATGCTTCAGGGAGAAAATGTGAGTTTTGATGCTTCCGTTGGTTTTATAGTTTCATTAGTATGTGTGAAGGTCAATTTGGCATGCTTTTATTATGTTGATGTATGAATTAGATGTTAAGGCTTTTTTTCTCGTGATAGGCTTACTAAGTATGTGTGAGGTTATGGGGCTTCACATTAACAAAGTACTAGTACACTTACATTTGGATTGTAATTAAGGTTTTATAAGGTTCTATGTGAATTTACATTAGTATATGTGCAAAGTGAATAGAATTCACTGTGATGCCTTAAGATCTTAACTTGAAGGTGCCAATGTGTTGTGCTGTACTTCTATGATTGTATTTGTTTGCTTATGTAGGTGGTATGTAGAGAAGGAAAGTGGTTAGTATAATGTAGTCCTAAAACACATTAAATGCAATGTGTGATTTTATATGATTGATGACCATTGAATATGCTTATATGAAGCATTTAAAGGATATAATGCTTATTGTATAAAGGTTTTATCAAAAAAGCTTGAAGTATGATTTCAAGAAAATATACCTTTGAAATGCATGTGTTTGCATGGTTGCCATACTTAGTGCATTCTTTTACTAACTCCAGCCTTCGCTACTTTTTACACAAAGTGTAGGTTATGGATTCTTAAAGGTTTTCTTTAATGGTGAGGAGCTTGATTTGGGATTCCCAAGCTCAAGCAAAGGAATCCTTATGCGCAAGGATGTCCTAAGTCTTACTTACTGTAAAGTAATGTAATAGTTCACTATGTTTTATGTTGTAAGGGTTGTGTCACTAAGTATAGTAATATTGTTCATTCTAAGTTGGCGAAAAAGACTAGAGTCTAAATATGTATTTATGATATTTTTTATACATAGAAAGTAAAGTTTCTAGCATATGAAGTGTTGTGCAAAGTATTAAATTTTCCGATAATTTACGTATAAAAATGATGAATGATAACTATGGGCTTGTATAAGACCTCTGAGAGGCCAAGTAGGCGATGTTACTTATAGGGGGTTCTCCCTGGTTGTGACATTCAATATATTTATTTCCATTAAAAAGGAGTATATTAGTACTTGATAATATTTGTTTAAATTTCAATTCAATCTTTATTTTTGAGTTTGGAGGATTTCTTTAGATGTTTTGATGATATTAAGTGTTATTTTTAGTAGTTTATTGTATACTTTAATTATGCATTCTAACATAAGTGTTTGGCGAATAAACCAATCGAATAAAAACTGCTTAGGGCTAAAAAATGAACAAGAAAATTTAGGGATTTTTAGGGTTTGGGGATGGCACACTGTGCCACTCAATGCGCTAGCATGAGGCGCCTAAATTTTTGTCATTAGGGGTTCTACGCCACTTTCTGTTCCCCAAGAAAGCTTCTCTAGATAGGGATCTTGCGCGTTGCGCCACTTAGTACGCCATGGTCAACATGTCTTCTACCTTTTCCCACTTCTGTCCATTTGAGAGATCATCTATAATAGTAGATGATAACCCTTAAATCCATAATAGACCTTCAAGGTAGAGCTAAGAGTCAAGTCAAGAGAGTTATTAGTGTCTCTCAATCTTCTTTTACAGTCAGTTTAAACAAGTTTAAAGACATCAGCATTATGTTTGAGAAAGATTAAAACCTAGTTAATTTCTCAAAAAGATGTATTGTCACTAGGTACACTATCAGATCCGGGAAGTAAATCCTAGATGTTACCGGTGTCGTCATTCTTAATGAGGACCCTCTTAGCATTTATCATTACCTTCATAGGTTAAAAAGTGCGGAAAATTTAAATTTTTTTATTTACATCTACATCATGAGGTTTACTTCGAAATCTCACTTACACATAATATATTCATAACGAGTTTACATAGACTCCCCGTATAAGAAGTTTACATAGTCTTCTACTTTCATGCCACAGATTGAAAACATACATAACATAGTATTAAAAGGGATGTCTCATATTAAAACATCTAGATGGAATAGAACATTATGGGCATAGCACTTACACAAATGTAAAAGTGCCTCTTAGGGATTACAATAATGTCTTTAAAAAAATGATTGAAATCAGTGTCTTTAGACTATATCAGCCCAACATAGGTAGAGATATAGAAAGGAATAATCCTCTGAACATGAGGACATACCCACACTTGGAGAAATGACCGAAGCCTTCATTCAAAGTGGTAACGAACCCTTCAACGACTGGAACATAAAATATTTAGGAAAAAGGGAGGTATGGGGTTAGAACATCATTTGTACTGAGTATAGAATCATATGCACATACAACATAGAAATCATGACAAAAAGGACATCTGTTTAAAACTATGTCTAGCTAGCATACTACATCCTTAACCAACAGAACTCGAACATCATGTTATATCAACAAAGCACATATAAGAGTTCATGAAATAAAAATACATAAAAATAAAACCTAACTCATAAACCTCCACCAAGCCTACAAGTGCAATGACCAAATAAACCTCCATAACCTTACTCAATCATGTAAACCCAACCAAGAAACATAGGCAATGCATACCATATAATAACATAGCATCAATAGAAATCATCATCACATTTCGCAATATAGGCCAATTTCATGTCCATACATGAAACATACATCATATAGTATCATCAACATATAAAGTCAACACATAGTTTTCATTCACTTTATAAGAGTATAAGACATAAAAACATCCTCCTACGACTTACCTCAAGGCCAACTAGTGCAATGCATAGGAGAGTCTCATACCTGTCAAGTAATCCTAGTTAGAGCTCACTATATAACTTTATTTTACTTTTGGCAAAATCATTCCTTAAAAGACATAGACCACATGAGCCAACGTGGAATCCGGTGTCATGAAACCCTACACCAAAAAAAGGTGGACTCCTTGCCAAAGATGTACCAAAACATGACCATAGCATCTATGTGGATCCACTAGCTAGTATTCCTATGGGAGTGAGATAGTTAAAGAACTAGGAGATGTATTTTGGACCCTCTTTATTATACGTGCATTATAGTCTCCAATCTCATGAGTACATTTTTGACCCTACGTCCCCTATGTGGGAAGGGACACTACTTACTTCTAGTTCACTCGGTGCTATGCTAGAAACCCTTTTGAATTGTCTTTCATTAAAAATTATAACTTAGTTGAGGTCATAGGGTCTACCCCTTATATAGTCATAATAATAGCTCAATAGAAATTTCATGAGATCACCTTTAGTTACAACACTCATATGTAAGATTAGCACATAAAAATCATTATATAATAGTAAGGCATATCGGTACTTCATCACCAACCTTATATCATTACATCGTAAGAATAATCTCACAATGACATATTTATGACATTTTTATTCAACATCATACTGACCCTAATCAATTTCATCATAAGGTATACTTTAATATATTTTCATTACTAAACACAAGTAATCATTATTGAAGTAAATATTTGAGATCACAAGACTTAAC